>NC_086153.1:9260000-10460000 GCF_035149785.1 Candoia aspera
TGCCTATGAAAACTTCTGGCTGGTGGTTTTTTTCACAGAAAACTCCCCCTTGTATGGCCTTGACGACTGTTTACTGCCTTCTGAATTACAGGGGACATGAATTTCAACACCTGGAGGAAAGCAATGGGCAGAATGTATTTTCTGGTCCTCCATGTTGGCTTCACAGATGTCACCAGGCCAATCCTGTGTAAGGGGGCTGCTCTGCTACAGATCTTGCCTGGCTGGTGACAGACTTGAAGGAAAGTCGCTTCAGGCACTCAGACTTGGCAAACAGCAGAGGCTGGCTGAGGCTGTTGGTTTGGTGCCAAGAAATGACATCAGGAAGGCAACCCTAAGCTGGAGTTCAGGCTCTCTGGTCTGGAGAAAGGAAAAATAAAATGCACTTTTTCAACTTTCCCCAAAGTAGCTATTATGTTGGAACACAATGGCTTAATGTCTGCCTTCTCAGCGGCTGAAAGAGACAGTTTGGGTGGGAGCAGAAGCAGGCTGTATCAAGCGGGCTCTTGTTGGTTTTAATCTTGCCCTGGCTTAAAGGTTTCATCCTACTTTCAATTTTCCCATGGGAAAAAATGGCCAGCAGGTCATGAAATCTAGAAACTTCTCCTTTCTCACTCTCTGCACCGCCTGTCCCCGCCCCTCAAGTAAGTAATCCCTGAAAAAAATAAGGAGGGCTGAACTAAAGGGAGAAATCAAGTAGGGCTACGAAATGTGGCTGCAAAGTCCCGAGGATTTGACCTAGGGGGCAGCAGAGAGACACCAAAACCAATAATTTGGCTGCCTTTAGTGGTCATCTGGAGTTTCAGATCTGGTAGCCCTAGTGTTTCTGAACCTCAGCAACTTTAAGATTTAAACTTTAAGATTTAAATTTAAATTTAAAATTTAGGATTTAGGATTTAAGATTTAAGGTTTAGAATTTAAGATTTAAGAAACTTTAAGAAGGCTGGCTGGGAATTCTGGGAGTTGAAGTCCACCCATCTCAAAGCCACTGAGGTTGAGAAACACTAGTCTTAACTGAGAGTTTGCAGCAACAACACCCCTTGCCTCTCTATCCCTCCAGCTCTTTTTTCTTGGAAGACTGACAGGTGAGACTTAGACTCTGTCCCACTGAGGAATTGTGGGAGTTGAAGTCCACACATCTTAAAGTTGCTGAGGTTGAGAAACACTGCCCTAAAATAAAAAATCCACATCTGATTAACAGGGAAGTATCAACTTGACTTTCTCAGAAGGAAAATTTACAGCCAAGCTTGGAAACATCTGTGAATGGGTAAATTTATTTCTCTTTTAACCTCACCTGTGCTTTCTGTGAAATGGATTTCAGACAGAATAGAAAAGCATTCAGTTGAAGGGAGTAGCTTTATGGTCGGAGGCTCAGAGAATTACTGTATCTCTGCTGTAAAGTCAAGTTCCTGGGCAAATTATTTCTCTTGATTAGATGGGCATTAGGCATATGGAATTGTAGTCAATGGCTTCCATCTTTATTTGCTTGTGTTGCAAACAGTTAATATCTGTCCATGGCATACCAAGTTAATATCGGTTAATATCTGTCCTTTGGCATAACAAGACAAGGTTGAAACCTCCTTCTGAGTTCGGAGATCTTTTGGAAGGCTTTCCTTGTTTTTCTTTGGGTTTCTATCTTCACTGTCTTTACAGATGTGGTTGTAATACTGCTCCTTGTCTCTTCTAATGGCAACTTCCTGAGAGATTTTTGGCTGCCGGTTCTTTTCTCTTCTTGCACCTTTCTACTTTTCATTCTGACACTCAGTTTCCATTCTTCTCTTTCTTGGTCTTCGGCAGCCACTTTTCACATTCACCCTTGACAACTTCTTTGATTTCATTCCATATATATAAAACAATAACTTTAATCTTCTTATAGTTGATATGTTGTATTGTATGTCATTTTTAAGGTTCCATGCTATGTGAAGAGGTCAAACAGGAGGTAGGTAAGTATTTTAAATATGTAGAAGAAAGAAACATACTTGTGATTTCAATCTTTAGGTTCTGATCATCAGAAAGAGTCTGGTAGCACATTTTCAGGCTAACGCATTTTATTAAAAAGCGAAAACTTCTAAGTCTGATAAAGTGCTAACAGACTCCTGATTTTTGGATACCATAGACCAGTGTTTCTTAAAATGTGGACCTAGGGCTCCTAGGAGTCCCCCAAGACCCTCTCAGGGGTCCTCAAAATCAAAATTATTTGCCAGCCTATGCTGAAAAACAATACAATATTAGAATCCCATCAATCAATCATGAGAAGCAGTAGTGGCAGCAAATGCATCAATTTTATTTTTTAACACAGTACATTTAGATAAATATCATCCATACAAACAAAAGCTCTTTTGGGGTTTTAAAAGTGGGGAAGGGGTCCTGAGAGAAAAAAGTTTAAGGAACACTGCCATAGACTCACATAGTTCTCCTCCTACAAATTCTGCTGAAAAAAACACTCAGACTTCAGTGACTAACCTGCAGCAGCATTGTGCCCCAGGTGTGTTCATATGGGGCAATTCAAAGAGAGCGAAAGAATAGCACAATCCTAGGTAATATGACAAAAGCTGTACCTTTGTCACTCATTAGCTTGGAGGAAAATCAAGGAACTGACAGTGACTGGGAACGGAGGTGTTAGAGTAGTTTCTCAAGCTTGGCAACTTTAAGACGTGTGGACTTCCACTCCCAGAATTCCCTAGGGGGAATTGACACGTCCCTAGGGGAATTCTGGGAGTGGAAGTTGACACGTCTTAAAGTTGCCAAGCTTGAGAAACACTGCATTAGAGGCAGAGAGTGATCGGCAAGAGGATGGCAAATTCCATGCCAATATAGTTTTCTGCCAGCTCAAGGATGGGTGAAAAGCAGCATAATTCAACAGCAGGGAAAGGCCCAAACCCAACGTATTTGGAGGGCACCATGTTACAAAAGGCTGGCCTGGGTTTTTCTTAGCTCATGGATGACTTGAGCAGCACACAATGACTTGCAACACGTTTTACCCCTAAAATCCAGGAAAAGCCATTTGTGCAAATAAGCACCAGACCAGACAAGAGCAATCTGCTGTGGTGAGAAATCTTCAGGCAGCGCAGACACACACACAGCTCGTAAACCCAGACAGCACCCACTGTTCTCAAAGAGGGCTGGACATTTCCTTATCACTGTGCCTGAAGAGAGCCAGAACTTTGTGAAATTGCCCCAGAGATCTTGTTTCCTCTAGTTTAGCAGGGACTCTGATAATGTGGAAGGCTTAGAAAGATTCTTTGTGCGCTGTCCTCTCCCCCCCGCCCCCCCCACCCCCCCACCCCCCCCATTGTTTAAAACCTGAAACTCCGAGGAAGCAGTCCAGGAGAACAACAGTATTTGAATGTTGGTGTTGCCTAGTAAAGGTATTACTGAAAGATGAGGCTTTTTTTTTTCATGGACTAACACACCCATCTCTGTTGTTTTCAGATATGCAAGGCTGACTGGTATGTCTAAGAAACTGGATGTGTTTTCCTGGGTCGCACAGCCCGAAGGAGTATGTGGGCGCATGGATGCAACACCCATCAGTGACACTTTTGGGCAGGGCCCTCTTTTTCTGAGATTCTCCACCCTTCACAGCCTCTGTTGGAAGTTTAAAATGAAGCACTGCAAATCATCAAACAGCCAATTGTGTTTTGGTCGACAAGCTACGATTAAGCAAAAAATGGTTTATCACTGCATCATGGTTTTATTCACCAGGGTGCACTGAACAAGCTGCCACTGGCCAGATTCACGGCTCACCAAGTGCAGGAAAAGACCTGAGATGCATTAGTACAACATGCTAAGCTTGGTTGGGGCTAACAGCAGGTGATCAAAGCCCCACCCACAAAAAATGGTCGGAGCTTCAATTGCATTGTTGCGACCACCAGCTTGACTATTTTGACCATACTCTGTGGACATGTCTGCAATCCACCCCTGCTTTTGTCCCTCCGGTTTTGGGGTGTTGTCGAGGTAGCTGGGGAATTCTGGGAGTTGTCCACACATCTTAAAGTAGCCAAATTTGAAAAACACTGATTTATACAATCCAATGCTACACTTAAAAATAAGGAGCTGATTATATTCTTGCACAGTTATCCCAATATTGTTGGGAATTGCTTGAAATTTTTGATAGCTGATCTGTGGATATATAAAGCTTTTTCAATCACTTTATTAGAAAAAAAATACTGCTGTCATTTAGGCTGATTTTTGCAGCCTAAATGTGATAGGCCTAAATTTGAAATTCGCATCCAGCATCCAGACAGAGAAGATACAGAGATAGGAGGCTACAATGGCTTGATAAATTGAGTTGACCTGCCATACAGGTAGTCCTCGCTTAACAACCACAATTGGAACTGGAATTTTGGTTGCTAAGTGAAGTGGTCATTAAGCAAATCCAACCTGATTTTATGGCCTTTTTGCAGTGGTAGTTAAGCGAATCACTATGGGCATTAAGTGAACCATGTGGTCATTAAGTGAATCATGCAGTTCCCCATTGACTTTGCTTGCCAGAAGCTGGCTGAGAAGGTCAAAAATGGTGATCATGTAGCCACGGGATGCTGTGATGGTCATAAGTGTGAGGACTGGCTGTAAGTCGGTTTTTCCAGCACCGTCATAAGTCCAAGCCATCACTAAACAAATGGTTGTTAAGTGAGGACTACCTGTATTGTCTTTGTAGGTTTTTTTCCCTCTTTTCATCCCTCTGTGTGTGCAAGTCTCAGATCTTGGAGGTGGGCCAGGTTGGAAAACAGACCCTACAAGAAATCTTAGAACCATCCTGACTGCATTTCTCCTTCCTTCCATCTTATACTAATGAGAATCAAGGCAGGGCAGTCTTGAGTTTCTTTCTCCCTCCATCCTCCCTTCCAGGGCTAAGCTCAGGTTTTACAAATGGTTGCCACATGTTTTCTTCAAGGCCGTCTCTGTACCCCTCTGCAGCATGAGAGTAAAATGAAAGCAAGTACAGAATGCGAGGTTCTGACCTCAGTTCCTTTAATGTTTTTGCTAAAAGTTTATGCAAACAACCAACAGGGACAGCTGTGAGAGATTATGGAGGGGCTGGGAAAAGCGTGAAAGGGCAGGATTAGACATCATCAAGAGATAGCAGGAATCAGTTGCCAGGTGATCTCCTCAGCCCAGCCCAGGTGGAAAGAAAGCTGGGAAGGAGAGTTTCAGAAAGACTCCACTTCAATTAACTCACTCCAAAGGAGGGTGAAAAATTCCTTTTAGTTTCGAAGACTGGAAGATAAGCATTAAAGATACCTGACTACAGTCCGTGTAATTCTTGCTCCCTTGGTCTTCCCCAGCCTCAACAGATGTGTTTGCAAGGTGAGGTAAAAAAAATCAAGTTGGCACCTGTGACTTGTGAGCCGAGCTTCAATTGCACCATCACAGATGCCAACTTGACTGTTTTGACCACACCTTGCAGACACTCCTGGTGGGGCTGGATAACAACCTACCATCAGTACAAAGGCTGCTTGATGCTCTCAATATAATTGAAACAGCCTGAGTTCCTTAGGTTGTTCCTACATCACCCAGTAACTTGCTTTCACCAGCTTGGACCAACTAGCTCCGCTTTTTTCAACCTCTTCACCCTGGAGGAACCCTTGAAATATATTCCAGGCCTTGGGGAACCCCTGCACAGTCAGGCTCAAATATAGGGTGGAAGTTATCAAATTATTATATTTGTTTCATGGGCAGGCCTGTATATATGCGCTAACAGTGTTCTTAAACTGAAAATAAAGAATGAAACTTACCTCCTTAATGTGAAGTTGCCCGAATTTGAAATATTTTTTTAAATAGATCATGATCTCCCAGGGAACCCCTAGTGACCTCTCATGGAACCCGAGGGTGCCACAGAACCCTGGTTGAGAAACTCTGAACTAGATCGGCCATGTCAGGGAACACCACTGCCAACACACAAACCAGCCACTTATATATCAGCTTAACCTGTTGTATCAGTCTTGCTGCTATGGTTTAGCATGCTGGGGGAGTGCATCAAGATCAGCTCCCAACAAAGGGCAACTCTGCAGTTTTTGCTTTGCACTGCAAGGACGTGTCTGAGGACAGGAGGAACGTTTCAAAAGCAGTGTTTGTTTTTTGCTCTGCAAGAGCTGGTCAGCTGTTTCTTGCAAGCCTGGCAGAAAACTTTTCAGAAAGAGAAGAGGGGGAAATCATAGGGGTGTAAGAGCCACTGGTGAGCACCCAAGTTTTCTTCCCATCCCTCGCTTGCCAGCTCCCTGAACAATAGACTTAAAGTGCTTCCCACATATGTTTGTCTCTGCAGCAGCAAAGGAGCCATCTTTGTCCTAACGCAGCACATTTTTCCTCCCCTCCCTCTGCTGTGCTGAGGATGCACAGACTGTACGTGTTCCCTGAAAGCCAGATTTCAGGAACAGACGCGGAGCAAAACAGGCTCCTGATTCTGCCAATTCCTGTTCTTTGTGGCGTATTCAAAGGGTCCCAAACAGATGGGAGATGAATGGTTTGCCTCGGTCATCCACAAAATGCCTGCAACTTGCACAAGGGGATCTACAGGGAAGAAAAAGAAAAAGTCAGATTGGTGGTGCAATCAAAGCTCTGCCTGTTTTTTATGTCTGTTGTGTGAATTCACCCAAATGTGGTTTATTCCACAGATTTCAGCTGAGCAACATGATCTGTAAAGCAAATCAAGGAGAATCAAGTTTTTAAGGCCTGCTTCAGGCAACAGGCCTTGGGGTGGCTTGTGTGGGCATCCATGGGGGTCAAGAAGGGACAAATGAACTTGCGTGCACCACAGCATCCTTGTGCAAATGATGAGACTGATCTAATCTGCAAATTATATAATTCACATCATTTGCACAATGACTTCGCAGTACACAGGACATCATCATGGCTTATAACAGACCCCTATGGTAGTTTGGTTCTGGTTTAGCGTGTTTTATGAATCTAGCCAGTTTGGTTTTGTAGTATAATGGGTTGTAAGGGTAACCTTGAGGAACAGGAAGAAAGAGGCACAAGACAACAGTCAGATAAAAGAAGTTTGAGTCTAATGCAGAAATGTAATTTGAGAAAATGTCTCAGATTGGACCCTCTCTAATTCCCCCTAGCGGGGAAGAGTATTCAGACTTGCAAGATTTATGTTAATCCTTCAAGGTGGGCCAGACTGGAAAACCAAAGTTATGAATGCGAATACAACTTTTATTATTTGCTTACAGTAACATGTCGAGCAGTGTTTCTCAACCTCAACAACTTTGAGAAGGGTGGACTTCAACTCCCAGAATTCCCCAGCCAGCCTTTAAAATTTAGGATTTAAAATTTAAGAAACTTTAAGAAGGCTGGCTGGGAATTCTGGGAGTTGAAGTCCATCCATCTCAAAGCCACGGAGGTTGAGAACACTAGTCTTAACAGAGAGTTTGCAGCAACAACACCCCTTGCCTCTCTATCCCTCCAGCTTTTTTCTTGGAGGACTGACAGGTGAGACTTAGATTCTGTCCCACTGGGGAATTCTGGGAGTTGAAGTCCACACATTTTAAAGTTGCTGAGGTTGAGAAACACTGGTGTAGAGAGTAAAGAAGATGACATTGACAGAGATACGAAAAAGCTGTTGCCTAGACAAAAAGGGCTAAAGCATTTTAAAGTCCAGAACATCCAGATAATATTTCGAAGTGACTTAGACAGACACCTCCCTAATTCACAGAACTATAAGGAGGAGGAAGAGGCGGTCCAGCACAATCAGATTTGCAAGATTCCGTTCTTATAGCCAATTTCAACAAAAGTCCTGTTAGCCTTTCTGTGGAGTTGATTTCATGATCTGGTCTACCTAGTGGGCTGACAGATTTATAGACCATTATACATGGTTTAGTGTTTTGTGCGATCCCGCCCACCATCAATCCACTATCGTTAAGCCATGTATGGCCTAGCTATGCTGTGTGGACCTGGCCAGAAAGTTGATTCCCCCCCACAAGACGAGACTTCTACTCAACAGTCAGCCCCGCCTCCCCGCTTTCTGATTTACTTTCAGAAAAGTATGCAATTGCCAAGATGAATGGCATTGATAAGGAACTGCCATTAACAAGTTTAAAAATAGGGAATCTTTCTTAAAATAATTGCAGTCGGCATTACAGACACGCTGCTCAGTCTTATTGTACGGTGAGGCAGCCCACGGAGCAGGGGGAAAGGTACCTGAAAAGAGCATGTGGGAGGCAGTTTTTCAGAGGAAATTGTAGATTAAAAAGAAAAAAAATTGATCTCTCTTTGAAAACAATTAACATCCCAGCTCTTAAAATCCCGGTGTTCTACAGCGTCTCAAAATAATGTTTCTGCTGCTTGTGTTCAAACAGATCACATTTAATAACTGTTTTTTAAATATTATGATTTCAGCTTCAGGTAAATATACTAAAAGGTAATAGGGGAGTCTGTACAACTCAGTGTGAAGCACAACTGAGTCGTCTTCCTTTATTTCCTATGGACTACTCCTGCAGAGAGGGTAGGCGGATCTGCAGGGGGGGGCTCAAAAATCCAGATAGCATTTGTAACTGTGCAGTTGAAGCTCTGCCCCTTTTTACTTGCATCGTGTGTGCAATGCACATATGGGACTGGGCTTCAATTACATAGTCACAGCCACCATGTCGCTTTTTTTTTTTACACACAGACACACACTGACCTTGCTTCTTCAGGTACCAAACAGCTTTAGATCCTAAACAGACCAACAGATGTTGAACAACATGTTAGGTTGCGTTATTTGTGGCTCAGCAGATGGGTTGGCCTAACATGTTTTTTTTGGGGGGGGGGTTACTGATGGACCCAGCTTGGAGGTTCACACAATCTTTTAAATCATAAATCAATCTAATGGGTTAAAGTTTGCCCAACATAGTCAACTACCCAAGAACAAAACAAAGCGGTAAGGTTTAAGGCTAACCCTAACCCAGTTTATGAGTTGTACAAATAGAGTCCCAGGGTCTTAAACTGACCCCCATTAAGCTTGTTCTGTAAATGTAGCAAAAGTGTTGTGTGAACTTAACCAGGGTGTCTGGAAGGCATCAAAAAAGTCAAGATGGTGGACAGGATCATGCACATAAAAAGGGGTGGGGCTTCAGTCACAGCCACCATCTTAACTTTGACTGAGGTTGGATTCAGGGTTTTCAGATGACACACAGAAGCACCAGCTAGCTAAACCTATTTTAATCATGCTGTGATGAAATGTGGTTTGACCCAGAGAAGGGAAGGACGGTGCTTAGCCCCTACAAAAAATATGTTTGATTCCCAGGAAAGTAGAAAGAGTGAGAAAGAACCTCAAAACAACCTTGCCTTGACTGTTAGGTATAAGTTGAAGTAGAGAGGCACTTTAATAGGCTTTAAAGGTTCGGCTACAATATCCTAGGTGCGCTAAAGTACATTCTGTGACTTCGAGCAACTTTTGCCTACCTTGCAGGGCTGATGCAAGCATTGTACTCTTTGGAAATTATACAAATTGAAGACCCTGGATAGAGAAAGGTATGATCTGGATAAGGCATCCAGGGCCAGATTTAGACCTCATGAGACCCTAAACCAGTGTTTCTCAACCTTGGCAACTTTAAGATGTATGGACTTCAACTGAGCAATGCTGGCTGAGGAATTCTGGGAGTTGAAGTCCACACATCTTAAAAGTTGCCAAGTGTTGAGAAACACTGCCCTAAACTATGGGAATCTGTAGAGGCTCCACATGGTAAATATTAACAGAGAACGAGGCATTAGAACGACTGAACTTGGCAAGAAGGCCACCAAAATGCATAACAAACCATGATGTGATGGGGAAAGGTCCTCTATGAACAGTAGGTGTGAATACAGTGCAGAAACAAAGCATATCTTAATCAGTTAATGGGGGTCCTGTGGGCCATACAGGAAGGCTTAATTTAAGGAGGCTTTTGTATATGAGATTGTAATAAAATAGGAAAAAAATCTAAAATTTTGAGAGGCCCCCTTGAGACTACGAAGCCTTTAGCTTGCTTAATTAATGTCCAAACCCAGCTCTGCATGCATTATGCTAGGCTAAAAATGTGTTGGGTTAGCTTTTAGCTTAGCCTGTTGTGTTGGCTCAGACGTGTTCAAGAAACTATGGTTAACGAATCTTTGCCTCATGCAACATGCAAACCCAGCTTGGTATAGGATTGCCCAATGCATTTCCAGAGAACACCTGCTGTCAGACTCTATGAAAGTGACTTTTGAAAAGATGGGAATACAGGTAGTCCTCAACTTACGACCGTTTGTTTAACGACAGTCCGAAGTTACAATGGCCTCAGAATGGGTGCTTTATGACCTGTAAAGCACTTCTGACCATTGCAAAACATCGCACCCCCCATGGGGCTCACATTTATGAAAAGCTGCAGCATCCCAGTGTCACGTGATCACATTTTGTGACATTTTTTGCTGCTTTCCGGCAAAAAAAGCTTGTTGAGAAGTTGGATTCACTTAGTGACTGCAGTGATTCACTTAACAACTGCAGAAAAAAATGGTTGTAAAATCAGGTCTGGTCATGTGGTGACTCAACTTATAACTGCAATGACTTACAATGGAAATTCCAGTCCCAGGTGTGGTCGTAAGTCAAGGACTACCTGTAGTATTCAAACAGAGACTGGACAAGTATTTGTTGGGAATGCTTTGATTTTGATCTCTGCACTGAGGAGGGGATAAATTCAGTGGCTCCTTCAATCTCTTCTCCCCAAAGGCAAAAGCCAGATCACATCTGAGGGCATTTGTGGAAGGAGAGGATCTCTGGGACCAAGGGGCAATTGGATCACATTCATCCATGTTTTAAGTGTTCTGTGGTTTGTCTTCCACTCCTGACAGTTTTCATTACACAGCTATCTGTTCAGCAGAATTTTGGAGGCAACTATAGGAATAGCATTGATGCTTTTAAACTTTGGTGTTGGAGAAGACTCCTGAGAATACCACTGTCAGCCTTGCAAAGTAGTCCCAACAAGCACACCCAGAAGTACTAACTGTACTTTATTGTAAGGTTGCATTAACAGAATCTTGCTAGTTTGAAAATACATCTCTCCCCCCTCCTGTACTGCCCAAGAAACTAGGGAGGGTCCCTTCTGAGATATTTGCCATGCCCCCATTACTTCTGTGGGCTCCCCTGATGCTTATCCAACTGTTGCCTAGTCTATGGCTCTTCCCTCTGTCTCCCAAGGTCATTCCCACATACCATTACAGCCATGGACAGCCCAGGAAACAAACCAATGGATCACTGAACAAATCAGTCAGAGTTCTCACAGGAGGCACAAATGACCAGGCTCAAATAATCGTACTTCGGACACATTCTGTGAAAACCCAGCTCTCTGGAGAAGCTCTGATGCTGGGAAAGGTGGAAGGAAAAGAAGAAGAGGACGACCAGCAGCAAGGTGGATGGACTCAGTTATAGTGGCGATGGGCGCACTGTTGAAAGATCTGAAAGACCAGGTTAGGGATAAATCATCATGGAGAAAATCTATGTGGTTGCTAAGAGTTGACAATGACTGGATGGCACATAATCCATCAAATGCAACTGCACACCTGAGTCTCATCACGCTCAGCCAACAGGCTTCCCCAACCTGGTGACACTATTCTGCTATTCGGTTTGTAGAATGGGGATACAGCATAGATATTTTCCTTTCGTGTTCAAGAACTTCGTATATCTCGTCCTGATTATCCCAATCCTGTCATGTGGGTCACTACTGCCCTCCTGCTAACTTCTGAGGAGTCAGTTTCCTGGATTTGCACAACACACCAAACCAGAAATCAATCACACAAGTGATATTCCCATGACACACTGAGTCACAGATTTGCCAACCACATTGAGCCTAGCGTGGGTTGTGTAAACCTAGCCCAAGGGCCTAGTTATGGTTTTGTGAAAAGTGGCTTGAGAAAACCATGGTTTGTGATCTAACCATCGGTGGACCCACACATATAGAGAAAGTGTGTGTTCAGACAATGCATTAACTGATAAAATGAAAGAAGCTTCTCTTTGCAAGCTGCTTTGACCTGCAGGAGGAAAAGCTGGGTATAAATCAAATAAACAAACACATTTAGCCACAGTTAACTAAACCATGGTTTGCTGAATGGACCCAGGTGCCAGTGTTTGCTGTACACACACTGAACAACAAACTAAGGATCCAAGTTTATGATTCACTCTGTCGTGGGAAGCTGGGAAAGTAGATTAATTGAAGAAGCCATGCTGGTGGGGTGAAGCCAGCCAGGGAATTCACAGCAGAGGAAAAATTCAAACTTCACACTGGCCTTTGTAGTAGTACATTTATTTGGTATGTGCTTATAACTAAGTGCAGTACAAAACTTACTTTTCTCCCACCACAACAACTGTGTAGGGTAGGTTGTGCTGAGATGGAGGGACTGGCCAAAGCCCCCCCCCGAGCTTCCATGGCTGGGGGGGCAGAATCTGGGTCTCCCCATTCCTCCTCCAACTCTTGGCCCACCATCCGACCTCAGTCCTCCGCCTCCAAGCCCTTTGGAACGCCCCCGCAATCTAACGGGCTCCCATTAGCACGTCTTTCAAGGGCAGCCCCGCATCGCCGCCGCTGTTTCGGTTCCCATCCTCACAAAGTGGGCGGGGAGGGAGGCCGGGGGGGCGGAGAGAGAGAGAAAGAGGCGGGGCATACCCCTATCTCCACCTCCCACCAAAACTACGACTCCCAGCATCCCGGTCGGCTTTGACCTGGCGCCAGCTGATAGAGAGATTTATTTATATATTTATTTAAATAATTATTAAAAAAAAAAAAAAAAGCCCGGAGGAGAGCAAGCCAAGACGGGGCAGACGGGGCCAGTTTGCAGCGGCGGCGGCGGCTGAATAATTATTGCTGAATAATTATCAGCGATCCCCCCCTTCCTTGGTCGGAAATGAACCTGCCCCGAGGCGCTCCCTGCGGGGGCGATGGGCACAAGGTGTCCTCCGTCCCTCGAATTCGGATGCCCCGGTGAACCCGAAGGGGCATCTGCGCGGCCGCTGAGAGCGCGCCTGCTTCCTCCCCTGCCGTACACCCGTCGGCGCTGAAGGCGTCCAGCCCCGACCATTTCGCTCGGCTCGAGGGGGCAGCCGGAGCCGGGCCGGAGCCCTGCCCTCCCTCGCTCGCGCCCGCCCGCGCGCCCTCCCTCGCTCCCTCGCTCGCTCCGGCGCAGGGCAGCCCGCTCGCAACCCGCCCGGCAGCCGCCCTGATGCCGAGAAATGGATAGAGCCACCGTCGCGCGCGGAGGTGCCCAGAGGATGGTCGAGAGGAAGGAAGGCGGCGGCGGGGCAGCGGCGGCGGCAGCTGGAGGCGGCGGCGGCAGTGGCTGCCGCCGAGCCCGGGCGGCCGGGCTGGGCCGAGCAGGCTACGCGCTTCAGCAATGCGGGCAGCTCCAGGACCTCATCGACATCTCGCTCTCCAGCCTGCAGGGGCTCCGCACCAAGTGCGCCGCGTCCAACGATCTCACCCAGCAGGAGATCCGCACCCTGGAGGTACGCAGAGCCAGGCGCCCCCAGCCCGCCCCGCCCAGCCCAGCGCAGCCCAGCGCAGCCCAAGGAGGGCGCCCTCGGGGCAGCCCCTCGCCGTCTCTCTTGCGAACATCCCCACGGCCACCAGGGCGCAGCAAGGTGCCTGGCGTTTCTCTGGCTCGTGGCTGCCCCCTGGTGGTCCCTCGGGGCTTTGCCGCTCAAATGCGTCGGTCCTGCCGTTGGAGTAGCGGGACTTGTTTCGGTTTTGTTTTTGTTTTTTGCGCGGGGGGTATCCCATCTCTCTGTTGATCCCCTCCAGCTTCCTCCCAAAGGAGGGTCTCCTCGCGGTTTTTCAGAAATTTGGGGAGGGGGGATGAACTTTCCCTGTCCTCCTCCAAGCAGCCGTCTTTCAAAGCTGGTTTGTTTAAGAGTTTTTTGGGGGGGATTCTTAACTCGAGATCAAAAGAGGTACGATGCACGATTTCTTGCGACTAGCCGAGGCGGTGAGAAAAAAGGACGGTGATGGAAGCATTCTTTGTTTTTCTCCTTTTTGCGGTGCGCCTGGCTTTTGAATATAAAAGGCGTAATATTGGAAGAGCGCGTTTGATCTCGCTGGACGGCTGGGTCTGGATTAATTACACCCCCCCATAGTTTACCCGGATTTTTAAAAATCTTCACTTTCCTGGGAACGGGAGCTATCTACTCAGCGGTAACTGCCACTGTTTTCAGCGGCCTTACCTCGGTGCAAATGAGCTGTAAGACTGCGGCTGATCTCTTACTGTCTTTGGCTGTTTTGACAAGACTTAACCATGGTTAACTGAATTCACCCAATGCGCTGAGTTTACAAGTCACATTATAAACCAGGGATCTGAGTTCAGGCCACCCACTGAGGGGTAAGCCATCCAATCCTATTTTAACCTAGCCCATTGGACACATCCATCTTTTTCTGTATGTGTGGGTGAGTTAGTTTATATAAATTCATTTTTCCCATGGAAATAAAAGATTCCGGTTCCTGGAGACTTGGTGGGGGTTTTTTTTAGATTTTTTTTATCCCACTTTTATTATTTTTTTAAAGAAATAACTGAAGGTGTTTTCCCTTTGGTCTCCTCCCACCTGTTGTAGAAAGGTGAATCTCCTTGCAGTACAGAGTGTGTGAGATAGATAGATATATATATAAAGAGAGAGAATAAATGGTGACTCTTTTTGAAGGTATGCTGCTGTTTATTGAAGCATGTTAGTTTATATACAGAGTCTCCTTTCTCATTTTGCTGCAAATAAAATTCTTCCAAGCAACGGATCCGGCAGCCCGAAACAACAGAAATCACTTGATAATAGAGAAACTCCCAAGACGCAGATCCAAATGGCCTTTTGCCAATCTCTCTTAAACCAGCTTATTTTTATAAATGCATATTTTCTTGGGGGGGGAAGGGGAATGTGTATATAATGGAGTGTCTAACTGCATTCCATGCTGCAAAGAAAGGAAATGTTCTCTTCTTGACTTGTAGGGGTGGAGATAAGTGACTATCTTCCTGCAACAATAGATATATTTTTTAAAAGGGAGGGGGTTTAATTGCCCCCTTCCTGCTTGGGTATTTTGGACTTCTCTTGGCATCTTTTGCTGAGACAGTATATGTATTCTTGGGGTGCATTTTTTTTGTTAGAGGTCGGGTGGGGGGGATGAAGAAAATTAGCTCCTGCTTTTGTTTTTGTTCCCTCTATTTGCGTAATACCCTAAATCAGGCTAACCAACCATGTTTTACCATAGCATATTTGGTGAGGCCAGCATATTTTGGTGGTTTATGGTGTTGTGGGCTGTTGCAAACTCAGAAAAGCTGGTTGAGTGAACATGGTTAAGATAGTCCTACACCTTGGCTGATCTCAGAGGAAAAAGTTAAGTAGAGTTGGACCTGGTTGGTACATGGATGGGAGGCCACTAGGATGTCCAAGGTTGTAGGCTTAACTAGAAAATTGAAAGAAAATCCTGGAAGAAGGGAATGATTTTCCTATGGTTGGCAAGATCACTACATGGTGGTCACCTGGAGTCAAGTTTGAGTTGCAGAGTCCTTGCTTTTTTTTATGGACAAATATATCGTTCTGTGCCTTTTATCCATGAAAAACCACAGGCATTATTTTGGGTTTGGTGCTAAGCTCAAGATAGTATGTTAGTGCATCCCAACCCTTACTTCCAAATTCCAGAAGGATATTAATTGCCCTTAAATAAGTGAACCAAATGCGAGAAGCCTGTGTTGAAGTGTGTGGGTGTGTAAATTGAAATTAAATTTTTGGTTATACCCTCAAAACGAACCAGAGAGTCTTCTGGAAAACCTTCACTCAAGAGGAGCACCTCAGCTTTGCAGATTACCCACTTAGCCTTTCCTGGCGCTCACGTTTCTGAATTTGTAGTACCCCCCTCTCCCCCCCTCCCCGCTCCCCAGTCTGGTCTGGCCTGGCATGCTTAACCAAGTCAATAGCAGGGTAAGCTTGTTGTGGAAACATAAGCACCAGGCCAGCTGTGGGACAGCATCTAAGTCTCCCTTGTCAGCCCTCCAGGAAAAAGAGCTGGATGGATAGACAGGCAAGGAGTGTTGTTGCAAACTCTCTGTTAAGACTAGTGTTTCTCAGCCTTGGTGCCTTTAAGATGGGTGGACTTCAACTCCCAGAATTCCCCAGTGGGACAGTAGCTAAGTCTCACCTGTCAGTCCTCCAGGAAAAAGAGCTGCAGGGATAGACAGGCAAGAGGTATTGTTGCAAGCTCTCTGTTAAGACTAGCGTTTCTCAACCTTGGCAGCTTTAAGATGGGTGGACTTCAACTCCCAGAATTCCCCAGCCAGCAAAGCTGGCTGGGGAATTCAGGGAGTTGAAGTCCACCCATCTTAAAGCTGCCAAGATTGAAAAACACTAGTTAAGACCAAGCAGCACAGCATCCCTAACTGATTGATTACCTGCACGCTCTCCAACTCGTGCCACCTGCTGCTCAAATAACAGGGAAGGATTTATTTGCATATTAAATCCTCCTCTGTATTCTCCTGCTTTTAAGGACTTAAAAGATCCCCCCCCTGGAACAATGTAAAAGTAGGCAGGGATCCACATTTTACCAGCGTGGCAGCTTTTCACCTGGTAAATGTGACCCTTTATTGTCAGCTGGTTAGTGACTGGCTGGATTAAATACTACACAAACAAGTGACTGGTTTTCACTGGGTTTATTGGCTTTGGATGGAAATGAGGTAGGGCTTGATTTTTGTATTGGCTTGGATGAGGATCATGCAGGTTGGTATTTAAACTTGTCTGCTATGCATGGAGAAGCCAGCACATGGAGCAGTGACCTTGTCAGAGCCCACCCACCCTGGTATTTGGATCCTGTTTTTGGTCATTTTGTTTCCTGTCCCAGGGGTTCGGGAATACACAGCCCTTCAGTTGTCTTGGTCCAAACAGGATGAAGGGCATTACAGCTGAAAGGCAACCAGTACGCTTTCTCAGAGTCCCTCCTTTGGGGGGCAGATGGGCGGTGATAAAATTCGATAAATAACCAAATAAGCCAGTAGGCGTTGCTTCCCTGCGATTGTTATCCCACTCGGCACGTAGTAAGGAGCTATCCACCGCAAACATTCTTCATTCCCGTTATCCATCTTGGATTATCAGCAGAGGACGGGTGTCGTTCTTGGAAACATTCCTCTCTGTTGGAGCAGATCAGCAGTGGAATCGGTGACCCAGAGAGGTGGTGACCTCTTAATTGGAGATCTTCCAGCAGAGATGCTTTCATTTGAAAGCCTTTCCTCAAGATTACATCCCTGGAAGCTGGGGGTGTTGTGCTACCAAGATAAATTTGGGCTGGGGAGACAAGGAATCACAGAATCGGAAGGGCTGTTGTTTTTGCAAGCTGGGAAAGGTTGAAATTTGGTACCTATCAGGTATCATGTTTCACATATGATACCATATATTTTGGCCCTTGAAATCCTGCTGTGGGATAACTTTTTAGGCTAGAGTATAAATAACTGGTTCCTACATGTTTTGCTTCTCTCTGTTGGGGCCCCAAACTTGGTAACTGTTTCTTTTGGGCTGTTTCTTTTCCTTGTCATTGTGTACTCCTGGCAATTGCCTGGACAAGTCCCTGCAGTTTTCTTGGCAAGATTTTGGAAATGCTTTGCCATTGCCTTCTTCTTCCAGGCCTGAGAGAGAGGGATTGGCCCAAGATCACCCATTGGGTTTGTGCCTAAGGCGGGACTAGAACTCACGGTCTCCCAGTTTCTAGCCTGCTGCCTTAACCACTACACCAAACTGGCTCTCTTCCCATTCTTGGTCTTCACATTGTCCTGTGATGTTGTGTAATTACATGCTTGGCCTGTATTGGAAGAAACCATGGAGTGCAAGAGAATGAGGCCATTGGTAGCCCATTGGAGACGCATGATGGGGGAGTTCACTGGATTATGTTAGAGCTGGTACAGGCACCTTGTAGCCTGCCATTTGTGGTTAGGACTTCCTTTCAGTCACGCCCACATCTTGGTCAATAGCCAAGGATAATGAGAGTTGATTTGCAATAGCTGTGTTTGCACATCACCCTCTGTTGTGCAAACTGAGCCCATGGGTTCAGTGTCTGTTCCATGCATTGTGCAAAGCCAGATAATTGAGTTAGCTGAGAAAGCCATAGATAAGTGTGTCTTTTTATTTGATTTGATTTTTGATGCCACCCAATTCCTACTCACTCTGGTCTGCTCACAATTTAAAAAACCACATGAAAACAAGTGAATAAGAATACAATTAAAAAAGCAATTTTAAAAAAATTACAAAATAAGTTCCAAAATGGCAATCTGGACAACATACACACCTGAAACATGGGTTCTATCCACCCTAACCCATGTCCTGGAAAAACAGCCAGTCTTTATGCCCCTCTGGAATGTCAACAGTAAGAACCACGTGGATCTTGGGGGGAGCCTCATTCCAGAGGGCAGGTGCTGCTACAGAGAAGGTGCACTTCCTGGGTCCCAAAAGATGACACTGTTTAGTTGAGACCTGGAGTGTACCCAGTCTGTTGGCTTGACCATGGGTGATCATGCAAATGCAGCCAAAATCTGGAGAAGCAGTGGTTGTCCTCTTCTTTGTTGTAGCATCTTGAAAGGTCTTTGAGGACCCTTGATTGGAGGCATCTTGGTTGGTAAACCGAGGTTTCGTTTTGGTGTGGTGTTATAATAGTAATGAGATTTAAACCTCCCCCCCTTAAATGGGTACCAATTTGCTTTTGTCCCTCTTCTTTCTTCTCTCTAACCTGGCTTTTGACATTGTCTGGTCTGCAGCACCTGGTGAATCATCTCTGAAGCTTCCTGCCCTCCTCACTGCTTGAAACAAGGTTGTAGAGAGGGGCAGAGTGAAAAAAACAAACCAACCCTAAAGTGCTAAATTGGTTGAGTTTTCAAGGTGCTGCATCTAATGAGACATTAATTTATGGGATTTCATATAAAAATGCTGAAATCTTGTGTGATGTGGTACTTTTTAAAAAACATCTATTTTAATTTGTGCACTGATTTCAAGCACTTCAGACTGTATCCCCAGATGCCTTGTTACTGAACCTTGTCTTAAATTATCAGCTAGGAGTATTTGGTGGGAAGATGGCATTTTTTCTTTATGGTACTTCCTCTTCCCAGCAAAACAATCCAAACCAAACAACCTTGGCATTTCTCCAGGAACATCTGGCTCTAACAAATATGCAACAAATATGGGAGATAATTTTGGTGGATGGATTATCCAGTCCTCCCACTTTTTCATTTTGTTCCTTTTAGAGCAGATAGGGAATACAGTGCCTATGAGAATGTCCTTTGATGCCTTCTGGACTCTCCTAAAAGCACATTGGGGAAGTAGGCATACTGCACAGCCCCAGTCCCAGCATAATCTTTTGTTACACAGCTATCTCTGGACCCTCCTCAGCCTGATGATAATTCTCAGAAAACATAAATGATGGTGGATGTAACTGAGTGCTTTGCTTGGAATTGTGTATATCTGTTAGGGGAAAAAAGACAAAGTCAATCTGAGGTCATAATATGGCTACCAGATCTGACCAATAGATGGCAGCACAGAGTTAGTTGTCTTGATGTGTCTGTGCTTCCATCTAGAGATCATACAGGGGGTCGCATCCCAGATCTGGTAGCCTAGTAACAGAGGACCCTTGAAGGATTAGAGAGGATGATGATGATGAACATCACCAGCTTGTCTTCCGGTAAGTGGATGTCTGGCTCTGACCATGGCCATTTGTAGATACAGATGCTCCTCCTCCTGGCAGCCCATTGTTAAGAGCTTGCACTCTTGCTTGCACTTTATGGGTGGGCCACTAACTAGGCCTCTTCAGCATCCCACTGCTAACACCAGTGTGGCAAAGTCCCTTGTAGACAGAGAAGTGGGGAGCTGACTTGTGAGTGATAGAAAACAAACACTGGATTCCAAAGATGTAGGAAACCTGCTGTAGTTTGTTCTCCCCAGACCCTTAAGCATTCAGGGTACATCATGGCTTGCAGAATGGCTGGGATAGCCTGTAGCACTCATGACATCCTTCCAGAATTCCAAATCTTGCCAGAAAGATTTGAACTATATCTCCTTTAAAATATGGGGTAGTGGTAAATACTCTTAGGGATTCTCAAGGGCAAGAGAAATGGGTGTGCTCTTTTTCCATCCCAGACTCTGTTGCTTAAGTCAAAAGCAATCCACTAACCAATCACCTAGGAAGGCTTCAGTTATCTTCTTTGTAGTTAGAGATGTGAAGACTGGAAAGAAAAACCTGGTACATTAATTGCTTTCCATATGTAAGGGGAAAGAACATACATATTCTCTTAAACCTTTGCACATTTTTTTCTGGCCCTTGAACTTCATATCTTTACATGTGATTTGTATGTGTGTGGGGGAGTTGTGATTATTCCACGCTAGTGAGCCACACCAAATGCTCAAATCCACCTGGACCCATCATTGTTGCTGTAACCATGATGCCCCTGTTACAGATCTGGAGAGCTGAGTAGCATAGCAGGAGAGATCTGGAGAGCTGAGTAGCTTAGCTGCAATACAAGCAGAATATATTTTGAGGAATAAGCAGTTGCAGATGGAGAGCTTTAGGTCTTACCAGCAAGATGCAACTGTTCGACCCCATCTTGGTTGGTAGACTCTAGAGCTGAGCTTTACCTGCTGGCAGCCATTGAGAAGCCACTGAAGTGGTGGTCTCCCCTTTGCTAGATACATTCATTTGAAGACCAGACAGCCATCTATCAGCCATACTTCAATGTAGGTTCCTGTACTGAGCAAGATTGAACTCAATGTTTCCTTGTAACTCTGAAATATTTACATTGAAGTAGACACCTGCTTTTTAAATTACCCACAATGCTCTACCTAGGGCCCTGCTTAGGAGCATTATGGGAAATTATAATCAAAGGGAGGATTCCAAGAAGGCAGGGCAGTTGCATCCCAGCCCTAGGGAGTGGACAGGTGGGAGCACCAAAGCTTGTGTTGGCACTGGTGGATCTTGGGTGGCAAGGCCAGCTCTAGACGTTTTGGCATCCTCAGCAAAGTCATATTCTGGCGTCCCCTATGGCTCGGCTCATCTTTCAATTTTGTTAGGAGGAATTTCAAAAAAGTACTCCATTGTTCCTTTTTTTTCTTCAAGTTTTTGAACTTTACACTTAACGATTTTCAGCCCTGAACAATTTTTTTTCTTTTCTCTGACATTTTCACCCTATTTGCTGTGAACCACAGTAGATGACTTTAATTACATCAGCACCCATTGTTGTCATGTGGCAACAATTCTGCGAAATTATATTTAACCCTTGAGTGGGCACGCCGGCACATAAAGTGGTCCATTACCACTTTTCCGGGTATAACTTCAGTAAGCTGATAGTCATGTGCCTTGCTTGCTCAGGACCTTCCTATCAGACCTTTGTCTTGCTCTGGTAATATTATGTAATGGTAAGTGGGAATGACCTTGGGAGACAGGAGGAAGAGCCACAGACTAGACAACGTTCAGATAAGAGGCAGCTGAGCCCAGAGAAGGAATGGGGGCGTAGGAAACATCTCAGAAGGGACCCTCCCTGGTTTCTTGGACTGTAAAGGCGAGGGGGGAAGAGAGGTTCTTTCGGACTTGCAAGATTCTGTTAATGTAACCTTACAATAAAGATAGAGCTAGTGCTTCTGGGTGCTGTATGCTTCTTTTCTGGACTACCTCGCAAGGCTGACATATTATCAGCTTCCTGAGGCCCCTAGCTGTAATAATAATTTCTTTTTTGTGACTTGCGACATCTGATTAGTGTGCTGTTCACTACCACTCGACTGACTTTGAGAGTGTTTTTGAAGTGTAGAAAGTAAAAGTTCTGAAGCAACAAGGAAAGATTATCAGACTTTAATACTCATATTGTGTATTGTATTTGGGGGAGCTGGGTGGCGACGACTGACAGGAAGCTCTGGCGTGGGCTGGTCCATGAAGTCACGAGTTGGAAGCGACTGAACAAATAAGCAACAACAAAATTGTGTATTTTGGAAGTCTTTTCAATTTTGGTGCCCCTAAAATTTCGCACCCTAGGCAACTGCCTAGCATATTTAGGCCTAGAGCCATCCCTGTTGGGGGGCGCAGCTCTCCAGAGACCCCTAATGGAGTCAGGGGCTGCTGATATCCCCTGATATATTAATCTGGGTGTCCATGGGCATCTGTGTGCTTGGGTCCCATAAATTCAATTCAATGAAGACATACTTAAATAAATAAGCTATCATCTCAGGAGAAGTCTGTCTTCCATAAAGAACTCTTTATGAAACCATGTGAGTTTGGGGCAAATTGGGGAGGCTGTCCCTCTAAGCTAGCCATGCTGGCTGGGGAATTCTGGGAGTTGAAGTCCACACAGCTTGAAGTTCCCAAGGTTGAGAAACTGTCCTGACTAGCAGGAACCACACCGAGACGAGGAATAAGTCTCTAGTGTTTTATTACTGCTACAGTAGACAGAAAATCCTACCCAACTGAAGAAGCATGGGAAAACCCAGACAGATAAACCCCCAAACTCAAGGCGGGTCTATTCTGGTTCTCTTTGAATGACAGCTCAAACACTCTCTACTGTGCATGCGTTTTCCCCCCTGGGTAGGGGCTCCCTCCTGCTCACCATCCATGCTCATGAAAGAAACACTGCTCTAAGGTCAGAAGAGAGAGTCATCTTCTTCTTTTACTGTACCTCATTGGTTTGTTTTAATGATTGTGCTGGCTGGCCCACAAAGTAAGCAGTACGATAAAAATGTCTGCTAATTGCATGTTCAACTCTTTTTAATATTGTTCATGGTGAGTCATTGTGCTAAACAAATTTGCTTGTGAATTATTTTGTAGGTAATTTCTAAGTACATTGTGTCTCTTTCTCTGTTTTTGCTTGTTTGTTCTTCGATGACAGTTAATCCTTTCACCTTTTTCTGAGTGCCAACCTTATTCAGTTTTCTTTTTTGCTGCTTTGGACTGCTTTTGTACCGTGCGCTTGGGCAAAGTTGTGGGTAAAAAAAAAAAGTGAACTCTTCTGATCCGTGGTTGAAAGATTGCTTTCAGTTGTTCAGGTGGATTAGAATTTATTTTTTTAACCAACGAACATCCATTATTGTGAATATAAAAAGTGAAGCTATGACAGCAAGAATTAGGGCTGTGATTTTTTTATTATTTTTTGCAAATGGGGTGACTAGATTGCCTGCCTGCCTTCCACATTGTATATAATTAAGGGATGTAAAGTCCCTGTGGAAGTTGATCTACTTTCTTTGATTAGGGGTATCTGCAAGGTGTGATAAAAAAAATCAAAATGGCAGCCACAATGGTATGTGCAGAGCTTTGATCACCCCATCATGGCTACCGTCTTGATTTTTTTGGCCATACCTGCAAAATCTTTGCTTTGACTTCTCAGTGGAAATCAATGGAAAATCATGCACCCATTTTTTTTTTGCAGCATCGATCAAGAGGACTACAGTATGTGGAAGCTGCAAAATGGGGGTTCAGGGGCTAAACTGGTTTGCAGGCTGCCAGTTGCAACCCTTGTGTAAGGAGTAGCTTGTAATATAAGCTTTATTATGAAGGACAGTCCTTTATTTCAGAAAGCTGTCCTTTAGAATTATTTATTTTTCAAAAACTCACTTTTGTCCTTTATTTTGGTCCTTTAACTTTTGCCGTACAAATGGTACCACTTAATGCAGTCTTTTGTGTTGATGTGAAAAATAATGGAACTTGAACTGTCTTTTTAAAATAAATTTATGTACTGTATACTGTTTGATTTTAGATATTTTTATTAGAATATGTGTTTTTGTAAAGTTTTTCTTGATTTTGCTCTTGAATTTTTCTTTGTAAAGCAAAGTTATAAACAATTTTTTTTTATCTGTGTGAACCTCTTTCATATTTGCCCCCTTTTCAGGTTTGTCCTTTATTTTTTCCGAGAAAATGTAGTCACTGTAAATATAAGTGCCTCCAGAGCTTTTGCTTCAGAATAACACCATAAAACTTCCTCGGGTATCTTACTTCAGGCTTATGTGGCATAATACCTGTGGGCACCAGGTTCTTCCCAAACAATTTTCTTTGTGTTGAACAAACCCCCTGCCTTCTGACATCCTTTGTCAAGACATGTTTAATAAAAAAAATTAAATAGAATGCTGGCATAGTGTAAAGTACCAGCCTTTAGTATCCTATTTATTTTCCGTGCTGTGTTTGGGTTCTATAAAAGTCCCAGTGATTTGCCTTCCAAGCACTGGGCATGCCCACTCTGGCAGCCATTTTACGAACATCCAAGGTTCCTGCGGGGCCATCACGTGCTCTCAAAATTTGAAATGTGCTTCGTTTTGCTGAGTCTGTCCTCCCCAAATGTAAATAGGAGAACAAACCAATTTTCAAACTGAAAATGCACAAGGTTCTTGCACTGTCTTCAAAGACTCATATCTGTCTTAATTTGCAGTGCAGGTAATCAGTGGCAACCAAGGGTCTGAAAGTACCTTTTTCTCACACACGTTTTAAGATGACTGCCGAATCGCCTTTTTTTAATACCAGAAAGAGACCCTCTACACCACTGAGTGTTGTCAGAAATTGGCAAAGCAGGTTCATGCCATATGCTAAACTCTAAACCTGGGTTAACCAACCACAGTTCCTGTGTTTACATAACATACAAGATCCAACCCAATGCTTAATGTGCTCACCTGGTCACACACCATGCTAAGACAGTGGCTGGGTTCCCAGAAGATGGTGAATCACAAACCAACCTATTTTAGGGTGAACTATAAATTAACGACAGAGACTGGGCTTGTATAAGACACCAAACCTAAAAAGTAACCTAACTAAGATTAAGGCTAACCAAGTTTAGAGAGTTGCATGAATGCATCTGCTTGGTTTGTACCTGATCTGGATAAGAATGTCCTGAGAACATGGCAGCTCTCAAGTCCCACAATAAGTTAAGTGTGATCCTTGGTCATCAAAAGTTTCTCTATCTTTGTCTTAAAACACAGCCAGAGTCCATAATAAGAAGCCCAGAGGGGGAAAAAAAGAATGTGTGAAAGAGAGATGCGAAGTGTCAGCTCCTTGCTGCTCACCTAAAAGGAATGGTGTTTGTCTTATATGAACCTGACCAATTGTGGAGGAAGCAGCAAACTATGGCTTAGTTTGATCTGGAAACCTGTCCTTGTGCACTTCTCCAGGTCCCTTCCATGTGAAATTGTAGGCCACCTTTCCTGAGCCTTGATTATAACTGGAGAGGACTGCCGGCATTGGATAAACATCACTTAGCAGGTCACCAAGTTGACTGTTCCTAAATTGGCTTGCAGAGAGGCTGGCCCTTCATTAGGCAGAGTAAGGCTGAAAGATCTGGTTTGGTATAAGACAGCTTCTTGCATACCTGTGAGATTGTCTCCGGTTGACAAACAGGAGTTCATGTCCAGGAAGGGGAGGGGAGGGAGCTTATGGGCAAGTTGAGGAGGAAGTGGGTGTTTGCTGTGCCCAATATTATTTGTCCATAACATTAGTTAATATTAAACATTTAATAAACATTTAGCTGCTTAGTGACTGCCTTGAATTAATCCTTAAGTGCTTGATTCCTGCTGAGAAAAGTCAGATCACCCAGGAAGGATCTTATGAATGGGATTATACTGGCAATCTACAGGTGGCACAGGGGAAAACTTAACACCTCCAATATATCATACCCAAGCCAGCTGGAAGCCAGAGGCAGTCCTAAGAGGAGGTAAAGTGTGGTGGCCTTGTAGGATGGTGAATTTGAGGTATTATTAAGTGTAGTGGGAAGGGGGTCAGGGGGCATGTTCTGCTGCAACCTTCTACCTGCACAATGAGAAGATCAGTGTCATGTTCACTGTTTCAATGTGCACTGTACATCGTAATGTTTCACATGCCATGGCGCTGACGCACGTTTCTGTTTGGGAGGGGGCTGCTGTGAAACCTTGTACCAAGCTCTGTTGTCTATGTTCATTTCAATGGAATGTGTCTGGGTTATGTTCTCTGTTCAAGGACTTTTCCAGCCGACCATCAGAAGCCGTTAGGAGCACCTGGGATTGTGAGCCTGGGAAGATTCTACGGGGGGAGGGATCTCATTTGCACCGAGGGTTTTTAGTTTGCATTTGGCGCACTTTTTTCATTCTCAGCTTTCTTTGTGATCCTGCATACTACTCTTTAATAAATCAGGTACCTTTGTGATCCTGCTCATGAGTCTGATGGTGTTCTAGAATAGGCAACCATTACAATCAGGAGAACTTGCTCATATGTGGTGGTGGTGAACTCTGTGTAGATGTTTCCCATCTTTCCGTAAAGCTGGGACTAGTGGAAGATCACTTGTTGTTATTCATGTCATTGGGATAGCTGATGAGGCTGATGATAGCAGTGGTTGCTTGCTCAAAGTCCTTAATGGAGAAAAGTCTTGTAGTAGGATGTTCAAAATGTTCTGTTCCAGCAGATTTACTTTTGAAGTTTGCGGGGCCACCTCAGGAATGACTAAACTGATGTGGTCTAGAATGAAAATGGAATTTGGCAGCCAGCTGTTTTGCCGTTGGTGGGAATTCTTGCATCACTCCTTGGCTGTGCCCAGAGATGTTAAGGCACCATTGCTTCATGCTATAATTTTTCTGCTGCTTTAATAACATGAATAGAGGAATAGCATCGTAGTGGTTTTGCAGACTCACCCTGAAAGAGAATACTCAGATGTTCTAAAACCAAACCAAACAGACCGTGTTTATGTGTACGGCACGGGTTGGATGCTATTTTTTTATGTTCATTGTTGGTCAGTTGGAAGTTGCCCAGATAATTTCAAGGGAACGTCTTTGCTTTTCAAGGTGAGGAAACTTGAAACTCTTTTTGAGGGTCTGGGAATATTATTTATTTATTGATTTATTTTTATCCTGCCGTTATTATTTTTATAAATAACTCAAGGCGGCGAACATACCTAATACTTCCTCCTATTTTCCTCGAAACAACATGGGGTTTGGTATTGAGAAAGAAAGGAAACAAGATGTGGAGGGGAGAATGTATTTATTTTATTTTACTTGTTTTAGAAAATGTATATGGCCACCCATCTGACATATGAATTCTGGGCAGCTTACAACGATCAACAAAAAACAATATAATAGTGGAGTCCTTGGTGTTCCCTGAGCTTGGTTGTTTGCTTGTAGGCCTTTTGTTGCCCGACTAGGCAACATCTTCAGTGCTTCAGTGAGCACTGAAGATGTTGCCTAGTTGGGTCATGAAACGTCTGCAAGCAAACAACCAAGCTCAGGGAGCACCAAGGACTCCAGCGTTCAGCAATATGCTACATACATTTTCTCTTCTATTGGAACGATACTATAAAACCTCTATAAGTTACAGGAAGCAAAAAACCCAATCATAATACAGTAGCCAAGACACCGTATAATAGACTCAACCATGCAAACCGCTTCTGTTACTGGGCTGGTCTTTTGCGCCTGGGGCTTCTGGAAAACCAAGAATGGTGAAAGCAAGATGAGAGGCATTTAGGGTTTAAGTAGTTGTGAAACATGACACAATTTCACACTGAATAGTTACTTAGCACAGGTAGTGGCATAAGATGTGTGGCTTATTCTTTTGATCTGCCAGTCATGGGGTTAGGACTGGTGAATTTTAGCTTCATTGTTTCCTGAGAGGATTGGCCTTTGTCATTCCTTTTTGCAAAGACTGCCCCTTGAGCTGCGCTACAGAATGCCCTGGGGGCAGATACGGTCCTCCACCGGTCCTGAGGTCCACGTGGTCTCCCTCTTGTTACTCTTTTGTGCAGAGATTGGACAAACTGGGTCGTGTTTGGGCGGGGGGGGGGGGCGTAGCTGATGGATGATAGCATAGGCTGTGTTGTAGGGTGAGTCAAGCATATGTTCCCCTTTGGTTTCCACCTGCTGGATGTTTCCACTTGGTCTATTTGGCGTGCACATTTAACTACTACAAACAGCCTTGTGGCTTCAGAGAGCTCTCTGGGGACCCATAAGCTCAGAATTGGCTGATGCCGAGAGCTGCTGCGTCGGGAACTGAATTTACAGTTTGTTAAAACTTGGTTGGGAGTTGTCACCGAGCTGGATACAAAGACCGGAGGAGGCTGATGGAAGAGGAAGGAAGGATGTGGTTTGGAGTTACTGGGTTCGCTGGAACGACACTCCTGAAGGCCTCCTGATTTGAGCCTGTGCTGGTATATTTTTGACTGTATGAGTTGGTTTTATCTGTTGGAAACAGCTTTATGCTTTTTTTAAAAATCCCCTAATTTTTCTGCTGGGTTAAACTCTTGTGTGTGTGTGTGTGCTGTATTCATCTGGGGGTATTGTTTCTCTCTTGTTGCCGAGGTCGCAACAATTAAACTGTGCTGAAGCTAAAGAAGACATATGAAAAATTCTCTTTTAACAATTTTCTTGAAGTTTCCACTAGACCAGTGTTTCTCAGCCTTGGCAACTTGAAGATGTGTGGATTTCAAATCCCAGAATTCCCCAGCCAGCACACTGGCTGGGGAATTCTGGAAGTTGAAGTCCACACGTCTTCAAGTTGCCAAGGCTGAGAAACATTGCACTAGACTGAGAACATCTCCCATTTATACAGTTTTGTGGCTCCTGGGATGTGAATGCAGGCTGAGAAAGGGTAACTTGGAAAGACCTTTGAGGGCACTGAAAGAAAAATTTGGAAAAAAAAAAAAAAAAAAATCTGTATCTGTCAACTAAGCTGCAGAAATTGAATTGCTTATCCTTCCCATTGGGTTCTCACCAGCATGCTGGCTGAGCTTTCTAACCCATTGAGAAGACCTTGGGGTGGAGAAAGCTTTATGGCCATAGGCTTGGACATTACCACTCAATGTGAGCCATAATTGGGGTTGCATCTTTGCAAAGATTGTACAGTATTTGGTTAAATTTGAAAAGAGACACAAAGTCAGGATTCAAAGGGTGAATGAATCTTTTAAGGAAGAGAAGGTTCTTGGATGGCAGACTGATTTCATGTCAATGTTGGCTTGTCCATGCCTTTACTGGAAGGGTATGGAATTTGTGACATCTAATTCTTGTTGGTGAGAACCTTAGGCCAGTCACTCTCAGCCCTAGGAAGGAGGCAATGGCAAACCACTTCTGAAAAACCTTGCCAAGAAAACTGCAGGGACTTGTCCAGGCAGTCTCTGTGAACTGGACACGATTGAACAGATTAAAAAAAAAAGTTGAACTACAACTCCCAAATTCCCTTACTGTGGGCTGTGCTGTCTGGACCTAATGGAAATTGTAATTCAGCATAACTGGGAAGGCATCAGCTCACCTGTGATTCAGTGAGATTCTGTGATTTGGTTCATATTTCCTGCAAAGCTTTAATTTACTTTGGTTTGCTTTGGCTTAGCATGATGTGTGAGCCCTGGTATTGCAGTTTGTAAACTATAATTTATGGTTTAGTGCAGCCTTCTTCAACCTTTTGACGCTGGAGGAACCTTTGAATTATTTTTCAGGCCTTGGGGAACCCCTGCACATTCAGGTTCAAATATAGGCCAGAAGTTGCAAAATTATTATATTCATTTCATGGCTAGGCCTGTATATATGCATTAACAGTATTCTTAAACTAAAAGTAAAAAATCAAACTTACCTCTTTAATGTGAATAATTTTTTTAATAAGTCTCTGGCTGGGGAATTCTGGAAGTCCACACATCTGAAAGTTGCCAAGGTTGAAAAGCACTGGCCTAAGTGGACCCAGAGGTGCCCTTGTAAATAAAAGTGATGATAGAACCTGCACCATTCAGGACATTTCGGGTAGTCTGGGGCCAGAGGGGGTGCTTCTGGGCATCCTAGAGCAAGAAGGAGCCATGTGGGAAAGCGGGGGGGGGGGGAGGGGGTTAAACTCTTACCAAGCATCTTTGGCAACCAAATTGGATGAAAGTGTAACCTGTACGTTTAAGCCAGCTGTTGTAATAATTAGATTCAGGTTCATGCAGGCACCATGTTTCCCATTGTGTGTGTGTTTTGATGAGGGTTCAGGCTGAGTGATGCCAAGCTGCAAAAGAATGGATGTCTTGGGCAGGGCCGCAACTAGTGGGGGGCAACCGGGGCATGTGCCCCAGGCGCCGCGCTGGTGGGGAGCCTAAATGTGTGCTGGGGGGGCGCCAAAACGGGTGCGGAATCCATGTTTGCCCCAGGTGACACAGACCCTAGTTGCGGCCCTGGTCTTGGGGATGAGAAATGCAGATCCCCTACATCTGGCCATATTCCCCTTAAGAAGAATAGGAAGGAAAAGAGGTGCAGAGAAGTTGCCTCTCCACTTGAGTTGCTATAAATTCTGTGTGTGTGTGTGTGTGTGTGTGTGTAAGTGATATTTCGCTTTTGCTTGTTAGCTGGGCGGAATTTTCTGCTCACAGAATTCCCAATTCCAGCTCCCGTAACTCATTTTAGGCGTCTGCTGTTCAGGGCACGCAGTCCAGATGGTAACCGATCTCTGAAATATTACATATAAAGGCAGCCCAACTCATCTGGGTTTCCCACCTACTGATTCTCTGCGCCTTGCAAAACATGGGTATAGTTTTGACTTTGTAGCTGGAATATAAATAGAAGATAAACTTCATCTTCTTAGGATGACAAGCCCGTGGAGCTTTCTTGGCAAAAATACAGAAGTGATGTGCAGTCTGCTGGGATGTTTTCTTGATTTCCCAGGCTAGCTTGCAGCTGACAGCAAGTGCAGTCTGTTGGTGAAGGTGGTGGACTAGGACCACAGAGACCCAAGTTCTTGTCCAACTATGAAAACCCACTAAGTCACTTTGGACTTTCTCTCTTTCCCAAGCAGCATCAGATTCTGTGACAATAAGCTAACTGAAGAACAACACCCCCCCTCCCCATTGCATCATGCATCAATGGCTTCGCCATGTGAACTAGACAAATACAGGGCCAACAGGTGGGCCCTGCAACCAAGCAAGATAAATGCTAAAAGAAAAAGAAGGTCTAGCCTACAACTGTAGGATTTCCTGGTGGTCTCGCATCCAAGTGCTATCTAGCTCTGATCCTGCATATTTTCAGAAATGTTCAGAGTTCAGCCATCCTGTGTTCTGCTCAGCAAACTTTGGGGAATCCTTCAGGCAGTCTGACTTATCTCTGTATCTGAAAGGATCTCATTTCCATGCCTGGGACTCTGCTCCTCTTTATCAGAGAATGAAACCTGGTCTGGTCATGGTCTGAATATCAGCCATGTGTTTTCCCCTCTGCTGTCTTATTATTATTTTAAGCCATTGTGTCTGTTGACGAGTTCTTGGAACCCCCCAATTTTAGAAACCTTCTGTGGGCTTATTGGCTTATTAAAAGCCTGCCTTGATAATTTTTGGAGCTTTTAAACTTGTGACAGGTAGTGCTACAGGGCAGGAGGAACTGTACCATTTTTGGCACTTGGTAGGCCTAGCCTCAGTCATGTGGCCTCAATGAGGACTGCTGGCTTAGGAGGGACTTCCTTTTAGAAATCAACAAACGGCAAGTGGGAAGCTGGGTTTATAGGATTTTGTTGTGATTGCAATGCAGCACCATTGAAAGGCATGACGTTGAAGAAAGATGCTGCAAGGTGTGGTGCTGAGTCTCCAGTTTCTACAGAGGGAAATCCATCTGGCTGAGGATGCTGTTGGAAAGACTTGACCATTAGATGGGAAATGAACTTCTTCATCTCTGTTCCTCCCTCCCCCTCTCCCTCCCTTCCCCCTTCCCCTCCCTGTCCTTCCTCTATCCCCCACCCTCTCTCTTTTCTTCCCTCCCTCCCCCTCCCTTCCTCCCTGTCCCTGTACCTCTCTCTCTCTTTTCCTCCCTCCCTCTCTCTTTTCCTTCCTTCCTTCCTTCCTTCCTTCCTTCCTTCCTTCCTTCCTTCCTTCCTTCCTTCCTTCCTTCCTTCCTTCCTTCCTTCCTTCCACCAGGCTGGAGCATGGCATGCCTGCCATTTAACTTCTACTCACTGTTCCGTGCCCTGGGGAGGGAAAAAAATTGCAGCACTTTCCTGTTTTTTGTCCAGCACTTCACTAAACAAAGTGGGAAAAGATGGTGTGAAGATACTGCACCTGTTTCTTGGTTGCCCCCTTCCAGCCTCCCAGTCTGGGCTTTGAATAAAAACCGGAATGCCCTGAATGTGTGTATGTATGCGCGTGTGTGTGTGTGTGTTGGGGAGAAAGTTCCACGGATAGGCTGCTGGGAACTTGTGACTGTTCTATTGTGGCTTGGCTGCTAAAAATACCCTGCGGTCTCTCCCCTTCTTTTCAGAGTAAATGAGAAGAGCCGGCTGGGGTGGAGTGAAGCGCAGCAGCTCGGCAAGAGCTGTTCTCTGTCTTTCTTGTGACATGGCCCCGTGTGGACTTTGAGCTTTAATAGCTCCCTCCGCTGCTTTGCTCTGGAAGTAAAATGTGCAGTGCTTAAGGGTTCACACAGAGAGCCAGCTCTCGGGAGGGTGCATTGCAGGGGAAGACGAGTGTGGAGGGCCAAGGGGTGCCCGATGGTCGACGGTCGTTGCCCACTCCCCCTCTTGCTTTGCTTGCATGAGCTGTCTCTTGCCATGGATTGGCAATGTGGCACCCACAAGTGCCAAGGGGCTGGCGGCATTCCTGCCTTGGGTCCATGGAAACCCAAAATTCTATAAATGATTGGAGCAGCATATAAGCCTAGTAAAAATAAATCAGTGAATTGAATTTCAATTCTCAAGTTTTGGCTCTTTTCACAGGAGATCTTGCAAGATTTCAGAGAAGAGCCCAGGAAATTTCAGCATTCCTGCACTAGAACACCCAAATCTTCTAAAAGTTGGCCCATCCTGGTCTGTGGGATGCAGCAAGGTCATTCTGTGGCTGATGCCACATCCGGTTGCATTTTTATTCTGCTATCGTCTCAGGAAGTAGTATCCCGCCCTTGGGGGTTAACGCAGATGGAGAACTGGAATGGAAAAGTTATATTTAAACACCAAACCATCCCTTGCAGTGACTTTGGCAGGAAAAGGTACGAAGGAGCCAGAATCAAAACACATGGGGGAGAAGACAGTTCACCTCTGAAAATTGCAGGAAACCCTTGATGATAAAACGTTTTTAATAAGACAAATGACAGCTCTGTAGAGAAGGTGTCAAATGGGCATCCACAGGCAAAGGAGCTAGCCATCTTGGTTTTACAGATGAAAAGGTCCTACTGTTACACATGCTCCCAGGCTTATGGTCACTCACTCATGCACACACCGTGTGCAGATCTTATTGTCCCCCTCGCCCTCTACGTGGGTTTTCCAGATAGGTGTGGTAGCTAGAGCATGTAAGACACACCAGCCAGGAAGTAATTAGAAACACGTGCAAATCACTTTCAACCAAACACCCAGGCACGTTAGCTTCTGGTGGGATACATACAGGTAGTCCTCACTTAACAACCATTCATTTATTGATGGTTCAGACTTATGATGGTGCTGAAAAAACTGATTTACAATAGTTGTTACGCTTATGACTGTTGCAGTGTCCCCACGGTCACGTGATCATGATTTTGGCGCTTGGCAACTGGTTTGCCTTCATGACCGTCACAGTGACCCATGTCACGTGATCGCTATTTTCAACCTTCCCGGCTGGCTTCTGGCAAGCAAAATCAATGGGGAACCACATGATTCGCTGAATGACCACATGGTTTGCTTAATGCCTGTGGTGATTCACTTAACAACTGCTACAAAAAAGGCCGTAAAATCAGGTCAGATTCGCTTAATGACCGCTTTGCCAGCAACTGAAATTCTGGTTTCAATTGTCATTAAGTGAGGACTACCTGTAGAAACCATGGAATTCAAAGTGGGAGCAAAAGTTTATGATTACAATGTCCTTTTGCTCTTTCTCACACATACACTTGCTCAGCCCCGTTTACCCTTGACCTTCTCAACTGGGCTGCCAGGCACTAGCTAGAACAGTGTTTTCCAAACTTGGCAACTTTGCTGGCTGGGGAATTCTGGGATTTGAAGTCCACACATCTTAAAGTTGCCAAGTTTGAAAAACACTGAGCTAGAGGGACAGAAGCCTCCAAGTCCAGATCCAGGATGACTCTCAGAGTGGGTGGACTTCAGGACCCCTTTTATCTCCAAAAGTCCCTGCCTGTTGATGAGATTGGGGGTTTTTCCCTGGGTTGAGCACAAGACCTCCTTTGACTGCCTTCTGGTGTCATTTCTCGTTTGATCCTTAATGACTCGTTGAGGGATCTTTTAAGGAACCCGTTCAACAAGATCCCTGGCTTTTGTTGCCCTCCCTGCCTACGTGCCTGCTTCATTTTTAGATTATGGGAGCTTTGGCCTAGTTTCACACTACCTTAGGAATCCTCCAGTCCCATAACTGATATAAAGCGGAATATCAAGCGCTCTCTGAACAATTTAATGGGCTGGGCTGTGTTTTTGCTCCCTTTGTACAAAAAGATGTGAAAGGTGCAGTGCTTTGTAGGTGAGCGGTGGTTTGAACCCTTCCTCCAGTGCTCTAAATCATTATATCACTTTGGACAATTATGGCATACCTTTGTTCTAAGAGAGACCATCAGCCTAGCAAGCTTGGCATTCCCTGCTGCCCCCTGGCCATGCCCAAGATCTTAGCAGAGAGGGTGTTCCCTCAAGCCCTCTGTAGGATTTGTACTCAGTCCATGCAAGGCACGCGCGGTGACACTGAACCTTGGGTCTTGCAGGGCATCATTATTAATGTGCAGAGGGTTTCTAAGTCACGCGTTTTGCTTCAGTTGTGCTTTTTGTTTGAAAATGATTATTTTCTAAAAGTTGGAACTGTTCCATGACGCGCCATCTTATTCCCCTCTTCTGTATTTGAGCTCCCCAACCATTCAGCTGGGCTGTAACCAGAGCTGTAATAAAGACACGAGTCAAATTATTTCTTTGTCTCTTGCAGAATCTCTGAACCTTGTGTTTTGGTTCCAGGCTGGTTTAAAGCCAAATCAGGACTGATCCAGTTTTATTCGTGTGTGTGTGTGTCTGTGTGTTGTAGGTTTGTTTAGTTCTCCTTTGGTTCTCAAGTAGTAAACAGATAATCCTGACATGTGAAGAAGTCTAGTTAAAAGAAGACAACAATGAGAGTATGAGTGAAACAAGAAGCACATGCAACTGTGCAAGTCTTCGAACATTGGCTAGAGTCCACACATCAGTTGCCTCTGCATTCTGGTGCAAGTCAGTTTGACATGTGAGCCACATTTGAGTATACAGTACTAATTTTGCATAAGGTTAGGACTGAGCAAGGGTGAACATGGACAAGCGTGGAACTCAGTCCTGTCCAGCCCCTCCCATTGGTCTCTAGAGAGAAGTTTAATAAAGGTGCAGAGTTTGATGTATATGGAGAGGTTTCCCCTTGAAGATCAGTTTTCTAAACCCAATAAGACATAAAAAGACAGGTGGACCTTTGATTGCACCATTGTGGCTGTCATCTTGACTTTTGAAAACTGTACATGTAACTTCTTCCCGAGTTCGGTCAGCAGAGATTGAGGTGGGTGGGCTCTTGAGAGAGAGATCTTCTCAGTGGCGGCATTAAGAATATGCTCACACCCAACTTCAGAATACTTTGTCTAGAGAAAACTTTGTATTTCCCCAAGGTTTTAAACTGACTGCAAATGTCTATCTTGGTTTGTGGGCTTTTTTATTCTGTTGGAAGCTACTTTGGTGAATTAATCTGAAATGAGGGGTTCTAATAAAAGGGCAAATAGAAAATCCAAGCCCAGTTTAGCTTAGGCAGTTCTTCTTGCTTGGATGTGATTCCTGTTCGCAGTAGGCAAGTGGTGATCTTGTATTAGGTCCCATTCTGAGTTATAGAATGGGTCACACAGTGAACTAAATTCAGTTAGCTAGTTCGTGGTTCAGGGTGTTGTGTGAATGGGGTTTATTTCAATAAACCAAGGGTTGGCATTTGTGTAAACATAGACATTGGCAAGACCAAACAAACAATTTTATAGATTGTGCATTTGTGAGCCTTGGTTTTATATCCTGAATATATCTTGAAGGAGACTGGATTGAAGGAAGACTAACATGGTTTTCAAATTGGAGGAAAAAAAATCAGTTACTTGTGCTATGCTGATGACAGCACTCCAATAGCTGAACATGCCGGATTATCTACAAACACTAGTAATGAAAGTCAAGGAGCACAGTGAAAAAAATGGGACTAAGATTAAATATAAGACCAAACTAATGACAACAGGTACAGCAACCTGTGTTAAAATGGACAGTGAAAATATTGAATTAATGGGTGGCTTCTGCCTTATAGGACTGACTACAAGTAGTCCTCGCTTACTGACCATATGTTCAGTGACTGTTTGAAGTTACGATGGCTCTGAAAAAGGAGACTTATGACTGGTCCTCAAAGTTCCAGCCATCACAGCATCCCTGTGGTCACATGATTGTGATCTGGATGCTTGGCAACTGGCTTGCACCTGTGACAGTTGCCGCATCCTGCGGTCATATGATCACCATTTGCGACCTTCCCTGCCAGGTTTCCACAAGCAAATTAAATGGGAAGCCAGCAGGGAAGGTTGCAAGTTGCTTCGGTAAGTTGCTCACACCCTCCCTGCCCGGTAGCAGCCACCCCTGGCCCTGATGCACCCACTGTGCCTTACCTGCCTGCCAGTCTGCCTGCGAGCTGTCTGGGATTCACTTAATGACTCATGTCTCTTGTTTAACTACAGCAATGGGGAGTGCTAGGATTGCCGTAGTTAAGTGATTCAGTCACGTGACATCGTGCTTTACAACCACTTAGCTTAGCAACAGAAATTCCAGTCCCAATTACTGTCGTTAACTGAGGACTACCTGTATTAACAGGAACCAGCAGTCGAGAAATATGCCCCAAGCTAGCATTTGAAAGGGCAACAGTGAAGGCCTTAGAAAAGATACTCAGATGCCGTGATGGGTCTATACCTACAAAGGTCAGAATTGTGCAGGCAATGGTTTTCTCTCTGATACTCTATGGAAAGGAAAGATGGACTTCAAAGAAGCAGGATAGGAGGAGTATTGATGCTTTCAAACTTTGGGGTTGGAGAAGACTCCTGGGAATATTATGGAAAGCCAAAAAAATAAACCAATGGAACAAATGAAACCAGAGTTTCCATTGAGGCACAAATGACCAGGCTCAAATTAGCCTCCTTTCGATACATTACAGGTCGTCCTAACTTAACAATCATTCATTTAGTGACAGCTCAGATATGACGGTGCTGAAAAAAACAACTTATGACTGGTCCTCACACTTAAGACTGTTGCAGCATCCCCTGCAGTCATGTGATCATGATTTGGGTGCTTGGCAACCAGTTCGCATTTACGATCATCACAGCAACCCTGTGGTCACATGGTCACCATTTTTGACCTTCCTGCTCAGCTTCTGGCAAGCAAAATCAATGGGGAACCGCATGGTTTGCTTAAAACCCATGTGGTTTCTTTAATGCCTGTGGCGCTTAATGAACGTCACAAAAAAGGTCATAAAATCGGGGCAGATTTGCTTAATGACCACTTTGCTTAGCAACTGAAATGCCGGTCCCAACTGTGGTCGTTAAGCAAGGAGTACCTGTATGCAAAGATTCAGCTGTCTGGAGAAGGCTCTAATGCTGGGAAAGTGGAAGGAAAGAGAAGAGGGCGACCAGCAGCAAAGTGGGTGGACTCAATTATAATAGCAATGAAGGCACCTTTGGAGGACTTGAAGGACCAGGTTAGGGACAGATCATCATGGAGAATGCCCATCTGTTATGGCTGAGAGTTGACACCAACTTGGTGGCATATAATCAGTCAAAAGCCTTCGTTTATGAATTGCTACTCTGTGAAGTCAGGAAATTGTAATTTATTCAGTAATTCATGGTTAAATAAACTATGACTTATCACAATGTGTGAACTTAACTTTGTCCTGTTAGGTTCCTGTAGCTACAAAACTGATAGAGGGTGCCTTGCACAGATATGGGAAGGTCAATGCCTAGATGCAATTATTTTTTCCCCTCTAGCATCCTGAACATAGATAAGAGTCACCTTTGTTAACTCTGCCCAGTCTGCCTGTGGCCAGGCCTGCTAGTGTAATCCCCATCTAGTTAAGGCAGATCTCAAGAGGAAAATGTTTCCCAATCTCTGCCTTAGTGAATGATTCAAGGAGAAGAGAGAAATACACACCCAAACAGTCCTTGTAAGTAAATAGAAAACTTGCATGACAGCAAAAAGGGTGAATTAGATGTCTTTTCCTCCTCCTCCAATTTTATGGAGGATTTTTTAGGGTATGCATGACAACCTGCACCATGCTGATGACACTACTCTAAAGCCAGAAGCACAAAGGATCTGCGAGGTCTACTAATAAAAGTCAAGGAGTATAGTGAAAAAATGGGACTAAAATTACATATAAAGAAGACCAAGCTAATGGCAATAGATAGGCCAACCTGGCTTAGAAGTGACAATGAAGAACTTGAAGTGGTGGATAGCTTCTGCCTTTTAGGATCAACGATCAACAGTAAAGGAACAAGCAGTCAAGAAATTTGCTATAGACTAGCACTTGGTAGGGCAGCCATAAAGGCCTTGGAAAAGATATTCAGATGCCTTGATGTGTCTATACCCATAAAGATGAGAGTCGTGCAAGCCATGGTATTCCCTCTGGCACCCTGTGGAAGTGAAAGTTGGACTTTGAAGAAGCAGGATAGGAAGAGTATTGATGCTTTTGGACTTTGATATTGGAGCAGATTCCTGAGAATACCACAGACAGCCAAGAAAACAAAACAATGGATCATTGAACAAATCAACCAGAGTTCTCACTTGAGGCACAAACAACCAGACTCCAGTTATCCTATTTTGGACACATCATGCAAAGACCCAGCCCTCTGGAGAAGGCTCTGATGCTGGGAAAGGTGGAAGGAAAGAGAAGAAGACCAGCAGCAAGATGAATGGACTTGGTTTTACTGGCAACTGGCCCACCATTGGAAGAGCTGAAGGACCAGGATAGGGAGAGATTGTTCTGGAGAAAAATCTATCTATGTGGTCCCTAAGAGTCAACAACAACTTAATGGAATATAATGAATTGCACAACAAGCTAGACTAGGCTAAAATGGGCTTGGTGTGGGAAACCCATTCATTGACTCAGAAGGCTGTGTGTACCAGAACTTTGTGTTAAGCCACAGCATGGTGCAGTGCACTATGAATCACTGAATGATAGCCTTTTCATATTGTGAAGCACAGCAACTGTGCTTGGTTATGGGGGATTCAGGATTATGGGTGTTGTATGACTAACTTCTTTGTGATTTTCTTAAAATTATTTTTGGCAGAGTAAGTAGAAGCACAGAGTCTTGGGACTGTGGTGGATATTAAATCCAATGAATGAATGGATTTTGGTTCATGAGTTTTGGGTAGCCAATTCTTATGTTTGCCTTTGAGTCAGAGGAGAGCTGCTTAAACTTGGGGTAGAGCTTTGTTCCTCTTCCCTGCGTGAGGAAGGATCCTGCAGCAACACTGCCACAGGGGCACCCCAAGATGGAACCAAGATGGGCATTCCCACAGTTCAAGATATGTCAGCCATGGGATGGTCTTTACTTCACTGCTTCTTCCAAGCGTAGACATTTTTATGACTTTCCTGAAGTGCTCCTGGCTGGAACTGTTCATCAGTACCTACACCCTCTTAATGACTCTGTTGGGTTTGCAGTGACTAAGCACCTTTACTATCTCTGAGGTACTTTCCTTGTCTTCATCCTGTTGCTACAGGCAAAGGGGAAGTGATGGGGTCCTCTTTGCTTGCAACACGCTGCCTTTCTCAATCCTTGACAGGTGTTTTTTCCTCTGCCGACAACCCAACAATGCCACTGCACGTCTCTGGGTCTTGACAATTCATTGGGGCTCCAAAGAGCTTCTTAAGACCCTGTCTTTTGAGTGCTGAATTTGACAAGTGCCTTCCTTGGGGGTGGGGGCTGTACAGATTGCCAGTCAGAGCCTCACCTGAGGTGGGAGTTTTGTAAGTGGGAGACCGCAAGATGTCACGCGTGAATTAATTGTGCACCTCTCTCTTAAATATCTCAGATGGGGTAGCCTTTCAGATTCAAAGAAGAAAACACGCTTTGGAGGTGGCTTTTCCCAAGATCAAGCCACAGAGGGTGACAGTGCAGTCCTGATAAAACATTTATTCATTCATTCATTCATTCATTCAATTTATATTTATTCAATTTATATAGCCGTGCATCTCACATTCATAAGTCTGGGCAGCTTACGATTAAATCATAAACAATATCAAGAAGCCCACAAAAAACGACAACCGTACAAACAATACAAACATTTAAAACAATTAAATGTTTTAACAATTAAAACCCTGTTGGCTTTCCGGAAGGCCTTGAAAACCTGGCTTTGTGCCCGGGCCTGGGGCCCTGAGTGTGGGAAGGGCCCCATTTCATGGTTATGTTAACACCATGGCTTTTAGATCACTTGGCTATGTTTATTTTTAATTTTTGTTACTGTTTTTATTGTTTTATGTCATGACTGTTTTTATTGTTGTTAGCCACCCAGAGTCACTACTCTGAGATGGGCGGCAATATAAATTGAACAAACAAATAAAAACAATTTTAAAAGATGCAGCTGCTTTAAGCAGATGGCTGCTATGGGAGTGTGTATGTGCTCTGAAGCACTGTTTTGCCTTCCAGTGTATAGGACTATGCAGCCCCATTAAATACTTTACTCTCTTTCATTGGATTAGGAGAATGCCTGCTGTAGGTCTGCGTTAACAAAGCCTGATGGGGAACTATATACTGTAAAACGAATCCTTATGGCTTTGCCACTGTTCCATCTGTGTGGAATCTAAATCAGTGGCCAAGCTTCAAGAGAGTACAAGCAGTAGAATTGCTCCCATACAGACCAGTGCAAGGCACTCATTTCCTGTGAAATTAGAAATGGTAAATGTTTCTGAGAACCAAATGAGAGGGAAGAGATCTTTGAAGGACTCCTGAATCCAGTAAGGGACCTACAGCCAACATGAGTGCAATATTTTTATTATGCATTGATGGATGTGCAGCTTTGTATTTGAAAAGCCCAGTTTATTAGATTATTATTTTTTAAATACAAAGTAGGCAGCAATCATCCTTCCCTGGAATGTTAGAACATTCATTGCAGAACTTCGATGTGTAAAAGTATGAATTCATATATTGTTCTTGGCACGGAAGCCCTTGAGGGACAGGATCCAGTGTAGGTAGAGATTGCTTAAGGAATGTTGAGCTTTAGAGAGCTGATTGGTTTAGTCTCGTATCTTGTGCAGCCACCAGGCTGATTATGGCCTCTGATTGTGGTCTTTGGGAGTGTGTGTCTGGCAAACATAAGGGGATACTAGAAGTTAGATTAACCTAAAACAGTCCTAGCTTTGGAGAAGTAGAGTGATGATGAAGTGGAAGGGAATTCTCATTAGAGAACATATGGAAATGTTCTTTCTTTGTATAACTTAAAGAGCCCTACACGGAAAGGGAAATGCCAGATGTTCAAGCTGGCATTAGAAAAGGTTGAGGAATAAGAGGCATTATTGCTGATGCATGCTGGACAACTGAGAAAGCCAAAGAATACCAAAAACAAGTCATATGCCCTTCATTGATTATAGAAAGGCCTTTGATTGTGTTGACCTTGTCAAGCTGTGGAAAAAGGGCTTAGAAAACTGAGAATCCCAGAACATTTCATTGACCTCATGTGAAACCTGTACACAGGTCAGGAAGTCACAGTCTGGAGAAAATGTGGTCTATGTAGTCGCTAAGAATCAGCATGGACTAGATGGCTCATCATCGTCATTATAGGAGAAGGTCCTGATTTGTAGATTTGCAGGATTTCCTTTACATTAATACAGTGAGAGCCAGTTTGATATAATGGTTAAGGCACCAGACTAGAAACCAGGAGACCATGAGTTCTAGTCCCACCTTAGGCATGAAGCCAGCTGGGTGATCTTGAGCCAGTCACTCTCCCTCAGCCCTAGGAAGGAGGCAATGGCAAGCCACTTTGGAAACCTTGCCAAGAAAACTGCAGGGATTTATCCAGGCAGTTGCCAGGAGTCAACACTGACTCAAAGACACCAAACAAACAAATAGACAAGGTGGAACAATGAGGCTATAACAATCTTTGCCATTTTAAAGCAAAGAGAACATTTCTTTTGTGACAGGAAAAACAATCCTCTTTTTAAACTTCCTGTGTCTCCCAACACCGATAGAAGCTGCCCTTTTTTCATGCTGATTAATGATGTATTATCTGTTTCTGTGTGTTCTTCTGTATAATCTTTAATATCAAATTAAATGCCTACTCTCATCAGATTGCAGCCCCTAGCTGACCTTGTTTGATCTCAGGCAAGTTGGACCTGGTTTTTATTTTTATATAGGCATTTTATATTGTTATGTGGTACCGTGGATATTTTAATTTTGTTTCTGTAAGCCACCATGAGCCTCAATGAAGTTGGGGGCATGTATATTCAATACTACTACTAAAAATAATAGCAATGCAATCAGAGGTCTTGGAGCCATACTAGAGGGATTTATCAAATATCTGGAAGTTTTTAAATTTACTGGACTTGAGATTGCTGACTTTGCCCCAAAATCACCTTGCTTGGAACTTCCGACATACTATGACAATACTTTCATGAAATCCTGGACTAGCTAGGAAGTAAAAAATACAACCTGTAAAAAGGCTATGGAAAACCACTTCTGTATTGTTGCCATGAAAACTACAAGGATGTGTCCAATCTGTCACCAAGAGTTGAGCTTGACTCAGCAGAGCCTTTATTTTTAGATAATCAAGGATCTTGCATCTGTTGCCTTGAAAAGATTAGATATGTTCATGGAAGACTGATAATCTTACAGTTCACAAGAATTGTGACTTCTAAGTTAATCAGCCACAGATAAGATAATTTCTTTATCTCAAACATCTGTTTGCACCATGGAGAAAGGAATGGATTTATGGAGCTCAGCACTGGGAGGTTCCAAGTTGTATTGTTGAAGGGTGGCTTATGGCTTGAGTTATATATAAGGCTTTTGCGAAACATGGTTTGATGTAAATGTGATGTGTCCTCTGTTTCCTTGAGCACGCATGCTGGCATGATTTTTATTTCACACAGAGATGCATTCCCAAGAACTATATTGCAGAATTGGAAGAGGTAATATATGCTGTTCAAACTAACACACTCTTCAGTTGAGAAGGAGGGGTTGGGACTTAGCAAAAATGTGAACAAATCGTGATTGTAGGCCTTCTTAGCAAATGTGCAATAGATACATTTTTTTAAAAAAAGAAGGAAAGGAAGGGAAGGAAGGAGAGGAAGGGAAGGAAAGGAAAGGAAGGAAGGAGGGAAGGAAGGGAGAGGAAGGGAAGGGAGGCAGGTGGTTTCAGACTCTGGGATTTGCTTGAACAGAAAATGTCTTAAGTGATAGAAATCCTGTTTCAGGTTACTTTTATGTCTAACCTTCTCTATAACTTCTGCACTTGGAAGTGCTTTGGCCTGCAGATTTGTGGCTGTCCATTCATTCTTTTAATGGATTTTATCTACCCTCTTCTTCCTCTCTTTTAATCAGATGGTCTTTCAATCAGTTTCAGTCAAGAATGTATAGAAATGTCAATAAATTATTCACTGCTGCATTGACACAAGGGAGCAATTACCTCAATGGGAAGTGTGCTGAAAGAAGGCAGGAGTGTTTTGTCCAGTGGCTGGGGAGAAAATGCGCTTCTGTAATATTTTTGGGGAGTGGGGGAGGGAATTGCTGTATTGGGCCAACTGCTCCAGCACAAATGTAATTGGTAAAGGTTAAGTTTCCAGAATGATAAATTGAGAAAGGACCATTTAAAAATGGGAAGGCTTTTGTGGAAGCAGGTAAGGCAACAGAGGTTCATATGTTATACTAAACCAGGGTCTTTTAAGCTGGGAGTCAGTAACATGATGCCCATGGATGAGAATGTGTCCCCAAACAATGCCTTTGGGTCTCATCTGGCTTCCTGCCTCAGCTAACTTTCTAAAAGACAATCTAAATTTAAAAAAAAACTTAAATAAGCAGCGGGCATGCTTTTTTATTGCTTATACAATAAACTCTTGATTTCATGGACTTTGGTTTAGTAGACATCAGTTGCAATGACAAAATTTCTGTCTATGTGTGAAATCCCATTTATCATTTTATGCATGAGTAAAATGCAGAAAATACACATGCCTAAACTCCTATTTGGATTTAACAGACATTCTGTTTTAACAGACACCCCTTCTCCCATTAGTCTGTTAAATTGAGCATTTCCTGTATTATCGTGTAAGTTAACTACTCTTATTTTTAGCTTCCAATTTTAATATGTTGTAAACCATGCCGGGAAACATGGTTTTGAAGTATGGCATAACGTTTTACAAATGAAATGCTACAAAACACTGGCTTCTAGCAACATATTTACTTGCATAAAATGGTAGAAAGCATCCTGGGGCTTAAGTTGTAATTTACATTCTGGTCAGTGGGTGTTTTCTTACTACCATAGTGACCGTTTTGGGAATAAACAAATCTCCCTCCTTGGCAGCCTTGTGCTCACCATATTTCTCAAAGTACCAAAGATGCCTGCAATCTGAAAAGGCTGTCTATTTTTGTTTTAAACTATGATTTGTTAGGCAAGCCTAGCAGCTTGGTCTGGATATAATATTAGCACAGCCATGACATGCAAATTAATACAACACACTAAGTCAAAAAGAGCTTATGGTTTAGTGCAAGGGTGGGCAATCTGAGTTGGCAGGATGTTTTCCAGCTTCAAATCTGTGATTTAAAGCCATTGGAGACACCTTTGACCAAATGGCCAAAAATCGGCAGCATGGTTTCCTGTTTTCCATGATGGACTTTTTTTAAAAACAAAGACTACCCTCCCAGAATTCCCCTAAAACCCCAAGAAAACAACAACATCTGGCTGACTGTGCGACCAACAACAACAACAACATCACCAGCAGTCAATTACAAAAGGCAGCTTTACTTGGAACAGCTTACATCCTACGACAATACCTTTCATATTATTAAATGTCAACATCTGCCTATCCCAGGTCCTTGGGAAGGACTCAATAGGTGGACAAAGCCAAATCCAGTCTAAACATCTGGCTGACTGTGTGACCAACCATAACAACAGCAGCAACAATTTAAATTAATCTACCCACATGAGTGACATGATTCCTTACTTTGCACTGTCAGCCAGTCTACTGAATTGGCAAAAAGATTGCCCACTGTGTCTTAGCTTTATGTGTCAACAGGGTCAAAGAGCTAGAGTTTTATTTTATTTTTTATTTTATTTTATTTTATTTTATTTTATTTTATTTTATTTTATTTTATTTTATTTTATTTTATTTTATTTTATTTTATTTTATTTTATTTTATTTTATTTTATTCAATTTATATGGCTACCCATCTCTGTAGTGAATCTAAGCTCTAGACTCTAGAGCTTTGGATATTTATGGGGAGGGGCTGTGTGCTGCACAGGAGCAGGTTTAGGTGCAAATTTAAGGAGGTCTTGTGAGTACCCTCCCTAAGTTTTTCATGGGGAGATTACTTGGTGGGTAGAAGAAAAGGGAGCTTTCTTCATCTTCTATTGCTCTAGGGCAGGGGAGGAAACATCTGGCTATCATTCACAATGAGTGATGTCAGGATAGGAATCTGGAACGTAAGGCTGTGATCCTGTTCTGTACAGTGGGTAGGTTGCTCCCCTCCCAAACCCCACATGTTTGACTTGGAAGTCTGTTCACACATAGCTTAACTAGATAAGTTAAAGACTTTGTCTAAAATGTCTTTGACATTTGCACGAAATGCTAAACTTGGTTATTGCTAACTTTGGCTCTGTTTTTTTAAAAGTGGTTTAGTGTATTATGAGAACCCACCTGGGTGAATTTACAATTCAGTTATTATGCAATCCTCCAAATGGGTTTGTTTGGGAATCGGGGTAAAAATTGACTATTGCAATGCACTGTCCATGGGACTGCCCTTGAAGACTACCCAAAATGCAGTATCCCACTTACTTATGGTTGAGAGCTGCCAGTTTCATACAACACCAGATTGGTGGGCACTGCATTGGCTTCCAGTAGGTATCTGCAGGACTGCCTGCTTCAAGTAGAACCAACCCATCCAATCTGTTTGGCTCAGAGGGCATTTGAGAGCTCTACCTGCCTACAAATGAGATTTTTTGGGGAGGATGGGGTAGAGTACATTATTTTTCCAGGTATACCCCTGTTTTGTGAAATAACTTAACCTCTGGAGTTCTGGATGGCACCTTCCCTTACAGTTTTCTGGAGGGTAGTCAATTAATTAATTCATTTCATTTTTTGTTTAAATGTATTGGCTGCCCAACTCCAGTGGATTATTTGGAGTAGCGGGATGGTTTTAGAGTTTTATGGACTTATGGTAATCTAGCAGGAGTCTGGATGAGGTTGTATTATAGATATCCCATAAATATGGAAGTTAGTAAGTAAATACAGTATGTATGATGTGTGTTCTTAAATCCTGACTTACTCAATGGGGCAATGGGATATTAAAACAAAAGGATTAATGTCATACCCTCTTCCCTTCCTCCTTCCCATGCACATAAAGACATAATATCCGAGATACTGTGGGGCCAAAATAAAATGGGATCTGGAATGAACTAGCACTTGAATCTTCTTGGGGAGAGCCAGGATAGCAGTTCCCTATCAAAGTGGGCATGACTGGTGCATGTACATCCAAGAACTTTAGGTGTGATCTTCAGCCTATGTGATGCTTGGTTGAAAGGATGGACTTTTTGACAGCTTTTCTCTAGGCTGAGTTGGCTTAATAGTGGCCTGGTTCATGTATTAGGATGAACTATGGTTTATTTTGCCATGATTCTTAAATAAATCACAAGTGACTGGGTTCATGCTGAAGCCAAAAGCAAACAGTATGCAGCAAGCAGGAGAATGATTCGGAAATGTTTCTTGGACTCCATCTCCCAGAATTCCTAGCGAGTATGCTGGGAATTCTGGGAGTTGAAGTCCTACATATCTAGAAGGCACCAGTTAAGGGAAGTTTGACCTAGAAGCATCCAAAGTCCACCAGTCTGTGGCAATGTTGTGATGTGATCAGTTTATCCACAGAATGACGATCCCTGGTCTCTCAAATCCAAGACTGTGCCTAAAATCCTAACAATTCCATATATGTATGTATGTATGTATATATTTGTGTGTGTGTAATTTTTATTGAAAAAGAACGCACAGAGTTAAAAAATTACAGAAATTTAAAGAAAAAAGTAGAAAAAAGCAATAAAAGCAAAAGTGAGAAATAGAGACAAAGAAAAAGAAAAAGATACTGTATAAACAACTGACTTCCGATCTTCTTTGCAGCGGTTACTAGCATGATTATTACCATTTCTGCCCTCCCAGATTACGTATCTTGGTTCCCTTCTTCCCACAAACAACCTTTTTTATTTATTTTTATTTATTTATTAATCAAATTTATCACCGCCCATCTCCCAAAAGGGACTCTGGGCGGTTTACAATAAAACAAAAATATAAAACTGTAAAACATTATAATACATAATACAATAAATATAATAAAAACCTTGATGGCTGGAAGTTCTTTATGATTTGCAGGCAGAGCTGGGTCCTTCTAAGAAACTAACCATCCCCAGGAATGGCTACTCTCTCTCCCACCCCAGACATAAGTACAGAACCAGGTCTTTAGCTGTTTCCTAAAGTCCAGGAGGGAGGGAGCCAATCTCACTTCTGGGGGAAGGATATTCCAAAGGGCAGGTGCTATTGCAGAGAAGGCACACCTCCTGGACCCCGCCAGATGGAATTCTCTTGCAGACGGGGTCCGTAGCATGCCCTCCCTGCACAACCGGGTGGGACGGGTTGATATGATGGGGAGGAGATGGTCCCTTAGGTAACCTGGACCCGTGCCATGTAGGGCTTTAAAAGTGATAACCAACACCTTGAATTGGACCCAGAAGCATACTGGCAACCAATGCAGCTCGCGGAGCAAAGGGGTGACGTGTGCTGATCTTGGGAAACCCAAGATCGCCTGCGCGGCTGCATTTTGCACCAGCTGTAGCTTCCAGATACTCTTCAAGGGTAGCCCCACGTAGAGCACATTGCAGTTATCTATATGGGAGATAACCAGGGCATGAGTGACCGTTTGAAGGGTCTCTCGCTCCAGGAAGGGGCGTAACTGGCGCACAACACAAAGTTGCACAAAGGCCCTCCTAGCATGGCTGCCACCTGCTCTTCGAGCAGGAGCCGTGAGTCCAGGAGGACCCCCAAGTTACACACCGGGTCTGTCTGGGGCAGTGCAACCCCATCCAGAACTAAAGATGACAATTTCCCAGAAATCGAGGAGCCATTAATCCACAGCCACTCCGTCTTCCCCGGGTTCAGCCGCAACCTGTTGTCCCCCATCCAGGCCCCCACAGCCCCCAGGCACTCGGAAAGGGTGGCCACAGCATCACTTACTTCACCTGGGATGGAGATGTATAACTGGGTATCATCTGCATATTGATGATACCTCACCCTGTAGTGAGTATCATATACTACTCTTACCACATTTGGCAACCAAACTTCAATTCTATATACACATAAAATATTCTATAATTAAAACCTATTCATTCATTCTTTTTTAATCAGTAAATCCCAAAATCACCAATTCATTTTTGTCCATTTGCAGCAAAAAGTCCATAAAGGGGTTTTCAGTCTTTTACAAAAGTAGTTACAGTTCATATTGTTCCTTCCCAAATCAGATTAAGCCAATTTGGCCATTTCAGCCAGTTCTACCATCTTCACAGTCTGCTTCTCCACTGTAGGTATTTCTGTATTTTTCCACCTTTGTGCCTATATTAAAATCCTGACGTTTCCCATGTCTGCATTGTTATGAGGGTTGCCTCCTTGTTCTCTGTCTTCCAAAATCATTCTGTGTGCAAAGCCTTTTTATACGCACAGTTGAATTTCTGGTGTGAAACGCCGGGCCCGTGGGACATCTCAATTCCTGCTTTCTGTTCCGATTGCTTTCCGATGCAAAGGTTCATAATGCCATCCTGCTGGCTGGACGGCACGTTGATCGTGAATTCTCCCTGCCCGTTGCAAGAGAACACGGGTGGGTGCTTTGAGCTGCCCCGTGTGTGTGCCGCCGGAGGATGCCCGGCTCGCTCCCCAAGGAGCTGAACGATTGGGCACCGCTGACAAAGCTGGCTTAGTTCTGCATGACTTCATGCTGGATCCGGTACAGTGGGGGAACAGGAAGGAGGGGGGGGGTGGCCGTGACGACACCTCTGGCGGGGTTGGACCGGTCTAGCCGCCCTGACGCTGGTAAACTGCTGTGCAGTTGGAGCCAGGCGCCCAGGTGAATCGCTCCAGCGGTGGACTTCCCGGTGGGGAGGGCAGCTGCAGCTTGGAGAAGCGATGCTTTGCGGTAGGTAAGAGACCGAAACTGGAGAGAACTCGTTCTCCTCCCGGGCGCTGTAACTCGGGGATCCCTCCACCCTGCTGCTCCAGCATCTCGGAGGGGAGGGGGAAGGAAAGGCCGTAGCTTGGATCCAGTTCTTAGCAGCAGGACATCGTGGGGGGCGGCACGTTCGGAAACAGCTTGAACGTCGGAGCCTGCCGGAGTTTACGGGGCTCAGCTTGAAGGAGCAAACCTCTGACTCATCATAACGCGCGTGCTTTGGACTTTCAGCGCGAGGAGCTGCATTTTCTTCTCACCCTGGCACAGCTTCTCCTCCGGGGAAAGTGGAAAGTGGAGCGGGGTGAGAAAATCTCAGCTCTCCACTTTAGCAGTCCGACTTTCACGCTGCTGCGCCCTCCAGGGCAGTGGGGCTGCAGGTCCTAGAAGCCACTGTCCAGCACGGGGCAATAAACGGTCATGAATTAATTGTTCTGAGCCAACTAGGTAATTTTGTTTACCTGTTAGGAGGAATAAAACAGGCCTGCAAAAATCCAGGGGACTACCAGGTGGCAGGATGGGCTTAAGAGATCCAGTTGTTAAGTGGTCACTTGGTGGTCTTCTCCCAAATATTCCCAAAGTTTTTAAGCGTGTGTACACCTCCCTCCCAACCATTTTGAGATTGGTGGTGTGCAGGGCCAAAAAGGCTTGTGCAAGCCTTAATAACAGGAAAGGCCTATCTGAGAGAACAGAAATGTAGAGGAATGTGGGACTTCAGTTAGAGGTGGGGGTGGGCAGGGTTTTCGTTGATGTTCTTTGTGGGTGATAAAGGGAGGGTGGCAAAACTGTGAAAAACCCCACATTTTCCTGTTTTTGTTCTTGCTTTCATGGATCTTATTTTATTGCATCTGCAGTTCATTAAACATTTTCCATTTTCCTTTAGCGACGCTAGAAAGAGCATGGTTTCTCTGAAATAAAAAAAGACTTTCCATTAAGAGCAGAAAATCATCAGTAAGCGGTTCAGTCTTACGTAGGAGAAAATATTTCTTGAATTAGACCTAATCCTTTATTAACTAAGCATGGTATGCTGGCTTGTAGGGTAATCACATGTATTTTTTCGCAGAAGGAAGGGAGCCTTATTAACTAGGAAAGCATGCTTCTGATCAGAGAAGATCATAGCTGGGTCACTCACTGCTTTCAGCTGTTTGTGGAACTTGCCACAGTGGCTGGATTCAGACTATAGGCCAGTGTTTCTCAACCTCAGCAACTTGGACTTCAACTCCCAGAATTCCCCAGCCAGTGTGGGAGTTAAAGTCAACACATCTTAAAGCAGGCTGGCTGGGGAATTTCTGGGAGGTGATGTCCACACATCTTCAAGTTGCTGAGGTTGAGAAACACTGGGCTAAACCATGAATGATGGCTTACAAACAATGGCTGGAATCACACAACCTTCAAAACTTGAATCAGCAAGCCATGTTATGGCTTAGCACACATGAACTTGGTGGGTTTTGCTTGGGAGAAGAGTAGGTTTACATGGAAAAAGATTGATCTGTGGTTTTGAATTTTACAATAAAAAAACTATACCAATTTACTCAGTGTTCTAAGACTAGTGCCTGTAAAGTATGGGGATATAATAATAGCCTACCTTATAGGGTTGGTTTATGGTTCAGTATTATGCATCAGCTATTGGGCTGGTTCAGCAAACTGTGGTTAAAGTGACTATGGCTTGGTACAAAGGGTGTCTATGGAAAGTGTTCCTCATATGATTGGGGAGAAGTGTATATTTTCCCTTCTGCTGCTCTCTGCTCCACCCCAGCTTTCACAATTCTCGCATTTTGCAGCAAAATGCCACATTTTCCAACTTGATTTAGTCATCTGGGCAGGAGTTGCCCCTGAAATTCAGTCCTGTGGTGTTGGCATGCTTAGCAGATGATCACACACTTTTAAGTGAATAAATAGTATTAAAGCAGAGCCATTCTTAAATCGGGGGCTCTCCAGATGCCTTGGACTTCAACTCCCAGGATTCCTAGCTAGGAATTCTGGGAGAAGCATTTTATAGGATGTGGCTGGGTCACTTGCAGCTCTTTGAGCAACCTGGGGCCCCTCAGTGCTCTTCCAAAGTTTACCACTAAGCAATAATGTTTGAAGTGCCAAAGAAGGGAGAAATAATGAAATATTCAGGAAGTGATCATATTAGCTTCATAGAGTTCCTTTAATTACATGTAAAGTGATGTTCCAGCCAACTTACTGTTTCCTCCTGGTCCCACTTCAGTAGAATCTGTAACATAGTAGTCAAAGGTGGTGAACAATCCTTGGTCTGAAGGCTTGCCTGCTTCTGAAGACAATGGAAGTTGGTCAGTCTGGGGCATGGGATGCCACAACCATAGAATCATAGAATCATAGGGTTGGAAGGGACCTTGGAGGTCTTCTAGTCCAACCCCCAATGTAAGGGAAAAATAGTAAAATCTCTTTCAAGTTGTGCTAGACCTCTGATGGTGACTCCATGTCTCTCTCTGTGCAGCTTTCTTGGCAACAGTACAGAGGTGATAAGATCCTGTCTTCTTCTGGGATGTTTTTTCAACTTCTCAGTTAATTTACAGACTGGCGATTTTCTGCAAGTCTCCCATCTGAGTGCTAACAAGACCTGATTCTATTTAGCTTTCTACATAGCCAGGTCCTCATTTAACATCCAGAATGTTTTGCTTCCTCATTCCCTATTTCCGGTTGTATCAGTCAGGATAGCAATCTGGATTGGCAGCAGATTAGGGATGTTTTGAGACTGAGTAGCTGCTGTGTGCACCAGAGCAATTTTCCTTGCCTATACTGTATACAGGTAGTCCTCCCTTAATGACTATTCATTTAGTGATGGTTTAGACTTACAATGGTGCTGAAAAAACTGACTTACAACCAGTGTTCACACTTACGACCGTTGCAGCATCCCCACAGTCATGTGATCATGATTTGGGTGCTTGGCAATCAGTTTGTATTTATGACTCTCACGTGGTCATGTGATCGCCATTTTCAACCTTCCCAGCTGGCTTCTGGCAGGCAAAATCACTGGGAAACTGCGTGATTCACTGAATGACCACGTGGTTCACTTAATGACTGTGGTGATTTGCTTAATGACTGCTGCAAAAAAAGTCGTAAACATGGGTCAGATTCGCTTAATGACAGCTTTGCTTAGCAACCAAAATGCCGGTCTCAATTGTGGTCATTAAGCGAGAACTACCTGTATGCACAACACACTTAGCCAGTTCAGGAAAAGACCTAAGAGCTTCACCCGTGCATCATTGTATCCTTGGTTAGTTTCAGTCTTCGTTAGGTGGTATATGCATGTAATGTAGTGAGGGATGAGAACCTAGATTGTTTGGGACAGTTTATCATTTGGTGTACAGTAGAAGATTGATGTAATGTACCTTATTTGGGGGAATTGATGTCCGTTAAAGCCAAATGTCCATTAAATTCAATGTATGTAATTTATATCATTTATGTAATTACGCTTTAGGCAAAAATGCAAAATGTAGTTATGTGCATGATGTAGACGATGTAAAAACATTGACTCTGTCGCTCTTGAGATGAAGGAAATTAACTCAACGGACAGATAAAGTCAATTACATCATCATGCAGGTTGTCTAGCCTGGTTCAGAAATATTGGACTTGTTGTTCTAGGGTAAAGTCTGTTTAAATTGTGTCTGTTGAATCCGAAGTCCATTGAATTGAGATCTCAAGAATCAAGGGTTTACTGTATTGTGAGAACCCAGAATCTTGGTTAATTCTGAAATCAGATTTAGCATCTTGTGGTCTTGCAACAGCTTTTAACTATTCAAAACACAATCCTAAACACAATGTTTTGAGTGATTTCTTTCAGCTGGGAAGGGCCAAAAGGCACTGCCAGCTTCTTTGTCTGTGAATATGTTTAACTCAGTAGCCATTTGATTTATCAGTGCTTTTAAAGTTTCTCCATGTTTTGAGATCATGTTTGAAACACCTAGGTTTGTGGCTTGTCTCCAATCCCCTGCTTTCTATAACATCTGGGCAATGTTCTGAGTTTTAGGGAACTTGAAAATTTGCACATTTTTGAAATGGCATTTGTCAGGACAACTGATCAAGTTTTTTCCTACATTGCATACCAGTTTTTCTCAACCTTGGCAATTTTAAAATGGGTGGACTTCAACTCCCAGAATTCCTCAGCCAGCGTGGCTAGCTAGAGAATTCTGGGAGTTGAAGTCCACCCATCTTAATATTGCCAAGGGTGAGAAAAACTGCTGTATACAGTAAATACAGTTGCTGGGTTGGTCCCTGACTCCCTCAAGTGTGTTGAGGGAAGGCAGACTTTTGTGTAAAATTTGGGTTACTCCTAATTCAATGGAGGATTTTGCATTTTCTTTTTCTCCTAGTGTCCTAGCATGGCTTGCTTTTTAACCTTGCCTCGCCCATAAAAGTACATTATTTCTCGAGCTGAGATTAGCTCATGTAATTTCTTTCTTCTGGGAAGTTTCTTTTTCTTTTTGTTTTAACTGGGCACAGTCAGCCCTGGGATTTCCTGATGGTCTCCCATCCAAGTACTAATCAGGTCTGACCCAGCTTTGAGACCAACCAAGGTCATCTGAGCTTATGCATCTGCTTAAATCAAAGGCCACAGGGGAGCAAGATCTCACTTTAAAAACATTGGTAAATAACCTGGACAAAGATTGGTTCAAAGTTGTTCAGCTGACCTTTGAGTCTGAGTGAAAGTGTCAAGGTAGACCAGCGTTTCTCAACCGTGGCAACTTTAAAATACGTTGACTTCAACTCCCAGGATTCCCCAGCCAGGAAGTCATCTTAAAGTTGCCAAGGTTAAGAAACACTAAGCTAGACTCTTAAGGTCTACTGTAACACATGTTTAATGTGTTTATCAATGTGGGTTAGTGACTTGCCCACTAATTACAATTTTTTAAAAATTGTCTTCTACTTCGCGGTGAGGCAGGGCAACTCCCCAAACCTGCTAAGAGCGCTAAAAGCTATCTTTCTAGGATTTACTCCATCCCGGCCTCGTAGCCCACCCTCCAACATCTGGGCTGTTGACTCTCTCTGATGCCTTAAAGCCCAAAGGGCAGGCAGTGGCTGCTTGTTCAAACACAATAATCTCCTTGTTTCGACGTTGGGGTTAAATCATTGAAGAGTAACATTATCACTCGCTGCAGGCCACTTTCTCTGTTTTGGTCAATTCCGGTGGGAGAGAGAATAGTGGGATATCATTTTCCAGCACTCTTGGGTGCTGAGAACTTGGAAAAGGGTGGAGAAATCTTCTCTGCTCGCTGGGCGGCATCTGGATGACCCTGGAAGCTTGCCTTGAAATCCTGCAGGTCTGAGATTTATTTATTTAATTTTTATCCCACCTTTATTATTTTTATAAATAACTCAAGGTGGCGAGCATACCTAATACTCCTTCCTCCTCCTCTTTTCCCCACAACAACAACCCTGTGAGGTGGGTTGGTCTGAGAGAGAGAGGGACTGGCCCAAAGTCACCCAGCCGGCTTGCATGCCCAAGACGGGACTAGAACTCTCATACCACGCCTGATTGGCTCTTGGGCTGAGAGGGAGGGACTGGCCCAAGGTCACCCAGCTGGCTTTCAGGCCTAAGGCGGGACTAGAACTCTCATACCATGCCTGATTGGCTCTTGGGCTGAGAGGGAGGGACTGGCCCAAGGTCACCCAGCTGGCTTTCAGGCCTAAGGCGGGACTAGAACTCTCATACCATGCCTGATTGGCTCTTGGGCTGAGAGAGAGGGACTGGCCCAGGGTCATCCAGCTGGCTTTCAGGCCCAAGGCGGGACTGGAACTCTCATACCATGCCTGATTGGCTCTTGGGCTGAGAGAGAGGGACTGGCCCAGGGTCATCCAGCTGGCTTTCAGGCCCAAGGCGGGACTGGAACTCTCATACCATGCCTGATTGGCTCTTGGGCTGCGAGAGAGTGACTGACCCAAAGTCACCCAGCCGGCTTTAATGCCTAAGGTGGGACTAGAACTCACTGTCTCCTGGTTTCTAGCCCAGCGCCTTAACCACTAGACCAAACTGGTAACCACCATCCCTTGCTGAAGGGCGGATCTACTATGAAACTAATGAAGCTTAAGCTTCAGGGCCCCTAATCCTGGAGGGGCCCCAGAAGCAACGTTAGTCCACATTGCTTAAAAATTTTCAGTCTACTGTACGAGAAGAGTTTTTTTTAAATAATATTAATAATATACTGTAATTCAATACAAACGTTAAATTAAAAATTAAAAGATTATTAAAGTATCATGTAGGCTAGCCATAAACAAAACGTTCAAATTAAAGATCTTTCATGCTAAATATATTTAACATAAAAAAATTATAAATAATTTAAAACACTATTAACATTTACGACCGAAATTAAAACTTTTATTAAAATTATTTATCTTAGGCTTGTTGTGGAACAACCACATTGAAAAAGGTAACAGTGGTAACCCAGACCTCGTTGCTGGTTGCGAAGGGGCCCCCATAACAGTTGAAGCTTCAGGGCCCCAAAAATGTAGGTCAGCCACTGACCCTACCCAAGAACTGATCAGAAGGTTTAACGCAGTCTTGTATGGTTTAAAATGGTTGTGATTCAGCAGGAATAGGAGAAACCTGGAATGTTTGTGTGGTGTAGGTAGCAAAAGCTGAGGGTCTCAAAAACCCTTGTTTGATAATCCCTGCTGTGTGTTGGTTTAGCATCTTCCTGGAAAAGGGTATGGCTGTGACTGCATAGCTGACTAACTGCAGTGACTGAATTAATCCACTTTCTGGATTTACACAGTACATCAAACCAGAAAGTAATGGGATGGGCTGGATTTGCCTGACAGGCTAAGCTGCCAAACGCCTAACCAGGGTTAATCCTAAACAGATTTAGCATCCTGAATGAATTCAGCCACTTAGAGGTTCACTAACTTGGTTAAAGCATCTTGGATAAATCCAGCCCCTGTATGTGAAAAAGCACAACCGAGACCCTCCTCAATAGTGGGAAACTGGGGCTGTGAGATGCGTGGGCTTGACTTCATTGGCCTCCAAGTGCATTTTGCTTTTGAAGTTGAGAAGTTTCTGGTTTTGATTTTTGAACTGAGCATATTTGAGGTCAAAACCTTGTATAAAAAGCCTAATTCATGTCCATGTGTCAGGGATTTTTTGAACATTCATTGTTCAAAACATTCAACTCCCATAGGGCCTCTTCTTGTTTATTGTTTTTATTTTGAAGTCCGCTTCAGTCTCTGCTGCAAGATTAGGGGATGGGGAAGAACTTGGATTTTTAAAATCTATCCTGAAACCTATCAATCCCAGTGTGGCTTTTTATTTTTGAAGAAACCAGGTCAGCAAAACAAAATCTGTAGAGTTAGTTGTTATAAAATCATGTCAGCAAACTTTGCCCTCCTGTGGCGTGTGCTGTTTTTCTGACTGATGGTTTGACGTCATGTTTTTTTCCTCCAAAGGCAAGCTTGTGTGCTGAGAGTTTTGCTTAGTTATTGTATAAATACTAAGGGAGGAAAATCAACTCTCTGGGAGAGTTTGACCCCTGGTGGCTTCAGGAATATACCCATATAATTTTCTTGGCAACGGTTTGGAAATAGTTTCAGTTGCTGCCTTCTGGGATATTTTTTTTAAGAATTATTTCCCAGTCTAATTTTCAGTCCCCAGTCCTCAAGTACTAACCAGGCCTGACCCTGTTTAGCTTCTAAGCCTAGGCCAGGTGCTGCCACTTGTTGAGGTGGTATAAATAGCCAATAAATAATGTTAAAGGTGGCAGGACTCCTGCATACATACATGTGTGGGTGGGTGAGTGCACATGTGCACATACCTTTTGATCCCGGAATATTAATTGTCACATCAACACACTTTTCAAAACTTGGCCACTATCTTGGACAATGCATTTCTCAGCATATACAAAGTGCTCAGCACTGAATTATATTGCCGTTCTATGTGGCCCATAGGGGATGTGGGGGCGCTGCGGGTTAAACCGCTGAGCTGTTGAGCTTGCTGATCGGAAGGTTGGCGGTTCGAATCCGCGTGACGGGGTGAGCTCCTGTTGCTAGTCCCAGATCCTGCCAACCTAGCAGTTCGAAAACATGCAAATGTGAGTAGATTAATAGGTACCGCTTCGGCGGGCAGGTAACGGCGTTCCATTTAGTCATGCCGGCCACATGACCACGGAAGTGTCTTCGAACAAACACCGGCTCTTCGGCTTTGAAACGGAGATGAGCACCGCCCCCTAGAGTCGGACACAACTGCACTTAATGTCAGGGGAAACCTTTACCTTTACCTATGTGGCCCCAGATGCACTTGAACATTTGGAATAGGTGCCTTCCTAGATTTATGTCAGTAAATTGCATCTAGTTCCTGGTGGGTGATGTGGCAGGCCACAGTGTCTTGGCTTGCAAGGTAGTCTCTAGATTACAGATCTTAGCTTGCATAGAAGAGCATGACCACATTTGGGATAAAACGGAACTTTGGTTGCACTTGTGACATTCTGGCCAATATGATTGGTGCAAACAACCAAGCTCAGAAAGCACCAAGGACTCCACACTTCAACCCTGAGCTACAGATACTATCTTCTATGATTGGTGCAGTCTCTACAGCAGTGTTTCTCAAGCTCTGCAACTTTAAGCTGTGCGGACTTCAACTCCTAGAATTCCGCCGGCCGAATTCTGGGAGTTGAAGTCCGCAGAGCTTAAAGTTGCGGAGCTTGAGAAACACTGCTCTAGAGTGAGCAGAGAATAATGTATGTAGTATAGGCAGTGGTGTGCTAGAGTTGGCTTGCATCATCTCGCCAGAGCTGATTGTTGTATCTTCTGGAATTTTGCATGCCAGTTGACAGCAGAAATGAGCCTTGACGCCTAGTGTGGCTATCAGCTGTTCTGTGGCTAGCAGCGCAGCGTCATGGTGGCAATGGAACTGGAAGAACCAGTTCTTAAATGTTTAGCAGCACACACTGGGTATAAATCTGATTAAGGCTAATCTACATATTCTCTACCTTACTAAAAAAATCTACTGTACGCAAAAGCTGAAACCGGACTGTGCCTCCTCTTATCTCTTCCACCTTCTCGGAATGTGCTCCCTCCTTCCCGCGAACCAGCAGAACTGCCAATATCCACCACAGATGCGTAGAGTGACTAGATCAGTGTTTTTCAAACTTGGCAAACGTTAAGATTTCTGCTGGCTCTGGAATTTTGGGAGTTGAAGTCCACACATCTTAAAGTTGCCAATTTTAAAAAAATGCTGGGCCCGATCAATGTAGGATTTGAATTGGAGTGAGGTGGGGGTGGGAAAGAGAGGGGAAGACAGGGTGGTTCTGTAGATGCAGGTTACATGTGAGATGGACTGCAAGTACCTTATCCATTAACTATGGTAATTTGTTAAAAATTGATTGTTGAGATCTTCTGAGATGCCTAGAAGACTTTTGATATAACTATGCTTTTAAGGAAGCGTCTCTGGTGAAGGTTGTGATGCTGGGAAAGGTGGAAGGAAAGAAGAGGAAGACCAGCAGTAAGATGGATGGACTCAGTTACAGTGGTGATGGGTCAACTATTGGGAGTTGGAAAGACCAGGTTAGGGATAGATCATCATGGAGCAAATCTATCTGTGTGGTCGTTAAGAGTCGACAATGACTTGATGGCATGTAATCAATCAGTCAATCAATCAATCAATGGAAGTGAGCTGCAACTCACAAAAGCTTCTGCCTTTTAATTCCATTTATTAGTCAGAAAAGGTGCTATCAGAATCCTGATTTTTTTGCCACCATAGGCTAACACTGCTTTCTCCTACCAAGTCTGATCTGCCTAGTAACCAGGGTTTTCTTGTCAGAGCATAAAGATTTTGGCTTGAGTTTGAGCCCACCCTGACTTAAATTGCATATTTGTGTTTATCTGTAATTTGAATTGCAAACTAAACAAAATATTAATATTTTGAAATATTATAGGAGCTTGATTTTAGATTTTTTGCTTTTTGTTTTAAAAAGGACACAAGTAGAACTGTGCTAAATTTTCCCGTTCTTGTCTGGAAGTATCTGCCTAGGGCAGTGTTCTTAAAGTTTTTTCTCTCAGGACCCTTTCCACTTTTAAAAATGATGGAGGACTTCAAAAGAGCTTTTGTTTGTATGGGTTACATTTATCGATATTTACCATATTAAAAATTAAAATTGATGTATTCCCTGTTGCTCCTGCTTATCATGATTGTTTGAAGGGATTTCAATATTGTATTATTTTTCAATACTTTAAGAAACGCCGGCTTAAAGCAAGATACAAGAGTCAATGCCATTAAACAATAATTGTGAGGTGAAATTCTTCAGTTTCTCTAAATGATTCAGAATAACGCCCACACATGTGGATAACGCCTGGGAAATTAAACCTAAAAGCTGTATTTCTTGGCGGGTAACTAGTAGCCAAGACTGATTAATGTATATTTTAATTTTTGTAAGGTGTTTTTATTACCCTGTACATCATGGACGTCCAGTCACTCTCTCTCAGCCCAACCCACCTCACAGGGTTGCTGTTGTGGGGAAAATAGGAGGAGGAAGGAGTATTAGGTATGTTCGCTGCCTTGAGTTATTTATAAAAATAATAAAGGCGGGATAGAAAATAAATAAATAAAATTGAAATTGACAGTTTGCACAATAAATGAATATTGTCTGACTGCTTTGCTCTCATTGCAAAGTTAAGTTTCAGACAGTGTGCTCAATGTTGCTGAAATCCCAGGTGTCAGAGGTGTCCCTGGATCAGATTTCCGGTTTGTGGGGAGAGAGAATTTAAGATGCTATAGATCCTGTGCATGAGAACCAGTTTGGTGTAGTGGTTAAGGCACCGGGCTAGAAACCAGGAGACTGTGAGTTCTAGTTCCACCTTAGGCACAAAGCCAGCTGGGTGACCTTGCACCAGTCACTCTCTCTCAGCCCCAGGAAGCAATCAATGGCAAACCACTTCTGAAAAACCTTGCCAAGAAAACTTGTCTAGGCAGTCTCTGAGAATTGAATACGATTGAACGGATTTTTTAAAAAAAATTCTGTGTATAAGGTGTCTGTCTATCTGTGCCAAGGGAATGGATTTTTCCACAGTTGCTCTGTTGTTTTAAGGAAAACTTGGAAACATTTTCTTTCATTGGAATGTACTGTATTGATCTACTCTAGTTTGAACTGCACCTAGGTCTTGATTTGTGTGCGTGCGTGTGTGTTTAGTATTGTATTGACTGGGTGAAAAGTTTTCACCCTTGGAATCTGGGGATTTTATCGGTCCTGACTGCTTTTTACCGTGACATGGTTTTAATAGCATGAAGTTTTGTTGTGGTGAGTTGCCTCGGGAGGATTCCTAACCTTGAAAGTTATCCTAGAAATATTTTGAACAAGCATAAATAAAACTGCATAGTTTTGCCTCAAGTAGTAACTTTGCGTTATGCAATTATCTTAGCAAGGATAAGAGTTTGCCCTCATTGTAATCTTTGGAAGTGTTGTAGTTTAGGGTTAATGTTATGCTTTGATTTACTTTTAGATTAAAATGGGGGGGGCAATCAAAAGCTGGGTTCACTTATTCTAACTTACCTCTGGGCCTCAGTTTTTGCCCCCCACACCTTAGATGCTAGCAAATTCCCATGCACAACCTAGTTTTATTTTGTGTAGATGATTTTAATTTAAAAAATGAGAAGGTCGCATGCTTCAACGAACCATCTTTACACTTAATCTGTATTTCCAAGCCTTCTTTTCTTTTGGAATTTTGCATGTTATCCTTCAGACCCAAGTGGCTGACAGTGCATTAAAATTGCAAGATTAAAATATAGAATACTAATTAAAATATGCAATAAAATTAAAGTACACAATAAAATGAATAGCAAAAGCATCTGGGTATTCGAGCATTTAAAATTTTCATATGAGTGTAATGCTGCTCATTGACTGCAATAAAGGTAATTGAACACATGAACATATTAAAAGGCCTAAGAGAATTAAAAAAGAGCATTGCCTGACACCAAAAAAGACAAACTGGGTTCCAGAGGCACCAACTGGGGAAGGTTTTTCCAAAACGGGATTGTCCCTGAAAAGACTCATTCTAGCCTCACCTGGAACCAGGCCTCTGAAACTGATACTGTTAGGATATGGGTAGAAATAGAAATATATAGTCATACCTTTCCTTTGGATACTAGGGTTCCAAACCATGAAAAACTTTCACAGAATCATAGACTAGTAGAGTTGGAAGGGATCACAAGGATCGACTAGTCCAGTCCTCTGGAGGGAAACCAATTAAACCATCCATGAAAGGTGGTTGTCCAGCTTCTACTTAAAAACCTTTCAGAGACAGAGAACCTACAAACTTCATACTGTTGCGCAGATCAGGAAGTTGGTTCTTATATTTAAATGAAATCTAGCTAGCTGCAATGTATACCTTTATTTCTGGTCCTAGTTTCTGTGGCTGTGGAAAATAGTTCCTGGCCGTCTTCCCTGTAGCTTCCCTTTTTGGACCTGAGCACAACTATCATGTTCCCTTTGAGTGTTCCTTTCTTCAGATACAACACCCCTTCAGCCAGTTCTCATCAGGCATGTTCTCAAGTCTCTGTAGCATCTTCATTGCCCTGTTCTTAACCCTCTTTATAAATGGCTATCAGTCACATGCATTGGCACTGGAAATGACCCAGAACCAGAGACATTCTTTGGGTAGGTGGCTGTCACCCAGTGCTTTCTTTGGAAATGTGTGGTCAAGTTTTTCCCAGTCCATACCAGAATTAGAAGCTGTACAAGCACTGACGCAAGGTCACAGCTGCTTGGGTTATGCTTTTTGCAAGAAGTAGCAAAGCAGTTCAATTAGTTCCAGCTAATTGGTGGTGTGGCTGGTTTTACCTTAGTTTATTGTGTGAACCCAGCCATTGTGGCTTGGATATTATAACTGATAGTACAGAGCTGGCTGTGGGATTCTGGGAATTGAAGTCTACACATCTTAAAGTTGCCAGGTTTGAAAAACACCAGAGGGATATGTGAACTCAGCCAGTTAAGTTTTATTTAATAAACTACAGTATGATTAAATGGACCATAGCATGGTGCAGTATATAAATTGAGTCAATGTATAGCAGAAGTAGGAAGAAAAATCATAGGAGCTATCCAGCTTTCCACCCTGCCAAAGGTATTGGTTTATTTTATTTATCTGTCCTCCTCCCTCCACACTCCAAAAATGGGGTCTGACATATCAGAGATAGTGTTACTCTGAAAATCTTTTGGTTTGGGAGTTAATTTTTTTCTGGTGAAATACGCATTTCAGAAAAGATAATTATTCACCTAGAGAAGCAACTAATATATACAACAATTTCCATTAGTAAATATGCCATTGAAACAATTAGGAACAGTCCTCTGCTTCTTTCATTGTGAGCTTCTACATTTTCAACAGCTGTTTTCAATCCTCCATGTTTATAGACATGCTATTATCTGAAATTTTTGGCAGGTAAAGATTTTCTCTGCCTAACAAGGCAACAGGAGACGACGGCATCCCAGCTGAACTGTTCAAAATCTTGCAAGATGATGCTGTCAAGGTAATGCATGCTATATGCCAGCAAATTTGGAAAACACAAGAATGGCCATCAGACTGGAAAAAATCAACTTATATCCCCATACCAAAAAAGGGAAACACTAAAGAATGTTCAAACTATCGAACAGTGGCACTCATTTCACATGCCAGTAAGGTAATGCTCAAGATCCTGCAAGGTAGACTTCAGCAGTTCATGGAGCGAGAATTGCCAGATGTACAAGCTGGGTTTAGAAAAGGCAGAGGAACTAGAGACCAAATTGCCAATATCCGCTGGATAATGGAAAAAGCCAGGGAGTTTCAGAAAAACATCTATTTCTGTTTTATTGACTATTCTAAAGCCTTTGACTGTGTGGACCATAACAAATTGTGGCAAGTTCTTAGTGGTATGGGGATACCAAGTCATCTTGTATGCCTCCTGAAGAATCTGTATAACGACCAAGTAGCAACAGTAAGAACAGACCACGGAACAACAGACTGGTTTAAGATTGGGAAAGGAGTACGGCAGGGCTGTATCCTCTCACCCTACCTATTCAACTTGTATGCAGAACACATCATGCGACAAGCTGGCCTTGAGGAATCCAAGGCTGGAGTTAAAATCTCTGGAAGAAACATTAACAATCTCAGATATGCAGATGATACCACCTTGATGGCTGAAAGTGAAGAGGAACTGAGGAGCCTTATGATGAAGGTGAAAGAAGAAAGTGCAAAAGCTGGTTTGCAGCTAAACCTCAAAAAAACCAAGATTATGGCAACCAGCTTGATTGATAACTGGCAAATAGAGGGAGAAAATGTAGAAGCAGTGAAAGACTTTGTATTCCTAGGTGCAAAGATTACTGCAGATGCTGACTGCAGTCAGGAAATCAGAAGACGCTTAATCCTTGGAAGAAGAGCAATGACAAATCTCGATAAAATAGTTAAGAGCAGAGACATCACACTGACAACAAAGGCCCGCATAGTTAAAGCAATGGTGTTCCCCGTAGTAAGATATGGCTGCGAGAGCTGGACCATAAGGAAGGCTGAGCGAAGGAAGATCGATGCTTTTGAACTGTGGTGTTGGAGGAAAATTCTGAGAGTGCCTTGGACTGCAAGAAGATCCAACCAGTCCATCCTCCAGGAAATAAAGCCAGACTGCTCACTTGAGGGAATGATATTAAAGGCAAAACTGAAATACTTTGGCCACATAATGAGAAGACAGGACACCCTGGAGAAGATGCTGATGCTAGGGAGAGTGGAAGGCAAAAGGAAGAGGGGCCGACCAAGGGCAAGATGGATGGATGATATTCTAGAGGTGACGGACTCGTCCCTGGGGGAGCTGGGGGTGTTGACGACCGACAGGAAGCTCTGGCGTGGGCTGGTCCATGAAGTCACGAAGAGTCGGAAGCGACTAACGAATAAACAACAACAAGTTTGACTTAAACAAGCAGATGTAATGTATTGCTTTGTTTCTTAGACTGCTTTTTTAATGTTTAGAGGGGATCTGTGTATCTGCATGACCATATTCCTCTCTGTCTCTGTCTCTTTCCCTCAGCATTTGCGTCATGCTTCCTTCTCAGAATCAGTTTTGTAACCCAGCCCAGCCTTGTAGGAAGGCAAAGTGTATAGTTTAATTTGAAAGGCCAGGCAGGAAATGACAAAGTAAGATTTATTTGGGTGAGAGCAGAATTAAGACTATATCAGCACGGGATGATAGAATTCTTTCATAAAATTTCATTTTGGGAAATGTTTGGCAAGTCACCCTGCAATTTTGAATTTTCCCCTGTGATGCCACGCTGGGGCATTGTGGGAAGTTCTCTTTTTCAAAGGGACATTTTAATCACTTTCTGCAGATCTCAGTTTTGCTGTTGGTGGCACGTAGTTCATTGGTAAGAGAACGCTTGTCCTGGTCTCCAGGAAGCTGCCCATTGTCTCTCTGCATGGATATTCACAGGTCCATGGCCGCCTGTGAGTATGCATAGAGTTGTGTTTCTCTCTTTTTTTAAATAAGAATTTTATTAAGTTTCAGGCAAAGATGAAACTACAGAAAAACAAAAAACTACAAAGAAAAAAAGAAAAAACTGAAAATGTGTAGAAACACAAGAGAAAATGTTTCAAAATTACAAAAAGAGGTGATTTCTGACTTTTAACAGCAAGGACATACAAAGATTTTCCATAATCAATCCCTTACTCTATATTAAGTGAAAATCACATTATTTCTATAAATCGTTCCATTGGCGCATTATAAAAATCACTAAAAACAGTTGCTCCCTCCCCTTACAGTAAAAGAAAAAAAATATATAAACCTCCTAATCAACTTCCCCATTACATTTATTTAATTATTTCCTTCCTACTATTCTATACATTCCTGCCTATTATAATAAAGATAAGACTAAAAACATATAAATTGTCTGCCATTGTACTTGATAGTACAACAATTTTAATAGTCTTAATCATATTAAACCCCAAACCATCCAGATAGACATTTATTACTTTTCTCAACCTTGGGAACTTTAAGAAGTGTTGACTTCATGCTGGCTGGAGAATTCTGGGAGTTGAAGTCCGCACTTCTTAAAGTTCCCAAGGTTGAGAAACGCTGGCATAGAGAGAGGAATCATGCTGTTTCCCTGGACAACAAGATGCTTGTATGCTTAATTCAATTTAGGTGCCACTAGACTCCAAACCGACTCTGGGTGCCTCCCAATGTAATAAACTCTCTTAAAACAAAAGAAGATGGGTTTCGGATGCGCTGTACAAGAACATAGACCAAAGCACATCCAACAAGGGGCCTCATCCATCTTAACTCAAGGCCTGGGAGAATATTCAGGTCTTTAAGTCTTTATGGGATGCCAATAGGGTGGGAGCCTCATGGGTTTCAGGGGGGATCTTGTTCCAGAGGGCAGGCACCATGACAAAGAAGGCACGCTTCCTGGATCCTGATATATGGCACTAGTTAATCCAGGGTTCCCCAAACTCTTCAGTTCATTGACCCCTTTGTGAAGTTTCAGATCGTTCATCCACCCCCAAACATTTATTATATGAAAATAATTTAATAAATACTACTTTAACTAATAGTACTACAGAGAATAATAATAACATTGACCCCTTGGATAGTCCCATCTACCCTTAGGGGTCGATACTGACCGCTTTGGGGAACCCTGTTTTAATTAAAGGAACCTGAGCACTCCAACTTTGCTGGGACATACAGGTCAGGCAGAAACATGGAAATTGGTGGTTCCTCAAATAACCTGGCCCTGTGCCATATGTAGCTTCATGGGTGATGACCAGCCCCTTGAATTGCACCTAGAAGCACCTGGGCAGCTTGTGAAGAAGAGGTGTCAGGTGGGCATACCAAGACATGCCCATCACTGCCTGCACCTCTGCATTCTGGACCAGTGGAAACTTTAGAGTAGTTTTCAAGGGCAGCCCCATGTAAAGTGCATTGCAGTAGCCTACTGTTTAGGTGGCCAGTGTGTGAGTGACTGTCTGAATGGCCTCCTGATTGATGTGCCTTCATACATTTCTTAGAAATAGTTGAGAGCAGAGGAAAGTACTGAATAAACCTAAAAGTAAAACAAAATCCTTCTCCAGGGACAGTTTGGTATTTTCTTCCTTGTATTGGATTTATATTTAATGTCTTTTGTGAAGAGACTTTTATGGTGTAATTTCTCTGGCCTCATTCAGAGAATTTGATGGAAGGATCCGAATGAAAGCGTGGTCTATCATAGCCCCCCCTTGCTTACCCATCACTAGGTTCCTGCTCCCATAGGAAAGGCGGTGAAACAAACAACATTTATTGTTTGTTAAGGAAGAAAAAGCGTATTGGTAGAACCAGGTGAGGATGGAGAACTTGCCTGTGATCTTCAGATGTTATTAAATCAGATCTCCAAGCAGCCTTAGCTAGCAGAACCAACAGTGCTGGTGCATGATAGGAGTTGCAGTTGAGTGATGTCCAGAGGCCCTCACAAAAGGTGCTTTTAATCTTAAAGCATCCTTAACAGATAGATCCAGAGGTTACAGATGACATAATCATTTATTCCTTCCAGTAAAGAGCATGGAGCTTATTTCTATGAAAAAAGACTTAAGATTCTGGAATAGAATGCCCCCCAGTTCTCCTAATCCTTATAGAAAGCTTTTTCTTTTAACTAATAAAAGAAAACTAATATAAACCTAGACAGGTAGTCCTCATTTAGTGACCACAATTGGGACAGGCAACTCAGTCGTTAAGCAAAGCGATCGCTAAGTGAAACTGCAACTGTGCTTATGATCTTCAGCTTCCCTTGGCTTTACGGACCTGCAAAGGTCATAAATGCGAGGATTGGTCATAAAGTTACTTTTTTATCACTGTCATAACTGTGAACAGTCACTAAATGGGGCAGTCACTAAACGAGGACTACCTGTAAGTAACAGCCAAAATAAAGCTATCAGAATTGGGCTGCAAAAATCCAGCATTGACAATTCTAGCTTCATATAGGAGTGAGTAAATGCAATCAAGCCAAAGACAAAAGACTGGTAATGCTTGCAAGATTATTTTTTTTTATGGTTTGAGCTTTTTTATGGTTTGAGCTTTTTTTTTTTATGGTTTGAGCTTTTCTGCAGGGAGTCAATGTTCATCTGGCTCATGGCCAGTTTGGTCTAATGATGCAAAAGGTGAGGCAGAGGTTGAACGGTTGCTGGGAGGGGCCCACAAATACGTCTGATAAATGCCTCAATGTCTTTCCGAGTGGCTCAGGCGTCCCTGGAAAGAAGGATTCCCCAGGGTGGCACTGCATAAGCAGGCTTTCCCTTTTCCCTACTTTCTATCTAGCTAGTCTTTCCTGTAACTTAAGCTGGTAACTAATGCAGCAGGTCTTTGCGTAAGGTTCTTGTCTATCAAGATGTTAATGTCCAACATGGGCTGACCAGCCAAGCAGAAAAACCCACAAAAACACAGTATTGTATAATGACAGGGTATTAGTTAAAAGTTGACTTGCTAAATGCAAGATGCCAGGACTGCAGTGTGCCTTAAAACTGACCAGAACTGTTGGGAGTTGGGCAGAATAATGGTGATGGTGATGTCATCATCATCTTTTGGCTTCCAGGCAAACCCATTATTGTTAAGACAGGCCATTTATACAAAGGGGTCTTAGCTTCTGAAGATGTGGGAAGCAGGATATTTTAAAACCTTTTTAGATGCTTCTGTTTTCATTGGGTCTTTAATCGTGCTTTAAAAGGTGCTTTTAAGTTTGTTGCTTCTACTGTTAGTGGAATCGAGCCCCATGTGTTGGGCCAAAAAGGACCCTGTTTCATTCCTTTGCGTAAGGCATGATCTGACCTCCTGTTCCAATAAAACAGAACGGCATTCGTGGGAATGGCATGGATCATATTTTGGAACATTACACTCAAGAAAGTGCTACTGTGGAATCAAAAATCCACGCCATGAGGATGCCTGTGGCCTTGACCCTCTCCTCCCTCTGCTGTCCGCCTTCTTGGCTTGCAAGCTCACTGATCACAGATCGCAGGGGCGGTTGGGTGATAACAGGTTTCAGCCGAATGTGATTTTACTGGGTCACTGAAATGGAAAAGTGGAAAATCTCATTTTCCTGGATGCTGGCCAAAGCCAACTGTAACCCAGTGGGCTGAAGCAGCTTTGGAAGGGCTATTTTTGAAGTTGAGAGTTGCTTATGAGGTCTTGTGGTTGGCTGTGTACCGATCTCAGAGGGGAACTGAGTGGCTGGGTTAGGGTTAGGCCCAGAGCGATATGGAAGCTGCCATTTTGCTTGTTTATTTCAGTGGATACAGAAGAGAACGTAGATCCTCACGGACTGTCTCCGAGTCCTGGTTGGGGTTGGCTCCTGAACTGGGGTGGGGTGGGGTTGGCGAAAGTCTCATCCCTTATATACATCCCCCATCCCTATGTTTACCATATAACATTATTCAGCGATTAGCTAAGATCTGCCACTTCTGCTATATTATCTACACTGATCTGGTGTGGCCGATGTGATAAGAGTGCAGCTATTCATGGAGAAATTAAAGGGGAATCTTGCGCTCCAGTGTGCAGAGTGTGGGGGCTGACCCTGGGCCCGATCGTGTTATGGGGCTATAATTGGGAGAGGAAGTTCGATTTGTGGTGCCTGGAATTAATGGGGGAAAGACTCTAGTAAATATATTAAACTAAGTGGGAAATTAGACCAAGATGGCGAACCTGTATCTCTGGATAACCTTGCCCCAGGTTGCTGGATGGGAAAATCGGTTAAGCCTGCAAGTTTAACAGCAGTCTACCTCTAAACAACAAAAAGTGGATGGCAATGAGGGAGGGTTATACCTTCATACTGTTTATAGCAGTGTTTCTCAACCATGGCAACTTTAAGATACGTGGACTTCAACTCCCAGAATTCCCAGCCAGCAATGCTATGGGTGGGTGTGTTGCTTTCATTCTCCTGTCTTTTTTTTTTAACACACACACACACACACACACACACACACACACAGAGCTCTTGCTGCTACATGCTTTTAAAACACTCTTTTTACTTTTGATTGCACTTCCTATTCAGACTTTAAAAACAAAGGTGATGCTTCTTGAAGATTCTAGCAAGCTATTCTAAGTCCTGAGGAAGCAACAGAAGCTTGCTTGCTCCAGAAAGCAATTGGGTTGGTCCGTTTAACGGCTTGTGCAAAACACACTTTAAAAATCACCATTTGCATCTGGTTGGGCACACTCCAGATAGGTTAGCCACGTAATATTAGAAATTGTTGCCCCAGCACTCTGAAAGGGGCTAGGTTGGGCAAACTAGGTAGACAAGGAAGAAATATTCAGCTTGATGGACTTGATGTAAGGCAGCTTCCTGTGTTCTCATAACAAGAGATCATGAGAACACAGACAGGGACTGTAACTCAGGGAGGGCCAGCCTGCTGGGCTTGCAGTAAGCTCCAAGTTCAATTCATGGGTTCTCTGGTTAGAAGGAAAAGTAGGCAATGAGGAAGGAAACACTGAAACCCAGGGTGCGGTAGATGGTGATGGGGAAAGATGGGGAAAGGTGGTCTCTAACCAGTTCTGGGAAAAGACATTTGCATTCTTAGTATACGTGACAGAAAGTGATGAAAAGCACACATTGGGGATATTTGTGTCAGAGGCATTAAGAGGTTAATGCAGGGTGTTTTTGCCTCCCCAGCTCTCTTGGGAAGTATCATTAATTACTATTTATTTATTAGATTTATATTCTACTTTTCATTCAAGAGGAAAAGGTAGCATGCTTAGCGCTCCCTCTTCCCAATTTTCCCTGTAGCAGCTACTCTGCAAGTAGGTTGCTAAAAGAGAGTGACTGGCCCACAGTTACTTGGTGGGCTTCCATGGTTGATGGTGGTTTAGAACCTGGGCATCCTTGCTACTGGCCTAGCCCAGCATCTTAACACTACACCATGTTGGTTCTTGGGCTAAAAGACATTGACCCAAATTTCCCCAGGGAGCTTCTGTGACTGATGGGGACTTGAGCCTGGGTCTCCCCATTCCTAGTCCAGCACCTTCACCATCATACCATTTATTTGTTAGACTTGTTTACTTCCCGCCTATTCTCAAGGTAGCTTAGATGGGATTCTCCCTTCATTTAGTCCAGCAACTCCCTCTGCGAGGGAGGCTGAGATGAGAGTGAATGTGAGTAGCCAAAAGTCACCACATACATTTCCATACCTCCAAAAGATCCTCGTTGAAGTGGAATTTGGAGGATCCAAGCCAGTGTTTCTCAACCTTGGCAATTGTAAGATGTGTAGACTCCGACTCCCAGAATTCCCCATTCAGCCATACTGGCTAGGGAATTCTGGGAATTGAAGTCCACACGTCTTAAGGTTGCCAAGGTTGAGAAACACTGATCCAAGCATTTCGGCCTCCGATCTGCACCCAGTGGGTACAGGTTTAGTTGTGCTGTTGGCAGTGGTGTGGAGAGCCACAGAGATGACCTTGGAGAAACTAAGCAGTGACAGTTACAAAAACATGTTTTAAGCCCAGGGAATAAAGAAAATGTTAAAAAGAAACTCAAACTGGCTCTGTCTTAATTTCCTGGGTATAAAAGGAAGAGAAAATACAGTCAGATTTTCAAGATTCTGTTCCTGTAGCGTATATCAATAAAGTAGAATTCTAGCAGTCTTGTGGAGTCTGTTTCCTGGCTGGGTCTACCTTGAAGGGCTGACAGGCGGCAGTTATCTAAGTGGAGGGCAGCATTCCCTTCTCCCCATAGCTGACTCACTGGGAAAGACCTGTGGGGGTTTAATGTCCTGGGAGCTTGCTCAGTCATTCACTTGTTCTCCCAGCTCTGCGGGTCGGTTCTGATAAGCAAGTCCTACACAGTTTTCAGATAACATCTCAAAAACTTGACGGTTTTGCAAAAGAGGGAGGTATGCAGAAACTCTTCTTAAATTTTTACAGCCTAAATAGGGAGGGGCAACCAGGGACACCATCTGGCCCCCCAACCTCTTTCTCTCCCCCTCTCTGGAAAGATTTCTGACCTCACTTACTGAAAATTGGTGTGTGGTTTTTCAGCCTTTTGAGGCAGGAAATGCATGAAAAACTCTAGGGCCCTAAAAAAGGCTTGGGTTGACCGAGTTGGAAAAACAAAGGAAGCCCCTCAAAGCTTCTGCCCATAAACCCAGGATAAATAAAATCTTGACTCTCTCTCTCCACCCGGCTACCTCCCACCCCAGTTTCCCTCTGAGATGATCCTGCTTAAATAGCTTCAGCTCTGGAGCACTCAAACTTCTCTTCTTCTGGATCTAGCTGAGTCTTCTCTAACCTGGTGCCCTCAAGTTCTCAAGAACTTTCAGAATTCCAAGTCAACCAGGACAGTAATTGTCCAACTCATTTGCTGCCCCCCTATCCTCCTTAGGAGAAAGTTACTGTTAGCCTGAATTGTGGCCTTTGACTTTCCATTTGATTATTTTTTTAAAAAAATCCGTTAGCCATACCTCAAAGTTGATTTTGTCTTTTTGTTCAGGAGTTTTTTGAAGCTCGAGTTTTTCCCTCTGAGGATTGGTGGCCTGGGAATCATGAGAAAAATTCCCTCCCCTTCCCTCCGCAAAATACCTGGAAAGTTTAGGCTCTATAATGCAGACAATAAAATAGAAAAATAATTGTCCTCTTGCAGCCAAGACTACAATATGTTAGCAATAACTTAGGAGGTGGATTTTGTGCTCTCTCACGCTTTTTCTCATGTTTTGCTTTGTTGTTATACTCCTCGCTTTGTAGGCCAGAAGACTTTGCAAGAAGCTTGCATAACTGAAACAGAGCAGTAAGAATGAAATCAGCGCTTGGAGTCTTTTTAAAAACAGCTATATCATAGAGTAGTTACTCCAAAGCTAAGTGGAGAGTTAGTTCCATAGCTCAGGGGTGGACCACGTGCTTTACACAGAGAAGCTCTCATGGTCAGTCCTTATTATCTCAGAAGAAGATCAGAAGAGCCCAGCTGGACCTGGCCAGTAGCCTATCTAGCCCAACTTTATGTGTCTCACCCTGTCCAGTTAGATGCATAGAAGAAGTTCATGAACATGGGTAGGAAATGAAGAACTTAGACCTTTCTTCTTCTGTTACTTAAGATCTGTTGCCTCTGATTCTGGAGGAATTTGATGATTTTGTGCAGGTTGCAGGCCAGGCCATGACGTCAGTACGTTGACCCAATACTGCCTGCTCCAGTTACTGACCGTTCTCTTGGACTGTCTCCTATAGTGTTCAACAGCCTCTCCCCAGAGACCTTTTGGGACCCTCACGGGAGACTGTAGTAAGCTTGCAACTTTTCAGCCACTTCCTTAAATAATCTGTGTTTTAAAAACGTGTTGAGGATTTGTATCTTTTCATTTATTCTTTTATATAGAAATTTGTATGTCACTTTCTCACAAGCTTCTGGGCACTAGAAAAAGACAACAATAATTAGTTAAAACCACAACTGATCCTAAAGGAAGCAAATCAGATTTTTTTTTTCCAATTAATGGTATGCCCAAGAATATATACTGTTGCCCAGTTTCAACAAACCATGTTATGCTTTTGTAATTGGAAGCTGCCTGTAGTAATATGCTTCTATGTGGTAGATTTAATACTGTGTAAAAGGATTGAGCTAGTACTATATTAATAATACATGGATCCTTTTTTAAATGTCGGTTTGCTTTAATCACTATGATATTATTAATTTTTTTAACTGTATAATCACTGCTGTATCATTCCTTCCCTGTTTATTAATTAATTAATTTTATTTTCTATCCCGCCTTTATTATTTTTATAAATAAGGCAGCGAACTTCCTCCTTCCTAATGCTCCTTCCTCCTCCTATGTTCCCTACCACAACAATCCTGTGAGTTGAGTTACATGTTGATTGTCATTTTTCACCCCAAAAAAGTTTTTAAAAAGTAGAAACCACAGTTATAATCCCATCACTGCTGTCTGCTTAATTGGGGTTGGCCATTTTTATAGCCTTAACCGGGTTCAGATTAAGAAGGCTGCTGCTGAGAAGGCCATCCCTTGGTCCCTTATTGCGACACTTTGTCCTGTCTGGCCCGTAAAGTACGGATTGTCCTGGAGACGTTCTAATCCCAAAGATAGCAAGGACCTGTTTATCTCGCAAGTTTGCTACAGTAGAGCTTTTTTCATTGTTTTGATAACCTGCCTTGGATGAACAGGAGATGTAGTTAACTGTTTACCAGACTAGGAAGGAATCTGTTAACTTGCAGTACTGTAGTTTGGAAACAGCCTCTACTTTCCCTGGGCTCAGAGAAGAGCACTGCAACCTTGAATGGGGCCCAGAAGCTTGCTGGCCACCAATGCATCTTCTACTGTACAGTCTGTTAAACTGGTTATCGCCAGTTAGCAGAGAGGAAGGCACAGTTTGTGCCTCCTGTAGCCTCCAGGTCGTCTTCAAGGACAGTCCCATGTGGAACAAATTGCAGTAATCTAACCTGGAGATGACAAGGGGGTGAGTTGCTATCATCAGCACTTCCTGGTCCAAGAAATATCACAATGGACAAAGGTTCTCCTGACACAGCACCAGCCTGCTGCTTTGGCAGGAACTGTGAATCCAAGACAACTGTCAGTCCTCACACCTGGTACCTCAGGATAAGGGCAGCCCCATCAAGAGTGATAGATAGAAATCCATGGTACCTTTCGGTCTCTGTACTGACAGTAACTCCATTTTGCTGGGATTCAGTCTGGATCTGTTCCACTGAGTCCAGTCTCTCATTGCCTCTCGGCACCGGACTTACACTGCATCTCCTCTTTGGCCTGTGGTGAAGGTATGACTGGTTATCATCAGCATATTGATGATCCCCTACCCCTGCCTGATGGATTATGTCTTCCAGTGTCTTCATGCATTTACATTATGAGAATGGGGAGAAGGCCAAGCCCTGGGACATCCCATATTGAATGTCTAAGAGCTCAACCTCTCCTCTCCCATGAGTACTGATTGGAGCTGTCTACCCAAAAGGAGCAGGACCACTGTAGCACAGTACTTGCTGTCCCTAACCCTTGCAGGCGGTCCAAAGGGATGTCACGGTCAGTGGTATCAATTGCCACTGAGAGATCTAACAGACCTGGAGGGACAACCAGGACCATCCAAGGCCGACAGCAAGTCATCTACATCTTCAATCAATGTGGTTTCAGCCCCACACCTAGACCTGAATCCTGATTGGAAGCAAGTCTGGCTAATCCACTTCACCCAGAGCCCTCTGTGGTTGCTGACCCACCACCATCCTTCCATCCTTGCCTAAATCTGAACTTTAACAATGTTATGGATACCACAGTGCCAGCCCCTGGTCTTTTCATTCATCTGCTAAAATCTCCTTTGGGTTGAGTTTGATTGTTAGTGACTTCATGGACACATCCAGGTAGTTTTCTTGGTAAAGTGAAGAAATGGTTTGCCACTGCCCTCTTCTGAAATGTTTTTTGACACCTTAGTCGAGCCTGTAGTCCTGATTATTCCTGGTTTCCACCCAAACAGTAACCCGCTCCAACCCTTTTTAGTTGTTTGAGATGAACCAAGACGATGCCGGATTGTTTTAACTGGAGATTCTAGACTCTGAGGATGTCATAAAGCATGTAGTTGGGAGTGGTTCCATAGATACTTGGAATTGGGCTTAGCAAATGAGAGTGGTTGGCCAATCCTTCTTCTTGCTGGGCAGGCAATGAAGGGGATTGTGTATCCATGCATGAACATCCATCCAGATGGCTAGAAACTTGATCTGAGCAGCCTATACTTAGTTTATCTCTGGTTGATTGGGGCAGGGGGGTGGGTAGAGACACTGGTGTAGAAAACAAAAAGGAGGAAAAACAGTTGGCTTATGAAAAACAGAGAAAACTGAAAAGCCCTCTGCATTTTTTGAAATTTCCTTTAGGACAACTGAAACTTTTTTCCTCAAACAACACAAGAGTTGTCTTATAACATTTTAAGGCCTGAGACATTTATTCTGGCATAGGCAGCCATGTGCTTCTCTTGCTGAAATTACTGGAAAAACAGCAGGGGGGAAACTTTATGGCCATAGGCAGAGGACCTGAAAGGTTGAGCATGTTATTTATCAAACAGAGGAACATTTGTAGGTTGTCATTTCGGAATTTGTTTCTGATTGCCCCAGGGGAAAGTCTGTGATTTTAGATTTGAGTATGAAACTTGTTTTTTTCCTAAGCTAGCGCAGCGTAGAAGCCATGAGACAAAGTTATGAGTTGGCCCCTTATGGACTTTTTGCTGAAAAAAGAGAAAAATGAACTTGTGATTTATGGGTTTGAAGATTAGAAAGGGTAGCTGATGGAAAGAAGGAAATTATGATGTAACTTTAGAGAGAGAGGGCAAAATATAAATGTATCTATAATGCTGTAAAGAAGATTGGAAGCTGCTGCTTTATAATTTTCCTTTTCCCTCTTTCCCTCTTTCTTTCTTCTTCTTTCTTCTTTCTTCACTATTTACTGTTTTTCTTTGTAATCTTTATTTTCTTTTATAGTTTTTAAGGGCTGCAAAGATTTGATCTGTCAACATCTGTCAAGTCAAAAATTTGTACACAAAAGCATTTATTTGGGAAAATTTGGTTTTATTTATTTATTTTCTATCCCGCCTTTATTATTTTTACAAATAACTCAAGGTGGTGAACATACCAAATACTCCTTCCTCCTCCTATTTTCCCCACAACAACAACCCTGTGAGGTGGGCTGGGCTGAGAGAGAGGGACTGGCCCAAGGTCACCCAGCCGGCTTCCATGCCTAAGGCGGGACTAGAACTCACAGTCTCCTGGTTTCTAGCCCAGCACCTTAACCACTAGACCAAACTGGCTGGGGAATTCTGGAAGTTGAAGTCCACACATCTTAAAGTTGCCAAGGTTGAGAAACACTGGTCTAACAGTATTGTCGTACTGTTTTTCTGCTTTTAACCTTGTAAGTTGCCCAGAGTCTTGTGGACTAAGGTGGCCTCTAAATCACAGAACAAACCAACAAATGCCTATTTAGTGGCATCTTGTTCCAGCTTGCTGCTTTCCCAGTATTGTAGATTTTAACTCTCACCAGAATACAATAGTCTTATTCCCTCATCCTGATCTCAGGAAATCCAATCGAGTCAATTTCATAATACTTTAGTTAATTTTTTCCTTTTTCTTATGTTGTTATAAATCTTAGTAGATTGTGTTGTTTCTATACGTTGATGTTTGTATAATAAGTTTAAAAATTATTAACATTCTATTATTTAAATAACAATATGGAGAATAGAAAAAAGAAAGAAAAAATATTCTATCAATGTTAATTACAATTTAGGATGGCAATATTACAAGCATAAAATTATTTAGCTTTTTCACCCAACTTGAACGTATAACGTTGAAAAAGAACCACCACAACTCACATCAAAACAATTGTTATATACTACAGGTTTTGATTTTAAGCTGATTACTTGTTAAAGTCTCCCTTGTATTGTTACTTAGTGTGTATGTACATACATGCATACGTATATTTATACTACTTTAGTTAATTTTACTGAGCCAAAAGAAAATTTCCTGGTTTGATTTTCTCTCTTGTTATCAGAAAAGATATACCTTCCCTTATCAGCATTTCCTAAGTCAAGTAATCACATTGCAGATTTGAAACTTTATGTAGTCAGAAGTGCCTGGTAGTTGTGCTTGCTTGAAGGGTAAGTCAGGAAAATGAGGGTGGGAGGTGAGAAAGCAAAAAAGTTTTGGAGGAAAATAACATCAGGAAGACCGACTGGATCACATGTTTTCTGCCTTGACAAGAAAGAATTTAACACCTGTTACATTTTTTTCCAGGCTATAAAAACTCAGTTACTCCCATTTTACAGATGTGGAATACTGAGGCTGGGCATAGATCACCAAGCAAAGGGACAGTGAATAAAGTGCCTTGTTGCATCTAATCAAATCTTGACAGAATGAGCAACACTGAAAGGCCGCCTGGTTTCAGTTGGTGGATGAGATGAAATCCATGCTGGTTCCTTCCTGGTTTGCTGTTTTTGACCTGCTTCTTGGAGCCATTTTAATCTTTTTCTCCTCCCTCCACAGGTGAAACTGGTCCGTTACATTGGCATCCAGTTACAGTGCAAGCTCAGCGTCCCCTTAAATGACAGGACGGTTGAGCTGAACAGTTATCCAAGGTTCAGCGACTGGTTGTACCTTGTTAACCTGCGGAAGGACGTCATCCAGGTAAGGCAGATGAAGTCGATCCCAGGATCTTCTCGTGGGTATAAATTGAATGACCATCATGGTTAATGGGTGTAGGTGGCCTCCTCCTCCTCCTCCTCCTCCTCCTCTTCGTTGTTGTTGTTATTATTATTGTATTACTCTTTCTTTAAAGACCTTTAAACTGGTGGCAATTGCTATAATGTTTCTGTATTTGGGTGCAGAAAGGTACTCAATGCATACAGCCCTGATTTCTTAGTAGCATCAATGTCCTTTTGGTGGTTTTGTTTTCTTTTTCGTTTGCCTGTTTTTGTGACACCCTTTTCTTCCTTAGTACATAATCTCCAGAGTCCACCGTCAATTGAATGAGTTTGCTTTTAAACCTCACCCAAACCTTACAGGATTTCCTGGCAGCTGTTAGAGTGTAATGCTCCATCCAGGTTGTATTGGCCAACGAGGCTTTACACCATACTCCTTTCTAAAGAGAAGACTTCGTATTTTTTTTTCTCACAGTTGTTTCAAAAGGAGCTGGCATTAAAAGGGTGTTGGAATGGACACAAGAATGCATTGCAATGTATTTTTTTCCAGTTGCCTGTCCCAGTCTCCATTTATTTGGAGAAGCACGGCAGGAAAGATTTATATTCACCGCCATGCATTGTACTTCACATAAGCTCTTCCTTTGTGGGATGAGGTTTGACAGCTTTTGCACAATTTTGATGACTTCTGCCTGGGTTTTCAAGTAACGACACACATCAGCAAAATGCATGAGATGTTATCGTGTCTAACCAATTTTCCCTTGTCAACTTTCCACAGGGGAGGGGGAGAAAGTCAACTTGTTTAGCAACACACTTTCCTGAACTATGACGATCTAATCCTATGTTTATTTTACAACGGCAGCCCACAAGAGCAGAATAAAGTGTCTGCTAGCTGGGGAATTTAACTTGTCAATGTCTGCTTTTGTTTTTGGATGAAAATAGCAGGTTTCTGGCCCTTCCGGTCTGCAGGGGCAGTACAGGATTGAGGCCTGAAAAACTACTGGCGTGTTTTGGTATAAATCTGGCATTGCTTCTGTGGGTCTTTAAGAATCCACCATTCTATTTGAATACAGTACCAGGCATATGAGCTCCTTGTGATAGGGGGACACAAGATGTTTAGATTCAAACCACTTGCTGTTTGGTGCTGTTATTGAGCCATTTCAGCCTCAGGACGGCCAGTTTGCAGTTTCTGAAGAAGCGTAACAGCCTGTTAAAGAGCTGAAGGCAGCTTGAATAGTGCTGCTCTCTCCTCCTATTTTTCCCCCAAACAACAACTCTGTGGGGTAGGTAGGGCTGAGAGAGAGTGACTAGCCCAAAAGAAAACCAGTAGGTATCAGCCTTTCGAGGCAGGACAGGTCCAGAAACAGGCATGCCAGGGATTCAAGGAACTCTGTTTACTGCAGTAAATAGAATAACAGAATCTTGAAAGCCGGTCAGAGTTTCTCTCTGGCCCGTCTTATACTGAACAAAATGAAAATGGGGTTACAGGTCGTCCTTGACTTATGACCATTTGTTTTGTGACTGTTTGAAGTTATGACAGCGCTGAAAAAAGTGACTTATGATTGGTCCTCGCACTTATGGCATCCCTGCAGTAACATGATCAAAATTCAGGCACTTGGCAACCAGCTCACATGACCGTTGCAGCATTCCAGGGTCACATGATTGCCATTTGCAACCTTCCCAGCCAGCTTTCGACAAGCAAAGTCAATGAGGGAAGCTGGATTTGCTTAATGACCATGGTGATTCGCTTAACGACCACAGCAAAAAAGGTCATAAAATCGGGTGTGACTCACTTAACAACCACCTTGCTTAGCAGCAGAAGTTCCAGTCCCAATTGTGGTTGTAAGTCAAGGACTACCGTACTTTGAGTTTCTTCCTCACACTTTCCGCTTTCTCAACATGGGCTCATCTTGTCTTAAAGATCTCCCTTTATGATGGTCTCCTACCTTCCCCAGTCAGCTCTACATTCCTTTATGGTGGGTGGAGGGGAGACCTGCTTCTGTTCCAGCTCCTTATGTACTACCCCACCTTCGATCTTGGGCTGAGAGAGAGGGACTGGCCCCAAATCCCCCAGGGAGCTTGCATGGCTGAGAGGGGGCTAGAATCTGGGGCTCGTTGGCTTTAAATGGCTAGTTGCCATATCACAATGAAACTGATGAAATAAAAGCAGTCTCACTGTTTGTTTATCGGTGGTATCCTGGGTGAATGTGATGTCATGATCCATACAATCTGCTATTAAGATAGCCGCATTCTGAACTAATTCCCAGCCCCGTTTTATTCCAGCGAGGATCTTACATGAACTGAGCTTCCCGTAGTTTTCCAATCAGTCTGAATGAAGCTGTGGACTGCCTGAATTGGGGGGGGAGGGGGGGTTGATGTTTGTTATTGGGGGGGGGGCTTCTGGAATTGCTTAAGCCTCTCTCCCTCTGCAAGCAAACAACAGAAAAGCCCTGTTCTTGGGTTTTGTCAGTCCCCTAGAGATTGCGTTCTTGGCGGTTGCAGATTGCTGAGAAAGGAATTGTGAATCCTGCCTTGCTTTATCCTGTTTGCGATCGCAATCTGGCAGAGTCAGCCTTGAAACAGATGTTGAAAATATTCAGCCATCCGTGTCCTTCTGCCACAGCTACGTTCTGCCCACTTCACTGACTTCTATGCATCCCGACCTCCCCACCAGTTCCCACGGGGAGGGATATTGAGTACTATGGGATTCCCCCAATAATGGCTTGTGAAGAGACTATCATTTAGAGCAGCGGTTCTCAACCAGTGTGCTGTGGCACACAGGTGTGCTATGGGCCACATTATTTTTTTTCTTTTGTATTATTTATACAAGTAGTCCTTGACTCTTCAGCAAAGGATCGTTACCTTGTCGTGGTGCTGGAGCTTGAGCACCTCAATGATGCCATGAGCTAAACCGTGAAGGGCCACCCAAGACGAGAAGGTCATGACAGAGAGGTCAGACTACATGCGATCCCTGGGGAAGGTAATGGCAACCCACCCCAGTATTCTTGCCGTGAAAACTAAATGGATCAGTACAAGCAGAGATATGTCGGTATACCATCGGAAGATGAGACCCCCAGGTCGGAAGATGGTCAAAATGCTACTGGGGAGGAACAGAGGATGAGCTCAACTAGCCCCAGACACGATGACGCAGCTAGCTCAAAGCCGAAAGGACGGCTAGCGGCCGACGGTGCTGGTGGTGAATGGCGAATCCGATGTTCTAAGGATCAACACACCATTGGAACCTGGAATGTAAGATCTATGAGCCAGGGCAAATTGGATGTGGTTATTGGTGAGATGTCCAGATTAAAGATAGACATTCTGGGCATCAGTGAACTGAAATGGACTGGAATGGGCCACTTCACATCAAATGACCACCAGATCTACTACTGTGGACAAGAGGACCACAGAAGAAATGGAGTAGCCTTCATAATTAATAGTAAAGTGGCTACAGCAGTGCTTGGATACAATCCAAAAAATGATAGAATGATCTCAATTCGAATTCAGGGCAAGCCATCTAACATCACAGTGATCCAAATATACACCCCAACCACAGATGCTGAAGAAGCTGAAGTAGAGCAGTTCTATGAGGATCTGCAGCACCTACTGGACAACACGCCTAAAAGAGATGTTATTTTCATCACGGGAGACTGGAATGCTAAGGTGGGCAGTCAAATGACACCTGGAATTACAGGTAAGCATGGCCTGGGAGAACAAAACGAAGCAGGACATAGGCTGATAGAATTTTGCCAAGACAACTCACTCTGCATAACAAACACTCTCTTCCAACAACCTAAGAGACGGCTTTATACATGGACTTCACCAGATGGACAACACCGAAATCAGATTGACTACATCCTTTGCAGCCAAAGGTGGTGGGCGTCTATACAGTCGGTAAAAACAAGACCTGGAGCTGACTGTAGTTCAGATCACAAACTTCTTCTTGCACAATTTAGGATCAGACTAAAGAGATTAGGGAAGACCCACAGATCAGCTAGATATGAGCTCACTAATATTCCTAAGGAAAATGCAGTGGAGGTGAAGAATAGATTTAAAGGACTAGATTTAGTAGATAAGGTCCCGGAAGAACTCTGGACAGAAGTTCGCAACATTGTTCAGGAGGCGGCAACAAAATACATCCCAAAGAAAGAGAAAACCAAGAAGGCAAAATGGCTGTCTGCTGAGACACTAGAAGTAGCCCAAGAAAGAAGGAAAGCAAAAGGCAACAGTGATAGGGGGAGATATGCCCAATTAAATGCAAAATTCCAGAGATTAGCCAGAAGAGAGAAGGAATTATTTTTAAACAAGCAATGCGCGGAAGTGGAAGAAGACAATAGAATAGGAAGGACAAGAGACCTCTTCCAGAAAATTAGAAACATCGGAGGTAAATTCCAGGCCAAAATGGGTATGATCAAAAACAAAGATGGCAAGGACCTAACAGAAGAAGAAGAGATCAAGAAAAGGTGGCAAGAATATACAGAAGACCTGTATAGGAAGGATAACAATATCGGGGATAGCTTTGATGGTGTGGTCAGTGAGCTAGAGCCAGACATCCTGAAGAGTGAGGTTGAGTGGGCCTTAAGAAGCATTGCTAATAACAAGGCAGCAGGAGATGACGGCATCCCAGCTGAACTGTTCAAAATCTTGCGAGATGATGCTGTCAAGGTAATGCATGCTATATGCCAGCAAATTTGGAAAACACAAGAATGGCCATCAGATTGGAAAAAATCAACTTATATCCCCATACCAAAAAAGGGAAACACTAAAGAATGTTCAAACTATCGAACAGTGGCACTCATTTCACATGCCAGTAAGATAATGCTCAAGATCCTGCAAGGGAGACTTCAACAATTCATGGAGCGAGAATTGCCAGATGCACAAGCTGGGTTTAGAAAAGGCAGAGGAACTAGGGACCAAATTGCCAATATCCGCTGGATAATGGAAAAAGCCAGGGAGTTTCAGAAAAACATCTACTTCTGTTTTATTGACTATTCTAAAGCCTTTGACTGTGTGGACCATAACAAATTGTGGCAAGTTCTTAGCGGTATGGGGATACCAAGTCATCTTGTCTGCCTCCTGAAGAATCTGTATAACGACCAAGTAGCAACAGTTAAGAACAGACCACGGAACAACGGACTGGTTTAAGATTGGGAAAGGAGTACGGCAGGGCTGTAGACTCTCACCCTACCTATTCAACTTGTACGCAGAACACATCATGCGACAAGCTGGCCTTGAGGAATCCAAGGCTGGAGTTAAAATCTCTGGAAGAAACATTAACAATCTCAGATATGCAGATGATACCACTTTGATGGCTGAAAGCGAAGAGGAACTGAGGAGCCTTATGATGAAAGTGAAAGAAGAAAGTGCAAAAGCTGGTTTGCAGCTAAACCTGAAAAAAACCAAGATTATGGCAACCAGCTTGATTGATAACTGGCAAATAGAGGGAGAAAATGTAGAAGCAGTGAAAGACTTTGTATTTCTAGGTGCGAAGATTACTGCAGAAGCTGACTGCAGTCAGGAAATGAGAAGACGTTTAATCCTTGGGAGAAGAGCAATGACAAATCTTGATAAAATAGTTAAGAGCAGAGATATCACGCTGACAACAAAGGTCCGTATAGTTAAAGCAATGGTGTTCCCCGTAGTAAGATATGGCTGCGAGAGCTGGACCATAAGGAAGGCTGAGAGAAGGAAGATCGATGCTTTTGAACTGTGGTGTTGGAGGAAAATTCTGAGAGTGCCTTGGACTGCCAGAAGATCAAACCAGTCCATCCTCCAGGAAATAAAGCCAGACTGCTCACTTGAGGGAATGATATTAGAGGCAAAACTGAAATACTCTGGCCACATAATGAGAAGACAGGACACCCTGGAGAAGATGCTGATGCTAGGGAGAGTGGAGGGCAAAAGGAAGAGGGGCCGACCAAGGGCAAGATGGATGGATGATATTCCAGAGGTGACGGACTCGTCCCTGGGGGAGCTGGGGGTGTTGACGACCGACAGGAAGCTCTGGCGTGGGCTGGTCCATGAAGTCACGAAGAGTCGGAAGTGACTAAACAAATAAACAGCAAAAAGTCCTTGACTTACGACCATTCATTTAATGACAGTCTGAAGTTACAGCAGCCTTGGAATGTGTGCTTTATGACCTGTAAAGCACTTCTGAGCGTCACAAAACGTCGCAACCCCCCCCCCCGGTCACATGATCACATTTTGGGCACCTGGCAACTGGCTTGCATGTACAACCGGTTGCAGCGCACTACGGTCACGTGATCATGTTTTGCGGCTTTTTTGCCATTTTCCCGCAAAAAACACCCATTGGGGAAGCTGGGTTCACTTAATGACGGTGGTGATTTGCTTAATGACCTGTGATTTTGCTTAACGACCACCATAAAATGGTCGTAAAATCAGTTCCAGTCACGTGTGACTCAACTTATGACTTAATTCTGGTCCCAATTGTGGTTGTAAGTTGAGGACTACCTGTATTCTGTTCAGTCCGTATCTTCATTGTTCAGATATTTTTAAAAATTGTATAACTTCCCCTCAAACCATGTCTTACATGTTTAAAAGTACCTATATACAATTAATAATGTTCTGGTGTGCCATAGAACTACTGCTGTATTCAGAATTGTGCCACGGATTCAAAAAGGTTGAGAACCACTGATTTAGAGCATGGATTTGTATTGCTGTCTAATAGTCTCTCCTATCCTGGGGAAGTAAAGGGCTGATTACAGTTCCCATTATCCCCAGAGATTATGACCCAGATAGAGTGAGAACAGCTCATTGCAGGACCTCTTCATCCTGGAGCAAAGCCTGATTTTGAAGCTCTCCTCCCCTCATTTTCCTGGCCGTTCGAGTCTTCCCCAAGTGGAAATTTCCATGAGAAGAGAAATTCTGTTCCAGGAAAAAAAAAATACAGCAGAGAAGGGTCATAGGAAAATGTCATGGTGTGAAATATTATGGAGGGGGGAGCAGCTCATTAAAATATTGCTATTTAGTCCATGAGAGCCAGTCTGGTGCAGTGGTTAAGGCTCCAGGCTAGAAACCGGGAGGCCCTGAGTTCCAGACCTGCCTTAGGCACAAACCCAGCTGGGTGACCTTGGGCCAGTCACTTTCTCTCAACCCTAGGAAGGAGGCAATGGCAAACCACTTGCGAAAAACGTTGCCAAGTCCGAGTAGTGTCTGAGAATCGGATGCGATTGAACTGATTAAAAAAAAAAATTAGTCCATAGAAATTGGGAGGGTCTTCAGGAATTGTGGGGCTGTGTTTCCCCCTCTGATCACATAGATCAGAAGCCACAGAAGATTGCGTTTGGCACTGACTTCTGATTTCCCATTGATCCCTTCCCATTCTTTTCCTCATGGGGTCTCATAATTAAGGTACAGTACTTAATTATAGTTGTGCCACCCATCCTGCACCAATGTTTCACAGACAGTGCTGCTGGTCACACTTCCAGTGTCCCAATAACAAGGGTGGTCCCAATAACAAGATTTTTGCCAGCTTCAACATAAGGTTATGAAAAAATCCTCATTGGCCCTTCTCAGGATTGCTGCTTTAAATCTTTAAAAGAATCCACTCAGTCTAAGGAGAGAGATTTAGATTTGGTTTCCATAGCATGCTGAGCCATGGCTTGTAATTATGGGTTGTTGAATAAACCATAGTTGGTTAGCTTTGCACATCTTAAGCTACAAACAAGGAACTTGTGGGTGAATCCTCAGTAGAGTCGTCCTGGACTTGTGCAGCTTTACAGATGTGATCATCAGCAAACAAATCACATGGAGACTGATTTTCATTAGAAGGAACCTCAGAGGTCATCTAGTCCAACCTCCATTCAGTGCAGATCCAGGCTCGGAAGACTTCTGGTGAATGAACATACTACTTCATGAGGGAATGTATTCTGCTGTTAACAGCTCCTACTATCAGAAAATTCCTCCTAATATTTGACCTGAATCTATCCCCTTTAGTTTCAACCCATTGATTCTAGTCCTGGCCCCCGGGAACCAGATATCAAGTCTCCCTCCTTCTGCATACAACAACCCTTTTGATATCTGAAGATGGCTATCAGATCCTCTATCTTCTCTTCTGCAGAGTAAACAAACCCAGTTTCTGTGATTATTCCTTATTAGACTTGGTTTCCAATCCCCTCACTATCTTGCCATCCCTGAATGCATTCTGGGAGATGTTGAAAATGGAGCTCTTCAGGAATATGTTTTAATCTATTTGGGACTGTCTTTTGATTTATTTTTGTTTTGCTCTTACTTCACTGTTATGAAGCTTTATGTTTTTAGGCTTATGAACAGATGTTTTAAAATTTGTTTTCTACTGTGGAAGACCCTGAGAGTCAAATCGATGGTCGCAGGTACAAATGAAATGGATGGATGGATGGATGGATGGATGGATGGATGGATGGATGGATGGATAACTCTTGGTAGCCATCCTCTGAATTTACTCCCGTTTGTTGAGATTCATTTTAGACTGCAATGCCCAGATCTGGATACTGTATTCCAAGTGAGGCTCAATCAAGGCAGAACAGTACAGGACAATTCCTTCCCACAATCTGGACTCTCTGCCTCTGTTAATACTTCCCGAAATAGCATTTGCCTTTTTAGCTGCTGTATCACACTGCTGGCTCGGGTTCAACTTGTGATTGACAAGGGACACCCAGATCCTTCTCACAAGTGCTACTGCCAAGCCAAGTTTCAATACTTGGGCTTTTCTTTTCCTTTTTTTCTCCCTGGATGGATAATTTTATACTTCCTTTTATTAATTTAATTCTTTTCAGCACATAGTTGAAGTCTGTCTGGATCTTTTTGACTCCTTCTGCTAATGTTTTTGCATTCCTGCTAGTTTTTTTGCCAGCTCCAGGAGTTCACAAAGGTTACAGCAGTGTTTCTCAACCTCAGCAACTTTAAGCTGTGTGGACTTCAACTCCCAGAATTCCCCAGCCAGCTTAGTTGAAGTCCACACAGCTTAAAATTGCTGAGGTTGAGAAACACTGGATTACAGCTAGCAGTTTGGCTAGCTCCTTCAGTACACTATGATGTAACCCATCTGGCCCTCAAGATGTGCATTTGTTTAAATTAGCTAAGTGTTCTTTTATGCTCTCTTGTTCTGTTCTGAACTGCAGTGCCCTCCTACTCGTCTCACAACAATGGCCAGCCACAGCTTCATTTCTCCTGAGAAAAGAGAGATTAAAAAATATCAGCTACAACACTCTGCCTTCTTGCTGTCATCCATTACCAGCGTACCCCTTTCTCCTTGCAATGGACCTGCAGCCTCTTCGCCTTTCCTTTTGCAACTGACAAAGGCCTTTTTTGTTGTTGGAGGCATTTCTTGCAGGCCTCAGCTCATTCTGCCCTTTATTTATTTATTTGATTTTCTATCCCGCCTTCATTATTTTTATAAATAACGCAAGAGCCTTGCTGACACAATCCCTACAATTTCTGGCCACTCCCTTGTATCCAACTTTGTTCACATGTCCCATTTTCTATTGATTGGTTGATTATGTGCCATCAAGTTGGTTTTGACTCTTAGCGACTGCATAGAAAGATTTTCTCCATTATCCTGGGTCCCTAACTTGGTATTTCAGGTTGTCCAACGGTGCCCCCATCGCCACTGTAGCTGAGTCCCTCCACCTTGCTGCTGGTCATCCTCTTCTTCTCTTTCCTTCCACCTTTCCCAGCATCAGAGCCTTCTCCACAGAGCTGGGTCTTTGCATAGTGTGTCTAGAGTAGGATAATTTGAGCCTGGTCATTTGTACCTCAAGGAAGAACTCTGGGTTGATTTCTTGAAATGGTATGTGGGAATGACCTTGGGAGACAGGGGGAAGAGCCACAGCTAGGGGAACCATCTGATAAAAGGCCACAACAGGAACGTGGTCATGGCAAATGTCTCAGAAGGGACCCTCCCTAGTTTCTTGGGCTGTAAAGGTGATGGGGGAGAAATGTACTTCTAGACTTGCAAGATTCTGTTAATGCAACCTTACAATAATGTATATTTAGTTCCTCTGGGCATGCTTCCTGTCTGGACTACCTCACAAGGCTGACATCGATCTTGCTGTCTCCCAAGGTCATTCCCACATGCCATTATATTTGTTCAATGATTCATCGGTTTGTTTTCTTGGCTGTCCACGGTATTCTCAAGAGTCTTCTCCAACACCAAAGTTTGAAGGTGTCAATTCTCTTCCTGTCCTGCTTCTTCAAAGTCCAACTTTCGCTTCCATAGAGTGTCACAGGGAATACCATATCCATTTCTATCTGTTCATTCTTTCCCAAACACTCCCAACAGGATTTCCCTGCTCTGATTAAAGATCTGTGCAGCCATATGCTTTCTGTACATACAGGACAACACTTTTCCCCTTTCTACTGAGTCTCTCCTTTTGAATAAGTTGTAGCCTTCCAGAACATGCTTTAATCATGTGTGTCATCCCACCAAGTTTCAGTGATGCCAATGACATCCCATTTGTCCTCCTGTGTTAGGATTTCAAGGTCTCTCTGTTTGCATCCCATACTCCGTGCATTGGGGTAGAAACATCTGAGTGTGTGAGTGATGTCCCAATCTCTAAGGCCCCCACCCTCATATTTCTCCTTATCTCCTGAGTGGTTGACCCAGACCTAGGCAGCAGACGTTGGTAATTTCCCCTGCCACTTGGTTGAATGGCTCTTCGTTGCGTTATCCCATTCCAAGTGTTCACACCAGATTTCACAAACACTTATTTTGTACAACCAAGGATCTTGGTTGACTAGAACAGAGGTTTTCAAACTTTTTCAGGCCATGGGTCCTGTTAGTTAAAAAAAATTCCTGGAAGCCCTGATCAAGAGGCAAAGTTCTAGTGATAGAAAATGGCCAAATAACATGACACTTGTGTTGGTTGCCACCAATTGCCCCCCAAGAAAAGGCTGATGAGAAACTGGCAGTCCACCAAACCTTCCATTTGACCTTGTTTCCAAAAAGGGGAGGGAGGCTGGGGTAGGATGGCTTTATAGAAGGCGGGTCAGGAATGCACAAAACGACAGCCATGGTGTTTTTTGCAGGAGAGGCATCTTCCTAGATAAAGATCATGGCCATCAGTTTTGCTGTACTTTAAAAAAATTGCTATGGATGCCTGGTGCTTGAGTGAACTTCTTTTTTTGCCCTTAATCCCTCATGGAACCTCATCAAGTTCTGGTGGAACCTTAGGCTCTGCAGAACACAGTTTGAAATTCTCTGAACTAAGAGAGTCTCTTCTTGTTCCCTTCATATTATCTAATCCACGGGGGTCACAGACGTTATTGCCGAGGGAGTCACCTTCCACCCACTCCAGTAGGTTCAAACACTTGCATGGGAAGTTTCTTCCGGGGAAGACCAGCTCATTTTTCAATTGCTAGGCCCTGATGGTGGGCACAACCTCCTTTGTTCAATGTGCTGGTCTCTGATGAGTTCCTTGCAAGTGTGCTACCTCCATGAGATTCTGATCCCATAAGGCTCCACATCTCTATCTCCCCCCTCTATGTATCAGCAAGCTTCTCCACTAGTGGCTGGCTATAGGCACCCTGAATGAAGGGGGCCCTTTTCATCCCCTTCCTTGGCACAGATCGCTACAACCATTGCATCTCTGTCTCCGAATTCAGTAGCTTTGTGTCCAGGGAAGTTGGTTCATACTAGAAAGATTGTGACATATCAATAAACTAGATCTATCAGCAGTTTGGAAGGGCTTTGGACCTTCCTGGGCCAAAGAGTTCTGTTTGTATCAGATAATTCTCCACTGGTCTGGTATCTCAACCAACAAGGTGATTCCAAATTCTGGCCAGTTTTTCATGTCATGGCACAGATTTGGCACTGAAGTCCCCATGCCAGAAAACAATGTCCTGGCTGGCCAGCTCACTTGTAGCCAACCAGCCACACATGGATGGGAGTAATACGTCTTGTCAAAAGCTCTCATCTAGTCCTGCTGGAGCAACTTCAAGATTGCTCTCTGCACCTTGGGACAAACATCAGTATCTTCATTTCTGCAGCAAAGATGGAGTAGAGCCTCAGTTTCTAGACAATACCTTCCTGCTCACATGGAAGTCTCCTATACTGTACCTCTTTCCACCATTTGCTTACTGAAGAGAGTCCTCAAAGATCCCAAGAGATACAGCCAACTTCATCCTCTTTATCCCATGGTGGACTTGACAGCCATGGGTTGCTCTACTGTTTTTACCTGCTCATCAAGGTTATCTCCAGTTCTTAAGACATCTGAACTTGCTGACCATCCTTAAGGACAGGTCTGTCACCTAGACTCATCTCACTTCACTTCACTTCACTTCACTTCACTTCACTGATTGGAGAATTCAATCCTGAATTACTTAGGACCATGGTAGATGAGGTCCTCCTAGCCTCTTCTGAAGAGCTTCCTATCAAGTGAAGAACCATTGTTTAGGCAAGAATGAACATTTTAATCTCTTCAAATTTATCATGTTTTGACATTCCTCTTATATTTGAAACAATGTGGCTTGATTTTTTTGTCCATCTCATTTTTCTAATCTCCTTGTAAAGCCTGTTATGGAGGGCTTGTACTTGGAAAAAGAGTCTGATGATAGTGTGCAGTATATTACTGAACTGGTATCGTGCTATTTAAAAAAAAGGGGGGGGGAACCTGAATCTAGTGATCATGGTTCTCCCTTGCATTCAGAGCGAGACTAGAGAGATTTAAGCTGAGATGTGATTTGAATCTTCCCAGTTTTAATCTGACATCGCAAATTGGTGCCTTCCAGAGAAACAGGAGTACAACTCCTGTCATCCCTAACCAGCAAGGACCTGATGGGCAAGCTGGGCATAGTTGGCCGAGACATGCTGTACCCCAGATTACTGTGGACCTCCAAGATCTTTAACTAGTAGAGCAGACCCTTTTGCAAATATCCCTGAGAGCAGGTTCAAAAGACCTTTTAGCAGTGCATTCAGAGAACCAGCTGGGAAAGTCCAAAGAGAGCTAGTTTTCCATCTGATCAATATCAGAAGATATGAACTCCTCCCCTGTGGCTTCTCCAAACAAACAATCAGCCTTTTTCTCTTTTGCTCTGCCCTTTATTTTTCCAGCTTGGTCATGAACATTGGGATGCTTTTTGTTGCCTTTCTGCTCAGCCAACTCCAAAAATAAATCTGCCAGACAGGTTGGAAAGCCCCAAGACCCCCCTCTCCCCTTTTCATAAATAGCCTGTTGGCTACAATTTAAAATATCTGCTGACTCCACAGATCCTCAGAGCGGCTTGTCTTTCCAGGGCTGATGTTTTCCAAGCTGCTCCCGGTTTCAGGGGTGGGAAAACTCTGCCTTGTTCAAACCGTGGCTTGCTTTCTTACGTTGTTGGTTCGTTCATTCCATTTTAAATCTGGAATATAAACCCTATGTTTAAAGGGACGCTAATGACTGGTTGTCAAATCCTTTAGTTTCGGGGAGAGACTGCAGTTTGAACAATGGAGTGTTTATGGAACTGGGCCACTGGGAAAGTTCCTGCGAGCGTGAACGACACTCAGCCGGTCACGCTGCGGAGTGTGAGAGACCTTCTCTGCCCAGATGTTGCGGTTCCTGAGGTAGGTGAAACCAGCCCCTTTGCTGCAGTTTCAGCCACCAATATCTGGTCCCCCATCTCTCCATCCAGTTCTCTGTGAGCAGAGTGGAGTAGCGGTGAAGGTGGTGGACTGGCAGCAGGAAGATCTGGGTTCTAAGAAAGTCCATTGGGTGACTTTGAACCAGCTCCTCTCTCGCAGCCAAGAGGGAGCAAGGTGTAGTGGTGAAGGCAGTGGACTAGGGGAGGGGAGAACCTGGTTCGAGTCCATGCTCAGCCTCAGAAGCTCTCTGGGTGACTTTGGGCAACCCAAGAGCCAGAATGCTGATGGGGTGCTGGACTAGGATTGGGGTAAGGAGAGACAGGTTCTACTTCCCCGTCAGCCATGGAAGCCCATTGGGTGACTCTGGACCAGTCCCTCTTAGCGTTAGTTTAACGCCCATGGTAATTCGCTTAATGACCGCCGCAAAAAAGGTCCTAAAATTGGGTCGGATTCGCTTAATGACCGCTTTGCTTAGCAACTGAAATTCTGATCCCAATCGTAGTTGTTAAGCGAGGACTACCTGTATTTCAAGGCATACCAATCTGGACTTTTCTTTCCATGGTTTGAAGGGGTACAATCTCCAGTGCTAGCTCATTGCTTCTGATCTCTGTGTCAAATGATTCTTAACTGTTTTTATGTCCTGTGCCAATTGATTAATTTACGATTAAGCTGAAATGGAAGGGACAATTTGTGTATGGAAATGTTCATCCATTCACTCACAAAAAAACCCCTCTGCATTTAGAAGAAGAGAATGCCATGGGCAAACATTGCAGCAAGGGGAGTATAATACAGTGTTAGTTCCCTGTTGCAATAACTCACAGAAACCCATTTGGCACCGCAAAAAGACCTTGGTTTCTTCTCTTTGGGAGACATCGGTTTGCAAGCTCGCCGTTAATTTTTTTTTTTTAAATATATAACTAAGAATTTAGAAGAGCAGAGCTCATTCTGGGGGGATTTTGGATCAGTCAGTTTCTCTCAGGTCAGCCTACCTCATAAGGTTGTTTTAGCGATAAAATGAGAGGGACCTGGCCCACAGATGCAATAACTACTCTTTCTCAGCCCAGTCTACGTCACAGGGCTGTTGTTGTAGGCAAAAATCCTGTTGGCCTTCCAGAAGGCTATAAAAACTGGCTTTTCCCTCAGCATTAGGGCCTGGGTGGTAGCAGAGCCTGATATACGGGTTGGGGACTAGAAACTACACGTTACACATGTTTGCGGTGTAAGTTTATTTATTTTTATTTATTTATCGTATTTTTATCACCGCCCATCTCCCCCACATGGGGAGATGTTGTCTGTAAGATGCCTCAGGGTTTGTATTTTGTATTTATTATGCTTGTTTTTCATTGTATTTGGGGGGGGGGTTATATTGGTTTTGTATTGTTAACCGCCAGAGTTATTTGCTTAAAACGGAGGGCCATATACATTTTCTAAATAAATAAATAAAAACAGGAGGGAGTGCTATGTATGTACCATTTCGAACTCCCAAACAATAGGTGGAATATAAATCAATTATCTGTGCCCCATCTGGAGGGAACATTGCTAAGGTTTCTGGAGTTCTCCCAAATCTGGAAGGATTCTATGTATTAAACCAGCCTTCTCCAAACTAGGTTTGGAGGTAGGTAGGTCTGTTGTCTATCCAACAGGCAGGGTAGTTTTTAGCCAGCAGCCCAGAAGTGGCTTGACACTGGCTTCTCAGATGTGTTTTTGACTTTCCAGTCTAGCTTACAGCTGAGGATCTCCTGATGGTCTCCCATCCAAGTATTAATAGGTCTGGTTTTAGTGCACCATTTTTTGGAATCAGCCTGCTGTCCCCTAACTGGGCTTATCACTTGGAAAAAGGACTCATTGTCTCCTAAGCTAGTTCTATCCATATTCATGAAATGTTAAATATAGCATTGAAGAAAATCAAGCGCTATAGACTCAGTGGCACAATTAGCTAATTTTAGACTCAAGGAGTTGGGCAGGGAAAAGTTCTTTAGATGGTAAAATTGATTTCCTTTTTCTTCAGAGCTATTCTGAGTTTGCCATCCCCTGCTTATTCTATAACACTGCTCTACCCAAAAGTCCAGCCCTGGCAACACCCCTGTTGAGATTTTGATTAACGAAACAAGATTGGGCAAGAAAGCAAGTAATGCAGGAAAATTGATGTGGATTATTTTACTTCCTGTGTCCCATTTTATCCTTCCCTGTATATGTTGGTTGATGTGTGTGTACCTGCTTGTGTTGCATTGGGATGCTCCAAGCAGTCAAGACAATTCCTTATCTTCAAGGCATGTTAGAGCAAGTCGACACTGGAATAATTGGGGAAATTGCAATGGTTGGAGTAGTGAAATAATTTGGGGGGATTGCAGTCCCCAAACAAATTTCATAGCAATTGGAGAACCATCCTAGAGAAAATTTGGCCCTGAAAGTTTTCCCCTCTCCTCTGATAAGCTGTTTTAGACTTCAGTGTTCGAAGTTGGTTGACAAATGTTTCTCTCATTTCTTTCTCCCTCCACTTGCCTCCTATCCATTAAATTTGAGATGTGGCATTTGGACTTTGCTTTATTTTATTCACATCATTTGTTTTTAAATGTAGCCAAGAACTTCTGAAGTATTAGTAGAAGGGAATCAGTTGATCAGTTTTGCACCGAAGGCATGATCTGTACTGGTGTTCATTCCTAAGACATGAGATTTAAGGCCACCTTTGATCTCACTCAGAAAAAAACTTTTCTTGAGCATTTAGGCAACTGCAACTCATCCTCTGTATTTCTGAAGCAGGGAAAGCATTCCAGGTAAAAAGTTTCATTTTTAGACAGGTTTGTGTTTCTGCCACTCCAGAACAGCACGGCCAACATGGAGGGATGCTTCGCGTATTGGCTCAGCAACCTTTGAAAGGCCACAATTTTGTCTCCTCATCAGTAAGGTCTCTAGGTATAGCTGATATAACTGATTTGTTGGGAATACCAATTGCTCTTTTTAATTAACTGTTGAATCGATCCAGCCTGTAACATTTGTGCCCTGTTTTGCTTTTGCCACTATTTCCATTTGTTTCCTAATTTCCCAGGATGTTCTCTGCTATCCCAATGGGATCTTTGTAGCATAAATAAGATTTAAGATCCTAAACGTTTGAGCTTTGGAGCATGCTTGTTTCTTTTTTATTATTTAAGATTCTTCTGATAAAAATATATGATGTCCTGGAGCGTGATGGATCCCAAGTGAGGAGTCTGGGGCGCACTGAAGTCCTTGGGTGCTGCGTTGCTAACCCCTGTTTTTTTACCTGAGCAGTTAGTTTCACCTCTTCAACTCCACACATCTCTGAATTCTCGCTTGTGCGAACATGTTCTCTTAAATGGGATAAACTTTTGTATGCTTGGAGCGCAAGTTGGTTTAGTAAAGGTCATTTTCTAGCACTCCTTGAAAGTGATGGTTGGATTTATTTATTATTTACTCCTCCTTGCTGCTGTTAAACAGGGAAAGAAAAGCATCATGCAAAACACTGACTAAAGGTGCAACAGACCTTTCCAACAACAGGAAATTGGCACAATTATTTTGGTTTACAGAAGTATCCTTCCCTACAGAACAAATAAAAACTTGTCACCATCATGACTGGTAGCCAGCTTTTCCTTCCTACGCTGTCTAGAATTGTCCAAATTGGTGATGGTAACCACGTTTTAAATTCATGAATTCCATTGTTTTATAACATACGGCTTGACGCTTTGCCTTTTATTGTCCTGATTTTTTTTTTAACCTTCATTGGATGACCCTGAGATTTCTAAGGCAGGTTGATATAATGATTAAGGGGCTGGATGTGGGTCAGGAAAACGCAGGATCAAGTCTCCATTTCATCTCATAACTCTCTGTGATTTGGGCCAGTGGTTTTCTCTCTGTCTGGTCTTCTCTTAATGGTAGTTGTGGGAATAAAATTGAGGGAAAGTGTGTGTGGTGTCAGAAAAACAGGAGATGAATGTTCCTCAATTTCTCACTTTTTAATCTAGCTGGGAAAAAAAAACCCCAGTACAAATGAACATTGCTCCTAAACTGTGCCCAGACACCAACTGGTCTTCACCAAACAATGGCTTTGCCATTCTTTATTGTTGTAACTGAGCTGTACTATCCATACAGTACATTATATTTCCGTTCCATACTTTCCCTTGGAAAATGCTAATTGTATCTCTGTTCAAATCTTCCGTTCACACCCTATCACAAATCCATTTTTTCTGGAGCCTTCCTCCCTTGTTCTCTCCTCCCAAATGGCAGGATTTATGAACAAGTGTGAAATTGATTTGCTAACCCGTGCACTCAGTGTTTGTGATTCTAGACTGCTAAATTTTTGCACAATACAAAAGTGAGAAAGTGGTGCACATGAGAAGCAATAAGGAACAATGACAGAAGCCACCTTGCCCAAAACTTTATGCAGTTATCCACAAAATTAGCAAGAAGCGTGAAAAAATTGATAGAAGGGAGATAAAACATTGCCTGTTTGATATAAGGGTCATTTGCCTAGCAATGTCTGGAGGAAAATTGCCATAGTTAATTATTTATTCATATTTATTTTATTTTATTTATATTTCAAATTTAGTCACCACCCATCTCACTCAAAAATCTGCATTGCACATTAAAATAATCCTATTTTGGACACATTAGGCAAAAGTCTAGCTCTTTTGAGAAGTCTATAAAGCTGGGAAAGGTTGAAGGAAAGAGAAAAAGAAGGGGACCAGGTGGATGGATTCAGGGCCAGGTTGGGGACAGATGATCTGGAGAAAAGTCTATATGGTCACTAAGACTGACACTGACTTGATGGCAGATAATCAATTACTGTAGTCAGCTGCCCATTAAAATATCCCTCTGGTTGTAGGGATGGAGTTTTTGCTGAAGTCCCTTTGCTGATTTCTGTTTCTTTTGAAATTCACTGTTGTTGTTTATTCGTTTAGTCGCTTCCAACTCTTTGTGACCTCATGGACCAGCCCACGCCAGAGCTTCCTGTCGGTCGACACCCCCAGCTCCCCCAGGGACGAGTCCGTCACCTCCAGAATATCATCCATCCACCTTGCCCTTGATCGGCCCCTCTTCCTTTTGCCCTCCACTCTCCCTAGCATCAGCATCTTCTCCAGGGTGTCCTGTCTTCTCATTATGTGGCCAAAGTATTTCAGTTTTGCCTTTAATATCATTCCCTCAAGTGAGCAGTCTGGCTTTATTTCCTGGAGTATGGACTGGTTTGATCTTCTTGCAGTCCAAGGCACTCAGAATTTTCCTCCAGCACCAAAACTCACACCAAATCCTTTTTGAGATACATTGACCTAAAGTTTATATAGCTTTCCAAACATGACTGCACTGTCTTATAGTGGCATTTTGGTATTGGCAGATCTGTTCCTAATGATGCCCAGTGTGGGATTTGGGGTTTTCATAATAGATTTACACTCAGATGTAGGCCGTGTGTCTACTTAAGTTGCTACTGATGTGCCATATATGAGTGATGGTTTAAAGATAGCTTCTGATTTATTCCACGGATCCAGTTTTGGAGTATATAAATCTGAGCCTTGGATGTCATAACATGGGAATTGGCAGCACGTTCCGCAGTTTTCTTTGCTCTGCCAAATTAAAGGCACTAGGAGAGTTTAAATAAAATCTCCTTTGCTGTGTTTAGATTACTTGCTTGCCATTCAGATGTTCTAAAATTCCTGTGAAGAAACTTGGATGGGTTGGGCAGGAGGGGAACCTTCAATCTGTCTCTTGCTAGGGCAGCAAATATGCCCCTTTTCCTTCACTTGGGAGTTGACATGGCAGAATGTCCCACCGTATTTAAAAAGAGCAAGGGACAGAAAAGGCAGTCTTGAACTTAGGAAAGCAAGCATCAGGGATTAAGTCTCCATTCAAACTTTTCTCCTTCCTTAATATAGTAGTAGTCACAGTATAGGGCAGTGTATCTCAACCCTGACAAGTTTAAGATGTATGGACTTCAATTCCCAGAATTCCCCAGCCAGCATGGCTGGCTGGGGAATTCTGGGAGTTGAAGTCCATACATCTTAAACTTGCCAAGGTTGAGAAATGCTGATATAGGGAATGTATCTGAATGGAGTCTATTTCAGGCTTCTAACCCTACCAGCCTTCATTCAGAACAACTTAGCAAAGTAAATATCAAGGGTGAAGTCTCTGCTAGACTTACTCTCTGTCCTTGATATGCTAGCTTTCTAGATTCAGGGAGCATATTTGTATGAGGAGCTTTCACACCTTAGAGCTCCCTCGGTTACTAGCTGGGACGGCACAGCTCAGGTACAGGCCTGCTGTCTTAATAAGAACAAGGCTTCCATGTTTCTCCCCAAGTTGGCACTGATCTCACTTGCTAATAATAGCTTGCTTGTGCTAGAATATTGCAGTTGTGTCTGTGTAACTCCAAAGGGTGCATTCCTCTAGGGCTGACAGCTGTCCTGGGTTCTACTTAGCCTAAATTCTGACCTTTGACACGTAAGCCGCAATTGCAAAACCCTTATGCATTTCTAAGCGGTGCGCCACGTGCTGAGCAAGGATCCAGCCTAATGTTGATTAAGGAACCAACCCTTCCTGGTTGCTGAGAAGCCATAGATAGCAGTTCAGACAAAGTTTTTTTTTCTTTTTCCTCAATAAAACTTCGTTAGTATGACCCATGCTGTATATCCGTATTAAATCATGCTGTCAGCCCAAACAACAGTGAGAGGGGATTTTCAGCAGGAAACCAACAGGATCCCTAGATCCAAGTTGGCAGTGTTGTTGGCTGATGATTTTTCAAAATAAAAGATTCATGTTGAAACTTTTTAAAAAGGCCTCTTTTTGCAGACCCAGAAACACTAGGATCACATTCTGGATGGGATCAAAATAAGGAGCTTCAAGTCCCTTTTGTCTCTTAATACCTGCCCCCAAATCAGGGAAGGGATAAACTTTTCAAACTATGCCGCGGGCTCTGCTCTCTGCAGCCTCAGACTGAAGCTTCTGGCTACAAAAATGCTGCCCAGTGTGTAATGGGTAGCTAAGCCCTTTTCATGGAGTTTAGTGGCCAACTCTCAACATCTGAGCAGCATCAGCTACTGCTATTGACTGATGTGGGTGGGGGGAGTGAATCATAGAATCATAGCACAAATTGGCCTTCGGTAGTTTTTTGTGGGTGTGACATGCAAATCCTCCCTGATTGGCTAATTTGTGGTTCGGTGTACTGTCCAACCCAAAAGATGTGGTAATTCAGTAATCAGGTTGGGCATGTTGTGAGAACATAAAAAGAAAGAAGTTCAAAAGATAAAGTCTCTAGAAACCGATCTTGCTCTGTTCATGTTTGTTTTGAACCTCAGGGAGCTAATATATGTTGATCCAGGGGACTATGGGAAGTTTGCTGGCCTAGCTCTGAAGCATCATGGGAAATTTAAAATGGCAGCCCTCTTTCCTGCCATTTCCCCCAATGCCCTAGACCAGTGTTTCTCAACCTTGGCAACTTTAACATGTGTGGACTTTAACTGTTGAAGTCCGCACATCTTAAAGTTGCCAAGGTTGAGAAACACTGCCCTAGAACAACATCAGGGTTGACCAGGAGCCTCCCAGTCCCCGGACTCAGGGAAGGGTTTGTGCGCTGTTATACCCCTTCACTTCTGTTCTTTTGGCCTCTTCCTCCAAAGGCTGGTGCTTGTAACTGAGATGATTTGGCTTACATTCTGGTTTGGAAACCATGCCTGATGACAGACTATAGTCTATGAACCAATCACTGTGGTTTATTCAACAAATCATGATTAAAACAAGCCAAGATGTGGCATATGTGAACCCAGCTGTTGAATAGCGGTAATTCTTCACACGGGAGTCTTTTCTCCAGCCCTGCCTGAAAAAATCAGCCTGGGGTCTTCTCTGTCTAAATAGGGACTCTGAAGAAGAGATTCAGACTTCCAGGAGTGGGTGGGCATACAAGCCTGGACTCTGACCTGCAAAGTATTGACTTGGAGGTGCACTATTTTAATTTCCTGCACTGTTCCCAAGTGTAATTTTGTGGGAAATGAAAACAGATTTTAAGAGTTCTGTAGCTCTGCCTCCAACAGGCCTAGAAACCTGTCCTTTGCCAAAGGCACTTTCAAACTTGGAACACGAAATTTGCAATAAAAGAGGATGGGGGGATTAGGGAGATAAAAAAGTAATCTTTTCAAAAACCCATTCTTGCCTCAGAATCTATATGACATTCTGTCTTCATTTTAAACCATGAGAACAACATGCTTGCTTTTTATAAAATTTAACAACTCTCAGGAATTCAGCAGAGCTACTAAATGTCTCTGTTGTTTTATGTTTTGAATCTGGGTGTAAGGGTTCCCTGACAGTATTTGAATAAAGGCTAATTTGGTTATGAAGTCTGTACCAAAGGATCCAGAAGCTTCTTTTACAAAATCCAATGAAAACAAACTTGCAGGTTGCCTTTTGACAAAAATAACTGTTCACGTGGTGCTTTTAAGATCCTGGGTGCAAGCCAGCCTGTTGGTAAGCTTTAACAACATGTTCCAGGATCCAGTTCTGGCAACAGATTATGTGAGAAGGTAGCACAGTAAAATGTGGGGATTGCCAGTTTTTCAGCATGCATAATTACGTTAATGAGCAGACTAATCAGCGTTCCTTGAGCTGGAGTGTTCCAGATGTTTGCATTGCTCTCATCATCCCTAGAAAACATGCAATTTGGTCTGGGAAGGGTGGGAATTGTCCAGCACATCAGGAAGGTGGCATTTGAAGAGACTGGAGTCTGCTCACTGGCTAAAAAGGATTGTTGGAGCTTTTCATGGTAGTCTCCTATCCAAAAGTATTTATATTTTTCTGTGATTGTGTTTATTTTCAATCTTGCCTAGACATTTTTTTTAAAATGTTAGTGACTTTTTAATCCCAGATTTTAGTTTGCTGGTGCAGTTTCCTCCCTCCACACCCCATCTTCCTTACCCATGACTTTTTCAGCTTCATACTACTCTTTAATATAATTGTTTGTGGCTATTTGTGTGATTTGGTGGAGGAGACTGTCTTCTGATCTCAGATGTCAAGTCACCTTCAAGCTGAACACCGCTTCTGATGATTTCACGGTCTTGTCCATATACTTTTCTTGGCCACAAAATGGAAGTCGTTTGCTGTTGCCTTTTTCTAGAATGTTTTTCGGCTTTGTGATCTACAGCCTCAAGCAAGGTTTCTCAACCTTGGCAACTTGAAGATGGGTGTATGTCGATGAAGATTCTCAGTCATCCAGGTGGAATTGTCTGTAGGTTGAGTCATGGCAACTGGATTTCTTTCTTTTTGGTAGAAACGTTTCACTGCTTGTCCAAGCCGCTCCTTCAGTCTGGGCAAAGGTTGGTAAGGGGACCCCGTATATGTCTTCCAGGGTGGCTGCATGGTCCCTACACCTGAATGGCTTGTTAATTGTGCCAGGAGGTGTGGATTATCCTTGGGATGTCTTACTCCTAAATCCCTTGCTCATCCCCAAGTGGATTGTTAAGAGTGGCCTTCCTGGTAGTCTTAATCTTCCTGGGGACTGATGAAAGAGCAGCATGAAAAATGGGGGACAAGTTGTGTCTGAGGCCTCCACCTCTATTGAGGGAAGGATTTTCCACTTTGGCATGAGTGGATTCCTTAACCCCTCTTTCAAACCACCTATCTTCTCTGTCCAAAATGTGAACATTGTTGTCCTCAGATGAGTGTCCTTTTTCTTTTAGATGAAGGTAAACTGCTGATTCTGGTCCTGTGTTGTTGCTCCTCCTGTGTTGGGCCATCCTCTTGTGTAAAGGCTGTTTGGTTTCCCCAGTGTAGAGCTCAGAACACTCCTCATTGCACTGGATTGCATATACTCTGTTGCTCCTCTTATGGCTGGCTGGGGAATTCTGGGAGTTGAAGTCCACCCATCTTCAAGTTGCCAAGGTTAAGAAACCCTAGCCCAAAGCCTGGAGATGTTCTGGAAGTGTCTCATCCAGAAAGTAACCAGGTCCTTCTCCGCTTAGCTTTTGGAGATCACCAAGGACAGGGGTGGAGTGATAGGGCATATTATCCTGTAATGCTGTGCAGCTCTTATACTAGGATAGGCAGAGTCAAGTTCACATCTACCTTCAGCCATGGAAAACTGATGGGCAGTAAGCACCAAACCTCATGAAACATCCTATTTCAAAGACTACGAAATGCTCTGTCTCAAGCACAACACGCAAGTGCTTCAAGTCCAGAACAGCTCTTTGTCCAGCTCAAAGCTCTTACAAATATTCTCAAAACAGCCCACTTAGCACCTGAAATGTGGCATTTGGAAAAACTTTTGGGCTGCAAATGGTTTGCAATGAAATGTTTTGCGCACCCCTACTGGGTGACTTTGGGCCAATCACTATTTCTTAACGCTCAACCTACCTGATCAGGTAAATAAATAAGGGTATGTTTATTGAGGAGGCTGATAAAACTGTTTTGTCAATTCTTCCTATCTATTTTTCTGTGTTTTCAGTCAGTCCCTTTCAGGACTCAGCTGTGCATGGATTTACCCAGCCAGCTTTCAAGGATATACTTCGCTCTGGTGATGAAATGCAACCATGCCACTCCTTTTTAATATCTTTTAATCCCTCTTAAAGGCATGTAACCCTTTTATCCGTGGGTGCTACTTGTTTGGTACTGTTTCGTCTGGCCTAGATGAACGTGTACTGATGGCAAAGACAGTTTTCTTTGTGGGTTGGCAAAAGCGTTGGGCTGGATCTTCTCAGTTGTCACTTTCAAACCATTTCAGGGTTGTGTGGCAGTTTGCCCTTTGTACCTGGAAGCTGATGTATCTTACGCATGATTGCGTCGGGTTGTTAAGAAGGGAAAAACCATCGTCTGGCTTGGTGGGAAGACAGTGGAGCTGAAGTCACAGGGCAAAGTCAGTCACATGCCTTACCCAAGTAATGGGATGTGTCTGTTGTCCTCCAAGCTACATACTTCACCTGGGTACCGAAGTAACCCATTCTCAGGGACTGTCCTACGCTGAGCATTAAACTAACCAACCAGGATACACATGAACACCTACATTTGCGAAATATGCAAAGCTTGATGAGTGATAACCTTAGTTTTTTTCCTGGCTTCACACTAATCAAGTTATGCACATTTATAGTTGCAGCTCTTGTTGTCCGTCTGTTGTGGTCGATGAAGACCTTGATACCATGTTTTTTTTTTTAAATCACATTAAGACTAGATGTGTGTCCGAAGATGACTGATCAGGCCAGTTCGGGCACCGAATGTTCTTGCTCATGTTGGACAAACGTGTGGGCACTGCAGTTGTGCTAGTGGTTCTGGTCTTACGCAGCTCACACCTACGTTGTGCTTCAGTAGTGTGCCTTGCTTCATAAGCTTGACAGTCCTTGTGGATGAGGCCACGCTAGGTAGAGCAATTTTGTGCCAGTGGTTCCCAGGTGGTTGTGACTATATCAGGCGACTTCAGGGAGGCCTTTAATGTGTCCTTGAAATGTTTCTTCTGCCATCCATGTCTTCCAGCAGAGAGGTCCCCAAAACGGAGCTGCTTGGGTATGTGCTCGTCTGGCATACGAGTGACATGACCTGCCCACTGGGTCTGTGCTCTCATCAGCAGTGTCTGAACTGATGGTAGACATGCTCTAGGTCAGCCTTTCTCAACTTTTTGACCCTGGAAGAACCCTTGAAATATTTTTCAGGCCTCAGGGAACCCCTGCACATTCAGGCTCAAATATAGGCCAGAAGTTATAAAATTATTATATTAGTTTCATGGGTAGGCCTGTAGATATGCATTCACAGTGTTCTTATACTAAAAATAAAGAATGAAACTTACCTCTTTAATGTGAAGTTGCCCATATTTGAAATAATTTTTTAAATAAATCGTGATTTCCCAGGGAACTGCTAGTGACCTCTCGTGGAATCATAGGGTGCCGTGGAACCCTGGTTGAGAAACCCTAGGCTAGATAAAGCTTCAGTCCTGGTACTTTGTCTTGCCATCTGATACAGATAGTTGCAACTCTTAGACTTTCACCAACTCAGTTAAGCATACTGGGTGACCACCAGCGCTAAATTTCTCAGACTGGAAAGAGTTGGCCAAGGGTTCACCTGGAGTGTCCTCTGCCAGGTGCTAGGATTCTAACTTGGCACATCACCAGCACTTCCTTGGGTGTCTAAAATAGCATTGCCCTGAGCATGGCAGGAAATCAAAATGGTGCCTCCCAGACACAGTTGCCCGGCCCTCATCAACACTGATAACCACAAGTCACCTCACCAGGGACAGCTGGCAGAAGAAAAGCCAGAAGATGTCAAGGGACTTGCCGTACGTTTGCCCAGCCTGACCAAGTTCCAGAGCTTGGAGCTAGATAGCAAGTAAAGGCGCAGGATTGGTTCCCTGTGATTACTTTACTGGAGACAGAAGGATTCTGGGCAATGTTGTCATTTTGGCTCAAAATTTTCACTGCTCCTTTTTCTGTCCAACGTCTTTGGTGTTTGATGTTGCTCAGGGTGGATAATTCCAGTTCTGTGTCTTCTGGCTGGCTTATATGGACACCCCCCCCTTTTTTTTTCTTTTTTGGTATTTGTTCAGGAGAAGAAAAGTGGGGAAAAACCAAGCCCTTCTGAAAGCAAGAAGCTGTTGCCTTATGCAAGTAGAGTACACATTAAGCCATGTCCTTGCATCATCTGGTGTTGGAACAAATTTCTAGCACATGCTGCAGCTCCTTGGCTTCGTGACTTGGATCTTGGCCTACTTCAGTTATCCAACCCTCCCCAGCACGCTTTTGGGCTGCATGTGGTCCTTTTCCTTTCCAGTCTCCCCACATGCGCTTTCATGTATTAAGGCAAAGCCTGTATTTTGACAGCTGATGCAGCTTGGTGCTTGGGATCTGCATGCTCCCAGTTTGAATCTCATCTGTACTTTGGACTTGCTAGTTAGTTAATTAGTTAGTTGGCCTTTGGAAAGACTTTCTCTCCCTCTCCCCCTCACAGATCGGTTCTCAAGATGGAGGGAATAATAACTTAGAGCTAAGATGTATAACTGAAGCTGGTGTGTGTGTATGTGTGTGTGTGTGTGTCCCTCAAGACCTTCCAGAGCTGTTATCAAATTGTAATTGTTAATGGGCCGAAGGGGAGACTATTAAATAAAAATAATTAATTGCCTGCCTTTGGAGAGTAATCGTATTAATGAATTGATTTTAATTATGTTTGAAAGCCAGTTTCAAATAAATCCATTTTAGTTGTTGTGTTGGCCTCTAGTATTAGAATCATTGGGAGTCAGGCAGTATACTACTACTACTACTACTACTACTACTAATAATAATAATAAGGAAAAACAATCCAAAAAAATTACAAAATACTGGGCTTTGCAGATTGAAGTTGAACGCTTATGGAAGAAGAAATCTGTTGTTATATCAATTGTGACTGGAGCCCTTGGAGCAATACCTAAAGGACTCGCTTGATATTTGGAAATTTTGAATTTTTCGGGCCTGAACACTCTAACCTTACAAAAAGAAAAACCCTGCCTAGAACTGCTTTTATCCTCAGACGCTTCCTTAATAATTCTTAGGTCCTTGGTTGGGACTTGGATTATGAAGTTTTCACCAGTCTTTGCCTGTGAATCTAACTGTAGATTACCATAATAATAATAATAATTATTATTATTATTATTATTACTACTACTACTACTACTACTACTACTCTTTCTGGAGGATGGAACGCGACTCCAAGCCCAGGTTCAGCCCAAGGCTACTGTGAAAGTTTGCCCCCCCACAGCTGTACCAAGCTGATTGAAGTCAGCTTCCCCCAATCTTGTTGCTTCCAGATGTGTTGGCTCACAACTCCCATAACATACAGCCAGGCATGCTCCAAGCCTCTTTAAAGCATTGGGATGTGCTCTTCCAAGCTGGCTGTAACAGGCCCTTCTGGCTGTTGCGATGCTGGGTGGAATGTTTTGGCACCATTGCGATTCCGGCAAAGGTCAGCGCACAATATCGCTCTTTGCTTGTAGGGTTGACGGAGCATGAAACTCCGCCAGCCTTTCCCGCTTCTGCCTCGTCATTGCCCGAAAGCCGGAGTGACTGGACCATAGAACAGCACATACATGTCGTCTTCCTTTGTTCTTGTTTTAAAAAGAGAGAGAGAAAAGCAGGAAGGATTAGGGGCCGGAGCAGCTGCTGCATGCTTTGAATGCATTGCGTTGGGGTCTCTGTTCTTATCCTGGCAAAAGCCTTCAGGATCGCCTAACCACAAAGGGTGATCATTCAGCCCCCAAATACTGCAGAGAGCAACCCTAACCAGGCTAAACTTAATCTCTGAAAACTTTCCTGGGGGTGGGGAGAAGGAAGCTGACCCTCTTCTAACGTATCTCCCCACCCATCTTTTCTGCAGAGGATTCCTGAGGACCTCACTCTCGATGCCTTCTTGGAAATGAACGACTTGAAAGTCAAAGACACGATGAAGAGATACGGGGCCAGCACAGAGGAATGTTCCCGGCTGAACGGAGCCCTTACCTGCTTGCGGAAGGCAACACGGATGGGTAACAAAGGCTTCTTGGTGGAGCTGGGTGGAGGGAGAAGAGGCAGGGGATTTGGGGAAAGCGGGAGCAGACAAGCGCTATGGCAGCAGCAGTGAGATGGTTTTGCAGACGGGCAGCTCAGACCTCCGAAGGTGGAGGAGTTAAGGTGGGCTGAACGCCGGGAAGGAGAGAGGGAGGGAGTTTCAAGGTGGCTCTTAAAAGCCTTGGGGGCAGCCCCCAAACCTCCAAAGTTAATGCCATATCAAAATGTTTGACCTGGGAGGAGAATTTATCAAAAGGAAGTGGAGAATAGTCCAGTTAACCGCATCTGATTTAAAGGGAAGTGAAATTGAATGAATTTTATTTTGGGGTTTCCTGCTTTATGGAGTGCTTTCTGCTTTGGGTTCCGTGCCCACGATCCTCATGTGGCCATGTTAGACTGCTTCCTACCCCCTGGGAATAGGATTCTCAGCAAAAGAAAAGAAGATCCCCCACTCCTGTTTTAGGGCTTTATTCATACCTTCAGCTCTTATCGTGTGCATTAGAGACGTTGCATAAACTAGAGGGTCAGGCTTGATGAGAGAGATGTAGCAATTAGCAAGTGTGCTGAATGCCTGTTAATATTTAAAAACAGCAAGCATGGATGGTTTAATCTTGCTTCTCGACGCTGGCAGAGTGTAGATAGGGATTTTGGAGGGTACACGCTTTGCCCAAATCCAGATAGGCCCCTTGTGCCTGCTGTTTGCAGTGGAGGGTGGGAGAGAAATCTCAGCCAGTGGCCTGAAGTGGGAAAAAGGCTTTTTCCATAATACAGATGGAATTTGCAAATAGCCTGAATCAAGGCTCAGCTCAAGCCTCAGCCAGATGTCCCTCTAGTTCAGTGTTTCTCAACCTTGGCCACTTGAAGATGTGTGGACTTCAACTCCCAGAATTCCCCAGCCAGCAAGGAATTCAATTCTGAGAGTTGAAGTCCACACATCTTCAAGTGGCCAAGGTTGAGAAACACTGCTCTAGTTCCATACAGCAGCTTTCGCAGTTGGATCGGATGCTCTACACGGGTTTAATGGCATTTATTTATTGGCTCTTTTTTTTAAAGGCATCTTTTTCTATCTTAATATTATGCCTATAGTCTGAAAATAGGCACCATACAAATTACTGCCATAAATAAATATTACTTTATTGACTTGAGCAGTTGTTTAAAGCGTTTCCCCTATGTTATGTCAATAATCCCTTGCAGGGCCAGAAAGATGTTGTTGAACTACGCTTCCTAGCAATCTTCCTCATTAGCCGTTTTGGCTAGGGCTGCTGGGAGTTGGAGTTCAGTAACATCCTGGGGTGGGGGGAGGCAAAGGCTTGCCCTCCTTTTACAAGAACTTTGGGAAGTAAGTCAGCCTTGTGTTTTAATTTCTGTACACTACTCAGCGTCATCTTTGTGAGGTGGGCGGCCAGTCATAACAAATACATGATCATCCCCTGCGATTGAAGGCCCAGAGGCTAAGAAGAGATGGAGGGTGTGGCTTTTGTCAGCTCTTCGAAGTACTCCAGGCAGGAAACCAAAGCCATGAGTATTAACACTAGGGTTTCAGTAAGTAGGTTTCAGCAAGAGCATCTTGCAAGTTGAAAAGCCCTTCTCCCCTCTCTTGCTTTTACTTTCCAGAGAACTAGGGGGGGTACCTTCTGAGACGCTTTCTCCACCCCCATTCCTTCTGTGGGCTGAGATATCCCATTATACATTTGAACTTGCTAGTCTCAGTGAACGAGAGACAAAAGGGCAGAACATGGAACTGTAGCAAGGCAGGCAGAGGTTACCTTGAAATTACAGCTGCCAGCAAAAAAAAAAAAAAAAAAAATCCATCTCCTTAGTCTGTTGTGCCCCATCTGCTCCTCACTGCTGCATCTATGGCTTTCTTTGAACAGTCTTAATATTTCCATGCAGGTGGAGAGTACAAAGACCACCTGGTGTGGAATCCACCTGATGTATGCCGGGAAACCAGTTTGATGCCTCCTTCTGAACTTTCCCCCTGCCCTCCAGGGCTCATGTGGATGCAGGGCAACCTTTCCCTTTTGAGAGGCAACGGCCCACAGCCCCGTTCTGTCTCGGTCTCCACCATCCCCTCTTCGGACAACTTGCCCACGAGTCAAGGCCCCCCTGCCTTTGCCGATAACCTCTTGGAATCGTTTGCTTTCCCCACTCACGGTGGGCGGCGAAACCTCAGAACTCCTCACAGTACTGCCATTACCCCACCTACCACCCCCCAGCTCAAGAGGGGGAAGCCACCACGGACTCCACCTCCACCCAGCCGAAAGGTTTTCCAGCTGCTGCCCAACTTCCCAACCCTCACGAGGAGCAAATCTCACGAGTCCCAGCTTGGCAATCGGATAGATGAAGTTCCTCCCATGAAGTAAGCGTTCTGCTGTTTCTTGCCTCTCCTTGCTATCACTGTTAGCATAGGACATTAAAGACCCTGGGAAAGGCCTTCTGCATTGCTCCTGAGCCCTGGAGAACTCCCTTCCTACTCTCAGGAAAGGTGTTAAGACCTTCTTGTTCAGCTGCTATTACTTTGATTATCTTATGTTTCGTTGGGTTTTGAATGGTGTTTGTTTGAAGTGGATAGCCAGCTTGAATGGTTTATAGGCTGGAAGGATGATGATGGTGATGATGATGATGATGTTTTTGCAAGATGCTGCCTTGCGTTGAGTCAGACAGTTGTGTTAACGGTCTTTATGCACAGCCTTTTAGCATTTAGTTGTCAAGATGGTATACATCCTAATATTCAAACAGATCCAGTTTAAGTACAGGCTGAGACCTGGAGGAGAGGAATGGAGGGTAGAGGGCACTTGAACATTGAAATCCTCTGAAGCCAAAAAAAGTGTTCAGAACTGATGCACATACACCCAGATAATATACATTTGGGAACCATTGGTGATGTGTGGGCAGGAACCAGGTAAACTGGTAAGGCTGGGGGCTGCTGTAGTATGCTGGGGAGGATAAGGGTCCCAGTGGGTGGAGCGATGAATAGAGTCAGGATTTGGGGGAGTTTCAGGGGAGTGTAGGGAAGTTCTTGGTTTAAAAAACTAAAATTAAGGATGTACCACATTTTTGGTGTGTTTTCTAGTCCAAGAGGAATCCTGCTGCTGATTTTTTTTTTTTTTGCAGTTGTGGTCAGACTAGGTTCTGGGGGGACACAGAAAGAGTTTCAAGGGCCACATCCTGTCTTGGGATCTCACATTGACTTCAGCTGAATGGGAAAAGGGAGGGAGAGAGGATAAGTTGAGACTGAAAGTAAAGGGCTAAGGCCAAGCAGTGAAGTTTTGTAGGGTCTACCTTAAAGCTTTAAATCTCAAGCTAATCTAAAGGAGCCCTTGACCTCTTGCTTCCAGTAAGAGTAATTATTCTGTTTTGAGAGGAAGGAAAGAAGGACTCAGGGCTGTATACGACCCTGTCCATTTTCAGAATGGGCTCCTGAGAGAGTATCTCCAATGGTATGCGACTTCACTCCATTGTTACAGTTCTCCTACCATTCTAGAATCATTTCAGAATAATTATTATCCCTTTTCAAACACTGACACTCATTGTTATCATTAACATTAATTAACACCATTAATTTAATTTAATTTCAATCCTTCCTGCCTCAGTTTCATGAATTCCTGATGATCACAGTAAACTGATAATGACAGATTAAAGTGATGAACTGAACTGTCATCATTTGCTGGAATAAGACCTTCACAGGATTCACTACAATGCCTTTTTCACAGAGTTCTTTCCGCTACACGGTTATCTGGTGCCATGTTGAAAAGAATACTTTTGAGGCTTCTCAGTGTATGTTAATAGTTTCAATCATCAGTCCTTCTTTGCAACCTCCATCATTGCATCCAAGTGGGAGGAATGTTTTAGAAGCCACCAAATACATGTACATGTGGACAAATGTATAGCCTTTGTGAAGTGGGAAGCTAAGAAACGTAATTGCTATTCTTTTTGCAGAGGAAGGAGGAAATAGTGGTTGTTAATTCAAGGAGCACTGAAAATTTTGGGTATAGTACACTCAAACCTGTTGGCTAGTTTGAAATAGAAAGACTGAGCATTGATTGACTAGTATTCACTGTACTCAATTTTTATTGGGCAGTTCAGGCTGAGCTGCGTTTGGGTAAATAATGGTGGTCTGTGAGCTCTAAGCTTGCAAGAATATAGACATCATCTGCTGAACACGTTTGAGATCTCAGATATTGAGAGTGATGTGGAAACATTGCAGATTGATTTTAAAATGCACTAGAATATTTAATAAATCAAAAAGCCAGTAGTGTGGCAGATTGATTTATTTAGTAAATTTATATGGCTGTCCATCTCATGTACGTGACTCTGGGTGGCTAACAATTAAAAACAAAATAAAAACAGGATAAAACAACCACAATTTTTAAAACAGTTGACTGTGCCAGAATTGTGCAAAGATGGTTAGCCAGCCATGACTGGCAAGCCTGTTTAAGACAGTTTGGGTAGAAATGACTTACAAGCCATCCTTTGCAAGCCTGTTTTGGTGATTTCCCACAACCAACTATTTCAAGCATGAATGAATAACCATGGTGGGGTTCTGAACCCCTCAAAACCCTTATATAACATAGTTATTAATGTGACCAAAGAGGCAAGGTATTAAATAAATGAGTAATGATCATATTAAGGGTACTGTATTTCATATAATTCACGTAACTCTCATTAACTTTAAATAGATAATAAAATAAATTTTGTTTTTGTCCTACCTACAGCCCATTTTCTCATCTTGGTCGTGTTTGTTTTTTGGAATGAGGTCCCTTCAGATTTAAAAAAGGTTGTGTACTCTGCTGTTGGACTGTTTCTAAAGTAGAGGAGCAGCTTGGCCTAGCAGAGGAAGGAAGAAGGGTATCAAGGATAAGAGCATAATATTGAAACCCATGTGAAAAAGAGATAAAATTGAAAGAGAAAGCAGAAATTTAAAGTAGATCCCATAACAGGGATGGTGTTGCATGGGGCTGCCCCTGAAGACCACTCAGAAGCTTCAACTAGTCCAGAATGCAGCTGTGTGGGCAGTGATGGACATGGCTTGGTATGCCCATGTGAGACCCCTGCTTTATGAGCTGCGCTGGTTTGGGTGCGATTCGAGATGCTGGTTATAAAGCCCTCCATGGCACAGGGCCCAGTTACTTGAGGGACCACCTATCTCCCATGGGATCAGACTGGGTGGTTCAATCCAACAGGGTTGGTGCGCTCCAGGTTCTGTTGATTAAGCATGGCTATGTGTCAGGACCCTGGAAGCATGTCTTCTCTGTCACAGTGCCTGCCCTCCGGAACGAGATTCCCCCTGAGCTGTGTGTGGCTCCCACCCTTTTGGCATTCCAGAGGGTCTTAAAGACCTGGCTCTTCTCCCAGGTGTTGGCTAGGTGGTAGGCGCCCCCAACATGTCAAACACCCTCGTTTATGTAGTTGGCCAGATTTGCCATCTTGTTACTGTTTTGTGCTTTTTGGATTATATATTGTTTTTATGCTGTGGACCGCCCAGAGTTGATTGGAGTCAGGCAGCGCTGGAGTCAAATTAAATAAATAAATAGTGGCCCTTAAGCCGAGCATCTTTATTTGAATGCAGGGGATGCTAGTACTGCCTGAACCTGTTTAAGCAGAGTTATCCTATCTGGGCTGCAAAAATCTGAAAGGGCTGCTGCTACCTAGGGATCATCCAGATTCTTGCAGCCCAAACCTGGAAGCCTCCTGTTAGGACAGTTGCTGCCTGTGGGATTCGGGAAAATGCCATAGCAAATTAATTTTCCAGCCTGGCGGCCTACCTGATCATAAACATGGAGTTCCAGCTATGTTATACCTATTCCACCTGGCCAACTTTGAATACAGGTAGTCCTCATTTAGCAGTCACAATTGGGAGTAGCAACTTGGTTGTTAAGCAAAGCGGTCGCTGAGTGAAACCGCGACTGGGCTTATGATCTTACTTCAGCTTTCCTTGGCTTTACAGACCTGCAAAGGTTGTAAATGAGAGGATTGTTCACAAAGTTACTTTTTCATAACTGTCTAACTGCGAATGGTCGCTGTATGAGGCAGTTGCTAAATGAGGACTACCTGTGATCTCAAACTGATGTCAGCTTTGCGCGCTGCTCCCTAGTAAACTTCAGTTTGGAATGGCAGGAAATAATCTGTTTGTTACCAGCGAGCTCTTTCCTTAAACTGCAGTAATATCTGCCTTATGCTAAGAGTTTGGGCCCAGTGACCACAGTTCCTTACTGTAAATGTTGTAGCGCTTCTGTAAACCTGGTTTACTGTTGTTCCATTTTACAGATGAGAAAACCGAAGCTGAAGACAGAATGTAGGGCTAAGACTACTTCTCCTTAAAGCAATTAGCACCCAGGCCTAAGACATTTGGAAGAGTTTTTAGCACCTTTCATTGCTAGTAGCTTGAGTATTCCCAGTCCATTGGCTTCATGTTGAGAATTGTAGGTCCTGTGTAAAAATACTAGATCAGAAGATAAATGTATTTGTGAGAGAGGAGTGAGCACTGATGAGCATTTGCATTGGTTAGATCATTTGCCTGGTTCTGCCTCGCATGCAAACCGTCTCAGATCCAACCCTGAGCATCTTGGGAGCTGCAAAAGCCCCCTCGTTGCAGGGCTGCTGCCATGCAACAATGCTCCGTTGGATGATTCAATTGTGTGACTCAAATATAAGGTGATTTTTGTATGTTGGGTATGTTAGCATGATTGGTGTATGATTATGACTCATTCTTTTTTTCCCCCCCTTCTTTCTTTTTGTGTCTTTTTAGATTTGGTAAGAGATGCTTTATTTTGGCAAACTTTATCCCTGCTCCAGAGGGGGGTGAAAAGGCCGCAGAAGGACTTTGAATCAATCCTCTGCTTTTCTTCCTCGGAAGGTTGACTTCGGAATAGTAGGACCAACTGTTTCTTCATGCTAGCTTTAAAGAAAAAAAAGAAATTAAGGGGAGGGGGGAAAGCTGATAAATTACTTCCCCAAAGTGTTTGAGCCAATGTATTCTGACTTCTCCCGTATTTTGAATGATTATCAAGATACACCCGAGTTTAAATTTGAGCCTCTCCAAGATGGTGTTGGGTTCTTTGTGGCGCAGTGCATTGTGGGAACCCGGCATGCTGTGTGAACCAGGCCATAATGCTAAATCGTAACATGGTTTATTTGCTTGGGCAACTATGAACATGGCAGTTGTGTTTTGTCAACCTGGGTTTTATTTGTATGAACCTAGCCAAGAAATTTGTGTATGAGGATGTGTGTATTAATAGTCAGAGAATAATTTAAAGATACACATACACACTTTGTTTCTAACAGTCAAATGCCCAGGGGTCTGACTAGGTCAGAAACTTGTTTTTCTTCAGTGTGAGGGATCCATGGCTAGCTCAGATGCTGTTGAAACACAGGTTCCACCATGCCTTATGCTGCCTATTTGGAGTTGGGGTCTTTCAAACTCCGGAGGGCTACTAATTCTACCCTGTACTTTTTTTTAAAGGGCTGAAGGGGGTGTGTACATCTAGTGTCACAGTGAAATCAACAGGAGTAGAACTATTTTTTGCTTTGTAATTATACTTCTCTTTTTTACAAACCTTGGGGAAGGTCTAGAGCAGTGTTTCTCACCCTCGGCAACTTTAAGATGTATGGACTTCAACTCCCAGAATTCCCCACCCAGCCATGGGTAGGAGGAATTCTGGGAGTTGAAGCCCACACATCTTAAAGTTGTCGAGGTTGAAAAACACTGATCTAGAGCAAGTGTATCCAAACTATGAAGTCTCTATGAAGTTTGGCCCAACAATTTTGCACTGAAATTTAATGCACCTGTTTTGTCCTTTGGGGGCAGATTGGAATATTGATGGTCCTTCTGTTAAATTTTGGCAGTTGCCTTCCCATGTCTTAAAGCAACTTATCCCAACTTGGCACCCTCCAGATATGTGGACCTGGGACTCCCAGAGTTCCCCAACTAGCATAGCCATTGCTGAGAATTCTGGGAATTGAAGTCCACTCATTTGGACAAACAGACCTGCCACTTTATAGGCTCTTTATACCAGTCTTTCTCATCCTGATGTCCCCCAGTGTGTTGGATTAGAACACCCCTCATCCCCAGCTCTCCTGGGAAAACAATGGGACCGATGGGTGGTTTAAACCCTTTTGTCAGAGAAGTAACGCCATTCAAGAAGGCTGAGGACTGAGCTAAGTGTAGGTGACAGAGGAAATTCTAGTGGCTTATAAGTTTGAAAATGACTCATTTCGTGGCCTTGGGGCTGAAATATGCTGTGTGGTTGGACTGGGGCTTTTTTCTCTGTCGCTTTCTTGCCTGGCCTGTAATGGCTGTTGAGGAGGGGGGTGCTTGAAATGAGCTACAGGAACTTTCTCCTTTGCTGAACCTCTTCCACCTAGAACCATCAGGGGGGCAGCTCCATATCCCCCCCCTCCATTCTTCACCTCAAATCTTACAGTAGGAAAACAAAAGCAAATTGGGTACACCAAAGAAATGGAGTGACTGCACTCACAGAATCGTAGCAGGGTCCCTTAGAGAGCATCTAGGCTGAACTCCTCCTGAAGGCAGCCTGTGCATTGAATGACCCAGTTACAATAGTCCTACCAGATGATCGTCTACTCAGGCTTGGCTAAAACTGGGGATGAGCAGAGGCATTCTTTTGTAACCGTTCCCCCCCTAAGGCTTCTCGTTCAGGCTGATCAAAGGGAATTTGTTTTCAGAACGTATTTTCAAGAGGAAGAGAATTTCAGATCACTCTCATGGATAGAGTGAGGAAATTTTGCACTTTGCTTAGTGCAGTGGGTGGCCAAGAGGGGTGTGTGTGTACTTGTGTTGTCTACAGTGATCCTTAGCAATTCCTCTTTATAAATACAGTGGGCATTTTTGAAAGGCTACCGGAGTCCAATCCTAAATACCTAATCAGCTGCCAAACAGCTGTTGGTTTTAGGAAGTTTCTCCTAAGATTCTGTTTCCTGGAATTAAGGGTTCTGTTCTGCCTGCTGTAGCAGTGGGGGATATTCACTCCATTTCCTGCCTGACAATTCTTCAGGTAGACTTGCTTCTGACACTCAACTCAAGTTTTTCAGTAGAAGAGAGTATCTGTAGCTCAGGGTTGAACTGTGGAGTTCTTGGTGCTGTTCTCTGAGCTCGGTTGTTTGCTTGCAGACGTTTCATGACCCAATTCGGTAATATCATCACTGCAAGTGAGTCACTCACACTGATGATGTTACTTAGTTGGGTCATGAAACGTCTGCAAGCAAACAACCAAGCTTAGAGAAGCACCAAGAACTCCACAACTCAAGTTTTTAAAGAATTTGAGAACAGAGGGATCAAAGGGAAGGAGAGGAGAGAGAAGAGAGTCTGAATGCCACATCCTAGCTTGAGTTGTGCTTACAATTAAAGTTTCCTCAACTTCTGATAACTTAATGGAAACATTCATTCAGTCTTCTTAGCAAGAATGTGGATGTGGTTTGTTACTGCCTTTTTCCAAGGTTTTTTTTTAAAAAAAATTTCAGTCCAGCACACATTTCTGGGGTTTCTGGAGGTTGTCTCCTTTGCAGGTACTAACTAGCTTTGACCTTGCTTAACTCTTCAAAATCAAGAAAGGTCAGCTTGGTATTGTTACCTGTTGTCTCAGAATATTAGATTATATCAAAATGGGGTTGGGTAGTTTATCATTCAGTATATTCAGATAATAGGCCCAACTAAGGTTTGGCCACTGCCTTGAGTTTCATTTTTGCATGCTCCCTCTTCCATCTTCTCTGATTCTCTTTCTGCCTCCCTTTGGAATTCCCTAATATCTGAATCCAAACCAGTCATGGATTGCTTCCAACTGAACTGGAACTGGGAACTGTGTTTGAACTGGAGGATCTGTAGACTGGTACATATTGTGAGGAGGGAAGGAGTCCATAAGTCTAGAGCAGCGTTTCTCAACCTTGGCAACTTTAAGCTGTGTGGACTTCAACTCCCAGAGTTCCCTAGCCAGCCAGGGTAGAGAAACACTGGTCTAGAGCCTGCTCATTGTGTCTGAGCTGTGATTTGGCTGTTTCATCTAGACTAAGCTACTGAGTTGGACTATCTAGCTAGGTTAACATAACACAATAATATATGGCCCTCCAGATTTTACCAAACTACATCTCCCAGCATTCCTCAGTATTCACCATGCTGGGACGGATTAAGGCCAACTAATGCCCTGAGCACAGCTCAACAGTGGTGCCCCTCAACTGAAGCACAACATTCACACCACCAGACAGAAAGTAATGCAATATCTGATGACACCTTCAAACCAAATTTTTAAACTATAGTCATTCAACATACCAAAGAAAACATTTTTTTTAAAGTCAAACATGGCAGATAAGGACAACTACAAAAATAAATTGACAAAGTTGAGTATGGCAGGGAAAGAGTTAAAGGCATGATAGCTAGGATAAAAAACTCTCTGGTGTCCTCCTTCCCTTGTCGCCCTAAGGGCAGTCTTGCCTTGCTTAATGGTTAATCCAGGGCTGTGGCTGAAGCTTCTGCAAACTGTGGTTCAGCAGCATCTGCAAGGCCACGTATGTAGGCTAAGCTATAATGCAGCTTGTTTGCTTATGGTTTAGCATGCTGTCTGAAGCGGCTATTGTAATTTGTAAACCATGGTTTATGGTTTAGCATATTGCGTGAACCCATTATGGTTGATTTAATAAACAGTGGTTAAACCATAGTTAGTATATCCTTACCAGCCTCCTTAGGGATCCTCGATGAAGAGGAGGAACATCCATTTGAAAACAGAAGCCTTCCCAAAATTTCAGGTTGAGGGCATTGCATGTATCTTCATGAGGACTAGCTTGTTGTTTTTTGTGCCAGTGTCCTCTGTTGCATTCTTTTAGCTAAGATTAGGGTTTGACTTGACTTATTGAGAGTTCAAATTAATGACCTTGCCCCCATCCCTGTTTAATCTTATGATGCTCATGTAAAAATTGCAAGCGTCAAGAGAATGTCCTGGCTAGACCAGGGTCCATGGTAAGCTGGTCCCTAATTTTGTTGTCAAATGAGTATAGGCTGAGCCTTCAGGTTTTGAATTTCCTAATGCAGGAATATGCAGTACATATATATCTGAAAGCATAATTTGTGTGGCTTTTGCCACCTAAGGGCTAGATTGCCCTGCTCCTAGTCATATAAATATAAATAAGGGTAATTTCAAATACAACTGTGGTTGTGAGTTTATGATTTCACGGTTCAGAGTTTTGAATGCTTCATAGAGAGATTGAGGTTTGGGTTCATGGTGTTTTGACAGTTGTGTCTGATGGGGATATTGCTGTAGGAGACGCTGTTTGTGTGGCTGAGCAATGAAGTGATTATATAAAGGAAGGAGAGATGAAAAAAAGAATTCAAACGCTTGACAGTCCAGATGCAAAGCTGGTGTCTTGCAAAGCATCCAGGATCTGCTCCAATTTATGAGACCTTTCCCCAGCCTTTACCCCCTAATCCAGGGTTTCTCAGCCAGGTTCCATGGTACCCTCGGGTTCCAAGAGAGGTCACTAGGGGTTCCCTGGGAGATCACAATTTATTTTAAAAATTATTTCAAATTCAGGCAACTTCACATTAAAGAGGTAAGTTTCGTTCTTTATTTTCAGTTTCAGAACACTGAATGCATAGACACAGGCCTACCCATGAAACAAATACAATAATTTTGTAATCTCCTGCCTATATTTGAGTCTGAATATGCAGGGGTTCCCCGAGGCCTGAAAAATATTTCTACCAGGCTCAGAAGGTTGAGAAGGCTGCTCTAATTGCACTGAAGTACAGTTGTCATCCTGCTAGCCGACAATTGTAGGAGTCCACCAGGTTGGGAAACCGGCAGTTTTATTGTCACAAAGCATCCGGTTGTACACAGATGTGAGAAGTCTCCCCAAATGGACTTTTCTGTCTGCAGCAGCCATACCAGCAGGCAGGAGGCACTGCAGAGCTGCTCTGCTTGGAACATTAGAAAAAATAAAAATGCTGTGAAAAATACCCATAGCACTTCCTGCTAGGGCTCCTGGTTGAGACTGTTGCACGCTGATGTATGCTTGTGTCACTTCTCTGCACGCATTTCTCCTATATACAAATATTGGAGTCCAGCTGAAGAACAATGGCTGGCTACTTAGCTAAAACGATATCCCAAGATATGCAAACAGGTGCTCAGTGGAACTATACTCAAACAAAAAGTCCACAGATTCCATTTCTGGAAAATAGTTGCTGATCTATTGTAAGTTGAGTTGGACTGACCTATTACAGGAGATATTGGTACAGGTAGTCTTTGCTTAACAACCCTACTTGGGACTGGAATTTCTGTTGCTCAGGGAAACATCACATGACCGCACCGCTTAGCAACGGCAGTTCCGGTAGTCCCAGTTGCGGTTGTTAAGTGAATCACCCTGGGTGTTAAGTGAACCATGTGGTCATTAAACGAATCACGCAGTTCCCCAATGATTTTGCTTGCCAGAAACCAGCTGGGAAGGTGGAAAATCAATCAATCAATCAATTAATTAATTCAATTTATATAGCCACCCATCTCAGACCAGTGACTCTGGGCAGCTAACAATAATAAAAGCAATCAAACAATTAAAACAATACAGAAAATATAAATACGGCTAAGAGATCTTAAAAACCATTGGTGTCAGCACAACCATGAAACGGGGCCCTTCGCACACTCAGAGCCCCAGGCCCGGGCACAAAGCCAGGTCTTCAAGGCCTTCCGAAAAGCCAAAAGGATCGGGGTCATCCTAGTCTCAGGAGGGAGGATGTTGCAGAGGGCAGGCACCATGGCAGAAAAGGCACATCTCCTGGTCCCCACCAGCCGACATTCCTTGGCTGACGGGACCTGGAGCATGCCCATCCTGCTGTATTACATCCTGGTACCGAATGCAGCTGCCTGGGTTGTAAATAGTGTCGGCTACTCAGCACATATAACGCCACTGATTCAGGAGCTGTATCGGTTGCCTGTGTGTTTCCGGGTGCAGTTCAAGGTGCTGGTTGTCACCTTTAAAGTCTTTCATGGCTTGGCACTGGGTTACCTTAGGGACCATCTTTTCCCAGTTGTTTCTACCCATCCTATCCGGTCCAGGGATTGGTTCTGCAGGCATCACTGAAGCAATCAGGAGCATCCCCTAGATATCATCTAATCCCACCTTCTGCTTCAAGTAGTACCTGTTACAGATGGTTGCCCAGCCTCTGTTTAAATTTGACCAATGAAGGAAAATCTACCATTTGCCACAGTGATGTTTTCTTCCGTTGAGCAAGTTTGACGTTCATTTCTACCCACTTTTGTGTGGTAAAGGATGATGTCAGGCCCAGCCCAAGAACAACAAAGAATCAGTCCATTCAAACTCCATTTCTTTATTTGCTCACACCATATAGGCAAAATCTTGCCAGACTAAAGCTACTCTACCTAACCTAAAGGGAAATAACCTGGGAGAGCTCTAAGGCAAGGGTAGTCTGAACCTTTTCGTTTTCCCACCATTGCCTCCCAGACTGTGCCTCCTCTTAGCTCTTCCACCTCCTTGGAATGTGCTCCCTCCTTCCTGAGAACCAATGGCACTGCTGAAATCCATCACATTGATTCAGGCTGTAATTCTGTAGATGCTCACCTGGAAGTTACCCCTGTTGAACCCAGGAGGATTTCCTTAAGGACTTAGCCACATTTTTACATGCTGGGTATATACAGAATGTTTGTGCATGTGTGTGGGTGGGTGCCTTATATAAGTCTTATCACCGAATCTCTGGCAGTCCTTCCCTTGAGATCTCACATGAGTAACACCAAGATCTCATGATATTTCGGCTGTTTTTTAAAATGTAATTACTACGTTAGGGTAAATGTAATCATTTCATGGTTAGGGATTCTAGACACTGTATTGTAGGCATCTGCATACCTGTGGATTCTGCATAGTTTCTTAGTCCATATGGATACCAAACCCTGCACCAAACTGGAGATAAATCTAAAGAGCTTTCCAAAACTTTGCAATCCATCATATAACATTGCAAACTCCAAACATTTTCTTCCACAAGGAAGCCTTTTATTATTCCACTCGCAGACTTCCGGTGAATTCTCCTGCCTCAGCTTGGTTGTGCTGGCTATGAAATGAAAAGGGAGACCTGCAAAAAAGTCAGATTGGAAAGTAGAAGGGTTGGGTCTGAAAGTTGACTGTAGCCAGAGGGGAAGCAAAACCTGGAGGCCCTGGATAGTATATTTACTTCCTCAGAAGAAAAGTGATTGTGTTATTTTATTTTATTTTATTTACCTCTAGTTGCTTCTGCTTGTGGAAGGGCTTGCTTGTTATTTTAACAATTGCATGGACTGATGGAAAATGAGCTAGCTACTCTTGCATTCCCAACAACTGACTGGAAATGCTGGCATTCCCCTCCACCACTGTTGGGAATTTGTTTTTAAAAAAAGTAATTTAGAAGTATTGCTTAAGAGGCATTGAGAAATGAGAATTTGATGCCACCTAGAGTTGGGAAGGGGGAAAAAACCTGCTAGAAGCTTTAGATCAGTGATTCTCAACCTCAGCAACTGTAAGCTGTGTGGACTTCAACTCCCAGAATTCCCCAGCCAGCCATGCTGTGGCATCCTGTGTTGGGACGCCATATTGCAGAATTCCCCACCCAGCATGGTGTTGACCATGCTTACTGAGAATTCTAGGAGCTGATGTGTTAGGACTCCAAATCCCAGAATTCCAGAGCCCATGAGTATTGGCTATCTCTACCTAGAATTCTAGGAGTTGATATCTTCAAACTCCAATCCCCAAAATTCCACATCTAGTAAAGGTCTGGGGCATGCTGACTGAGAACTCTGAGACTTCAAGCCCCAAGACTTCTATTTTGGACCTTTCTGATGTTTTGTTTTGCCCCAAAAAGATTTGGAAATCTGAAATTATGAATAACATGTTGCACCCCTTATTTCTGTCTTCCAATCCCTGGTGACTTAGGTGTCCATGAGAGAAATGATCCCCTTTTTGCTTTAGACCAGCCTCCTGCTGGCTTACATCTAGCTGTTGGAAGTTGACATTTTTTAGAATATCCTTTTAATATTTGTTCACACAAGGGAATATGGAGCACCTTGACCAGTGTTTCTCAACCTTGGCAACTTTAAAATGCATGGACTTCAACTCCCAGAATTCCATAGCCAGCCTGCTGACTGAAGAATTCTGGGAGTTGAAGTCCACACTCTTAAAATGGCCAAGGTTGAGAAACACTGGCCTTGACTGTTCCTTCAAGATGAAGATTTTTGTTGCCTTCCCACTGGGATTATATTTACGCACCTAAATCTGCATCTAATAATTGCCTGTTGGAGTGGAGATGGACGGTTTAGGGACACGCCAACCTGAACAGCTGATTTCTGGAATGAGAACTGCAGGGACAGCACGGTCTTGAATATATACCCTGCATACGAACTGGGCAACTAGTCCAGCATTCAGATTTCTTTTAAGATCATATTCATTGTTCACTTTTATTGCTGCAAACGGTGCCCAGCAAGGTATATTTTCCCCCCATGGAATTGACTGGAGGAGTGGTTCAGGTTTTCTGCCAAGAGCATTCCTACCAGCATCCCTTTTGCAGCTGTAGAAAACTTCCCTTGTTTGTATTTTTTGGAATATGAGGGAGGTTAAGGACAAAAGGGTGCTATTAAACCTTGCAGAGGCTTAAGGCACCCACTTCACCACTTAAAACCTCCAGCTCCCTCTGCCCCAGAGGATCCTATCCCCATCCTCTTCTGGAGTGCAGCTCTTGATGTGCTGTGCAAAGCTAGGTGTGAGCCTCAGGCTGATAAAAACTGCTTTCTCAGTTGATTCACATACAGTACCAGAAGGTCCAAGTGAACCCTCAAAAGTTGCCTCATTTGTTTCAATCTCAATGGCCATCTGACCTGCAGGCCATTTGACAAATCAACATCATTTAAGGCAACTAATATGTCGACTTTTTAAAATCTGATTTTCCTAGATTTCCCCCAGGGATCTCCACAAACGGTACGAAGAGATATCGGTCTGTCTGTAACACACAGGTAAGTAAGTCAGGAGGTTGAACATGCAAGTCCGACCAGCCTCTGTGAAAGGCTGATTTGGCTGTCCTGCAAGCCCTTGGCTGACCTGGGTGGGGCTGGAATAATTTCCCTAGTTCACTTACTGTTGCATGAGGTGGGGAGAGGAGAAATGGTTGAAGTGTTAAGAGCACCCTTAGAGCCCCCCTACCTGGACAAGCATCACCATCTTACAGACAGGCTGCAAATTGCTTTTTCAGCCTTCCTGTGCCTTTGGCTATGATTTTCATCAAGCCTAGCTAAAGACATCTAGAGGACACTAGTTCTCTAAGCTGGAGGGGAGGAAGCAGGGTTAGGCAACCCAGATATATGCTATATTTCAAAACGTATCTGCCCAAGTTTGTATGGGGAATTGTCTGGAACTAAGTATCCAGATTCAGGGACTTTGAACTAGTTGCAAAGGATTCTGGTCTGGTTGTGGTGGTGTTGTTTTTCCCCCCAATTTGGATTTAGTGGCACTTATACTGGGGGTACTTTCAGATAGAAGACTCTACCCATGCTAAGGCGTTTCACAGATACTCTTTCCTTGTTTAATGGATCTTTTTTGTTAAGCTTCTCTCTGTAGCAACAACCCAAGAGCAGTGGTGAAGAAAACTTGCCAGGGTTGCCAATGGAGGAATTTTCATTGAGAACCTCTATAACAGTGTTTCTCAACCTTAGCAACTTGAAGATGTATGGACTTCAACTTCTGGAATTCTGGGAGATCCATACACCTTCAAGCTGCCAAGGTTGAGAAACAGTGCTCTATAATAATCTGTGAAATAAGGCAGGGTGATGCTAAGATAAAATCTCATCTAGAAGACCTGCTTATTGGGAATGATCAGGTATTTTGTGACAGTTTCAGATACGGTTGTCCTCTGTTGGGAATCCTCCCATCCTTCACCACTTCTGTTGTTTTCTTTCTAAGGAAAGGGAGTGGGGTGGGGACTGGATAATAGCTTTGGTTGGTTAGTTTGGCATTAAAAATCCTACCTGAAAGCACCCAGTATAAGAATATGAAGATCCATCCCTGAAAACCTTGCAGGATTATAGAGGACCCTGGGTGGCTTGTTCAGTTTGCATGCAAAGATGGTTACATCAGAAGCAGGATACATGCCCAAACTTAACTACTGTACAACATTTGGTTCTTGATCAGTGAACACTCTAATACAGTGTTTCTCAGCCTTGGGAACTTTAAGATGTCTGGACTGGCTGGGGAATTCTTGGAGTTGAAGTCCGCACATCTTGAAGTTCCCAAGGTTCTCTGGTATCTGCAAGACTACTTTAAAATATTAGGTCTTCTGCTGGGAAGTTATGGAGCCAAAGCATCCCCCAGAGAATTTAGCCACATAACATTTTGACATGTAGCTTGATTATATACCTTTCGCCAATGGTATTGTTTTCCTTAATACAATTTCTTCTTTTATACCTGTGTTCTGTTTCATCTCATTCAGGTTTTCTACAAAATCATGGCTCTCTCAGGTGTGCCAAGTGTGTCAAAAAAGCATGATGTTTGGAGTAAAATGTAAACACTGCAGGTAAGCAAATGATAATGGCATTCCCCTTTTGGTTATATTCTATAAAAATATAGCAAGCAAATAGAGAACACTAGTAGGGATTTGCCTGAGGAGTTCAACAAAAAGAAAATGACTAAAGAACTTGCATATTCTGAAGTATTGCACGCTCAGCTATAGAGCAGAAAAGGTCATCCCCTGAATAGCTGCTGATTGCAAGGGCTGTGGTGTAAAAGCTGCTGATTGCCCAGTGTGAGTGATTAAATGACTCCTTCCTGCTGAGTAAGCAGAGATCGTAAGAGGAATATAAGGCAACCAGGTTCCAAAGATCACTCACTTGTTGAGTGAGCAAGTGAATGGGAGTTTTTGGGGGAAATCCCAAACAAATTTTCCTTCTTAAGTCAAGAGTTTATATTTTGCTAAGTGAGAACCTGGGAGGAGAATAAGAAATAAAAGCCTTTTTATTGAAAATGCCCTGAATAGAAAAAGTGAAGATGGACTGGGATCTGTAATTGTAACCAACAATGTTTATGGCATGTTTGTCTTTCTGCCTGAAAACAATCAAAAGCGAATGAATCACTGAATGACTGCAGTGATCTCTCAGTTCAAAGAAAAAAGTCTCTGCTATAGAAAATGGCTGTGAAGCAACTTAAAGGAAATGGTCAAACAGGGAATAAGATCACTGGATGAGAATAGCAACCAGAAGCAAGGGATGCAGAAAATAGTCGGTGCTGCTGTGGAACTCAGAAAAGTCTCTGAGCATTCCAGGGAAGAAAAAGAGACACAGCAAAATGGGAATATAGGACAGTTGATTCCTAAAGGGCAGAGAGGGTGCAATTGTGCCCTACAAGAGGTCAAAGAGAAGAGTCATTATAGTTGTGATATTGTGAGGAATTGAAACAAAGATATACTGACTGGACCCACTGGCTCATGAAGTGTGGTATCTGCAAGAAGTAAGAACCCATGTATATGCAGATACATTCAAAATGTCTCAAGTCCGCTGACAAGTGATCCCCACCTGTGGAGATAAAGGATACTGCAAAGAACAGTTACGACTGTATCACCGTGGCCTTTGGAAAACTTAGAAGTGCAAGACGGCACTCTCAACCATCCTTCCAGTCCAGGGGAAAAAGGAATATTGCATCAACAATTGGCCATACAACAGTTGTCAATATGCAACTATAATCTGGATTCTCTAGATCAGTGTTTCTCAACCTTGGTGACTTTAGGATGTGTGGACTTCAACTCCCAGAATTCCCCAGCCAGCATGAGGTTGGCTGAGGTTGAGAAGCACTGAGTTAGGTTATGATGCTATGTTTTCCCTGGCTTAAAAAAAATCCAGCGTGATGTGATAGTCAGGATACTGGCTTAGGGCCATAACATTCTGATTTCCATTTCCATTGGGTGAGCTTTGATCAATGCTGATTGGGGTTAATGGGAATTGCAGTCCAACACAGCTGGAGGGCAATGGGGTAGACACCCACAAAGCTTCCTAGCCAAGCTCTGTGGCTGAAATTTGATCTTTTCAGTCCTAACCTGACACTCTGATCACTTCCTCCTGGGAAAAGCAGTGAGACCATTCTGTGGCCTATCCATAATTTATCTTAGCCTCTGCCTAATGTGTCTTTTCCCTTTTGCAGATTAAAATGTCACAACAAATGCACCAAAGAGGCCCCACCCTGTAGAATATCTTTCTTACCCAGTAAGTGCCTCTTTTTCTTGTTCTTTTTTCTAACTTTCCTTCCTCTTCCCAAATTACTTGCTGGTCTTGTCCAGTGTTACTCTTGTAGCTTAAAGGAAGGCTAAGCAAAAGGCTGTCTTCTTCATCTTCTCTTCTCTCTGCTTCAATAGTACCACGATTAAGGAGGACAGAGAGCGTCCCTTCCGATATCAACAATCCGGTGGACCGGCCTTCCGAACCACAGTTTGGGACTCTCCCAAAAGCCCAAGCAAAAAAGGTATTGAGTTTTACAAAGAGCATGTGCAGAGCCATGCTGGGTCAGGCCCAAGTTAGAACCATCTGCAGCTGGGTTCCCATCTTCAACTGGGTTCGCGATCTAGTGAAATCTGTGCTGCTGAAACCCAGGAACTAGATGCCAGATTTTAGCAGCATTGTAATCTATAGGGACAGCAATCTTGGGATTAAAAAGGCTGCAAGTGGCTGGTGAGTTGCCCATCCTGGCTTAAGGGGTTGGCCAGACATAGCCAGTTCTGGCTTGATCTCAGAGTCTTCAAAGCAAAGCTTTCTGGCTAAAGGAGGGAAGCCAAGAATGAGGCTTCCTCCCATCTCCGCAAAAGCTGCTTATTTCCAAGAATCCTGTGTCACTTTGACCTCTCGCAGGACCACCCGACAGCAATCAATCACCTCGATTCAAGCAGCAATCCATCTTCCACCACCTCTTCCACGCCGTCTTCTCCAGCCCCCTTCCAGTCTTCCAATCCCCCCAGCGCAACGCCTCCCCCCAACCCGTCTCCCATGGGTCAACGAGACAGTCGGTTCAACTTCCCAGGTAAGTTATTTTCAGAAGAGCAAAAACCCAGGTTTGCCAAAGGCCTTCTGGGTAGCCTGTCCAGCCGAAGAAGAAATAAAAATAAAAATTCAGCCCAGTAAAGTTAAGATGAAACCTGTTTGTCTTGATGTACTTTTTCTTTTGCCATGGCATCTTATTTTGATTTATTTTTGTCAGTAACAAAAGTTGTCCAGGTGATGTTCACATAAAAACAATAAAGTTGCCCAACCTATGTTCTTCTTGATAGTAGGAATGATCCACCTCTAGATCATTTGTTCCAGAAGTGCCTAGAACAGTTAACACAAAAACAACTTGAGGGTTGTGATATTTACAGGTAGTCCTCGCTTAACGACCACAATTGGGGCCTGAATTTTCATCACTAAGCAAAGTGGTCTTTAAGCGAATCCGACCCGATTTTACAACCTTTTTGCAGCAGTCATTAAGTGAATCACCATAGACATTAAATGAGCCACATGGTCGTTAAGCAAATCATGCAGTTCGCCATTGATTTTGCTTGCCAGAAGCCAGCCAGGAAGGTCAAAAATGGCAATTACATGACTATGGGACACTGCAATGGTTATAAATGCAAACCAGTTGCCAAGTGCCCAAATTGTGATCATGTGAGCACAGGGACACTGCGATGGTCGTAAGTGTAAGGACTGGTCGTAAGTCTGAACCGTCACTAAACGAATGTTGTTAGGTGAGGATTACCTGTACTGTCTGTAATTTAAAAACCTGCCACACCTACTTCTTTGTGTCTGCTGACATTCTGGTGTTGGGTCCCTAGCAGACCACTCTGAAATCAAGTCTGTTCTGCTCCCCACCCCCCGACAAAAGTTGTGCACTTCCAAAATATTCTTAGGCTGAAACTTTTGCGGAATAAAACAGTGTTCATATATTCCTGGCAGGTATCTGTTCATCAAACCTTCTGCTGTAATACATTTCTTTGCCCGTACATTCTATGGGAGTGTGTGTTTGCTAAAACAGACTAATCTTGCTCCCTCTCTGGAAAAAGCGAACACTGTACACAAGTACTGTATGCATTTCTTTAAAAAAAAAAAACCTCTCATGGCCCTCTCTGTCAACTTAAAATCCATCTCACCGTAAAAGTATGCTTATTGAAAGTGTAAATTCAAGATAATGATTGTTGGCATGTCCCTTCATTCAGTTAAGAGGCTAAGGAAATGTTTTGGATGTTTAGTGGATGTTGCTGAATAGACTGGCAGGAAAGGAGGGGAAAAGGAACTTGGTTGTAACTGAGGCAATACAATCCAGGTCTGTTTCTCCACTAGAGAAGGCATTATTTTTCTGCTGAATCTAAAAAGAAATAAAGCATTTTCCAACCTGACTGCATGTTTCTCTAATTGCCTGCACTCAGAAGCATTCTCACTGGTTGCTTGCTTACAATTTACTAACTCTGAACTGGGATTAATTTACCGCATATACAGTATATATATATGTATATATACGCACACAATAATCACCTCACTTGCTAACTTCTGTGATCTTTTATTTTGTCTTTTTCTGTTTCTGTTTCTGTTTCTGTTTCTTCTCTTTCTTTTTCTGCCTAAACAAAACCAAAATAAACAGCTGCTCACTACATTCAGCATAGACAACAGTTTATCTTCCCAGGTAAGTTTATCTTCTAACGTGGCTGCTCAAGCATCACTTTGTCCTCCCCAAACTCCCTTCTTGTAAACACAGAGAAAAGGAGAGGACTTTCCTTCTGCATGTTGCACTCAAACTGCACTCTTGCTTACTGGGAACGCATGGTTCATTTTTCTTGTTACATTGTGTTGTTTAAATTCTTGTTATTTTATAATATCAGAAGTTTTATAGCTGTGCATTATTGCAACATAATAAGGTATGATCCTTGTTTGTCCTTTCTCTGCACAAATCAATTCAATATATTCCCCCCTTTTATAAACAATACAGGTAGTCCTCACTTAACAACCACAATTGGGACTGGAATTTTGATTGTTTAGCGAAGCGGTCATTAAACGAATCTGATCTTATTTTATGACCTTTTTGCGGCAGTCATTAACCGAATCACCACGGGCATTAAGCGAACCGCATGGTTGTTAAATGAATCACTTGGTTCTCCATTGATTTTGCTTGCCAGAAGCCAGCCAGGAAGGTTGTAAATGGCAGTCACATGAGAATGGGATGCTGCGATGGTCATAAATGCAAACTAGTTGCCAAGCTCCCAAATCATGATCATGTGACCAGGGGACACTGTGACGGTCGTGTGAGGACCAGTCAGAAGTTGGTTTTTCTAGCACCGTCATAAGTCCTAACCATCACTAAACAAATGGTTGTTAAGTGAGAACTACCTGCATACATAAAAGTAGTGCTAATGCCAGGATCAGTTGCATCCTCAGGGAGGGGTCAGAAAGACAAGATGGCAGATGTGGTGTCATAAAGCAAGCCCCATACCTTTTGTACAGGCAGGGTTTGCATCACAACGACACCACCATCTTGCCTTTTTTGACCCTTCCCTTCTCCCTCTGTGGATGCTACTGATCAGGATTGGCCGTCTTTCAGACTGAAAACCATAGTTTTGATGCAGTAGTGGAAATCCCATTTTGGAAGGCTCCTACATGTAAAAACAAATTAATAAATCCAGCATTGCTTGTAGAAAGGTAGCATATCAGGGAGAGTGATCACAGCCTAGTTTTCTACTTGCAGATAGGAATTTATAGATGGTGTGTGATCCCCCAACTTAAAGTAGTCCAGCCTCAGGCCAGCTTTACCCTGTGGCTTTGCTGGGTATACATTTTGTCTTTTAGTTCTGTGCAGCTAGATATTTCTTCGATGAATGTTACGGCAGTTACTAAAAACCGTGAGAACTTGAGAATTGTAAACATCAGTCTTTTTTCCACCTATTCCCCTTTCTTGTAGAAATTCCCGGTACTCCACAAACAACACAGCCTCCTGAAACTACGGAAAATACTAAGTAAGTTTGTTTTTGTTTCCAGCGTTTCCCTTTACTCTTTAATCATCAGTTCTGCAGCAAACATTTGAAAGCAATTGCCAAGCACCCTGAGAAAACAGACGCCGCTTTTGCAGGAGAAGGAAATGTCTGAAAAGCTGCAAGGCGAATTGTAGCCCGGTGTTAGTGTTGTTCTGTTGCTGAAATCTGGGCTTCCATAAGCTTGGGGAAGTATGATGCAGAAGCCCCCCACTCCACAGTGCTGTTAAATAAGGTTTAAACAGGTTTACTAGCTGGGAATAAAAGTTTTTCCTTTGGGAGGAGGGGATTTCAGGAGTTTCTACACAGGATGCTAGGGCCATTTATGGACCAGCCTCTTGCTTCGCTTCTCCCACAGCACTTTCAGTGCTGAACCACTGAGCCAATTTGCTTCCAGCAGAACTACAGCTCAGTCCAAATGTGAAGTTGTGAGGCTGATGCTCCATGGAGTTTGGCAGTTCAGGTAGTCCTCGACTTACTATCCCAATTGGGACCGGAATTTCCACCGTAAGTTGTTGAGGTCGTAAGTAGAGTCACCACGTGACCACACCTGATTTTACGACCTCTATTACAGCAGTCATTAAGCAAATCCAGCTGCTTCAGTGGGCATTTTTTTCCACAAAAGGCAAAAAACGTTGCAAAATGTGATCACGTGACTGTGGGATGCTGCGGCCAGTCGTAAATGCGAGCTGGTTGCCAAGCACCCAAAATGCGATCGTGTGATTGGGGGGGGGCGGTGTGTGCAACATTTTGCGATACTTGGAAGTGTTTTACAGACCCATTGTCGTGAGTGAGGATGGCGAGCAGGGGGCTCCCATCCAGGCTGTAAAGCGCATGCGTAGTACTGAGGAATTAGGTGGCCATTCAAAGAGACACAGATCGGGCCCGCCTTAGCCTTTGGGGTTTATCTGTCTGGGTTTTCCCACGCTTCTTCAGTTTGTTAGGATTCTCTGTTATGTAGCAGTAATAAAACACTAGAGACCTACTCCTTGTCTCAGCGTGGTTCCTGGCTGTTAGGACACCCATTCTGAGGCCATCGTAACTTTGGATCATCGTTAAACGAACGGTCATAAGTCGAGGACTATCTGTAGGTTGTTTTCTGGTTTGTGGGAGCCCCCACTAATTCTTGCTTCCCAGTTCCTTGGTCTTCCCCTGCAGGGCATGAACAAGGAAGCAAGGATCCCACAGACTTCAATGTGGAGTTTTAATGCAAGAATTGGGAGGAAGGTACAGAACTTTGGAAATCATGATAGGAACCACCAGCCCTCTCTCTGTTAGTGATTTTGTTAAGGCAGAGACTCTTTGAGGATTTTGAATCTCTTTTCAGGCTTTTAGGAACCTGGCCTACTGCAACAAGGTTGTGTTATACATCCCATGGGGTTGTGTTATACATTACATCTTATTCCACCTTTCCTTTAATGCCCTTCCCTGCATGTGGTCCTCACAACTGTCAGACGTTCTTCTATGCAGCCTAGACTGGAAGCAGTTAATCCCAGAAAGGAGAATTGGAGAGCTTTGATGACTAGTAAGCTTCATCCTTGTTACTGCGGATGCATTTACAAGCTTCTATAAAAATGGAACCCATTTTTCATCCAGTGCAGTCTCAATGCAGCTGTGCATGGCCATGCGCAATAGGGAAAAAAGTCTGAGAGTCTTACAGCACAGCGTGTGATGACTGTTACTCAGTCTACCATTAAGTTCGATTCATACATGATTTTAGTAGAAATCCCTTTAATGGAAAGTAGCACACAGAACAATGAAAAAGTTGCGAATGAAAGTTCCCGCGTTTTCCCCAAGTTAAACGACCCAATGAGTACAAGCCCCCTCCCTCTCTCAGGCATGCAGCCTCCCCTCTTCATGCCAGTCAGCTCAACTCCACGCAGATGTCTCCAACGGTTTGGTAGCTTGACCTTGGATACCAGAGATAGTCCAAACAAGATGTTTTCACACTCCTGGCATGTTCCCCCTCCCAACTCTACTGACCCTCAAGTCCCAACATGTGTTAACTCCATTCATGCATGCAATCAGATGTTCTGGGAACGTTTGATCAGGGAGCATGACACAGTGTCGACACGAGCTACACCAAGGGAACCATGTTCTTGTTATCGTGGTGTTGTGTTAACAAATCTCCATGGGGTTCTGATAGTAGATCACGTGTTCTTCGATGACCATGGTTTCTGCTTCCATGGGGGTCTTCAAGAATGTAATCCCCATGGATAATGAGGTTTAAGTGTAGTCATTAGCGCAGGGCCTCTCAACCAGGGTTCTGAATATAATAATTTTGTAACTTCTGGCCTATATTTGAGCCTGAATGTGCAGGGGTTCCCTGAGGCCTGAAAAACATTTCAAGGATTCCTCCAGGATCAAAACGTTGAGAAAGGCTGCATTAGAAGGAATGTTAAGGCCATGACACAAGAATTCCAGCTAGGACTGTCCTTTCAAATGAGTGGCCTATATATGCAGGCTGCAGTAGCAAAATTCTCTGTTTCTTCCCACTTTTTCAACACCGAGTTGAAGTTTGGCGTTTTTGTAAAGGCCAGTAACCTGCCTCTCTTAATTGTTTTATTAACCACTGTTCCTTTTATCAGTCTGAGAAATAACCCTTACTATCAGTCTGAGAAATAACCCTCACTATCAGTCTGAGAAATAACCCCCACAACAACAAAACTTTGAGATTGAGAAGTGGCCCTTTGCTAGATTACAACTTGAGTTTCATGGTTGAGTGGGGATTTGAATCCAGGTATGCCCAGTCCTGGTCCAGCACTGGAACCACTCCACTGAATTGTCTTCCCAGTTCCGAGTTTTCTTCTCCTATAACTTACCTCCTGCAGCATTTATTTGATAGTGATATCTAGAAGACATGCATCTGTAACGTGAATCTGAATGGTGTTGACCGCATGTACTTTCAAAGAACAGTAATGATCTTGCAGTATCAGTTCACTAATTCTCTTTTCTTTTTCTTCTCTCCAGCAGTGCTGAGGTACCCCTAGAGACTGATGGGGTTGAAGAACAGGACACAGAGGTAAATTCCCACTTGCTAGCAGTTGCATGTAAAATAATATTAACAGCGCTTGCCACTTTAGCGAATGACATTAGCAAACAAAGGGAGGGGGTCACTACCTTGCTAAGTGTCATCACTCCCTCCATGGCCTGTGTCCCAGAACCCAGTTTTGCTATTTGTGAAGTCAAAATGGCACTGTTCACGTCCAACAGACAGGTTGCAGCAGCTGTAGCAGCTGAGAGGAGTTGTTGAATACTGAGAATAGCCACAGAAAATGGAAGGTTTGAGGGAGGAGGAGGAATGGAGTACCTTAGAAGTAGGCATGGCTATCTAGCTTCTCAGAATAGCCGCATTCCACGCAGTGGCATTCTGTCACAGGCGTTTTGCCCTCTTGTGTTGAAAATCATGCCCTTTCTAAACTCGGGGCAATCTGGAGCTTTTACATCATGCTGTCATGACCCACACATTCTTCCTCCTCTGCCAATTTCCTTCAATCCCTTCTAAAGGCAGTTAAGCTAATTTCAACAGCCACTGCTTTTGATACTGTAGTGCATTCTATAAAATAAATGATGAGTTATAGTATTAGCAGGGTGGTGGAGAAATCTTTCCTTTTTATCTGCTTTTTCCACTCTGTCTTACACACCTTTAGCATGGTTCTCCTTCCTTCCTGCACCATAAACTGAAAACTCACCCCTGCTCTGCAATCTTTTGGATTGCCCCTTTCCATTATTAGGGTAGTTGCCCAACATGCCCACATTCCATATGTTGGGAGTACAGTCCCCAAAATTCTGGAAGATGGAATCCCAGCATGTTTGGGAGACATGCAGCTGGAGAAGACTATGTTATATGGTATCTGTTATGTCACATTATAATGTTCTGAATAGGAAGAGCAGCTCAACTATGAAATGAATGTCCTAAGATGGTGGGCCTTCCTTTGCTGGAAGGCAGAAGTTGATGATCCATCGGTTGGGCATGTTGTAATTTGGATTCTTGATTGAGTAAAGGTTGGCCCCTGCCAGTTCTCATGTTATGATTATAGCTTGTTTGGTGAATATGTAGGTAACCATGAAAGCTGGACATAAGAAGTCCTGGATGAGATAGGATAGAGGATGGCCCTGATAGATACTGTTGCATGGTTGGTTCTGTTTGATGTGGTAGGGTTCCAAGTACTGGAACTGGCATGTTCATCAGCACTGCCATTGTTCCCCTTTTCTTCCCAAGCACGTGGAAGACCAAGAGCAGAACAAGGTGGAAGCAGAGGACGATGAAGATGAGATTGATGACCTGCCAACCCGGCGATCTCGGTGGCGGGGGATGATCTCACGCAAGGCTAGCCAAACCAGTGTCTACTTGCAGGAATGGGACATTCCCTTTGAGCAGATTGAACTGGGTGACCCTATTGGCCAAGGACGGTGGGGAAAGGTGTACCGGGGGAGATGGCATGGAGAGGTGGCCATCCGTTTATTGGAGATAGATGGGAACAACCAGGATCATCTGAAGCTCTTCAAGAAAGAAGTGATGAACTACCGGCAAACCAGGCATGAGAATGTGGTGCTTTTTATGGGTGCATGCATGAACCCCCCTCATCTAGCAATCATTACCAGGTAAGGTTCATAATCTCGGTAGATCTTAGCCCATTTGTTTGTTTCAATCTGTAAGGCTGCCCATCTCCTTGTCATCCCTTTATTGGAGGTAGATAAGGGTGGCCAGCAACAATTACAAAATATAACCGAACAACAGCATAACAGAAATACATGATCAACAGCCAGGATAAAACTATAAACTCCTCCTCTTTTGGGGGAGATGGGCGGTGATGAAATTTGATAAACAAACAAACAAGCGTCAGGGTAACCATCTCAGACTCTGCCATACTTCTGATCCCCGTGCTCTTTTTTGAAATACTCTTAGTAAGTTCAACAGCATTAAGTTGCACTTTAAGATACGATGGGTGGCCGCCTCTTTGATACATTCTCTTGGGCCTTGTCTTATACTACTGAAGTAATTTTGGTTGAAGGATAGTGTTACAACATTTTAAATAAGTCCAATTTTAGTAGCTGTTGGGAAAATTAAAAGTGGCAGTTTATTGCTTTAACAGACAAATGCCCTATTTGATGTCAAAACCTCACATGTTCTGTGCCCAGAAATTAGATCTTTGGAATAGAAGCTGGCAGCATTTTGAAGTCCTGGTGGCCTTCTCCATGATTGCTTGAAATTTTGTGAGATACCAGATTTTAGCAGTCTCTCCCCAAAATCTCATATGAGGTTTCACAAAATTCGAGTCGACCCATGTGGGGTATTGTTCGAAACAATCAGACTGTGATCCTGGCAATCACGTGAGGGTTTTTTTTTAAATTCAAAGAATATTGTGATGGGGCAGTGATAGCCTTGATCCCTGTTGTCAACCAGTGATTTGGATCCTTGTGTTTGTGGTAAGGTCTCTAAGAAAATTCTTGGTAAAAAAAGGAGTTTATCTTATTAAGGCTGTATCCAATGCTTTTTCTATTCTCAAATCCATACCATTAAGTCCCTGAGTACTCTAAATGCGGAATCTATAGGAAGAACTCAATTTCTTGTTGGAGATTAACTGTAGTCTTGAGTAATTTACTACAGAGAATCTGAATGATCTGCTAATTGTAATGCAGGATGGAAAGGGTTCCATGTGGCTGTAGAAAAATAAGTAGGTTGAACTTGAAAAACTGCTGTTTTCCTCCCCAAATGGAGCTTTAAGACTAAAAGCCATTGGCATCATCAAGCAAACTGAGATCACATTCTCAAAGAAAAAACAAATCAAATGAAAAAAGCCTATACCGCAGAATTATAGTCCCTCTCTTCATCTTCCATTTCCTTTTTAAACCTATCTACGGCTACTTTTTATTTGCACCAATCTTAACACTAAACTGGGTTCATACATTGTCCTATTAAACCATGGTTTGTTTACCTATGAGTGGTTGAATAAGCTGTAATTGCCAGGGTTCCCACATCCTGTCCTAATTACACCATGGTGATGGTATACAAGCTACAGTAGGTGGAACCACGCAACGCTAAAGCCCAAACCAAGTAAAATGCATTATGCTTTAGTGCATTGTATGAATTCAGCTGAACTGTGGTTAGCTTTCATCAGACTTGCATGTATTTTGGGTTGAAGTTAAAGATGGGTCACTGGCAGTGACAGTCAAAGTGCAAACATTTTCTATAGTGACCTTCAAAAAAGAGGAGGAAGGAGTTTCATTTCCTAGCCATCATTTGACAAAATTGTTATCTCTGCCCTATATTCAACTGTGCTGACTTTTGGGGAGCCATTATAGTTGTGTTAATTTCTGTGATATATGATACTTCCCTTTGGCAGTATCTAACTCTGAGTGGCTGAATGTGCTCATGCAGAGAGCTTGTAATATCTTTTGCAAACTCAAATTTTTTTTTCTGATTTTTAAAAAAGGGAAAATAATTTTGTTGCAGTTTTTAAAAAGGAAATACAAAGAAAACAATATACTAAAATCAAATCAGATCAAAAGAAAAACAGTAATGTACACATGCCCAACAACTTAGTTAGTTATAAAATTATAATAACCAAACAAACAAAAAAATAAACCAATAGAAAGAAGGTAAAAAATGTACATACTAAATTGATATAAATCACCTAAATATGTCAGATATTTATTTAATCATTCAGTAACAATATATCAAATTACACATAAAAATGTATCTGTGCTTGCAAAATATTATGCAATCTATGCTAAAGGGAATACTGTTGTGTTATTACTTTGGGTTAATGCTAATGGAATTTCTAGGGTTTTTAAAAAAAAAAAGAAGTGTCGCAACAGGGCCAGTGTTGAATACTTACTGTAAGCCAACTGGAGATTTCTTTTTAGACCTGTATATTTTTAAGGTATAATTTTACTTCCTTAGTGGGTGTTGTAATAGCCTGCAATTTACTTTCACTATAATCTGCTCTGAAATCTTGCTAAAATGTAGTGTTTTGAGACTATCATCTATGACTTGTTCCCTTAACTGGGCAGACTTAAACCAGTGTTCTGTTTCTGGGGCAAGCTGGGTTTTCATGGTGAACATGGCTAGTTTTTACAACAGGATGGAGGTACTGTATATTGGAATTGTATGAAGTAGGCTGTGCAGAGGTCCAGAAGGGAAGGGGAAAAGTCATTCAGAACTTGTGTGGGCACAAAAGTATAATCTATCAGCATCTCCTTAACCCAAGCATCTTCTCCTGAGATTGTGTTCCAGCTGCAGATGGCAGCCAGCAGACCCCAGGACAAGATGGACCTTCTTTAAGGAGGTGCTGATCCTCCCCCGCCTCCAACACCTCTCCAACCCATCTTTGAATCCAGATCACCATATCGCCCTAACATGTAGTGATTCTGCAGTAGATTTCAACTGTTGCTTAGTTTTCCTTGTAACGTATTTGTCTGTGTTCCTTAGTTTTTGCAAAGGAAGGACGCTTCACTCAGTAGTCAGGGATCCCAAAACACCTCTGGATATCAACAAGACCAGGCAGATAGCTCAGGAGATCATTAAGGTAAGGAGGAGCTTACAGAGGGATATGTGTTGAATGTCCTCTGACTAAGGCAGCTGCTGTTCTCAAGCTTCATTCTGGTGGAGGAGAGCAATTTCACTGAACTGAACTGCAGTTGCAAAAGGATCTCTGGATTTTACTTAGGCACTTTAAATTTTTATTATTTTTCCCTCTCTTCCTCCTTCCACACAGTGTTTATTTAAGGCTACTTTCTCTTCCCCTGAGCAGAACCATAACCTTGGTCCAAGCAACAGGACCTATTCCTTGGCATCAAACCTAGATATCTATTCATGATTCTTGGCTGTGGTGAGGTCTGAAAACAGCAGGAATCACAGGCTGTGCTGCTGCTGAGGACCTTTAAAGCAGACAACCCTTGAATCATTGTTTGGGTGTTCCCACACTGTGCTAGACTATGTCACTTAACCATGGTTTAGTAAACCACAATATCTGAACTCTCACACAGAGCCATTAACTGTGGCTTACAGTGGTTAACTTCACACAGTTTGCTAACAACCCACCTATGTAACATGAATCCGGCAATTGAATGGATTTTGAATGAACAGAACATAGAAACAAGATCAGAACAATTATATATTTTTTTCGGTTTAACATTCCTTCTCCTGTGCAAACGTGTGTGTGACTTTTTTTCCCCCCTAGGGCATGGGGTACCTTCATGCAAAAGGGATTGTGCATAAAGATCTCAAATCCAAGAACATTTTCTATGAAAATGGAAAAGTTGTGATCACTGACTTTGGCCTGTTTGGAATTTCCGGGGTGGTTCAAGAAGGAAGGTAGGCCTCTCATGGTTGCAGTTTTGGTTAGTTTTTCTTTGCTGCCAGGTTCAAGATCTGTGCCACTTGCGGTGGAATGCAGAGTCCATCCAGTAAGAGTATTTCTCCTGAGTTCATAGGATCTGTACTCTTATTTTAATGTTTCTTGCAAACCGCCCAGAGTCATTTGGAACTGAGCAGTCTCTAAATCAGTGCTTCTCAATCTCAGCAACTTTAAAATGTGTGGACTTCAACTCCCAGAATTCCCCAGCCAGTATACCTATATTAATATGATTGGATACTTAACTATTTGCATTTGGTATCTTCTTTGTTTCGGGTTCATTAAAAAAGAAAAGAAACTGATACTGATCTTCAGTGTCTCAAACCATTCATGATTACGAAGCTGTTTCATCCTGTATGGACTTGACCTGGCTTTTCCAAGCGGGTTTGCAGATTCAGGTCTTGACACCCATAGATGAGATTACCTGGAGGAAATAACAATGGGGATCTTCTCAGTGAGAGGCTGTCTGTAATGATGACATTTCCATTGAGTAGAAATTCCCCAACGCTTCTTTTATTCAGATGGATTTAAATCCCAGCTTTGCTGCTTTCAAATTTACGGTCTGATCTTATGTTGGAAATTTTCACACTGATAGGACAAATTCTTGTCCTTACTGTTTTTAACAGTCTGTTTTATTATTTTTTTGTCTGTTATTACTGGAAAGCCACTTTATTCCAACAGAAATAAAATGCTGATTAACTTGTGTGGCATGCAACGAGTCACGTATTTTAAATTCTCTATGAGGTGCAGCTAATTTTTGAGCTTTTAGTCAGCCTTATTTTTGACTCTTCACCTGATTGCCACAGCCATGCAGGAATTCTAGTAAGCCAGTGAGCCACATTTTTCCCAGCCTGTTTGGTTTCCAGGCCGGCTACTGAGAAAGAACAAGCTACGCTTGCTCTTTATCACCCTTTTCGGTTAAAACCAGGCTACTGCATTTTAAGGCTCATAATTTGCACAAAATAAGGGCTGCCTTAAGTGCCCCTGATCCAAAACAAAGATTGTTGGCTCCTGTTCTGAACCCTCGCATTGAATTCAATGAGATCCATGCCCTTCAGTTATAGATCCAAGTAAAAATGTGTTAAGTTTTAGTCAAAGTGCTTATGCTTGAGTGGAACATGCCTGGTTTTCCTTGCAGGGCTAAAACTCACTATGAGAATTAGTTGTTTAAGACTTGGAGTTCAAGCAGAGTGCCATATTTCAGGAATGGAAGTGGTAGAGGCTACACAGGGTAAATGTTTATGACCTAGGACCTTGGCAAGCAAACATATGACTGGTGAGAATATTGTCCATTGCTGGACAATAAGTCACAATAAGTCATTGCTTGCTTCCACACTACAGGTGGCCTGGCCATCTGCTCCTTCCCTCAATAGACTTCCCTTTCTGTGCCATCAACACTTGATGGCTGGTCTGCCAATGGAGTGGATATTTTTTGTTTCTGGTTGATCAGTGACTGCAAAGGATTAAAAAAATCTATGGCGACAAGGTCTGAGTCAGTGCTGCTATGGAGGGGCTTAAGAAAGCCTTATCTACCCCCTCCCCATTCGTACCCCTTTTTCACTACAAGGCAAGGGAGACGGGCATTTCCACAGAGGTCCTCTAGGACATCATCTCATTCACATGATAGCAAGGGAAAAGGTTAACAAGAGGGCGATAGCTTGCCCCCAAAGATGACTGGGTAGCTAAACCATGCCTCCCTAGTTAGTTAAGTGGGTCATTTGCATGGGTGAGAAAGAGTGTTCAATAGGTCTGCTCCTCCTCCAATTGTTTCAAACTAAACATTCAACCTGCACTCAAAGTATCAGCGTTACCACTGGGTTGTGGCAGTTACATCAACCTGCAGACATCCCTTTTTTGTCCCTACAGAAAAGTAATTCTTGGTACATGGAGCCAAGGGTAGTAACACCCAAGGTGTGCCAGCCTTAGAAGGGGGAAGGAAGGCCAGTAAGCCATGGAGCATGGCAGATGGTAGGCATGATGCAGATCTGGACAGACTTGCAGGACCTGCTTTGTTCCTCGTTAGGAACAGTACGCCAACAAATCAAAGTTCTGGAGCTAAAGAGAATTTTTTTTTAATTCCAGAAATACGCAGAAATCCATATGGTTTAAGATAGTAGAGAATCATTTTGTTGGTGGAGTGATTACATGCTTGGGAACCAGGGTCTTTGATGATTTGGTTCAAGTCCACCTGAATTCTGCCAGCTCTAACTGCGGCTGGCCCATTCTAATCTCCTCCTTTCTGATATCAGGCGTGAAAATGAACTGAAGCTGCCCCATGATTGGCTGTGCTACCTGGCTCCTGAGATAGTGCGCGAGATGGCTCCTGGGAAAGATGAAGACAAGCTGCCCTTCTCCACAGCTGCAGATGTCTATGCTTTTGGGTAAGAATGAGAAAAAGTCATAGCAGATGCTTCTTCTCAAGGTCAGCAAAGATATCCTCCCTTTTTGGAAAAACCAGGGTGGGGCCATCTGGCAACAGCTACGCAGGCCTGGAAGTGGTTAGTATCTAGATGGGAGACAATCTGAAAACCCCATATAGGTCACTTGGAACTTGGCTAGAGAATATTGGAAGAGGAACCCAATCAATGCCTTTAGTATGCACTAGAAGTACATACTGTGTTATACACGATCATAAATTGCATAGCAAGAAGACTAGTTTTTTCCTGAAATAATTACCTTTAAAGGTAGAAGGAGGGGAGTATCTTTAATTCATTGAGAACACATTGGTGAAGGCAGGGAAGTTTTTTTTTTTTCCTTCCAAATATTTCTTCGGGGAAGGTTGTTTGAAATTCGAGGCCATCTTCCTTCTTCCTCAATCCATTCCCCATGATTTTAATGACACTTCCTTCCAGGGCAGTTATATGCGATGCAATCAAGTGTTGAAAGTGGTTGAGAAAGATGCTAAAGAGTTTTCAAAAACCTAGTGAGGTATGTGCATGTGTGGGTGTGGGTGTTAACTCACGTTCACCAGTTTTCCATTTTACATCTTGTGAAAATTATTACCACATTTCAAAAGGTGACTTCATGACATTTGAAAGTTGCTGGTCCAGGAGACTTCAACTTCCTTTAAAAAAAGGAAAGAAATAGGTTCTCCTCCCCAAATACAGTCCCAATCTTAGTAAAAGAGCCTTCTCCAACTTAGGGTTGTCTGGATGTTCTGTACTACAATTCTCAGCATTTCCAGCCAGTATGGTCATTGGTTGGGAAGAATGAGAGTTCACAACCCCAGACTTTCAGAGGGGCTCCAGATTGGGAAGGGTGTTTTTCAAAATCAGCAAAAGGCTTGTCTTGATGGAGCATCAGGATGCAGGAATAGGTGAGGTGTATATGTTGGAAAACCCCAGGAGCAGTGTGTCAAAAATGTGGCAATTATGCTTTGTGTCATGCGCTGCCTGCCTCTGAATAACGCTCAGACACTGGTTCGTGGATCAGGCTCTGATTTATTCAAGGTGCGGTACAGCTAGAAAGAAAAAAGCTGAGAGTGGCAGGAGCGCGCCGGTGCGGGGTTCAAATACCCCGCGCCGGTCAGCGCCCCCTCACTCGCGGTCACGTCACCCCCCTTTGTCCAATACGTTGCCCTGCCGGTGGGTGAGGGGTGCCGGGATCGCCCATCGTCCGGTTCTCCATTCCTCTGCTGATTGCTATCGCTGGGCGATCTCCGTGGTATTGGCGCTGATGGCTTGGGTGTGCTCCGTGATCTGCTTAGTTATTGTTTGTTGGCCGTTTAGTCGTTGGTGTTAATGGTTGCTTATCTTGCGCCCCTTCACCTATCTCCTTGCCCTTGTCATGTGTGCCCTTGCGCTGATGACTTTAGCTCAAGGGCACTCATGACATACTGCCCCCTTTCCGAATAGTGCTCCCCCCCGGTTTTCTGGGTTTTTTCCATGGAGCTGCAAAAGCGCCAATTTATTTTTTTTTTTTTTTTTTTTTTTTTTTTCGAAGTTCCCGCCGGAGCGGTTGTCGCCCCTCCCTTTGCTCTTCCCCCTACCACGTGCCTTCCCAAGGAGTGTCCCTTTTGCGCATGCTCGGGTCCTGTCCTGGCGTGCGCATGCTCCAGCCACACCCCGTTTGTTTGGCTCAGTTCGGTGCGGAGAGAGGCGTGGCTGGTCGGGTGCGTCTCAGCCCCAGGTAGGGTTCTTCTTTTCCCTTTTTTAAAGTGCGTTGCCTTTGTTGTGTCTCGTGGGCGTTGCCCCCGGGTTGCTTTGCTTGCCACTCCCTTGCGGCCGGGGGGGGCGGGGGGAGGGCGCCGGCGGCCGTTTGTCCCCACCCCGTGGCCCCAGGGCGGGGGGAGTGAGTCCCGGGGGGGGGAGGTCCACCCAAGTCGCGGGCTTGGGGAGGGCCCTTTCCCTTGGGGCACGGGAGGCGGGGGGGGGCCTGCGGGGCGGTTTTTTGGCTTGCTGACCTTGGTTGCGGTTTGTCGGGGTATGCCCGGTGAAATGCTCTGGTCAGGTCGGGCGCGTTAACGTTGTGCGCCGCCACCCATTCCGGGTGGGGAAAGTGTTTCCACCTGACCAGGTAGTGTAGAGTTCCTCGTTGCGTGCGGGAGTCGATAATGTCCCTTATCTCGAAGTGGTGTTGCCCGTCGATCATCACCGGTGCGGGCTGCGGCGTGCTTGGGTGCCATCGGGAGGTTGTTGCCGGTTTCAGGAGGCTGGTGTGGAACACCGGGTGGAGTCTCCGGAGGTTGTGTGGCAGGTCCAGGCGTATTGCTACCGGGTTCACTTTTTGCGTGACTCGGAACGGGCCGATGTACTTAGGCCCCAGTTTTTTCGAGGGTTGGGTTGACTTTAGGAACTTGGTAGATAGGTAGGCCATATCCCCCGGTTGAAACGTTGGTTGTTGGCGCCGGTGTTTGTCGGCCTGCTCTTTGTAGGCTGCCTGTGCGTCCTGCAGCGCCGCCGTGATTACTGGCCATGCTTCCGCGATCTTCCGTCCCCATTCGCCCGCGTCCACCTGGGGCTCCGGGGGTCGAGGCAACTCCGGTATGGGGACGAAGTCACGCCCCGAGACTACCTCGAACGGAGTTTTCCCCGTGCTCGTGTGGACGGCGTTGTTGTATGCGACTTCGGCGAACGGGAGCAGTTCCGCCCAGTCGTCTTGGTGGTAGTTAGTATATGATCGTATGAATTGTTCTAAGGTGGCATTAAGAACCTCTGTGGCTCCGTCCGTTTGCGGATGCCAAGCCGTAGATAGGGCCTGTTGGGTCCCCGTCAGCTTCAGGAAGGCCCGCCAGAATTTAGAGGTGAACTGTGTGCCCCTGTCGGTCACCACACGTGCGGGACATCCGTGTAGCCTGTACACGTGGATGAGGAAGAGTTTGGCTAGCTGTTGTGCGGATGGGACCGACGTGCAGGGGATGAAGTGGGCCTGCTTTGAGAAGTAGTCCTTCACCACCCAAATGGCCGTTTTCTTCTGGCTGGGTGGGAGGTCCACTATAAAATCCATAGAGATTTCCTCCCATGGGCGGGAGGGTTCTGCCACCCGTTGCAATAGCCCCGCGGGTTTGCCTGGTGCCCGTTTGGCCCTAGCGCACGTTGGGCAGGACGCCACGTAGGTTTTTACGTCTCGCCTGAGCGCGGGCCACCAGAATTGGCGCCGTGTTAGGTGTAGGGTCTTGAGGAACCCAAAGTGTCCCGCTTGCTTGGCGTCGTGTGACCTATGCAAGATCGCCTGGCGTTGCGAGTCCGGGACGTAGATTCTGCCTTCCCCCCATGCCAGGTCTTGCGCCATTGTTACCTTGTCGGGGTTTGCCAGGAACCAGGGGTCGGTTTTGAGGGCGGCGGCGAGGTCCGTGCGCATTCCCCCTGGTAGTTGCGGTTGCCTTCTTTCCGTCGCCGGTTGTCCCGCCGTCGGCTGCGCCGTAGCGTCGAGCTGCCTCCGTGCGCCGCTTCGGGTGGTCACGGCCATCCCCAGTTGCGAGGCGGATAGGACCGTCCCAATGGTGTCTGGGGCGGGCTCTTCGTCTTGGGGCAGCCGGGAGAGGGCGTCGGCCAGGAAGTTCTTCTTGCCCGGCATGAACTTCAGCTGGAAATCGAAGCGGCTGAAGAATTGGGCCCATCGGACCTGTTTTGGGCTAAGGCGTCTAGGCGTTCGTAGGGCCTCGAGGTTCCGGTGGTCCGTCCAGACCTCGAATGGTTGGGTGGCTCCCTCGAGTAGGTGACGCCATGTCTCTAGTGCCGATTTCACCGCGAAGGCTTCTTTCTCCCAGACGTGCCATCGCCTCTCTGTCTCGGAGAACTTCTTTGACAGGTAGGCGCATGGTTTCAGGAGCCCCGTGGAGTCTTTTTGTAGCAGGATGGCTCCCAGGGAGAAGTCTGAGGCGTCGGCTTGGACCACGAACGGCCGTTCTGGGTCCGGGTGCGCGAGGATTGGCTCCGTCGTGAACAGCGCTTTCAGCTTGTCGAATGCGGTCTGGCACGCGGGAGTCCAATTCAGCACTGTGCCTGGGTTCTTGGCGCGTCGGGTGTCCCCCACCCCTTTGGTTTTGAGGAGGTCCGTTAAGGGGAGGGCTATCTCAGCGAACCCCCGGGCGAAGGACCTGTAGAAATTCGCGAATCCCAGGAAGCTCTGTAGTTGCCGTCTGTTGCGGGGCCGCTCCCAGTTCAGCACCGCTTCGACTTTTGCGGGGTCCATTTCGATGCCGTCCCCGGAGATTCGATACCCCAAATAGTCTAGGCGCTCTTTGTGAAACTCGCACTTTGTGGGCTTTGCATAGAGCTGCGCCCTTCTGAGCTTGTCGAGGACTTGCCTGACTAAGGTTACGTGTTCCTCGTATGTTTTTGTGTAAATAAGGACGTCGTCGATGTAGACCAGGACCCCTTTAAACAGATGTTCATGCAGTACCTCATTGATGAGCTGCATGAACACCCCAGGGGCCCCCGCGAGTCCGAAGGGCAGTACCTTGTACTGGAAAGCGCCTAGGGGGCAGTTGAACGCCGTCTTCCATTCGTCCCCCTCCCTGATTCGGATGCGGTAGTACGCCTCGCGCAGGTCCAATTTGGAAAAGATTTTGCCCGTGGACAGGTGGGCGAGCATGTCCTTCACCAGGGGTAAGGGGTATTTGTTGGACAGGGAAGCCGCGTTTAGGCCCCGGTAGTCGGTACAGAGCCGTAGGGTCCCGTCTTTCTTCTCCCGGAATAAGACGGGGGCTCCGACCGGTGAGCATGCTGGCTCTATAAATCCCCTGTCTAGGTTTTTATCGATGAACTCCCGGAGGGTTGCCATCTCCTTCGGGGTCATCGAATAGATCTTTGGTCTAGGTAGGGGGACGTCGGGCAGTAGGTCGATTCGGCAATCCGTCTTGCGGTGGGGGGGTAGTTGGTCTGCCTCTGCTTCTCCGAAGACCTCGGAGAAGTCGGCGTATTGTTCCGGTAGGTCTGCAGTGGTAGCGGCGTTGTCTTGTGTGGTCGCCTCCGCTCGTCCTACCGTGGGGTTGCTTTTGCCAGCTGGTACTGGTGCTCGATACACGCCGTCGCCGAATGTGAAGGTGCGGGTCTCCCAGTTGATCCGCGGGTTGTTTTTCGCGAGCCATGGCATCCCCAGGACTGCAATGGGCCGTCCGATGGGCGTGACTACGAACGATGTGCGCTCGGTGTGAGTGCCCATTTGCAGGGTGACCGGCTCGGTTTGTAGCGTGGCTGGTTTCCCTCCCGCTGTGGAGCCGTCCAGCTGGTGGAATGCTAGCGGCGTGGGGAGGGGGAAGCAGCGGAGGTCGAGTTTGGCGACCAGGTCGGGGTGGATGAGGTTTTTTGAGCACCCCGAGTCCACAAGTGCCGCGGCCGCGGTGGCTCCGTTGCCGGCAGAGATTTTAATTGCTGCCATAATTACGGGGCTTTCGTCGTTTCGTCGAGGTGGTCCGCGCTGCTGTCCCACCGCCTGCCTCGCCACGCGTTTCAGGGCAAGCGGGGAGCGTTTCCCGCCGGCTGGTCGGGATCTGCGTTGTCCTCTTCCCCCCAGGAAGCATCCCAGCCCTCCTCTGGTGTCGCTGCGGCCACGGTCATTCGGCGGTGAGGGGGCGGCCCCAGGTTGGGTTGTCTGGGGCTAATTTTCGGGGTGGGTTTGGGCGCGCTGGTCGGCGGTCGGTTGGCGAAGCAGTCCACCGTCTTGTGCCCTAATTTGCCGCACCTCCCGCAAGGCTCCCGGTTGAAGTTCTTTTTTCGGTACATGGGGCCGGCCATTCCCCCGTGTGGTGCGGGTACCTTTTTCTCGGCATATTTTGTGTCTTCTGCGGTTGTCATGAGGAAGGTGCGGTGCGCGTGTTCGGCTTTCCCCGCGAGGTGGATCCACCCGTGTAGCGTTTCTGGGTCGTCGCGGTAGAGGGCCCATTGGAGTACGTCGCGGTTGAGCCCCCTTTTGAACATTTCCACCAGGGTGGTCTCGGACCAGTCGCAGACCTTCCCCGCGAGGGCTTTGAACTCCAGGGCGTAGTCAGGGACCGTGCGTGTGCCCTGTTTGAGTCTTTGGAGTGTGCTTTTCGCCCTTACTTTGGCTAGGGGGTCTTCAAAGTAGTTCTTCAGTTCATTGATGAAAGCCGGGAAGGTGGCGAGGGCGGGGGAGCTGGACTCGTACAGTTGGACGTACCAGTCCGCCGCCCTGTCTTGGAGTTTGATCGCCACGGCGGCGATCTTGTCGGCCTCGGAGTCATAGGAATGTCCGTGCCTCCCCATGAACTCCCTAGCGTTTGTCACAAAAAACGAGAGTTTTGTGGGGGTCCCATCGAAGAAGATGGGGAAGTCCTTTGGGGCCCGGGCGTTTTGTGCGGCCCCGCCTCTCGCTTCTCGGGGTGTGGTGTCGGCCGCCTGTGCCGTCTGCTGGCCCTCCGCTGGCCCGTGTGGGTTCGATGCTTCGCTCGGGGTGTGGGCTTGTGCGGGGACGTCGTTGGGTGGCGCGGGGGGCATAAGCGCCTGGAGCATGGTCCGGAGTTCCGTCAGTTGAGCCCGCATGGCCGCGAGTTCAGCTCGTGCCTCCTCGTCCACAGCCCGCGCCGCCGCTGGGGCCGGTTCCGTTGGCGCGTCCTCGGGGGTGGGTTGCCGGCGGGGTTCATCGTCCCTCTGCTGCGGGTCCGCTTCCTCCGCCGTCTGATGGGTGTCTCCGTCGTCTTCCTCCGTGTCGAGCGCCGTGGGGCTGTCGCTCCACGCCCGTTGCTGGGGTGCGATGTGGGGCGCGGGGTCCTCCGCTGGTTTCGGAAGTCGTGCTGCTCCCTCCCGCGGTCGGGTTGCCTCCGTCGCCATCTCCCCTTGGGGTTGGAGCTGAGGCTCGGGTCGGGTTGGGTGGGCGTCCATGGCTCCGGGAGTCCGCGGTGCCTCTGGCCTCGGTCGGTCCTCCTCTGCCTCTTGCCGCGCGGCTCGCCCTCCTTGCCCGCGCCGTTCCGGCCTCATCTTGCTGGTCTTCTCGCCGTCTACTCCTCCCGCGGCTCGTTGTCGTCCGGTGGGGCTCGGCGAGGCTGAGTTTATGACTCTCAGCTTTATGTCATGCGCTGCCTGCCTCTGAATAACGCTCAGACACTGGTTCGTGGATCAGGCTCTGATTTATTCAAGGTGCGGTACAGCTAGAAAGAAAAAAGCTGAGAGTGGCAGGAGCGCGCCGGTGCGGGGTTCAAATACCCCGCGCCGGTCAGCGCCCCCTCACTCGCGGTCACGTCACCCCCCTTTGTCCAATACGTTGCCCTGCCGGTGGGTGAGGGGTGCCGGGATCGCCCATCGTCCGGTTCTCCATTCCTCTGCTGATTGCTATCGCTGGGCGATCTCCGTGGTATTGGCGCTGATGGCTTGGGTGTGCTCCGTGATCTGCTTAGTTATTGTTTGTTGGCCGTTTAGTCGTTGGTGTTAATGGTTGCTTATCTTGCGCCCCTTCACCTATCTCCTTGCCCTTGTCATGTGTGCCCTTGCGCTGATGACTTTAGCTCAAGGGCACTCATGACACTTTGTCCCAGACAGGGAGAAAAGTGGTTGAATGGGGTTTACATTGGGACTATGAAGATGACAAAAATGGATGTGCCCTAGCCAGGAGATCCATAGGATTATCTGGCTGCCTCGTATATGATAGACCATTTAGCCACTCCCAAAAATCTTAGGAGGCCCAGGGGACACCACGTGGAGGCGGTCTATCAATTGTCAATTGATGCTGCAGAAGACTATATTTGTAATCTTAATGTTTGTTTTTAGTTATAATTGCCCTATGACAAATGTGTATTTTCTATATACCTTTTTATATTCCCAATTTTTAAAATATAATATAATATGTATGATGTGCTGCAGTACAATAAATAAATAAATAGATAGATAGATAGATAAATGGGGACTATGGTTGTGTAAGGGGACACGGTGGCGCTGCAGGTTAAACCGCTGAGCTGCTGAGCTTGCTGATTGGAAGGTTGGCGGTTCAAATCCTCATGATGGGGTGAGCTCCCGTTGCTAGTCCCAGCTCCTGCCAACCTAGCAGTTCGAAAACATGCAAATGTGAGTCAATTAATAGGTACCGCTTCAGCAGGCAGGCAATGGCGTTCCATTTAGTCATGCCGGCCACATGACCACGGAAGTGTCTTCGGACAAACGCCGGCTCTTCGGCTTTGAAACGGAGATGAGCACCGCCCCCTAGAGTCGGACACGACTGGACTGAATGTCAAGGGAAACCTTTACCTTTACTATAGTTGTGTAACATGCTTAACCAAGTCAGTTAAAGACTTGGCAGCTTCATTTGAGCATTTTCTGTTTGTTAAGTGCCTTGTGATAACCCAGCCTGTTGGATTAGTTTATAGTTCAGTGTATTGTGCAAACCTAGAAAATCAAGTTAATTTAGGAACTAAGTTAAGCAGAATGTGCAGTGCACTTGCCTGGAGGCTGGATGGAGATGTGGGGAACATTCCCCCTAGATTGCCTCCTGGTTTGTGGAAGTTTGGTGGTAAGTGGTAGCCACTTTATGAGATTTCCAAGAGCATGTTCTCACAATTCTGGTTTCCAAAATTTGCCTGCATCTAGTTAAACAATATTCCCAATGGATGTCTTGGATTACAACTCCCAACAACCCCAGCCAGCATGACATTTTCTGAGAAAATGGTAGATAACTCCCATTTTGGGATGCCGAACCGAGAAGGCTAGCGTAACGTATTGGACTAAGATTAAGGAATTTAAGTTCATAGGGTCACTGGCAGCATTTGCGCAACATGCTACATAAGGCTAAAATGGGGGTGGATCACAGAATCATAAATTGTAGAGTTGGAAGGGACTCAAGTATATCTAGTCCAATCCTCTGCAATGTGTAGGAAGCTCAGCTCAACAGGCCATGAGAGGTGGTTCTCCACCCTCTTCTTAAAAACCTCCAGTTTTAAGGTAGACTGTTGGATAGCTTATTGTTCAGTGTTTTATGGGAATCCAGTTATTGTGATAGCATGTTGTATGATACTAAGGCATGATGCCATCTGCTCAGATCCTTGATGAAGAATCTAGTTTTGTGCTACTGCCTGAGATCAAACGACTAGGCATGTGCAGACCTCTTTGGGTCATTCTTGTTTAAGCTTGAGCATCTCTTGAAGTCTTACACATACAGGGGGGGTGAGTATTGTGTGTTTAATGAAAAAGAGTCTCTGATTGCCAAGGGATGCTTTTACTCAAATATAAAGTAATGCATATAAATCATATCAATAATAATAACAATAACTCAACTATAGGACATACAGCAACAATCCTACATTGACCCGTCCCACCCGGTCAGGCAGAAAGGGCATGTTACAGACCCTGTCTGTGAGAGATTGTCGACTGGCAGGGTCCAGGAGGAGGGCCTTCTCTGCCATAGTTCCTGCCCTTTGGAATAAGCTACCCACAGAGATAAGGCAAGCCCCCCCTCTCCTGGACTTTCATAAGGGCCTCAAGACGTGGCTGTGCCACCTCGCTTGGGGTGGGAGGGGGGACAGTCCATCATGGGGGTGGCTGGCGCCTTGACGTGGCCTCAGGAAATTTTAACAAGACTGCAAATTCCCCAACCTGGGTTTAAATACTCTATTTTATATTTTAGAGTTTTTATTATATTTGTAGATTTATACTTTTAAAACATATCTTTTTAATTGATTCAATTACTATTGTTTTAAATCTTTTGTAAACCACCCAGAGTCATTTTGGGTGGTATAAAAATACAATGAATGAACGAATGAATTGAATGAATGACAGTTTTAGACCAGAGTCCATAGATAAAATCATAAAAGAGAATACATACATAATTAAGTATATTAGTTCAGCTCCATAGTACCATACTATGGCAACACCTAGATGCCCAAGAAACTGTTTTTTTAGTAAGTAAATGACTTTACTGCAGTCCTAGACGAGTTTAAAAGCAGTGTTTTGCAGCAGCTTGTGTCACCTGTCTGCCAAAAAGTTAAAAATATAAAATTCATCCAGGATGGCCTGGCATTTAATTTATTTATATCCCATCTTTTGTACAGAAGCTTAGGTGGCAAATATAGTGTCCCCTCCTATGAGAATTAATCTTCCAGCCTCTGTTTGAAAACTTCTAGCAAAGAACTTGCTACTAAACGTGGCAGTCTGTTTCACTGGAACGGTCTGGAAGCTTCAGCTGAATTTGAGCCAGCTAAAGGAGAGTGAGTGAGTGAGTGAGTGAATGACAGCACTGCAGAACTTTCACCTTGGAACTGCTTTGCCTCTCAGGACCGTATGGTACGAGCTCCAGGCCAGAGAGTGGCCCTTTCAGAGCCAGCCAGCGGAGGCGTTGATCTGGCAGATTGGAAGTGGCGAAGGAATGAAGCACGTCCTGCAAGCAAGTAGCCTGGGGAAAGAAGTTGGCGTAAGTAGATGTGGACCCTGTCCTCCTGGCCAAACTCTACCCCAGTGTTTCTCCACCTTGGCCACTTGAAAACGTGTGGACTTCAACTCCCAGAATTCCCCAACCAGCCATGGGGAATTCTGGTAGTTGAAGTCCACACGTCTTCAAGTGGCCAAGGTGGAGAAACACTGCTCTACCCCATGGACTCCAAGGGTTTAATCCAGGGAATCTTGGATCTGTTGTTTCGGCAGAGAGACCAGGGCATTTCTCAGCATGGTCAGCCCCAACTAGGGGTTGCCTGGAGCAACAGAGGAAGGGGTACGCATGCTGCCTTTGGGTCATTGGAGGGGTGGGGCTTGAATTTAACATCTCAAACCCCCAGGAACCTTTCCTTGGGCATCAAAATATGGCTCCTTTTTATCAATTTGGTTTTTATAGCACATTCAGGAGCTTAAGGCAGCACATCTAGAACTCTGTCCTCTTTTTAAATAACTGGCAATATGCTCTTCTTTTTCATTCTACCCAGTTTCCCAGGACAGCTACTTCACTCTGCCCAATGGCAGGGCCAGCCTGATTTCTGAACCTCCCCTTCCCCTCGCAGGGGCCCAAGTCAATTTACCCCCTGCAGCTGATGATAGATTGTACAGGAAGACCTCTGAAGATGCAGCAGCTGATATGCTCAATTCATGCGCAATTGGGGAGCCTATTTTCTGCACCCAATTCATGGCTGCCTTTGTGGACATGACTGAGCCTGAGATCTGTAGCTGGGACTCAAGTTCAGTCTAGAAAAACTCGAGGTCCAGCCTGTGGTTTTAGGGTTCCTCCCGGGCCCAGGCTGCTTTGAGGCTCCATCTCTCTGCAGCTCCCCATAAAAGCAGCTCTTGGAAGTACAGGTAGTCCTTGCTTAATGACCACAATTGGGATGGGAATTTTGGTTGCTAAGTGAAGAGGTCATTAAGTGAATCCAACCTGATTTTATGACCTTTTTTTGCAATGGTTGTTAAGCGAATCACCACAGGCGTTAAGCGAATGACCACGTGGTCATTAAGCGAATCACATGGTTTCCCCATTGATTTTGCTTGCCAAAAGCCAGCTGGGAAGGTCAAAAATGGCAATCATGTGACCACGGGATGCTGTGATAGTCATAAATGTGAACTGGTTGCCAAGCGCCCAAATCATGATCACGTAAGCGCAAGGATGTTGTGGCAGTTGTAACTGTGAGGACCAGCTGCTGTTGAAGTCAGTTTTTCAGCTCCTTTGTAAGTCCAAACCGTCACTAAACAAATGGTTGTTAAGCGAGGACTACCTGTAGCCTTCTTCAGACTGACAGCTTGGACTACAACTCCCATTGCCACAAGGGATTATAAATGTTGTAGTGCAACTTATTTGGGCAGCTTGCAGTTAACCCAGGCTATTTTTAAACTTTGTCAGTTTGGGGTCTTCTTAATAAAATGGTTTTGTTCTCCAAGGATGCTATTGGTTAGTTTTTAAAAAAGGTGACATCATCTTTTAGGAAATCCTCTCTGCGTGTTGGTCCTTTGATGTTGCTGAGCGGCCCAGCTTCACCCTCTTGATGGAAATGCTTGAAAAACTGCCAAAGCTCAACCGGAGGCTCTCTCACCCGGGACACTTCTGGAAATCAGCTGAGTATGTATTGCCCTGCCCTTGCATTGCCAGTTTCCAGAAATTGCATTTAATTAGGCTGCGGGTTGATGAAAAAATAAGCCATGCTCCCCTGGCAGCAGGTTTGGTAGACACCTCCATAACCAGTATAACAGTGGTTTTGTGTGTGTGTGTGTGTCAGAAGCACCTACCAAGGCACTTCTATATTGAAAGGATTTACCAGTGACGTCACCGTTGCCCGGGGGACACCTGAGGGGACTTCTTTCATGTCCCTGTCATCTACTTGCATTTGCATGCTTTTGAACTGCTGGGTTAGCAGGAGCTGGGACAAGTTGATGGGAGCTCACTCCATCACGCAGCTCTCACACTCGTGTTTTGAGCTGCCGACCTTAATGGTCCTCTGACTCAGCGTCTTAACCACTGAGCCACTGCGGCCCCTTAGTATAACAGTATAACATACTGATGGGGAAGCCTATGTGTGTTTGCGAAATAAAGTGGCCATTTAATAAAGTGAGACTTCTTGGAAAAAAAATAGTATCATCTGACATTAAAGTCCCCCATTGGGGGAGATGGGCAGTGATATAAATTTAAACTAACTAACTAACTAACTAACTAACTAACTAACTAACTAAATAAATAAATAAATAAATAAATAAATAAATCTGCCATCTCCATCTCCTCCCCCCCAATTGCTCATTCTTTCACTTTCTGTTCTCAGTGTGGGCTTGACTGTGCCTGGACAAAGATTTCCAATGAGTCTCGTGCCATTTAAAGATGAATTTATTATAGCAGAAGCTTTAATGAAGGTTCAGGAGAAGGAAGGAAGGAGGGAGGGGTAGGGGAAGGGAGGGAGGACAGATGGGAGGGAGGGAAAGAAGGAAGGGAGGACAGATGGGAGGGAGGGAAAGAAGGAAGGGAGGAGGGGAAGGGAGGGAGGGAAAGAAGGAAGGAAGGAAGGACAGACTGACATGGGAGAGGAGGGAGGACAGATGGGGAGGGAGGGAGGGAAGGAAGAAAGGAAGGAAAGAAGGGAGGGAGGGGAAGAAGGAAGGAAGAAAGGACGGGCAGACAGACTTGGGAGAGGAGAGAGGACAGATGGGGAGGGAGGGAGGGAAGGAAGAAAGGAAGGACAGACATGAGAAAGGGGGGGAAGGAAGGAAGGAAGGACAGACATGGGAGAGGGAGGGAAGGAAGGACATGGAAGAGGAGGGAGGGAAGGAAGGAACTTCAAACTTCACCCACTGATGAATGAACAAAGAGGATCAAAAATTTAAAAAACCAAAAATAGCAGCAAGACAGACTCGTAGGAAAAAGAAGAAAGGAACATTTGATAGAAAGATAATTTTTCTATGTTTCAGATAAATAAGACTTTATAACAAGCACAGACTTAAAACACTTTAAGCCCTTAATATTATTAGGCCCTGTAGACACCCTGAAGTCTAGACAGAAACCCTCCTACCAAAATGCAAGCAACAAGGTATCCATCTGCCTTAATCCCACTCTCCCGTTCTGCCAGTGAATGCTGTGGGCATCTGATGAAATGTGGGAAACATGCACTTCACACACCCCCAGTGTCTTCCCCCCACCCCTGAAACATCATTCAGCTTCCCATCGTTTCATGCCAGAAAAACAGTTATCTGGGTTCATTTGTTACGTGTGGCTTATTTGATTTAGCGTATTATGTGAATCTAGCTGTCCTGGTTCACAAACCACAGTTTATGGCTCAGCATACAGCCAAGCTTGGCTTATTCAGCAAGCCCTGGTTTAGTTTGAGATGGGAACCCAGCCACTGGTTCCTAATTAAGGATCTTTTCTACCGCCGTGAGGGTTCAGAGATGTTGTGAATGTCTGAGAGGTGTGGAGTTACTCTTTTACCAGGATCTTTCATAGAATCCTAAAACCTAATAATGATAATAATCAATAGAAGACTATCTGTAGCTCAGGGCTGAGCTGTGGAGTCCTTGGTGCTCTCTGAGCTCAGTTGTTGGCTTGCAGACATTTTATGACCAAACTAGGTAACATCATCAGTGCTGGTGAGTGTGGGGTTTGCTCCCTGTTTGTATACAGCAGCTTGCCCTGCTAGTGGGGGGTGAGGGTGGTTTAACACCAAACAAACAATCAAGCAGAAAATAATATCCTAATCAAGGAACTACCAAGGAGAGAACCACACCCCCACCAACACTGGCAGGGCAAGCTACTGTATATAAACAGGGAGTAAACCCCACACTCACCAGCACTGGTGATGTTACCTAGTCGGGTCACGAAAGGTCTGCAAGCAAACAACCAAGCTCAGAGAGCACCAAGGACTCCCCAATGATAGTAATGTCAGAAGGGACCTTAGAGGTCTTCTAGTCCAACCCCTTGCCCAGAGCAAGAAAACCTCAGGCCATCCCAGACACACATTGCTGTGGAATCCATTCAGTTAGGAAGATGAGCTGCGAATGGCTTAACACCCAAGCCTCTTTCTTCTGCGTTTCTGACCTTTGCTCTTGAAACACCTGTTTAACCGTGGACTAACTCTGTCCCCTTTTGTGTGTCTTCTTCCTTCTGCTTTCTCTCCTACAGGTTGTAGCTACGGGTGCAATCGCTGAATTTCCCCTTGCATGAGCACACTTGTGTCTAATCTACCCAGCAGCTCGGACGGTCACTCTGCCCTGGTGTACGCAAGCGTGTGCACCCGCTTCCTGTTTTTAGCCCTTGAGTGCCCCTGGCGCTGCTAACGGTTTCTTCTTCTGTCCTGCCTCATTTCTTGGTGTGGGCTGCTCATCTGAAATAACCTGCCTGTAAGAACTCTGCCTCTCTACTAACACTGAACCGGATGAGCTGCCCCGCTCCTGAAAGAGCGTTCAGCCGGGTGCAACCCCCTTGCCGAGCCCAACCCTTGGAGCAGTTCACCCATCTAGTCCCACCCCGCAGCTCTCTCTCTCTCTCTGTACTTCTACCACCAGCCTTGTCTGCAAGGTGTAAGCAAAAACCAGACGCAAAATCCTCACCGCATTGTGTGCTTGACTTTTGTAGGGGAGTTTTAAAATAAAGACATGTTGTACTATAGTGTGCGTTTTGACTGTCCGGCAAGAGAGACGTTGAAAACTGGTGTTGATTCTTCCATAACAGCTCCAGTGGGCGAATTATAAATGTACACATTTGTCACCCACCCACCCAGGAGAGGAATTAAGACTGAGTCTTAAAAATCTGAACTGATGACTGATTGTAACAAGCGTTGAGTTGGCTAATTTTCCGTTGTGTCAAAGTGGGATATTTTTGCATGTTTCAAGGGCAGTGGCATCTGTTCCCTTGTCTTTTAGATATCGTATACCTTTCTTGTTTATCATTTTAATGTATATTTTGCCTTTCTGTACATGGAAGAAGTATTGCTGCATGAAAGGGGGGGGGGGAAGAGAAATGCTTCTTTTTAAGATCGTGCTTCTTAGATTATTATTTGTATTAAAAGCAAGAACATTTTTAAATGGCTGTCCAGTTGAAAGGGGGGCAACAGTTTAATGGGAAATTTTAGCGTGAAGCCATTTTACTGATTTACAACGCAATCCTATTTATGTCTGTTTTAAAGTAAGCAAGGATACCATTACAGCCTAAATGTTCGGACAGTTCCAGTTTTACCCATGGCATTTTTCCTCCATGGGGAATCTTATAGCAGAAAGCAGTAGAGAAAATTATTATAGATAGTCCTCACTTAATGACCACAATTGGGACTGGAATTTTGGTTGCCAAGTGAAGCAGTCATTAAGCGAATCCCACCTGATTTTGTGCCCTTTTTTGCGGCGGTCATTAAGTGAATCACTGCAGGTGTTAAGTGAACCACATGGTGGTTAAGCGAATCACGCGGTTCCCCATTGATTTTGCTTGCCAGAAGCTGCAACAGTCATAAATGTGAACCAGTTGCCAAGTGCCCAAATTGGGATCATGTGACTGCGGGGACACCACAGCGGTCACAAGTGTGAGGACCAGTCATAAGTCAGTTTTTTCAGCACTGTTGTAAGTCTGAACTGTCATTAAACGAATGGTTTTTAAGAGAGGACTACCTGTACTGTACACCCATTTAGCTAGTCTACCGCAGAAGGAGTTGAGCTGGTGATACGGTGGCTTAAGCACAAGCAATTCAGGGTCTTCCAATTCCAGCTTTTGTTCCATACGGAAATTCAAAAGGAAAGGCCCGCCGTCTGATAGCTAGTCCTGGGTTTTATTCCTCTTGTGCATCCAAACAGCCAGGGAACGTTTCTTTCCATAGCTAATAGTAAGCAGAAGGGCGCACCAGAATTGCCCAGCTAAATACAGAATCCTTTCCTGTGCTCATATTTAAATGTGGTCCATAGATAATGCCCATCACGCTCTTCCCTTTCTTGGTAAACAGTGTTATGTCAAGCACAAAAGAAGTAGCAGCAAGCAAGAGAAATTAAAGGCAGAAGAGGAATGGAAAGGAAATCTAAATCTATCTGACACCAGCACCATTCCCATACTTCCTATACTTTTCTGTCCTTGTTTCCATCTTGTCCATACAATACTTCGTATCTTGCCTGTTGCTCTATGGCAGGGTTCCTCAACCTTGGCACCTCTAAGCTGTGCGGACTTCAACTCCCAGAATTCTGGGAGCTGAAGTCCGCACAGCTTAGAGTTGCCAGGGTTGAGGAACCCTGCTCTATGGCATATCCCTGATCCTGTGCGACTGAACCATGGGACTGCAATGGAGCACATCATTTTTATGCTGACAGTCCCAGGTCACAATCCCAACATATCTGGGTTGGGCTAGGAAAGTTTCCTGTCTGAAACCTGATTAAGTTGCTGCTAATCAGTGCAGGCAATATTAGCTTAGCTGGCCAATATTGAACATAGTCTGTTCCAGGTGGCATCTATTCAGAATCTCCTAAAAAGGATTCCCATATCTGAGCTGAAGGAATCTAAATGACTGCTAGATGGCAGCAAGGAGATACAGGAAGCCCTTTGCTGCCATCTAGCGGTCATCTGAAGTTTTGCAGCCTATAGTAATGAAAACTACCCCACTGTGGCCAGATCTGGGCCCTCTTTCCTCTGCTGCTTTGCTTGGTCAATAGTCAAGACAGAAAGTGCCCCAAGACTCACAATAGTCTAGAGTGGCCCTGCTTGTAGAAGAGGGATGCAAACAAGGTTCTCTTAGTCTGAAAATTATTTTTCTCGAGAAGATATTATGGAAGAGAGTCCCTAGGTGTTCAAAAAGAAAACATATGGAGCACACACACAGTCCCTACAGGAGAGCTTCAATGTCTTGCTTTCTCTGTTGGAAATTAGAACCAATCTGTTCACTGACATTTCATTTTACAATAGCACTTAACATGTAATTTTAATTTCCTTTCCTCCCCCCCCCCAATTCTTCTACTCCTTTTCCTCTTCAGCCTTAACAGTAGCAAAATGGTCATCCGGTTTGAACGATTTGCTCTGGGAGATCTGGAATCCAGTAATCAAAAGATCTAGCTTGCCGTGTTTTAATGGTCCTTTGCCCGTGTTTTTAATCTGTGCTGTTCACGTGCCTGGGGAAACCTGTTCGCGATCTTAAATGGAAAATCCCCAAGTGATGGAAGGAGAAGATGGCGAGACCACACACCCACGCTACCTTAGCAATATGGATGTTTGATGTGTTTGCTTAAATCAGCGGCTTCATTTTTGAAATGTTTACATTTGGATTACTTTTTTTCTGTGTGAGTTAACGGTTAACAATAAATGTGATAAAAAGGTGTTTTTCTAAAAAAAACATTTTCACTTTCACTGTTCTTGTTTCAAACGATTTGGGTGCTATTTAAACCATATGATTACAAATCTAGCTTTTGTTGGTAAAACAGAACTTTAGAATGTTGCCTTTCGAGCAGACCTCCTGTATGCTGGAAGGTTTTGACAGGCCTCGGTGGGCAGCATCGGTATGCTGGATCTAAGCCGTTTGCAAGGCACTGCTTCACCCTTCCGAAGAGCATTGCCAGCTTCGGGGAAGGCTTAGAAAATTGTGAGGCCCTTTCCCCAACCCTCCCTGGCCTGGTGCAGTTTGAAAATGTTATAATCCTGCTGGCTGGGCAGGTCCTCTTACACTGTGTATTAATCTCCGAAGCTGCCAAATGGAAATGGGTTCTGGGTGAGCGTGAAATATAGTATATGTCACAAAGCCATCTTACCTGGAGACATGAGATGGGTTGTGGCTATACCTCCAAAAATCGCCATCTTAACTTTAGTCCTGTTGAGGACCCCTGAATGGCACAGTCTAAAATGCCCAGCAAGCGCCAAGTTAGGAAAAGTTGGTTTAGAAGCAAAGACTGCTGCTGAAAATATTTGAAATGGACTTTTCATATGTGTTGGGAACATCCTACAGCAGTGTTTCTCAACCTGGGGAACTTTAAGATGTGTGGACTTCAACTCCCAGAATTCCCCAGCCAGCCATGCTGACTGGGGAATTCTGGGAGTTGAAGTCCACACATCTTAAAGTTCCCCAGGTTGAAAAACACTGACAGAGAGAGATAAAATTAAAGGATCCCTCAGACTGTTTGGCTCCTGGTGACCATGTGCATCCATGTTATTTTCTTTGCAACAAAGTGAAAGCAGATTACCATTGATTGGGAATCTTTTTGACCACCCAATCCCTTTCTTTGTGATCTCCCATCCCAGGTGCCCTGCATTCTAGTTTCTTTTCAGATTGTATAAATCACTGTTAATCTTCTGCAGTTTGGAAACATAGTTTCTCAAATATCAGAGGGCAGGAGTGAGATGGGGGTTGAGGTAGTCCTGTGTGTATATGTTTGTAATTCTTGCACACTCCTGAACAGCCGCTAGTGTCTCCAATGTAACAACTGCTTCACCTTAAGGCATGAGTAGAGAAAGCTCTACTCTCCAGGTATTGTTAGACTCTAGATCCCATCATCCTGGCCTTCTGACAAGAGTGACAGCAGTCTGTTCAACTACTTTGGAGTAACATACTCCAATCCTAATCTTAAGCACTATCTAAACCCATGTTTCTCCTGCTCCCTTGTTGGGGAATGCTGAAACTCTGTTTATTCAAAGCTGCCCTTTTTATGAACACAATAAATATTAAGTGCAGTATATTGGCTTTAATTATTCTAGGCCCAAATCTTAGATTGTTGGGTTCAGTGTTTTATTTTCTCTCCTGGTTTCCAAAACATTCTTTAGATTTAACATTCTTCCAGAAACGTAGAATGGGGTCAGGGAAGGATTTGGATGCAGATCTGGAAGTGATATACGTGGTATAAACATTGTTTTTCCACCTCTCTCAAGTGATCAATGAAGCATGGAGAATGGAAATTGGAATGGTGTTCTGGATACTGGGAGGTGGGATGTTTGCTGGTGACATTATGCGCTCAGCCCAATTGTGACACTGTACACCATCCTCTGGAGGCAGCTGTTAGTACTGGAGACCCATTGCTCTGGCCATTTGCACCAGGAAAGGAGTTTGCATGTATGTGATTTAGTTAGATATCTAGTTTCGGTTGTTGGTTTGTTGGTTTGTTTGTTTACTGTGCCTGGCATTTTGGAAGCAAAGGCAAGAGAGAGAGAAAGATTGTGTATATGTGCACACACACATGTGCACTGTTCAGCGGTGATATTTCTAATTATCCCAACCACTGACTAGTCTGGCTAGGGCTCATGGGAACTGTAGTTCTACAACATCTGGAAGACTAATATAAGGAATTTACTAGCCTGTGTTTCTTACATTCACAAAACAGCAGTACAAACCTGGATAGATAAATCTTAAAACCTGAGTCAGTTTTATTCTGTTGTTTCTTGCATTTTGCAGGGGCTCGTTCCCATGGGCTTGCTGAACCTTTTCATTCTGCTCACTCAGGTGCAAAATTGGAGGCACCTCTTCCCACCACATGGTTGAGTCCTAGAAATGTGTCTTCCAGTGAAATGAAAGCTTTGATGAGAAAACCAGCTTTACATGACATGATACAGAATTCTTGCAGTACATTACTACTACTTCTACTACCTCCTCCTCTTCCTCTTCCTCCTCCTCCTCCTCCTCCTCCTCATAACATCTATTATTATTGTTTTTTCTAAAGATTCTTGCTGGATCCGAATACCTCCCTCGGTATTCTCAACACTGGCTCCCATGTGGGCTTGCCACTCTCTTTATGCACCAGCTATGAAGCTGCCGTGGCTCATAGACATTTGTACTTCAGACGTCCGTCATTTTTGGCTAGTTTTTCTTTGCCTTTACCCTTTCGAAACACTGAAATCAATCAAGACAAAAGTGTGATTCTTTTGAGCAAGCGGAATAACCTAAGGCTACAAGCCATCTGTATTTGACTGCCCCTGCTTGCCAGGTCCTTAGAAAAGTTGCCCACCAATCACAGGTTTTTTTTAATGTGCCAGAAGGGAAAACTACAAAAGACATGGAGAGGACTCATACCAGTTGTAATTAATGTAATGTAAATCTAATTAAATTAAGGTTATGTACTTGCTCCACTAAATTTGTCCTGGGTCTTGTGGCATCCCAAACTAGGTGTGATCCCCAGCCCTAAAACAATTGATCGCCTCTGCTTTCAATGCAAGTTCTGCTCTTATGAACCACCGCTGTTTACACTGTTATAAATCCAGACACACTCCAGATGTGCCAGCAAGTGAGAGAATGGGTCTTTATCACTTTCCCCCCTATCTAAGGGGAAAGGAGTATTGCACAGCAAAAAATAAATAAATCTGTGCTAGCATTTGCTAACTACTATTTTTATGGTGATTGTAAGAAAGTGAATTAGCACTGTGAGACTGTGAGGTTGTGTCTTTTTGATTTTTTTTTTTAAAAAGGGAAGTACATCTGTACCTTAAGAGTCTCCCTAGTCACAACTTAAACCATGTACGTAAACTTTTACTTTTTTTTTCCTTTTTCGATGTAAACTTTGTACAGTAAATACACACACCTATATATAAATATATATATAAATATATAAATATTTTCTATCAATTAAGTTTGTCTTCTGAAATGGCTATTAATTTAATTTAAAAATGGTTAGTGTTAATGAAGAGTTCTGTATTAGTTTATCCAACTGTTGAGAGAGAAAAAGTCTAAGAAAGAACATTCTGTGCTAATGAAATTCTGAATATTTTAGAGTTTCTCTAAGTGAATAAAATTTTGCTCTGGATGAAACACCTGTGTGTGATGACTTTTTAAAAAAATAATGTTGACTATTTCTGTGGTTTTGGGATGTAACTAAAATATAGCTTGTGTTAAGACAAGTATATTTGGGTGTTAGGATCCACACAGGAATTCTGAAAAAAACATCAGATGTTTTCAGCAATTCCTGAAAAGGAGATGGTATCCTTTTCTTATCTTCTGCAAAAGATAAATATTGTGTCACTTACCTTCTGGACTTTTTTGTGGCAATCCATGGGAGTCCATAGAGGGCAAATGACACATATGTTGTGACATCACAGGTAAGATAACACAACTTCTGTTCTCACATCCAACCTCATGATGGAACTGGTGCAAATGACAAATCACATCATTTTTGGAAGTTGTCATGATACCCATATCATCACTGGACATCACTGTGTTTTGTGATGGATATCTCTATGGATATCTACAAGCCAGGAGACAGAGGTGGTCCAAGAGGGACTTTATGCTTGGACTTCCAAACCCTTTGAGAAAATCCTTTGGCAAATATTTCTGAATGAACTGAACAGTCGTAGCATAAAGCAGGAGGACCAAAGTGTACATTAGATGTACGGACAATTCTCCATGACCCTCTTTGTAGTTCCCAGAGCCCTTTCAAAGTGGGGGAGGCCAAAAGTATTAGTCCTTTTTTGCAGGTTTAGTGGTTGCAGGGGATTAGGGTTTAGTGGTTGGGAGAGCTAGTTTGGTCTAGTGGTTAAGGCGCTGGGCTAGAAACCAGGAGTCCGTGAGTTCTAGTCCCGCCTTAGGCACGGAAGCCGGCTGGGTGACCTTGAGCCAGTCACTCCCTCTCAGCCCAGCTCACCTCACAGGGTGGTGGTTGTGGGGAAAATAGGAGGAGGAAGGGGTATTAGGTATATTTGTCACCTTGAGTTATTTATAAAAATAATAAAGGCGGGATAGAAAATAAAAAGCAAAGTGGGAGTCTTACACATGAGGTATCCATTTGGCTCCTTAAAACTTCAGAGCCTCACCAAAGGATTCAGTGTCTATATACCTGGTATGGACACAGAGTTGATAGAAGTTACGCATTCTTAAGCTATGAGGACACGGCCTTCCACAAATAGGGAACTAGTGAAGGAGGAGGAGAGAATTTTAAGAAGTTGGCCGTTTTTATCTTGCTGAGGTTGAGAAACACTGGCCTAGAGACTTGTGACAAATAGAAGACAAAGGGTAGCTGAATCCTGAAGGAGAACATGGGTAGTTTACAAAGCCATCACAGCAACAGCCCACTTCCAACCCGACAGCATAAGATGTCCTGGTGCCCCTTCCTGTGCCAGGAAAAGCCAGGGCTTCCCTTTGCTGCCTATGTTCTGATTCCAACATAGGTTTCCTCCAGACATGCTTGCCTTGGTTGATAGCCACCACCCAACAACAGCCATTCAAAAAGAGTGGTCTCACTATTCAAATCAAATCAGATCTTTATTATGGTCATAGACCAGTATAAGGAGAGTGGAGTACAGTCAATAAAAAAGCATGGAAAATACATAATACGTGAAAAGCTAAAATAAATGAAGAGCTAAAAGATATAAGACAGTATATATAAAAACAAGAAAAAAAATCTAAGAGGGGTAGGAGCATTAGATGGGTGTAGGGGAGCATAAAGGTCAGTCTGTGGCAGACTATATCAAATTACAGAACACTCCAGTATGACCAACTAGACCAGTGTTTTTCAGTCTTGGCAGCAGCTGGGGAATTCTGGGAGTTGAAGTCCACACATCTTCAAGCTGCCAAGGTTGAGAAACACTGAACTAGATACTCATTAGGTCTAGTTTATGACACAGCTCATCATCTAGTGAATTTTAAGCACTATTTGTATCTGAAAGCAGCAAGAATGTATAGAATTGCCCTCTGTGTCTTGGGTATTTATACAGTCATGATGAGTTGAGGCTAGTACAAACGGTATCCCCTGGGGACACAGCTAGTTGAAAAAAGGATGTGGAGATACCATTGACTTGCTTTCAAAACCATTTACCCAAAATCTCTCCACTGCCGCTTTATTCCAGCAAAAAAATCCAAGACCTCTTTTCTAGTTTTCACTCATTTTAGATGGCAAAGCAGCTGCTGAATCTTGCCCTTTCCAAAGATGGATAATTAATAATCATTTAAGGGAAGATTGCATTTAAAAAATAAAACGTTGACCTCGGGTCACACGCCATTTCATATGATGACTCGGTAGTTTCTGATTTAGGCCAAACGTTAACTTTAATTTACAGGAAGTTACAACTGTATCTGCTATAGTTTGTTGAAAGAACTTGCTGACATCTCTGTAGCAGAAGGTTGGCTTTCTAATGCAAACTGAGAAAAGAGAAATAAGCATGTTCCAGTTGTGCTGGCTTCATAGCAACCTCCCCAGGCTAAGGATGATGGAGAACGTAGTTTATCTCTTGTGATCATGCTGGGGAAGTCTTATTCATACACTTTCTCAGAAGTTGTAAGGAGAACTGAGTATTTTCTCCATTCTTCTGCTTCCCAAGGGCCTTGAATCTCTCCTACCGATAGTCATGCTAAGCCACGATCTCTTTTAATATGAATAAGCCCCATTTGTCTGGAATCACACAGCAGAGGAGCGCAAAGACAGCGAAACCCACCCCTCTTGGGGTAAAGATGGTTAGTTGACCCCCTCCCCCCGCCCATTGGCTGAATTCGGAAAAGCAGGGCGATGAACTGCGCGTTCGTCCCCCTGGTTGTGAACACCCGCAGTATCGCCAGCGTGGTCTCACGACACCGATTATGGGTATTACTATACTGGCGTGTTGCAATTCTTCCTTACGTTGACTCATACCCTCTCCTCAAGCCATCTCCGAGACGAGGGATCGGAAAGAACTAGAGCGGGTGGGAAATTGAGGGGTCGTGGGAACCCAGGGGATCAGGGGAATGGAGTCAACCAGTCGCGTGACCAGCATCCCCCGGTCACTTTTAAGCCACTTCATCCTTTTTAGGGAAGGAACCTGCAGCTTCTGCGTCTTCTTCACCCCCCAACTCAGGAACTGCACCGAGCTCCTCTGTTGCCTCCCCCGCGACTTATCTCCTCCCCCGCCCCCCATCTCCAGGCAGGCCCCGCCCCCTTTCTTTTAGCCCCCTTCGCGGCTGGGCTCCACGCCACTCGAGCGCGGCGTCCGGTCTGCGAGCGCTTCCTTTCGCTTGCGGCGGGGCAAACTGGGGAAACTTGACGGAGACTCCCCTTCCTCCTCGGATTTCGGTCTCAGCTGGCCAAAATGGCCTTCCAGTCGCTTTGTTTCAGACAGGTAAGTTGGGTGGGTTTAAAAAGGGATGGAAAGAGAGACGGAAAGAGGTTCCCCCCCCACTTTTTATCCCGCAATGCATCCTATAGTTCAGTATCTTGTGGCGGGCTGTTCCCCTGGTGCGCTTCAAGGTAGACAGAGCCGTGATTTAGCTACCTCTCTTAAGGCCAGGTTACCTGTCTTTCTACCACACAGTTCACCCGTTATTTATTTTTATGTGTTCTTTTATTTACTGAGTGTATAATCCACCTGTCACTGTCTCTAGCCAATAAACAATACTTTAAAACCCGAGGAACACAGTAAAAAATAATCATCCAAACCATGTTAAGCTACCAATATAGGAACAAAAATCAAATTACCCAGTGACACTCATTTTCTGAGTTCGCATAGTGCCTTGAACAGTGGTTCTTCCTCTTTTGTACGAGTGGAGCTGCTAGATCTTTGCTGGCACTATCCAGCACGCTGTGAAAAGTCTGTTTGTAAAGGGTGGGACATGTATTTTAATGAATGAATAAATAAAAGTAACGATTCATTCAACTTGAATACTAAATAAACCAAACAAAGTAACAAAATAAAATTCTGGTTGGGCATCCACAGTATGTTATGCTAGGCCAGTGTTTCTCAACCTCAGCAAGGTTAAAATGTGTGGACTTCTACTCCCAGAATTCCCCAGCCAGCTGGCTGGGGAATTCTAGGAGTGGAAGTCCACACATCTTAAAGTTGCTGAGGTTGAGAAACGCTGTCTTAAGGAATGTACTTTAAGAAAAATACTATTTCAAGAATGCTTTACTTATTTTTTAAAAATCTTCCCCATGCTGGCTGGGGAATTCTGGGAGTGGAAGTCCACACATCTTAAAGTAGCTGAGGTTGAGAAACACTGGGTTAGAGGCCTTAACCAAGATGCCATCTTGAGGGTACAAAAATAACATCTTCTCAGGAGCTCCACCACTAATTTCTTTCCTTTCAGTTTCCCCTCTCTGGCAGCTTCTGCCTCCTTCTTCCCCAACCCATACAACATAACACACTTTCACACCAAACACCTGCATACAGCTGTGTGAATGTAACACACGTCCATGATCTTTCAAAAACTGTTTTATTGAAGCGTTTGAAGTACAGATACAACAAAAAGGATGGGTTCTGAAAGTGTAAGTTTACGATTTTATGGTTTTTATAGTTCTGGGTTTTATTGCTGTGGTGAGCCACCCAGAGTTGTGTTTTAAGATGGGCGGCCATATAAATCACATCACATCAAATCATATCAAGCAAGCAAGCAATCACAGTTGCAGACGGCATCATCCCTGGCAAACTGCCACAGCATCATTATTGCACAAAGTCACATCCTTCCCCTGTGAGCACATGATACCCATGATCCACATGATCCCAGTGGTTTCTCTTTCAGTTCCTTTCAGGCACATGTCCCTTCTCAGGAAGAGAAATTTCTTATAGGAAGGGAACATATCTGATTTGCCTGAACCTGCTGGCTTCCGTGTGGGTCCTAGTGCCTGCCTAGTACCTAGCGTGGACTGGACTCATTTTTTTTATAGCTTGAAGTCTACCCTTGCAATGCCAAAGACAAAGAGGTGAACCTGCAGTTTTAATGATGATCTCCAGAAGGAATTCAAATTTATTAAACTGGACAAACTCTGCAGTGGTGGAATAAAAGTGGTATGCCAACATTGTAATATCCATTTTTCCATTGTTTATGGAGCTAGAAGTGACATCAACCAACAGCTGCGTAGCTAGAAACATACAGAGGCTGAAAATACTCTGGCTTCAGTTAAAAATATTGGTTTGTTCATGAGATGTGATGGTGAACATGAAAGCCATACAGTCCCCCTCTACGTCTCCCTAAATGTTTGTATGAGTTCTGTCACTGAAGAATAATTCAATATTTTCATGTTGTAATAAAACCCTTTCATTTTAATGAAAACAAAACTCTTTTTATATAAACAGTAATCTGTTTAAGGACCAGCAAATGGATCTTAAAAACTCTTAAAAACTTTTTTTATCGTCTTACTTTTTTATGAATACGGATTACTACATAAGTTTAACCCCGTCCCGTTTTGCCATCCCAAAGTCCCGTTTTTGTCTCAAGGAAATATGGCCAGCTGGATTTGCAGGACATGCAAGCTTAAAAAACAGATTCTTGCATTTTCTCTGCCTTGCAAAAATGAGTCCTTTTCTTGCTTCTCCAGAGAGCCCTTAGAAGGACAAGAGGCGAAGGCAGCGAAAGATACTCCTGATATAGTTATGTTTTTAATTTTTAAAAAGGATGTCTGCTATTGAATTTGGGATCCCTCTGGACTGTCTGTCCAGATTTAATGGCACCAGGGGCTTGGTTGGTCCCAGTTCAGAATTCAATCCACAAACCAAAAGTATGCGCTCCACCAACTCTACTGTTGAGTTCATACAAGGACAGAGCCGTTGAATGACCTGGAATCTGGCTATCAGGAGCTGTGATGGCAAGCCATTTAACTGCACCTTTGCAGAAGAAATCTGATAAGTACTGTGACTTAGGTTGGTTAAATATGAGGCCATACGCCAATTATTTTGATAACAGATGCTTAAATGAACTGGAGAACAGGGCAAGTTACTAATCAAGTCCTGCAAGCTTATATATAAAACAAGGACTGTAGGCATTCTGCTCTTTTAACCCATGAAGAAGTGGCTGATAAGAAAGTAAAAATTAGATGAATTCCAAACTCTGCTCATCCCTTGCTACTGCTAATACTGGAGTATTGCTACTGTCACCAGGAGCCAGTGGAGCACCAGGATTTAGCCTCTGCTTTGCGTGCAGAAAATATCACACTTAATTTCTGGTTTCTCCTGGGTGAACTGTGGAAAGCTCCTGCTGGAAACCCTGGAGAGCATCTATCATCAGCATAGATGTCGCTGAACTAGGTGGGCCAGCTTCTACGGTTTTTCCTGACCAGAACACTTGAAAATGTCCAATTTATGAAAAGTGGTGCCCGTTCCCTGCAAATCCAACCCACAAGAAAAATGTACGCCATTGTAGCAGCGTGCCCTCAATCAACTCCAGCCTTTCAGCTTTGCACCCGGCCCTTGGAAATATTCCTGCAGGTACCCATGGAGAGATCCCCTCTGAGAACAAAGTCTGTTGTCAGCTGAAAGGAGGGGTGGGGAGGGGAGGAAGGGAGGAAATGCACCTGAGGCCAAGGCTGGAAAATATCAACCTCATTTAATTCTGAAGCTCTCTAGCAGCGAGTCTGTGAATGATGCTGGTCAAGATTAGTTCCCTGGCGCACCCTGGAATGCATCTATCATCAGCATAGACAACTCTGAACTTGATGGACCAGGATCAGACTTGGCATAATTTTTATTGTCCCTTCCATGCAGCTTGACCATTTCTGGAAAGATTTGTCTAGCAGGCACTCCTGGAAAGAGAGGGGAATTTCCAGCTTTTTTGCAGAGCGGCAGCTGCAGGCCAGGAGTGACGGGGAGGGAATGGGGTGGAGCAGTTTCACAGTCCAAGTGATTTAGCGGAAATCGGTGGTGTTCCGAGCGCAGGGAAGTTCACAGACGCAGGAAATGGTGCTCCCTCCCAGCACTTCCAGCATAAAAATAAGAAAGCCGAAATAAGCCAAAGATGTACATCTTTTGAGAGCTTGCAAAAACAGCATGTGGTTAACGGTAAGGCAGTGGGAAGATCTGTGTGCCTGATCTTGTTCCCCCATTGGACTGCACCCTGTCACTGCCCCCCCTCCCCTGAGTGCTGCTTGCAAGCTGGCTGATTTGCTTTTTCTCGCTCTGCTTAAATAGAGTGTAGCGGGGGGGGGGGGGGCAAAGGGCCAGCTCTGCCACGAGGCATTGTGAAGTGGTCGCCTCTGAAGGCAGCTGTTGGTGTCTGAAACAAGGCAGCAGATGACTCGCTGCAAGTTATTTTTCATTTGGCAATACTTGACATCGCTGAAGGGTCACCAGATCTGATTTGGCCCACTTGGCACCAGATGCCAGATGAAGCTGAAATGTGCCTGGGTAAAGATTGGGGTCAAGCCATTCTCTGTGGATATTGTATGAATGTACTACGGTTCATTTGTTTGGGCACAACAAACATGGTTCCCCCTTGGCACCATCTCTGCGCCTACAAGATGGCTGCATAATGATAAAGCAAATTGTTGAATGTGCCACCTTCAGTGTTGAGGTTAATGTGACAGAGAAGCCTCCCAAGTGATCGTAAATCATTTCTTCTCTGCCTAGGGAAGGGTTTCTTTATACAGTTTCTTCTCAACCTGTGGAACTCACAGGCACAGGATGTAGCAGGGACGATCAGCGTACATCGTTCCCCTGTGCCAGTGTTTCTCAATCTTGGCAGCTTGAAGATGTGTGGACTTCAACTCCCAGAATTCCCCAGTAAGCATGGCTGGCTGGGGAATTCTGGGAGCTGAAGTCTTGAAGTTGCTGAGGTTGAGAAACACTGCTCTGTGCTGATGCACTCTCTCTGCTTCAACCCAACATTCAAACAATTAGAAGGATCTAATACTACAGGATGATGGTAACTGGCAAGATGGGTACAGCCTGATAGCTGAGTTAAAATCTTTGCATTCCAGCAGTAGTGAAATGAGGGCAATACAGTAATTCAATAAAACAAGGGGCTATTTATATTGTTTTAATGCAAGGCAAGTAAAGAAAAGTGATGGGTGGGGGAATTCTGGGAGCTGAAGTCCACACATCTTAAAGTTGCCCAGTTTGAAAAACACTGCACTGGATGCTGGAGGGTTGGCACTGATGTGTGGGTTGGGAAGGAACAGATCAGCCTCCTTAATCAGTATGTGATTTGCTGGCTGATGTGTCAGTCAAGTGAGGAATGAAGGGAGTTCTAGCTCCGCTTTCCCTGAGCTGGCATTGCCTGGTTATCCTAAGGCTGTTATGCTCAGATGGTCCAACTAGAATTGCTGAACATTTTGGAGTTGCAGTCCCAGAACATCCAGGGGGTGCCACACATTTGGGAAAGTTTTAAAGCTGCAGCTTTAAACGCTCACTGAGGCCTTGCATGAAACTTTGAAAGCTCCATAGGAAAGATTTTAAAGCAGTGTTGAAGTCCACACATCTTAAAGGCTCTGAGATTGAGAAACACTGCTCTAAAGCCGTTTTTTTTTTTTTGGCAAAGATGCCATCATAGTTCCCAAGCATTTATCCATGACGGAAATATCAATCGGTTGAGCAACTCAGGAAGTTAAATTAATATGGCTTTGGCATGCGGCAGCTTCAGCATTTAACTGATACTTTTTTTTCTTTTAAATTCTGGTTAGACTCTTCCTTTTACTGGTCCAATTTATGGTGGCCTCAAAGATGGGATGACAATATTGGTCTCCGGAACTGTTTTGAAGTCCTGCAGAAGGTGAGTCATCCAGGTGGGGGATAAAAGGATTGTAACCAGTTCCCCACGAAATCCAAATCACTTTTCAAAATATCTGGGCTGCCATGGAACTTGTGAAAGCACAACCTGAAAAAAATCCATCTCCGAACAAGGCGCTAAGCACTTTTCAGTCTATATTGTGTAACCATGATCTACCTCCCAGGCACTGATGGGAATGAGTTCTGAGAAGAACTGATGCTTTTCAGACAGATTTGAGGCTTTGCAAATAAACATACAAGTTGCTGGTCGGTTTGAGCCTTTACTCTTAATTTATCACACACACACGCACACTTTTTAAGCAACCCATTCCCAATGCATTCTGATTGTAAAGCATAGAACTATATAGTTCTATATAGAATAACGCTGGGTGTCTTTCAACTAAACCAGTTTGAAAATCCTAAAAATTAAAAGAGGAGCATCTCCCTCCTTCATGGACATGATGGAAATATGAAAGGTACCCCAGTCTGGGTCAGATTAGATACTCAGCACCCATTTTTGTGGGTTTCTGTTTCAACAGGAATGCATGGTATATATATCAAAAACCCAGAGTAAATTCAGCCTGTGTCAAGCCATTCATGTAGGGCAGTGTTTCTGAAACTTGGCAACCTTAAGATGGGTGGACTTCTACTCCCAGGATTCCCCAGCCAGCCATGCTGGGTGGGGGATTCTGGGAGTTGAAGTCCACCCATCTTAAATTTGCCAAGTTTCAGAAACACTGGTATAGTGGAATGAATGAATGAATGAATGAAATGATTTTTAAGTGGTTTGCCTTCTTCCATGATGTTTCTCCTATTTATCCTAATAGCGGATGACCCTCATCCATATGATTTCTCTTTCTCACTCTCTGCAGATTCCAGGTTGACTTTCAGTGTGGCAGTTGCCAAATGCCCAGATCGGATGTCGCTTTCCATTTCAACGTCCGTTTTGATGAGAACTGCACTGTGTGCAATTCACATGAAAAAGGGGGCTGGCAGCAGGAAGAAAGGAAATATGACATGGTCTTCCGCAAAGGCCATCCTTTTGAGATCCGATTTCTTGTGAACATCACCTCCTATGTGGTACTAAGATGATAAGTTCACCTTATGGGTTATAATCATCATCCTTTTTAAAAACGCACTTGGCTTGGTTGCAGATTTTGCCTTGTATCCATGGAAAAGCCCTTTTCAAAATGTGTCAAATACAAAATTTCACAAGATTTCCCCTGCTGAGTGCAAAACTGCTCTCTCGTGTGAAATGGGCCCCATCAATGCACACATAAACCGGTGGACCTTTGATCACACTGTCTTTTGACCTTGTCTTACCGAGTTATGTTTGAGTGGTCCATGCATTCTCCCAAGTCCGACGAATTCACCCAACGCAATTAATCTTGGTTTGATTTAAGTATTTTATGTGAATCTAGTCCTTGCCATTTTTAAACCTTGGTTTGTGACTTCCCAGTTGTGCCTTATTCGTAACCCACCAGCCAGGGTTTGCCTGCGGGGTGGACTCAATGACTGTTCCATCACTGTTGTTGTACTTGTTGTGGTTTGATGTGACAAGTTGCTATCTTTTCTTCTGCATTTGTCAGGTTCTCGTAGACGGAAGGCAATATTTGGAATTCAAGCACAGGATCCCTCTTTCCCGGGTGGATACCATTGGAATCTCAGGGGAACTGGAGGTGGTGTCCATTAGCTTCCAAGGCCCTACGGTACGTGTTTCATTTATTCATTTTATTTATAAAACACCTCTCCTGCATTTCTCTGATAAAGAAATGGGTACACTTACTTTTTTGGGGTTTGAATGTGTGGAGAATTTAGAAGGGAGAAATACATGCCTTCTTCTTTCCTTCCAGCCTTTGAAAAATGCAAATATTTTCTGACAGTTTTCAGAGTGGTCTGGGGTAAAGATCAAAAAACTCATAATGGTGGCCCCAACCCAGTGATTAAGCCCCATCCCTTCCTGATGTGTGTCACTGGCATGACGCACATCAATAGAGAGATACCTTTGATTGCATAGCAATAGCTGCCATCTTGATTGGATGCTCTGACAGGATCAGGGGCATTTACTTATTTATCTATTTAACACATTTATATGGCCACCCAACTCACACACAGTGACTCTGGGCGGCTTACAAAATTAACATCCACAATATAAAAACCCGTCAACCCACCCACCCATCGTACCCATCCATCTTTCGAAGTTTAGCAAGTTTTTGTTTCCAAATATTTGAATCAGGGTTTCAAAGCATCAAGTGTGGAGTTAAAGTTGTTCTCCCTATTTTTTTTAATGAATTGGTGGCCAGGAGCCATATTTATAGTTTTAGGGGTTGGGGGCAAGAGATGTATTGTAAAGGACGCTCATGCAAATGAGGTAAAATACATCACACCTTTTGGCAAGGTAGGGATTTAGGTGGATTGTATTTCAGCATTATCTAGGGTGGGGTACCACAGCTTTTCTATCCCTGTCGGTAGGGCTCGGCATACACCAGTAGAGATGGAAGTGTTTTTTTAACCCCCTCCCCTGTTATCATCAATTGTTGATTGTCCCTTATTACAACCACTTTTCCTACTGCAATAGGAACAGGGAAAATTAGCCACAAGGGTATCTGAGATATTCTATAGGTGCAGAATCAGTCCTCTTTACGCCAAGTTTAGCTTGGGCATAAAAGCAGAAATTCACCTTCCTTTTACTTATAGAGGGATTTCAAAACTGCACCAATATGTACCTCGACAAGGAAACACGTAAAGAAGCTGCAGAGAACAGTTGGAGAATTCTGCTAGTGTCTAATGAAGAGGGACAGGCATTTCTTTAGAGCAGTGTTCCTCAACCTGGCTGGGGAATTCTGGGAGTTGAAGTCCACACGTCTTAAAGTTCCTGAGGTTGAGAAGCACTGAATTAAGGTGTTGGACCAGGGCTGGAAAAAACAGGTTCATGTCCATCCTCAACCATGGAAATCCACTGTGTGAATTTGGGTCAGTCACTCTCTCAGCCCAGCCCACTTCACAGGGTTGTTGTGAGGATCAAATGACAGGATGTCAGAAAGCACCACATTTTTGTATTGTAATTACCATCTAAGCAGTGTTTCTCACTGGCTGGGGAATTCTGGGAGTTGACGTCCACATCTTAAAGTTGCCGAGATTGAGAAACACAGATCTGGAGGTAGCTCTTCCATTCTGATGTTTGCTTATTCAGTTTTCGTTTTTTTTCCCAGACCTATCCAGTTTGCCCCCATCCGATTTTCCCAACCGTCTCACAGGTATGTCATACAGTCCTTTAAAAAAAAAATCTATGGAAATTTCTCCTCTGTTCTCCCCAGCTGTAATTGTTCTTGGACTATGAAGAAGGAATTAGAGAACCATTCTAGTTGGATTAGTATTAGCCAGTGTTCTGAAGTGGTTAAGATGTTAGACGAGGGAAATCCTGGGTTCAGATATGAGGGACATAGAGCCGTCTGTTGTTTGTCAGACCAATCTACCCCACAGGGTTGTTGTAGAACATACTTAGTGGGAGGGAATGCTGTGTAAGATGCCTTAAGCTCCTGAAGGAAAGGTGGGATATAAATCTAACAAGCAAACAAATAAAAAATAGAATAATCTAGATTAACTTGAATGTATTTGGCCTGATCTAGTTCTGAGATAGTTACATAGACCCTACCCCTCATCCTGCAGGTTAAATAATTCCATAGGATAGGCCGTAGACATTGACCTTTATGTGTATTATTATTGTTGGAATTTGCTTCGAGAAGTCATATTCAATCATTGCACCTCCTACCTGCAGACAGAAGTGGTACGGTCCTTACTCTTCAGGACTCCACCACACTGAGCAATGTTTTGGGAAACAGGGAGATGGGAAAGGGAAGGTTCCATTCCTAAACATTGGTAGGGACAGATGAAAGCTGAGTTTTGCTTCGGAGAGCTGAGGGCTGCAAGATGAATTCCAGCCCACGGTGTGGGGATCCATGCATTCCTTCATAGATGTCATAAGGAGAGTGGAGATGAGCAATGTTGTGATGCCACTGCACAGTTGACACCAAGGACATTGGTTGTGCGATGACATCATGATGCAGAAGGCGTCTTTATGGGTTGTACCAGACTCTTATGTGTTTCTCCCAATTTACTGCTGCTCAAGCAGGTCTGGCAGATTTTCCATCGTCATGAAACCTGCGAAGGCTGTTTAATCAAAGTCAACGATTACATAAATGAAATATGCGGAATGCAAAACAAAGCAGAATGGGCTGCTGGGAAATGCTTGGGGACAGTTGCCAAGAATTTGAGAGTAAGACTACAATAGCATCACTGTCCACTGTTTAACACAGTGTTTTTCAACCACAGGAGCTTTAAAACGTGTGGACTTCAACTCCCAAAATTCCACAGCCAGCCATGGAATTCTGGGAATTGAAGTCCACATGTCTTAAAGTTCCTGAGGTTGAGAAACATTGGTCTAATAGCTGTCACGAGCTCCTTGGCTGGGCCAAACTAGCGCCCACTGTGAGCTGCCACTGAGATTTCCTAGGCAATGTTGTCAGAGGGCATTATGGGTAATTGGGATGACAGATGTTTTGCAGCTGGCATAAAGAAGCAGTTAACTCTTGCAGTGAGAGGAGAAACCAGGATTAAAAATGTGCCTGCTGGGTAATATTAATCCTGCTTTAAGGAATTGTTGGATTTTATAGCTTTCTGGCAAATGTTTGGCTTATGTATATATTGGGAATTTTTAAACAAATATAAAACTTTCCTGTAAAATCCTGACTGCCTATCGTTTCTGTTCATAGACAAATGCTTATCCTGTTGGGCAGTGCTTCCAGCCACAAACTTACGTAAGTGTTTTGTATCGTATTAGCAATGCGATTGCATGTAAGTCATCTTCTCCTAATTAGATGCCCTCCAATTATGAAGCATTTCAGCTCCAGGCCAACAGGGAATTGTGAGAGTCAAAGTCATTTAGTCCAACACTACTGGATACCTTTTGTTCTTTGACTACCAAAGACTAACACGCTCCTACAACTTGTGCCCAATAGTCAATGATAAAGATGACCTCAAGCCACATTGGACTCCTAGTGACAACATGGACATGTGTATACAGGTAGTCCTCACGTAACAACCACAACTGAGACCGGAATTTTGGTTGCTAAGCAAAGCAGTCATTAAGCAAATCTGACCTGATTTTATGATCTTTTTGTGGCGGTTGTTAAGCGAAGCACCATGGGCATTAAGTAAACCATGTGGTCATTCAGTGAATCACACAGTTCCCCATTGATTTTGCTTGCCAGAAGCCAGCTGGGAAGGTTGAAAATGGCAATCACATGACCACAGGATGCTGCAATGGTCATAAATATGAACCAGTTGCCAAGCACCCAAATCATGATCATGTGACCATGGCGATGCTGCAGTGGTCGTAAGTGTGAGAACTGGTTGTAAGTCAGTTTTTTTCAGCACCGTCGTAAGTCTGAACTGTCACTAAACAAATGGTTGTTAAGTGAAGACTTCCTGTATTCTTTTATTGGCAATGATATGGAAGTGGAGGGCCCTTGTTTTCTCTCAGGATGTTTCTTTGACTGCCCAGTGGTCTCCCATCCAAGAACAAGGCTGAGCATGTTGTGGCTCAACTCTGGGTGATTTTATGGACTGCCCATGTTGGCATAAGTACAAAAGTGACTCCCCACTGACTTCTCCTGGGCTGTTCTTTGACTTCCTTGTGCAGTCGAGAGCCGTGGGATTTCCTAAATGGGCTACGTCCATCCATCCACTCAGGTGGTCCAACCTGTTTGATTATTTTTATATTCAGGGTCAGCGTCAGCCAGTTTTGTCTAGGAGCCAGGGGTGTCTGGGAAGGGGTCAAAAAAGTCAATATGGTAACCACAGCTATGTGAGAGAAGCCCTGCTCTGTTCTTGTGTGTCATGACATGTGTAAAAAAGGGCAATGTGGGTCACTTGCCATGTTGATTTTTTTGACCTCTCCTGTGGATGCCACTGCTAGGGGCTGACCTAGAAGTTGCTGCCACAGTTTCCCTGAAGGAAAACGCACCCCTAAGTAGAAGCATATCCACATTAGCTTCCATAATGCCTTCCACACTTTCCCCGATGGCCGGGTTCTCACAACACACTAGACCAGCCTTAAAATGGTGGAGGACAGATTTTGGCTCAGAGTGGGAACCCAGTCATCGTCTTTGCACGTCATGTGAATCAGGGCATCACACTCAGCCATCCCGTGTTTGGTTAGTGTGGGCAGAGCCTGGTATGGGAAGTCCGCAATTGGTTGTTAACCTGCCTTGAGGATTAAGCATGTGTGAGAGCCAATATGGAGTGGCGGTTGGGTGCTGAACTCAGCTTCCTGTCTGCCATGAAAGCTCATGGGGGCCTCTGGGCTTGCTGTTCTCTCTCAGGTCCACCTGCCTCATTGTGATGTTGTTATGGGAAGATATTGGAGGGGGCAGTGTTATGCATGTCCCCTCAGGCTCCAGAAGAACCTGGTGCTCATTCTCTAGTAAGAGCTGCCATAGGAAGGAATCATGCTGGGAGCTGGACTTGAGCATCGCTGGAATTTCCCACAATGCATCCAGTGTAACTAGGCTCCTTGGGCATTGTGGGAAACCTGAACTGCTTGGGCCAGAAAACCTTTTGAAAAGGAATCTAAGATGTCAGCAGAGGACCATGGTAGGGCCTTGGCACTCTGGCAAAAATGGAAAGATGCCAGCGGCTGGCAGGGGCAGTGGATCCACTGAGGACACCATTTACGACTGTGACCAGGAAGAACCATCTGTGCTTTTTTAGGGACAAAGGCTACGCTCAGATGGATGATCAAGGCTGTCCAAGGGAGGAGGTCAAAACAGTCAACATGGCAAGAGAAACTGCCCCCTTTTTATGTTTGTGATCATGTATGATCATGCACATTAAAAGGGGGCAGGGTTCATGCTGCAGCTTTGGAGAACAACTGCATGACCCCTGGAAGAGATGCCACAGCCTTAACAAGTTGTAGACGGGTCCTGTGAAGTACCTTTTCCCTTTCAGTCCAAAATGTTGCATGGCTGTAGTGTATTATTAAATTTATTTTATTTATTATTAAATTGTGTGGTGGCAACTGACATTTTGACTTTCTTCACACCCACTCCAGTGGGCGCCTGTATGCAATTGGCCTATGTTGACCTCCGACTGATAACTTGAAGGTGCAAAATAGAAAAAAAAAGGCAGATTAAATCTAATACTGTTCGTGTGTGTTCTCTCCACAGCCTCTCCCTTACCGAGCTACCATCTATGGGGGACTTTTCCCATCCAAATCGATAATAATCTCAGGTTCGGTGTCCCCTTCTGCCCACAGGTAAAGACCTGGAAATATTCTTGGTGAAACTCCCCTCCACATGATTTTATTCTGAACTCATTTATTCTGAATTACTTTTGAACTAATGGCTTTGGGCTGCATGGTTGGGTGGGTGACATTCAAATGATGGAGCAAAATGCTTAAGACTTTGAGTGAATGGAAAGTGGACAGATTATTTTGTTTTGTTTTGTTTTGTTTTGAGATGGCTCTTAGAGTTTTCTTATATGAAGCCTGTTTTTCAACTTAGGCTATAGTTTTTGTGTGTTTTCCAAGTAAGAAAACATGCCTTTGTTCTTTTCCACCTAAAATGGCCATGGCGTTTTGGCAATTGGTGGTAGGTAGGGATGTGCCAAAAATGGAAAATTATAGCTTGTTGTCAAATCCAAATCTTCACCATGAGACAAATTGTGGTTCGCAAACAGCTGCTAAACCAAGATTTGAATCCAGGGCTTGAAGCTGGATCAAAATCCACAGTTTGAGCCACTTAGTTCAGTACTGCATCTGAACCAACAAGCCACGGTTTGGGGAGTCATCCTCAGAATTGACATAGCAAATCTGGAAGGAAGACAGGAAAAAATACAAATGTCTTTATGTATGCATGGAGCATGTCATCGTTTGGATTACCATGCACATTTAGTTTGGTTTGAAATTATACGTGAACCAGCCTAATATTTTTGTATCTTGTCCTTGAACGCTCTCCCAGGGCGCTAATTGTAATTCATTATAAATTACTGTCTTGTAATACTCTAAATTCCAGGTGATTGTTTGAACAACAAACAGAATATCTTAATAGATATATTGCAGAATTTAATTCTGCAGTTCAAGTCCATTCCACCAGCTGCAGAGAGTATATCTTCTGTGGACACTCACACCACACCCATATTGAGGGAATATTTTTAAATAGTGAGGACCAAAAAGCTGTAAAATGCAAATGGCATCATCCATCAGAACATTTGCATAAGGCTGAAATGTCTATAAAGTACATATGCGCAACAAAGACTCTTGGGACATCTTAAAGACTAACAAATTGATTATGACATAGGTAGAGTGACTGGGGATAACAATATACTTACCAAATATATTGTTATCCCCAGTCACTCTACCTAAGTCATAGTTATTCAGCACTTTGGATTCAAAGGGAAAATGGTGTTTTGTAGCACACGAGGGCGCTCACGTTGCACCTATCAGCAACTCCTGAAATGACACGCATTTTTATTCTGGGATCATGCTGCAGCTTTGGAGAACAACTGCATGACCCCTGGAAGAGATGCCACAGCCGTAACAAGTTGTAGACGGGTCCTGTGAAGTACCTTTTCCTTTTCAGTCCAAAATGTTGCATGGCTGTGGTTTATTATTAAACTTATTTTATTTATTATTAAATTTATATGGCCACCCATCTTACTGCCATGCCTCTGGGTAGCTTACAAGATTCATCAGAATGTAAAGTGAATCTCCGTCCACATGGAGGATTAGGGACACTGCAAAGGAACGTCAACATAACTCGAGTGAGTTGGCGATACTTCTTAAATACTCCTTCCAGGAACAAAGTTGGCTGACCAGGGACACAGCCAGTTGGGTGACAGGATGAACACCTCTCCATCACCGACAGTCATTGTTCAGATGTGTCACCTTGCTCTATGAAATAAAACGAAAGGAAAGGACACACACCCATTCCAAAAGCACTGACAGAGATAAAATGAACTTTGCTATGCTTTTATTAATTTTTTTAAGTGCCAATAAAAAGCAACAATCACTACTAACCACCCTCCAGTCATGATGGAGTATGATGGGGTAATAATTTTTTCCGGAACTGGAGGCCTCTTGATTAAATCCTAAAAAAGAGGATCTATTCTGAAAAAGATTCTTGCTCAGCAGATTCACGTGGGACTTCCCCTTTGAGAAAAACAGTTTGTGGCTTTTGAATCAGCAGTATAATATCCTCAGAAGCTGGAATTTTCGTTGTGTCATTTCTGGCTTTGGGGTCTGCTGTTTATTCCGAGGTGCAATATTTGAGTCTTTTTATGTAGGTTCCACATCAACCTGAAAGCGGGGAACGATGTCGCTTTCCATCTCAATCCACGGTTCGATGAGAATGTAATTGTTCGAAACTCTAACCTCAACATGTGCTGGGGTTCAGAGGAACGGTACCTGCCCGTTGGGATGCCTTTGTCGTGTGGCCAACCCTTTACCGTAAGTCGAGGCAGTTTGGCTGTTCCAAGTGATTGCGTGAACTGACTTAAATTTGCATTGATCAGGCTAGCCGAATGCGTGAATCTCAGTTTCCTTGTTCGCCTGTGCAACAGCGCTCCTTTGAAATTTGCACTGCAATGCAATGTGCTGCTTTTCACCTTTAAAACCCCCAAGGCTATTAGGTTTGAATTATTCCTCAGCTAATGCTCAAATTGAACAGAGGCTCTTAGATATGGCTCACCAGGATTTGCAAGCGACAGTTCAAGTATCTTGCTCCCCAGGATGCTTTGAAATAAGAGGTGAGGAAGCCTTTCACCTTCCACCTTACACTGAAATCCTTCACTATTCAAAGATGGATGGGCTTGTGGCAGGGCTGGGCTAAATGTCTTCTCCTCCCAGATGTTATGGGGACAATATAAGGGAGTTAGCTCTCCAAACGAGTGCATCCCTATAAAAATCAGGATATAGAGTCAATGGAACCTATTGTAATTTTTATTTTGGCTTGCGTAATGACCTCATTAATCCTATTTTAACACCTTTTCCTGGACATTCAAACCATTTTTATGTAAAATGTCTTCTCTTTGAGGTTTATTATAATTAAGACAATATATAAAACCTGCCTCTGATGTTTCATTATTCTGATTTTATCTGTAACCTTCTCTAGCATGGCAATTAAAGAAGGTTCCTTAGAACATGCCATGAGAAGGGACCTTGGAGGTGGACCTTCTCAGCTGCTGCCTCCTTTCTTTGGAATAACAATCACTCCCCCATGCCCACCTCCCCAAGATCTGCACAGCTATGACTTTGCTGGGATTTTCAATTAGGGAAGGTGCTGGCTGTTCCAAGAAGACTTGGGGATGGATATATCAAGAACTGTTCCTATTACAGTAGGGTGTTCATTTAAAGAAATTACTTAGTCCTTGGTGTGTGAGTGGGTACTTGATTTTGTTGTATTGTCAACTGTTTTCTATTGTTTTAATCCTACTTATGAATGCAGGGCAATGATTGGAGGGGATATAAACCCATTAAAAGAAATAATAGAATAGGTCAATACTGTCATCCTTCAGATCAGATTAAGAGGTCTGTGAACTTAGTTCACCCACAAACTTTTGCCTCACCACCTACTTCCTCTATCTTCTAGTTTCTTTAATTAAAAATAGGTTAGCCTGCCATAAAGCCAAGCTCTGTTTTATTTTTGTTTCTAAGAATGCCCTGTTGTGCGTGCATTATGACATCACATTCATGTATGGGAGGGGCAGAGCTTGTGTCACATGCCTTGTTTAGTTATTTTGTTGGTTTTCATTGGACACTTTAAGCAAAATCTATAGATACCTACCAGAAAGAATATGAAAAAATAATAAAACAATATAATGCAAAGCAACCAACCAGGGATTTTAAACTATATGGGGGTTATAGCTTTCTAATATAGCATTAATTAGTTGTAAGTAGTATAAAGATATTCACATGAAAAGACTAAAATGGCTGTTAAACCTGAACTAGATACAGTACATTATTAATAATATAGTGTATCAATAATACAGTGTATCAATAATACAGTATAATATAATGCAATGTAATACATTCCATCCATATTCCTAAGTATTTATTCTGATTTAAGTTTCTCGTAAAATTGAAATATGATTCTAAGATAAATCCGAATTTTGGGTGCGGTGCCAATTCATGTATCAGATGAAAATCTCAAACTGGTTTCCACTTTGAGTCAAACTTTGTGTCAGATTTACTTTCAAAGTGTGAAGTTATTGTGGAGACCCATCATTTAGTCACTTTGATGACATCGTCAGATTTTTCAGTTGCCTCTGTGTGAAACTGCTGGTTTGTTTCTGGGAAATGGGTATCTTGTGAGGTCGATAGACAAAATAAAGACTTAAAGACCTGGGTCCTATTGTGGAGTCCTAATAAAGTTATCACAAATGTGCATTTTGTCTTTATAGATCTGGATTCAGTGTGAAGCACACTGTTTCAAGGTGGCTGTGAACGGACATCATCAGTTTGAATATAACCATCGCGTGCATAACCTGCATCAGATAAATCTGCTCGAGGTAGAAGGTGACGTGATGTTGACCAACATCCAGGCTTAAAGTGACCGGCAGATGTGCCTGTTTGGATGGCTGTGCAATTGGTGTAAAATGTTGAGCTTTACTACTTAAATGCAAACAAACGCTTTTTTCAGACATGGCAGCCATTTCTTTAACCCTGTTGAGTGTATGTGTATGCAGGCTTGCTTCATTCTTTAAGTATAGACTCATTCCTGTTTAACTAATTGCATAATAAACTTTGTCCCTAAATCCATCTCTGGAACAGGGGGAGGTTAACAGCTGGTCACCCCATCAGCCTGAACCATTTGGCATAGTGGTATGTAGTGGAAATACAACAGAGCAAATATTTGAGGGATTTCCACATAGAAGAGGGGTAGACTTCATTGCCCCGCAAGACAGGACAGAATCAGTGGGTTAAACCTACAAGGAAGGAGGTTCAGGTGAAATGTCAGGAGAAACTTCCTGACTGTATGCTGCAGCCGGTGGAACAGGCTGCCACATGAAGTGGTGAATTGTCCTTCGCTGGAGATCTTCAGACAGAGGCTGGATGGTCATCTGTGAGAGAAGCTCTAGTGGATCCTGCACTGAGCAGGGAGGATATCTAAGATCCCGTCAGACTCAGGTGATTTACATTCATCATACATTAGATAAATGGAATTATAGCAGTGTAAAGGATTGCACCTCTCCTCTCTCCTCCTCTGTTTTATTGCCTGAGCATACCAGTTTATATGCCAGGATGTCTGTGGAGGGAAGTGCCTTGAGAATTTTTTTTTACCCTGAAGTTTTGTGTTGAGCACCTAAAGTCTTGGGGGCTGTCCTCCAGCTTGCTGATATTTTCTTCTTGTGCATTGTTGGCTACCCAAATAATGGGTAGTCATTAATCTTATCAAAGCAAGAAGGATCCAGTTTTTGAAGGCTGCAACATTTATGCCATGTTGTCATATACGCACTCTCTCAGTGCAACCCACCTTGCAGGGTTGTTGATGTGGAGAAAATTGTTTATTTAAAATGGGGATCCTATTCAATTAGCAAAGTCTTTTGTAATGCCAAAGGGGGGAAAAACCAACCAAGCTGAATATGTGTCTTTTAGGGATGTTTTGAAATCCCTGTTGAGAAACTTCTGAACTCTGCTTTACTTTTAAAGCCAATGTTGTGGTTCATGGAAAATGTATCTGCATCAGATTTTGTTAATTCTGATTTTCTACAGACGAATACTTTCTATAAACCTAAATGTGAGTATTTAAGAACTATATAAGTGATCAGATTTCTTTTCTTGCAGTCTAATTCTGTGAATAAACTAGCTTCATTCATATCTACTGTTTGCTGACTCAAGTGTTGTAAGCTGAAATTTTGCTTCCGAGTTAGATGCCATGGAAATTTCAAGAGTGTATTTCTTCCTTTTTGCTGCTTTGGGCTCTCAGATTTAAATAAATGGGAAAAGAATCTGTGGGTCAAGCGCCAATAATATTCCTGACAGACAGTGCCCAATTTATTTAGGTGATGTGGAATTTATTTGAAAAGCACTTTGCATGCTGAAAAGCCTGCCAGAACAGCTTACAAAATAATGATCTGTCTCTGTCTTTGGGCTTACAATCTAAAGAGATGTGACTTATAAAGAAGACAGATGGGGAGGAAAGAGGAAAGATTGAGAGAAGAGAAGGCCCACTTCGCAGCCCTCATTATAGTAGCAAGTGAGGGGAGAATGGCCATTTCTGTGTATTTGTTCCTTTCCTCCCTCACAAATTGGTGGGTGTCAAATTATACACATTCAAGAACTTTCCTCTTTGCCAGGGTGACTCCCACATGGGACCAGTGGCTCAGCCAAACTACCTCTATGCGCTAGTCATGATAGCTGCTGAAGGAAGCAACTAGGATGGTCCTTCTGGGATCGGGAGAGCCATAATCTGGTTCAGGAAAGTCACCATTCTATATGGAGCCCACTGGAGTTGGGCAGCTATAACAAATTTGAATGAAGGGGTGGGTGGCCAACTGCCCCCCTTGACAGTGAAGAACTGCAGTCCAGTTGTGGATTGCTTTGGTGGATGGGATCAGATGGAAAAGGCTGTTCCATGAAAAACAGCCAAGTGTGTGGAGGTGATACCCATCTTGTCAAAAGAAGCTCCAAATGAATTTATTGGGATATGGAGCAGTTAAAAATTGGAGCTGGTTCTTCAGCGTTCTAGCTCTGATGCTGAATGTAGTGCATGGAGAACGATTGGAGAATTCTGCTAGTGTCTGATGAAGAAGAACAGTCATTTCTTTAGAGCAGTGTTCCTCAACCTCAACAACTTTAAGTCTTGTGGACTTCAACTCCCAGAATTCCCCCAGCCAGCATGGCTGGCTGGGGGAATTCTGGGAACTCAGATCCACATGTCTTAAAATTGCTGAGGTTGAGAAACACTGTTTTAGAGTTTACTCAGTTAACCAAGCTGAAGAATGAGTCAATAGTGCCAGTGAGGAACTCACAGATGGTTTATTAAAGTCCTGTCCCTCAGTTCTTTCCTTCACATTCATCCTTCCTGTTCCCCCAAGATGTGAGACAAAAATGTGTTCAAGTCAATAGAAGATCTGATTTTATTTGCCCTGTGCTGATGGAGACCGGCTCCTTCAAAAGTGCAAGACAGGATCTTGGAGTTGGAACAATCAGTAGCCCATCATTTGGGGCGCAGTTCTTATTTACCATACAGATCAGGATCATCAATACCAATTGCATCTCAAGAAATGCTGGGCCTTTATCTGAAAGGTGCCTGGAGTGCCAGTGTTGAGATTCTCAGGGTAGTTTCATTCTCACCAAATAAAAACTTCTGGGGGGTGGGGACAGGAAACACTTGAGTGCTAATGGAATGTGAAATCAATGGTTGTAATGTGATGTTGAGAGTCAGCTTGGTGCAATGGTTGAGGTGCTGGGTAGAAACCGGGGGACTGTGAGTTCTAGTCCTGCCTTAGGCACCAAGCCAGCTGGGTGACCTTGGGCCAGTCACTCCCTGTCAGCCCCAGGAAGAAGACAAGGGCAAGCCACTGCTGAAAACCTTGCCAAGGAAACGGTTGAATCAAGACTGATTAAGAGAGAGAGAGGAGAGAAACTCTGGAGTGATGTGGCATCACATGAACATACAAAATGTCATTTGCCAGATTAGATCACTCACCCATCCAGTCCAGAATAATTGATGGTTCTATGTCTTTAAGGCAGTGTTTCTCAACTGGCTGGGGAATTCTGGGAGCTGAAGTCCCCCCCGTCTTAAAGTTGTCAAGGTTGAGAAACACTGCTTTAAGGTGATAAACTCTGTGGAAACTGACCAGTTTCATCTCAGTATTATCACCTAATAAACAGGGTATGTGTGTGGGGGATGTTTGTTTTAGGTTTTTTTTTTTAAAGAAAGCCACTATAGCATACTGTCAGATTCAAGAAGAAAATCTGAGTAGCACAATCAACATAGAATTAAGCACTTTTGTGGCCCTTGAGCAAAGGTAGAAGTCTAGAATTTTTTATTACATTTTAACCCAATCTTTCTTCCTGTGAGATGCTCAGAGCAGTGGGCACAGTTCATCCCTATTTCCCTTGTAAGCTAGGCTGGATGAGAGAGTGACCAGCCCCTAATTACCCAGAATGTCATGGTTGAATTGAGGTTTGAACTCAGATCTCCCCAGTCCTAGTCCAGATTTCTAAGTACTGCACCATGCTGGCTAATATTTTTGTTCTGAAGGTTGTGCCCACAGTGCAAATCAGAGATGGACTGGGATAGGGGCAATGATGTGAGGACACAGAATCAGTGCCTGCCAAAATCAAAACCAAACAATTCCAGCCATTATTTATTTATTTATTTAATTTATTTATCAAACTTGTCACCGCCCATCTCCTCCGACCAGAGGGACTCTGGGCGGTTTACAGCACAGAATAAATATACAATAAAAACCTTAGCTTTCCAGACCCTTCCCATATCTGGCGTCCAGCAGATGTTTTGAGATTGTAACTCTCAGAATTCCCATGAATATAGGTTGCAATATAACTAGGATCCAGAAATCCCGCCCACTTCCCTGTAACATGATGTGCCTGGAAAACATGACCTCCAATAGCTATGCCTTAGGCACATGGGCAAGGCCAAGGGCATCCACAGAGGAGCTCAGAAAAGTCAAATGGCAGCCACAATGTTGTGACTAAAGCCCATCCCTTTTTATGTGTGATGGGCATGCAATCCTGTGATCACAATTGTCTTCTTGACTTTTTTGATCCCTCCTACAGATGCCCCTACACAAGACCTGCATAAGTAAGCACCTACAGGTAGTCCTCACTTAACAACCACAATTGGGACCATAATTTAGGTCGCTGAGCAATGTGGTCATTAAGCAAATCCAGGCCTGATTATAGAACCATTTTTATGGTAGTAACCATGTGGTAAAGCGAACCATGTAGTTGTTAAGCAAATCACATGGTTATTGAGCAAACCATATGGTTGTTAAGTGAATCACGCAGTTCCTAATTAATTTTGCTTATCAGAAGCCAGCTGGGAAGGTCAAAAATGGCAACCATGTGACCACAGGACGCTGCAACCCTTGTAAATGCACAATGGTTGCCAAGTGCTCAAATTGTTATCACGTGACCCTGGGGACACTGCAACGGTCGTAAGGGCGAGGAACAATCGCAGGTCGTTTTTTTCAGTGCCATTGTAACTCAAGACAGTTGCTAAACTGTCATTAAGTGAGGACTTCCTGTGTAAGCTCTTCCAATTTTTGGTTTTAAATGAAGCTAGCTTTTTTTTTTCTTTTCTGAACATTCAAAAGCAGGGTGAAAACAGCCCACAAAAGCTGCCCCTTTGTCCAAGAATGGATTTTAAATAATAATAATAATAATGACTGATCACTACAAAAGTTCCAATAAAATATACATAGTCTAACAGAATTAAATATAATTAAATAAAGTAATATGTAGTATTTTTTCCAAAACCCCAAGTGGGTTTTGTGGTGCAAATCCTGCTTATCTGGTCCACTTTATTTTAGCTGGGCTTGAGAATCCAAGACATTCATATGTCTTTCAGCTTTTATTTCTTCCTCGTCTCTTTGGTTCTCTTTTGGAAATGTTGCTCCAAATATGTCTTCTTGGTATCGTTTCTGCCTCTGTAAAAACAAAAACAAGAAAAGTTGAGAATTGGTGGCATTACCTGAGTATAATTCCTGTGCAATATTTAATAGATGCCTGGATGGAAGGACTCAGTTAAAATGCAAGTTGTTCAAACCAGCAGCATCCACAGGGAGGGTCAAATTCAGACTGGTAGTGGGTGCAGTGCCACCATCCAAACCTTGTCCCTTTCCTACACGCTTCATCATGCATGTAAAAAGGGGTGGGGCTTGGATCGCAGTTTTGTGCCTGCCACCGTGCAGATTTTGACCACTCTCTGCGGATGCCCCCGATGCAACCCCAGTTGCATTGGGGAAAACTATTCAATAAATACTGTACATTATTCAACTTATTCAATAAATAAGTTGAGATACCCAGGACCACCATCTTGTAAGTCCTCACCACCAACTCCAAGATTATCTTAGCCAGCTCAGTTACGGAGTGGGGCCTACAGTGGCAGAACCCATCATCAGTCCCGAATTAAATTAAATGGTTTATTGGACTTCTTCTCCTCCTGCTCATTCTGCTGTCTGGGGTCCAAGACTTCTGCCCCTCTTCTGGATTTGGGCAGAATAGCAACAACAACAACAACAACAACAACAACAACTGTTGATAAGAAAGGCAAAACAGTCTGGATAGTGGGCATTGCAATACATGGAGACAGCAGAATAGAAGAGAAAGAACTAGAGAGAATCACAAAACGCAAAGACCTGCAAATAGAAGTAGAATGACCGTGGCAAAAGAAAGCAAAGATAGTACTAATAGTAATAGGTGCCTTGGGTGCAATCCCAAAACATCTGGTGCACCACTGGAGCACCATCAGCATTGACAAAAACACCATCAGTCAATCGCCAAAGGCAGCTTTACTTGAACAGCTTACATCCTGCGACAATACCTTTCATATTATTAAACAACAACATCTGCCTATCCCAGGTCCTTGGGAAGGACTTGACTGGTGGACAAAAATGCCAAATCCAGTCTAAACATCTGACTGACTGTGCGACCAACCATAATGCCAAATCATCAAACTGAACATCACAAAAATATCTGAAACAGGTTATTGCAGAACACGTGTATCCCTTTTTTTAACATTTCCATCCTGATATCCTTAAAAGAATAATCCAAGGCAGTTCAGGCTATCGTTTACATTTTATTGCAAACCACTCAGAGTCCCTAGTGTGGGGGGAGATGGGCAGTGGCAAAAATTTGAATAAATAATGCTACTACTACTAAGTCTGATAAAATTTGAAATCAAAGCTACAAATCTGAACGAAAAACAGCTGAAAAATGAAGTAGAAATATATTTGTCAAGAATTAAATATTTGACAAGAAATGTAACAAAAAGGAAACAGTCCCAGTACAATTTGCAATTAGATTAAGTTTTGTAGACTGTCCCAAACTCTTTGCAGAAATAAAGGTATTCATAATATAGCCAAAAGCCACAGGAGAGGATAAGATTGAGCTTGTTGGTTCTGAAATAGGGACTATGTTTACCCTTAAAACAGTCTTCCCTAATGCAATTGTTGGACTACAATTTGGGAGATGATGGAAATTAGAATCCATCACTTCTTTAGGGTCTTTGAGCCTGGAAAGCTTTTCTAAAAATCAAAGATTACCAACTTCTTAAGGGTAGCCACAGCACACAAAGACAAGCATTTGTGTCCCTCAAGGACATTTCCTTGCCCGTTTAGAAGGTCATTCCTAATGTCATTCAATGGAAGAGAATGTCATTCGACAAAATAATCAACTCATCCCCCTTGCTGAGGAATGCCAGGAACACTGCATGACCCCAGGTGCCAAGCACATGAGTTGAGAACTTTCACTGGGCGGTGATTTCGGCCCCTTCCGTACGCCATGTTTATGATGCAAATTAAGTTTAGGATTCAGTTTGGCAGCCAACCAAACCACAGTGGTTCATCATACCTTCAGCTGAAAGCAGTAGTCCTCTGCTTCCTCTTCTGCCAAGCTCAGCTTCTTTGCAAACATCTCCTTTAAAGTCTTTGCCACTTCACTGGCCATGCGGATGTCCCCACAGACATACAGGTGGCCCTCTTCTTGGTGGAGAAGCCTGCATACTTCTGCTTCCAATTCATTCCGAAGGAGATCCTGCACATAAACCTGAACCATTTCCACTATATCATTCAATTTTGTCTAAGAGGGCTGCAATATTTAATCACTTAATAAGATAGATCATTAGTGGCAAGCAGCCTGGTGCTCTCCAGATGTGTCTGGATTGCAGTTTCCCTTAGCCCTTCCCAGCATGGCTCGTGGCCAGGATTATGACGATTTAATTAATTTATCTGTTGGAGGCATGGAAACGGGGTGCTTCAGCTACAAAGCTCCTCAGAGCAGAGCAAATTATAAGCGAATAATTTTAAAAAGACTCGCAAACTTAAACTCCAAAAGTAAGGAAGAAGGAGGGAAGGGAAGAAGGAAGTTCTAAGTATTGTGCAAAACATTTTGAAGGCACTAGGGTGTCTACCACTCCATAACTGGACAATCTAAGTCAGCTTTTCTCTGACTTACAATGCTTGGATAATCTAAGTCAGACTTCTCTGACTTAAAATGCTGGCTGGGGAATTCTGGGAGTTGAAGTCCACACATCTTCAAGTGGCCACGGCTGAGAAAGACTTAAGTCATAGCTGGGCAAATAACTAGTATCTTCCCAATATTTTGGAGTACAGCACCATATACTGTATATGCTAATAGAAGAGAACAGCTGTAGTGCAGGGCTGAACTGTGAAGTTCCTGGTGCTCTCTGAGGTTGGTTGATTGCTTGCAGACGTTTCATGGCTCAACTAGGGATCTTCATCAGCGTGAGCAAGTGTGGGGTTTACTGCCGCACTTGCTTGCACTGATGATGTTACTTAGTTGGATAGAGAAGATGAAGTTCTCATGCTATGCTGCTTTTGGACAACCGGCTTGCTCACTGTCTTTGTGTACCGTACTATACTACCGTACTCTTTTAATCAGTGAGACCAGAGATGGAACCCAAGACTTTCTGGGTCCAATGTTAGTGCTTGTAAGGTTGGAGAACCCAAAAGCAATAGCTAATGGCGACTGGGTGCTCCAACCTTACACATCGAGGGGAATGAAAGATAGAGGAGAAACAATGGAGGGGCAAGGGATGAGAAGAGAGCAGATGGCAACAACCCCACTCACAACTGAGAGACTGAGAGGCCACCATCACGCGAGCTGTCAAGGCAGAGGAAGGGGTGGGACAAAGAAAAGGCGGGAGGCTTAAGAAGGGAGGCGGGAGGAAGTGGGGCCAGTCGTGGCTTTGACAGACTGAGATAAAGAGCTAATAAAGAACTTCGCATATCCATCATGGCTTGTGCTGTGAGTTTCTAAAACTAGGCCTTAAAATCAAAATCCTCACTGTGCTCTGCCCTGAGCCATGTAACAAAGGCGAGATGCCACTGAGGCTTACTTTGGGGCTCCCAGGCTCTCTGGAGTAAGCAGTGTAGACCTCTTGAAGAATCCCTTTCTGATGCATCTCCTCCATTTCTTCTTGATAAAGGTGATCCAAGCTGGAGTGCCGGCAGCCAAACAGCAGGATCAGACCCCTCCCTTGGATCCCTAAAAACCAGAAGGCCAAAATCAGTTGGGTTTCTTATGATGCTCAAGTGCGGTGTTTGCAGGGATACCCTTGGGACCAAACTATGGATACTGTGCCCCAGTCAGCAGAATGAACAGGGGGGTCCCCTAATGCAGCTACATTATCACATTTTGGAATAAGTGGAGTAACTCACAGCATCACCAAAAGAGCAGCAGAGCCGTGCTGCAGAACCACAATTTAATGATTGAACTGCAGCACTGCATGGGGTATGAGAATACAAGTCTCATGACAGGAAGCATAAAAGGCTGCCTCAAGCTAAGGTCAATTTACCTTTAGACCTATCTTAGCATGTTCCCTTTGCGAAAGCTACTTCACAGAATTAAGCAGATGTGCCAAAAGTGGAAGGCTTGTCTTCTATGACCCCAAATAAGAAATTAGAAAGTTTACATTTAGATAACTCCCACCCCTAATCACTGCCCATTTCAGCTGCATGTGGATTTGTCCAACCAGATCTCTCAGAAACTAACAAAGCCCACTTCACCTTTCTTTTCTAAGTCAAAGAGTCGTTGTTGCCAGAAGCTTCTAAAAGGAGCAATTCCTGTCCCAGGACCAATCAGGATACACGGTTTTCCTGGATCTTTTGGAAGTCGGAACCCACCAGCACTAGACAACAATGCCAGACAAAGAGAAGTGCAAATATCTCTTCATGAAGTGCATATATCTCTTCTTCCATGAATACACCCTTCTCAAATTATTTTGCAATAGATCATGTATTTTAATCCCTTTAGATTTCAGATAAATATAGGTAGTCCTTGCTTAGCAACCACAATTGGGCCCAGCAACTCCATCACTAAGTGCTGCAGTAGCTAAGCAGAAAAATCACATGACCATGACAGACCTACAATGTCCCTTCCTCTTTGGTCATTAAGAGAAAGATCACGTGATCGCAACTTGCGATTTCACTTCTGCATTCTCCATTAACTCTGGTTGTTGCAAGCTGGCTGAGAAGCATGCAAATGGCAATCACATGACCGTGGGACACTGTGATGGTCATAAATGAGAGGATTGGTGGCAAAGCTGTTTTTTTTTACACTGTCATAACTTTGAATGGTCGCTAAATGAGACATTTGGTAAGCAAGGACTACCTGTAGATTCATATAGATTCCACCCATGCCAATTGGAAATGGTCAGTCCTTCCTAGTTTACTTTTATTTTTTGTCTCCCTCTCACTGAGAAAAGACTAAGATACAACTCATCTCCTTGATATCCTAATTTCTACTTGCAGGTCTTTGAACACCACAGAAATCAGTCCACATGCTTCACTCCCAACAGGATCAACCTGTGTTTCATATGACACCATTCTTTTGAGTTTGAGAATTCAAGTATTTGTTACGAGCTACTTCTCAGCTGCTACCTTACCTGCGAATAAAACAGGGAATTGTCTTTTTTAGGGCAATGGTGTTCAACCAAGTACTGCATACCCCATGGTGCACTGGACCTTTTCCATCTGAGAAGAAAGGGGCAGAAAAAGACCACACATATGAAGTTTTTGTGTAGTATTTTGGTTTAGCTGAAATCACAAGAAAGGTTATAGAGTAGGGTAGAGTAGACAGACTTTACTATATGGTGAATTTAGTACCCAATAGAGCAGTATTAATGCTTTTGAACTTTGCTGTTTGAGAAGACTCCTGAAAATTTGGCAAACAACCAAGAAAACAAACCAATGGATCATCAAACAAATCAACCCAGAGTCCTCACTCAGTTCACAAATGACCAGGCTCAAATTATCCAGTTTGGACATGTTGTATGAAGACCCAGCATCCTGGAGACGCTCTAATTCTGGGAAAGGTGGAAGAAAAGAAAAGAAGAGGATGACCAGCAGCAAGGTGGATGGACTCAGTTGCAGAAGTGATGGGCTGGTGGGAACACTTTAACCCAGTCATCTGCCCCATTCTGCCTACTTAAGCCTCCAAGCAAAAGAACTGGATGGAAAGAACAGCCTGAAAAGAAAGCTTCCCTGTAGTCAGAACTGACTATCAAGGCTTGGCAGCATAGACTATACCTCCTGAGCACTCGACAAGCCATTGGGGAAAGGGCAAGTGATGTCATGAAGCTTTGCCAGTACCCTCCTGGTGCAGTTTCATGGCACAGAAATAGGAGCCTGTATTCTCAAAATAAGGAAGATCGATGCTTTTGAACTGTGGTGTTGGAGGAAAATTCTGAGAGTGCCTTGGACTGCAAGAAGATCAAACCAGTCCATACTCCAGGAAATCAAGCCAGACTGCTCACTTGAGGGAATGATATTCAAGGCAAAACTGAAATACTTTGGCCACATAATGAGAAGACAGGACACCCTGGAGAAGGTGCTGATGCTAGGGAGAGTGGAAGGCAAAAGGAAGAGGGGCCAACCAAGGGCAAGATGGATGGATGATATTCTAGAGGTGACGGACTCATCCCTGGGGGAGCTGGGGGTGTTGACGACCGACAGGAAGCTCTGGCGTGGGCTGGTCCACGAAGTCACGAAGAGTCGGAAGCGACTAAACAAATAAACAACAACAACATAGTAGTGACCATCAAGTTCCATGAGTATGAAAGTAAATTTTATGGATTCTCAGGGACTTCACCATACAGGACCAAGAGTTGGACCACAGTCTGATCCAGAAGGGCTCACCTAAAGTTCTTCTTTCACACAATTAAAAATCAGACTGATTTCATACATACACCAGATCCTTCCAAGAAGATCTGTGCTGATCTGAGAAACATTCAGGGGCATCTGCAGGAGGGGGTCAGAAAGAAAGATGGTGGCCTTGACTGTGCAACACACTTAAAAAAGGGTGAGGCTTTGATTGCACAGTTGCAGCTGTCATCTTGACTTTTCTGGATGCCCCTGGAGATACCATCATGAGGAATAACTATATATAGACTGCAAACCACATACACAATTGCCCATAAGTAAATTAGCATGGCTATGTCTGCCCGATGTTGTTCAAACTGTTTGATCATTTTGTTCTTCAAGGCTAAATCCTGTCCTCTTTTATATTACTATCAAGAATTAAAGCATTCTTTCTCAGCAATTTCTGCCAACAAAGAACCAAAGGGAGATTTCGTCTAAGGAAGTGTACATGACAGATTTATCCTGACCTTAAGATTTATTGCTTTTATTTCTTTTCCCAGAAGATCATGCTTTTCCAAAAGCCTAAATGTCCCGTGATATTAAGTAAAGGTAAAGGTTTCCCTTGACTTTAAGTCCAGTCGTGTCCGACTCTAGGGGGCGGTGCTCATCTCCGTTTCAAAGCCGAAGAGCCGGTGTTTGTTCGAAGACACTTCCGTGGTCATGTGGCCGGCATGACTAAATGGAACGCCGTTACCTGCCCACCGAAGCGGTACCTATTAATCTACTCACATTTGCATGTTTTCGAACTGCTAGGTTGGCAGGAGCTGGGACTAGCAACGGGAGCTCACCCCGTCACGCGGATTTGAACCGCCGACCTTCCGATCGGCAAGCTCAGCAGCTCAGCGGTTTAACCCGCAGCACCGCCACGTCCCTGTTCCAAGTTATTTATTTATTTATATCCCACCTTTATTTTATTTTTTAAATAAGTCAAGGCGGCGAAGATACTAAATACTCCTTCCTCCTCCTATTTTCCCCACAACAACAACCCTGTGAGGTGAGTTGGGCTGAGAGAGAGTGACTGGCCCAAGGTCACCCAGCCGGCTTTCATGCCTAAGGCGGGACTAGAGCTCACAGACTCCTGGTTTCTAGCCCAGCACCTTAACCATTAGACCAGACTGGCTCTCCTATTCCAATGCTACATACGTACATCTGTTTACTTTCCTAGTTGCAAGAACTTTTATCATCACCAGCAAATGATGATTCCTGGCACAGCTGGAAAGAGGATATAATCTTGTAGCATCAATAGGGATATCTGTTGAGCTGTTCAAAGGTACGTTTGATGAAAAATCACCACAAACGCAGGGCCAAATGAAGTTTCAGTGCAGAAAGCCCACTTACATCTGGATCTATAGGTCACCATTGCCACAGTCAGATGTAATTCCTGGGGCTCCCAATCCTGCGAGGAACTGACGGAGTAGTATCTGGGCTTGAGTAAAGGCAGCTGGGAGAGTAAGAAAGATGTAGAGATGCTGATGGATGGGAATTCTTCCAGGACTTCCAGGATGGTGGGGTTGTTGTAAAATTTCCACTTATTGTACTCCTCCAAATTCTACAGTGAAAAACAAAACATACACACATACATACACACACTCAGGCACCTGGTGTTTAATTATTTTTATTTATACCTCCTCCAAAACGGGGGTACATGTTGTCATAGAAGCAATGGCGCCATGTAAAATTGCAAGAGATAACACAAAGGATAAACGTAAAACAGGAAAACAGTATAGAAATAACCACAAAGGCCACCTCCAAGCCAGAGGTGGACAATGTGCCACCCCAGACAGGGTTATCCATAGGGGTGGTCAACAACGCAATAGGGGAAAGGGTTTGAATTTGCTTGTCTGGTCACAACACCAAAATGGTGGATCAACCAGGCAACTGAAGTCCTGCCCTTTTTTATGCGTGTGCATTGTGTGCAATGTATGTTTAAAAAGGATGGCTTCTATCACCCAGTCATGCTCGCCATTTTGACATCATTGTCATCCTGTGGATGCCTCCAGACCCAGAAACTCCTGATGACCATTATTAAAAACCTGGCTTGGCTTCCATCATTTTAAGCCAGGAAACACATGGAAACTGTAGTGAATGGGCAGAGAAGACCCTCCCCGCATTTCTTGGCAGACAGCAGTATCTGTGTGCCAGTTTACATTCAAGTCAACTGAGTGGATATTTTATACACTGGAAGATCCTCCCGTTTGTTTCTGCTGATAGAAAAGGATGGGTCCTTTTAGAATAAGCAGGAGCTGGGTATCAACACAGAAGCATCCATGAGGGACCAGGGCGGAGTCAGACGGACATCAGGAGTGTTGTGATGCAAGCCCCATCTCTTTCCTACATGCATCGCAATGTCACACACATGCCTAAAGGGGCAGGCCTTGTGGTGCAATGGCATGATACTGCTTTTGTCATTTTGATGAAATCAGCAAATTGCTATGGACAGTATTATACCAGGGCTAGGTAAAAGAAGAAAAGTTGACACAGTTCTCCTGAGCCTCTGATTGAAGCTGGAGGCTTACAAGAAACTGGAAAATCCAGGAGAGCAAACCAAGGACTTTTGCCTCAATCACCTGTTTGGCCAGAAAAGTACCTTAGACTTTTATTGCTGCTATTGAAAGAACACCTTCCTCCCATACTCTTCTAAAAATCCAGGGAAAGAAAACCTCAACCATCCTGTCCTGTCACATATAATCAGACCCTAACCACTTAGCATTACTGCCTTGCCCAAATATAGTGGTCTCTGATCACTGAAAATTTGCCCACCCTTAGCCAAGATGAACAGTATATGTTGTCCCATGTGATCAACCTACAAGTGCAGCATTAAATGGGAGATTCACAGAATTGAGGATGCATCCATGGACCATATTGGCAGCTGTAAAAAAATCTCTGAAAATTTCATTTAAACCAGAATGCAATAGGGTTATTTAAAAAAACTCACTGTTATGGTAACACGTTCCCTTTCATTAATAGATTGGAAATAGTTTGCCTCCAGGTACAGCTCAAAGTTCTTAGCTTGAGTTATGAAGCCCTAAAGAAGGGAGCCCATCTCTTAATGGCCAAAGCCACACAAAAACTGGGCAGGAATCATGGAGAAGAGTGGTAGAGGCTTTAATGTACAGACTGAAGGGCCTTGGATGTTAGGGCTTTTAAGGAGCTTTGGGGTGGATCCTTTGTTTTTTTCATTTTTACTAAGTCTGTTTGAGAACACGAGAATCCTAGAGATTTGGAGTCCTTGACTGGGACTAGCAACACTGAAGATGTTGCTCAGTCAGGCAATGAAATGTCTGCAAGCAAACAGCCAAGCTCAGAGAGCACCAAGGACTCCACAGTTCAACCCTGAGCTGCAGAGATTATTTTCTATTAATCCTAGAGATGGAAGAGACTATTCAGGCCATGGAGCCCTACCTCCTGCTCATTGCAGAAATCCACTTCAAATGCACCTGAGAGATGACTCTCTGGCTGCCCCTGAACCCACCCAATGAACTCACTACCTCTCTGATTCATCAGTTCCACCATCAAAGTGTTTTACCCATAGAACTTTGTTTCCTAACATTCAGTCAGAATCTGCTTTCCAGTAACTTCACTTCAGTATTACGTGACCTGAATTCTGGCATGAGAGAACAGGTCCTGACCTTCTCCTATGTAAAGAAGAGTTTAAAGAGCTCAGAGTTTTTCATGGGTTTCCTGTCTCTAAAGATAGGAAAGTGCCCCACTGATTTTTGGCAATCACATTTTGTAGCAAGTTTTGGGTTGGAGAGAAGGGCTCCAGAGCAGCATAGTGTAGCCAGAGGATCTCCACCTATCTGTTCTTCTGGGCCTGTATGAGAATTTTTTAGTCTGGACTTCCAATCAATTCACCCACTGGTCAGCAGGAAGTAAGAATGCTAAGAAGTGGCTGAAATGTCATGGGGTTTTGCAGCCCTCACCTCTGAATACTTGTGTGATCTCATATGAGAAGAGTGAAAACTCATCTGATCATACAAGAGCTCATGCAAGAACACTGAAACCTCAGGGGATTTAGCAATTTGAGATTACAGCCATTTACAAACTTGAAAAATATTTTAATTTTTTTGTTTCATTTGGGGATTCCATACATGACATCCAGAGGCATGTCACCAATCCCCGATCAGTTCACTGGGATTGCACTATTGTAGCTATATTAAAGACCATCTTGAGTTGAACTTTGCAGATGACTGTGTAGACATGTCCATGTAACTTTTTTGGTGGCAGTACGAAAGTGATTCGCCTCTAGGATGTTTTTCAATTTCCCAGGATGGCCTACAACCATGAAATCTCCTGATGGTCTCCCATCCAACCACTAACTGAATCCAACCCAGCTTAGCTTTTTCAGATCAACCATGGTTGGCCATATGCTGACATTTTTCACTAGCAGATGAAACAGAGCCATGCTCTACAAGCAACATTTTCTCTCCCTGCCCATTACTTGTCCCAAACTCACATGACACAAGAAATTCAGCCTTTCCTTCTCACTTTCATCTTTTGCCAGCTGGGAAAGTGATCTTAGCAACTGCTGGGAAGGGGGAGAGGTGACATCAAGGAAATGCATCAAGGCTTGGGAGAGCGTACATGCTGGAAACTTTTTGTAAGAGGCCCAGTAGGCACCTGGAATGAAAGAGGAAATGGGTGAGAATATATTCTGAGAATCAACAGAGGAAATCAACTGGGGAGAGACTTCATATAGGTAAAAAAAGAGCAATAAATATATCTGACCAGTTGCCTTCCAGAATTGTCTTTCCTGTTGACCTTAACTGCTAATTGAAGTCCCTACCATCCCTGCAGCGGACACCTCGTCCCCAGAGCCTTTGAATCATTCTGCCCAAATTATAACTAATGGCTTTCCCAATCTGGAGCATGAAAGTACCTAGCAAAACAGGAGTGTTAAACTCCCAATAGACTTAACACACCTATTTTACCCGGGGGGAAAATAGCTAACAAAAATACCACACCCCATATGGGAAAAAGGCAGCCCCAAATTCCACACACCCCTTTTCTGATAAAGGCTCCCTCTTTGAGGGAGATGGGCCATGATAAAATTAATAAATAAATAAATAGCTGCCCACTCCTGCCCAAGAGGAACAGGGCCAAAGCGAACAATGCCAAGATAACAAAGGCAGCCTTTTCTTTTCCTTCTTCATTCCAACTTCATTTTGGATATGCATTCTTCCCTTTCAACTCCATCTTATCTGATAGAAACTTGCTACAAGCACAACAAAGTACTGAAATTATCCATCCATCTTCTGCAACAGGACTGCCATTGATTCTCTACAGCTTAGCTTTGCTCCAGCTTGAAGGTCCAGGAAAATAAGACCAACGGGGCTATTTTTGTTTCTGGACAGTTAAGGGCTCCCATTAAAATAATATTTCTTTTCTTGCTTTCTTATCAAGGATGCCTAACTTACGATCACTGCGCACTTCCAGTCTAATGATCTCATTGAATGGAGGAGCATCTGCCACATGGGTGATGATGCCATCAACCAAAGCTTTTTGGTTTCCAGGGAAGATCCCAAGATGGTCTCCAGGGAGATAGTTGGTTTCCTGATTGGTTCCACAGGAAAGTTTAATTAGCATGGTAACACGGCTGAAAAGGAAAGGGAAGCACAAACCCATTTTAAGTCAGCCGTCACAGGATTTCCTTGTTAAAACCACAGGCAGGACACTTTTCAAACATCATGTGGTGTGATTCTTTGAAACCATTTAAGGGAAAAATTGTTCCATTTCAGTACATGTCATTATATTTTTAGTTGAAGGAAGTGTTTTGTAGCCATAAGCTACAGAGATATACAGTGAGGAATTTTAAGTCTCATATACATTTGAAGATGCAATTTACCCACACCAAGTGATTGAAAAATGTTAATACCTTTTCCAGCAAGAAAAGGGAAGGTTAAGGATGATTTTTCATTTTAGCCCATATATATATATTGCCAAATGCAGCTCCTGGCACATGTTTTAAAGACTGAATGCAGCTTTTGGCCCTTAAAAAGACGTATCTCTCTTCCTTACATAGAGCCAAAATACAGTAATTTTCAATTTTATTTTATGATGGAACAATGACCTTTAACTATTTATTGGTAAAATTTAATCCTTTTATTGATATAAAACTGTGTGTTTGTATATATATAACTGCATGGAAAAGTTTAGGCACTTCTGGTCAAAATGCATATTTCTATCTAAGTACACAGAAGCTAATATAACTTCTACATGGCACAAAGTTAAACACAACAATTTTCTGCAAATTTGAATGCACACATATGTGCAGTTAGATGTTTAACAGGTTCAAAATAAGAAAACAGGGAATATGGCAAGCATGAAAGTTTGGACACCCTTTCAGTCAGTACTTTGGAACATTCCATTTGGAAGAAAAAAACAACTGCTGAGTTGTTGAAAAAAATGAGCTTTTTTTTCTATTCTTGCTTTTGGAATTCTTTCCCACTCTTTCTTGCAGAACAATTCTAGCTAAGAAATATTCTTAAGTCTCCTTGCATGCACTGCATGTTTGAATTCTGCACCCAGTTTTTCAGTAAGTATTCATAATAAAAATTCACAACCAAATTTCAGTAAATATGGGGATGCTGAAGACCATTCCAAAACCTTTAATTTTCTCTCCTTGAAGAAGAGCACGTTGGTTTGCCCATGTGACACCCCTACTTACAAACTACGCTGGTTACCAGTTGGTTTCTGAGTGCAATTGAAGGTGCTAGTCATCATCTTAATAGCACAGAGCCTTGATAGTTATTTATTTATTTATGTACTGCCCAATTTTCAAAGCTGTGTGTGCAGTTTACAATAAATTACCACCTCCTTCCAATTGTCTCTACCCATCCTATAGGGTCTGGCAGGCCTGGCTGAGCACTGATGATGTTACCTAGTCGGGTAATGAAACATCTGCAAACAAACAACCAAGCCCAGAGAACACCAAGGACTCCACAAAAAGATAAAGATTTGCGATGGCCTTCACAGTCCCCACATATACTCATGAGCAGTCTTTAATTTATGCCACTGTTCCATTCCTTGTACCAGCTGAACTTTTATGTATTGCAATGTTTATGCATATGCAAATATGTAATCTGCTGTATTTTACATTCCTTGTGTAAAGTCAAATTCTTGAAAATTGTGTCTTAACATAGCAATTGCATGTATATATTATAATGCACACATTCATACCCATATCAGTGATAGGAAGGAAACAGGGGCATTCATCCATAGGCATCAACTACTAACCACAGTAATGAAAACATTAGAAAAGGTTCATTGTGATACCACAATGCAGCCCTGCATTTTCAGACTTGCATCTCATGTCAAGATGCAAGTATGAAAGGGCAGGGTTGGTGCCCTGCCATCATAACGTCCTTTTCATCTCTTGCCCCTCCATGCCTCCCCTCTGAAAGCTGATGCATTCAAGTCACCAGAATACCTGGACTGTGAACTCTGAAGATTCTGCCGAAATTTGAGGGTCAATGGGACTACATTTTTCCCATGAATATCGCCAAGTGCTATAGAGGAAAACAAAGAAACAAACCATTTTTTGCCACATCTAAGCAAATTTCAGACTATTCCAGACAATACCTGAAAACCATCCAAGGACATCTTAAACCCAATTTTCCCAAGATTCTGGGGCAGCTGTGGAAAAGATGCAGTTGTTTTTAAGGTGTTCTCAGTAGGTGTTACCTGCACACCCACCTGTGCTCCTAACACACATTACTTTTTGAATGTGGACCTCTGCACAACCAAAGTCTGTATTTTTTTTTTCTTTGCTTTTAACACAAACAGGTTGACTGATTGCAGAGAAGCAAGTGGCCATTCTATTTACCAGCAAATAGTTTCTCTATAATTCATCTGTTATAAGATAGAGGACTGGAAAATTAGATTAGGCAGTTATGATTTCAAGGGTATAATTGCAATTATAGTTATATAGCCACCCAATGGATGGGCACAAAATGGGGAAAATGTTTTATGAATTTGGAATAAAACATAAAATTTGAAGCATACAGTTGGCAGCTTTTAATGATGGAAAAATTCAACATAGTCTATATGGAACAATGAGAATCTGAAATAATTCCTTGATTTTTCCTTTCTATTCCTAGAGCACAAAAGTGAATGTCCACATTACCTAATATACAGATAAAATAATGTAAAATCATATAAAAATCACATATACGATTTTTTTTAAAATTAAAAAACAGATATTTATTTAAAATCTTCCCCTTGGCCAATTTTATGTAAGTTGGGTTGTTGGTAGGACTCAGTATTAATGTTTACTCCACCTACGTATGTAGGCCTGCGATAAAAAATGGAGCACAATTTTGTTTCAAGTTGCCATTGTTCCTTAGGGTGGAATAACTCAAGACAAAATGCTTAATTTTGTCCTGAATTTGGAACAAAGCCCTAAAAACAGGTTATTTTGTTCAAGCTCAGAACACATCCCTTTTGGGTTTGAAATATTTCCCTAATAACCACCAGAAAGGAAAAATCAAGGAATTATTTCAGATCCTCATTGTTCCATACAGACTGTTGAATTCCATGCATTAAAAGGGATCAAACTGATGATAATAATATCATTCAATTAAGAACAACAAAGGCATTTAAGGATCAGAGGAGAACATACCTTTCTCTAAATTCAATGGCTGAGAGTCATAGACAATCCTAAAATCTTTGGGGTTCCACGTTTCCTTACATGTGTATTCTTTTGGTAACAGGATCCTGTGCTTTCCACGGATATCAAAAATTTCACAGGCAGTCTTTTCAAATATATATAAAAAGAATAGATGAAAGTTATTGAGGGTTCTATGTAACCATCTTGAGCCTTTGGGTTAGTCATCTTGAACCTTCCAGTTAGGGGTTGAAAGTAAATTAATTTCAGTCAAATGGCTTGTTTAAAAAGATGATTCAATTCACAGCAAAGCAACTGCAAAGATCATTCAAAAGATCATACAAATATGGCTTTCTCGCTTCTTGGGAGGCCAATGCTAAATATGCACATGGGGAGGGAAAGTGAGAATTTTCAAGAACAAGGTAATTAGCATCAATTATGCATGCAAGTGGCATGATTTGCCTCTTTAGGAAGCAACGCCCGGATTAGGGGATTAACCCCATTGTTCCTTAGAGTCCAAACTTTAATGGATAAATAGGGACACTGTTGGGAATGAGAGGCTGTTAGCTCAGTGGCATGGATAATCGGCAATGTAGTGTGAACACAGACTCCACGCAGGCTTTCTACAAGAAGAAATAGGAAGTAAAACAGCAACCAGTGAACATATACAGGTAGTCCTTGTTTAGCGACTGCCTTGTTTTGCGACCAATGGCAGTTCTGATGGTGATGAAAAAGTAATTTTACAACCAATCTTTACACTGATGACCTTCGCAGGTCTGTACTGCCAAGGAAAGCTGAAGTCAGATCATAAGCACAGTCATGGTTTCACTTAGTGACTGCCTTGCTTAACAACTGAGTTGCTGGTCCCAATTGTGGTCACTAAATGAGGACTACCTGTATACTGAGGCTGGGAGTGCCTCTCTGTATAAGTCAAATACATTTATTTTTGCTGTAATGCATTTATCTCATCTAGATTCTTCCTTCCTAGGCCCTCTCCTCCAGGATAAATAATATTTTGGGGCTGGGTCAAACCTCAAACCTCTCACTTCCCTCAGGGAAATCAACTAAAGCAGTGTTTTTCAAACTTGGCCACACATCTTAAAGTGGCCAAGTTTGAAAAACACTGAGGTAAAGCATCAGATTCTGCTATACCCCTGTAGAGACATTGAAACTCTGAGACTCGCTGTGCATCGTGGTTATTGTAGTTACCTGGAATGTAAGAACTGCCCAGGCCCGAAAAGCTTCTTCCTGCCCATTGAGTTCATCTCCTTCACCCATTGGGCTGACTGGAGATGCCCCCAACTGTGCCAGTTTTTGGTGCACACTGCGGGCAAAGGCACAGAATTCCGGATACATGCTTGAACCCAAGCCAAAAACCGCATACCTGTTCCAAGAGAAGAGTTGCATTAATTGCTGGTTTTTTGATACAGTCATGGAAAAAAGTATGTGTGTTGGAGGAGACTTCATCTTAAAACAGGCATTTTTCCAAGATTGGCCCTGTTGAAGTACCACAGTGAACAATATATTGAAAAGTTCAAAAGTCTGCAGCTTGATAGAACTGGGAATACTTTTATACATCATAATTTTAATCTATTATACTTAACAGGGTCTCAAGAACTGTGGTCCTGCTGATCAGGATAACTTTATTTGTTTGTTTGTGTTACTATACTAGTATGCCACCCACTTCACCAGACATTGTGCAGCTCACAACAAGAGCACATCAATAAAATCTTCCGATAATAAAATTACCATAAAGGATAGGGCCACGCAGTCACCTAATAGCTAAACCATAAATTAAAATCCATAGAAAAACCAGAAACAACACTGCCTTCAGTCTATCTTCTAAAAGCTTTTCTTCACCTTTTTCTGGAATATCCTTAAGAAGGGGATCATTCTCAAAGGGCATGATAATAACATATGAGGGTAGAAGAGGTGAGACATTAGCTCAGAGGTAAAGTTTAAGCTCTCCAGGTGGAGATAGGACACATTCCTGCTTAAAACAGAGAAGTCAGTTTTGCCATAGGCCTACTTTCCACAATCTGTGCCATCTACCCATTTTGGACTCAGTCATCATTTTCCATTTTGGTGGGGGTGATGGAACATAAGAACATAATCAGTACCCTGCTGGACTGGACCCCTGGCCCGTTTAGCCCAGCAGTCTCTTCTCACGGTGGCCAACCAACTGCACAAGGAAGCCCACTGGTCTCCCAGCAGAAGGCCTTCAGCAGCAGTCCCACGGCCATCAAGACTAAGAGCCATTGATCCCCACTGAAACCACTGAAGTTATAAGCAATACATATAGAGAGTGCCAGATTGGGGCAAACTGGTTTAGATAATATTAGATGAAGTAGCAGTCCACCTCAAAATAAGAGCATTTTGAATCCCTAAAAGATTCAATACAGAATGGGAATTGGTTAACTTGGATAAGCAAAATTCTGGAAGTAATTACCGGAATTTGTTACTCAATTGTTTCATGGACAAGAGGGCATTCTGCAGTGTCTGTAACAAAAAGAAAGACCATTATATTGCACGGATAGTGTCACTGATAGTAGAAGATCAATATATAGCGTGCATTAAAAATATTACTTTGCCATTGCTTGGTGCATCGCCATTTCCAAAAGTGCTGGTGACCACCAGAAGTAGAGTTTCCTTCTCAAGGTCTCTTAGGTTGTAATCAACCATACAGGTAACCTAAAAGGAGAAAGGATTTTTATCAGGAACTGGAGAAGGCAGAGGGAAGTGGATAAAACATTTTGATGCAAAAAGTAATATTCACTGTCCATCTCTCTTCAGAACATGGGCAACTTGTAGTCAGACCAGTGGGTCCTCTAGACAATGATCGAAACTTATTGGTACTTCCGTAGTTTCAAGGAGAAGATTAGTTCAAGTAGGCTGTGTGATGCCCATCTAGCCTTCAGAGCATCTTTTTTTTTAATCCAAAGTGCTGCAAAGCTCTAGTATGAAATAGTTTTCAGTTTAGGCTCAAGGGGACACCGGTTACTTGAGAACGTTGCAAAGCTTCTGTAGTGACTTGATCCATTGTGGAAGGCAAGCTTCCCTGAAAGCTACCTTACCTACTTTATCAACCTGTCTCTGCTATATACAACTGGAAGGCAGGAACACTGCACTATCTTCTAGGTATTTGCTATAATATTGCTCTTCTTCACAGTTAAAGCAATAGATATAGATATAGATATATAGATATAGATATACGGCACATATAGATATAGGTCATGGTCAATCACAGGTATCTTACCTTGGTACTGAAGGCACAATTGAACATGTCACCCAGCTTTCGAGCCAGAGTCTCTGATTTCCCTGTTTCTGTTGCATAGAGCACCGTTGCTTTGACCCTGAAAGCCATGGCTCTTCGCATCAGTGAGGATGCAAAAAACACGGCCCTGCGAAGAGGAACATTTGCTTTGATCCAGTTCCAAGAGTGGATTGTCAGACTGGTATCAAATCTTATCCTGGAAACTTACTTGGCCCAAATGCAGAATTTGATCTCTCTCTTCTTTGGCTTGTGTTTCTCATCTTTCCAAATGTGTGTCTCCCATGCATCCACCTTGAGGGATGGGAGAAGTTGGATACTTCAGAGTCAGATTACCATGATTTAACCCAGTCACCCCACTTTGCCTATAAAGCTACAACTGATTCCAGAGACCTATGGCTTCTCCTGCCAATGTTTCCTTCTCTGGTTCTTTCCTCATTCTGTTTCTAACCCTTCCCCTCCCTTGCTGTGGAAAACAGCTGGGTCTCTGCACTGGGTAAGCTGAACTTGGGAGTACTGGTGTACTGTATTTCTTCCTATGGCTCCTTGTCCACTTCTGGGCTGCTCTGAAGTCTTTTAGAAATCAAGGAGGCTTCACATAGAGATACTCGGACACTGCTGTGTGTTAAGGACAACTTCAAGGAGGGTTACGTACTTCCTCAATATATGTCCAGATCATTCCAATTTTAATTACAGTACATTAATACCTTGTGTAGATAGCAAACACTTGCTCCCTTAATAATGTTGTAAGCTATTCTTCGTTCCCCAGAACTACCTTTTCTGAAGTCATACTTATGACTAGACAAAAAGTGTGGTAAAGATAAAAGGAGGAAGGAAGGCAGAACTGGGTTTGAATTAGCTGGTGGCAGAAGTGAACCAATGGTCTGGACTCAGCTTACATGAGAGTGACACTTAGGAACTGGGGGAAGTACCACCCACCCACCCACCCACTATATATTTCCCTAATATATCAGTTCCAGTATAATAACTGAAGCCAAAATGATGGCTTTTTATGGAGGACGCTGCTGATTTTGGATTGAAAGATTGCCAATATGAACCACACAATCAGCTGAACTATGTTTTGCTCACCTGATAGTAGTAGAAAGGTGAAAGGATGTAATTCAACATCTCCTGGTGGAAGAGAGGTGTGATGCTACCCGAGATGGGAGGCACCAGCCAAACCCAGTCTGCCGGACACCCCCCACGAATGCGATATTCGTTCTGCATGTACTTCATGAAGGATTCAGCCGCAGAATGGTGGTCCATGATAGTGATGTTTTGTTTCTAGAAGAGTCACAGAAATGCAAAACTTACTTGGCTTCAGTATACTATTTGAGTAAGACTTTAGGGCAGTGTTTCTTAACCTTGGCAACTTTAAGACATGTGGACTTCAACTCCCAGAATTCCCCAGCCAGCATTAGTTGCCAAGATTGAGACGCGGTGGCGCTGCGGGTTAAACCGCTGAGCTGCTGAGCTTGCCGATCAGAAGGTCGGCAGTTCGAATCCACGTGATGGGGTGAGCTCCCGTTGCTAGTCCCAGCTCCTGCCAACCTAGCAGTTCAAAAACATGCAAATGTGAGTCAATTAATAGGTACTGCTTCGGCGAGCAGGTAACGGTGTTCCGTTCAGTCATGCCGGCCACATGACCACGGAGGAAGTGTCTACGGACAAACGTGGGCTCTTCGGCTTTGAAACGATGAGCACCGCCCCCTAGAGTCGGACACGACTGGACTTAATGTCAAGGGAAACCTTTACCTTCTTAACCTTGGCAACTTTAAGACGTGCAGACTTCAACTCCCAGAATTCCCAGCCAGCATTAAAGTTGCCAAGATTGAGAAACACAGCTTTAGGGCATAAGTCCATGGCCTTATTTGCCAAAATGAACAAATAGGGCCTCCAACAGAGGTGATATGGCTGACTATAATTAAGAATAAGTGAAATAATACAGACTGCCTCCCAGGGGCATTCATGGGAGGGGGAGTGTCAGAAAAGTCAAGATGGTGATGTGCACTAAAAGGGGATGGGGCTTTGATCCCACAGCTGTGGTGCTTCTTGACTTTTTGATCCTCCCATGGACCACCTAAAGTGCCTTTCCACCCATCCATAGGCAGTGCCAACTGAAGACAGTTCAGTAAGGTTCAGTCAAGACTTACTTAAGGTAGTATAGCTAAGCAAATTTTTAATAGTAGAAGTTCTACCTTGCCTGAGCAAAATAAAATTATAAGTGAAAATTGCCTTATGGCAGGCCAATTTCCTTGTATTATGCTCTAAACTGTTCTCAGCATGCAGCTTTGATTTTATCCTTCCCAGAAGACAGAGGGGAGGGACCAGTCAATATTACTCATAAGTTTCTTGCAATTCCTTGTTTCCTCACAGGCAGGATTTAAAGTATTTAATGCATTTTAAGCTATAAGCTTCATTTTTTGCCTTATGCTTCAGATTGCTTGTCTAATAATTCCAATTATCATTACTACTGATTCTTGCTTACTAAATTTTGTCTGTGTATTGATTCATGCTATAACACAGCTTTTATGTAGACGTGGGTGCTTGCTAAATAAACAGCCCTCTTAGCTGAGGATTTATATTGCTTTTCTGTGTAGTCCCTTAAAAGTTATGGACAAGTAACACAACAGCTGAAGACTTAGAAAGAACTGGACCCAAAAGCATTGTTCACATCCCAAATCCCAAACCCAGGGAAGTATGTTATGAATCAGAGTTAGCACATGCAGAGAGGTTTAAATCTTTTTGCAAAGTCTGAAATTACCAGCTGTGTGACACTGTGGATTTATCCACACAATTACCAGAAGATCAGCAGCTCAGATGTACAACATTTATCTTGACCGTATTTATGTATAAATGTAAGATACTTAGCAAACTGATTGCACGACCATTTGAATGTAACCTTCAAGGCTATTGACAGGACAACAACTCAGCTCCTGAGAGCAGAAAACTAGCTTAGGATGTGAAGCACACACCACATGGGATAGTCTCTCAATCTATCATCTCATTGGTTCACTGCTCCAATGGTGCCTGCCCACCAGCCTCATCAATCAAAGCTGCCATGTAGCAGTAGGGACTATGTGAACAAAAGAAAACACAGCCACAGGCAGAGGCCTTCCCTCTCTGGGATGTTCTAGGAGAAGACAATTGTCACAGTGTCTACCCTTTGGAACACCGTACCCCATGAGATTTGTCTGGTCCCAACCCTATTGGCATTACATTAATCCTTGAAGACCTGGATGTTTCCTCAAGCATGGGGTCTAGAGGTAGATGAGCCCATCAATGTGATTTTTCTTTTTAGTATGACTGTTTTTATTTATATGGATTGGGTTAGATTGCCCTTAGAGAGCCAATTTGGTGTAGTGGTTAAGGCATCAGACCAGAAACCAGGAGATGGTGAGTTCTAGTCTCACCTTAGGCACAAACCCAGCTGGGTGACCTTGGGCCAGTCACTCTCTCTCAGACCCAGGAAGGAGGCAATGGCAAACCACTTCTGAAAAACCTTGCCACGAAAACTGGAGGGACTTGTCCAGACAGTCTCCGAGAATCAGATATGACTCAATGGATTATTTTTTTTTAAATTGCCCTTGGGTACCATTATGTTCTTATTGTATTATTTTGTTATTTTTTGCTGTTCTCTTTTGTTCTGTTGGTTTTTAATTTTATAATAATTTTAATGATCTTATATTTGCTGCCTAGAGTCATATCTACATAACTTGATATGATTGATAAATCAATCAATCAATCAGTCAAGTGTGACAGCCAAATGGCATAGCTGCCACTGATGACTATCTTTGAAGGACATCAACAACCCTTCCCTGCCTTTTCTAATGTCAGGGTGGGCCTGGGAACATCAGACCATCTCCCTGCAAAGGAAGTGGCTAGGAATATGGAAAAATGACATCCAACCTCCTTTTTCCAATGTCCAGTGTCTCCTCTTTTTCCACTCACCTGAAAGCTATGGAGCACAGCAACATTAATCTCTACAACAGCTTTGTCTTTCCACAGTGAAGAGAGTTTATTTGTTTCCAGTCCCATCCTTCTCCCCACTTCCTAGATCAAAAAGACAAATTGGAGAACAAACAATGTGTCATATTCTGGCTTTCAAAAGTCTCCTTAACCTAGAATTTCAGATACTTAAACCAGATTAGCAGTAATCCATTACTAGTTATGGGAATGCTACAATTGTGCAAGACGTTCTGTTAAATGCTTACTTTTCTTGTGTAAGCCCACATAAAAGGGATGATTTTTCTGGATCTTGTGGTCTGTAGCTCTCAGCACAACCAGTCATAGAAGTGGGCTTGGCATCTGATATCAGGAGTATCTTGATGGTCCTATGGCCCACTTGTCTTAGAATAAATTAGGCCAACTCAAACCGAAGCTTATGCTGCAAGAATGAGTATCCCCAGAGGAGCCCAGAAGGGAATTTATACTATTCCCCAAATATTTTTGGTAGTTATTAGAATCACTGCTTTTCTCTACACTTCTATACAACATGTTAATAATGTCATAATTAAGTTTACTTATCAAATCATCTCAATATTCTGAGTTTGGATGATGCACAGGCCCATAAATTAGTCAGCCTTGATTCCCACAACACAGTAGGTTAGCTAATTTAGTGTGGCTACTTGATTTATGTGAAAATATCCTGTATCAGGCCTTAAGACAGCTAGCCAATAAACACAAACCAAGCTGACATCTGGATGGGGCTCATGCTTGGTGGTAGAGGGCAAAATGCATACAAAATGTCCCAAATTGAATCCTGCACATTTCCAGTTAAAATCTACTGCCAGCTATAGAGAGAAAATACAAGACTATATGGACTAATAATCTTGTCTCTTTCTAAAGCAGCTTCCTATGTTTCCTGAATCAAAAGGAAATTGCGATTAAAATATAAACAAGTTAATAAGAATAAGGTCTTGGGGAAGATCTGCAAAGACCACTAGAAAAAAAATTAGCTCTGACTTTTAGCAAAATATGAGCTCAGTCCAGGAAAACAAGAAGTGTAGAGAAAAGTAGTGCATGTGGTGCATGTACAAAGAGGCAGAGCTTCATTTTGGTCTAGTGGTTAAGGCAACGAGCTAGAAACTAGGAGACGGTGAGTTCTAGTCCCACCTTAGGCACGGAAGCCGGCTGGGTGACCTTGGGCCGGTCCCTCTCTCTCAGCCCAAGAGCCAATCAGGCGTGGTAGGAGAGTTCTAGTCCCGCCTTAGGCACGAAAGCCGGCTGGGTGACCTTGGGCCGGTCCCTCTCTCTCAGCCCAAGAGCCAATCAGGCGTGGTAGGAGAGTTCTAGTCCCGCCTTAGGCACGGAAGCCGGCTGGGTGACCTTGGGCCGGTCCCTCTCTCTCAGCCCAAGAGCCAATCAGGCGTGGTAGGAGAGTTCTAGTCCCGCCTTAGGCACGGAAGCCGGCTGGGTGACCTTGGGCCGGTCCCTCTCTCTCAGCCCAAGAGCCAATCAGGCGTGGTAGGAGAGTTCTAGTCCCACCTTAGGCACGGAAGCCGGCTGGGTGACCTTGGGCCGGTCCCTCTCTCTCAGCCCAAGAGCCAATCAGGCGTGGTAGGAGAGTTCTAGTCCCGCCTTAGGCACGGAAGCCGGCTGGGTGACCTTGGGCCGGTCCCTCTCTCTCAGCCCAAGAGCCAATCAGGCGTGGTAGGAGAGTTCTAGTCCCACCTTAGGCACGGAAGCCGGCTGGGTGACCTTGGGCCGGTCCCTCTCTCTCAGCCCAAGAGCCAATCAGGCGTGGTAGGAGAGTTCTAGTCCCACCTTAGGCACGGAAGCCGGCTGGGTGACCTTGGGCCGGTCCCTCTCTCTCAGCCCAAGAGCCAATCAGGCGTGGTAGGAGAGTTCTAGTCCCGCCTTAGGCACGAAAGCCGGCTGGGTGACCTTGGGCCGGTCCCTCTCTCTCAGCCCAAGAGCCAATCAGGCGTGGTAGGAGAGTTCTAGTCCCGCCTTAGGCACGGAAGCCGGCTGGGTGACCTTGGGCCGGTCCCTCTCTCTCAGCCCAAGAGCCAATCAGGCGTGGTAGGAGAGTTCTAGTCCCGCCTTAGGCACGAAAGCCGGCTGGGTGACCTTGGGCCGGTCCCTCTCTCTCAGCCCAAGAGCCAATCAGGCGTGGTAGGAGAGTTCTAGTCCCGCCTTAGGCACGGAAGCCGGCTGGGTGACCTTGGGCCGGTCCCTCTCTCTCAGCCCAAGAGCCAATCAGGCGTGGTAGGAGAGTTCTAGTCCCGCCTTAGGCACGGAAGCCGGCTGGGTGACCTTGGGCCGGTCCCTCTCTCTCAGCCCAAGAGCCAATCAGGCGTGGTAGGAGAGTTCTAGTCCCGCCTTAGGCACGGAAGCCGGCTGGGTGACCTTGGGCCGGTCCCTCTCTCTCAGCCCAAGAGCCAATCAGGCGTGGTAGGAGAGTTCTAGTCCCACCTTAGGCACGGAAGCCGGCTGGGTGACCTTGGGCCGGTCCCTCTCTCTCAGCCCAAGAGCCAATCAGGCGTGGTAGGAGAGTTCTAGTCCCACCTTAGGCACGGAAGCCGGCTGGGTGACCTTGGGCCGGTCCCTCTCTCTCAGCCCAAGAGCCAATCAGGCGTGGTAGGAGAGTTCTAGTCCCACCTTAGGCACGGAAGCCGGCTGGGTGACCTTGGGCCGGTCCCTCTCTCTCAGCCCAAGAGCCAATCAGGCGTGGTAGGAGAGTTCTAGTCCCGCCTTAGGCACGAAAGCCGGCTGGGTGACCTTGGGCCGGTCCCTCTCTCTCAGCCCAAGAGCCAATCAGGCGTGGTAGGAGAGTTCTAGTCCCGCCTTAGGCACGGAAGCCGGCTGGGTGACCTTGGGCCGGTCCCTCTCTCTCAGCCCAAGAGCCAATCAGGCGTGGTAGGAGAGTTCTAGTCCCGCCTTAGGCACGGAAGCCGGCTGGGTGACCTTGGGCCGGTCCCTCTCTCTCAGCCCAAGAGCCAATCAGGCGTGGTAGGAGAGTTCTAGTCCCGCCTTAGGCACGGAAGCCGGCTGGGTGACCTTGGGCCGGTCCCTCTCTCTCAGCCCAAGAGCCAATCAGGCGTGGTAGGAGAGTTCTAGTCCCGCCTTAGGCACGGAAGCCGGCTGGGTGACCTTGGGCCGGTCCCTCTCTCTCAGCCCAAGAGCCAATCAGGCGTGGTAGGAGAGTTCTAGTCCCGCCTTAGGCACGGAAGCCGGCTGGGTGACCTTGGGCCGGTCCCTCTCTCTCAGCCCAAGAGCCAATCAGGCGTGGTAGGAGAGTTCTAGTCCCGCCTTAGGCACGAAAGCCGGCTGGGTGACCTTGGGCCAGTCCCTCTCTCTCAGCCCAAGAGCCAATCAGGCGTGGTAGGAGAGTTCTAGTCCTGCCCTAGGCACGAAAGCTGGCTGGGTGACCTTGGGCCAGTCCCTCTCTCTCAGCCCAACTCACCTCACAGGGTTGTTGTTGTGGGGAAAAGAGGAGGAGGAAGGAGTATTTGGTATGTTCGCCATCTTGAGTAATTTATAAAAATAATAAAGCCAGGATAGAAAATAAACAAACAAATAAATAAATGTGGCTTTCATCATCTGCACCCACCCCCCACAGATGCCTCTGGCCAGGAAACACAGCTTAACCACCTAACCCTCCTTCAGAAAGGTTACCTGAAGAATATTGTAGCGCCGTGCATCACAGAAGTCCCGTACCCCAATCTCGGTCCCCATGTACCAGCCATTAAAAGGACAAGCTGTAAATTCCAACCCACCAACTTCAAGGAGCATGTTCGACACCGCTGGAACTGCGTACCACTTCAAGTCCAGGTCTTTAAACCATTCATATCTGCAGACAGGATCACACAGAGCCATATTAACAAGCCATCACCATTTTTTGACTGGATAACCTATTGGGACTGTTTCTTTCATTGTAAATTCACACAGCATCTCAGTTCCTCAGCAGCCACTTCTCATTATGCTGCCTTGCTGTAGGGGGGAAAAACACAAGCAACTGGAAATTTGGACTACGATGGCCCTGCTATCTATGTTTGGATTCTGTCTGGCAACTGTGGCCCTAGAATCTGCTGAAAGTCTTCCCTGATAATACCACTAAAAGAAAGAGAACACATTTTGATTGAAAAACAAGGTGAGAAAAGCTGCAAAGCTTCAGGCCTAAATGATCCTGCTGTTTTATTACGTTCAGCTCAGTTTTGCTTGCCTGTTATCTCCAAGGACAAATTCAGCATCATTTGACCAAACAAAAGCCAAGCCATGCAAACCTGTCCCAAGGTCTCCGCAAACAATCTTGCTTTGATAATCACCCACCTGACCAATCACAAACAGGTCTGGGCTTCTGTCATCTGAAGCCAAGATGCTTACGTGGGGTGCTCCATCAACACCTCCAGGATGAGCTCTGGCGGCAATTCAAATAATTCCGGGTCTTGACCGTTGGCTTGGAGGACCAGTGGCATCACATCAAAGCAGCCATATTTGGCTTTCCAGCCAAGCTGGATGCAGAGCTGAGAGAGAGGAAAGAAGGGTGGTGACTTTTTTTCTTTTCTTCTGAGATGAGACAAGGTATTCAACTCCTTGGGTGCCCAAGGGCATGAATTATGGGTTCTGGAACTGGATGCAGTTTTGGCAAAGGTGGGAATGCATGGTTTTTAATATTTATTTTGTACATACTTGTGTAAACTCCACATTGGCTGGATCTCCCACAATGGATCCATCTGGCATCTGGTAGCCAGCATACTGGATGAGTTGGCGGTTCCATATTCGGAAGTCATGCTTCCCATCAGTCCTGTGGGGGAAGACAGTGATGGTGGACCTGTTGCAAGAGAATGGGAGTGAATGACAGCTAATGCAGCGATTCTACAGATCTAAACGAAACAGAAAAAAATAGCTCATACCTTATGTTCCCTCCATTCGTAGAATACTCCAAATGGTGACAGAGGTGTTCAAACATTTCTTTAGCACTAGTGCAACTGCGGGCATCAAACACCTAAAAGACATTAATTTGCAAACAAATGAGAAAACTTGATATTAGTACACGTTCCCAAGGTAGCTTTCCAACCCAATCCAAGAAACAGCAAAAAGATAGCTGTTGCAACCTTAAATAACCCTTAGATAACCTTTACTTGAATCTTAGAAACTAATTAGTTTAGTGTGTTGAACAGATAATAACTATAATAAAGCTCAGAGAAATGGGACTTATAGATTACGTAGCTCCAACTTTGACTGAGAAAGGACACATCATGCTAAAACAGATTTCCTGGAGACCTTCAGTGTTCCATGGCCCATAAGTTATGCCAGAGCTCTCTCTAGGACAGTGTTGCTCAACCTCAGCAACTTTAAGCTGTGTGGCCTTCAACTCCCAGAATTCCCCAGGCTGGGGCCACACAGCTTAAAGTTGCTGAGGTTGAGAAACACTGTTCTAGGAGATCAAAGGAAGACTATCAAGGTCAAACATCAATTCTCATTCATCTTTTCCATTGTCCTCTGAAACTTGCTCTTTTCTCAAGTTGGAAATTCTGAACTTGAAAAGGTCCAAAAGGCAGAGTATTGGGGACCCAGTTAGGCAGAGTCAAGAATTTAAGTCTCCCTTTGCTTTAGACTGCAAACTCCAATAAAGTTTGTGCCAATTTTTTCCTACTTCCACCCTTGCCCGCCTGTTCCAGGTGAGGTGACTGACATCATCAGAGCATCCCAAACTTACATAGCCCTAGAATGCTGGGCCAGAGTTCCATTTTTGTCCTTTAATTTTTGTGGAGGTATCGCTATGGCATATGATGAGCTTAACCCTGGCTGTTTCAATAGGATTTGGTAGGTCTTGCAGAGCATAAGCGTACGAGTCACCTGTAAATTGGACCACTGGATTCTCCCAATGCATCGAGGAGCATTTCTCCAGGCCTGCTTTGTTGCAAAAATAAGCTCTTCTTTGGTGAGTTGATATGTTCCTGTTCTTTCTATCTCTTGAGCTACTGCTTCCAGCCGAGCTGTGTGCTGTTCTGTTTCTGCCCTGCAAGGGAAAAAAATTAAAGGAAATGGCAACAGTGGTGAACAATAAGCAGTACTGGGAGCTAACGTAATTCAGAAAGGAAATTTCCAAAATGATTCAGGGTTTTCCCAAAGATGTGCACAGATGAAACTAGTGAATATTCAAAGCCTTCTTTCCTATGCCTATCTGGTGATCCTGAGTTGATGGGGCTCCTGGTAGGAGAAGACAGCCTGTAAAATTCCTTGTTGCCTTGACAAAATGCTGCAGGAATCATAATAATGAGACATTTTTCTTGCAGCACCAATAACAACCTTGTTTGCTTTTAAGATTAGAAGTAATCAGCAAATGTCTGCAAACTCTGGCTCCAAATGGTGACAGTAAAATACAGTTTTCTAGATAGTAGAGACCCTTCACCTAATGGCTTGGCTCAACTAGTGCAATACTCCATGGCTTGTTTAACCAGCCACAATTGGTAGTTTCTCAAAATGCAAAGCCATAAACTATGGTTTACTAATAACAGGGGCTGGCTTCATATTCTGTGCTTAAGCCATAACCAATCAAACCAGAGTATGTTTTGGGGGGGTGGGAGAAAAATCTATCTATGTAGTCGCTAGGAGATGAAAACAACTCGATGGCACATAATCAATCGATCGATCAATCAATCAATGTTTTAGTGCAAGGAGAGAACCATCAGTGACAAGTAGTCCTGCTGGTTTTATATCATTGTTCCACCACTGCCCTCAGCACATTAAAAAAAAAATGCATTTATATTTAGGAAGTTTCAGATCCATTTTTTTTCTCCAGCTGCATGATTAATTATTCTTCTGTCAGACATAAACAAATATAGAAGTGTCTTAATCTAACACAGTGTTTCCCAACTTCAGCCATTTTAACATGCATGGACTTCAAATCCCAGAATTCCCCAGCCAGCATGCTAGGGAATTCTGGGAGTTGAAGTCCATACACCTTAAAGTGGCTGACATTGGGAAACATTGGTCTAAGATATGAATCTCATCTGAGCAGATATATAATGCCTGGGTTCACACAGTATGTTAAGTCATTGCCTGCATTCACCTTGGTGTGTAGAACAAGCCAAGATGGCTATGTTTACATACAGTGCTAAGCCAAAAGCAAGCAAACTGCGTTACGCCACACTGGATGTGTGAACCCCTGGCTTGAGAATTCATAGCTCTCCAAGGTCTCAGACGGAAGCCCTTCCTAAATTTTGCAAGACACTAAATAATACAGGATGTTGTTATATTGCACATAATGCAGAATAAATAGAAAGCAGGCATGGGAAGTTGTTTTCCTGTTTCACTGCTTTAATTCTTTGTTTTTATTTTATAGGTTTGGGAATCTGCCAACATATTCTGTGATTTAAAAGCAGAATAAATGGCTGGCTTCAAGAAAGGCTTGGGCCAATTCATGGACATCGTGGGCCTGCCTCTGAAGGCCATCTGCTGGGAGACTAGTGGGCTTCCTTGGGCAGTTGGTTGGCCAATGTAAGAACAGACTGCTGGACAAGATGGTCAGGAGTCTGATCCAGCAGGGCACTCCTTCAGTTCTTATGTTCTAAATGAACAATTACACAAACAAACTTCAGTCCTGTAGGCCAAAAATGGCCTGCTGAGGTCTCCATCTGTCCTGGCAGATCCTATTAGCTTCTCTTCCTCCCTCTCCCTCTCTTTTGATCTCTCCAACAAGCTCAGAAATTGTTTTTTAGCACTAAATTGCTAATCTCTTGTCAGCAGCTATTTGGAGATAACAAGTCAGCCCTCCCAAAATACTCATTTCTATGCGCTCTTCACCCTTCCTCTCTTAGCTCTGAGAGGCAAAGCTTCCTGCACATGACAGGCTTCTTCATTTCAAAGGGAGTGTGGGACTGTTCCAGAATCCCTCAGCTTGAAAGAATGGCTTAAGGAGAGCAGGTGGTAGAGCTACCTATCTCTGAAGTTAACTCCCTTTATCTGACTTGCCAAGGATGCAAGAGCTGAGAATGCAGAAGTGATTCACTGTGCCCACCATAGGTGCCTGAGACAAGAATGTCACATGTGTCATGCGTCATGTCATCATGCAAACAGCACCAATTACACAATTTGCAAATTATTTAATTTGCATTATCTCCAAGAGATGTCAGAATATGAGGGACATCGCTCATCCCGCTCCCACTCCCGTAGATGCCCAAATCATCTGTTTTTGAGGTTGGATGTAGCTGCTTGGATGACTGAAAGGACTGTTCAAATGTAAATGTTCTTTGTTAACTTTTCTACATTCTGAGAGATGACTTCCCTGATCAGTGACTATTCACACCTGCTCCTTCCTTCTGTCTCACTTACAAACTTAAGACAATACAAAGACAGTTTATTGCTCTGTTAGCACTACAATTGTGGTAACACTATCATGCCATTAGCAGACTGAGTCTAGTTTTTCCTTTAAAAAGGTCTTCCAAGATTGCAGAAAGGAAGCAAATCACAGGATCCTGTGATAGCCTCAAAACTGACTCACTCTTGAAGTGCGTTGTAGAAAAGATGGATAAATTCAGTTGCCTGGAGTAGTAATTTGTCTCTGGGGATGGGTTCATCTCTGGGTCCTCGGACTAATCCTTTTGGATTCATGAGAGACCCCTGGCAAACTTTGGTCTCACAGTTAAGAACCTGGGGAAAAATATGTGCAGGCAAGAGAGGTGGGTTAGCAAACACTTCCAGAATCAACAGCTGGCATTAGCAGTAGACACAGCCAGACCTGTGTCAATGGCTGCAAGGTTTAATGCCCACCCCAAGAATATTGCCCTTACAATGGAAAGTGAAGTGTGGAAGAAATCTGCTCAAAATCGCAGATCAATATAGATTAGCTATGGATGACTGTACTCCTGAGAATCTCATGGACAGCCAAGAAAACAACCAGTGGATTATCAATCAAATCAACCCAGAGTTCTCTCTTGAGGCAAAATGACCAGACTCCAATTATCCTACTTCAGACACATAATGCGAAGACCCAGCTCTCTGGAGAAGGCTCTGATGCTGGGAAAGGTGGAAGGAAAGAGAAGAAGAGGATGACAAGGTAGTGATGGGTACACCATTGGAAGACTTGAAGGATCAGGTTAGAGACAGATCATCCTGAAGAAAATCTATTTGTGTGGTTGCTAGGAGTCAAAAATGACTTGATGGCACATAATCAATCAATCAGTCAATCAATCAATCAATAGATGACTGTAACAAATGATGGCTTCCATTCATTGAAATGTTTACTGTACAACTATGTATGTATGTATGTATGTATGTATGTATGTGAATATATGCTCTTGTTTTTGTTTTTAGCTTTTTTCTTTTACAGTTTTGTGTATTCTTTTTCTTTGCTTTTGTGTTTAGTTAATTTTAAAAAGTGGGGGAAATGAATGCAAGATTCTAGGGATAGAATCCAAGGGTGAAGTGGTAGCATTCCAACCCCTGTTCTATGCAGGAATCCAAACGGAAGTGGGCCTGGGAGATGCCTGCTCAGCCACTGCTGAAACAGGAGCAGTGACAGCAAGGCTACCACCTTCCTGGGCAATTTGTTTCCCTGCAAACTTCTCTCACTAGTACAGTTTTTCCTAATTTTAACGGGGATCTGCCTTCCTGTAACTTTAAGGTTATCACGGTAACAGTTGCAGCTGGCAGTTGGGATACCAGGTGGTCTTATGTGACAATCCTTCAGGTATTAGAAGAATGTTATTGTATCTCCCTCAGCTTTCTCTGAGCAGAAGAGGGCCTGATGTGGCAGCTTCAAGTGTGTGTTGCCTGCTCAAGAATTAGAAAAACACCCTAAATCTAAGCATTTCTCTTACCTCTTTGGCGTGATGGTGCAATGCATCTTGAAGGATTGTTCCAGTCTCCCAGTTTTTAATTTTTAAATCCCTTGGGCATCTAGATGTTTGTATGGTATTATTTTGGAGAAGTTTCTGGGCAGAGAAGAAACCAAAAACAATGCATTTGATTTGATTTGGATTTGATTATTGCTGTTCCTCTAAAATAGATCTATCTATCTATCTATCTATCTATCTATCTATCTATCTATCTATCTATCTATCTATCTATCTATCATCATCTCATCTTGTCTGTCTGTCTGTCTGTCTGTCTGTCTATCTATCTATCTATCTATCTATCTATCTATCTATCTATCTCTACAATAGAAGCTTTCTTTTTATCTTCACAAGCACTCTTTTCAAGGGCACCAGTAAACTTCAGAGGTGAGGCGGACATTGAATTCAACATAAAACATACTGTATAACCTGAATGCCTGTAACCTGATTACTGTACTACATTTTCTGCCTTTGCACAATATTCTGAACATAAACAAACCAAGTGGATGCTACACAGGAAACTACAAAAAACTTAATCAAGGTTAAAACTAACCAAGTTTAGCATCTAAATCCATAAGTCATGGATTTAGGGTTGAGGAGATATCCTAATGCCTACAAACGAAAAAGTTGCCTCAAGTCCAGGAGAGCACTAATGTGTGTGGGCTGCAAAAATCTAGATAACCACCAGATAGCAATTAGGGAAGTTTTGCATGCACCAGATAGAATTAGAGATTTTTGCATGCACAAATGGCAGCCAGAGATGAGCTGGAAAAAAAATGGATTGGGCTCTCAGAGCCAGTCAATGTTATAAGAGTGCAAAAGTCCAGAACTGGTTCTGAAGAGCAATACAAAGCTGGAGGTGGAAACAGAGGTGCCCACAGGAACACAAGCTTGAGTGAAAATGAAAGAAGCGACATCACAATGCCCACACCAAATGGGAAGAGCTTGCATTCAAATGACACAATGCCAGGGCCTCAACTAGGGTCTGTGTCCCTGGGGCAAACATGGATTCCACGCCCATTTTGGGCCTACCTCCCAGCGCTCATTTTGGTGTCGCCTAGTTGCAGCCCTGCACAATGCTGTTCTTCATTTGCCTCGCCCTCCACCTGAGGATCTTCAGCAAAGGATCGTTACCTTGCCGTGGTGCTGGAGCTTGAGCACCTCAATGATGCCATGAGCTAAACCGTGAAGATGGGAAGGTCATGACAGAGAGGTCAGACTAAATGCGATCCCTGGGGAAGGTAATGGCAACCCACCCCAGTATTCTTGCCATGAAAACTAAATGGATCAGAACAACCAGAGATATGTCGGTATACCATCGGAAGATGAGACCCCCAGGTCGGAAGATGGTCAAAATGCTACTGGGGAGGAACAGAGGATGAGTTCAACTAGCCCCAGACGTGATGACGCAGCTAGCTCAAAGCCAAAAGGACGGCTAGCGGCCGACAGTGCTGGTGGTGAACGGCGAATCCGATGTTCTAAGGATCAACGCACCATTGGAACCTGGAATGTAAGATCTATGAGCCAGGGCAAATTGGAGGTGGTTATTGGTGAGATGTCAAGATTAAAGAGAGACATTTTGGGCATCAGTGAACTGAAATGGACTGGAATGGGCCACTTCATATCAAATGACCACCAGATCTACTACTGTGGACAAGAGGACCACAGAAGAAATGGAGTAGCCTTCATAATTAATAGTAAAGTGGCTACAGCAGTGCTCGGATACAATCCAAAAAATGATAGAATGATCTCAATTCGAATTCAGGGCAAGCCATCTAACATCACAGTGATCCAAATATACGCCCCAACCACAGATGCTGAAGAAGCTGAAGTAGAGCAGTTCTGTGAGGATCTGCAGCACCTACTGGACAACACGCCTAAAAGAGACGTTATTTTCATCACGGGAGACTGGAACGCTAAGGTGGGCAGTCAAATGACACCTGGAATTACAGGTAAGCATGGCCTGGGTGAACAAAACGAAGCAGGACATAGGCTGATAGAATTTTGCCAAGACAACTCAATGTGCATAACAAACACTCTCTTCCAACAACCTAAGAGACGGCTTTATACATGGACTTCACCAGATGGACAACACCGAAATCAGATTGACTACATCCTTTGCAGCCAAAGGTGGCGGACATCTATACAGTCGGTAAAAACAAGACCTGGAGGTGACTGTAGTTCAGAACACGAACTTCTTCTTGCACAATTTAGGATCAGACTAAAGAGATTAGGGAAGACCCACAGACCAGCTAGATATGAGCTCACTAATATTCCTAAGGAATATGCAGTGGAGGTGAAGAATAGATTTAAGGGACTGGACTTAGTAGATAGGGTCCCAGAAGAACTACGGACAGAAGTTCGCAACATTGTTCAGGAGGTGGCAACAAAATACATCCCAAAGAAAGAGAAAACCAAGAAGGCAAAATGGCTGTCTGCTGAGACACTAGAAGTAGCCCAAGAAAGAAGGAAAGCAAAAGGCAACAGTGATAGGGGGAGATATACCCAATTAAATGCAAAATTCCAGAGGTTAGCCAGAAGAGATACTGAATTATTTTTAAACAAGCAATGCGCAGAAGTGGAAGAAGACAATAGAATAGGAAGGACAAGAGACCTTTTCCAGAAAATTAGAAACATCGGAGGTAAATTCCAGGCAAAAATGGGTATGATCAAAAACAAATATGGCAAGGACCTAACAGAAGAAAAAGAGGCCAAGAAAAGGTGGCAAGAATATACGGAAGACCTGTATAGGAAGGATAACAATATCGGGGATAGCTTTGACGGTGTGGTCAGTGAGCTAGAGCCAGACATCCTGAAGAGTGAGGTTGAATGGGCCTTAAGAAGCATTGCTAATAGCAAGACAGCAGGAGACGACGGCATCCCAGCTGAACTGTTCAAAATCTTGCAAGATGATGCTGTCAAGGTAATGCATGCTATATGCCAGCAAATTTGGAAAACACAGGAATGGCCATCAGATTGGAAAAAATCAACTTATATCCCCATACCAAAAAAGGGGAACACTAAAGAATGTTCAAACTATCGAACAGTGGCACTCATTTCACATGCCAGTAAGGTAATGCTCAAGATCCTGCAAGGGAGACTTCAACAATTCATGGAGCGAGAATTGCCAGATGCACAAGCTGGGTTTAGAAAAGGCAGAGGAACTAGGGACCAAATTGCCAATATCCGCTGGATAATGGAAAAAGCCAGGGAGTTTCAGAAAAACATCTATTTCTGTTTTATTGACTGTTCTAAAGCCTTTGACTGTGTGGACCATAACAAATTGTGGCAAGTTCTTAGCGGTATGGGGATACCAAGTCATCTTGTCTGTCTCCTGAAGAATCTGTATAATGACCAAGTAGCAACAGTTAAGAACAGACCACGGAACAACGGACTGGTTTAAGATTGGGAAAGGAGTATGGCAGGGCTGTATACTCTCACCCAACCTATTCAACTTGTACGCAGAACACATCATGCAACAAGCTGGGCTTGAGGAATCCAAGGCTGGGGTTAAAATCGCTGGAAGAAACATTAACAATCTCAGATATGCAGATGATACCACTTTGATGGCTGAAAGCGAAGAGGAACTGAGGAGCCTTATGATGAAGGTGAAAGAAGAAAGTGCAAAAGCTGGCTTGCAGCTAAACCTCAGAAAAACCAAGATTATGGCAACCAGCTTGATTGATAACTGGCAAATAGAGGGAGAAAATGTAGAAGCAGTGAAAGACTTCGTATTTCTAGGTGCAAAGATTACTACAGATGCTGACTGCAGTCAGGAAATGAGAAGACGTTTAATCCTTGGGAGAAGAGCAATGACAAATCTTGATAAAATAGTTAAGAGCAGAGACATCACGCTGACAACAAAGGTCCGCATAGTTAAAGCAATGGTATTCCCAGTAGTAACATATGGCTGCGAGAGCTGGACCATAAGGAAGGCTGAGAGAAGGAAGATAGATGCTTTTGAACTGTGGTGTTGGAGGAAAATCCTGAGAGTGCCTTGGACTGCCAGAAGATCAAACCAGTCCATCCTCCAGGAAATAAAGCCAGACTGCTCACTTGAGGGAATGATATTAAAGGCAAAACTGAAATACTTTGGCCACATAATGAGAAGACAGGACACCCTGGAGAAGATGCTGATGCTAGGGAGAGTGGAGGGCAAAAGGAAGAGGGGCCGACCAAGGGCAAGATGGATGGATGATATTCTAGAGGTGACGGACTCATCCCTGGGGGAGCTGGGGGTGTTGATGACCGACAGGAAGCTCTGGCGTGGGTTGATCCATGAAGTCACGAAGAGTCGGAAGCGACTGAACGAATAAACAGCAACCACCTGAGGATGTCTCACCCCTTGATTCTGGGTCAGCATTAACTAATTACTGGTGGCAGGAATTATTCAAATTATGTAGGAGTTTTCTCTGGCTCCATAAGAGACACTGGAAATTGAACCTGGCACTGTTTACACATGTACTGGCAGCTGCTGCCCACCCTTACAAGCAGCATACATGGCTTTTGTCCTCAGCCCCCAATTTTATCCTTGACCGTCTTGTGACATAATTTTGAGACTGTCTAGGTTTATGCCACAATGCCCTGGCTGACATGTAAAAGCAAAACCATAAACCATGGTTTATGTCAGCTCTTGTGGTAGACTACATCAGGAAACAGACTCCACAAGGATCGTAGGGATGCTACTTTATTTGCTGTATGGTATAATAACAGAAACCTGAAAGCTTGCCAGCATTTTCTCCTGATGTCTCTCATACCAAAGAGAATCAAGGCAAGGTTATCTTGAGTTTCTTTCTCACACTTGCCCCTTTCCCAGGACTGAGATGTCATTTCTCCTCCCTTAATGGCTCCTGCATTCCTTCATAAGGTGATCTCCACATTCCTCTATGGTAGACAAGCCATAATGGCTAGATTCATAAAATATACTGAAGGCCAAACTGAACAAAGTACATCTTAGTCTAGCTCTTGGGATTCTGCTGCTCTCCAGATGAGGCTGATCATTTCATCATCCCTGCCCATTGGCCTCTTGGAGGGCCACCTGATCCCCACCTTTACTTATCCTCTGTATTTCCCTTGTATTTCACAGTCTTAACTTCTGATGCTCTTTGAATAAAGGGACCCCAAAGCCAGACTCACTTCTTTTGCCTTCTCAAGGAGTGTGATGCCATTGGGTTTCCTGCTCAGTCTCTTAACAAGAGCACCTTCCTGCTTTGCCATGCTAGAAGAAAGGAGAAATAAGAATCCTTTATGAAGATATGGGAAATGCTTGATGGTAAGGCATTCAGCCTACGCTAAATAAGTGGGTATGATCACTTACTGCCAGGGAAGAGACAACCAAAAACTGGCCTGTTTCCCCTGTCCTTTAAGGTGACCCTATTGAAGAAGAATGATTGTATGACTGCCCTAACCTAGGAGAAACATTTTTTTAAAAAGGGATTCAAACTAGTAATGTCATCTCCCCTGGAGGCCATCCTCCCATGGCATCTGAATGCCCAAGCAAATGTAAGGAGTTTAATAGGATTCCTGTGGGAGGGGAGGGCTACAAAAACAAATTCCTCTTTGTTGAGTTTTATCCTATATCACTTTCACTTGTATCTAACTTTCTTAAAGCTGCATATGGGGTTCCTCGCTGTCCCCATTCTTGATAGATAAAGTAGATAAAGCACGCTGAAAGGCGCTGGTCCAAGGTCACTGAGATAGTTTTCTGGCTAAGATGGAGATCTGAACCCATATCTCCCCACACTTCACCCCAGAGTTGCTGGAACATTGGAACACTAAGACAGGGGGAGGGAAAGCATGTGTGAAAGGCCCAGTGATGGTCCCCTTGTTTTGGTAAATCTGGGAGGCTAAGCAGGCGCTTCATGGGGTGCTGGTGGTGGGTACGGGGGATGCCAAGCTAAGGCACCACCCAGTGACCTAAACAAAGAATCGCGTCAAGCTGCTTCAGATATCAATGGGGAACAAGCTGGTTATAGGAATGAAACAAAGGCAGGGAAAGTAATTCACAGAATGGATGGCTTTGGGGAATTAACTGGGTGGGTATTTCAAAGAATTCCAGACCTGGGCTTGTTAAGAAAATAGCTGTGAATTTCATTGCTTTCCGGGGGAATATAATAATGATTTTTGAACTCGTCTGCCTTCCTTTTCATTTTGATGCTGGCCAAGGGAAAAGGGTTTTTTTTTTTTACTTATCACATTTTCCCACCCTTCCTTTAAGGCGTTCCCAGCTGTGTCTGTGGTTGTTTTTCTTTCACCATTCTGACGACGGTCCTGTGAGGTAGGCTGTACTAAGAGAATGGAATGGACCCAGGGCGCTCACTCGGTATCACGGCTGAGATTTTCCTAGACTTAAGATGCCATCTCTGCATGAATGGATTTCTGCATCTTCTACAGCAGCCTTTCTCAACCTTTTGACCCTGGAGGAACCCTTGAAATATTTTTCAGGCCTTGGGGAACCCCTGCACATTCAGGCTCAAATATAGGCCTGAAGTTACAAAATTATTATATTTGTTTCATGTGTAGGCCTGTATATAGGCATTAACAGTGTTCTTGAACTAAAAATATAGAATGAAACTTACCTCTTTAATGTGAAGTTGCCCGAATTTTAAATAATTTTTTAAATAAATCGTGATCTCCCAGGGAACCCCTAGGGGCCTCTTGCGGAACTCGAGGGCTCCACGGAACCCTGGTTAAGAAACCCTGGTCTAGAGTGATCCAGCTTTTGTACCATGGTTTGTGATGGCACAAAGTGAGGGAGGCAGGTTTCATATATTTATTTATGAGATTTATATCCCATCTGTACTGACAGAACATAATGCCTCCTCCTCTTTTCCCCACAACAACAACCCTGTGAGGTGGGTTGGGCTGAGAGAGAAGGACTGGCCCAACGTCCCCCAGCCGGCTTCTGTGCCCAAAGGAGGACTAGGCCTCACAGTCTCTCCATTTCTAGTCCAGTGCCTTCACCACTACAGTGCACTAAATATATCACCTCTCAAATGGCTGCAGGATGCTATAAGATGTGACTAGTGCAAAGAGGGCATGCTTTCTCCTGCTTCTTTTCTTCACCATTTTCTGATAGAGTCCAATTCCTCAGGTAATGCACAGATTTCGAGCCAAGGAGAAATGCCAAGCAGCCTCACCTGTGGACGTTTTCGTTGGCTTTTTCCGTGTTATTGTTGAGATCCATCTCTTCCCACAGCTCGGTGTGATTGGATGGAGGGACGCAAAGGAACGCCCAAGGATACCTCATTCTCTGCATAATCTAGACCAAGGGGGTTCGGACACTGTTCAGATCCTAGGTAAGTCCCTTTCTGCAAAGGAGATAAATGGCAGGTGTGAAGAGATGAAAAAGATTCTTTTTGCTTGAAAAAGAAGGGAAGGTCAGGTGGGGAGCAAAGCTTCAACTGTGTGATTAAAGATGCATTCCACCACACACTTCTCTGGGAATGTGTCAGTTTCAGAAAATGTCTCTCAAATTGATGCCATTAACACATATTGCATTCCATGGTTCTCCAGTTGTGGTTCTCCATAATTTTAGACTTCGGATTGATGCTGTAAAATACACATTTTAGATCAGTGTTTCTCAATCTTGGCAACTTTAAGATCTGTGGATTTCAACTCCCAGAATTCCCCAGCCAGGAATTCTGGGAGTTGAAGTCCACAAATCTTAAAGTTGCCGAGGTTAAGAAACACTGCTTTAGATGCTGATGTATATATTTGCTAACTCTGAAATATGGCAAATTGTATATCTTCCCCCACCCCTTCATTCTGAACCTGTGTCCTCAAATTCTACCCAGATGGTGCCATTGACTGAACAACAATAATTCCCCAACAACAACAATAATTTGTTTCAGCCTCTTGAAAATCAGTTGAGCTTTTCTGTGTGGACTCTGGAGCATTTTAAAGCTGAGCTTCTTGACTTCAGTACTGGATTCTATCAACAATTTAGTGTTCCGAGCCTCCAATGTTTTTGCCAACTCTTGACATATATAGAATTAGAGCTGCAACAATATCACCCATAAGCTGTGTATTCTTGAAAGCTTCCAGAGTCCCTGACTGTTATATCCTTTCTCTAGGTATGAACAGGCTAACCCTAGCAAGATGGAGTGGCTGTGAGTTTTAGGGCCCCCCAGATCAGATTATTTGCTATTTTTAGTTCTGGATTCAGTGGCACTACTCCAAAAAGAACTGGTGTGCCAAGTGGGCATTTGCCCATCCTCATCTTATATCAGTGGCACCCTTTCATGGATCAGGGACACTGCTCATGGTCACTCATGCCTGGTCACCTCCCAAATCGATTACTGCAACATGCTCTATGTGGGGCTGCCCTTGAAGACCACTTGGAAGTTGGCCCAGAATAGAGCAGTGGAGGCAGTTATGAGCACAGCTCAGTACAACCATGTAACTGAACTGCAGTGGTTCCCAGTGTGCTTCTGGCTGCATTTCAAGATGGTGGTTGTCACCTATAGAACATTGGCATGGGGCTAGGCAAGGGGCTGGGTTACTTATGGGACCATCCATCTCCCATTGCTTCTATCCATCCTGCCAGGTGCACCAGAAGGGCCATGCTCGAGTTCCATCTATCAGGAACTGTCATTTGGCTAGATCTGGTAAGAAAGATCTAGTGGGTCTTTTCTGTCACAGCGTTGGCCCACTGGAACACTAACCCACCACCCCGAGATCCAGTTGGCCCCAACTCTAGTGGCATTTCATTTTTTAAAAAATAATTTTTATTAATGTTTACAAATATGAAGCTTTAAAAATGTGGCTGTTTTCCCAGGCATGGGGATTTGGAGATTAATTGGACCTGCAAGATGGAACTGCTGTTTGTGTTGGGGTTTTTTTTTATTAACTTTATTAATTTTTTAAACCAGAAAGATAAAAACTAACAAGAACTAAAGAAACGACTTCCAATTTTCTTTTACAACAGAAATAGATATAGATTTAATTTGAACTCGCGCTCTAGGGCAGTGTTTCTCAACCTTGGCATCTTTAAGATGTGTGGACTTCAACAGCCAGCCATGCTTAGCTATAGGTCTTTAGCTATATCTGATTTTTAAATCCTCTGTTAGCTGCCCAGAGTTGCTGTTGTGAGCTGGGTGGCCCTAGTAATTGAAAATGCAACTAAAAAATTCGCAATTTTCTCCCTCGTGCAACTTACAGGTCCCTTGGCAGTAGCTGCAAAATGACCACAGAGTCGCTCCGTGAGTGAGATGGGCGGTGACTAAACTTGAAATATAAATAAATATAAAATAAATAATGTTTCCAGGCCTTTCAGACTAACACGTAGAAAAAAGATATCCAAAAATCCTGTTCTTCTCCAGGGCTATTTTGACACTGGACTCTTTAGTGTGATTTCCAGGAAGGAAATAGGATTAAATAAAGATTCCACATCGTCCTTAATATAGTGCTATGTTAGCCAACAAGCTCTTCCTATATTTTCCACAATCAGGTCCCATTAAGAAAAAGGCCCTTCCTGTTTTTATTAGAAGCATCGTCCTGTTAATTCTGCCCTTCTTATTCCTTCCTGTTCAACACAGGTAGGGAGAGGAAGAGAGATGTGACAGAATCTCACCTGTGTTGGTTGATCACTAATCAGGGTCAGACCTGGTTACTCCTTGGATGGGAGACCAAAAGAGAATCTCAGGGCAGTAAGATAGACTAAGAAGGCAAAAAAGCCATTTTGAATGAGGACAGTGCCAAACTTTTTCTGTGCAGGTACAAGAAAACCACATGGACATATCCAGAGCACTAACTGAACTCAAAGGGCATTACCTTTTAACCTTTTACCAGTCAGTTCTCATTCCCCCTGCAAAATGGGAGAAAGCTTTAATTGTTGGTTTCCTTCCATTAAAAAATGTAGAGAAACACTATTATTTTGCAATGTCATCAAAAAATTGGGGAAAATACAGGATGGAAATGAGTAGTTATCAGGTAGGATGAATATTATATGGCCAGAGCTGTCTGTCTGTCTGTCTCTCTCTCTCTCATCTATCTATGTAACTACATTAATTATAATTAATAAGGAATGTTGGCTGGCAGGGACCAGGAGACATGCCTTCTCTGCTGTAGCATCTGCCCTCTGGAACAATTTCCCTCCTAATCTCCCATCCTGAGATTAGGATGGCCCTGAACCCTACTGACTTTTCGGAAGGCCTTGAAGACCTGGCAATGTGCCCAGGCCTGGGGTCCCAAGTGTGTGAAGGGCCCATTTCCTGATTATGCTAACATCTACAAATTATAATATTTCTCAGCTGCTATATGTATTTAATTTTTCCTTTTGTATTGTGTTTTTAATTGGTTTAATTGATTTTATGATTGTTCGCCGCCCAGAGTCACTTGTTTGGGATGGGCAGCTATACAAATTGAATGAATGAATAAATAAATAAATGAATAAAACTAGATTTCTAAACCATAGTCTATAGGTCAGTGTTTCTCAACCTTGGCAACTTTAAGATGTGTGGACTTCAACTCCCAGAATTCCCCAGCCAGGAATTCTGGGAGTTGAAGTCTACACATCTTAAAGTTGCCAAAGTTGAGAAACACTGCTCTAGGTGATGCATGTTTGTGTGTGTATAGGCACAGTAAGCATATTTAAGCCATATTGCTATCAATGGACAAAATTTGAATCCCAAATTTCATCTTTACGAGGGAGTAAATCTCCCTAAATAGGGAGGGCTACAGATCTAAACAGAGACTTATCATTCTTAATGCATTTTAATATAGCAGTCTGTCAGAAGAGAGATTAGTCTCCTTTTCAAATCATCCACTGAATACTACAACAGATGTCATGCTTTATAGTTATGAGTGTAACACATTGAACAATCCTTTCTTTAATGCAACCAGTGGAGTTATAATGCAAATCTACAAATGTTTATTTTTAATTTAGTCCAGAGTGAATGGATTTAAGCAGGACTGAATCCAGAGTTTTCTTTAAAAAAAATCTCTTGAAAGATAAAATTCAATGCTATATTTATAAATCACAAAAGAACGTAAGATCATTGTGCCATTTCATTTGAAGAAAGTGGAGTAGATTGCCTTTGAGGGACTTGTATAAAAGAACCCAGTGCTCTTAATTTTTAAAAGGCATTGTAATTGCTTCTTTAAAGAGCCTACTCAAACAGTAGTTTTTTAGACCACCTATTAATTTCCATGTAAGACCCCCCCCCCACGTGCATGGAAATCACCCACTGTCTCTATACAAAATTCCAATCAACACGAAGATGGTGCCAAGGGCAGAGAAGACCAAGGAAAGCCAGAATTTCACATGGACTTACCAGGACCAAGAAACTCAGTGAGATGTGCTTCTCTGCATAATTACCCTGTTTCAGATTTCAAATCCAGAGCTCTTGATTCATTTCCTCCTCCTGCCTTGATCAGATTTTAAAAAATCACTTTGGAGTAGCATCTGCTGAACCATCTGCCTTGTTGGCGTTAGTTCCTAGATCCTTCTGTAGCTACCTGTGCAGCGCAAAACCGAGCAGACGAACAGTGTGCCAGGGATTTGCATGTTTCATAAGCAAGCCTCAGTCTTCTTTCTCCAGCATTTTAGCCCGAGACAATATTGGCCAATTTCATGCCTGCCGGTCTCTCCCAGCCAAAACCTCTACACTGACCCAACTTGAGAATGCTCTGCTGCTCCCCACAGGCAAAGGTTTTAAACATCCCTTTTGGCACAGCTGGCAGGAAGAAGGCATCTTACCTTGAGCGGGTTTTTTTTCCTTCCTTCCTTCCTTCCTTCCTTCCTTCCTTCCTTCCTTCCTTCCTTCCTTCCTTCCTTCCTTCCTTCCTTCCTTCCTTTTACCTGTCTATTGCAAGAAGATCTTTGTAGCCAGAGAGTTCTCCTGTCTGAACATTCAGCCACTCATTGGACCATAAAATAATCCCAATGCATTTTATATCCTCTTTAAATGCAAGTGAAGATACGTGGGGAGGAAAGTCCCTTACTTTTAAGAATGACAGATGAGTCACTTTCTTGGTAGATGAGCAGGATGAGCAACACAGTCCCCATTATCCCCAGCCAGCAGCATGAATATTAAGCTTGCTTGTTTGTTTACTTTTTTCCTTCTAAATGGCACCCTCATCTTGTGACTTACTAACTAGTGAATTTCCAAGACCCGGCTGGGTTTTCCCTGCTTCCAGATCAGATCCTGTGGGTGGGAGTGATGCTACCCATTCATGGATTAGGACAGCCTGCTACACAGGTGACTAGTAAAAGGTCATTTTTAACATGAGAGAAGAAGAAAATATATCTCTGGACGTAACTGCAGTAATTGTATTGCACTGATACTTTTAATTCAGTTACAAGCATATTTTTTTCCTTGACTCTGCTTATGTTTTCTCCTATCCGCATTCACTTTTTGGAGTGTGGTCCTTGGCAGGCCGCGGAAAGACTGGGCAGCCCTTGGTTCCCTCAAAAGTGCTCCTTCTCAAACTATGGTATGTCTACTTATCCCGTAGGGACCAGTCAATCTGACACGTGACTAGACGATTTGTGACTTTCCAGAGGTTATTGGACTATGCTTCCAATTATCCTTGACCAACCGGGTTAGGGGCTGATGAACAAAGGGATCTAATAATATTAGATATTATATTATCTGCCATTTGGACTCTATTCTTATCTATAATTATTGCTTATTGGTAACTGTATTTAAATATTGTATTTTATATATTGTAAATTTATTGTATATTTATTGTTTTACTGATTATTATTGTACTGATTATTGTAAAGCGCCCAGAGTCCCTCTGATGGGAGGAGATGGGTGGTGACAAATTTGATAAATAAATAAATAAATAAATTTGGAGGACCACTGATGCCCCATCTCTGGTTTAACTCTAACCTAAGAATCTCTGCTTAAAGCTATTGGCTCAGTCATCCAGCCCCTTTCACCTGTTACTGAATTAACCCATGTTGCAGGTTCACAATATTATATATTATATATAGTTCATACAACTGTATATTATATGAACTATAAAGGTAATAGAGAGCCAGTCTGATGTAGTGGTTAAGGCACCAGGCTGGAAACAGGGAGACGGTGAGTTCTAGTTCCTCCTTAGGCACAAAGCCAGCTGGGTGACCTTGGGCCAGTCACTCTCTCTCAGCCCCAGGAAGCAGGCAATGGCAAACCACTTCCAAAAAAACTTGCCAAGAAAACTGCAGGAACTTGTCCAGGCAGTCACCAGGAGTCAAAAGTAACTCAAAGGCAATGAGAGAGTTGGTGTAGCAGTTAAGGCACCAGGCTAGAAACTGGGAGACCTTGAGTTCTAGTCCTGCCTTAGGCATGAAGCCAGCTGGGTGACCTTGGACCAGTCCGTTTTTCTACCTCGGGATGCTTGAGAATTTCTTTAGAATTTCTCTTGGGGTTATGTCTTTGAGATTACTCAATTCTCAGACCCGGTGAGGGTGCTACTGGCGGTGTCACTTCATTGCTCTCCAGCTTTCATAGCTTCCCTGACACTTCCCAATGCGATCAAGGCCTCTGGGAACTGATCTCTCTAGATGCCTTCCCTTCTGGTTGAACGGAAGGGTAGAAAGCCAAGGAAGCTGTCAATCATTGGGAAGAGGACTGCACGATGACAGGCAAAGCAATTGCACAAGCAACCTTGGCCATCTTGCCATTAAGTACGTGCAAGGATACAACTTTCCTTCCATGATGAATTCACCGTCTTTTTCTTCTTGGAAAGAAAAGTTGAATGCAAATTCTGTTTTATCAAAATAAATGGGAGCAGACAGCAAATAAATGCAAGAGAAACTTTTGCCTAGTTCTTCTCTAAGTTTGGCATAACCGTAACTTCATAAGAGCCAGTTTGGTGTAGTAGTTAAACCACCAGGCTAGAAACTGGGAGACTGTGAGTTCTAGTCCCACAAAGCCAGCTGGGTGACCTTGGGCCAGTTGCTCCCTCTCAGCCCTGGGAAGGAGGCAATGGCAAAACACTTCTGAAAATCTTGCCAAGAAAACTGCAAGGACTTCTGCAGTCCAGGCAGTCCCCAGGAGTCAAAAACTCCTGACCTGAAGACACCAAAACAACATACAGGCAATGATTTGGTCTTGAACCGACCTCCTTAAGCATGTTCAACATATCCAATCTTTTCCCTTTCACACTGGGGTCACCCTGTGCTGCAATTGCTTATCCCAAAAGGAGCAGAGCTGACTGGCACAGATGCTCTTCTCTGGGAAGGATCCAAGCCGTCTGATGAAGAATGCCGCAATATGTATGCTGGCAGGTCACGAACCAGTGGGCTAAAAAAAGCAAGAAGGGGGAAAAAAGTTACTAATGTTAGAATCCCAACCATCTGCTTGGAAGGTCAGCTTCAGAGGCTGCCAGACAAGTTGGTTGCATCTTCATGCAATCATTGATCATCTCGGTATGGAGGGAAATCTCCAGGGGCACAGGCAGGGATGATTTTTAAAGCGGCTTTCCCTTGTCTTCTTTTCTGTCTGGCCTTCTGGTATGTAAACCAAATGCTGGCTTGTTTTTGAACTTGCCTGGTTCTAGAAACATAGAAGGGGTTCTTTCTCAGTGTTTTATGAACATGATTTATGAACAGCCAAAGACCCTTTTGCTATAAAATGAAGCAAAGCTGGAGAGTCATAAGAAAAGCTGGTGGGGAATTGGCATCTTTCTGGATTTTAACAAAATACTAACACTAGAGCGTTAACAAACTGGTGGCACTACAGCATTAGCATCATCTGACAATGGTCCCCATTGAATCTCATGGTGATGATAATACAGTAACACCTCAATTTAATGGACATTAATAAGGCTTGTCCATTAAACCCAGATGTCTGCTAAACCTGAATTTAATCATTTGTATAATTACATACTTAAGTAAATTGCCCCCGTTGTCTGGACTGAATTCAAATTTAGTGTCCTTTCCCATTAAATGGAAGTGAACAAACTCAAACTTCGTTAAATCCAAAATCCCTTAAATCGCAGTCTGTTAAATTGAGGCTTATCTATAATAGAAAGATTCAGCATGGCTGAAGTTGCATGGGACCTTCCAGGGGTAAGACACATGAAATCCAGGGGTAAGACCATCTGTCCCGTTCAATTTCAACCCTTTTTTATTTTGATTTTTTGAGAGGCTCTTACTGCATGAGATTGCAACCCGACTGAAGTTCAGAGAACCTGCTCAACCTGGTTATTTGAATGAACCCATTTTCAGGGCTTGCACAATGATCTGCGCCATAAACTAACCAGCAAGTGAAAATCATGGTTAAACCTGGTTTTGTGGGTTGTGCAAATGCAGCAGGTGACACATCCACCAATTTTTACCTTAGGAATATTCACCCCATTTGCAGCGATGGGTTGCTGACAGGTCTTATTTGTTAAAAAAGTTGGACATTAGCCATTGAATTAATTTTTTTGCAGCAGAAGGGCAGGGCAGAGGACTTTCAAGCAAACTGGTCAGAGTTTCTGGAGTTATTCTTCGATACAATTTTAATTTTATATTATAAATGAATTATTTATATTGTCAATTTTTAATTGAGATATAGGATGTATAGGATAAAAGATTAAATTGATCTGTTTTGCTCTTGCTATTATTATTATTACTTTATTTCATAAGTAAAAAAGCATGAACTTTCCCCATGTCACATGGCAAAGAGTACCATAACTCATCTGTGGAAAAAGTCCTTTCTTTTTTGTTTTAACCATACAGAAAGCCAAGGAAGATCCTTCCAGGGGTCACCATGTCATATTTGTTTCCCCCCCCCTTTTTTTTTCCATACACATGCATTTTTGTTTGCAGCCTCCCTTAACGTACCATTTTTGCAAATAGTTTTCCCTAAAATAATGTCAATATATTGACAAAATACCCTAAAATAATGCTGTCCAGAGTCACTTTGTGTGAGATGGGCAGCCATATAAATATGATTAATAAATAAATAAAAATAATAAATTTATGTTCGTAAATGCCATGTTTTCTCTAAGATATATTTATTGTTGGGAGGCACATTGCAAAATTTGGAGCCACGTAAATATCAAACAATAACTAAGTTTTGGTTTCTGCACAGTTTCAAAAAATGCAGAATTATATATGTTTGATCACATTTCTCGCCTACACTCAGTAGTAGAAGTCATTTTTCACTTTTAGCAAGACAAGGCTTGGCTCTTTTTACATTGCTTCAAAGGGCCACGAAACCTGATGGACAAAAACAGCCAGTGAAAGAGATTTTTTAAAAAAGCATGCATAAAGAGAAAGTATACAATGTTTCTTAACATTTATCTCTTTTTAAAACTGATGCTAATTAAGTTATTGTTTGGACACTGCGAGATACAATAAGCCCCATCTGAAAGTCTGAAATACTGTATTTTTCAAAATGCATTTTTGCTGCTGTCTTTGTTTTTCTTTTTAAAGACATTGTAAGAAGAGAGTTGTGCTTGTCTTTGGTAGCCAAAAATTAGAAGGCGTCTGCCAGCACCTTTTCAGACTAACACATTTTATTAAAAAGCATGATAAAATTTGTCAGTCTGAAAAGGTGCTCGCTGATTTTTCCTCCTCCTTTTTTTTTTTTTTTTTTTAGAAATTGGGTTCAGCTTATTTTGGGACTTACTTATGTTTGCATTTCTGGCTGAGAAAATGTGCCTCTGGTTTTCCACAATCCTGTGACTGAAATTGACTGACAGAGTTGGAGTGAGGATTTGGGGGTGCAAAAATGGCTTAGGACAGTGTTTCTCAACCTTGGCAGTTTTAAGTTTTAAGACATGTGGGGCTGGCTGGGGAATTCTGGGAGTTGAAGTCCACATGTCTTAAAGCTGCCAAGATTGAGAAACACTGGCTTAGGAGCTACACCTCTGTGATCTGCTGGGTTGCCCCCCTCCCAAGAAAAGAACTTCAGACTAAAACTGCAATTCTATGAAGTAACTTCCACAGAATTCTGTAGGGTTTCTGGGGAAAAAATCCTGATTTCATAGGTGTATTGTTTGATCGCCTTCCGTACTTAGCCAATAAGAATGATTTTATTTGGCAGCATTTTTCTTTTGTTCCTTAGAATACAAAAGTTGGTGGCTTTGCACAGGCTGTCTGCAAAAAATCTGCATGCTTTCTGAGTATCATGGGGAGGCAAAACAAGGGCACTTCTAAAATGTTTTTAAAATAAATGGCATTGGAGTGGACAGCCTTGAGATAAAGGCTGCTAATGGTTTTTAAATAAAAGATTTGTATTGCATCAGACAAATTAGAATAGCAATTCTTAGGGAAGATGGGCTGCTAAAGGCACATCCAAAGCATGAGGGGATGCCCCAAACCAGATCCTGCCAGGAAAGTTTTTCATTGATTTCAATTTACCAGGTGACTTAAGATGCTTGCCCAGAAATCTTCAGCTGTCCTATGTAGTTTGCTGGGAACTCAGGTTGGGTAGAGATGAATCAGTGCATCCTCTCCCCTGCCCAGAATGAATGAACAGGGAATCAAAACTTGGCCAGCCTTACCAACATCAGGGTGGGAAAAATAAGTAAGCGAAAACACATGCCAAAAAAAAAGGGAGCAGAAGGGAGAAATTGGGAATTGACTCTGTTTTCAGAACAAGAAATAAAAACAGCCTCAAGTAATTTGATTCCTAGTGACTTCATGGACACATCATGATGTTTCCTTGCAAATAATACAGAAAGATTTGCCAGTGGTTTCTGCTATTTTTTTTTTACTTTCCAGTCTAGCCTACAGCTATGGGATTGCCTAATGGTCTCCCATCCAAGCCTAATCCTGCTTAGTTTCCAAGCCCAGAGAAGGCCATCCAAGTGCTGTGAGGCACCAGGAGTTTTTAGAACACCTTTGTGGAAAAGATGGAGCAATTTCATGGATGCCTACATGGGACTGATTTGTCAATGCCTGGAGTAACTCCCCCCAGAGCATTTGCTTAGATCCAGGCAAGGAGAGGAGCAGCAGCAGCTCACACAGTTGTGGCACAACTTTGTGTATTGTGAGACTAGCAACTTTCAGGAAAGATCTTGGACATGTTGGACTAGACTTTCCATTACATCTAGTTCTGGTAGATGTGGACAATGGGAGTTATAATTACGGAGACCAAAACTTGGTTATCAATCAGCTTTTGGACTTTCCAGAAGATCTGATACTGTCAGGCTTCCCAGGCAGACCAGACTGGAAACATGACCAAATGAGCTAATTTTACTTTATTGTAAAGCTACATTAACAAAACCTTGCAAGTCTGAAAGTAGTCCTTCCTTAACGACCACAACTGGGATTGGAATTTTGGTTGCGAAGTGATGCTGTCATTAAGTGAACCACACGGTCATTAAGCAAATCACATGGTTCCCTACTGATTTTGCTTATTGGAAAATGGCTGGGAAGGTTGAAAATAGCGATCACATGACCACGGGCTGCTGCAACCATCGCAGAGCACCCAGAGCATGATCATGTGACCACAGGGACGCTGTGACAATAAGTGTAAGTGTGAGGAACAGTCACAAGTCGTTTTTTTCAGCACGGTTGTAACTCTGGACTGTCGCTAAACAAATGGTCATTAAGCAAGGACTACCTGTACAACAGCCTGATAACTTAGGGAGGGTCCCTCCTGAGCCTCTTGCTCCACCCACTATGCAGCTGTGGGCTATGCTTCCTCTTATCTGACCTTTCCCTAGGCAGCACCTATTTGCCCAGACTCCCAAGATCATCCCCACATATCCTTACAGATACTGTCCAGATACTATATGTTTTAAAGAGGCCTTTTAAGAGAAGAGGAGGTGAAAACAGTAAACTGAAGTGCCCATTTTTGTGCAGATTAATTTTTTTAAAAGTTGTGCAGGTTAATGCAAACATGGGATGGTAAAAGATTTATTGTGAGAGCACAAGGAGCCAATAAACAGCCAGCCCAGGGCTGAGAGGCTGCCTGGAGCCCCCAGCAACCCAAATGTGAGAAAATGGCAAAATTCAGGGATACAAGTTTCTAAAAACGACTCATTAAGGACAGGCATAATTGTGGGGCACCTTTCGGATGCAAACTCACCCCATTTCCAGGCTCAACTCCTTTCTGGCGACTGGGGGTGGCGGGTTGCAAAGGGGGTTTAGGATGGGGAAGGAGGCCTCCCATGTCATTCCCACATAACGCCATAACCAGAGTTTGAAGAAATGGCTGGCAAGGAGAGGTCAAAGAAGTCAAAATGGTGGCCATGCAATGGAAGTCCTACCATTTTTTACATTGCAGAGATATCAAAAAGGTATAGGACTTCAGTCACCCAGCTGTGGCCGTGTTGATTTTTTTTTTGGCTCTCCCCTGCAAATTCCCCTGAATGTGCACAGACCTGATGGCTGAACTTGATCGACTGAGGTTTGTAAAAGTTTCTTTTGTTTTTATTTGCTTAACCATGGTTTTAAATGCTAGTCATATTTTAAGCCTGCATGTTTTACTACTTTTTAAGCAGAAAAGTGGATGCGGGGGGGTGGGGTTAAATGAGCAAATAAAGAAGGAAACCGGACTGCTGTGCACTTCCAAAGAAAAGACCCACACTTTCTCTCTAACACTAACATTTCAGAGTTATCATCTGAAGCCCTGGGTGCGCCCACTCCCCTTGCCTCGCCTTCCACTTCTTGACACAGTTTCATCACATGTGGCCAGGCCAAAATAATAATATTAAGAACAATCAAATTGTTCCTGTCTGGAACCCAGAGGCAAGATTATCTTGTTGCTGGACACACGGAGAGTGAGATTGGTTTAGCTGTCTTGCCACATCTATCATCTCTCTCTCTCTCATCTATCCATCCATCCATCCCTCTCTCTCTCTCTCTCATCTATCTATCTTATCATCTATCTTGCTCTATATCATTTCTATCTAGCTATCTAGCTAGCTCTAAGGCGTAGCATAGCATAGTTTTATTGTAAACTGCCCAGAGTCGCTCTTTGAGTGAGATGGGCAGTGACGTAATTCAAAATATAAATTAATTAAATAAATATAATATCTATCTATCAATCATCTATCTAGCTCTACAGTATATCACCTCTATAGGTATCTATCATCTATCTATCTATCTATCTATCTATCTATCTATCTATCTATCTATCTATCTATCTATCATAGACACCTTTTGTCGTGGGTGTTAAATGTTGCCCTGTGTCATCATTTACATCTAGATTAATTTCTGTTCATTTCTATGATGCTGTGCAAATGCAGAGATAGGTGTCCTCAAGCTAAGCACAAGTCCTGCTAGCTGCATGGACTCATCCATGCAATTGCCTGGCAAATGTGTGGAACTGGATGGCCTTTCTTTTCTTCCAAGGTGACAGTTTGACTTCTAGGTTCCCCCTAGGATTTCTTAGTGGTCTCCCATCTAAGGCCCAACTGTGCTGAGCTGAATACAGTGAATGGGTGTAAACCAGGTTAAACTGTTATTCTACTTAGATTAATACTACACATACCAGCCAAGAGTACAAAATAGATCTAGGATCTCTTGGAAGACGAGGGGCAAATCTCTGATCAGTAAACTGGCTAATTAGGCTAATTGGAACCAAATTCCAGTTTGGTTTAATAGCCACAGCCGGGGTGTGATTTAAGCTGCTAAAACCGAGCAAGCTGCTAGTGAAAACCAGAATAGATTTATGTGTGCCAAGTGCCGATTTCTCAATGTTACTTCATTCCTCCTGAGCATTGTTTTGCCTCTGGCCCCAACAGATAAATCTTGGGGTGGAGTGGGAAAAAATATCCAGTAAGCCCAACATCTTCCCAGACTGGGCATTACACAGGCTGAAAAGGTTTCCCCCTAGAGTCTTCTTTAACACTTCCTGGAGCTGCTTGGGATTGAAACCAGAGTCTTCTGCATCAAGAGCACCCATGTCTCCTTGCAGACAGTGCTGGGACCCCAGGAAGAGCCTTTAAAATAGAGCAGAGGTCTCGTTGGAGCAGCATGTGATTGCTGTCTGCAGATCCTCTTCTAGTTTGCGGGATGTTGACTCTGTTTCCTTAACTCCTTTTATCTAACCAAAAACCTCCTCCACGCTCTTGCTAAACATATTTTTTTTATCTTAAAAAAAAGTAACATAAAGAGGAAGGTTGTTCCACATGACTGGGGCTCAAGTTCAGTCTGTGTCAAAGTTAAGTGTGCTTCAGGAGCACAGGATTTGCAATTGTTTCTCTCTGACGGGGTCTATCTAGCTGTCTGTCTCTGCTAATAGTGGCATGAGCAGGTTTTTTGACCTGTCCCCTCATCATTACTTCCTCTTCTTCTACTTTTATCCAGTGCAGAAACTCTCATCATGTATCTCTCTAACAAGTGATACTCAAGATGTCCCACAACAGTAAGAAACATCCCATTTTGTAGGGTTCTCGTGCAGTCAGGAGCTCTGCTTCTCTCTGCACAGCACTTAGTTCTTTGGGAGCATTTTTTTTTAAAGCAGGTCAGGAAGCAAGTACGATATGATGTCCAATGGGGCAAAACTCCTTGACTCCACATATCTGTTAGTGGGATCACAATGAGCAGTGACTGATGGGAAAAGGAACATGGAGTCTTAATGGATAACTCACTGAAAATGGCAATAGCCAGGTTAGCTAAGGATTATGGGGACAGAGGTCCAACCAATATATAGGACACTGGGTTGGGAAGGCTGCCTCACTTGTACATTTAAACATAATGGTTATATTACAAACACAAGGTTTTAATTTTTTAAAACGTGTCATCATTGAAGCCCTGACAGTCCTTGACTGCAGGAATGTTTGAAAGAGAAAGGGCTGCCTGCCTGGAGGATTTCAGCTCCATGCTCTTTTGCTCTGTCCACTTAATGACCTGGGAGATTTATATATTTGTTTGTTTGTTTTATTTATTTATTTTCTATCCTGCCTTTATTATTTTTATAAATACCTCAAGGCAGCTAACATACCTAATACTCCTTCCTCCTCCTATTTTCCCCACAACAACAACCCTGTGAGGTGAGTTGGGCTGAGAGAGAGTGACTGGCCCAAGGTCACTCAGCTGGCTTTCATGCCTAAGGTGGGACTAGAACTCACAGCCTCCTGGTTTGCTTAATGACCACAACTGGGAGTGCTGGGATTGCAGTCGTGGAGCAAAGCAGTCACGTACGCATCTTGCTTAACGACCAATTCACTCAGTGATGGAGATTCTGGTCCAAATTGTGGTTGTTAATCAAGGACTACCTGTATATATATTCACATGCACACACAAATGTGTGTGTGTAATGAATGCATGAAATGTGTCCATTTGATTGCACAGTTAATGGAAGCTGAAAAATGGTATGATTTCCCTCCTGTCCTGTCCTTTTTTTCTTTGCCACTTGAGTCATCCTGTAGTGTTTGATGAGGAGCAATGAAACATTAGAACAGAAAACAGAAAAAAAAATTGCTGCCTATTTAGGGTGGTGCCTAGATGCTGGATGGCACTAAAAACCTGGAAATTCCTTACCCAAAAATAAGGAAAGAAAACAAATTAGGGGAAAATTGGCATGCCAATTTGCATGAAGCAAAAGCTGAAAATGCAGTTCAGTTTGCTTTCAGGAAATGGAGAGTCTATGAAAATGCCCATAACTTGCTTTCAAAAATTCCCAATGTGGGCACAAGGCCCCCCTCCCCCAACATGCTGTCTCATTCCTGTCATAAAAAAAGATATATTTCCAAATTATGACTAATCACAAACTTAGAAGTAATAGCTGTGATACAAAAAAATTAGTTTTAACAGACTAACTGAGGGGAGGAAGTGTCCTTATTCATGAACGTCCATGACATATAAAGCACATAGTTGTGGCAATTACATCATTTGTAGGGATGACGTCATTCCAAATTACAGCATGAAAATTACAGCATTCGCGTCAAAGTAAGTTATTTGTGCAACGTTAGGTAAATACCAGGAACCGACGCAAAAGGATGTCATTTGCATAATAGCATGCATATTATGCAAATCACGACGCAAGTGACAGAAATTGCTCTAGAAGTTTGGCTCCACGTCTGCAGAGTCCCTTGTATCAAGGTCCGCTAAATCAAGGTTTCGCTGTACTTTTCCTTGAAGGCTAAACTGAAAAGGAGTTGAGTAGCTCTGCCTTTTCTTAATTACTGTCCTTGTTAGTGTTTTCCCGTCTTCATCAAACTGTTGGAGTACAGATTCTTTTCTGTTTCTCCTGAAGACATCTAAAGAAGACCTCTGTGGTTCTTAGCGTCCTTCACCGATCTCAGCCAGAGTTTTAGCTTTCCTGATACGTGTGTTTGCAGGGGAGGGTCAAAAGAGTCAAAATGATGGCTGTCAATTGTGTGGTTGAGGCCCCACCCCATCGTACCTAAGGGGTGTAGCTTCAATATCAGGATTGTAGATGCCACCTTGACTTTTGTGACCCTCCCTTGTGGAGGCCTTGTTTTCTGACACTTTCTCTACAGTTGTGGATGATCCGTACTGTTCCTTGGCAATCCATCCCTCCTTCTACCTTCTATTTTTTTTTCAATCATCACAAAGCTTTTTGTGCCTCTCCATTGGCTTTGTATGCTCTCTTCCATTTTCCCCCCCTCCCTAGAATAATTTGCAAGTGTGCTTTTAGTATCTCCTTTTTTGAGAAACTCCCACTCACTATAAACCTCATGCAACCAATTATTCCATTTCCTGCTGCATGTCCCACTGAGGTTACAGGAAGGAAAACAGCTGGTATTATTCATCCCTATTTTATCATTCAGCAAAGTTGCTAAGATCTGATAGGAGAAAAGCAGACTTTTTCTCATTTAGTTTCATTTTCCATTCCATTTACTATTAGTTACTGTATATCTAGACAGGAGCCAAATGTCCTCATCTCTAAATAATAAAGTCTATCTCTCACCCCACTGGTTGATGGCAGAATTATTATGTGTACAATGCAGACATTTTCTCTGGAGCTGTAAACTTTCTGATCCTGTGAGACTATAGATTTTAAATCCAGGTTCTCACTATTCAGACAGCATTAACTCACGTCTTTCTTTGGTTTTCTTATAGGCCAGACTAAGTTTATTGTTTATGACTAGTTCAGTCTGAAGGCATTCAGCTTACATATATCCTGAGAATGAAGATGAAGATCCTATATGTTTGTAGCAGAGATAATATGAGAAGATGGAATGATGGACAGATTGCAGAGAATTATACAGAACCAGATAAAAAGAGTTGCGGATTAAGTGATATAGAGCTGTTGATCCTCGAATCACATCTTGAGAATGGAAGTTCCTCATGATGTCTAGTACAAGAAGAGGGATCTCTTCGGATCAGGTTGCTCCGAGACTTGTCTAAGCACCAAAGATTTTAGGATTTAAGTAGCTGTGGTATGGATGGCTTTCAGCCATCCTATCCTTGGGCTATCTCCAGAACATCAAGACTGGTCAAGAACATTCAAGTTGCATCAATTTCAGCAGCTGCATTTGGATATGGCAGTGAAATAAGTCCTACTCGGTCCCAACAGAACATATAATGCAATGTGAAGCACTCATTCTGGATGTCAACTGCACTAGGCTCTGAATGCCAAGGGCCATGAGAACTTTTGCTACAGATTTGTCACAAAGATAATAGCCATAATCAAACCTTGTGATGATCCTAACCACACAGAGCTGGGAAGAGTTGCATGAAAGGAAGATCATCCAGTTGTGCTTCAAGCATATCTTTGCATCCTTAAGGGTGAAAACCTGGATCGCTTCTTTATGATAGGCCAGGTTAGCACCATGGTGTATTTCGGTCTTGTGTCCCAATGTTTCTGGGAAACCCACAAAGTGGATGAGAAAGCCACAACCTTTCCCATATTATTGGGGAAAAAAATCCCTGAATATCTTCATTATTTATTCAGTTTGCTACGTGTTCATTGCCAGGTCACCAGGAAAAAAAAATCTATTGGGCCATCTTTAGTATATGTCTAGGTACATTACAGCTCACACTACTGTTATACAGTACTGCTTTTCCAATGAATGTAACCAAGTAACATCTGGAGAGCCAACAAGAGACTAACTGCACGTAGATTTGTCATATAACATTATTTGTCAGGAAACATTGCATCAGTTTACTAATTCCAGATGATTTGTCTCAAATTTTCTAAGGCTGGGCTTCTTTTCAGGATTAAAAATGGGTATTTCCAAGTATCTGGCAGCACAAACTCATTCATTTATAGCAGTGTTGCTCAACCTCAGTAACATTAACAACAGGTAACAGTGCTGGCTGGGGAATTCTGGGAGTTGAAGTCCACACGTCTTAAAGTTGCCTAGGTTGAGAAACACTGATTTATAGACCAGCCTGCTCACTTCTATGTCAACATGGAAGGGTAGCCGGGGAGAGGAGAACACACCTTCTCAAAACAGCTTTGGTGGTGTCAAGATGGATTTCAAAAATTCATGGCTGGAGAGTTTCTTTGGCAGGGATATTGATTGCTCAGCTGAGTCAGCCTGGAAAACCCACTGGAGGTTCATCTTCACTTTCCAAACAGGAAGAGGCTGTAACTCAGAAATACAGCCACAACTGTGCATAATGTACAGGGTCACAACCAGATGATTTTACACTTAATTTCACCCCACTGTCTTATGCATATACAGGTAGTGCTCGCTTAACAACCATTCATTTAGTGACAGTTTGGACTTAAGACAGTGCTGAAAAATTGACTTGAGACTGGTCACACTTAGGACTATCACAGCATCCCCACAGTCACATGACCATGGTTTGGGTGCTTGGCATCTGGTTCACATTTATGACCGTCGCAGTGTCCTGTGGTCACATGATTGCCATTTTCCACCTTCCCAGCCAGCTTCTGGCAAGCAAAATCAGTGGGGAACCTCATGATTTGCTTTACAACCACATGGTTCGCTTAACACCCACAGTGACTTGCTTAACGACTGCTGCAAAAAATAAAATCAGGTTGGATTCACTTAATGACCATTTTGCTTAGCAACCAAAATTTCAGTCCCAATTGTGGCCATTAAGTGAGGACTACCTGTATGTACACATCACTTGAGAGCAGTCTACCTTCTTGGGAACAAGCGCCATTTAATCACAGAAAAGAATCTCCCTCACACATACATTTACAGATACACACAGACATACAACATAATAATAACCCTTGCAACTGTGTGTGTAGACATGCCCAACCAGCTGCTTCTGGGCTCCAGGATGTTTTTAAAAAGAAGAAAGAAAACATGGTGCACCTTCAGGAGAATTGATTTGTAGGCAGTTGAAATTGAAACGGAGCTGAGAGATGTGGTCAGAGGAGAAGGCGTATTGGCGGCCCATGGTTCTGCTACGTGCATCCTGGAAGGCAGAGGCTGATAATCATGGATTCCTCTTTTGTTACTTTGGGTAAGGTAAAGTCACTGTCAGGTTTGACTCCTGATGCTTTCAAAACTTGTCCCTGAAGGCAGCAAGGCATGTGTGGATGCTGCCTTCTGGCTGGATGTTTTTTCAACTTCCAGGTCCCGCCTACACACCTGGGATTTCCTGGTGCTCTCTCAATAGCAATAGGATTGACGCCTTTGGACTCTGGTGTTGGAGAAGACTCCTGAGAATACCTTGGACAGTCAAGAAAACAAACCGATGGATCATCAAACAAATCAACCCAGAGTTCTCATTTGAGGCACAAATGACCAGGCTCAAATTATCCTACTTCGGACATATTGTATGAAGACCCAGCTCTCTGGAGAAGGCTGGGAAAGGTGGAAAGAAAGGGAAGAAGAAGAGGACCAGCAGCAAGGCGGATGGACTCAGTTACAGTGGCGATGGGCACGCTGTTGAAAGATCTGAAAGTCCAGGTTAGGGATAGATCGTCATGGAGAAAATCTATGTGGTTGCCAAGAGTCAAGAACAACTTGATGGCACATAATAATCATCCCATCCAAGGACTAGTCAAACCTGGTCCTGCTTGATTTCTGAGCCCAGACAAAGGTACCCAGCTGAGATACTTGTTGTCTAGATAATCTGTTCTACAACATTTCCACCCACAATGAATACAAGGAAGTCATTCTTCTGTCCACTGGGGGTATTAGCAGGGACCGTCTTTCTCAGCCCTTGAAATGGTATGGCCAGCTAAGCACTCACCTCTGTCCTACTCTAGGGTGGGCAGAACCCCGAGCTGCTTCCTTGCCAAGTCAGAACAGGGGTTGGAAGTGCGGCTAGCTCTTCTTTGACCCAGCATAGTTCCCTGCTAGCTTTGCATTACTGGTTGCTGCGCAGAACAGCTCTAATTGACTTGGTTCTGGAGCTACATAATGTCCTATCCCTCTCTGGCCTAGTTAAAGGTCTCCTGTGAACTGGAGCTGTGGTTGCAGGAAAGCCAAAACTCCATTGAGTTCAGTGTTCTGTATCACCAACTGAGTGAACAGGTACAGGTGACAAGGTGACAAGAATTATTAGGGGGACAATAGAGATTTCCCCAGTATAAAATGTGTCAGGGCAGTGTTCCATGACAGAAAGGCAACAGAGCGAGAATAGAACATTTGAGCATTGCTTAACCTTCCCCAGCAATGCATGAGAAAACAAGTGGAACCTACCAATGGCTTTTGGTGACATGGGTTTACCGGCATCTGCAGGGGGTGGGGTAGTCAGAAAAGTCAAGATGACAGCCACAACCGCACAATCAAAGCACCGCCTCTCTTTTTCTGTGTGTTGCCTGCACAATGTCCATGAAAAAGGGGCAGGGTTTTGATTTTGCTGTCCCAGCCACCATCTTGAACTGTTTTTGAAGCCCTTAAAGATGGATTATTGGGGGGCCCCTCACCCAACAATCTCCTTTTGGCTGAAATGCTTAAGCAATGCGCCATTGCCAAGACGTTTCACCAGCAGGCTCATTGGAAACAAGAAAAATCCATCACAGGCATCAGAAAGGAAGCTGCACCTGGGCCCTGGCTGGATGTGGGCAGCCTGAATCTCACATTTCTAACAAACACCACAATCCCAAATGCCTCCAACGGCCTGCTTGGTTTTATCAGCCAGCCTTTCAGCTTTCCTCTTATTGGATTAAATTTGTACCCCATCTGTCTATCACACGAGTTTTTAATGAGATTCCGTGAAAAGATGAGGCACCTGAGCCATCAAAAGCTCTCAGGAGTTAGTAACCCATCCACGTGGGCAAAAACAATCTCCCTCCGCCATCCTCCCAGAATGGGCATACTGATTCGCTCATTCTTCTCTGCACTGCAAGCCAACACAGATTTGTTCTCTTTATCATGTGCTTCAGTCTTAATAATACCTCAAGGCTACTCTCAGTTTTCCCCTTGGGATAGTCACTTGCTCACACACATGTACACACACCTGTGTAGGCTTAACTCCCAAATTGATTCTTCAGCCCCTAATTTTAGAAGTGCCATCTCTAAAAGCTCTGAGGGCCGGGAGAATAGGAATGGTGGAACTGTACAGGTGGCCTGAACTACAAAGCCCATGTATTGCTGCAGAGTAGAAATACTTCCAGTTCCTTCTGTGGAGTTCTTCGGTTCACACATGGTCCTTATCTTATTCCACTTCCTGTCTTGGGATCTCCCTGTGGTTTTACAGACGTATGGATGTTAAACTATTGTTTATTCATGTTAAGGAACAATTTGTCTGATTTCTGGAGCTTAAGTGGGTTGCCCCACTTACACAGTGGGGTAGTGATGCTTATTCTCTGTATTGAACACTCTTTGGGCAAAAGCAATCAAAATCCAGCAATAGCCAGAATACAGTGGAGGACATTATACCTCTGCAGAGATTTGGGATTATTATGATGATCAGATTATTATGTAATTATCATAATAAAGATATCTTCAAGTCGAATCCAATTTTTTACAAGTCCATGTAGTTTGGCCACAGTGTGGAAGTGATTGGCCATTTTGTTCTTAGAGGTGTTCTTCCCCTTTTCATTACAGCCTTGGGATTTCTTTGTAGTCCCCCATCCGAGTTGTAAACAGGCCTGACCCTGCTTAGCTTTTAAGCCCGGAACAAGGCCAACTGCTAAAAGCAAATAAGGAAAAGCAGGGCAGGTTATTGTTGTTGTTGTTGTTATTCTTATTTCCTATGTTCATTCATTCTTGGCATCCCCAGCTGGAAGAGAAAGACACTGAAGATCTCTCACCCAGTTATGGTGAGGAAGACATTGAAGATTTCATATGTGGTCGAAGTTGGCAATACTATCTGGTAGCCTGGTATAAAAAATGGTCCAAGCATAATTTTTTTAGGTGCCAGTATAAACACAACATTGATTCCCACCACATGCATGCCGACCACAATGACATCATATGCAGATAACCTTATGATTTATATTTATAGCCAGGCACAACTGCACCATGTCGGGAGGGAAGTGCGTGAGTCAAGAAATATTTAGACACACAGTGGCCCACCTTTTTCTGGAGGATAGGAAAAGATGGCATCATCTTCAAACCACCCTGGCCTGTTGCCAATGCAACTTCCACATCACTTTTCTTGTTTTGCATCAAAAGAAATGTATCCTAAGCTGTACATTGTGTGTGTTGCAGTCTGCTTTCTATGCTTCTCTTTGTTCTAGGCAAACGACCCACTCCAGTGGCTAGTGTCTGCTGTGACAGGTGTGGACTTACGGGTGTGGACTTTCATCCCGATCACTGCCCTCCATGGCTGACCTCATGCCAGGCAAGCAGGACATGTGGATGAGTCCTAAGGATCTAGTTCAACCTGGGCTGCTGGCAGTGGCATGCGTGTGTGCACATGTGTGTGTGTATGTCTTAAAATGCAGGTATGCAAGTCGTCCTCGACTTACAACAATTGGGACTGGAACTTCTGTTGCTAAGCGAGGCAATTGTTAAGTGAGTCACATCCAATTTTGCGACCTTTTTGCCATGGTTGTTAAGCAAATCACTGGGTCGTTAAGTGAATCGCTGTGGTCCTTAAGCGAATCTGGCTTCCCCCATTGACTTTGCTTGTTGGAAGCTGGCTGGGAATGTTGCAAATGGCAATCGTGTGACCTCAGAATGCTGTGATGGCTGTAGGTGCGAGGACAGTTCGCAAATCACTTTTTTCAGCACCGTCATAACTTCAAATGGTTGCTAAACAAATGGTTGTAAGTCGAGGACTACATGTAATCTTGAAAGCATTATAGAGATTCTCTCTTCTTCCATCTTACACCAAAAAGTTAGGTGTCTGCCTAACAACTGTTGAATACCTTCTCCATACATCTCTAAAGTTCAAACCAGATGGAAACTCATGGGAAAGGTCCATAAATGGCAAAGGCCCACCCATAGAAAGGAACACAATTGATGCCTGCTTTCCTGGCATTAGAAGGAGGAAAGAAACAGGGGGGGTTCAACCTCATTTATTTATTTATATTAAATTTGTACACTGCCCGACTCCCAACAACTCCCAGCACTAAAGCAACAATAAAACAATACAATAATAAACAAGAATCAAAGATAATAAAAGATTGTAAAAACTGGACAGGAGCAAAAAAACAGACCCACCCAATCCAGACAGAATTCCTGGCTGGCATCATAGTCAAAACCAAGCAACAGACTGAATTCTGGACAGCAGTTTGTTAAACTAACTTCACTTCAACCTGGGTTTAGCATGGGAGACAAGCACCTTAAGGTTGCTGTGTGGCTAAGCCTGTAATCAACATCTGTAAATCCTTGTGGTAGGCCCCAACTGTTCCTGGGATCAATGTCCCCAGTGACTGAGAACACTTTAGCCTTCCTGTAGGCCGTCCCTCCTCCCCTTTGCCGGTGCAAAAAAACTCCTGAAAGTGCATTCACACAGACAAGTGGCTAGCTCAAGTTTGCCATGAAATCAGCAATAAAACTGTAAAAGCGGTCAACCGTATTGAAAAGGGTTGAACTGAACAATGCTTTCTTCAGAAAGTTGCTTGCTCTGCCCTCTCACTGCTGGCAGATAAAAAAGGAAAAGTCACATTCAGGTCAAGAAAACTTTATATACATTCTAGAGAACATTCTTCTTCAGAAGGGAAAACACATTCCCACAACTGTCTTAATGCATAATGTTCAGTTAATACTTTTCATCAGAGGGGTACAGATGCTTTGGATTTCCAAGCCAAAACACAGTATATTCTCCCCGCTTCCGTGGCTGAATCCTACAGATACAAGTCTACTCAGAAGTGAATTTCATTTGAGCGCACTGGATCTTGCTTACGGTAGTATGCAACGGGTGTATTATTGCAACCTAAGACAGTGTGGTTGTGTTTTCCTGAGAGTTAAGTGTTGTGCAGGATGAACTGGACTTGGACTGTGAAGTTTGGTGGTCACAACCCCACCAAGCCCCAAACCTCTTTAGAAATTTGGTCAAGTCACTCTTTCTCTACTTGATCTTTGTCCTACACCAGAGACTCCTAGGTGTTGTTAGAGATACAGACATCATGAAAAAAGTCTTCAAGCTTTTCAAGTTCTGAAAGAATGTGGACAAAACAGAAAGGGCAGACCTCTGAAAAAAGAATTTCACTGCTTCTGGTACAAAGAATGCCACGCTAGACGGGCCAATTTGGAAAGTTATCTCTCTGGTCTTCACTCATCAAGAAGATTCTCTTTTTTCCCGTTCCAGAAAAGTCCAAGGTATGCTCAGCCTTTCTGGCTTCCCGTAATTTTGTGTGTCACTGGCTTGCAAAAGATAATTAAACGGCAACATCTGCTGGAAACAAAGCATCCTCACCAGAGCTGGGGACAAGGAATTCCTCCAGCTTTACAGTCCTGAATTCAAGGACAGAGGAGAGTCTTAACATGGAGCAAAGACGAAGCTGCATTTTCTCCATTTCTTGAGGGTTTTTTACTCTGCAGCTCATTTGCAAAATGTTTCATGGCAGCTCTGCAAAACGTACTCAGTCCCTCAGATATTTGGGGGTTTTTTTGTTAGATTTAAATCCCATCTTTTCTCTAGGAACCAAAGTGGCTTCAAGAGGGATCACCTTAATCTATGCCCACCACAAAAACCCTGAGACATATGCTGGGCTGAAAGAGAGCAAGTAGCCCAAAGTCACCCAGGGAGCATCCATGGCTGAGGATCCACATTTCCCAGCAAATCTTCTCTTTTTCCACAAACTGCTTCTGTTCCTGTTTTTGGCTTGCCCCCCTCCTTAATGAGAGTTTTAAAACAATGCTTTGCAAAGGGAAGGTATCTCCTTACTTCTGTTTTGAAGAAAAAGGAAATTATAAGTTTGGGTCCATGGAGAAGGGCCAGATGGGCTTCTGCCCATCCAGATTTAGGATATTTTTTATTATTTCCAAGGTAGCATTGGGGGAGTGCACAAAAAAATAGGGTGGCTGGCTTGGCTTGGCGTGCCATTTTCCTTCAGCAACATGGCAGCCAGGGATTTGTCCCCTGCAAACGATCTTGCAAACGCCATGTGATCTGGAGGATTCCTCAGTTTCTAAACAAGTTTCTGCTCAGTCCAGACTTTCCACCTGCAGACTCCATTCCTTACTGCCTTTTCTGTCTTCTCAACTGGCACAAAGTTGTCCTTCTACTGCCTTTCTGTTGGATCCAAGAGTTTCCCGGAATGGATCTCTTTCACTTTTTTCTCAGCTGTTCATTTTTGCTACATCAACCCTGGAGTTAGCTATCAGGTGATACTAACTGATGGCACTGAAGAACCTTCACGAAGGTAGCAAGATTCTATTGTACCAGCTTAGGAGCTGGAAGAAGCCCCATCTGGATAGGATTTCTTCATTTACAAAGTCCTTTAATGTTTGTTTTTAGTTATTGCTGTTTCCCTTCCCTGCTCCATCAGTTATTGCATACTGTTGGCTTTTTTTCTTAATAGCTTAACATAAATGATCACTGTTGGAAGACCTGAAGGACCAGGTTAGGGATAGATCATCATGAAGAAAATCTATGTGGTCACTAAGAGTCAACATTGACTTATTAGCACATAACCAACCAACCAACCACTCAATCAATCTAAATGATGGATCAATTCAGCTGTACCAAAATATATGGTACATAGAATTATTGAATGGAACTGAGAGGTCATCTAGACCAGTGTATTTCAAACTTGGCAACTTCAAGATGTGTGGTTTTCAAATCCAAGAATTCCCCAACCAGCATGCTGGCTGAGGAATTCTGGGAGTTGAAGTCCACACTTCTTAGTTGCTGAGGTTGAGAAACTCTGCTCTAAAGGTTCATCAAAGTTTTTACAGTATGCCTAAAACACCAGGCCTGCATTTCAACCACACACTTGTCTTGAAAAAGAGTCATTTCATATAGTCTATTGTTACTGGGATGGTTTTTGTACTCTACCCTGTTCTGAAACACTTGCAACATTTACTCTATTTTTTTGCATTGAGGGAAAGTTGAGGTTGTGTGTGTGTGGCTTGACACACTCAAAAACACCCATCCTTCCTCTTTTTCTCTTTTCCCTCTTCTTTTTCCTAGAGTGGGCTCCTGTTAGATATTTTACACATTGACTTTCCAAAATTATCGCTCCATAGACACTCCTCTCCTTAAAAACTCTGCCTTCAAAAAAATACTTAGAGTGAATCTGAAGAGGGGAAAATTCTATAATTATAGTAATTATAATGCCACATTTGACATCTATGCAAAAGCTGTCTCAGAAGACCAAAAACCAATGCCATTGAGCATCCAGTGGCAAAAACCTTTATGACGCCTCAAGTGTTCTTAGGGAACGGTGATACTTGTGTGATAAATAATATTGATTCACTGATTAATCAATTTTTATGTCACCCACAACAAGACTAATAATATATAATAATCTTTCCAAACTCTTTATTTCCGTGACGGTACACAGAAGGGTGAATGTTTCAACCATTTCATCTATTCCTTATTTTCTACATACCAAAAGCCATGTGTCCCAATCTATTTTGGGGAATATTCATTAGATAAAGGATCCCATTTCACTATCAGCATCGAGACACCATGTCATGATCGCCGTTACGATGTTTGCCACATCGCAACGGCTCGCATGACAATACAGGGATATGGGTCCTGAGCTGATAAGGCAAGGGCAATAGAAAAACACAAAAAGAAGTAAGGGGTTTAAGGAAACTATGTAACGACCGAGTCCGGCAGCCCAGGAAGCAACAATAAAAGAAAACTGACATGAAATTGAATAACAACCGAACAGGCGAGATTCGGAAGGGCGCGCCCGGGCTTTCGAGGAATTAGAAGCCTGATCGCCTGGCAATGGATCATCACCACACAGGAAGGCGATCGAGGCGATGCCCGGGGCGCAGGGGGCTGGACGACCTCTCAACTGACAAGGACGAACTGTTGGGACTTGTGGGGCGCACCTGGGGTAAGGTGGGGTGGAGCGCTGACCGGCGCGGGCTATTTAAATCCCGTTCCGGTGCACTCCCCTCACTCTCAGCTTTCTAAGGGCATGCATTCTATTCCCAAATAAAACCAGAACCTAAGTTTACTCTAGCGCCTGTGTTTTTATTGGGTCTCAGGCAGAGCCTGACACACCACTTATTCAAAGGAAAAGAAAAATGAGAACTTATATGGTAAGATTTTTGCCATTTCTTAAAATATAAGCCTGGATGTTCCACAGATGTGAATGGGAAGGTTGAATCTATGCCACATAGTATCTCTAGGAAATGGACTAAGCAGCAGCTGTAGCAAATCAAAACTTGATTTTAATAGTTTCTAGTGTAAACAGCAGCCCTAGATCCAAAATTAACCCATTTTCCTGCATGCTACCAACAAAAACTAGGTTCAACAGCAGAGCTTAGATATAAATCCTGTGGAAATGTGGCATACGTCTTGTGGAAATGCAACTTCACGATGGCTCCTGCTCCGAGCCCTGTAGAGGCCATGTCATTTCAGCTCAGAAAATTCAACCGCTAAAGATCAGTCGCTTGAGATAGCTTGTCCCTCATCTATTAAAGGCTGATCACCAGTAGCAAAGAAGTTCCTAAATGCCAGCAGCTAGTTGAATTTGAGTTTGTCCTCTTGCATTTTACAATCACAGAAAGCAGCGGGGTTCCCAGGAGCCGGCTACTGTCGCAAACTGGTTTCTTCAGTCCAATTGTTTTAAGAAACAATCTTCACTTTTCCACCAACCGTTTCTCCCTTACTTTGGTTTCTTATACTAAAGGGGGGAAGGGTGGGAGGAAGAGAGAGGAAGAAAATTTCAAAGATGGAGATTAATACAGAAAATTGATAAACTGTGCATTAATAATTCTAATGATTAATCTTAGTACAATCAATGAAATATTCATAAATCGACTAACCCTAAAAGGTAATATTCTATATCCTTTTATTTGGAAGTTTATATAAAAATCATTCAGGTAGAAATCAGTTTCCTATGAGACCTGACAAACCAGCCTGTGGTCCTTTGGACCAAGCACTGCAGTTACTTAGTCAGGAAACCCACTGGATGGTTTGGTCAGCCAGACCAATCCCACAGGCTTAGTTGATGCTTTTACCTTCAGACTGCTCAACAGCACTATGCAGCAATCCAGATTTGAAGGGGAAAAGGTGGGATGGAGTATACGTTCGAAGCAGCATGTTCGAAGGACCTGTCAGCAACTCTTTGAAGTAGCCGTGTCTTCCCCCAGACCACAGCCCAACCTAACGGCTGCTTGGCCCCCTCATTTGAACTCTGGCTTGTTTTCATCTGTCTTGTTTTGGCAGCCATCAGATTTACTATTAGTTTTTACTGTCTGTGTGAGAACTCTGGCACCCACATGCCATTTTTCTGTCATTCACATGCCATTATATCCCAATGACAACAGCTCAAAAGAAAGCCAACTCAGCTGGAATTGTGATCCAACACATGTAAAGCACAGCAGGTTGGGTAACAAGCACATTTTTATTGTTGCTTTGCTGGAGGTCTTCAAGCAGAGGGTGGAAGGTCATCTGCAGGGATGCTCTGGCAGATCCTTCTCTATGGAATATCATTCCCCCTGAGGTTCTGATGACCCTGATCCTTCTGTCCTTCCACATGGCCCCCAAAATCTGGCTCTTCCCCCAAACATTGGGCCAGATCATGGGATGAGCCTATATAGAATGTAAGAGCCTTGAATGAAATATGTGTCAGCCCTCCCAGGTAGACCAGGCAGGAAACACAACTAGATGAGCTAATTCTACTTTACTGTAAGGCTACATTAACAGAATCTTGCAAGTCTGAAAGTACAAATCTCCCGCCCTCCCTGTTTACCGGCTGAGTAGTTGGGGAGGGTCCTTCCTAAGTTTCTTCCTTTGGCCATTACTCTGTTGTGGGCTCCTTCCCCTTTTATCTGATCATTCCCTAGGCAGCATCTCTTCCCCCCGCCTTCCAAGGTCACCCTCACATTCCATCACAGTATGTGTTGGTTGGTCTTGCTTGGTTCTCTTATTGTTATTTCTGTTATTCCATTAACCTGTTGTTTCATATGTTCCAAAGGTTTATTATATTATTCTGTACAATATTTTTATTTTGAATTCCTTGTTTTCATTTTTCTTCAAATTGTAAGTTGCCCAGAGTCAATCTTGCAATTGGGCAGCCATACCTATCAAAGAAAGAATAAATAAATAAATTTGGTAGCAGATCCTGCACTAAGCAGGCAATTGGGCTAGATGACCTCTAAATCCCTTCTCCTTGATTCCACAAGTCTCTCCTTAGAAACAAAGCATTACAGGATGTGTGTGTGTGTGTGTGTGTGTTAGAGAGCTTCTACCGAAATGAAGAAATATATAAATTCATAAATAAATTCTTGGTGACTTCAAGAGAAGGTTGCAGATGTGGGCCAAAAGATAAAATGAGGAGAATACCTCTTATGAGGAAGTAGAACACAGGGCAGAAGTGGCTTAAGTTGTTGATTAAAATCTAAATATAACTACAGTCACAGGATCGGTGGTAGAACATTTCTGAACTCGAGAATCCTGATTTGTGACGTTGGTTTGCAGAACTCACTCTCGTGGTCTTGCTGGTAATGCCTGACCGCTGACATCATGTCACAGTTTGGAAGGGATAGGTTAGGGCAGATATCAGGGACCTCTGGTCCCTGGGGCCACTATCCTGTCACTGAAGTGGCATTTCCCTCCATGCTTTCTCAAAGAGGCTGTGGGTCACCCAACAGCAGCTCTCAATGCAGTGTTTCTCAACCATGGCCGCTTGAAGATGTGTGGACTTCAACTCCCAGAATTCCCCAGCCAGCATGGCTGGCTGGGGAATTCTGGGAGTTGAAGTCCACACATCTTCAAGCGGCCAAGGTTGAAAAACACTGATCTAATGTTTTGCTGATCAGCCTTTCCCCTTTGGAAGCAAAATGGACATCTTGGAGCCAACATTTCCAGGGGCTTCCAGATTAGGCCTGCAGGAGGGGACAAGCTTTAAACCCACTCTTCAAACCCCATCCAGTCAGTTGCAGAAATGCCAGGAAAGGAGCCTTCTGCCCATGCCTTACATGGGGCAGGTTTTGCAGGACAGCCATGTTAGTCTATGGGAGCCAAAACTCAGGAAGGGTCCGGTAGTACCTTTTGTTCATTAAGCCTTTTAATAAAAGGTGTTATTCAGAAAAGGTGTCACCTGGCTCCTTCAGATGGGGCAGGTGTGTGTTTTTGCCTTTGCTGACAACGGTCAGGGAAGGCTGCCTTGGATGGAAGCCTCAATGCTCCTTAGCATTAACCAATACTTTTTGTGGGTGCTGAGATTCCATTCAGCTCAAAAGGGGGTGTTTCAGATAGACACCCCCTTTCCTGCTACTAAGGTAGTGGAACAGCTTGACCCTTAAGGCAGAGCATCTACAGACTGTTAAGCTTCAAGGAGATGTTGACAATGGCTTTGTTGCCCTGGGCATTTGGATCTGAGTGGGAGCATCTGCAGAGGGTCAAAAAAGTCAAGATGGCAGTTGTGACCCTGTGACTGAAGCTTCATCTGTTTGTATGTATGCACTTTGCCCCTCTTGTATGTGTGTACTAAGTGGGCGGGGCTTCAATCGCAACCACCATCTTGACTTTTATTGACATGCACTCACACACACACAACCCTTGTGGACACCGCTGATCAGAGTGGTTCAGTGTGGGCAGCCTTTCTGTTGGAATTAAACATTTGATTAAAAAAGACTGTTATTGGTGCTTTGAATGTCTTTATTTCAGGGTTTCTCCATCAGGGTTCCGTGGTACCCTAGGGTTCCAAGAGAGGTCACTAGGGGTTCCCTGGGAGATCATGATTTAATTTTTTTTTTTCAAATGTGGGCAACTTCACATTAAAGAGGTAAGTTTCATTCTTTATTTTTAATTTAAGAACACTGTAAGTGCATATATACAGGTCTACCCGTGAAACGAATATAATAATTTTGTAACTTCTGGTCTATATTTGAGCCTGAATGGGCAGGGGTTCCCCAAGGCCTGGAAAATATTTCAAGGGATCCTCCAGGGTCAAAAGGTTGAGAAAGGCTGCTTTATTTATTTCTAAAATTTGGAGGGCGCACAACTCCAGAATGACTATTGGTGGCTTACCATTTAAAACAGAAAAACGATAAAGAAATTGAACTGTGATGGGTATTTTTGTGCTGTGCAAGAGGTTTTATCATGTTCTTTTTGCAATACATTTTGCTGATGGTGAACCACCTGAAATCCTGCAACACAGTAGTAGATACATATTTGCAACATGCAAATAAAGAAATGGATTTGTCATTGCTATAATACGTTTGCAGAAAGGCTAATGCAGAGGCAACCCTTCTGGAAACTGACTTGGATTTAAAGCGATACTCAATTGCAGTTGCACAGCCAGGAGAATCCAGGCCACAACTGGAGAGCAATTCCTTTGAACATCTGGCAAAGATGACGGGATGCAGACCACTTACTTTGTCCATTACCCAGTCAGCATCTTCGATGGCCCTTTTGATAATCTGCTGGATCCTCTCAGGACTGTCTTCATCGACATGAACTTTGAAGCTCTACAAATAAACAAGTACATACATAAATAAATTATCCCTGCCACCGAAAGGTGGTCAGTAAAGTAGCAGGCAATGGCTTGTACGGGAAGCGATGGCAGCAGTTGAGGATATGTACTCAGACAATTCAGGCAGTGAGTGCAACCTTTCTTTAAAGCAGCCTTTCTCAACCTTTTGACCCTGGAAGAACCCTTGAAATATTTTTCAGGCCTCGGGGAACCCCTGCACATTCAGGCTCAACGATAGGCCAGAAGTTACAAAAGTATTATATTTGTTTCATGGGTAGGCCTGTATAGATGCATTAACAGTGTTACTGTTAATTAACAGAACCCTGGCTGAGAACCCCCGCTTTAAAGGGCCAAAGTCCTCTAACTTAAGGGCTCAACCACACATCCTGGTGGTCCTCCATCTCTCCTATCCGCAAGATGGGAGGAAGGCATGTTCTTCAAGATGGGGCTGTCCTCGAAGCTGCACTTGGTCCAGACAGCAGCAGCAGCAGCATGGGCAGTTATGGACAGGGCCCAGCATGCGCACGTAATACCTCTGCTTTGCAAGCTGCAGTGGTTACCCATAGGGTTCTGGCGCAATTCAAGATGCTGATTATCAGCTACAGGTAGTCCTCGACTTACGACCATTTGTTTAAAGACAGTTTGAAGTTATGATGGCCTCGGAACGGGTGCTTTACGGCCTGTAAAGCACTTCCAAGAATCGCAAAATGTTGCACCACCCCCTGCAGTTCCATGATCGCATTTCCGGACCTTGGCAACTGGCTCACATTTATGATCGACTGCAGAGTCCCACAGTCAGGTGATCTATGTTTTGTGACATTTTTTGCCATTTTCTGGCAAAACACACCCATTGGGGAAGCCGGATTTGCTTAATGACCACTGTAAAAATGGTTGTAAAATCAGGTCCAGTCACATGGTGACTTGACTTATGACTGCAACAACTTACAATGGAACTTGCGGTCCCAATTGTGGCGGTAAGTTGAGGACTACCTCTGTAAAGCACTTCAAGGCATTTCTTCTGGGGTTTTTTTGTTTTGTTTTGTTTTTGATGGAACACCCCACTTTCCTGCCAGAACACCCTGATCCAGCTTCAGCCTGCCTCAGCAGCAGGCTGGCAATGAGATGGAGGCTCTATTGCAAGGACATGGTCTTCACCAACAGTAAAGTGGGCCATCCCAGAACCAGGGTAAGGTCTATGCAGCCATAAGGTCTGCTTGCACATTTCTGAGACCCATCTCTCTATGATTGGAAGGTGTAGACCAGTATTTCTCAATCTCAGTGACTCTAAGACCTGGCATCCTGGCTGGGGAATTCTGGGAATTGAAGTCCACAGGTCTTAAAGTCACTGAGATTGAAAAACACTGGTGTAGGTCAACTTCAGACAAGGCACCAAGGGGAACAACAGGACCCCTCCCTCCATACCTGCCGGATTGTGTGCTTGTAATGATCCTGGAGGTTCTTTTCAGGAAGAACCCTGCAGCAACGGAGCAGGTAGCGGTACAACTGCAAAGGGCTCTTCACCAATTCCACCCCCGGGAGAGGAGCCATCCTCCACCATCAACTACGGAAGGAAAGAAGACAACATGATGAAGCACAACCTCCTTCGAGACTGCCCAGATGCACAAGGACCCCCTGGTGCCTGCCACAGAGACGTTTTAGATCATGGAATCTGCAACCAGGGGACATTTTGAGGCTGTGGCTGCAGTCAAGAGCTCATGTGCCACAATCGGGGTTTGAAAGAGCCTCCTTTGCCCTGGGCCTCCTGAATGCCTTGCACTACAACTCCCAGAGTTCTTAGCCTGCGTAGTGATTGGCTATCCCTGGTTCAAAATTGTGGCAGTTGCAGCATGGTGCATCTTTGGGCACCAGATGAGACAATGCAGTTTAGTAGGAGAGGGGGACTCCATCTGTGGCCACCCATTACCTGCATTGTGTAACTCTTTGGGAACATGGCCAGTCTCTTGCAATGGGCAAGACCTCCATTGGCACCCCATAGGCCATGGAGCAGAGGATGATGGGAGTCTAAATGCTCCTGTAATGGTAGAAGGAACGACCTTGAGGAACAGGAGGAACAGCCATTACCAAGACAACAGATAAAAGAAACCTGAGTCCAGAACAGAAATGTAACCTGAGCAAGTGTCTCAGACAAGACCCTCCCTGGTTCTCATGAAGATAAAGGGAGGGGGGGAAGTGCAATCAAACTTGCGAGATTCCGTTACTATAACCTTATAATAAAAGTAATAGTGGCCTGCGTGACTTTGGTTTCCTAGTCTGGTCTACCTCAAAGGACTGACAGCTTCCGGAAGAGAGGGCAGGACATGGTGAACCAAGGACTTACAGCAGAAGAATGGGATTTCATGTAAACATTAGCAAGTTTTACCTGGGGCTTTTCAACAGTGGTACAGACTAGCTTAGAAAGGTGATAGACATTCCATTAATGAAGATTTTGAAACAGAGCCAGAATCACATTTTAGCAGAGACTGTAGTAAGAAACAACAGTCAGAAACCTCCTGCATCAATAGGGGGTTGGGCAACATGAACATTCAGGGCCCTTTCACCTCAATGAAGCTGTGAAGTATTGCTACAAGGGCCTTTTCTTCCAAAATACAAGCTACCGAGTTCATAACAGCTTAAATGTTCACTGTCTTCACATGACACACTGGCCACAAGCTAAACCAAGTGTATTCTACTCTAAAATGTGACAGGAACCCAACCCAGAAAGTTAATTCAGGAAACCATGATTCAGCGCAAATACTAAAGTAAGCTTTTGGGAGTGGGGGTGCCTTTGAGTCAGTTTTTAATTCCTGGCGACTGCCTGGACTAGTCGCTGCAGTTTTCTTGGCAAGGTTTTTCAGAAGTGGTTTGCCATTGCCTTCTTCCTGGGGCTGAGAGAGAGTGACTGGCCCAGGGTCGCCCAGCTGGCTTTGTGCCTAAGGTGGGATTAGAACGCACAGCCTCCCAGCTTCTAGTCCAGTGTTTTTAACCACTACACCAAAATGGCTCTCAAGTAAACTTGGGAACCACTTAATCATGAATCCAGTGTAAGAGATACAGTGGGAAAGAGTAATTAGAGAATGGACAAAAGCAGGTTCAAATCCTGTTTCTGAAGCTGACTGGCAGGTTCACAGTCTATTCAGTCTGCCCTTCAGTGAAATCAACCTCATGTAGTTGTGGTGTGGACAATGCAAATGATTTGAAAGAGGCATTTCAGAAGGCATGCCAGTGCAGAAAGGCCCTTCTTTTTGGATAATTAGAGCAGCCATGTTTTCTTTTCATGTTCCAGTGACTGCTTTGGTAGCGTCTCCTGGCTTGATCCATACACATGTGCAAGAAAAGCCACTTTGCTTCCTCCTGTATTACCTCTTTTGAAGGATCTACACAGCCTTACTGAAGAACGTGGGTTGCTGACCCAAACTCCATGCAGGGAGGCAGTTAAATGAGCCACAAGACAAATCCTGGAATGCAAAACTTTCTTCTGAAATTTCCCACGTGAAAGCAAACCATGCAAGACATATGGCCATGGCCCCCACAGAGGCCACCTCTGGAGGAGGAGGATGGTAAGTCTGGGGAAGGCTTGCAAGGTTGATGGGCCATGGACCATCAGAAAATCCATAGAAAAACTGGTCCTAATTCCTAGGGCCACGATTCCCTCAATTCCAGATTCCAAGCAAGACATCCTTCAAGCCCATGAGAGCAATGACAATAGCATGTTGAACTGTGGAGTCCTTGGTGCTCTCCGAGCTTGGTTAATTCGCTTGCAGACATTCCATTACCCAACTAGGTAACCTCATCACTGCGAGGGAGAGTGGGGTTTGCTCCCTGTTTGTATACAGTAGCTTGCCCTGCCAGTTTTGGGGGGGGTGTTTCGTTGAGTATTGGGTATTCTTCTTCCTTGATAGACTAAACATCTGCAAGCCAACAACCAAGCTCAGAGAGCACCAAGAATTCCACAGTTCAACCCTGAGTTACAGATGCTCTCTTCTGTTGGAGCATGCTGAAAGCTTGAGGGAGAAAGGCTCTCGGTAGCACCAATCCACTTGGAAATTGTTATCACATGCACTGAACCTGCAGTTCAACTAATTCAAGTAGGAGCTTGAAATCTAGGATATAAAGCTGGCCAGTTAGGGGTGTCCTGATAACAGCTTCTTCACCTTTTATGTTCCAGTGTGGCCAGCTGTTGGAAAACCTCCCTAGGACTGACTTCTTGAACCCAGATATGGTCTGTACTCTGACCTTGCTATTCCTGTGAACCTTCTCTTGAAACTTTGCCTGTTTCTTGGGTGTGGCAGACCCCGACTCTGCTCGGCTGGCTAACAGGTTGTTACTCAGCTGTAAGAAAATCTTAAGTGACTCCTATCTGCCTGCCAAGTACAACTTCCTTGGGGGAACAGGACACGCACCAGTTGCTGTCCCATCTTCCACCTTTAGAAAGGCAACAGACGAGATTACTCCCTTGCGCTCAACAGCACAATACTCAGAAGGTGCAGCTGAAGCACAATGAAGCAGCCCACACGTTACTGGGTAAGAGCTGCTATTCACACACAACACCAGTGTTGTGGGCACTGTGTCGGCTGCCAAAAGGCTTCCAAGCGCAATTCCGAGGGCTGGTTGTCACGACGGCTTTGTGGGTTTATGGGAAATGATTCAGCATGCAGCACACCCCAAATCCTTCTTGTGAATTTTCCCTTTAATTGGCACATAAGCATTTCTTTCAGCAATTCAGACGCCTTTAAGACAAACTGCAATTTTCTAAGGCATTCATACCGGTCTCTGCTGGACTGTCCCACCTTCCTGTTGCCCTTCTGGTAAGCAGCGTACAGCAGAGACCTGATTTATGCTTGTCTGGCCAAGTATCAGTAGGTTCACTATTTTTCTATAGCTTTCTTCCTCTGGTAAAGTCTACCCCACTATGTGTGAAGCTATTTCTACAGCCCTATCCACTTGGAGTTAAGTACAGGTAGCCCTCGCTTAACGACCACAATTGGGACCGGAATTTAGGTCACTAAGCAATGTGGTTGTTAAGTGAATCTGGAACAGATTTTATGACCATTTTTGTGGTGGCCTTTAAGTGAATCACTGCGGTCATGAAGCCAACCACATGGTTGTTAGGTGAACCATGCAGTTCCCTATTGATTTTGCTTATTGGAAGCTGGCTGGGAAGGTCAAAAATGGCAATCACATGATTGCAGGATGCTGCAACTGTTGTAAATGCATGACAGTTGCCAAGTGCCTGAATTGCAATCATGTGACCGTGGGGACACTGCAATGGTCCTAAGTACGAGGAATGGCCATAAGTAGTTTTCAGCGCCGGCCTAACTCCGGACAGTTACTAAACAAATGGCCATTAAGCGAGGACTACCTGTAATGGCATTATGTTGGCTGGCAACCTCTCTGAGGCTGGCAGATGTCTTCTGTGTTCAGCCTCCCCTGGAGGCCATCTACAGTACATCAGGAAGACACTGGAAGACCTCACACCAGCCACAATGGTGTGATCAAAACTCCATCCTTTTTAATGTGCATCATCCCCACCTTTGACCTTTTTTTGCCATATTTGCAGACACCCATGACCATGTCTTTTGTGCAGAAGCTTGAGACATCATACATAGTGTTCCTTCCTCCTTTTTCCCACAACAGCCCAGTGAAGTAGACTGGGCTGAGAGAGAGTGCTTTGCCCAAAGTCCCCCACAGAACTTCCATGGCTGAGGGGGGAGATTGGTGATTTCATGTGACAGAATGGCAAGCAGTCCTTACTTAGTGCAAACAGTCACACTGATATTGATCTCCGAAACCCTCAACCTCGGCAACTTTAAAATGGGTGGACTTCAACTCCCAGAATTCCCCAGCCAGCAAGGGAATCCCTACTTGAAAGGGATCCCACCCTTGGGTGGACATGCCGCAGGTGCCTTCCTTCCCTCCCAGAAGATTTGAAGGCAAGAAAGGAGTGCTTTTCAGGGACAAAACCCATCCTTTGGAATAACCTCCAGCTGGAGATCTGGATGGTGCCTTTGCTCCTGAGCTTCAGGGAGGATCTGAAAATGGAGCCTTTCAGAAGGGCATCTGAGGCGTAGCATCCAGTCGCTGGATGCCGATTCACACCAGTTTTAATTCTATTGTTGAGATCTTTTTTTTTATTACATTGATTTGCTCAGCTGTTGTAATGTTTTAACTAGGCTCAGCCAGGAGTTCTTGGGAAATACAGCAGTTAAAAATATAGTAATAAATAAGACAAGACACGATTTGGAGTGACTTATCTAAAAACAGCTCTGATTTACTGCTAATTTAATACTTGGTTTGTTCCAGCTTGTAACACCTCTAAATTTTAATTGTATTTAAAAGTCAGGCAGCAAATACATCTAGAATGCACAGGTAGGAGTGTGGTATGTTTTGTGGGTGGGTGATATTGCCCTTATTATTTATTAAAAGACCTATAAAGCCACCCATCTACCTAAAAGAACTCTAAATCAACACTGGAACATTTTTTATCCCTCCTCTCCATCTGATTATGGGCTGCAAGTTGCAATTCCAGGGGCTGTGCTACCCACTTTGATTTATGCGTCTTGCGCACAAGGCTGACTCTGCCATGCAAATGTTACATTTTCACACTTTGGAATCGCAGCTCAAATCTGTGGGCTGCCTTCCCGTTTTCTAAGTGACTCACTGTGCTGAGCTGAGGAGGAGGAAGCAACCTTAAGTAAAGGCAGGGAAATTTACTGTACCTGGGGAGAGGATCTGGGGGACTGAACTTCTTTAAAAAGTCGGTCCCTAAAAGCTACATGAGAGCCAGTTTGCTGCACTGCTTTAAGGCACCAGGCTAGAACCCAGGAGACCGTGAGTTCTACTCCCGCCTTGGGCATGAAGCCAGCTGGGCCAGTCATTCTCTCTCAGCCCCAGGAAGGAGGCAATGGCAAACCACTTGCCAAGAAAACTGCAGGGACTAGTCCAGGCAGTTGCCAGGAGCCAAAAAAAAAAAAAAGCTTACTTTAGTGTTTGCACGGAACCATGGTTTCCTGAATTAACTTTCTGGGTTGGGTTCCTGTCACATTTTAGGCTAGAATACACTTGGTTTAGTTTGTGGCCAGTGTGTCATGTGAAGACAATGAACATTTAAGCTGTTATGAACTCGGTAGCTTGTATTTTGGAAGAAAAGGCCCTTGTGGCAATACTTCACAGCTTCACTGAGGTGAAAGGGCCCTGAATGTTCAAGTGGCCCAATCCACTATTGATGCAGGAGGTCTCTTGCTACAGTCTCTCTGCTAAAATGTAATTCTGGCTCTGTTTCAAAATCTTCATTAACGGAATGTCTATCACCTTTCTAAGCTAGTCTGTACCACTGTTGAAAAGCCCCAGGAAACACAACACACATACACACAAAAGCTACACTAGGACATTTCTCCAGAAACAGCAGCTGGAATTTTCACAGCTTCCTTTCTGGATTGCATTTGGACTAGCTTTCTTTATGAAGCAAAATAGATGCATTAAACCCAACCCAGGCTTATAGTGAATATATCTTCATGTGAGTGCTTTAAAAAAAAAAAAAAAGTAAAATTGTGATTTTGGGGAATGCTGAGAGCCCGCTCCCCCATAAGAACCAGGTTGTTCTCTGCCAGGCTCCCCCAATCCATGACCCTGTGTGCTCCCCCACAGCAATGCTAAAGAAAATTCACAAATGTGAATCTTGCAGATGCTTAGGAATGTACTGTGTTCAGTGAGCCTTACTCTGTGTACAGGTAGTCCTCGCTTAACAACCATTCATTTAGTGATGGTTCAGACTTACGACAGTGCTGAAAAAACCGACTTACAACCTGTCCTTGCACTTATGACCGTCACAGCTTCCCCCCGGCCACAAGATCGTGATTTGGGTGCTTGGCAACTGGTTTGCATTTACAACCATCGCAGCATCCCGTGGTCACGATTGCCATTTTTTACCTTTCCAGCTGGCTTTCGGCAAGCAAAATCAATGGGGAACTGCAGGATTTGTTTAACAACCACATGATTTGCTTAACGTTCATGCTTATTTGCTTAACAACTGCTGCAAAAGGTCATAAAATCAGGTTGAATTTGCTTAATGACTGCTTCACTTAGCAACCAAAATTCCAGTCCCAACTGTGGTCGTTAAGCTAGGACTACCTGTAGGCAAGGATAAGACAGCTGCCCATGCAGGTTTTTGCTGCTTCTCAAGGTGCAATAGCAATAATTAATTCTATCAATTTTACAAAACAACAGATTTTATAGTTTATCTACATTTTGTCCGCTCCCTCATTTTTTAAACCAGGATTTAGGCAGAGAGACCTAGGACTGAACTGCAGTTCCCAAAATACTCTATACTGTTTTGCTATTAGCTCTTTTTTGGGGTGGGGGTTAGTTTTGCAACCTTGCACATCCACACACATTCTCACACTTTTAACATTTTTACTTACAATGGAGGTCTGATTTTTTTTAGGTAAGTGGCAACTTTTCAGCCACTTGGAAATCTGTTCCTCACTTCAATCTCTTCTTTAAGGCAGAGGGAACTACAGCTGGTTTGCAGATCCTTTTTTTTTTGTGATGCATACTGGCCCAACTCTTATTAGACTGGGATTTCTTTTTCCCCGAATCTTCATGAGATCTTGCAAGACTTCAGGTGGAAAGAGCAACAGCTAATGAGAAGTGGCAAGTCTACAAAATTTGAGCCAGTTTAATATATATATATATATGTATGTGTATGTATGTATGTATGTATATACACATACACACACATGTATTATACATACATACATACATATATATATATAAAAAAAAACTAAATTGGGTAGTCCCATGGAAGTGCAGCAATACAGCTATACTAAATGAGAGCTCCCCCTTTGGTTAGAAAAAGCCTCTTTTTGCAGGGCCCCGGACTGCCTAGCAGACTCCTCCGCATTTTGGGTCGCAATCTGCTCCTTTGCTTTCCTCCAGCATGCATCCTTCTCCATTTTCTGCATCCTCCCAATTAATGCCTTAAGCCCACTCCCCAAGTGACCCCCGTGCTTTGCACCTCCTCGCCTACAGATGCAACCTTTGCCATTTCTCTTACCCAGCCTCCTCGGGACGCATGCGCAACCCACAACTTCCAGAAGGTCTCCTGCGAGTCGACTCTGCAGATTCTCTTTAGACAATGTTGTTGTTGTTTATTCGTTCAGTCGCTTCCGACTCTTCGTGACTTCATGGACCAGCCCACGCCAGAGTTTCCTGTCGGTCGTCAATTGGACAATGTAGAAATAAGAAAAAACACAAGAACGCCTCTCACCGTCTGGATATGAAACTTCTGAGTTCGCGATAAGCCCCGCGTGCATCTTGTTGAAAGAGATTTTATTAAGAGGCGTCTTCGTCCCTATTTTATTTTATTTTACTTTATTATTTCATTTCATTTCATTTGTTTTATTTATTTTATTTTATTTTATTATTTACATTTATTAAAGCAGCCCAAATCCAAGGGACTCTGAGTAGCGTACAAAACCAAACAAATCCATAAGAATAGATAAAACATCTAGCCACACAGTCCAGATTAAAATGATCTAAAATGATCTAAAAGAGACGCAAATAAAAACAAAACAAAACGAAACGGGGTTTCCAAAAATACAGTGTATTAACTCCAGGTCTGGGACCAAAGCCAGGTTTTAAGGGCTTTCTGAAACTCAAGAAGAGAGAGCAAGAATTCAGCAAAAAAATTCTGCAAGAACTACTTATTGCCGTGTTTCTGAACCTCAGCAAGCAAATTCTGGAACTCAAAGTCCACACAGCTTAACGTCGCTGAGGTTGAGAAACACTGACCAATTGCAACTGACAGACAAATCTGGGAGTTTATCACAGGTATCAGTGGATCCATCCTGACAAAAAGAAAAGACAGTCAACTTTATTTGTAGAAAAGAGTTGCTTTTGCTATCTTAGATACATTTCATGAGGATTCTTGTTTTAATTTTTTAAAATAATAGCCCTAACAATACAAATCTGTACAATAAATACAGACCCACTGCTTTTAAAACTGCAGGATGGGGATCAGGCAGGCGGAAGCAATGGTTTAACACTGATTGGGACAACCAAAGATCATGGGGGCCAAACATTGGTGAATAGGGTAACAAATCCACAATAGTCTGCTTTGCAGGACAGCTTGTTTCAATGGCTGGCTCAAAACTGCCCCCACAAAACCCTTGTATTACAGCAAAATGTAATCAGATAACATTAATTCCTCCCCACTCCCCGTCCCCAAGTATACACCTACGCAATGATGTGGAGAAATCTGACTTACTACTGTACTGACTGTAATGAGGGTATCAGAGCTGCTCTGTAAAAATCCAGCAACACCAGGGGGCAGCAAAGGGCAAGGCTTCAGGTTTTGACTCCCTTTGCTGCCCTCCAGTGGTAACTTGAGTAACAAGTCAGATCTAGTAGCTCTAGTGCAGGGGTGCCCAACCTGCGGCCCATGGGCCACATGCGGCCCTGAACACTAGTAATGCGGCCCAGAGGGTGAAGCACACGAAGAGTAAAATTAGAATTAAAATTTCTGATGAGCACCTTGAGAACTCACTGAGAATTGCAACCACTTTCATAGAGCCAGACACTGATGCACTAGTTTCACAAAAACAAGGTAAAATATCCCACGAGTTTTACGTTGCCCTCTTTTTTAAAATTTTATAATAAAAATATAAAAAAATAAATGAAGTTTTATTACTTATATACATTAACTATATTATATATTTTATGTGTGGCCCAAGACGATTCCTCTTCACTCAGTGTGGCCCAGGGAAGCCAAAAAGTTGGACAGCCATGGGCTAGTCCATTGTTTTTCAAACTTGGCAACTTTAAGATGTGTGGACTTCAACTCCCAGAATTCCCCCAGCCAGCTTGCTGGCTGAATAATTCTGGGAGTTGAAGTTCACGCAGCCTAACATTGCTGAGGTTAAGAAACAGTGCAATAAGCAGTTCTTGCAGAAATGCTGGCTGGGGAATTCTGGGAGTTGAAGTCCACACATCTTAAAGTTGCCACATTTAAAAAAACATTGCTCTAGTGGTTCACATTATAATTTTAAAAGTAGAAGAGGAAGAAGTGTCATTGTTTTTGTTAGCCCCCCCCCCACATCCTCGGACACTAAGTGGAAAAGAAAAGAAAAGAGAGGAGAGGAGAGGAACAGTTGACAATATTATACCTGCTGCTCAATCAGATCAAAACCCAAATTCTCACATGCAACTTTACCTATTGTGGACATCTCTCACTTCGAAAAAACTTCAAATAAAGGTATTGTCATCACCGGAAGTTATCCTTTTCTATCTCTATATTGCGAGCAACCAGCGAAGTGGGACGTAAGGCAGCGAAAGTGCGCCCTCTGGTGAGTAAAGTGAAGAGCACAAGCTGAAGGTCATCTTCCCTAGAGAATGAAACACCCCCAAAGAATGTGTTAGCTTACAGCGGTGTTTCTCAACCTTGGCAACTTTTAAGGGGTGTCTGGACTTCAACTCCCAGCCAGCATGCTGGCTGAATAATTCTGGATTTGAAGTCCACACAGATTAACGCTGCTGAGGGTGAGAAACACTGCAGTAAGTAGTTCTTGCAGAAATGCTGGCTGGGGAATTCTGGGAGTTGAAGTCCAGACTTCTTAAAGTTGCCAAGGTTGAGAAACACTGGCTTACAGTATGTATTTACTCCTACCTGCAGATCATGATGATTTATTCTTGAGAGAAAGGCATGTGGCACTTGTTTATAAGCACTCTTGTTTATAATTTTTATTAAAAGATTTTTACAGGAATAAAAGATAAACATGAAAAAATATATCAAGAGGGTTTAGAAAAAGAAGATACAAGAAAAAGTGCAAGAAAAAAAGAAATTTAAAGCAGTTACAAACACACTTATCCTCTCTCCTCCCTCTTTAAGATTATATCACATAATTCCCTTCTTCCCTTATTTAACCCTTTTGAATCAGCAAATCCAAAAATCACCCACTCGTTTTTTTTTTTCATTTTAAGCAAAAAGTCCATAGAGTGTTTCCAGTCTTTTATAAAAGTACTTGTTGTTAAAAGTGCTCTTCTTTAGATCTGGGGGAAGGATTTTGAAGTCTGTCAAACAAGTTCCACTCAATGGGCTACATCTTATATTCAGGAGGTGGGGATGATGAATCTCAGAGGTTGCTAGCCTACAGCATCCCTTATCCCTCACCATTGTCTATGCTGACAGGAGTTGCAAGTCAGATCACATCTGGAGAATGACAGGTTCCTCTGGATTGTGAAACTCATAATTTATTAGGCAACAGATTTAAATGTAAGCAAACCATAATTATGCAAGTAATGGGAATAAATTGTAGGAAGACCTCAGTTCTCCATGGATTTTGTTGTTGTTGTTCAGTCGTTAAGTTGTGTCCGACCCTTCGTGACCCCACGGACCAGAGCACGCCAGGCCTTTCTGCCCTCCGCTGTCTCCTGGAGTTTACTCAAATTCATGTTCATAGCATCTAGCAAAACTTCATCAAGCTAGAGAAGGTTCCAGGGGAGAGACTTCAATTCGCAGCATGACAAATGGCCAGGAACTCTGTCAGTCCTACAATCTGCAAAGGAATTAAGATCAGATCAGATCATTTGGTCAAGGGCTGCTGCCAGATTATACTTTCAGCCCTTTGAAGTTGGCCAGGTCAAGAAACACTGCATGGATTCTATGCCAGGAATGCTAATTGATTGATGAAGGGTACAATTAGAGAATCTTGAAAGCTTGCCCTAGTTTCTCTCTAACCATCTTACACTAAACAAAATCAAGGCAGAACTGTTTTGAGTTTCTTTCTCACGTTTCCTTCAGTGTCTGGAGATACTAGACTGGGGAATTCTGGACGTTGAAGTCCATCCATCTTCAAGCGGCCCAGGTTGAGAAACCCTGCACTGGACAGTCTCCAATCTCCTGTCCAAGTCTGCCCTTCATGGCTCATTCATACCTTCCCCAAAGTCATCTCTAAATTCACCCCCTAACTGGGCAGCACTATGGAAGACCAGCCACCCCTATCCTATACATCAGCCTTAAAAGGATGCAGCTGCTGATTGTTTGCCACTATTGTTCCTTCTTCTCTTCTTCCTCTTCCTTCTTTTATTTTTCAAGTATAACTTGAAAAATAAAACAAACCACAGTAACACTGACGGAGCCAGCATTTTAATTTCCCACAATGCCCTCAGAGCAAAAGAGCATTATGGGAAAACTAAAATCGTACCTCCACCATTCAGTGGTCTGTCCATATCCCCTCTGAAATAGACAGCCCTGACCATTTTGGCCTTTAGATCAAAGCCTTGACAACTATGAAAAAAATATCAGAACCATCTTTGGTTTGTGGTGTGTGTGTGTGTGTGATTTCATTTTAAAGTAGTAAATGGAATAACTGCCTGTCTATTTGATACTTGTCCCCTTCCATTAAAAGTTACAATTTGACGATGACCTTGTTAGGGAGGGCTCTGGGGCTGTACTCAAAGCCTGGGGGGGACAGCATGGACCATTGGCATCATAAGCAGAGTGTCCTTGATAATAAAGGCATATGACATCACTCCAAATGCCAGTGGCACTCAGCTTCTGTCCCCATTCCTCCCTTCCTGCATGCCCTGCTTCTTGGTGACCCTTTTGCTTCTAAATGCCAGGGACTGAATGCCAAGCTTGTCCTTGATTGCTGAACAGCCCTCCTTCCTCCCCATATGCTTTGGCAGGATTCTTTTGCGCCTTGCCCCACCCAGCTTATCATCTTGAAAAACCCATTTGGGTACAACCACAGCTAATAGCTGCTGTGCAGTTAATGGAGAACCTGCTGCTACAGTTAATACAGACCTAGTGGGTTAATGAGCAGCAAGCCTGAACCATGCTGGCTTTGGTGAATAAAGAGAAGTAATTGTGTATTTTAAGTATAACGAAAACAGAGTGGAAATCCCAGCCACCCTTTGGAGCTTTTGTGCTTGCCAGGCCCACTAGGACTGGAAACTGATGTTGGATTTCAGAAGTGGGAATGATGGATGGGTGAATGGGTGAGGAATGCTGGGGTTCAAGGGCCCTTCAAGCCCTAGGTAGCATTGGACCAGCTTAATTGCAAGACTGCCTTTTTCTGGTGGTGTCCACCTATCCCACCAGATCTGGCAAAGTGGACATGCTTGGGGAACCCTTGGTGAAGCAATGCCAGCTGGTGGGTCTCAGGAAGCATGCCTTCTCTGTCATGGTTCCTGTCTTGTGGAACAGCCTCCCTCCAAGATATGGACACCCCCAACCCTGTTGGCCTTCTGGAAGGCAGTGAAGACCTGGCTCTTCCCCCAGGCACTAGGAACTGGGGTGTGAATTATGGGGACTCTGGTATGGGTGAGTAGGATTGATAGTTGTGGGATTCCACTGAGCCTCAAGGTGTTTTTACTTGGTTTTTCTTGGTTTAATAGCATGCCTTGGTTTTATTTGTTTGCCACCCAGAGTTTCTTAGACAGATGGGCAGCCATATAAATTGGGTGGATGGATGGATGGATGGGGGATTGAGAGAGAGAGAGAGAAGTTCATTTCTGTAGCACTTATTAATCTCCTGGTGGACAAGCATTCCTTTGCAAGAAAGAGAAAAAGAGACTCTTCTGGTGACATATAAATTAATTTACAGAATCCATTGTTGGGTAGTTCATGAGTAACCCTGAAGAATTCTGAGATAATATTAAACCATAGTTCATTGCCACACAGCTGTCTTAAGTAAAAGTAGGATTTATGCTTCTTCCCCACCTCCTTTTTTGTCTCACCACCCAGATATCTTCATACAGAGAGAACAAATGCAGGTCTAGTGAAAAACAACAACAACAACAACAGCACTCATTTGGTACTTTGCATCAGCTATCAGGCAGGAGGTAGGGAACTGTCCATTAAAGAATGCAGCCGACTAATAAGCTCGTGAAAGCAGCTTTATTGCTTTATTATTTCATCTTTCTGCTCACTCTGCAGTGTCGGGCTGTCAGGAGTAAGTTGCTCACCACTTGGCAGCTCAACATCTAGAATCACTATATGGTAGTTCTTGTGTGTGATGCTTTGCAATGCTCGGAAGTGCTTTACAGGCCATAAAGCACCCATTCCAAGGCTGTCATAACTTTGGACCATCGTTAAACAGACGGTCGTAAGTTGAGGACTACCTGTACATCCAAAGTACATTCGGGAAGAACCTTATAGCCATTCTGTGCACTGGTGAACTAGCTGGTCTTTTCACTGTATAAAAGGAACTTGCAGTGGTTGGGTACATAACTGCCTCCTAAATTTTTATCAGTCTGGGGACAAACCATTACCTACCCCCAGATGCCCATGAGAGGAATAGCAGATGTTGGGGGAACATAACTGGGAGGAGGGATCTTTTCCCTAACCTATCACTTTTTATGTCAGCCTTGAGAAATGCATAATAATCTGCATCGTAGTGATAGGAGTTTCCCCCTCCCTGACTTAAACAGCTTGCACTGAGTGCCAAATAACTTTCCAAGCAAAGCTCAGTAGACACAGAATTTGGGCGGGGTGGGGGCGGGGTGTGGAATCTGCTAATTGTGCTGCTTCTGGAATAGATGGCTGTATAATGATGCTCTCATCAGAAAGCCGAGACCACATTTGCATATAGATAAAGAACTTGTGATTCTTTCTTTAAAGAGGCAGGCGTAAAAGGGATGAACTGAGGCTCCTGCTGACTACAATCAAGCAGGATCTTGATAAGGATATTCAGGCAGGGATGCCTCAGTCAGAGGTATCCAATTAATCCACACACTCAAGTCTGTCAATTGGCTAATTCACTCCCAGGCTGAATTGACACTGTAAGGGACGTCACGGCGTGACACCCCTTGTGGTAGGATGCTCTTGGGAATTGTCGTTTCTTGCAGCTGTATCTGCTTTTTTGTTAGTCCAATTTCTCCGGCGCCCCCCCCCCCCGCTTCCATTCTGCACTACTGAATCTCCTTCAAAGCTCCTCACTAAAAGCTTTTAGAATTACAGGATGAAAATAGCAGGGAAGCCGGTTGCAGGGAAACATTCAGGGAAGCTTTCTCGCAGCATGAGTTAAGGAACAGTCTCCACTGGGCTCTTCTCAGTGGTGGTGGGCTCTTCTCTCTTACAATTATTTAAGCAGAGGAATGAGAGTTGCCTCCTGTATTCTCTGCTGCAACCCCCCAGATAACCACTAGAGGACAGGGAAGAGATATAGTATGCTAACTCTGTACTGCCATCTCATGGCCGAGGTCCAGGAGCCCTTCCCTTCTTGCTTGATCCCATCTGGCTGGCAGTTTCTAAACAGGAGGCTGAGATTATGAACTGAGCATTTCAGCTTGAAGCAAGAAAGGGTCAAGGGCTACCGGAAGTGCAGGGCCTCCCCCAGCTAGCATTGTGTAAGGGAGCTGAGCTGTTGGCTATTACTGAGCATAAAATGAAACTCGCTGCCTTAGACATCCAGGGCGTCATCCGATTCAACTCACACCTTTGCAATTGGGCTTTTCTGCATGGCAGGCCTAGCTGCTTGTCTTTGTAAAATCCCTTTCCAAATTTCAGCCCCTTCCTGCACTTCATCCTCCATGATGATGACCCAATGGTCTGTCCAGACTATGCTTGACAGGTCCCCCAATCGCTGGATTTCCCTCCTTCTTTATCCCTCCTTCCTGTGTCAGGAAAACAAGTACCAGTTACTTGGGCATTCTTTTGAGGACTGGATTTTTTAAAAAAAGCTTTTTCCAATTCTTCATCTAGAAGAGAAACTGGCAGAACTCTCATCAATTTCATATGTTTTTAAAAAACAAAACAAAAAAGGGTTATTTCCCTGCTTCTCTGTTGCATCAGTGAACATTAAAAGGGAAGGGAAGGGAAGGAGGGAGGAGAAAAGGAGAGGGGAAAGAAAGAAAAAGAAAGAAAGAGGGGGAGGGAGGGAGGGAGGACAGTGAGAGAGGAAAAGAGGAAGGAAGGAAGGAAGGAAGGAAGGAAGGAAGGAAGGAAGGAAGGAAGGAAGGAAGGAAAGAAGAACCCACCCACCCACAATTTCTCAGCTCCATTCTTCCATCTGTGAACTTATTTAAAAAACAAGTCTATAGGGCAGTAACTGGAGGGGAAGGGGCATTCTGGCACTATGCTTAGTAGTCAGCTGGAGGGGAAGCATTTGCCTCCAATGAAATTAAGCCCAGCAGACAAATTGGACAACACTGCTTGTCTCACACGAGTAGAAGAAAATGGTTATTGATGTACAAAATGAAAAAATAGGAAGAACTGGTCTTTCTAGTGGGCTGGGCACTGATTATATCATTCCTTCCTGCCCTTGAGAAATATTTAGAGGTCTGTCCTTGTGCTAGAGCAGGTTGGCTATGTGGATCAGCCCACTGATCTATTCTAAAAGCCATCCTAGAAGGGCTAAGTCCAGTAATGGATTTCGTAGTCTGGTCTACCAAGATTGCTGTCAGCCCTTTGAGGTAGACCAGACTAGGAAACCCATTACAGGGCCCAAGCATTGATTCAGGATTCTGGGCTCCCCTGAAATGGTGGATGTGCATCTTGAATTCAAGAATGGCCACTACAACCCATCAGGAAAGAGGCCATACTGGGCTTTGCATGACACTTCAAGGGCCCCATTCCAAAATGGGTTTGGCCAAAATCAAAAGTGGGGCTCAGGTGGAGGTTTTATTCCCCTTAAAATCCCCCCAAAACTAAAAATGTTTTCAAGGGGGGAATAGATCTTTTGGATGCTGGGGTCCTAGAAGTGGTGTTGGCAGACCCGACCTTTTACAGCCCTGATTCAGAGAATGACCAATGTGACAGGAGGAACTAAATTTGCTGCTAATTTTGGGATGGCCTTCCCAGGAGAAGAACAAGGTTTTACTTAGCATGTTGCAATCCTTCTGGAATTTGCACAGTTTTAACACGAAAGGCTCTATTTTACCATCAGGTTTATTCTACTTTGCTTTAGTTTGACATTGGCCATGTAAACATGCACCTGTCATAATATTCTCAAGAGAGGCATGGAGTTTTTAAACTTTGGGGTGGGTTTTGTTTAATCTCAAGGAAAAGAAATATTAGCCAGAACCTTGCTAGATACTCCAGAGAGAAGGTTTAGAGTTCTTGATTTTCTGCAATGAATGATGGTTTCCTAACTCAGTGTAGGAGGGAGGGAGGACCAGATGCAGAAAAGTCAGAGGAATACAAAACATTCAACTGGAAGAGCATCAACAGTTTTCTACAAATCTCATTATATTGTGCATGTCATTCCGAAGGCCAGTTCTGTTCCAAACTCAAGCTTTTGATTACTCTCTCTCTCTGCTATTCCACTGGGAAAAAGTGCTTTTACTATATCCAAGGAGGAAGCTGAAACATTAGGCTCTTGACTTAGATTTCTCTTTCTTTATTTCTTCTGGGAGCCAGATCAATTACCTTCCTTTTTCTGTGCACCCATGCATCGCTATAAAATGATGCCATATAAAGTGCAGTTATTGCCTTGACCTTCCTGTTTCCTGGTAAGGGGCATATCCATCCTGAGTCGGCAAGATTCACTTACCACTTTTTGTGTCCATGTGTAGTGGGGGAGGGATCAAGTGACATTAGAGAACACTGATAGCCCTCCTAAGACCACCATTTGAGGAATAGCTCATTCAAAAAGGCAGAAGCATTGGGTGAACCAACTTGCTGTGATCGGTCTCATTGCGCTGCTCTAGACCCATTAGGATCATCCCTCAGGACAAATAAGACAGTAAATCCAGAATTCAAATCACAGTGCCCATCTAATATCACTGCATCGTACTCATGAGAAGATGTGCTGTGGACTATGGCCCTAATGGTACATTAGAAGAAATATGTAGGTAGTCCTTGACTTACAATCATTCGTTTAGTAACCGTTCAAAGTTATGATGGTGCTGAAAAAAGCTACTTACGACCAGTCCTCACACTTATGGCCATCTCAGCATGCTAGGGTCACATGACTGCCATTTGCAACCTTCCCAGCTGGCTTCCAACAAGCAAAGTCAATGGGGGAAGCCAAATTTGCTTAACAACTGTGGTGAGTTGCTTAAGAGCCGTGGCAAAAAAGGTAGTAAAATCAGATGTGACTCACTTAAAAACCACCTCACTTAATGACAGAAGTTCCAGTCCCAATTGTGGTCATAAGTTGAGGACTACCTGTAGAACAGTAACCTTTCCTATAGATTGGGCAGTGTTTGGCTTCACAATTTAGTGACTGTGGTCTAGACAACAGATTTCCTGAAGTTTCACCAGCAACTGTGGCTGGCATCTTCAGAGGCAAGGTGGTCTGATATGCCGACCACAGGCAACTGAGCAGGAACTGACTGGGCTCCTGTCTTTATAGCCAAGTGTCCTGATTTCTGACTGGTCTTTGGCAGAGCTGGTTTTTGATTGATGCAGGTTTTCCTATACTGTAAAGTCACTCAGAAGCTAACCACTGCTGAAGCAACAGCTTTCTTTCTGTGCTCCTTGCTAGTCCCCTCCTTGAGTGGCCTTAGGAACCAGGACTGTTCATGGTCAGGCCTTCCAGACTTGAGTACGGGTAGTCCTTGACTTATGACTGTTCAATTAATGACAGTCCGAAGTTACGATAGCCTCGGAATGGGTGCTTTATGGCTTGTAAAGCACTTCCCAGCATCGCAAAATGTCACACCAACCCTGCGCGGTTGCATGATCACATTTTTGGCGTTTGGCAACCAGCTCACATTTATGTCCAGTTGCAGCATCCCGTGATCACATGATCACATTTTCTGACATTTTTTGCCATTTTCCGGCAAAAACTGCCCATTGGGGAAGCTGGATTTGCTGAACAACTGCCATAAAAACGGTTGTAAAATCAGGTCCAGTCATGTGGTGACTCGACTTATGACCGCAACAACTTACAATGGAACTTCTGGTCCCAGTTGTGGTGGTAAGTCAAAGACTACCTCTATATGGTCCTTCTCCCATTTCCACACATTGATAAGAAGGAAACTACAACATAGCTTTTAGCAGTTTATATAATAAAGTTTCAGATACCCTCAGTTCTGCCTTGAGGGACCATCTCTCCAATTGCCTGGGAGCTGGCCAAGGTGCTGAGCTCTGCTGGGAAAGATCTGAGCGAGATAGATCCTATCTTCTTCCTGAGCTTCCACAGAACAGAAGTTCAATGCAGAAGTAAAGTATCTGAGTCTTATGCTCACCTATCTAAGAAAACCAGTGGAGCACTTCCAGTGAGATGGCGACGCATGAGGCTGTATGGATGTGAGCACCATCTGATAATTCACAATTCTCTACCATAAACACTGGGGTTGCAGTTTTTTAATTGAAGCACTCAGCATTAGTATTAGATGTGGTTTGACTAAATAGGCTAAGTTATTGCAGAAGTGTGGTGTGCCAAAGAAAACCAGTGTAGGGTAAGATGTCGGATAGAGACACGCAACTTCAGATCCCCATTCAACCATAGAGAGCTCTGGCTGACTTTGGGCTGAACACTTTCTTCCAGATCAACTCTCTTTAAGACTCTGCCCTCATGTGGTCCTCACCCTGGCACAACCATGCCTTGGCAACCTCTTCTTTCAGCTTTGTCCCCATGATGCTGCCTTCAGTTTGTCCCCACCCATGAGTGACATAGACCTATACCCATACTAAAGTAATATTTTCTCCCTTATCCCCACACAAGTCAAAAGCAGCCTCAACTGGGCCAAACCTGTTAGGCTTTGTCACCCATTACCTTTGTCTTAGAGCAAACTATCTTAAAGACTGCATCCTCCCTTGCTGTTAACCATGGCCCAACCATATAGAAACCAGTATCATGGTCTTCCAGAAACTAACAAAGACTGAACTCTCCTGCAAGGACCTAACAGAAGAAGAAGAGATCAAGAAAAGGTGGCAAGAATATACAGAAGACCTGTATAGGAAGAATAACAATATCGGGGATAGCTCTGATGGTGTGGTCAGTGAGCTAGAGCCAGACATCCTGAAGAGTGAGGTTGAATGGGCCTTAAGAAGCATTGCTAATAGCAAGACAGCAGGAGACGATGGCATTCCAGCTGAACTGTTCAAAATCTTGCAAGATGATGCTGTCAAGGTAATGCATGCTATATGCCAGCAAATTTGGAAAACACAAGAATGGCCATCAGATTGGAAAAAATCAACTTATATCCCCATACCAAAAAAGGGAAACACTAAAGAATGTTCAAACTATCGAACAGTGGCACTCATTTCACATGCCAGTAAGGTAATGCTCAAGATCCTGCAAGGGAGACTTCAGCAATTCATGGAGCGAGAATTGCCAGATGCACAAGCTGGGTTTAGAAAAGGCAGAGGAACTAGGGACCAAATTGCCAATATCCGCTGGATAATGGAAAAAGCCAGGGAGTTTCAGAAAAACATCTATTTCTGTTTTATCGACTATTCTAAAGCCTTTGACTGTGTGGACCATAACAAATTGTGGCAAGTTCTTAGTGGTATGGGGATACCAAGGCATCTTGTCTGCCTCCTGAAGAATCTGTATAACGACCAAGTAGCAACAGTAAGAACAGACCACGGAACAACGGACTGGTTTAAGATTGGGAAAGGAGTATGGCAGGGCTGTATACTCTCACCCTACCTATTCAACTTGTACGCAGAACACATCATGCGACAAGCTGGGCTTGAGGAATCCAAGGCTGGAGTTAAAATTGCTGGAAGAAACATTAACAATCTCAGATACGCAGATGATACCACTTTGATGGCTGAAAGCGAAGAGGAACTGAGGAGCCTTATGATGAAGGTGAAAGAAGAAAGTGCAAAAGCTGGCTTGCAGCTAAACCTCAAAAAAACCAAGATTATGGCAACCAGCTTGATAACTGGCAAATAGAGGGAGAAAATGTAGAAGCAGTGAAAGACTTCGTATTTCTAGGTGCGAAGATTACTGCAGATGCTGACTGCAGTCAGGAAATCGGAAGACGCTTAATCCTTGGGAGAAGAGCAATGACAAATCTTGATAAAATAGTTAAGAGCAGAGACATCACACTGACAACAAAGGTCCGCATAGTTAAAGCAATGGTGTTCCCCGTAGTAACATATGGCTGCGAGAGCTGGACCATAAGGAAGGCTGAGAGAAGGAAGATCGATGCTTTTGAACTGTGATGTTGGAGGAAAATTCTGAGAGTGCCTTGGACTGCAAGAAGATCAAACCAGTCCATCCTCCAGGAAATAAAGCCAGACTGCTCACTTGAGGGAATGATATTAAAGGCAAAACTGAAATACTTTGGCCACATAATGAGAAGACAGGACACCCTGGAGAAGATGCTGATGCTAGGGAGAGTGGAGGGCAAAAGGAAGAGGGGCCGACCAAGGGCAAGGTGGATGGATGATATTCTAGAGTTGACGGACTTGTCCCTGGGGGAGCTGGGGGTGTTGACGACCGACAGGAAACTCTGGCGTGGGCTGGTCCATGAAGTCACGAAGAGTCGGAAGCGACTAAACGAATAAACAACAAAGTGAAGAGAGACAGTAATCTAGATTGGTCTGCCAGGGTTCAAGGTGCAAAAATAACCAGATATACTGTACAGTCTCATTGCTTTCAGCTGGGCTGCTTTCAAACAGAGATCTTTGTACCAGAGGCTGTAAAACATTGTTGGTGCTCCTTAAGCTTCATCTGATTGCAAGGCCGTCCAGATTTCCTGGTGATTTCACATTCATACAGTGCATAGTAACTCCCCTTGATTTAACAGATTAATTGGGAGGAGCAATGTCCATTAAAAGAGAAAGTCCATTAAATCTGAACAGGGATATTATACATGCATATTTTATATATTTTAAGTATGTAGAAAATGGCATGGGATTTTATGTCTGTACAGAAGCATACAGATGTTGTCCATTGCATCCCAAGTCTGCTACACTGAGGTCCAGTAAATCAAGATTCAACTGTACTAGGCAGGTCCAGCCCAGCTTAACTTTTCAAGATATGCCAAGGTCAGCTAGGGGCTACTAGCACCACCTGTGAAGGGCTAAATTGATATATAATATAGAATAATCATATAAAATGTATATAATTTTTAAATTATAACTTTACATCACATTTAAATTAAATTCAAGTTAGCATATGTCCTGGCCCCACCTATTTTTTGGAAGGCTGTCTTCAGCTGTCCACTTAAAAGTGAAAACTGGAAAAAAAAAGTGTGCCCATAGTTCAGTGGTGTCTGCAGTGGGGTCAGACTGCATTGTGTCCTCACACTGCAAACCACATCCCTTTGGTAACATGTCAGGACATCACAAGAATGTCCAAAAGAGGTGGAGCTTACAGTATGACACTGTCAAGCAGCTGGAGCCTGTGGATGTCTAGGACTTGTCTCCTGACCTGGCTCAAACTTTCTCAAACTTTTCAAGACCATGGAACAGCAAACAATATATTTTGAATGAGAAACATCAATGTTCCAAAAGGTTTGTTCTCTGCTATAGAATGAGAGTGAGTTTGGTCTAGTGGTTAGGGCATCAGGCTAGAAAGCAGGAGACCAGGAGTTCTAGTCTCACCTCAGGCACAAAGCCAGCTGGGGGACCTTGAGCCAGTCACTCTCTCTGCCCTAGGAAGGAGACAACGGCAAACCACTTCTGAAAACCTTCCCAAGAAAACTGCAGGGACTTCTCCAGGTAGTCACCAGGAATCAGTACTGACTTGAAGGCACAGTGCACATAGAATTAGGAATCTTTTCATGCAGCACCAGAAAAAGGTCAGGAAACACCACCCCACAAATCCAGGGACTACCAGCAGATTTTCAAAGCTTCATTTCAACGATAGAAGCATCTCACATTCCCTCACTCACTCACTGAGTCCATACATACCAATGGAATCTCCTTGTTGCTGGCAAAGCAACAAAAGGGTGTGGAGATGCGCTTAGAGCAGTGTTTCTCAACCTCAGCAACTTTAAGATGTGTGGACTTCAACTCCCAGAATTCCCCAGCCAGCATGCTGGCTGGGGAATTCTGGGAGTTGAAGTCCACACATCTTCAAGCTGCCGAGGTTGAGAAACACTGGCTTAGAGGGATCTCTGAGATGATCTTTGATGGAATGGAAGACGGGGCTTCAATCTTCCCTTCCCTCCAGCTGTCTTTTTTTAGCAGTGCTGGATTACCTTAGCTGAGTTGCTGGTCCTCCTAGCACCATTCATCGGTTTTTAAGTGGTTGCTCATCTAGTATTCTACTTCGTTGTCAGGGCATCTTGGGTCATGACCATGCTATGATAGTAGGAGTATAAGAATAGTATGTTCCAAAACACCTTCACATCTTGGCTCGGAACGTCATGAGTTTGGATATACTCTTGCAGAATCATTATTCATACATTCCAGATCTCTTTTCTCAGCAAGTGCAACTTCTCAGTCGTTTAGTGTCTGGCCGTGAACTCATCCTGTAACACCTGTCACTGCCTTTAAAAGAAAGAAGATAAATATTGAAATATAACTTCTTCTTCCTAGCGTTATTCCCGCGCTATGGCAGGGTCCGCTTGTCGGCATATCTGTCTCCATTTGGCTCGGTCCAAGGCATCTTCAGGGGTGGCGTTCACGCATTCCATGTCCTCCTTAATGCGGTCCACCTACTGTTTCTTGGGTCTACCATGGGGCCGCCATCCACCAGGGTCCAGGCGCATGGCTGTCCTCGCCACCGAGTCTTCTTTGCTGCGTACAATGTGTCCATACCATCCAAGCCTTCCTTCCTGCAGTTTTGCCACGATTGGCACGACTCCCAGTTGTCGTCGGACGTTGTCGTTCATGGCGTGGTTGAATCGTGTTAGTCCAAGGCACCGTCGGAGCATTCGCATTTCCATCACGTGCTGGCCGGCACTCTGATCCGTAGAGGGCAACTGGGCACACTACCGTTCTGTAGACCTTTGACTTGAGGCATAGGGGCATCCGACGATCACACAGGACTCCAGTCACCTGGCGCCACTTCATCCAGGTGGCATTGACACGGGCGCGGGCATCCAGAAAGCTATTGCTGTCGCTGCATATGAGGGAGCCAAAGTACTTGAATTGCTCTACTTTCTTCAAGTCTTCTCCACCAATGCTGATGGTTCCATTGGTTTGGGGGCCAATTTTTTAATAATAACCTGAGCATTTCACACATCACTTAGAAATCTTAATGGGATGTATGAGCTTGCATAGGATGGCACATTTCCTCAATGTCTGGAGGGAGATTCGTTAAAGCAAGTCTTAATGTAATATTCAGCCTATTTTGATATCTGGTCCTGGTTGAAGTGAGTGCTGAAAATGCACTTTCACAAAGATACATGGAAGGAAAAGAGAACTGGCCCTTATTGCCTTTTCAATTAAAAGATTATCTTTTGTGTGAACTTTCTTTCAAAGCCACCCAGAGTCACTTGCTGAGATGGTCGGCTATAGAAATCGAATAAATAAATAAATAGATAAATAAATAAAATCTTCAAAGGATTTTTTAAAAAGGTTTCATTGTGGTGTCTGGGGAGTGATCTGTAAACATCTGTTCTTCATTCATCCATCCTGTTTGGATAATGAATTAGGTGGCTCCCATAATCACAAAGACATTATTTTTTCTCTGGAGAAGTTTGTGGAACAAGATTTGTGGGGATCACAGCTTCTCTGAAGAACATAGTTTAAGAAATCAAATTATGGCTTCTTCAATAAACCATGGTTTATTCAAAGCATGGCTTACCGTAATGTGTGAATATTTGAGTTGAATTAATCCATGGAGTTTTTGTTTGGGTTGAATGAATCTAAATCAATTCAGCAAGGGAGATTAGGGAGGGAGAGGAAGTATTTTACTTTCTCACACAGATATGCAAATCTGATGCATAACTTTGAGTTTATACGAATGGCAAAGTTATTATTCCACTCACTCAGAATATTCAAATCAGGAACTCTGTTTCCTATGAACTCTGTTTTTGCAAAGCCACATTATTTTCCCCCATCGCCTCTGCAGAAAGTGACATTTAAATATTATTATAGATAGATCTATTATCTTTCCACATCATAAAGTCTTTTTTTTTGCAGAAAGGACACGTTTAAGAAGATGGTTCTTGGTATAACTTCTGATGGCTCTCAAAGGAGGGAAAAACTACTTTAAGAAAATACAATAAAAACCTGGCTTTGCAGTACCATTCAATTAATCGGAGCTCTTACCTGGGTGGCAAATCCCACAGGGTGGAGTGGGAGTGGAGGGGTGGGGAGCAATGAAATTGGAAGGCAATGAAAGATCAATGGGATCTCTGGAGTTTGCAAAGTTTATGGAGTGTGGCGGTTTGAGCATTTTAGGAGGTGCTTAATTTGCACATCAGATTGCCTGGGAAAATACAGCCTTCTTTTGAATATGCTGGGTTTTGAGGAGGCCAAAAGTGTGATGGTTGTGTAATAAAGCACATCCTTTACCAGCTAGGACTAAAAAAGGATTCATTCTCCTGGCCTTGGCCCAAAGACTCAACTTATCAGTTTCACATTATTTTAGATCCTATTTTCCCTTGCAAACAGGCCCAAAGCCACTCATGATATATTGTTTAACCATGATTTATGATTAAACCAAAACTGGCTCAGGTTATGCATCGCAATGCTTAGATTTACCAACCATGCTAAAGCACAAACAAGCAAACTGAATTATGGCTTGGTATGTGGCTTAAACCTAGCCAGTCACTCAGTCTTCTTTAACGTGGTGCTCTCTAGATCAGTGTTTCTCAACCTCAGTAATTGTAAGATGTGTGGACTTCAACTCCCAGAATTCCCCAGTCAGGATATGGACATCTGTATGGACATCTCCATGTTATTTTCTTGGCACTAAACTAAAAAGAGTTTGCCATTGTCTTGTTCCAGGATGGGTTTAGGGTTTTTTCCCCCTCAATTTCTCAATCTTGTTTACAGCCTTGGGATTTCTTAGTGGTCTCCCATCCATTTTTTAACCAGATCCAATCCTGCTTAGCTTTCTCAAGATCAGCCAAAAATGGCTAGCTGCTACAACTTTTGGGGTATGGGAGGACAAATTACCCTTCCAAGGAACCCCTATTAGTAAGATGTGGTCTGGGGGTCACATTAGTCGGCAAAGCCATTTTTGTGGCTCCTGGAGTCTACTCTGATCACCAAATTGAAGTTTGGTGATATGACTGCAGGACCGCTCGAACCAATACTGGTCCACCAACTACAGTAGATTGAACAGAGAGAAACTGCTACTGACCCCACATTTGGTCTAGTGGTAAAGGTGCTGGGCTAGAAACCAGGAGACTGTGAGTTCTAGTCCTGCCTTAGGCACGAAAGCCGGCTGGGTGACCTTGGGCCAGTCCCTCTCTCTCACAGCCCAACTCACCTCACAGGGTTGTTGTTGCAGGGAAAAGAGGAGGAGGAAGATTAGGTATGTTCGCCGCCTTGAGTTATTTATAAAAATAATAAAGGTGGGATAAAAATTAAATAAATAAATAGATAGATAAATAATGTCACTAGCTCTTCGCTGAGGATCAAACTCATTGGTTTTATAGATATTTAAATTATTTAATTTAATTTAATTTAATTTTAAAATATTTTCAATATCAGTTTGAGAGCCAGTTTGGTCTAGTGGTTATGGTGCTGAGCCAGAAACCAGGAGGCTGAGAGTTCTAGTCCCGCCTTAGGCACAAAAGCCGGCTGGGTGACCTTGGGCCAGTCCCTCTCTCTCAGCCCAACCCACCTCACAGGGTTGTTGTTGTGGGGAAAAGAGAAGGAGGGAGTTATTTGGTATGTTCCCCACCTTGAGTTATTTATAAAAGTAATAAAGGTGGGATATAAAATAAATAAATAAATAAATAAATTTTTGGAAAGGCTGGGGGGTAAAGCAAGAAGGCACTGTAGAACAGCCTCCTGGTGAAGATCAGAGGAGCCCCCTCCTTGATGATATTTCAGAAGCTTTGTTGTTCCAGAAACCCTTCTTCTCCTTTCACCTGGCCATCTTTACCTTCTCTTTTTATTGCTTACAGTTTTATTGGAGCTTTACTGTTTTATGGAGGCTGTACAGTGGATGTTTTCCTTCATTTTATTCAGGGATATCCACAAGGTGGTCAAAAAATGACCAGGATGGCAACCACAGCCATGCGATCAAAGCCCTGCCCCCTTTTTACATGAGTCATGACACACGTAAAAAGAGATTGGGGTTCCCACTGGATGGTGTGGCCGCCATCTTGCTTTACTGACCCTCTCCCTGCAGACCACTTTGATTTTATCATCTTTGTAAGCTGCCGAGAGTCTCTGGATTACAGCAGGGTGGACATGTGAAAAAATAGATTAAATAAATTAAAAATCCCCCCTTATTTTGATGTGAGAACCACATGGAAATTATAGTGCAAGTCCTAAAATATAAACGAAGAAAGCCCCTTCCCATCCCCTAAAAAGCAATAAGGAACAAGTCTCCATAAAGTCCAAGCACTATCTGTCAACTCAATTTTTGTCACTACAGTTTTCACGGCCCCTTGCACTAAAAAATGAAATGCAGCTCTTGCCACTATAGCTTGTTCACCCCACTGGACAAGCCAAGCCAAGCCAAGGAACATTTGTTAGGGGAATGTTCAAGATAGACCACTTCATACCTGGTTTAGTCCAGATGTAATTTGGGTCCAACCTTCGCCCTGAAAAGACACCTTAGTCCAGCCTTTTTCAACCTTTTGACCCTGGAGGAACCCTTGAAATATTTTTCAGGCCTTGGGGAATCCTGCCACATTCAGGCTCAAACTAGGCCAGAAGTTACAAAATTATTACATTCGTTTCACATGTAGGCCTGTATATATGCATTCACAGTGTTCTTAAACTGAAAATAAAGAATGAAACTTACCTCCTTGTGGTAAGTTTGTGATGTGAAATTGCCCAAATTTGAAATAATTGTTTAGATAAATCATGATCTCCCAGGGAACCCCTAGTGACCTCTCGCGGAACCCTGGTTGAGAAACCCTGTCTTAGTCTGTTTCTGCACAGCTCTGTTTATGGATAAAATGGAGCCATTGCAAAATATGTACGGTATTTAAATATGCATTTAAATACAACCTTTGGAGATGTACAACATTTAATTGGCCATATCCCCATCTATGTATGGTTTGTTTATCCCATAAGATAAAGTTTTCTGGGCAGTGAATTACAGTAGTACATGATGACAATCAGCTCATTTCACACAGGAATATCAGGGTGAATCAGGCATCCGATAATAAACCAGCCAGTTCTTTGGTTACAGCATTCTGATCTGCACAGATTACTATCGGTTAAAAAGAAGGCAGTTTAGCAAATGGGATTTAAAAAAAAATCCATTCAATCGTGTTTGATTCCCGGACACTGCCTGGACAAGTCCCTGCAGTTTTCTTGGCAAGTTTTTCAGAAGTGGTTTGCCCTTGCCTCCTTCCTAAGCAAATGGGATAGATTTCTCATTTCTCAATCTCAGTTCTCAATCAAATCCATCAAACTGATTTGGTTCAATTTGTTCTGTATATCACTCCAAGCCGTATCGTATTTTGGCTGTTTTTTTGCTGCATGTACACTTTGATAGCCCAACCTCAGAAAATTCAGCAGCCAGTGTTGACTTGCGTCAATGCAGCCTTAACCTGTGGCTCAAACCCAGGCCTTTTATTCAAGGTCCTACATGCCATTGAAGATATTCTGACATGTCTGTATGACTTCACTTCTGTATTAGGGATTGTTGGCTTCAGCCCAATGGAAACCAAGTCCCTGATAGGAATCTAAGAATCCTGAAGTTGGGAATTTGGAGGCGGTTTCACCACCTCTGCCAACAGCACTGCAGTTTTTGTCCTGAGTAAGCAGATGTTGAACTAGGCTTTATATCACATCAAAAGGTAGGTGTTACCACATACTTGCAAAGCCGGACCACACTGACTTACTCAACTGTGATTCACAGTATCTGTGGTAGCACCAGATACCTCATTGTTCCAGATCACAGTGAATGCTGAACGGAAACCAGAACTCTGATAACATTTTTTTTTCTGATATAGTGTTCAAAGACTGTTTTCTATTATGATTGCATAACCGTGGCCAAAAATCTTCCTTGATGTATTATCCGTCTTGATAGCACTGATAATAAATCGATATTCATATTCTTCATAAATTTCCTATTCTTCTTCGTAAACAGAAAAATAGGAACAGTTTTGCTTTGTGGCATTATCTGGAACTTCTCCTATTGAAAAATGTATTTAGGATGTTCTTATATCAGGGTTTCTCAGCCAGGGTTCCGTGGCGCCCTCGGGTTCCGCGAGAGGCCCCTAGGTGTTCCCTGGGAGATCACGATTTATTTAAAAAATTATTTCAAATTCGGGTAACTTCACATGAAAGAAGTAAGTTTCATTCTTTATTTTCAGTTTAAGAACACTGTTAATGCATGTATATAGGCCTACCCATGAAACAAATATAATAATTTAGTAACTTCTGGCCTATATTTGACCCTGAAGTGCGGGGATCCCTCGAGGCCTGAAAATATTTCAAGGGTTCCTCTGGGGCCAAAAGGTTGAGAAAGGCTGCTCCAGATGAAGGCCTTGGGGCTGGATTCATGCATCCTAGGATGTGGTTTATTGATGGGATTATCATTACATGGGAAACCAAAAGTAAAGCATAGTGCAACATGCAGTGTTTCAAGCCAGGTTGCACAATATAAATATGGTTCATTAATCAAACCGTAGTTTGAGGTGAAGGGTGAGTCAGGTTTATATTTGTCTATAAGAAGGAATTTCTGTGTATAAGAAGGAATTCAGCATTGCATTGGCCAATACAGTGCCTTAGATCATTAGCAAAGAGATCTTGAGCAAAATTCTATTTTTAAACTTTTTTTCCTTTTTATTGTGTTATTATAAATCTTGATACATTATGTTATTTCAATACAATGATATTTATATAGTATAATTAAATTCTTGATATTCTGTTACTTAGATACCTTAGAGCAGCGTTTCTCAACCTCAGCAAGTTTAAGATATGTGGACTTCAGCTCCCAGAATTCCCCAGCCACACATCTTAAACTTGCTGAGGTTGAGAAACCCTGCCTTAGAGTAGAAGAAAAAAAGTGTATATTCTATCAATATTAATTACAGTTTAGGATATCAACGTTATGAGCATTATAATTAAGCAAAATTATTTTGCACACAGCTACTGCATACCTCTTGGCAGACTTAAGTAGGCAAATGTGGGTGGAAAAATTAGGCAGGATTAAACTAGTTTTGTTCTTGGTTTATGAATCCTGTTTTGTTCTTGGTTTATGAATCCTGGTATTTCATCACAACTTGTGATTTGGATGTCAAATGCAACTTTGAACTCTGAAATTCCTGGCTTCTTCATCAGCTTGCATGTGATGGAGTTTTTAAAGGTTAATAAAAGAACTCCAAGCAGCTAACAGCAATCTTGCAGAGCAGAAGCATGAACCAAAAGAGAACTTGCACATTAAGCTTAATTATGTTCAGAAATAAATTCAGTCTTCACACAGTAGTTAGATGAAGAAAAATAGAGATAGCTTACTTGTATTCAGTAGATCTGGATACAGTTCATAGTAGAAAGCACTTAATCATCACTGGTTCTTGGTAGCAGAGGATGGTTGGGGGAAGACTGCATTCCTGCAGCACCTCCTGCTTGCATGTGTGCCAGAAGAGTAATGGAGATGGTTAATCCCCAAGCCCAAGAAGAAGGAGGAAGTGGAAATCAGGTGACCCATGTGACATCCCACAAGCACAACAGAGATGCATTTACTAGCGCGACCTCCTTATGCTTATGAGACAATGCTGAGTTGATCCCTGATAATTCCAACAGCATGAAGGGAAGAATGATTAAATCACATTTGCCTACATTGCTGCCTTAAGCTAACATGCTCAATCCTTTTTGAAACAAGGAGGATGAGAATGATTGGCTACATGCCTCAGAGTGCTGAAGAAGGCATGTAAATACAGCTTGCCTGCCTGCCTGCCTGCCTTCCTTGGTGTCAGTGGTTTATCAGGACTGATAGGGCCAGCCTCCCTCCCTTCCAGGGCAGCATTTCAAAATAATGATGAAATGTTCCCCTTTATTAAAATGATTGAAAGGTAGCACAGCAGCGTCAGAAGGAGAAGGCTTCTAAATCTGGTTTTGTTCTCATCCCCGCTGGCCTTTGCTTCCTACATGTTCATCCAACAATGGAATCATGTGTTCTTTCTCCTCCATGCCTGGACAAGAGTAACTTCGGTGACATAAATATGGAGACCTGTGGAGTCCTTGGTGCTCTCTGAGCCTTGTTGTTTTCTTGCAGACGTTTCATTGCCAGACTAGGCAACATCTTCAGTGCAAAGAGGGAGTGGGCCTTGCTCTCAGTTTATATACTGTGGCTTGCCCTGCTTGTGTTGGTAGGGGTGTTGTTCTCTCTTTGGGAGTTCCTTGATTGGGCTGTTTGCTGCTTGGTTGATTGCCTGAATTGATAGTTCCTCGATTAGGTGTATTGTGCTGTTTGATGGTTCATCTGGTGTTAATCCTAGTGTTGATTTTTGCATATCTGGGTGTTGATTGCTGGCAAGGGAGTGTCCTGGTCTTTTGGCTTTTCTATTGTCTCTTTTGAATGGTGTGTAAATGTTGTTTACCTCTATGTGTCTGTTGATGGCTGCTTTTTCTGAGTGCCAGGCTTCCAGGAATTCTCTGGCATTTTTGGACTTGGCTTGGTTTAGGATGCTCACCATTTCCCAGTTGAAACTATGGTTGAGTCTGTCAAGCTACCCACACCAACCTAGTGCTCTACTACCAAAGTAACAATCCAACCTCCCAGAAGAGAAGCTGTGTACAGATGAGCACTTACACACTGCAGCAATCCAGAACACCAGAAAAAAGAAAAAGAACATCTGCACAGCATCTTCTAACAAAATGGATACCCGCTCAACTTTATCAAAAAGTGTCTTACCACCCAACCCACTACAACCCAACCAATGGAAACTATGAAACAGATAACACTGCCATACATCAGAAACATCTCAGAAACCACCAACAGACTGTTACAACCACATGGCATCACCGTAGCACATAAACCAACTAAAACTCTTCAAAACGTATTAAGCAACCCAAAAGACCCAATAGCCCAAGAAGAAAAAACAGGAGTTATTTACAACATACGATGCAAAGACTGTAACAGCCACTATGTAGGACAGACAGGCAGAAGACAAGCAGAGCGCATCCACGAACACCAACTAGCAGTCAGAAGATATGATGCGAACTCCTTAATCTGACAACACATGGACAGATTCAATCATAGTTTCAGCTGGGAAACGGTGAGCATCCTAAACCAAGCCAAATCCAAAAACGCCAGAGGATTCCTGGAAGCCTGGCACTCAGACAAAGCAGCCATCAACAGACATATAGAGGTAAACAAAATTTACATACCATTCAAAAGAGACAAGCCAAAAGACCAGTACACTCCCTTACCAGCAATCAACACCCAGACATGCAAAAATCAACACTAGGATTAACACCAGATGAACCATCAAACAGCACAATACACCTAATCGAGGAACTATCAACTCAGGCAATCAACAGGCAATCAACTATCAAGCAGCAAACAACAGCCCAATCAAGGAACTCCCAAGGAGAGAACAACACCCCTATCAACACAAGCAGGGCAAGCCACAGTATATAAACTGAGAGCAAGGCCCACTCCCTCTGTGCACTGAAGATGTTGCCTAGTCTGGCAATGAAATGTCTGCAAGAAAACAACAAGGCTCAGAGAGCACCAAGGACTCCACAGTTCAACCTGAGCTACAAATATTTGCTTCGATTGATGTGGAGACCTGTTTTAAAGTTGCTGGAGATTGCTTTTTAATCCTGGCTCTTGAGGATTGTCTCTAAAATCATCTGCCACGGACTAAGGGTAGCGGCAGCTAGATTGTCATGATCACCAAAGGCTGTTCCACTGATTGGAGTACAGTTCTTTGGGGGCCATAAATAAAAGCATCAGAGTAAAACTGCATGTGGCAATTGGTTTGTGGCTTTGCACACATCACCCATACAAATAAATAACGGGAAAAGTCCCAAGGCCTTAAGGTGACTGCCCACAAGCCAAAGCAACATTCTCCTGCGGTCCTCTTGATTCTCCAAACAGCAGTAAAATAGTTTGATTAAATATAACGGTGAAGTTTTCTTTTGTTTTGGTGTTATGAGTAATTAAAAATGCTTAATAAAGAACGGGGTCTTTAAAATCCAGACCAGCAATTCTTAGTTGCTCTTCATTTCTTCTCCTTTGATGACATTCATTGTCCCCTTGGTCATTCCCCCACCCCATTTCCCATCCCGTGGCTGTGAATCACACACTCTTTCTATTTAAGAAGCCGCAGGGCAGGGCAGTTACACGTACGGTATATTTCCCGGACTTAATTTTATTTTTTTGCAGGAAGAACCTCAAAGAGCTAACCTGCTCTCTCACTTCTTTGATCACAGCAGCAATGTACTTTTGATGTGTTCCCACTGTTAACAGAAAAGGACAAACAAGCACAGTTACAACACCATGCTTTCTGACCCTGACGCTGAGGCCACATGGCAAGATATTTAGTGAGCTATGGAATTTAGTGATGGCCTTGACACAAACACGCAGGCCCGCTTCCGCAGGTGTCTATGGGGGGGGGGATGTTTGCGTGTGTAAAAAAAGATGGCAGCTGTACCTGCACAACTGAAGCCCCATCCCTTTTCATTCATGTCACAGTGTCACATGTAAAAAGGAACAGGGCTTCAATTCTACCTTACTTTTTGCACCCCCTCTGTGGAGCCCCCTGTCAGCTTCACTGTGCCCTAGGGAGCTTTATCTGAGTTTGACTTAACATGCTGGGTGAACTCCATCATTGTGTTCTGCAAGCCACTTTTCAATCTTATTTATTGTACTAAATCAATTACAGGCAGTCCTCACTTAACAACCGTTTGTTTAGTGATGGTTCGGACTTACGACGGGGCTGAAAAAACTGACCTATGACCGGTACTCACACGTACGACCGTCGCAGCATCCCTGCGGTCACATGATCACAATTTGGGCTCTTGGCAACCGGTTTGCATTTATGACTGTTGCAGCATCCCGTGGTCACATGATCACCATTTTCAACCTTCCCAGCCGGCTTCTGGCAAGCAAAATCAATGGGAAACTGCGTGATTCGCTTAACAACTACATGGTTCACTTAATGACCACCACAAAAGAGGTTGTAAAATCAGATCAGATTTGCTTAATGACTGCTTCGCTTAGCATCTGAAATTCCAATCCCAGTTGTGGTCATTAAGCAAGGACTGTAATCTGATGAAAATATCAATAAATACCACACTATTAACAAACAGTATTAAGGGAAGAATGCTAAGCTCAAATCATGGTTGCCTGCAACAGTCTTAACTTGCAAACTATGGTTTTGTGTCTTTTGGTAACTCAGGCAATTGTGCGTCAGTGAATCATGACTTAGTGCAACGAGTGGACCAAGTCAGTCTCTCATATCTGAGAGGAAGAAAATGGGAAGCACAGATGCTGTTCTGAGCTGCTGGGAAAAATTAGGGTATAAATATAACAAGCAAATAAAGTGACAGATGTCACAGCCAGATTGCCCTCATATAAGTAAAGTGAAATCTTGAGTATTTGGGTAATCTGAAGCGATCACGACGGCGTGACTGAAGCGCTACCTGTTTCTTATGTGAGACCACCCATTGCAGCTGCCATCTTGACTTTTTTGACCCTACCCTGTGGACACCCTAAAGCCCAGGCTGACATCCCAACAACCAGTTTTCCCGCATGTTGTGTTTCCTCTAACACCTGATGCCCAAAACTTGCATTTTGAGGAACAAAGCACAAAACTGAAGGTAAATCCAAAGAGCAGCTTCACTTGTATTTCATTGTCTCGTACCCTAATTTCAGACAAATGTGCACCTCACCTTCTCCACACAACACAAGGCAGGTTGCAAGAAGGCAACAGAATGTATGGCAAAACCTAAATCAAAGTAAAAGTTAAAAATGCAGCCACCTCTCAACTCCCAACAAGGTGGGGAAAGCGCCCAGCCCAGGGCTTCTCAAAGTCTTCCACCTGCTTTGCCAGCAGAGGCTGCAGGAGGCCACTGCCCAACGACCTCTTCCATATGGATACATTGGGGGAATTTCTTACAGATTTTTTTTTTCTCCACAGCCTCCATCTTTTTCTCCACAGCCTCCAGATCTGGCCCATTTTCAGACCTGCTCTTTATTTTGCTGACTTCTCCCCCGTAGCAAATCTGGTCCTTTATTGTTCGCATTTCAGAGAGAACTTTGCTGACAGAGTTCAGAAGGACTTGACATCTTGTCTTTCCAACATGCCTTTGGGCTGGAAAGAATAAAAAACTAGAAGCCCTGTCCCCATTCATGTCCAAATATCTTGCAAAACCAAAACAGGAAGCAGGTGCTTTCTTGAAGGCCAAGAGGTTAGGGGAACCCCATACAGATAGTCCTCACTTAATGACCACAATTGGGACTGGAATTTTGATTGCTAAGCAAAGTGGTCATTAAGGGAATCCAACCCGATTTTACGACCTTTCCCCCCCCAGCGGTCTTTAAGCGAATCACTGCAGGTGTTAAGCCAATCACATGGTCGTTAAGCGAATCATGCAGTTCCCCATTGATTTTGCTTGCCAGAAGCTGGCTGGGAAGGTTGAAAAAGGTGATCACATGACCATGAGATGCTGTGACAGTCATACATGCAAACTGGTTGCCAAGCACCCAAATTGTGATCACATGACTGCAGGGATGCTGTGATGGTTAAGTGTGAGTACCGGTCATAAGTCAGTTTTTCCAGCACTGTCATAAGTCCGAACTATCACTAAACAAATGGTTGTTAAGCGAGGATACCTGTACCCCAGGAGGCAAGGAATTCCAAAGTATGGGGGCAGCCATAGGGAAGGAGCCTCACGGAGCCCCAGATCCTTCTTCACGTGGGGTAGGGACCCTTTACATGTGGTGGAGTCTCTCAGCATCTGTAGAGAGTAAGAAAGATGACTTTGATGGAGGTAGGCAGGAACAGTTACGTAGACAAAAGAGTCTAAAGCATTTTTAAGTCCAGAATGTCCAGATAACATTCAGAGTGACTCTGACAGATGCCTCCCTAATTCACTGAACTACAAAAAAGAGAAGGAGATCCAGCACAATGAGACTTGCAAGATTCTGTTATTATAGCCAATCTCAACAAAAGGAGTTTTAGCCTTCCTGTAGGGTTGATTTCCTGATCTGGCCTACCTAGCAGGGCTGACAGCATCCTCTCCCTACAACAGTGTTTCTCAAGTTTGGTCCTGGTGACTGTGCATGTCCTTCTAGGTAGAAAACTGTGGAAGGTTGAGAAGCATTTTATTCTTAGAGATGTGAGTGGATCAGGGCCTGAAATAAACGTCATGTAATAGGACCTGGATTTTGGAGGAAAAAAACTGATTATTCTATTTTTTTCCCTTTTTGCTATTTTTTTTAAACAAAGCATAAACTCCATTACTATGGAATGAAGAAAACTTGTAAAAACAAAATGAAACAGTGGCATCATTTTGGGAGAGAACTGAAAAGCAGAGTAATTTGCCAGTGATTTCTGAGGCACATGCTTCTAATGTCTTTTTAAAAAATCTTTTATTTTATTTTATTTTTTTGCATTAAAAGCAACACGTCTGCTATCAACTCACTTCTCCCCAACCTCACATCTGTTATTTGCTTTAACAAAATCATTTGCTTTCCGAATCATCTCGCATTCTCCCAACATCTGCACAGATCTCTCTCTCTCTCTTTCCCTCTGCGAGGCCATTATTTTTCCACCACTGATTGCTTGTGCATTTGCATGGAGAATAATAATGCATATTTTAAAAAGCATAAAAGGAGATGGTATTTACAGTCTGAGCTCTATTTTGGTAGCTGGATTTCAGCATTAGGAGAGGAGGTAATAATTTAACTTCCATATCTGGGCCTGGTATTGCCATGTCTTAAAATATCTGAGTGCCATTGCTAGACACGCCTTTCCAATCCTTTGCCTTATCACAGTAACAGTCAACACTCATACTTTCAAATATCCAAAGAACATTATAACCATTTTGCTGACTCCCCGTTTCCTGTTTCTGTGTATAGAGGATGAAAGGGACATAAGCCTTTCGCTGTCCTCTGCCCTCAGAGCTCTAATTAGGTAAATTGGTCTGCTACAACCATGGAATTAACCAGAGGCATCTGTGGGGAGTGTCAGAAAAATCAAGATGGCAGCCACAACTGTGTGATTGGAGCGGCCATCTTCATTTTTTCACTGCCCCGTCCAGCAGTGCTTCAGGCTCTAAAGAGTAGGGTTGCAGATAATGTCCCTGGACCCAGTAAAATCCATTCTCTATAGATTGAGGATATTGGAAGTCTTTTTCTGAGATTAGAAAGAACTGCTCAAATGTGTAGATGACCAGAAGACCAAAGGCTGGCAAGATTAGCCTCTGCACTCACTGGGAAAGATTTAGGACCGTACAGAAGTCTTCCAGCTAAAGAGATAGATTGTAGAAGATTATGATACAATGAACTATATGATTTTGCAGTGATATCATGTAAATCCATGTACTGTCCATATCAGGAGATGTTTGGGGTTTGCACTTATGACTCTGAGGAAAATATTAGGGAGTTATAAGCTACTAGGCTGTGGGATTTATATATATCAAATCAAATCTTTATTACAGTCATACAGCAGCATAAGGAGGGTGGGGTATATATCAAATAAGTACTGCACAATCTGGGCCACTTAATGAGCCAGATATGTCTTACTGGAGATTTCCATCCAGCCCACTAGCTTCTCCTCCTGATCTCAGCCTTCCCACCATGCAAGAGATGAGAAAGGATACTGCCAGGCAGGGTGACTGATACATCAACACTTGTCAGAAAAAGACACATATCCTTGAAAGTGGCAAAGTCCTAAGAGGGAACACGAAAGAGGAGATGGAATCCTTATGGCCAGCAACAATGGCTTCTCCTTGGCCATTAGGTCTATGCCATTTTTGTAACACATGCCTGGGCAGGAGCAGAGAAATTCCCATGGGACTCCTGCCTGCCTGCCTGTATTCATGCATACAAACTGTCCTTTGGTCTCTTATAGAAGATATAAGAGTCTCTTATATCTCTCTTGAGTGGCACTCAGTCCTTGTTGACAGCATGGACCCAGCCCAGTAGATTTGTTGGCAGCAGAATGGGTTTGCCATGGCCCTCTTCAAGGAGGTTTTCTCAGCTTCCAAAACTAGCTGACAACTCTGATATTCGTCCATTAGTTTCCCATCCAAGTATTCACCAGACCTGACCCTGCTTAACTTCCAAACCAAAAAGATTGACCAACATTGCCATCTGTTGTGACTCAATCTATTATAAGATCACAAATACAGTAGACTCTCAGTTAACCAGCACCCATGGGGATTGGTAGATGCTGGATAAATGTAGTTTCTGGTTGCTTGAGAGTTACTATTAATCCCTAATACCCACTAGATGGCAACAGAGAGATACAGATTTTTTTCTGGTTGCTTGAGAGTGCCAGTTGCTTGAGTTCCAGTCAACTGAGAGTCTACTGTATTATTTGGATTAGAGACAGACCTGGCATTCAACGAAAGCAATTTCAGGAACAATGGTTCAGATAGATTCCCCAGATTAACTCGGTCAGTTGACAAGGGAATGGTAGAAAAGTAATAATTATTTTTTGGAAATTGTAGTAAGATCCTTTTTGATTTAAAGAGCAGGCTAAAAATGTCTTAAACAGATAAATGAATCTATTTTTCTTGCATGGGAAGTTGTCTTATATCAAATAAAGATGTTAAATTAAAGCAATGATTTCTGGAAAGGTTGAAAGCTTGTCACTTTTTGATACTTTGATTGTCCTAATAGATTTGTTGCCTCATGATGGATTAGGACTTTCTTTAGATCCTTGCTAATCAAGCGAAGGTTAAAGGCAGAGAAGAAAGAACAGGTTGTACTCTGCTCAGCAGGAACTCTATTAGCTGAAGTCGATCTGACAAAAATCTTTCACAGAAATGAATCTGAAAATCTACCTGCTCAACAACAATTTATTGGGGGGGGGGGAAACCTGGAAGGTGCTGTTTCTGCAGGAGTTGTTGCCACAGTTGGACAATGCAGATGAGAATGTTTTTAAAAAGGCTTCCCGTCCATTCAGCTAAGGCATGAATTAAAATAGGCTCTAAGACCACTGCAGCACAAACTGAAATGATGGTGGGAGGGGGGGGGGAGGCGAATTGCTTTCGCTGCAGTTACAGACCTCTTTTGGGTTGTACTTTTTCTCCAACAACCATAGTGCCAGTAGGTGTATCAACTCAAACATCCTTATCTTCATCCCACAGCTGAGCAGATGGGGGCTGCTTGGTGAAAGCCAGGCGGTAAATCACGGGCTCAGAACCATTTCCTTCCCATACTCTCAATAGTCAGATCATCAGACGCCTGGTGACAAAAACACCCTCTGTTATCTCAAAGAGGTCCACCTCCAGATATCCCCATTTTAAGAACGACATTGATAAACTGGGGGGACAAAGATGAGGGCTGAGAAGAGGTCCAAGGAGATGTGGTAGAAAAAGATAGATATTGATTAACTCAGTAAAGACGATGTTGTGATGAAGGATTGTCATGCTAAGGATAGAGAAAGGGGAGGGGGGTCTGGTTCACACAACACAATAAGCTGGGGATAGGAAAAGTACCACCCTGGCCTACAGGTGACCTGTGAGCACCTATTTTGTGATCCCAGATCCTTTAGATTGTATGAGTCTAAAATGCCCTCCCTTTGTAGTCTTTTTAAAGCTTGGGGAGGTGGGGGATGATTTTAAGAATCAAAAGGAGGTGACTTAAACATTGCAGATTCTTAAGACACCAATTTCTTCCTTTAAAATCAGTGCTTAGGAACAATTATGTTCAACAACCCAACACAGAATCCAGTACAAACGGAACATCAGCTGAAGAGCCAGATAAGTCAAATCCTCAAATGCAGTAAGGAATCCATCATTCTCTGGATTGAAATATTTTAATCTCTGCAAATAGAACCAATGACTAAGTGCCGGATTTGTAGACCGCATATCTGGAACTTGCCAAATTTGGAAAAGATTAAATTAGGCTATGGAGATAAAGTCCTTTAATTTCAAATGAAAATCTTCCCTGGAGATCAAAACTACCAAGTCTAGAGCTCCTTGGTCTGATGACCTTTTTGAATAGTCCCTGTGGCCATGGTGAGGTTATAAGTCACCACTGATTCAGCAGCACTGGCATATATGTTGAACTCCTCCAAACCCATGTTCTTGAGATGCCATCGGGGCACACACCTTGGACAAATAAACAGTGGGGCAGATCGAGCTGCCAATCCTGATTGCCCTACTTCAAGCAAGAACAGTCAAGACCAACAAAACAGGAATCCTGGAAAAAGAGACTGAGATACTTATATACCCATCTTCTTTAACCTGGTGTCCTCTTTGTATATTGGACTATAGTTCCCATCATCCCCAACCAACTTGTCAGAACAAAGCCTGTTCTTATCTCAATCATGTAGGCATATAACTAAAAAGAGGATCACTGAAACAGTTATTTACTGGAGCACGGGCTGCAAATTAATTTGGTTTTCTTCAAATTTAGGAAGTAAATAGAGCAGACAGTAAAGTTCAATAAAATAGTGAGGTAGCAATGAGGAGCTTTGAGAGGAGGGACAGTAAGCAAGTGCAGAGGCCAAAAATTGAGTCAATTGTCTGTGATGAAGTGCTATTCTGAGAATCCCTAGTGGCCATCAGGGGTCCTGTTCCACAAGTGGCCAGATGTGAGACCCTGTTCTTCAAGCTGGGTTCCCGAGAACAGTTGGGAGTGTTGCTACTGTACCAGCCTCCCTACTGCGTGGCAACCTCCCTGCCTAAGCTGCTGGAGGCCGTCTCAGGTTTGGCAGTGGAGTTCCCCAGGCTTATGGTGTTGGGGGACTTCAATCTGCCTTCCCTGGGGCGGGCCTCAGAAGCAGCCCGGGAGTTCATGGCTACCATGGCAGCCATGGGCCTGTTCCAGATTATTCAGGACCCGACTAGAGACAGTGGCCTCACCCCGGACCTAGTTTTCTTGTCGGACCAGTGGCAAAATGATCTGAGGGGAGAATTACATCTTTCCCCTTTGTCATGGTCAGATCATGCCCTGGTGGCCTTGAGATTCTCTCGTGCCGCCCCCCTCCGCAGGGAGGCAGGACCCATTCAATTGGTCCGCCCCCGGCGACTGATGGACCCGGCTGGATTTCAGAGGGAGCTGGGGGTTATACCCGAGTCTCTCCTGCACGGTAGAGCGGAGGCCCTAGCTGCTGCCTGGAATAGGGAGGCGGTGTCCTAACAGTCAGGAACCACGCTGAGACGAGGAATAGGTCTCTAGTGTTTATTACTGCTACGTAAGACAGAAAATCCTAACAAACTGAAGAAGCGTGGGAAAACCCAAACAGATAAACCCCAAAAGTCAAGGCGGGTCTGTTCTGTGTCTTTGAATGGCTGCTTAACTCCTCAGTACTACGCATGCGTTTTCTCCCCTGGATAGGGGCCCCCTCCTGCTCACCATCAGTGCTCATGACAGGTGGCCGGAGCCTTGGACAGGATCGCGCCTGTGCGGCCTCTCTTGCCCACCCAAACCCAGCACTCCCCGTGGTTTACGGAGGAGCTGAGGGTTTTGAAGAGGGTTAAGAGATGCCTAGAGCGCCGCTGGAGGAAGACAAAAACCGAACGCGACCGAACACAAGCTAGAGCTGCGATTAAGGCCTACCTTGTGGCGGTAAGAGGGGCAAAGCGTCAGTACTTCTCCACTCTTATTGCGTCCGCAGAATGCCGCCCAGCAGCCCTGTTTAAGATTACCCGATTCCTTTTAGGGAAAGGGGAGTCAGAAATCCATCTACAGGGCCGTGCGGAGGAATTTTCGGGGCACCTGCAGGATAAAATCACTCGGATCCGGACTGAGTTGGACTCCAAGTGTGAGACAGAGTCGGAGGAGATACCCAGGGAGCGTACTTACCAGGTTATCTGGGACCAGTTTGATCCTGTTGAACCTGAGGAACTGGACAGGATCCTTTGGACTGTAAATGCTACCACGTGCCAATTAGACCCATGCCCCTCCTGGCTGGTGAAAGCAGCACGGGAGGTGACATGTGGCTGGGTCCAGGTGATGGTAAACACATCCTTGAGAGAGGGGGTGTTCCCAGCAGCCTTTAAGGAAGCACTGGTGTGCCCCCTCCTCAAGAAACCATCGCTGGACCCTACTATACTGGACAATTTTCGCCTAGTCTTCCCCTTTTTGGGGAAGGTGGTTGGGAAAGTGGTGGCTTTGCAGCTCCAGAGGATTCTGGATGAAACGGATTATCTAGACCCCTTTCAGCCAGGTTTCAGGCCCAGTTATGGGACGGAAACGGCATTGGTCACACTTATGGATGACCTCTGGTGGGAGTGAGATGGAGGCAGTGCATCCATCCTTGCTCTTCTTGACCTCTTAGCAGCTTTCGATACCATCAACCATGGTATCCTTCTGGATCGACTTAGGGAGTTGGGGGTGGGCAGTGTGGTTCTGCGCTGGTTCACCTCCTTCCTCCAGGGTCGGTCCCAGTCGGTGTTGATAGGGAGCAAGAGATCCGGCCCACGGCCCCTACTTTGTGGGGTGCCGCAGGGTCTGTACTCTCTCCACTCCTTTTTAACATCTACATGAAACCACTGGGCGAGATCATCCATCACTACGGGGTGAGGTATCATCAAGATGCAGATGATACCAAATTATACATCTCCATCCCGGGTGAAGTAAATGATGCTGTGGCCATCCTTTCCGAGTGCCTGGGGGCTGTAGGGGCCTGGATGGGGGACAACAGGTTGCGGCTCAACCTGGGGAAGACGGAATGGCTGTGGATTAATGGCTCCTTGATTTCTGGGAAATTGTCATCTTTAGTTCTGGATGGGGTTGCACTGCCCCAGAAAGACCTGGTGCGTAACTTGGAGGTCCTCCTGGACTCATGGCTCCTGCTCGAAAAGCAGGTGGCAGCCGTGGCTAGGAGGGCCTTTGTGCAACTTTGTGCTGTGCGCCAGTTATGCCCCTTCCTGGAGTGAGAGGCCCTTCGAACGGTCACTCATGCCCTGGTTATCTCCCATATAGACTACTGCAATGCGCTTTACATGGGGCTACCCTTGAAGAGTATCCGGAAGCTACAGCTGGTCCAAAATGCAGCCACACAGGCCCTCTTGGGTTTCCCAAGATCAGCACACGTCACTCCTTTGCTCCGCGAGCTGCATTGGTTGCCAGTATGCTTCCAGGTCCAATTCAAGGTGTTGGTTATCACCTTTAAAGCCCTACATGGCATGGGTCCAGGTTACCTAAGGGACCGTCTCCTCCCCATCACATCAACCCGTCCCACCCGGTCGTGCAGAGAGGGCATGCTACGGACCCCGTCTGCAAGAGAATTCCATCTGGCGGGGTCCAGGAGGCGGGCCTTCTCTGCAATAGCCCCTACCCTTTGGAATACCCCTCCCCCAGAAGTGAGATTGGCTCCCTCCCTCCTGGACTTTAGGAAACAGCTAAAGACCTGGTTCTGTCATTATGCCTGGGGCGGGAGAGAGAGTAGCCATTCCTGGGGATGGTTTCTTAGAAGGACCCTGCTCTGCTTGCAAATCATAAACAACTTCCAGCCATCGAGGTTTTTATTATATTTATTGTATTATGTATTATAATGTTTTACAGTTTTATATTTTTATTTATGTTTTATTGTAAACCACCCAGAGTCCCTTTTGGGAGATGGGTGGTGATAAATGTGATTAATATAATAAATAAATAAATAAATTATAAATTTAATTCATAATTTATATTATAAATTGCCAATATCAAAATAAGCAAAATGAATGCATAAAGTTTCTCTTAGAGCCTGCCTTCTGTTTTATCATTTTTTAAATCTTTTTTTTAAAAATTACTGTATATATCACTTCCTCCAAATAAAAGTTCTCCAGAGGTAATATATGAATTTATATCTAAGCTGTATGAAGAGAAATCGAGAATAAATGCACCATCACTAACATATTAAATAGCATGGGTAACCCTCCAGAAACCCTGAAGGATCAGGGAAGGTTGGGGACAGGGTTGCTGGTGGCACACAAGGTGCCCTTGTGCAGATTTCCACTTAGCACCCCACCCCCATTCAGAGCAAGGAGCAGCATTATGCATTCACATCTAAGCACTGAAGTGCCCTCTGAACACCAGGCAAAAAAGTATACGATTCACCAGAGAAGATTCCAAGACACAACAATGGACAATGTGAGTTACGGGGCTCACCAAACAGAGAGCTAATGTTCCGGAACCCTAATCTCCTTCCATGCACTAGTGAAGTGTTTCTCAGCCTTGGCAACTTTTAAGATTCTGGACTTCAACTCCCAGAATTCATTCCCATGAAGGAGCCAAGAGGGGCAGGAATCCAATGGCAGAGGACATCCTGGAGAGCACTCTGATCAACTTCATTGGAGGGCAGAGGCAAAAAGGAAACCTAGGTAACCAAGCAAGACAACACTCCAGTCATCACAATGGATGATAGGCAAAGGGCCAGGTTACTTGTGGGACCGCCTGTCTCCAAGGGTTTCTGCCCATCACACCAGGTCCGGCAGGAGCGGCATTTGGTCAGCCAGGGGATTTCATTGGGCAGGACCTAGGGGAAAAAAAAATTCTGCTGTGGCCCCTGCCCGGTGGAACATCATTCTGGAAGGCCCTTAAAACATGGTTTTGTCAACTGGCCTAGGGATCCCATGATAGATGGCTATATGAGAGTCAACCGGAATGCACTCTCTTGTATGCTTTTCTGCCATTTTGTTTTATCTTTTTAATGTAATTTGGTTGTATTTTAATGGTTTTTTAATGTATTTGGACTGTTTTATTATGTATGCTGTCCAGAGTCACTACATAAGATAGGCATCTATACAAATGTGACAAATAAATAAATAAATATGTCCCAGGCCCCTTCCATGAAACAGTGTAATCTAGTGGGACCTTCTCAGTCATGGTGCCCACTCTGTGGAACAGCTTCCCCCCTGAACTGGCAGGCCTGACTCCTTTCCCCCTCAGTAAAGCATTAAAGACCAGGCTTTAATTCAAGGTGTTTTTGGGGTAGCTAAAACCCTGGCATTAGGGTTAGGATGTTAATGGAGCCCAATGTGAGTGTTCTTGCATTGTATTACTCTAGTTATGCAGTACCTTGGCTAGTTCATTACAATTATTTTTTCATTGTATTTTTTCGTTTTCTTTATATGGGTTTTATCATATTGTTTTTCTCTTGTGTATTGGTTGCTAGCTGCCCAGAGTTATTTATTAAAGATTGCAGCCATATACAGTATATTTTTGGAATAAATAAATAAATGGACTCTGCCCAAGTTACAGAGTGCCATAGAAGTTTGTGGAGCTATACTAATGGGAAGTATGTAAAAGGATGCTTGATGGAGTGGTAAGAAGGCCACAGTTGAGGAAAAAAATGCATGTTGTTGTAGTTGTTATTTAGATTTCATATAGCCACCCCCTCAAGGGGACTCTGGGCAGTTTACAAAATATAAGAGAATGATTGCTATTAAAATGTGTATAGAGACAAGAAGATTGTAGTCAAGGAGTGAGGAACGGTTAAGATGAAAAGAAACAGAGAAAACGCAGCGTGACTGCGATAGAAATAAACTTGATGAAAAGGAAGTCATAAACGCTGTGAGAATGTTCAAAAGTTGTAAGGTTGCAGTGTACACGGAATAACAGGAGAACTGTTAAAACATGGATGGAATTGACAATTGGAAGAACGCCATTATTGTCTTTTACACAAAGGCAAAGGTAGCAGGAATGAACACAAAATCTATAGAAGGATTTGTTTGCTAAGTATGCCTGGCAGAGTGCTGATTGAAAGGGTACAAGAGGTGACTATGTGCAAAATTTGGGAAGTCAGTGTGATGTTATACCAGGCAAAGGGTGCATGGACCAAACTTTTGCTCCTTAGTATGTCACTGAGAAACGTGTGGATGTGAGAAAATTTGTGCTGTGTTTGAGAGAAGACATATTATAAAATTTGTGCTGTGTTGAGAGAAGACATATTATAAAATGAGGCGGCTTGTATTATAGAACGTTTTGCGTGAGTTGAAAGTTATTTAGTGCTTTATGGATAAATCTATAAGGAATGCTTGTGATGATGTAGAGATGTGTTGGTTGCAGAGGTGAAGGTAAATGTACTTTTGTATGCAGATGCTGTGTGTTCTTGATGAGAATCTGAATGATTTACATGTTAGATAGTTTGTATGATGCAGCAAGGAATACAACTGTGAAAAAAATAATGTATCCAAGATCAAATGTTGTGCTTGTCAGGGAAAATGGAGTGAACAATCTCAAGCTATGCATAAATAGCAAAAAACGAGAGCAAGGAAAGGAATTTATGTACCTCAGTGGAAATTCCTCACTAAAAATGAGGAATGGGTAGAGACATTTTTCGACATGCAAATAGTGGTAGAAAGGTAATGAGTAGTCTGTGGGGAGGAATGAATGTTTTTCTTTCAACAAAAGAAAGAGCCAAGAATAATGGGATGAAGAATGAGATGTTTGGGCCATATAAGACAATGAATGAGGACTGAACTGAAGGAAGAGTGAACAGGTAAAGAGGAAGGGTTGGGGTTAGGGAGGAAAAAGAAGATTGCACAAGTTGGGACGGGATGAATCTTGAAAACAGAGAAGTTTCAAGAATAAAGGCAATGTATGAAACAGTCATGGAAACAAGGATGGTTTGCACAGATTAAAAAAATATACAGAAATATGGTGTAGTGTTGATGTAAATTAGTTGCAGGGGTGTTTCTTTTTCTTGTCTCTTAATTTTTTGCCTTACTATTTGTTACTCCCTTTTGGTGCCTCTGCAAAACACTGCAGGGAAGAGGGTGCTGGTCAGAGCTTGATCCAGCAAGACTCTTTTTAGGTTACAATAGGAAACTAAAGCCAAGCAAATCATATTAGGGCTTAGAATCAAGTGTAAATCCAGCCAATCTTTGTGGGCATTTCCTCACAAGGGAATGGAGAAAAATCTATGCAGTCCCTAGGAGTTGAAAACAGCTTGATGGCACATAATCAATCAATCAATCAATTCTCACAAGGGATTTATAGCATCCCTAGCAAATGCACTTTCAAATATTACTATAGTGATATAACAATAATGAAGACAGACAAACTTTCTGTCAGCACAACAATGGCTGGCTGATACTATTTTTGTTGTTTATTCGTTTAGTCGCTTCCGACTCTTCGTGACTTCATGGACCAGCCCACGCCAGAGCTTCCTGTCGGTCGTCAACACCCCCAGCTCCCCCAGGGACGAGTCCGTCACCTCTAGAATATCATCCATCCATCTTGCCCTTGGTCGGCCCCTCTTCCTTTTGCCTTCCACTCTCCCTAGCATCAGCATCTTCTCCAGGGTGTCCTGTCTTCTCATTATGTGGCCGAAGTATTTCAGTTTTGCCTTTAATATCATTCCCTCAAGTGAGCAGTCTGGCTTGATTTCCTGGAGGATGGACTGGTTGGATCTTCTTGCAGTCCAAGGCACTCTCAGAATTTTCCTCCAACACCACAGTTCAAAAGCATCGATCTTCCTTCGCTCAGCCTTCCTTATGGTCCAGCTCTCGCAGCCATATGTTACTACAGGGAACACCATTGCTTTAACTATGCGGCCCTTTGTTGTCAGTGTGATGTCTCTGCTCTTAACTATTTTATCGAGATTTGTCATTGCTCTTCTTCCAAGGATTAAGCGTCTTCTGATTTCCTGACTGCAGTCAGCATCTGCAGTAATCTTTGCGCCTAGGAATACAAAGTCTTTCACTGCTTCTACATTTTCTCCCTCTATTTGCCAGTTATCAATCAAGCTGGTTGCCATAATCTTGGTTTTTTTGAGGTTTAGCTGCAAACCAGCTTTTGCACTTTCTTCTTTCACCTTCATCATAAGGCTCCTCAGTTCCTCTTCACTTTCAGCCATCAAAGTGGTATCATCTGCATATCTGAGATTGTTAATGTTTCTTCCAGAGATTTTAACTCCAGCCTTGGATTCCTCAAGGCCAGCTTGTCGCATGATGTGTTCTGCATACAAGTTGAATAGATAGGGTGAGAGTATACAGCCCTGCCGTACTCCTTTCCCAATCTTAAACCAGTCTGTTGTTCCGTGGTCTGTTCTTACTGTTGCTACTTGGTCGTTATACAGATTCTTCAGGAGGCATACAAGATGACTTGGTATCCCCATACCACTAAGGACTTGCCACAATTTGTTATGGTCCACACAGTCAAAGGCTTTAGAATAGTCAATAAAACAGAAATAGATGTTTTTCTGAAACTCCCTGGCTTTTTCCATTATCCAGCGGATATTGGCAATTTGGTCCCTAGTTCCTCTGCCTTTTCTAAACCCAGCTTGTACATCTGGCAATTCTCGCTCCATGAACTGCTGAAGTCTACCTTGCAGGATCTTGAGCATTACCTTACTGGCATGTGAAATGAGTGCCACTGTTCGATAGTTTGAACATTCTTTAGTGTTTCCCTTTTTTGGTATGGGGATATAAGTTGATTTTTTCCAGTCTGATGGCCATTCTTGTGTTTTCCAAATTTGCTGGCATATAGCATGCATTACCTTGACAGCATCATCTTGCAAGATTTTGAACAGTTCAGCTGGGATGCCGTCGTCTCCTGTTGCCTTGTTATTAGCAATGCTTCTTAAGGCCCACTCAACCTCACTCTTCAGGATGTCTGGCTCTAGCTCACCGACCACACTGTCAAAGCTATCCCCGATATTGTTATCCTTCCTATACAGGTCTTCCGTATAATCTTGCCACCTTTTCTTGATCTCTTCTTCTTCTGTTAGGTCCTTGCCATCTTTGTTTTTGATCATACCCATTTTTGCCTGGAATTTACCTCCAATGTTTCTAATTTTCTGGAAGAGGTCTCTTGTCCTTCCTATTCTATTGTCTTCTTCCACTTCTGCGCATTGCTTGTTTAAAAATAATTCCTTATCTCTTCTGGCTAACCTCTGGAATTTTGCATTTAATTGGGCATATCTCCCCCTATCACTGTTGCCTTTTGCTTTCCTTCTTTCTTGGGCTACTTCTAGTGTCTCAGCAGACAGCCATTTTGCCTTCTTGGTTTTCTCTTTCTTTGGGATGTATTTTGTTGCCGCCTCCTGAACAATGCTGCCAACTTCTGTCCAGAGTTCTTCCGGGACCCTATCTACTAAGTCCAGTCCCTTAAATCTATTCTTCACCTCCACTGCATATTCCTTAGGAATATTAGTGAGCTCATATCTAGCTGATCTGTGGGTCTTCCCTAATCTCTTTAGTCTGATCCTAAATTGTGCAAGAAGAAGTTCGTGATCTGAACTACAGTCAGCTCCAGGCCTTGTTTTTACCGACTGTACAGATGTCCGCCACCTTTGGCTGCAAAGGATGTAATCAATCTGATTTCGGTGTTGTCCATCTGGTGAAGTCCATGTATAAAGCCGTCTCTTAGGTTGTTGGAAGAGAGTGTTTGTTATGCAGAGTGAATTGTCTTGGCAAAATTCTATCAGCCTGCGTCCTGCTTCGTTTTGTTCTCCCAGGCCATACTTACCTGTAATTCGAGGTGTCATTTGACTGCCCACCTTAGCATTCCAGTCTCCTGTGATGAAAATAACATCTCTTTTAGGCGTGTTGTCCAGTAGGTGCTGCAGATCCTCATAGAACTGCTCTACTTCAGCTTCTTCAGCATTTGTGGTTGGGGCGTATATTTGGATCACTGTGATGTTAGATGGCTTGCCCTGAATTCGAATTGAGATCATTCTGTCGTTTTTTGGGTTGTATCCGAGCACTGCTTTAGCCACTTTACTATTAATTATGAAGGCTACTCCATTTCTTCTGTGGTCCTCTTGTCCGCAGTAGTAGATCTGGTGGTCATTTGATGTGAAGTGGCCCATTCCAGTCCATTTCAGTTCACTGACGCCCAAAATGTCTATCTTTAATCTTGACATCTCACCAATAACCACATCCAATTTGCCCTGGCTCATAGATCTTACATTCCAGGTTCCGATGGTGTGTTGATCCTTAGAACATCGGATTCGCCGTTCACCACCAGCACCGTCGGCCGCTAGCCGTCCTTTCGGCTTTGAGCTAGCTGCGTCATCACGTCTGGGGCTAGTTGAGCTCATCCTCTGTTCCTCCCCAGTAGCATTTTGACCATCTTCCGACCTGGGGGTCTCATCTTCCGATGGTATACCGACATATCTCTGGTTGTACTGATCCATTTAGTTTTCACGGCAAGAATACTGAGGTGGGTTGCCATTACCTTCCCCAGGGATCGCATTTAGTCTGACCTCTCTGTCATGACCTTCCCGTCTTGGGTGGCCCTTCACGGTTTAGCTCATGGCATCATTGAGGTGCTCAAGCTCCAGCACCACGACAAGGTAACGATCCTTTGCTGAAGGGCTGATACTATACAACATTATAAAGCACTAGTTATGGAATAAATTCCAATTCTAGTGATCTCCCCTCACTATTCTGCCCCTTTCCCCACCCTCAACCCAACATGGATGAATATATATTATTATTTTCTCTGGATATACACCAGGTAGCTGTTGAAATAGTAAAGAAGGCAACAACTGTCCTGGGTTGATGACAACTTTTGTGACTTCACGGAGAGGTTCCTAGAAGTGACTTGCCGTGGCCTTCTTCCAGCCCTGGATTTTCTCCCACTGAAGTCAGACTCTGCTTAGCTTTATCAGCCAAGGTTGGCTGGGTGCTGTCACTTGCTGTGCAATGAACTGGATGAAAAAAATTATTTTTGTTAATTCTGTTATTTTTAATTTTGGCTGTTTTTTATTGCATTTTTACTGTTTTTATCTGTTAGCTGCCCAGAGTCGTGCATATGAGATGGGTGGCCATATAAATGTATTAAATAATTTTTTATTATTATGGCATCATAAATGTGCTTAAAATATTACAAGGCGGTCGCAACACGACTATTCCTCTAAGACAGTGTTTCCCAAACTGTGGTCCGAGGACCCCTGGAGATCCCCCAAGACCCTCTCAGGGCTCTGCAAAATCAAAACTATTTGTCAGCCTATGTTGAAAAATAATACAATATTAAAATCCCATCAAACAATTGTGAAAAGCAGTAATGGCAGCTTATGTGTCAATTTTAATTTTTAAATATCAGTAAGTATAACCCACACAAACAAAAGCTCTTTTGGCGTCCTCTATAATTCTTAAGAGTGGGAAGGGGTCCTGAAGGAAAAAAGTTTAAGAAACACTGTTCTAAGATAGACCCTAACATTCTTCCTCACTGAGGTCCCCCTCCTTGCCAAGCCTTTCTTCACAGCTCCGTTGTACAAACTCAGCCACGCCCCTCCTCGTCAGCCGCCAATGCGCAAGCAAAACCGGTTGAACAAGCCCGGCTCCGCTTTTCCCACCGTGGCTGCAATGTCCTCGGCTGACCCGCCTCCTATTCCTGCGATTGGCTCGTCTCAGGGTCACGTAGACCCGCTCCCGTATTAAGGTTTTAATTCTTGGGTCCCTTCAAACAAGCGGCTGACTGGGGCTCGACCTTTTGTGCCCGAGATATTAAAATAAAATAAAACATTTCCGAGCCCCTATTGGTCTCGGTCACATAGTCCCTATATCCTGATTGGTTAGAAACCTTCAGATGGAGGCGGGACCAACCAATCAATCTTCGGCGGCCCGCCCATTTTCCCTTTTTTCTTTCCGCGAACTAAAAATCTAGGTGAAGGTTGCGTGAGGTGAGAGAGTCTCGCGGGGTCTCGTTGGCAAAAAGAACGTGGAGGGCGGGGCCGAGGGAGGGGCCGAGAACGGGGAAGGTTGTGTTTCATTGGCTGAAAGTCGGAGGCTCTTTCCCCACCCCTCGCCTTTGATCTTTTTCGAGCACTGAGAGCCGCCGAAGCTGAGTCCCGCTGTGTGGGTTGAACCGCTTCTCTGGGATTGGATGAGACGGCTCCGGCGCAGCCTTCCAAGCGATGTTCCCTATTGGTTGGAAGGATAGAGGTGGGGAGGACGTGTGCGCGCGCCCCCGAACGCGAATGCCGCGCGCGCCGGCCGAGTGATGGGAAAGCCGAGGGGGGGAGTTAAGCGAAGGGCGGCGGGGCGCGCGCATGCGCGCCCCCGCCGCTCTTTCGCTCTACGCTCCGCTCTGGGGCTCCCGTGAGGAGAAGGCGGCGGCGGCGGCGGCGAGTCGCGGCGGCCGGTCCGGCGGCCCGAGGGGACGACGGAGGAAGACGAGGAGGCGGCCACGGCTGCCAGTGGAGGAGGCGTGGGGGGGGCGCCGTCTGCGACGACGTGGGGCGGCGCTGTGGGCCCTGAGTGACCCCCCGCCCGCCCGCCTCTCTCCTCATCCCTCCCGCGCCCCCCTCAGGAGGGACCCAGCTGAGGCGCTCCCCCTGCCCGCATCCCCCCGCCCTTTTCTTTCCTCCTCCATCTCCATCCTCATCCCGCCTGTGGCTTCTCTGCCGAGGGGGGCCTGTAGACGCCACCGGTGACGAAGGCAACGCGCTGCTACTTCCACCGACCGCCTCTCCTGCCCCCCCCCCCAGCCCCGCCATCCCTGCGCTCGCCTCGCCTTTTTCCTCTCTCTACCAGCACTGGGTCAGGCTGTCAGGCAAGAGCGCCCACCTAGCAAGGGAGACGGGTCTAGGAGAAGCTCCGAGGGGGACTGGGGGACTGGGCTGAGGAGTCTCAGGAGCATCCCTGGGTGCTTCCTCTTTCTGCTGGCTTTTCTGTCACTCCTTTCTCTGTCTCATCCATCCCATTCCTTCCTTTCTGTCACCTTCCCCTTCTGTTTTTTTTCCCCAGCGCCTGTCAGTTTCTTTTTCTCTCTCTCTGCTACATTCTTCGCCTTCCATTCATTCTCTTTTCCAGCTTTCATGCTCCTCCCCCAATCTTTTAACATATAAGAGTTTCTTTTGCACTTCAATTCCGCCTCTCGGTTTTTAAAAAGAAATTTCAACTCCCCTTGCCTTTTTTCTTATCAGCCTTCTTCACTTTTAATTCAAGACGGCATTTTTCTTTTCCTCGACTTCCGTTTCCCATTTTAGTTATTTCTTACCTATTTTTACACATACCAGCACAGCAGTCTTACCCTTTGCTTTAAAAAAGTTTGTCTTTTCACACCATTAAGTATGCTGTTCATCTTTGTTTAGTACACTGTCTATATCTATACTTTTGCTTCCCAAACTCTTTTTTCTTACAGCAAGAGATTATTTCCTTCTATATTCTTGCACCCTTTATGTTTTCCCATCTTTAAAGTATTCTGTTTTCCCCTTTTTACTTTGACATTTTCCATCTTTTTCTTTCAACTGCTTCTTAACTGTTTTTAACCTGTATTTCCCTATTCTCACCTTTAAAAGGTGTTTCTCTTGTAGTATTTGGCCTCTTTTCTTGCCACTTTATTTCTCTTAGTTTTTAATATTTAAAATCCATTTAAAATCTGTTTCTTCATATTTTTCCTTCTTTTCTCTTTATGTTCTTTACTCTTAACTCTAATTTTAAAGAAATCACACTTTTACCTGATTGCTTCACATTCCTTTTTGCAATCTTGTTTTCTCTGTCTTTTGTTCCCTCACAGTTCTCTTTCCTGCCACTAGCTTTTCCCTTTTTTCATGTTAAGATTTTAGTCTTCTCTATCAATTTCTTGCAACCTTATGTTCGTTGTTGATAATTTCAATTGCCTTATTTCACTTCCAAATTTTAAATCTTCAGTTTGCTTCCTTTGTTCTGTTTTTTTTTTCCTTCATTTTTAGTTGTCAGTTCCATTCTTCCATTCTTTCCTAACTTTTTTTCACTTAGTTAATTTTTGGAAACTTTCATATCCACTAATTTGACGTTCCTTGATCTGTTCAGCCCCCTTACTTTCTCATCCAGTGAAAGTTGCTCATGTATTTCCAAATTTAATATAAAAGGTGGATGGATGTATATCCAGAGCAGAAAGGAGGACAGCTGTAGAAGGCCTTTAGGATCTTACATGTTTTGACAAGATAAATGAAAAGGATGTGGGAATGGAAGGGGTGGGCTTGTCAGTACTCCTAACATTTTTTAGGGGGGTGAACTTACATCCTTTTTCTGGAGGGGAGGGGGATTGACTTGAAATTTCAAGACTGGCCCAGAAGAAGTGGAGGAGGTATGGCATTTTAGTACCAACTGCACCAGCCATCTTGGGGGAAGGGGGTTTATTGCATGCTCACACGCACATATACAAGCCTCCATTTTCTCAAATTGATGAAGACATAAAGGCCTGTTGAGCTCCATGTTTTTGAAGGTGGGCAACTTGTTTATGAAAGTGTAGTAAACTTCATTTTTGTGGCCAAATGACAGCTTGACCCAGTTGTTATCCAATCAGAGGGCATCATCTTGAATGTCTCTTTGTAGTGCCACAGTCAGCGCAAAAATGATGGCGGCTTACAATGGCGGTACATCTGCAGCAGCAGCAGGTCACCACCACCATCACCACCATCACCTTCCTCACCTTCCCCCTCCTCATCTCCATCACCATCACCATTCTCAACACCACTTGCACCCGGGTTCTGCAGCTGCAGTACATCCTGTACAGCAACATAATTCTTCGGCGGCGGCGGCTGCGGCAGCGGCAGCTGCTGCAGCCATGTTAAATCCGGGGCAGCAGCAGCCATATTTTCCATCCCCGGCACCAGGTCAAGCACCTGGACCGGCAGCAGCAGCCCCAGCTCAGGTACAAGCTGCAGCAGCAGCTGCAGTTAAAGCGCACCATCATCAGCATACTCATCATTCACAACAACAACTGGATATTGAACCAGACAGGCCTATTGGATATGGAGCCTTTGGTGTTGTCTGGTGAGTAAAGGGAGCAAAGCTCCTCTTGTACTCTAAGGGTTTCTAAGCCACAGTATAATATTTTATATTGTGATTCAGGCTGGAGGGGCAGCGTATCTTTCAATAAGTTCCTGTGCAGACCTGTTGTGTTATAAGGCTATCTAAGGAATGTAGTGTGATATAGACAGCTTCAATTAGGATGTATTTGTAATATTTTTAAAGCAATATAATGAATACAAATTAAATCTTTCTGCTAATGTGGCATATATCAAAATAACTAATTTTGTGATATTTTCCAGTGAGAAATTGTACTTTGGGGGAAAAGGGGTTGGTCCCCAACATTGGCAGCCATAAGGATTTAATTGTTTTTGTTTGACCAGCATTTTTGCATACAGGTCCCTAAACATTTTTTTCCAATTTGAAGGCTGCAGGCATTTCAAATGGAAGTGGAAGCTGGTAATTTTTATCCTTCCAGGAGCACATTACCCACTTCTGTGTGCTTGGAAGTTGGCTTGCCCAAACTTTTTCAGTAACTGCAGCTTAATAGTGTCATCCTTTGAATTTCAGGTGATGTAGAAATCCCACTGAATTCAGTGGCATGTACTTTACTGAAGCAAAATAATATAGTTACCGGGTGGGGGAATGATGACAAGTGCATCATGATGTCATTATACAAATGATACGATTTAACGTACTGTACCTGTATGAGATGTTGTGATGCTAATTCAGAACTTAGTCACTTGCCTTATTATGTCATTATGCATGTGTTGTCATTTTGAAGTCATCGTGGCTTGTTATGGATACCTATGAGAGTATATAGAAATATATAGGATTACTGCCTACATTGCATCATTACTTCAAGATGAATGTAGCACACTTATATTTTTCCAAAGCATTTTATTTTAGAAAAGTCTATGTTGCCCTTCAAATTCAGGCCACAATTTGCTATTACTGTGACTTTTATGATAGCAAAATCAGCATTTCATCCATGTGTTTTTCAATTGCAAATCAAAAAACTGTTGAACTGATTTCTTGATTTTCTTGATTTAGTGACTGGCTGGGGTATTGGAAACAATTTATTTTGGACTCTGGTCTTGGCAGGTGATTGGAGCCTGCATTTCCCCTGCAATAGCACATAATGTATACCCTTAATTTGTGATCTCAATACTTTACACCTCACCCAATGGATTTTTCCATCCTCTTTTGGTTGGATAGGATCCTGGTACCATGATACAATCTGCATGAGCTCTGTAGAAGGAACCTATTTTTTTTTATTTATTCATTCATTCATTCCCATTACAAGTGTGAGAATTTCAGGTTTTAATAACTCCCTGCTTGGTCTAGCTCACATATGGATATATGTTTTAAAGAAAAGAAAAGTTATTTCTGTCACTTCCCCCACATTTTGCTTTTTATAGCAAGTATTAACCAGCAAGCCATTTAGATTTTTATGAAATATCTTTGGTTTTTATCTTTTATAGGAATATATATTTATAACTTGTTTTCGTATATTGAGACATGAAGCCATATGTGCATGAATAAATGTTCATTTTTATTTAAAACAAAGTCAGAAATTAGACAGCTGAAAAGCTTTTCAGTGGCCCACTAAAGTGATCCCAAAAAAGCTGTCCTTTTTTTTTATTTTGTATTCTCTGATACCACCAGAATAACAATTCTTGATTCAGCAAAATTTGCCTTTTGTCCTTTAAGGAATGCTTTGCTTGCTTTAGCTGTCATGCTATGACAGTGCTGAACTAAAACCATTGCATATATTAATGCTGTGATTCACTGGATTAATATGTATTGTAATTGAGTGCTTTGGAACAGAGTGGTTTTGACAGCTAAAGTACAGTTGGTCTTAGATTAGATTGGTGACTGAAAATATGCAAATGTATTGCTTAAACAGGTTTCATCATTAAAAAAACTTAAATGAATGCTTTGCTTTATAATTTGTGAATGTTCCCACATCACAGATGATTATTTTGTCAAATGTATTTTCTGCACTGCTTATATCTCTTCTGAAATTAAGAGAAAATTTTAAAATTAAGATATATTGTTCACTCTCTTCCAGGACTTATATACTTATATACTTATTTATTTACTTTATTTATTTATTTGTATGCTGCCCTCAGCTCTATAGTTTATTGCAGCATATTTACTAAATGCCATGAAAATGAACCTTAGTAAGTGTTATATGTTTTAGTTTTCTAGGTCTTCGCTATTTATGGCTTCTGTCTGTTGAAAAAGATGCTTGCATTATTTTTAATTCATATGGTTGCTTGCTTGATGGCAGTTTAAAATTATTGTTATATATTCACAATTAGAATAGCAAAAAATAAAAAAAATCTTATTAAGATACAAATTCAGCAGCTTTTTAAAACTTAATTGCAATAACATATATAAAAGCTGTTAATTTAAAGTATGATTTTAAAAATTTCTGCTCAGAATGCAAAAAATTTAATTGTAAAAGTTTTGAGAGGCTACTAGAGGGATATAACTGTGCTAATCCATTGCAGCAAAGATAACAAAGAATCTTGTGGAAGTTTAGAGACTAACACATTTATTTTCACATATGCTTTCGTGGATCGTGTCCACTTCATCAGATGGATCTATTTTTAATGGTATTTCTACCTACTTTGTTTGCTTAGGGTACAGCCTTGGTTTAATTTTTGGTCATCAAGTTTAAAATATATAAGCACAGAAAGTTTTCTTCTGCTCCATATAATCCAGATTAATTATATTTATTTTGTCAACATAGCCACTATATAAATAAAGACTGCTCTTTCTAGTTTGAAGAAAACTGTGTCTCAGCTTTGAAATACAGTACCAACTCAAAGCTTATATGCTGAAAGAGTTAGTTCTACACTTAGAGAAATAACATTTGCAAGTAGATTTAGGATTGTTCTTCGTGACATTTACCATTCAGTCATGTGAGTCCTCAGTTGCACTCTGAGGTGGTAAAACTCGTGCACATTTACCACCACAGTGAGAATTGGACTTTGTGCTCAGGACTGGTTTTGTATCTCTAACAAAGATGTGTGGTGTATCTTTGAAGTAAAATGTGTGAATTTTTTTTATAAGTGCCACACATTTTCTTAAAATTTAACCATGGCAAGTATAATAGTTTTCATTTTCACTTTATTAAACAACTTGTAAAAGTTACTTGTTCAGTGTTGGAATGTTTGTACAGTGGCATAAATTCAGAAAATTGTGTGTTTCTGTAGAGTTGAATATAATTTTAACTGAGATAATATATAGGTAGCTATCCTGAACTCTGCTGAGATGTATCTATTGTTAGATAAATCAGACCATTACAAACTGAGCTTCAAATTAAATTAATGTTGATTGTTCATAGAGTCGCAGAGTTTTAAAATTTATTATTTATTGATTATATTTATATCCTGCCTTTCATTCAGCAGTTCAAGGCAGCGTACTCAACACCAACAATCCTGCTGTTGTAGCCCATAATATTATCTTCCATGAATATAGAACTACCAGTGATTCCTAGTTATAATGGTTATATATTGCTTCCAGCATTTGAAGTCATAGGCCTGTATATAAGAGTTGCTTGTCAAGACCCGTTGGAAAGTGCTCATATTGATGTCTGTGGAGCTTCCATAATCCTTTGATGGACTATGTAGGAACAGAAAGCTGAATTACGGAATGCTTGTTCTGAATCCAAGCCATGTAATATTTATATTTCTATGACTTTATTGGGTATTTTTTTAGATAATTACAAAATTATATACTGCTGTGATGTGAGTGCTTGGTTTTGTTTAAATCCATGAAATGCTTATTGTAATACTAAGGAGGCTCAAAACTTTCTATTACTGATGCCTAATTTGTTTCAATGAACATTTTAAAAGGTTAAGGTAAAAATTTGAAGAAAGATTGGCCCCATTTCTTACATTCTTAAAAGCAGTAAGAAAGATTCCCGTTTTGAAGACTCCCAGGGTAGGATTAGTATTGGCACTTCCATTGTAGCCCTTGTGTTGTAGTTGAGTGGCTGGTGTTTATTGGATCTTTTGTTGCACACTGACTCCTGTTTTTCCAGTTCACTGATATAGCGCATCAGTCTTAAGCTGTTACAGCATGATGTTTTGGCAGATTTTCTCATACAGTTGATTCTTGCTGGTCAACTGAGTATGTATCCAGAGTATTCTCTTGGTTTTGCTATCATTGACAATATTGCTTCTCTTTTGGCTGGATGTGATTGTTGAGGAAATGGTGATAAACTGATTACTGTAGTTGTATACAGTGTGAAAAATTTCCAGTTGTTTACAGCAGTATAAATCAGCCAGTTTCATTTTGTGTTTCAGAATACAAACACAAAAACAAAAAGTCAGATGCAGTTTTAGCTTGCTATTCTTCAGTCTATAAAAGCTATGTTGAAAAATGGAGAGCTTTCTTGGTATAAGAGTAAGAATATTAACACTAGTTTAACTAAAGTCTGCACCAATTTACCTAAGGTTTCATTGATCAAAAATCTTAACATGGAATCTCTTGCTTAAAATGAAGCAGGCTGATATTCATAATTCTAAAATAGTGGAAAACTTTTGAAAACTATAAAGTGTTTCTATTAAAAAGAAGAATCCTCAGGAGTTTGGAATGGGTGAAATCTGTGGCATTTGTGAAATCCTTCTGGGAAACCATTGAAGCGGAATTATTTTCATGATGCTATTATCTCGGTTGCTGAAAAATCAGTATTTTGTGGATTATGATTAAAATGTTTTTTTCTAGGGAATGACAAAACAGTTTAAGTACAGGACTGTTCCATGGTGCTCAGCGCTAAGAAACCTTGGAAGACATACTTTTTTCTGGAGAGTATGATGCTCCTGACAATACTAGAGAATTGCTCCCTGATGAAGAAAGCATAATCTTAAAAGGATGACTATTACACTTCTTGGCCAAGTCACAAAAAGCAGGAGCTTGGGAAGATTTCTTATCCCTAAGATGCACTTTGATTGTAGCACATTGAGTGCACATTCTTTGATAGATAAAGCATTTAGAGTCTAGCCATGCATTGATTTAATTTTCGAAACCTCAGAACTTAAACTTTTCGACCATCTAGCCCAATACAGGTAGTTCTCAGTTAACCACACCACTTAACAGCAATTCTGGCACTCCTGGTTGCCATCGTTAAGCAAATCACCATGGGTCATTAAGCGAGGACCTCAAGTGATTGCCATTTGTGACCTCCTGCCAGCTTCCCTATTGGCTATGTTTGTTGGAAGCAGGCAAAGAAGGTTGCAAATAGTGACCGTGGGATGCTGTGACAGCTGGAACTTTGAGGACTGGTCGTAAGTACCACTTGTTCAGTGCCGTTGTAAGTTCGAACAGTTGCTGAACAAGTGGTTGTTAACCAAGGACCACCTGTAATATGTATTCTTTGTGGGAGGCCTCCAAAGCCTCAGGCAGAGCAGGGTCTTTCTCACCAGTTGCTGCTAGATTTTTAAAGTATCTCTTTCAATAGGTACGGACATATTCTTAACATCTCCTGTTTTCCATTTGGTTGTGGTGGTGTTCATAATTTGCATGGGATGCAGAGAAGACTAGGCGTTTGGCACCACACAAGAAATGTCATACTAGAACACATAATTTCAAGGATTGGTGGGTAATGTTTTTAATACCTCTGAGTGAGTTCATCTGTCAGTAAGGGGTGAGGTATTATCAATAAGCAGATGATACCCAGTTATATAGCTCTGTCCCTGGCCATCCAAGTGAAGGTGTTGAAGTTCTGTCCCAGTGTCTGGAGGCTATGAAGGTCTGGATAGGGAAGAACAGGTTGCAGCTCAACCCTGCCAAGACTGAGTAGCTATGGGTTTTGGATCCCCTGCATCTGGGAGTTGGAGTGTTTTTATCTTTGGTCCTAGATGGGGTGGCCCTACCCCATTCAGACCTGGTGTGCAATCTGGGGCTTTTCCTGGACTCAAAGAGCACGTGGCAGGAGCGGCCAGGGTCTTTGCATAGCTGCATCTTGTTCACTAGTTGTGTTCATCCCTGGACTGGAAGGCCCTGCTCATGGCCACTCATGCCTTAGTCCTTTCCCAGTTGGTCTCTGCAACATGCTCTATGTGGGACTGCCCCTGAAGACCCTCTGGAAGCATCAATTGGTCCAGAATGCAGTGGCATGGGTAGTTATGGGTACTGTTCATTACACCTATGTAACATCACTACTCCACAAGCTGCACTGGCTTCCAGTAGGCTTCTGGGTACAATTCAAAGTGCTGATTATCACTTTTAAAGCCCTACATGAAATAGGACCGGGTTACTTGTGAAACTGCCTTCTCCCAAGAACATCTACCTGCCCCACTTGCTCCCACAGGGAAGATTTGCTCCAGGTCCCCTCTTTTAGATTTTGTCACTTATGGGACCTAAGAAGTGTACCTTTTCAGTGGCTGCCCCTATTCTCTGGAACAATCCCCACCCCACCCTGGATATATAACAGTCCACAGCTGTTAAGACCTGGCTTTCCCCCCAAACATTTGGGGCCAGTTGGGTGGAGTCCCCTTTTGGTTGTTTTTATTATGGTGCTGGTCACCATTTTATATTCTGTATTTCACATTCATATTTATATATTTTGTATGCTTTAACATTACATGGTTCTTTTTTGATTTATAGTTTGTTTTTTGTTGTTGTACACTGTCTCATCACATTGTTCAATTGGGCAGCCATATGAAATCAGTAAAAAAAATAAATACATATAGGAAAATGTCAGATAAAATGGAAAAACAATCTAATATCAGACATTTAATTTGTTTCTTTTTAAACTTTTGATTAAATTTATTTTAAAATTTATTTAGGATGTTTTATCCTGCTTTTCTACTAAAATATTCAAAAAAGGTAGAGCAGATATTTGTATAACCCCCTCCCTTTTAAGTCATAGTTTAAAGCTGAATGCAGAACAAGAACACCTTACACTTCTGGATTTTTTGCTGCTAAAATTTAATCCTTAGTAAAGACATTCATATGTTACATTTGACCCTCTTAACCTGTTCTTATGCTACCAGAGCAAGTGCAAATGAATATTTAATATGCATATATTACTGTTTCAGTGGCTCAGACTTTATGCACAAAAAGTCCTGTTTAAGTCCTACGAAAAGAGCCTATTTCAGTGAAGGGAATGTCAATATCTTTACCCTTTTCCTTTCACATTATTCTACAAGTTTAAAAATAAAATTCTAAGTTTAAACTTCAGTCATCCTTTACATTTTTTTTAGAAAAGCCATCCTTTGAGTGAGAAGCATGAGGGGAAAAAAGCTACCTCTGGATGCATTTTGAAGAACACAACACTTTTAAGACTAGATCTTTTCAAGGTTTGAGTTTTGAAACTTACATGTGTTACTATAGCAGTAAGATAAAGTATACCTAAGGTTTTAATATACTCTGTGCCAGAAAATCAGCTATGTCTCATAAATAGTATGTGGCTGCAGCTGCAGTTGACTCCCAGAGCAGAATGTTCACTGCTGTCACATTAGGCCAGCTTGGCCTTTTCCCCTATTAGTGCTGCTAAAACTATAGGGCCTTCCAAATGGTCTTCTAGCATAGATAGTGTTCACATAGTAATGTAATCTATGGGCTTTTCAGGGGCTGAATACCTCCTCCTCCTGGATGTTAAAAAAATTGGCTAGATTTAGCTTGCGTCTCTTCTGTACAGTATAAATACTATGCGGTAGCTCAAACTGATTGCCTACCTCTCCCTTTTGCATTGAAAAGGGCACTTGATGCTATCATATGCTATTTTGTATTAGGTGCCATAAATTACAACAAACTACTGAATAGATAGTTTCTTCTGCATGAATCATTTAAAGTGCAATAATTTTAAAAAGTGCTAAAGCAGAAAAAGATAGCTGCTGGAAAAGTTATCTAATGTTTATAGTTTGGCTTACCTGAAAAAAACTAGATACACACTTTGAAATTTCAGTGGGGACAAAAGCTTTTGAGATCTGTCTTACCAGGGATAGTCATCCTATTACCCTGATGACCAGATGTTGATGAAATGAAGCCTTCGGCATCCCTCACTATTTATTATGGTGGCTGAAGTTTTAAGTTCACCAGTATTTAGAGCTACATACAGTATGTTGTCTATTTCTGCTTAAGATTATCAGTAGATGGTTCCACAGCAGGTTCCATTTCTTGTCTATTGGGCTAGGTAAGATTCTCATGTAGGATATAATACTGTATGCCAGTTATTTAAGCACAAAAATACGAGAATGCTATTTGAAAGCATCTTTTTGGTAAGGTTTTTTAAAAAAAAAAAACACTGGAGCCACATGGTTTAAAAAGCCACTGCTTGCTCATTTCCCTTCAGAATACATTTTTGAATTATTTCTTACAGCTTAAGGTTTAAAAGAAGTACTGATCATATGCCTTGGATATCAGTGGCAGAGTGCCAGTTTGGTAGATATCAAACTAGAAACCATGAGGCTATGAGTTCTAGTTTTCTGTTGGCCACAAAGCCAGGTGAGTGATCTTGAGCCAGTCACTTCTCTCAGCCCTAGAAAGAAGGCAATGGCAAGCCACATCTGAAAACTGCCAAAACAACTGCAGGGGGCAGTCATCAGGAGCCAAAACTGACTTGAAGGCAGGATTTTGAGAGCCAGTTGGATGTAGTGGTTAAGGCTTAACCATGAATTTTAGTCCTGTCTTAGGCAAAAAGCCAGCTGGGTGATCTTGGCCAGTCACTTTCTCTCAACTCTAGAAAGAAGGCAATGAGAAAACACTTCTGAAAATCTTGCCAAGAAAACTGCAAGTACTAGTCCAGGCAGTTGCCAGGAGTCAACACTGACTCAAAGGCACACACAAAAAGTTGAAATTTAGTGTTTCAAATACTGAATCTTTGATTTATGTGACCAGTATTTTGAAGCAAACTATTAGCTATGATAATTAGCTATGATACCTGACAAAAATATAATATTGTTAATATTCTCTATGTTAACCTAGTCTTCCTCAATTTTCCACTATTAATTAATTGTACAAATCTTAATACATGACTATTATAAAATAATCTGTCATGAGTAAGGATGGCGAGCAGGGGGCTCCCATCCAGACTGTTAAGCGCATGCGTAGCACTGAGGAATTGGGCAGCCATTCAAAGAGACACAGATCGGGACTGCCTTAACCTTTGGGGTTTATCTGTCTGGGTTTTTCCCACGCTTCTTCAGTTTGTTAGGATTCCTGTTATGTACAAGCAATAAAACATTAGAGACCAGTTCCTGGTCTCAGCGTGGTTCCTGGCTGTTAGGACATAATCAGACAATCATTATTTGAAATTTATTATATAATGGTCATGTATTAAGATTTTTCATTAACTAATAAAAATAATAGTAATGTTGTAAGAAACAATTTATACCTGATGAGAAGTTTTAAAAAACAGTAGTAACATTCTTTTGACAGCTCAAAAAAAACATATTGGAAAATTAGGTACTTGACAGCCTTGGGCCTCTCTGGAAGTCTTGGGCCTCTCTGAAAAATACAGTCTTCTATTTTCAATCAGGAAGATAAGGAATGTAATAAAAGACAAAAGACAAACAAGAGTAGGAAAGAGGAGCTGAATGATTGTACTTTTCTGTGAATCGGTTAAGCAAAGAAAAAAAATACTAGAACTATCATTTTGGGAAAATGTAATTATTGTATTTGTAATTTTTTTTTAACACAAAAACCAATGCAAAAACTATTTGAAGAGAATATGTTATCTGACAGTTAAACCAAAAACTTTCAGACCACTTCAGAGAGTAACAGAATGACTGGTGATGTTTTCACAGATCATGGAAGTATCTGAACATCACTTGGTTACTTAAATGCACACTTTTAACCTTACAAAGTACTATTTCAAAATTTTTATTATTTTATTTATTAAAGAAATTTATATAGCCATCCAACTCACACACAGTGACTGGGTGGCTTACAGATGAAATAACTACACCGAATATCTGTATTTAAAACATTCCTATGTTTGTATGATGATGTAGCAAGTCCTTTTGTTGTCTGGAGCTTTTAATGCCAAAGCATTGTGATTTCCTGACTGACTGTGTCAGCTTGATCCATTTGTTGCTTAGAGGGAAATTGTGGGGGTGCCTGGGGCAAGCCACCCACATTGTGAGCATGTGACAAACCAGTGAACACAGGGAACCTAACTGTGATGACTTTACTTTTAAAAAAATATTCATTATTTTTATCCCATTGCCTTGAAACTATTCTGTTATTCCAAAATTTATGTCCTACTTAAATTCCTTAAGGGTTTTGACTTTCTTCAGTTTTGGCTATAGGGAGAGATCAGAAGCTCATTTACCATAAATGTGATCTAACTGAAATTGTTTGCCCATTTGTGAAATTTGCTTAACTAATATGGACATTTTATATGAATTTTCCCTCCTTGTCTTGCTGACTAAATCAAGTAGGTAAATTATTTCCCTGTATTGATAAAGTAATTGAGAAAATCTTCATTTCATGTCATCTTAGAAGGACTCAATTGATAGGCTGAGAGAATTGCAACTTCTTAGCCATTGAAATAATTTGATGAAGGCCCAGTTGATAAACACCATGGCATTTCTAGGAATTCTGAAAGCCCAATCGTTAGTTCTTTTGAATATTTGAATTAATTGTAATCTGCCTTAAATATTTATTATTTTAAATATTATATTAAGTATTCATTGTTTATGCATAAAGGATATTAGTTTAATCTAAATAATGTGAAGGTATTTTTCCCACTCTGCAAATACAAAAGATCTGGGTTGACATTTTGTGCCAAGTCATGGTTTACTTAGCCATGCTTTGTCATCAACTGCAGTTGGCTGGGTTTACATATTTAGCTAAATCAAAATCAAATCTCATTATGGCTTAGTACTGTGTTTAATCCCAGTCACACTTGTATAAGATGTATTAGTTCTAGTCACATATGATAAGTTGATTTTATGCAAATGTACTTCTAGCTCAAATGTTTAAAAACTGAGGAATTTATATTTAATTTCTTCTTCTAGTTCCCCTACCTCCACATTTCATTTCAGGGGTTATAGACAAGTCTTCATGAATGAGTCAGTGTTTGGAAAACGTTTATACAGGTCATCCTCATGACTAACCTGGTTGCTTTGTTCTAGTACAGCATTTGCAGGTCTTGATACTGTTTGTGTCTGTGTAATTGCATGTTGGCATTACACACAGAAGTGATCCAATATTTGTTTCAACTCTTCTCTGCAAATGTTATAGCTGAACAGATTGTAACTATATTGAGAACCAAAATTAGCTTTCCGTGAAGTATTTATATTTCAAAAGTGGATTGTTTTCTTTTACACTGATTCTTACACATTCTTTCTTCCCTACCGTTTGCACTGAATGTACTTTCAGATGAAGATGAAATTTTTTAAATTGGTCTCCTCATTAATATATTTGATTGAATCATTTGGATACCCCCCCAATGAGGAACTCTGATCAGCAGCTGGTTTTAAAAAGAATCTTTTGGGGGATGAAATACAGCACACACATATTCTCCTAGTAAGTCTAAGAAAGCTTCCTGGGATATCTCATTGCTACAGCTACTACTACTACCATACACAGCAAGTACCATGACCTTGGTAGCAATTGATTGGAGATGGTTTATGTTAACAGTGCTGGCTTATGATCTACTGACTTAATTTATTTCAGTTGGAGTGCTGTGGGAGATGCTGCTGGACTGTGGGCAATTTTCAGTGTTTTGTTTTGGGATTTAGAATTGGCCTGACCTTGTACAAATACAAGATCAGTCCAGATATTTCTGATGAAATATAATCTAGTGTGAGGAATATAAGAGGGCAATAATAATCAGAAGAAGCTTCAACATGATGTTAATACAGTGGTTATTAGGGGAGGTCTCTACATTTTCTGTTGAGTTCAAGAATGGTTACATAGCACAAATGTCATACTTACGTAGCACCCTCTCTTATTTTCAGAGAACAGTGGGAAATTCTTTTCCCATTCTTGTTCAAAACAGGAAAAGCTATCAGTACAAATCACATTATTGATTCAGTGATGTACTAAATTTTCCATACTAGATTATTGGCTTGTTAAACTCAAGTGGCTTAACTTGTTTCAGTCATGTTGCATGCTGTTCTAAATTAATGCTTTGGGCAAAGTGATTTAGGCTGATAGTACTACTTTATTTTGGGATTTTTAGTGGAAAATGAGATTATAAAATGAAAAGGTCAAAGTAATCTGAATGGTACTTTAGAAATATATACATCTAAGTAAGTGTGTTTATGGGATTTAGTTTTGCAGCCTTCTGGTTGATTTTCTTTTCCTCCTCCTCAAACAGAAAAGGTGAGAAAGAGTTTGTTCTCAGGATAAAATAAGCAAGTAAAAAGAACACTTTTATTTAAACATGCCATAATATATGGAAAAGCAAATATAGTAAGCATCAGGCTGTGACACTCTGAAGTAACTTTAAACTAGTGGGGTAGAGGGATGTGTCAGCTAGGTCTTGTAGTCCATGTGTCCATTGTGAAGTTCTTTTTCCATCAATAACCTGTTGTTCTAAGCATACTCACTTGTATATGTTTTGCCCAAGGCAATATCTCATCTAAGGATCTGAGTGCCACATTATTTGAAAATTAGAATGCTCTGCGCTACTTAAGACTGTTTATAGGCAGGCTTGGTATCATTGATATTTCTTCTGAAGCCTATGGAAGAATGCCTAGTTGCTTGCAGTGGAGATCAGCAATATGTGCTGCTCCCCAAAGTATTTTAGACTATAAGTGATCTATTGTGCATGGGAGGTGAATGGTAAAAATCTGTTTTGTAAGGTCTACTAGCAAAAAACAGATTTTTATTGAGCTTCCTCTGAGCAATCATATGTGACTGCTGTGCTTTTGATTTAATGTACAAGGTTGCACAGAAGTCCTTTGAGAAGTGTAAGCAGTATTGTATGGGTGAAAATGGGATAGGTAAACAGGCTGTGAGGATAAGAAAAGCTATAGATTAGTTCTTGATACTTCTTGTAACATCTTAAGTGTTTAGAGCAATATTAGCACAAATGGGGAATCAAAAAGTGGGTGTTTTTTTTTCTTGGTCTGACTGAGAAATAATGGTGAACACAGTTTTTGTCTGCTAAGCTAGAGAATAATAATGGCAACATATATTGGGACTTCCCATATAAAAGTACCTAAAATGTAAGAGGGAATGCCTGCAGAATCACCAAACAGATTAGGCAGGCCTTTCATTGCTTAATCTTGTCTTCTAGCACAACATGTCTTTTGTGTGTAATCTTTATCTCTTTGAAGTCTCTTGTAAAACTGTTGTTCACTGCTTTGGAGGGACCATAAGTCTTTTGTGTGTGCTGAAGTGGCAATTAGAATCAATTTTGCAAAGTCCCCTGAGCTGAGACATTTTTTCTAAAAACAAAGCTGTTTATGTCAAGAAAGGTGAATGCACAGAGAGTGGATATCTGTGGCTAACATTCATAGAAATATATAGCTCGAGCTCTAACAAACAGGAGAACATGTTAAAAGTTGTAACTTGGTATTGCTTTTCAGCTGGCAGTGGCATAGGGTTTATTATGGCTGAAAACTGCCAACTATGCTGCTAGAGGAGGAGAAATAGGTAACAGACATAAAGGAATCAGGCTTCATCATGGGGAAAGTTTGTATGGTGGTGGGGACTATATTTGCCGATTGCAATTCCTTAAACAAAAAAATAAAAATAATTAACTGAACTTCTTATAATATTGGCTGGTGTGATATTTTGGAGTGTTTTTGCTTGCTAGTCTTTATGAATTAAGGAAAAACTGTTAGTATAGCAGGGATTAATTCATCACATAGGACAGTGGGGCCACGGGACCATAAAAATAAATTGAAGGGGGCTTAGAGAGCAGACTAGATTGGCTACCTAAAGGAAGTAAGACAAAGCATCTCATGGCTTAAAGAATTACTCAGGAACTAATGAGCAGTGGAGAAAGGAAATCGAAGAAATAACATTTAAAAATAAAATAAAACTTGGGCTCGATAAGAGGCCATACTTAATATTTTTACTTTTGCAAGTACCACAGCAAGCAGGTGGTTGTTTGGAGTGTATGGAACTAGTTCATACACATAGATGGGCCAGGATTTTCTGTTTTCCTTTGGTTGGCAGGATAACTTCAGAGCATCGTAGAATGTAAGAAACATTAACCTAAAACAGGGGTACCCAAACTCTTCTGCTCATTGACCCCTTCATGAAGTTTCAGATTGTTCATTGACTCCCAAATATTTATTATATGAAAATAGTTTAATAAATACTACTTTAACCAATAGAACTACAAATAATAACAACAATGACTTCATAAAAATAGGTATTATTTAAAATATGAAAAATATAAGATTTAACATACCTTTTTTACTGAAACTGTTGATATTATTGAGAAGGATGCATCTGATGAGCATCAACAAAGGCACTGATACTTGGTTGGAGATTGGGGAGGTGGGGGAGATGAACAGGAATAGTACATGTACGTATATCCTTCCTAGCACAGATGAGAGAGACAAGGGGGAGGGTGGAAGGTCACAGACACACAGTGCAAAGTATGCTGGTAATGAGGCCAGTAACAACACACAGCTGATAGAGACAACTCAAGGCTACTCTCGCTGGCGGCTGACCATCCAACCCTGGGTAACACCGTCTTCCTGCTAGCCTCCTCACCTTCAGGAGTAGGGACGGGCATGGACCTCTACAGAGACCCCAAAAGATTAATTGACCCCAATCAAACCTTCCATCATTTATCTACCACCTGTTGACCCCCAGCCATTTACTGACCCCTTGGATGGTCCCATTGACACTTGGGGGTCGATATTGACCACTGTGGGGAACCCTGACCTAGAACATTATGTTAAAACTACATAATTTAGGGTTTACAGTGGTGCTCATGAATTATCTACAGTACTTTGCAATTGCAGAATATCGTGTTGCCAATTCTGGGTAAGCCGAGTCCCTCTTCTGGGGGAAGATGAGCGGTAGCATGCATGCATGCATGCATGCATAAATAAATGAATGAATAAATAAATAAATAAAGGTCATATGGAAATTTGGGGCTAGGTTTTTAGGTTGCTACCCCTGAGCTAACGAAGCAGGGTTCAGTTGTATTGGCAGGAAGGAGGAAGGAAGGAACCAGAGATTTTCTAGATCTATATTATAATGAGGTATTCTACTATTTGTACTTTTGTTGTTTATTCGTTTAGTCGCTCCCAACTCTTCGTGACTTCATGGACCAGCCCATGCCAGAACTTCCTGTCGGTCGTCAACACCCCCAGCTCCCCCAGGGATGAGTCCATCACCTCTAGAATATCATCCATCCATCTTGCCCTTGGTCGGCCCCTCTTCCTTTTGCCTTCCACTCTCCCTAGCACCAGCATCTTCTCCAGGGTGTCCTGTCTTCTCATTATGTGGCCAAAGTATTTCAGTTTTGCCTTTAATATCATTCCCTCAAGTGAGCAGTCTGGCTTTATTTCCTGGAGGATGGACTGGTTTGATCTTCGTGCAGTCCAAGGCACTCTCAGAATTTTCCTCCAACACCACAGTTCCAAAGCATCGATCTTCCTTCTCTCAGCCTTCCTTATGGTCCAGCTCTCGCAGCCATATGTTACTACGGGGAACACCATTGCTTTAACTATACGGACCTTTGTTGTCAGTGTGATGTCTCTGCTCTTAACTATTTTATGGAGATTTGTCATTGCTCTTCTCCCAAGGATTAAGCATCTTCTGATTTCCTGACTGCAGTCAGCATCTGCAGTAATCTTTGCACCTAGAAATACAAAGTCTTTCACTGCCTCTACATTTTCTCCCTCTATTTGCCAGTTATCAATCAAGCTGGTTGCCATAATCTTGGTTTTTTTGAGGCTTAGCTGCAAGCCAGCTTTTGCACTTTCTTCTTTCACCTTCATCTTAAGGCTCCTCAGTTCCTCTTCACTTTCAGCCATCAAAGTGGTGTCATCTGCATATCTGAGATTGTTAATGTTTCTTCCAGCGATTTTAACTCCAGCCTTGGATTCCTCAAGCCCAGCATGTCACATGATGTGTTCTGCGTACAAGTTGAATAGGTAGGGTGAGAGTATACAGCCCTGCCGTACTCCTTTCCCAATCTTAAACCAGTCCGTTGTTTCATGGTCTGTTCTTACTGTTGCTACTTGGTCGTTATACAGGTTCTTCAGGAGGCATACAAGATGACTTGGTATCCCCATACCACTAAGAACTTGCCACAATTTGTTATGGTCCACACAGTCAAAGGCTTTAGAATAGTCAGTAAAACAGAAATAGATGTTTTTCTGAAACTCCCTGGCTTTTTCCATTATCCAGCGGATATTGGCAATTTGGTCCCTAGTTCCTCTGCCTTTTCTAAACCCAGCTTGTACATCTGGCAATTCTTGCTCCATGAATTGCTGAAGTCTACCTTGCAGGATCTTGAGCGTTACCTTACTGGCATGTGAAATGAGTGCCACTGTTCAATAGTTTGAACATTCTTTAGTGTTTCCCTTTTTTGGTATGGGGATATAAGTTGATTTTTTCCAGTCTGATGGCCATTCTTGTGTTTTCCAAATTTGCAGGCATATAGCATGCATTACCTTGACAGCATCATCTTGCAAGATTTTGAACACTTCAGCTGGGATGCCGTCGTCTCCTGCTGCCTTGTTATTAGCAATGCTTCTTAAGGCCCATTCAACCTCACTCTTTAGGATGTCTGGCTCTAGCTCACTGACCACACCGTCAGAGCTATCCCCGATATTGTTATCCTTCCTATACAGGTCTTCTGTATATTCTTGCCACCTTTTCTTGACCTCTTCTTCTTCTGTTAGGTCCTTGCCATCTTTGTTTTTGATCATACCCATTTTTGCCTGGAATTTACCTCCGATGTTTCTAATTTTCTGGAAGAGGTCTCTTGTCCTTCCTATTCTATTGTCTTCTTCCACTTCCGTGCATTGCTTGTTTAAAAATAATTCCTTATCTCTTCTGGCTAACCTCTGGAATTTTGCATTTAATTGGGCATATCCACCTTTGGCTGCAAAGGATGTAGTCAATCTGATTTTGGTGTTGTCCATCTGGTGAAGTCCACGTATAAAGCCGTCTCTTAGGTTGTTGGAAGAGAGTGTTTGTTATGCAGAGTGAGTTGTCTTGGCAAAATTCTATCCGCCTATGTCCTGCTTCGTTTTGTTCTCCCAGGCCATGCTTACCTGTAATTCCAGGTGTCATTTGACTGCCCACCTTAGCATTCCAGTCTCCCGTGATGAAAATAACGTCTCTTTTAGGCGTGTTGTCCAGTAGGTGCTGCAGATCCTCACAGAACTGCTCTACTTCAGCTTCTTCAGCATCTGTGGTTGAGGCGTATATTTGGATCACTGTGATGTTAGATGGCTTGCCCTGAATTCGAATTGAGATCATTCTATCGTTTTTTGGATTGTATCCAAGCACTGCTTTAGCCACTTGACTATTAATTATGAAGGCTACTCCATTTCTTCTGTGGTCCTCTTGTCCACAGTAGTAGATCTGGTGGTCATTTGATGTGAAGTGGCCCACTCCAGTCCATTTCAGTTCACTGACGCCCAAAATGTCTATCTTTAATCTTGACATCTCACCAATAACCACCTCCAATTTGCCCTGGCTCATAGATCTTACATTCCAGGTTCCAATGGTGTGTTGATCCTTAGAACATCGGATTCGCCGTTCACCACCAGCACCGTCGGCAGCTAGCCGTCCTTTCGGCTTTGAGCTAGCTGCGTCATTGCGTCTGGGGCTAGTTGAACTCATCCTCTGTTCCTCCGCATTTTGACCATCTTCCGACCTGGGGGTCTCATCTTCCGATGGTATACCGACATATCTCTGGTTGTACTGATCCATTGAGTTTTCATGGCAAGAATACTGGGGTGGGTTGCCATTACCTTCCCCAGGGATTGCATTTAGTCTGACCTCTCTGTCATGACCTTCCCGTCTTGGGTGGCCCTTCACGGTTTAGCTCATGGCATCATTGAGGTGCTCAAGCTCCAGCACCATGACAAGGTAACGATCCTTTGCTGAAGATTTGTACTTTAGAGACTTGATATTTGCCATATTGCTTTGAACTGGCCTGTTGGGGGTTTGTTTATTTGTTTGTTTTATTTTTACTGCCAGCTGGTAGTAGTTTGGAATTCTTCCACTCAGGTTTCTGAATTAATGTCCTACAACTAATCAGTAGTGAGCTAATACATTGCCTAATTTTTTGCTGATTTTTCCAGGAATCTCGATTTATAAATGCCACAAAACTGTTGGATTTAACAATTGAGGATTAGAATCTAACCTGTTCTTTTGAGCTGGTAGGGCTGCATTATTTTTTGTAATCTGAAAATCTAAATAAATGTTTTACGTTTCGAAGACTGGCTTAACTCTGTTTTGATCACAGGAATTGATTTGATATCTGCATACACAGTTCAAAACAGTGGATAATCATGACTGAATGTATTTCATAAGAGGGAAGTTAGTGTAATGTTTAAAGAGATGGTAACTGATACGCTACAGTAGTGCTTACATTGCTATCCTGCCCTTTTTCCATGTGATCTTTTTCTTTGCAATATATGATAGATTTGGTTTAGAGTTGATGAGTAGCCCACATTAATTCAGTAGCATAGAGACTCAATAGCTGCTACACAGGCTTTTGATTTTCTTTCTTTTCCCCAACCCATACCCCCAATTTATATGTAAGTGCTTACCCCATGATCCTGACTAAAATATTCCTCACATTTCTGCACCGCCCATCTCACAAGCGGCTCTGGGCGGTTTACAATTCAATTAAAATAACAAGAGATTAAAATCATAAAAACAAGTACATTGTAAAAATATAAATAGAAAATATAGAAAATATTTTTATAAAATATAAAAAATTTATAAAATATAAAACTGGTTTAGCTATGTCACATCTGAATTTGAATTATTACTAACACCACAGTGTTCTATATAAGGTTGTGTTACCATGCCCTCATCTACACATATCTTGGTAACATGTAATTTTAAAAGATTCCCACACAAATCTGTTTTTGAATTACTATTCTGACTTGTAGTGTCAATGTGATTTTGAACAGCATAAATGCTGCATGATAAGTACTGTAATTTTTAGAGCTCTGTAGAAATGTTGCAAAAATAGCTTCTCTGTGATGACCTCCTTACGATAAACTGGTCCTAAGACCATCTGCAGCTCCTTTTTACCCTTTTTGACTGGATTATATTACTAACTATCAGAGCCTTTTAACTGCCTGCCATAGACACTTTTCTGAACTGTTAAATTTTGTGTAACTCTTAAAACCAGGTTTTCTTACATATTGCCAGTATCTTGTAAAGAACTTTCATGGTTGATCAGTTGTTAGACTGAAAAAGTTTGACCCCCCCAACTGTCAAAACACTTACTTACTTACTTACTTACTTACTTACTTACTTACTTACTTATTTATTTATTTGCTCACTCGCCTGTGAGTAAAACCTCTACACTCTAAATTGATTATACTATACTACAATACAAAAGCATTATGCTGTTAAAAAAATAAAATTAATGTCAAGCACAATTAACAATTTCCATGTGTTGTGGCTATTTCAACTACTTCACAGTGTAATATTTATTCAACAAAGACTCTGCCCAAGAGCAGCATTTTAATCACCTTTCTGATCATTAATAGGGAGAGAGCCATTCTGACTTCGAGGCAAGCTATTTCAGAGGGTGAGGATATTAATAGAGAAGGCTCACTTCTGGGACCTCACTCAACCAATTTTCCTATAGGTGGGGGTCTATAACATGCCTTCTCTGTTTCTCCATACTGGGCAGGCAGATTCTGGTCAGAATGGACAATCTCGGAAATATGCCAAACCCAACCCATGTATGGCTTTATAGATAATCATTACCATATTGAATTGAACTTGGAAGCAAACTGGTAAACAGAGCAGTTCCTACAGCAAAGATGTTCCATATTTTTGCTAATTTCTGTCTTTAACAAGGGGTGCATTTTGCACCAGATGAAGCTTCCAAGGACAGCCCTTGGAAGGGTAAATGTCAGTAATCTAGGTATGAGGTAGCATATGAGTAACCATATCATTCCAAGAGAACTTGTAACTGATGTAGCAGCTGAAGCTAGCCAAATGCTGTCCTGGCCACAACTTCCACTGCTGATTTAGCAGAAGCCACAAATCTAGGAGATCTCCCAGATTACAAACCTGGCCTTCAAGAGGAGTGCAGCCCTATCCAGAGGCAAAGATTTCAGTATCCTGGAATCAGATGACTTGTGTATCAACAGCCACTCCATTTTGCTGGGATGAAGCCTAAGCCTGTTTCCTCCTATGATTCCCTTATAACCTCCAGCCCTGGATCATGACTTCTACGGCATTTCCTGCTTAGCCCAGGAAGAGATACAGAATTTGGTGTCATCAGTTATTATTAGTATCTCACTCTAGTAGCAGATGATCTCTCCCAGCAATGCTATACAGATGTTACATGAAATGGGAAAGAGGACTGAGACCTGGCGGGGAGAACCAGCAAGGCCAAGTTGTTTGTACTCTCCCTATTCAAGCTCTGCTGTACATCATCCACAAGAAAATGCTGTTTTATCCCAGTATAAATTCTGTCCATGTTATCTACTTCATCCTAGGACCTCTCTAATTCTTTTTCTACCACTTTCTCCAACAATTTCCCTAGAAAAGGGAGGTTAGAGATGGAATTGAAGTTTGAAATTCCCCAGTGCTAACAGTCTGGGGGAATCCATTACCAACTCTTACCAGTGAGGGCAAGCAGCTTAGAAACAGGTGCTGCTAAGCATAGAAGGATAGTAAAACAGCACTACTCTCAACTTATTCCTAAAACCTAACTTCACAAACAAGGCCTCGTATCTGGCAATCTGCAGAACAGAGCATTTGGTGAATGTTAAGGTCTCCTGGAGGATTATTGCTGCTCTTTCTCTCTGACTTTAGAGTGACATCTGGTGTAGCGCCCAAACCCAGGTGGAGATAGGGAAAACCACTTCATCCTCACCCAACCAGGTTTCAGTAATGCATACCAGTTCTGCCCTCTCATTCACAGCTTGGGGATGAGGATAGATTTATTACAGAAAGACTTGGCATTTAACAGCAGTAGCCTGAGGCTAAAGCTCCCAGTGAGTAAGTAATCTTGGGTATCAAGATGAGGGCCAGAAGAACGGATTTGCCTTACATTTCCAATTCTTCTTCCTTGTAACTGCTCCTATCATATTCCCTCTTCCTTCAACTTCCACCCTCACTTGTGTCTCCCCACCTGCTGTACAACCAAGCATCCAGGGTGGTACTTTCAAGTTAAAAGGGCTCTACAGCATACCAGTTCTTCATTCCTCCCAGGTTCCAGTTTGGACAAAAGATTCAGGAATCAATGCACCATATCCATTTACATTTACTTTACCCTCACCAATCTCATCCTGGAATCTCCCACCCCACCCCTCAACCCCATTCTAAGGGTAGGTGGGATTCAATCTCGAGGGAATAGGAATTTATATCAACAGACCCTCATCTTGAGCTGATAAGTCCTCTTGCATATAGCTGGAGGAACACAGCCAGCCATCACTAGAATATAACAGAATTGTTTGAAATGCCTGGGGTCTTACAGTGATCACTCTAGTCATGAGAATCTCACCACTGCCATTTCTGTAGCAGCTAAGGAACTTCAGAACATTATTCAACATATTCAGGTTCTCCAGTTTACTTCCATTGTTGGTGGTCACCACCTGTCTCTTCCAGTATCTCTTGTTTCTGACAGTGGACTCTCTTCTAATAATGGATATTCTTTTCTCAAACCACCATCTCCTCTCAGTGACCAAATTCCAGATGGCAGCATCCACAGATACACCCATCCCTGTTTGTGGCAGAACAAGCAACATACCTGCCTTCATCCTCAGCCTTTGTTTCCACTCACTCTGCAATATTTTTCTGACATGGCACAATTCCATGGCCCTTGTTTGCCTCATTTCCAGCCATTCTGCTCACTCTGATACACGCCCTCACTGAAACAATAATTTATTAATAATAATTTATTGAATTTATATGCCACCTGTCTCCCAGTGACTTTCCATTCTCCATGTGTTCATCTTCTCCCTTCTTCCAAGCTTCCATGATCTTATTCCTTCCTCCTCTTTTCCACACTTCTTCCTTAATGCTTCTTTAATTCTCTCTACTATCATGGATTCACCCATTGCAATAAACACATAGCACAGAACCTAAAGCTGAGAAAGCATAAATATAAGTTTTGAAAAAGTGAACGTTAGAGATATATTTGTGTTAGCTGCAAGAAATTGAGAGAGAAGTTTAATCGGGGATGATCCTATCTTGTTGCTGGAGAATTTTATGTCCAGATAATCAGTGTGGTTGTCAATTCTACTAATGTGATTTGAAAGATTTTCTGTTCTTCTAAGATTTTTGTTCCTTTTGTTTTGCCTAAAGAATATGCAGTAGTCCTGCTGCTCATTTTTGTCTTAAAATATTAAGCTGTTACCTTGCCCCCTCCCCTTGCAGCTAAAATTACTTAGAAGAGGATGAAACGTGTTAATTTGACATCACTCAGTTGTTGACTTTGATTCATGGTATCATATCACCATGATGTAGGCTGAACGTGAATGTATCACAGGGATTGTTCAGCTTACCTCACCTCACAGCTTATTCCATACATTTGATCCTGAGGGGTTTTTAATCTTGATTCACTGTGATGGCCACCATTTGATCTGGGATATTTTAATTATGGGTACCTATTCTAACTCTGGTTTTAGGAAGTTACCCAAATTATTCTTTGTAGCTAATAGTTGAAACACTCAAGATTAATGGGACCTGCCGTCTCTGCTTTCTTGATGGGGAAAAAATAATCAATTCTTTTCTCAAGCCGATTACATATCTTCTACCTTGTAATGGTAACACTCTGGTGCTGTCCTAATGCCTTTATGCTCCTAATGTGGACAGGTGATGGCCTTGAACCACAACTGAGGTACCGTGTTCCTAAGGAAAAAGTGACACATTTGCCACTTTAAGAATTGGAAACAGGCATGTCTTTCAAATTATTTGAATGAAATACTCACTCTGTAAGAATTGTTAAATGTACAAATGGCTTCCAAAATTCCTAACACGTGATTAGGCTATGTAAAGAACTAGGTTCAAGGGGGAAAATGATTTAGAGCATTTGTGGGTTTACACATTACAATATCAGCACCTCCTTAAATCAAACGTGTTTTTTTCCTCATGTGAGCCCAGGAAAAAACACAGCTTCATTAAGGAGGTGCTGACAGGAGTATGATATAACCACCCGCTGCCCTCGGGCTTTGAATCTCTTTTTCCCACACAAATCCAGATTATTGCACAGCCCTAATACGTGACTTCCAGGGAAGGAGGTCGTGTTAATGTGTCACATTTAACTTGGGAATTACTTACAGGAGTTAACTAGTGAGTGAAAAACTTTAATGGGATGGATTGGATTGCCGTTTTAGAGGCCTCTTGAACAGATGTTCTATATGCATTACTAGTGTACATACTCTGTGCTGAAGAAGCTGTATTCATAATACACATGATTATTTTGAATAATTCTTGCCTGTATTGATCGTAGATAGGAACAAGATTCTAAGGAAGGCTCTGAAATCACATCTCACATTGCAGGACACGATATTCAGTCTGCCATTATGATTGGTGGGATTTTATCTGGTATTAGGCTTTTTTTCTTTTTTTTGGTGTACCTGTCCATAAGATCTAGGAACTTTGTTTCACTTTATTTATTTATTTATTTGTACGTATGTACATACGTACGTACATTTAGAAAAATACATTTATTAAAATAATAATAGAAGAATACATTTATTTTAAATTCCAAGCTTTCAGTTCATTTACACAGTGAAAGGCACATATTTTCTGTCATTTTTTAATTAGTGGTTATGGTTTGGGACCAGAACTGGGGAAACCCAGATTCAAGTTTACCTTGAACCATGGAAACACAGTGAGTTTGGGCCAGTCTCCTCCTCTCTCAGTCCATCCTACCTTAGGATAGCTATTGTTGGGATGAAATGAAGGGTGATTCCCAATATAAGCCCTGAGCTTCCTGGGTGAAAGGTGAATATAAATCCAAATAACAATAATAGCACTGGTGACAAAAAGAGATTTCTTAGCATTGGTATTTTAGCCTGTGTATAGAGGGGTGACTTCAGCAAAGGATCGTTACCTTGTTGTGGTGCTGGAGCTTGAGCACCTCAATGATGCCATGAGCTAAACCGTGAAGGGCCACCCAAGACGGGAAGGTCATGACAGAGAGGTCAGACTAAATGCGATCCCTGGGGAAGGTAATGGCAACCCACCTCAGTATTCTTGCCGCGAAAACTAAATGGATCAGTACAACCAGAGATATGTCGGTATACCATCGGAAGATGAGACCCCCAGGTCGGAAGATGGTCAAAATGCTACTGGGGAGGAACAGAGGATGAGCTCAACTAGCCCCAGACGTGATGACGCAGCTAGCTCAAAGCCGAAAGGACGGCTAGCGGCCGACGGTGCTGGTGGTGAACGGCGAATCCGATGTTCTAAGGATCAACACACCATCGGAACCTGGAATGTAAGATCTATGAGCCAGGGCAAATTGGATGTGGTTATTGGTGAGATGTCAAGATTAAAGATAGACATTCTGGGCGTCAGTGAACTGAAATGGACTGGAATGGGCCACTTCACATCAAATGACCACCAGATCTACTACTGCGGACAAGAGGACCACAGAAGAAATGGAGTAGCCTTCATAATTAATAGTAAAGTGGCTAAAGCAGTGCTTGGATACAACCCAAAAAATGACAGAATGATCTCAATTCGAATTCAGGGCAAGCCATCTAACATCACAGTGATCCAAATATACGCCCCAACCACAAATGCTGAAGAAGCTGAAGTAGAGCAGTTCTATGAGGATCTGCAGCACCTACTGGACAACACGCCTAAAAGAGATGTTATTTTCATCACAGGAGACTGGAATGCTAAGGTGGGCAGTCAAATGACACCTCGAATTACAGGTAAGTATGGCCTGGGAGAACAAAACGAAGCAGGACACAGGCTGATAGAATTTTGCCAAGACAATTCACTCTGCATAACAAACACTCTCTTCCAACAACCTAAGAGACGGCTTTATACATGGACTTCACCAGATGGACAACACCGAAATCAGATTGATTACATCCTTTGCAGCCAAAGGTGGCGGACATCTGTACAGTCGGTAAAAACAAGACCTGGAGCTGACTGTAGTTCAGATCACGAACTTCTTCTTGCACAATTTAGGATCAGACTCAAGAGATTAGGGAAGACCCACAGATCAGCTAGATATGAGCTCACTAATATTCCTAAGGAATATGCAGTGGAGGTGAAGAATAGATTTAAGGGACTGGACTTAGTAGATAGGGTCCCGGAAGAACTCTGGACAGAAGTTGGCAGCATTGTTCAGGAGGCGGCAACAAAATACATCCCAAAGAAAGAGAAAACCAAGAAGGCAAAATGGCTGTCTGCTGAGACACTAGAAGTAGCCCAAGAAAGAAGGAAAGCAAAAGGCAACAGTGATAGGGGGAGATATGCCCAATTAAATGCAAAATTCCAGAGGTTAGCCAGAAGAGATAAGGAATTATTTTTAAACAAGCAATGCGCGGAAGTGGAAGAAGACAATAGAATAGGAAGGACAAGAGACCTCTTCCAGAAAATTAGAAACATTGGAGGTAAATTCCAGGCAAAAATGGGTATGATCAAAAACAAAGATGGCAAGGACCTAACAGAAGAAGAAGAGATCAAGAAAAGGTGGCAAGAATATACAGAAAACCTGTATAGGAAGGATAACAATATCGGGGATAGCTTTGACAGTGTGGTCGGTGAGCTAGAGCCAGACATCCTGAAGAGTGAGGTTGAGTGGGCCTTAAGAAGCATTGCTAATAACAAGGCAACAGGAGACGACGGCATCCCAGCTGAACTGTTCAAAATCTTGCAAGATGATGCTGTCAAGGTAATGCATGCTATATGCCAGCAAATTTGGAAAACACAAGAATGGCCATCAGACTGGAAAAAATCAACTTATATCCCCATACCAAAAAAGGGAAACACGAAAGAATGTTCAAACTATCGAACAGTGGCACTCATTTCACATGCCAGTAAGGTAATGCTCAAGATCCTGCAAGGTAGACTTCAGCAGTTCATGGAGCGAGAATTGCCAGACGTACAAGCTGGGTTTAGAAAAGGCAGAGGAACTAGAGACCAAATTGCCAATATCCGCTGGATAATGGAAAAAGCCAGGGAGTTTCAGAAAAACATCTATTTCTGTTTTATTGACTATTCTAAAGCCTTTGACTGTGTGGACCATAACAAATTGTGGCAAGTTCTTAGTGGTATGGGGATACCAAGTCATCTTGTATGCCTCCTGAAGAATCTGTATAACGACCAAGTAGCAACAGTAAGAACAGACCACGGAACAACAGACTGGTTTAAGATTGGGAAAGGAGTACGGCAGGGCTGTATACTCTCACCCTACCTATTCAACTTGTATGCAGAACACATCATGCGACAAGCTGGCCTTGAGGAATCCAAGGCTGGAGTTAAAATCTCTGGAAGAAATATTAACAATCTCAGATATGCAGATGATACCACTTTGATGGCTGAAAGTGAAGAGGAACTGAGGAGCCTTATGATGAAGGTGAAAGAAGAAAGTGCAAAAGCTGGTTTGCAGCTAAACCTCAAAAAAACCAAGATTATGGCAACCAGCTTGATTGATAACTGGCAAATAGAGGGAGAAAATGTAGAAGCAGTGAAAGACTTTGTATTCCTAGGTGCAAAGATTACTGCAGATGCTGACTGCAGTCAGGAAATCAGAAGACGCTTAATCCTTGGAAGAAGAGCAATGACAAATCTCGATACAATAGTTAAGAGCAGAGACATCACACTGACAACAAAGGCCCGCATAGTTAAAGCAATGGTGTTCCCTGTAGTAACATATGGCTGTGAGAGCTGGACCATAAGGAAGGCTGAGCGAAGGAAGATCGATGCTTTTGAACTGTGGTGTTGGAGGAAAATTCTGAGAGTGCCTTGGACTGCAAGAAGATCCAACCAGTCCATCCTCCAGGAAATCAAGCCAGACTGCTCACTTGAGGGAATGATATTAAAGGCAAAACTGAAATACTTTGGCCACATCATGAGAAGACAGGACACCCTGGAGAAGATGCTGATGCTAGGGAGAGTGGAAGGCAAAAGGAAGAGGGGCCGACCAAGGGCAAGATGGATGGATGATATTCTAGAGGTGACGGACTCGTCCCTGGGGGAGCTGGGGGTGTTGACGACTGACAGGAAGCTCTGGCGTGGGCTGGTCCATGAAGTCACGAAGAGTCGGAAGCGACTGAACGAATAAACAACAACATAGAGGGGTGATGTGCTACTTGTGTCATTGTCTCTTTGGCATAAGGTCCCACAAATCGATCAGAAGTTAATTTTTTTCTGAGCTTTTAAATGGTTCAGAATAATTATTCAAGCACTTTAATGGTTTTAATAAGGCTTTTATTTGCAGTCTATTCATTTATCTGTGCCCTGAGATCCTGATAGGATGAACTGTTGAATATAAATGTTTTAAATAATTTTGTTTATTGTGTTATCTGGTTAAATCAGTAATAATAATAAATCAATAATCTGGTTAGTCGATACTGGAGGCTTGATAAAAATTCCATTGTGCTGACTAATTGGAAATGAAAAAAGAAAGCTATCAAGCATCTGGAAAATCATCATGCATGGTTGTTAGACTGGATTAGCTTTAGTAGGCTAAACTGTACAGGCCTTCTCCAATGGATCATGGCAGATAGGCTCCTTGCCTAGCTGGAAGATTTGCAAAAATCAGGATTAATTTAAATATTAAAACTAATGCAACTGCAAATGTTATATTACACATATGTGCATAGTAGAAAATTACATGCTCTGCTTTCCAGGCTGTCTTCATGTGGTGAACATGAAAAGTAATAACATTGAATTCTAATTCCAAACATTATCAGCATTTCAGATAATTCAGAGGCTGTACTGTATGATGCTGTCTTCATCTTTTAATACTAAGCAGAATGAAAATTCTGAACATACTACTGTGTACCGTATATCTGGAATTTTCATTCTGAACACAATAACATCTGGAATTTTCCTGTAGCCATTAATAAGGAGATGAATAAGGAATGAAATCTATTTGCTGAAAATTAATACATCTGCTGAACATTAGCTCCTATCTATTATATGCTTGTCCAGAGCAAAAGCTGCTTTATCCTAGCAACTGTACTGAATAACTGCTATCCTTGGTCACTGAGACAGCTTTAATTTCTTCAAGAACTGATCATGAAGTATCTTAAATTTAATATCTGTCTCAGAAGTAATCATGCCAGAGCACTTTTTAACTATAGTTTCCAGGCTCAAATAGCCTCAGAAAACTCTTGCCATAAGGAAAAATAGAGAAAATGGCTGACAGCATAGTGGGTTTTTTTAATTGCCTTGATGCATAATATAAAGATCAAATGGGCCAGATTTAGATTTACTGATTAGAGAGGAAAGTAAAACGATTGGAACTGGTTTGTTTGTTTTATTGCTGAATTGAGTTAGTCAATTGCCTTGAATTTGTAACTTAACTCAGTACTACCTGTTTGCTAAGATCTGAAATAGAGAGAATGGATCTCTGCAGGGGGGTCACATGACACAATTTGTTAACAGCATCATCGTGCAAATACTGTAATTTATGTACTTGCATTAGACATCAGGATGCAAGTTTGTAATCTTGGCATTTGTGTGATGAAAATTACTTTATTTAACCCATCAATATCCTCTACTCTTCCTGGCCAGAGTGGCTAATGTTCTTTAAATTGTCTATGCCAAGAATGAATCTGGGACATTCTTTATGGGGGCCATACATTCCTCAATATTTAGTTTGGCTTTAGGGAAGAAATGATATAAACAAATATATGAGGCATGGTATTTTGCACTTCACTGGATGGTAGGAGAACAGAAATGTGTGTCCTTTTTTTAATTTCCATTCAAGCATGCCGCCATGGGTTGTTCCCAGTTCTTATTGCGGTGGAAGGCCAAAAGTACTGCTTGTTACTTTTAAGCAAGTCAAAGTAGGAGGCAGCCTAATACATACTGAAGACATTTCTGCAAAGAAGGCGGATTAGTTATAGATGCTGCTTGAACACTAGGGAAAAGCGTTCCCTAACAAAATAGATGGTGGCAGCAATAACTACCAAGCAGCTATAGTAAGACAGGGAGGCATGCCAGAGTGTATGAAACCAGAGGACCTCTGGGACAGGAGACTTGAGACCTCCAATCTTTTGTCTTATGGGCTCAGCCATGTTACTCCAAAAATAAAGAATAGTGTAAAGATTATGGATAAATTCAGATGTTATAATAAGGCAGAATATTTTGGATACTGGATGTTTAAAAAAATTTTTTATGGTTATGATTAGAAAAAAAGAAAAGAAATAATGCTGATATAAATACACATTTAAAAGAATATAGGAAATAAAGTAAGGAAGGAAAAAAGGTAAAACAGTGTAAGCATTAAAATACTGGATTATTAAAACTGAGCAAACATGCTGGTGCATGCAGTTAACACTGATCTATTTCTGCCAACAGGAGCAGATATAGAAACTAGAGAACTTGCACTGATGTTTGTTTTGTTTTAAGCATGAAGCAGGATCTGTAATTTGTGGTTCTTGTAGGAAAATAGAATGGAGAACCAAGGAATAGCAGGATATAGATTCTAATTGCAATATAATGTTGAACAAACAATGGATAGAAGTTCCATTTTTTATTTAGCAGCACTACTGACAGAAAAGCAGCAAATAGAGCATTAATAACTGTGTAAGCAGCATACTTTCTTTGTCATAAATCAGACTTTTGATTTGAACTTGTTTATCATAATGTCAGAATCAGGCCAACTTATGCATGCTAGTGTCATGGACGACAATACTGCCTTAGGAATTCCCCCATTCAAATCCTTTTTCATATTGTTAAAATAACACAGTGTACTTTTTTTAATGGTTAATTTCTTATCAACAATATACTGGGCACTAACTGTACAATTGCGGTAACTCCTTTGTCCACTTACTGAAATTATATTTCTGTGTCATTTTTTTCCTTCTTTTTTTCTCCTTTCACTTATTCTTTTTTCCCTTGTAAAATGATAAATAAATAAGTCCCATGTTATAAAATATAGAGTAATTACAATTCTTTGGTTTATAGAGGAAAAAATTTATAAAAGGGAAGTTTATTAAATTTCCTAGAACGGGAAATAAACAAGAAAATGGGTTCTGATTTGAAGCTTCCTGAAAGAACAGGTTTTTCAAAAAAAAAGCTGTTCTTAATGAGAGTTCACTTTAATTTTCTTGTCTTTCTTCCCAAAAGTCTGGTTGACCTGGATTTCTTGTAACAATTTTTTTTGGTTTTAGCTCTGAATTTTTTTAATTTAATGGTAATGATTCACATGCTTGAGGGGGTGATTAGAACATCCTAAAAGGCTTTTTAATGTTATCTGCAGTTGAAAAGAAACCCTGTAAATCTCCAGTTGGCAGCTGAGTGAGATGTGAGTGAAGGTTACCTTTGAAGTATGGTGTGCACTGCAAGTTGCTTAACTCATTTATATGAAAATGTGCACTTCTGTTAATATCAGCTTAATGTAGGACACATTTTTAAAATATTCATGTTCCTCGCACATTTTTCAATTTTGACAGTCCCAGTAAATCCTGGTTTATAATAGGTATATTGAAAGCAATTCTGAGTTTTGGAGGTGTGAAAACTTATGGATGCATATTGTTCAGCTGGCTATTTCTAGATAAGCTTAAATTATGGTTTAGAGACAATAATTGTAAATTGCAGTGTAATGTTTGTGGTGTAGCATATTAATTAGATCTCTTTCCTTTTATATACAGCTCTTTTTGGGGTGTGTGGAAAAGTTTATTTCTAGCTGCTTGTATGGCTACACTGCTAGAGATCAAGCAGAAATCCCTGGATTGTAACATTTATTTGCCTCAAGAAAAGCAAGGAAGAAAAAAAAAATAGCTGGGGAAATAGTAGCTTCTAGGTCCCAGATGCCTAATTATAACTGAGACCTGTTTTTGTCTGTTAAGATATTCTTCCAGTTTTCAAAGTACAGGCAGGATAAATAAAGGATGTGTGAGAACACTTTAATTGCAAACAACCTACAGTTGGAGCATAGACCAATTTAGTTAATATTCAAAACGATGGGGATAGATGGGTTCAGCATGCTAACAGATCATGCTGGATGTGTTTTTCCTCACAGAGGATTGTATGTGTTTACCCTCTTTAAAATTAACTTAAGTTGCTTAATATCCTCTGTGCTGTATCCACTTTTAATATTTCATTTTAAACCATCCAGATGGGCTATTATTTTCTAATAACCAGAAGTAGCAAAATTGAAGAAAAATATGTTGAATGCATTTTATGAGAACTGCCAAAAGGAAATGTGTGACTTGCAGTAGACATACATGCTTCCTATTTATTTGTTCATTTGAAAATTTCAACTGCCATTTTTTAAAAGTAATCCCATTTCAGTTTGGCCCTAGTTTGTCAAAGACCAGTCAAGCATCAGATCTGTCTGATGGCTGAAGATGCTGCCTGGATTTTACTGTCTCCCTAGTTGTCTCAGTAATACTTTTAGAGCACTTCTCTAAATGAAGCACCCTAATTCCCTGCTGGTTTCTTTAACAACCCTTTTTGTGACTTTTCCAGGGTGCCATTTTATCCAGACTTCTGCTCAACTGTAAAGATGTAGAAATTAGTACAGTATACCTAATAACCTAGCACATTTCCTTAAAGGTATTGTTTAAAGCAGGGGTCCCCAACGCCCAGGCCACGGACTGGTATTGGTCCATGGCCTGTTAGGAACTGGGCTGCACAGCAGGGGGCGGGCGAGCGAAGCTCCATCCGTGCTGCTGCCGAAGCCTCCAGCGGTTACCAGGCTGGAGCTCCTTGCCTGAACCTGCTGGTTTCCGTGCCAGTCCTAGTGCCTGACGTGTGCCTTGTGAATCCAAGGAAAACTATCCCCCCCCAGTCCATGGAAAAATTGTCTTCCACAAAACCGGTCCCTGGTGCCAAAAAGGTTTTCTTATGTAGTGTTACAGTATTTCTTTTAAGCAGATTTTGGGGATTGTTATATGATTTTTTTTCTGAAACTGTGATGGTCTCTGATTTCCACATAATTATAGCTAACCAAGATGACAATGATGATGTTTTCAAGAATCTATACTTTGTGAGCCATGGAAAAAAGAGATTGGAAAAGCATTGTGTAAATTGATGCTGTTGTAGGTATCTCTGAGTGAATGAAGAAAGTTTACGCCTTTTTACAATTTTTAAAATGTTCACCACGCTACAAAGCATGAATGGTATTACTTGAAGAAGAGTCATTTGTCTCCTGTCATTTGGGAGATGCAGCTTGTCAGTATTGTTAAAAAAAAATAATTGTCTGGGTGTAGCAGTACTTCACAGAATCATATATAAAAACGTTTTTAGCAGCAACACCAACCTGAAATTTTTACAGAGCAAACAACCATTCCTTATGTAGAGCAATTAAATTAAATCATACAGGTTGTCCTCTCTAACTAACCACTCATTCAGCGACCGTTTGAAGTTACAAAGGTGCTGAAAACATAACTTTACAGCCAATTTATGACTATTTACAACCCTTGCAGCATCCCCCAGTCATGTGATCGCCGTTACAGTCAGTATGCGTTGTCCTGTGCCTGACCTGTGGTTGTTTCGCTTCCCCCCCCCCTTGCAGAGCAGAGATTGGAGAGGAAGGGATTGCAAGAGAGTAAGCTGTTTGCTCTTCTACACATTAAAAGCATTGTGATTGCATTGGCAGTGGGAAAGGTTCAGGCAAAGGAGAGATTGCCTAGAGAAATTGTTTGCTCCCCCCCCTGGGGTGTGATCGCATTGCTTTCAATGTGTACAAGACAGTAAGCAGGCATGTGAGTATTCCAAAGGGTGGGGGAGTGGTTAGGAGGCAAACAAAAGCCGAAGGTGTAAAACTAAATAGTCTTTCCTCTTTCCATCCAGAAAGCACAGTTGTGGTCATGTGATTTCCCACTTAGTGACTGCTTTGCTTAGTGGTGGATTTGCCAGTCCCAGTTAGGGTACTTAAGTGAGGACTACCTGTAATGAACTTTTATATATAGACAAACTTAAAAAGAATGCTATTTTCATTTGGATTGTATTTTCATTTATCACTGGCTAACATTGTAGGGGCAGGGTTCAGAAGAATTTCTATGGTTTAATTTGAAGAACCCTCCACATACTTTGATGCTTACACAAACATTATCTTAAAAAAATTTTATATATGGTTTTTTCTATTATTTTATACTGTGTTATTTATTGTTTTGTACTATTGGCGTATATTTATTAGTATTCCTTTCTATTCCATTGGAGTGGGTGCTGCTGTCAAGTGGTCTACAGGTGTAAGCAAGTAAATAAATAAATACATACGTATATATAATACGTATATAGTTTATTAGTTGAATTGATCTTCAAATAATTTATACAGTTAAAGTACAAAAAATAGCTTAATAAAGCAGATTAATCCAAACAATCAGACTTAAAAATGCCTAATGTTTTAAAATCTTGTGAGATCAAAATAATTTTTTCTGCATCTTTTAAAGGTGGCTTGGATTAACTGTGATTCTTAATTTGGATGGGATGACAAAAACATTGTAAACCAAAAGCAGAAGTGGATGCTTCTGAAATTTTCCTAACTCTGTAGAAGAGTTGGTACATCATGTCTTAACATGATGTGCAAATGTGACTAGTGTCTTAAACTAGTAGAACAGAAAGTTCTTATTTTATTTACCTTTGGTAATCATAGATTAACTCAGCTTCTAGCTGAGGCAAAAAAGCTGCTGTAACTTCTTTCATAATTGCCTTTTTATTTTCACAATAGGGTCTCGATTGGGGTGAATGTGAGTGAGTGATTGCTTAATTTTTTTCTAAACAGTTTCTTGCAATTATTATAAGATTATCCTTTTACATTTCTATAGCAAGAACAGACTAAGAGGCCATGGTACATTTCTTTTGTAAAAATCTGTACATGTTCCTTAACAAGGAATTGACCATTTAAGTCCTGTCTCTGCCAGCATACTGTATCTCTATCATTTTGTTCATTTTGTTGACATGCTGTGAGGCTTTTTCCTTTTTTTTTAATGGAAGATTCTTTCTTCCTTGCTTTTCACAACATTGAAACTCTGCGCTGCTCAAGAATCTTCTCAATGATCAACAATTGAAGCAGGAGTGAAATGTTGAGACCTAGCAGATAGTAGTTAGAAAACAATGCCCTTGGTAGGTTATGAGATAGGACTACAGAACATTGTAGCTGAGCCACATAGATGAGTGAAGGCCGGTGGCTACACAATACTGGAAATGTCAAGAGAAGCAGAAAAAGAGTAAAGGATCAGTAAGCTTTGGAGAGAAAATCAGAATAAAATTGATGGTTGAAGAAGTCCATTGTAGTGTGCTATATATATGAAGATTTTGGATTTTTTGGCTAGGCCTGCCAACTCTATATTATTTGGTTATTAACTTGTGGCAGTTAAGAATCACTTCAGGCACAAAAACTTTGTAAATGAATGAGTGCAGGAAAAGAGAAGAAAATCAGATCTTCCATTAATTTTGCTGAAGCGCTAGTTACATTGGACCATCTAATGGCAATCTGTCAACCCTTTCTTAACACATAGAAGATGGAGAGATAGGACTTAAGGCTGAGTAGTAGGTCAGCAGAGTAGTAGTCAATTGAGCAATTTCCATTCTAGGTACTCATAGTAACAATATCAACAATTCCTGTCTGCCTGTGAGGTTTGAGTCTGAATCTGACTCCGAAAACGAAACTTACCAAGATTTTCAAGGGGAAAATGAAACTTATCAGGAAGAAATTGGAAAAACAGAAACCAGGGATGATTCAGCAGAGTGGGAGAAATTGGAGGCACTGATTGGACAAACTTTGGAGGGAGGTTTGAATCCTCCAATTAGCACTCAAGAGAGAAGAGCAGAGAAGCGCACAAATCAAAAAGCAGTCCAATGGGCTGCAAAGGAAAAACGATGTGGAAAGGATCACTTAAAAAGGCAGGTGCACCAAGAGCAAGCTGCCGGGGACAACCGATCCTTTGAGCTCACAGCAATTGCAGAAGAATCCTTACCGAAGTCAGAAGCCTTGCCTGTAGCCAGCATGGAATCAGATCCAGCTCTTCCTGCTGTCGCAGACCTGCTTCCTGCACACGCCGCTCCAGCTGAGCCTATTCTTGCCTTCCCAGCCGAGCACAGTCTTGCATCCAGTTCCAAGTCTCGTCTCACTGTCTAGCACATTTCAGTTTTGCTTCCAGCTTCAAGCCTCATTGTGGCATTTTATCCAAGTCCAGCCTTGTCTCCAGATCCAAGCCTGGCCTTGACGCTCCAGCCTTGTCTCCAGACCAGAGACTTGTCTAGATGCTCCAGTCCAGCCTTGTCTAGCCTCTGTGGTCAAGCCTAGTGTAACCTTCGCACCCATTCAGAGACTTGTGCCTCAAGCCTCCTCCTTGTCATGCACTCCAGCTTCACCAAGTCTTGCAGCCTCAATAAGAGAATTAGCTGAGTTCTGCCTCGCTGTTTTGCCACAATCTGAACCTGCAACCTTGCCTGACCATCCTCTACTGCCTGGGTGGACTTGATTGCATTGCCTAATCTATTCTAAGGACTTTTACTGTTGTAAATAGTTATTGTAAATAAAGAATTTAATAGTAATTCTGCCTGGCCATCTCATGGTCTGAACAGGACACTGCCTTAGAGTACCACATCAACATCATTACTAGTAATTATAGATTTGTATATTGTTAGGAATTTGTTATCTAAGTTTTCTTCTTTTTCTTTTCCTTTTTCTTCTCCACTGCTTGTTCTTTCAGTGTTGTCTGTGTAAGGCTAGGTCCAGGGACTCTATTTTATAAACTGCACTGGAAGCTATTCTGCCTTAAGAAGTAAGTGTAAATGCTTTAACATTTTCCTAAGCTGAAGAAATGCTACCAGTAAGCAACTTCCCAGAAAGGATAGTAAACTTTTTGTGAGCAAATAATTTCAGTATTTTCTTTCATATTTATATTTATAGAAATTTTTTAAAGAATAAAAACAATACAAATTTTGAAAGAGAACATTTAGGTATTTTCTTTCAAAAGAAGTGATAACAGCATCAATTCATTCATTCATTCATTCATTCATTCATTCATATATATATATATATATATATATATATATATATATTTAGAAGGGCTTTTGTGAGCATGTGTACATTTGAGTAATAACTTACCAGTTACTTGGATTCTTGGAACTAATGGCTAAAATAATGGTATTTACTGTATAAATTTCTGCCAGATTTTTTTTTTTACCATAGAACTAACATTTCAATGTTCTACAGGCAGATATATATTTATTGTTCAGTTTGTATTAGAATTATGGGGAAATCTGGCTCACAAGCAACACATATGAGAAGGACTTGGGTGAACTAGTGGATCACAAGCTCAACATGTCCCAGTGGTGTAATGCAGCTGCAAAGAAGGCCAATGATATCTTGAGGAGCATCAAGAGGAGCATAGAGCCCAGATCATGGGAAGTAATTGGCTTGCTCTATTCTGTCTTGGTCAGACCTCACTTGGAGTACTGGGTTCAGTTCTGCACACTCCAGTTTAAAAAAGGCATTGATACTGGAGCAAGCCCAGAGAAGGTTACCAGGATGGTGACCAAGTCCTATGAGGAACAGTTAAAATATCTAGGTATATTTATCTTTCAGAAGAAAAGATTGAGAGGGAACAGGATAGCTGTCTTCAAATATCTGAAGGGCAGTCACGTTGTAGCGGGTTTGGACGTATTGTCACCTGCTCCAGAGGGTGAGACTAGAATTAATGGGATGAAACTTCAAAGATGTAGATACAGATTAGACATGAGGAAGAACTTCTTGACAATAAGAGCTGTCAGTCGGTGAAACAGATTACTGCATGGAGTGGTTTCTTCCCCTTCGCTGGAGGTTCTCAAACAGGCTGGATAGTCATGGTGGGGGTGGTGTAGCGAATCCTGCAGCGAATCCTGCAGTGTGCAGGAAATTGGATTTGATGACCTCTTATGTCCTTTCCAACTCTATGATTCTATGGTAAAGTAGTGATTACAAAAGTAAAGTTCTGGAAGTCTGGAAAGCAGGGTTAATGAGACCAAAGTCTGTCGATCTCCATGTGCAAGAGTAATTGTTGAATTTCAATTTGTAAAATGTGGAATAAAATATCAGGTGGTTTTGAGTTGTACAGCTTGCCTATTCCTGATTTAAGAAATGGGATAAAAAAGACAAAGGAAATAATTATAACAAAATTAACATCCTTGGAGGATCTGGGCTGCATAACTATCTTTGTTAGCTATCTTTGTTGATTGCCAGGCTTTTCTAATTATGTTTTTCTCTATCCTGGAATCTTGATATAAATTAATAGGTGTTGCATTAAAAAAAGCATGATAAGGGGGAGGGCACAATCTATACCCTTGAATATGATTCCAAGTTTAAAAATAAGTGCAAAATTATTTCCACTAACAGGACCACATTTTAAAATATTAAATGGTGTATTAGATGGGAGAGGGATGGAGAACAATCGTGGCACAGGACTGTGTTATGTAATTATCAGCTAGATATTTTGTTATTGGCATGATAGTCATTTGAGCCTCCTGGGAGCCAAACCCCCATCTGTCATCCCAAATAAACTTGCTCTGAGGGCAGGAAGAGTCTAGACTAGACACTTCATATTATTCAGCCTCAAATTTCCATCCGTTATATCTCTAAAAATATTTTTGGCAAAGCCAATTATTTATAGCACAAATATAGTATAAGGTAGTGACCAAGACATTAAAAAATATACAATGAAAATAAAACATTTTTTCCAATAAACATTAACAGTGTCATCCAAATGGTTAACAATGCAATTAATAGATTCAGATAAAATCTAGAAACATAAAAAGATAAAAGCAGGATGTAAGAGAGAATTATTTTGAAAGGATAGTCTCCAATTCAAGACGCAACCCAGAAAAGTCCTTGTCCCAGTTGTCGTACCTTTCACCTCAGAAGGTGGGAGGCATTTTCATGAATAATCTAAATCAGTGGCTGTCGGGTTGGAAAAGGCAGTCTTCAAGTGAAGTGAAGCAGATATTTTCAGTTGTTCCTGAATGTTTACTTAAATCCAGTATAGATGAACTATTTTCATTTGGTAGGATTCTGGTATCAGTTTTTGCCAACACATTCGGAACCAGCTGAAGTTTCTGAATCCTTTTCAAAGTTGCTTAGCCTCCACTTTTGCTAAGCTGAACTAGTCTATCTGAACTAACCTGAAGTGCTATTTAATCATGTAAAATTATATTTTAAGAGAGTTAGTTTGGTAGTTTGGTCCAGTGGTAAGACACAGGGCTAGAAGTGGGGAGATCAGGAGACCTGAGTTCTAGTCCTGCCTTAGACATGGAAGCCAACTGGGTGACTTTGGGCTAGTGGCTTTCTCTCCGCTTTCTCTCCGGAAGACTGTAATGGCAAACCACTTCTGAAAATGTTGCCTGAAAAATGTCATGGACTTGTTTCCCAAAGTCAGTTGGCGGCAGTTTTTATCTCCTTCAGCTGCTGGACCGCTGTTACGACCTCACTCACCCTTGGCTCACTTCCCTTCTCCTGGCTCTATTAAGTGAACTCTTGTTGGAATGGGGAGGGAATACCACTTTGCACCATAGCTGGAATGAGTGCGATAATAAAGGACCATTCTCTTTGCTATTTCCCTTCTATCAGTAAATGAAAGGCTTGCTTGAGAAATTTGGGGTCTGAAGGATGCGTGGTACATAATAACGGGGGATTTCACTTAAGTGTTATATAACACCATACCTTTTAGAGTTCCTTCTCATTGCTACTTGATGTGATACAGTGAAGCCGTGAACGGATAGCAGAGTACACTTTTTACCCGGGTATGAAGTAACCCAGTGTTTAAGGCAGTGTGATTTGCATCAGCTTAAACCTTGCGAACATTGGCTGAGAGAAAATTATGCATTTATGCTCACTGTGAGAGATCCTTGTCTTTGTTGCTCATGGGAAAGTGTTAAACACAAAAAGTCCTCAACTTTCTGTGAGGGTGATTAGAGGAAATTAAAACAACACTAAGGATTTTTACACTTTCCAGATACAGGGGTGTTTTGGAATAAAGAATCTGTCCCGGACTGGAGGGCAGTTTGTGAACTGGATAAATGGTGGTACTGTCCTTACAGGTAAGGTATATGCAATATCCTTTCCAAGCTCAGCCTGTAGACAATAAACTCCTGTTTCTTGAATAAGCAATCTTGTGACCCGTGACGTTCTAGATCCAGAATAACAGCAATCCATGATCTGATAGGAAAAAAAATAAGTTTTTTACCTCTGCCCCACCAGAGAATATACTTTAGCCTGGATTGAGTTTGGGGGCATAGGATGACCATTTAGGCATGGTAGCTTTTTCATAAGTCAACTTATGTGCTACTAGGGAAAGCCATGCAAAGAAATTGCACCTCCTTTTTAGTCCATTTAATAGAAACTGTTCATAGTTGAAGTTCATGGGAACATTTGGAGAATGCATGTGCTCGCAGTAATAATAGTAACAGTCACCCTAGGTTATTCAAGGTTGTGTTTGAAAAACAAGGATTCCTGCCATTCATCTTATTCTTTAAATATAGTTGTCCAAATTAAGGTGAAAGCTGCTGAATCTGTTATTAATTCAGCACCCCTGGTTTTCTTTAGTTCTCATAGTCCTGTTGAGGTAAAACAGCATTCAGTTTTGGGTTATCTGTTGTTTCCTGCCAATAACATTCTTCCATGGGAAAATTCTCTTAATTTACCCAAACGCCCTCTGCTTTCCAGCCTGGTTTTAGGGCTGCTGATCCTAACCATCCTAACCATATTATTAACATGTTTTTCTAAGACAAATATGGATTATTTTATTAATTAGATAAAGAGCTAGAATGGTTACAGTTTTACTGCTTGCTGGTTCCTTGGTGGCTAGATCTCTACCGTCCTTCAGCTATATCCCCCTGTGAGATAAAACATGGCATGTATTTCACTGAATGACAGCTAGCAGCCTTGGCTGTGTCAGCACTGCCAGCATTTTGTCAAATCTGTGAAAAGTAAAGAGAACCAATGAGTTAGTATAAAAAGGTAAAGGTTTCCCTTGACGTAAAGTCCAGTCGAATCCGACTCTAGGGGGCGGTGCTCATCTCCGTTTCTAAGCCTTGGAGCCGGCGTTGTCATAGACACTTCCGGGTCATGTGGCCAGCATGACGACTCGGAACGCCGTTACCTTCCCGCCGAAGCGGTACCTATTGATCTACTCACATTTGCATGTTTTCGAACTGCTAGGTGAGCAGGAGCTGGGACGAGCAACGGGAGCTCACCCCGCCGCGCGGTTTCGAACCGCCGACCTTCCGATAGTGTGGTATAAAATAGTATAATATAGTGGTAAAGATATTAGTAGAAATGGAGGGACCCAGGTTGACTTAATTCCAACTTCAACTATGGAATCTCAATGAGTGATTTAAAGACAATCATTATCTCTCAGCCCCATCAATGTCACAGCTAGAGGAAAAAAGATGATGTATAACATCTTGAAATTCTGGAGGAGAGGTAAGAATCAATCTAAGTAATAATGGTACATACAGCCACATTACTGGAACTTTAAGGTGGAAACATTTTAACTGTTGTTCCCCCATACAGTATACCCAAAATGCATCACCAAACTAGGCTCTCCTATTAGCACTATGTATGTTTCAGACTCCAAAACTTTACATGTGTTATTTTAAGGCAAGATTTTATGTTGATTCCTTATTGTACTGATTGTTTAGTAATGAAAATAATCTTAATTTTTGAAGTTCAAACTACTGATTTAGGGTTTGTTGTTGTTTATTCGTTCAGTCGCTTCCAACTCTTCGTGACATCATGGACCAGCCCACACCAGAGCTTCCTGTCGGTCATCAACACCCCCAGCTCCCCCAGGGACGAGTCCGTCACCTCTAGAATATCATCTATCCATCTTGCCCTTGGTCGGCCCCTCTTCCTTTTGCCTTCCACTCTCCCTAGCATCAGCATCTTCTCCAGGGTGTCCTGTCTTCTCATTATGTGGCCAAAGTATTTCAGTTTTGCCTTTAATATCATTCCCTCAAGTGAGCAGTCTGGCTTTATTTCCTGGAGGATGGACTGGTTTGATCTTCTTGCAGTCCAAGGCACTCTCAGAATTTTCCTCCAACACCACAGTTCCAAAGCATCGATCTTCCTTCTCTCAGCCTTCCTTATGGTCCAGCTCTCGCAGCCATATGTTACTACGGGGAACACCATTACTTTAACTATGCGGACCTTTGTTGTCAGTGTGATGTCTCTGCTCTTAACTATTTTATTGAGATTTGTCATTGCTCTTCTCCCAAGGATTAAGCGTCTTCTGATTTCCTGACTGCAGTCAGCATCTGCAGTAATCTTTGCACCTAGGAATACAAAGTCTTTCACTGCTTCTACATTTTCTCCCTCTATTTGCCAGTTATCAATCAAGGTGGTTGCCATAATCTTGGTTTGTTTGAGGTTTAGCTGCAAGCCAGCTTTTGCACTTTCTTCTTTCATCTTCATCATAAGGCTCCTTGTTCATTTTTTCCGATCTGATGGCCATTCTTGTGTTTTCCAAATTTGCTGGCATATAGCATGCATTACCTTGACAGCATCATCTTGCAAGATTTTGAACACTTCAGCTGGGATGCCGTCGTCTCCTGCTGCCTTGTTATTAGCAATGCTTCTTAAGGCCCATTCAACCTCACTCCTCAGGATGTCTGGCTCTAGCTCACTGACCACACCGTCAAAGCTATCCCTGATATTGTTATCCTCCCTATACAGGTCTTCCGTATATTCTTGCCACCTTTTCTTGATCTCTTCTTCTTCTGTTAGGTCCTTGCTATCTTTGTTTTTGATCATACCCATTTTTGCCTGGAATTTACCTCCGATGTTTCTAATTTTCTGGAAGAGGTCTCTTGTCCTTCCTATTCTATTGTCTTCTTCCACTTCCGTGCATTGCTTTTTTAAAAATAATTCAGTATCTCTTCTGGCTAACCTCTGGAATTTTGCATTTAATTGGGCATATCTCCCCCTATCACTGTTGCCTTTTGCTTTCCTTCTTTCTTGGGCTACTTCTAGTGTCTCAGCAGACAGCCATTTTGCCTTCTTGGTTTTCTCTTTCTTTGGGATGTATTTTGTTGCCGCCTCCTGAACAATGTTGCGAACTTCTGTCCATAGTTCTTCTGGGACCCTATCTACTAAGTCCAGTCCCTTAAATCTATTCTTCACCTCCACTGCATATTCCTTAGGAATATTAGTGAGCTCATATCTAGCTGGTCTGTGGGTCTTCCCTACTCTCTTTAGTCTGATCCTAAATTGTGCAAGAAGAAGTTCGTGATCTGAACTACAGTTGGCTCCAGGTCTTGTTTTTACCGACTGTATAGATGTCCACCACCTTTGGCTGCAAAGGATGTAGTCAATCTGATTTTGGTGTTGTCCATCTGGTGAAGTCCATGTATAAAGCCGTCTCTTAGGTTGTTGGAAGAGAGTGTTTGTTATGCAGAGTGAATTGTCTTGGCAAAATTCTATCAGCCTATGTCCTGCTTCATTTTGTTCTCCCAGGCCATGCTTACCTGTAATTCCAGGTGTCATTTGACTGCCCACCTTAGCATTCCAGTCTCCCATGATGAAAATAACATCTCTTTTAGGCGTGTTGTCTAGTAGGTGCTGTAGATCCTCATAGAACTGCTCTACTTCAGCTTCTTCAGCATCTGTGGTTGGGGCGTATATTTGGATCACTGTGATGTTAGATGGCTTGCCCTGAATTCGAATTGAGATCATTCTATCGTTTTTTGGATTGTATCCAAGCACTGTTTTAGCCACTTTACTATTAATTATGAAGGCTACTCCATTTCTTCTGTGGTCCTCTTGTCCACAGTAGATCTGGTGGTCATTTGATGTGAAGTGGCCCACTCCAGTCCATTTCAGTTCACTGACGCCCAAAATGTCTATCTTTAATCTTGACATCTCACCAATAACCACCTCCAATTTGCCCTGGCTCATAGATCTTACATTCCAGGTTCCAGTGGTGTGTTGATCCTTAGAACATCGGATTCGCTGTTCACCACCAGCACCGTTGGCGGCTAGCCGTCCTTTCGGCTTTGAGCTAGCTGCGTCATCGCGTCTGGGGCTAGTTGAACTCATCCTCTGTTCCTCCCCAGTAGCATTTTGACCATCTTCCGACCTGGGGGTCTCATCTTCCGATGGTATACCGACATATCTCTGGTTGTACTGATCCATTTAGTTTTCACGGCAAGAATACTGGGGTGGGTTGCCATTACCTTCCCCAGGAATTGCATTTAGTCTGACCTCTCTGTCATGACCTTCCCGTCTTGGGTGGCCCTTCGCGGTTTAGCTCATGGCATCATTGAGGTGCTCAAGCTCCAGCACCATGACAAGGTAATGATCCTTTGCTGAAGACTGATTTAGGGTTAGTATTTTTTTTTTCTCTTAGACAGGCATAGTTTTCTTGGACAGCAAATAAGTATTTTGAATGTGAGATGTTCCTTTGAAAAAACTAATATAGATAACATTTTCGCTGTCTGAACTTCTGGATTAACATGGGACAAGCTAGATACGTTGGAGCAATGAATTCTATTTTCCAGTCTCTTCACTTCTAAAACAAGGGATGAGAAATTTATGTAATTTTTAAAAATGAATATAGATGAAGGCAGGCTAAAAATACAATTTTTGTATATGTAAAAAAGTCAGTTGAAAGATAAATAAGACTATTGCATCTAGCTTTGACTTCATGTTTAGGATGCATAGATCCTCTTGTTTCACTGCTGGAAATTGTGCTCTATTGAAGTATTCTGCATATTTATGCACATTTATGTGACTGCTACAATTCATTGGTTGACTAGTGATCATAGACCACAAAAAGATCTCTGGTGTTCTATCTTTCTCTGGCCAGCCTAGCTGTTAAATGTCTATTCTTGTCAGGAGAGTGCATGTGTCTGTTTCCATCTTTGTTTAGCAGACACAAGGCTGGTCAACCTGCACTGTCTTGCATTTTGATAAGCAGGTTTCTGAGCATTCAAGAGCAGCTTTCTGTTAAATACAAACCCTGTGAAGAATGTGCCCTCTCTTGCAGGACTAGTATCTTTCGATGGCGATCCACACTCTGCAGTTTAAAGACTGGGTGACCATAATGTACTTTAAGTGTGCCTTAAATCCAGTATAGATGAACCATGATTGCTTTGAAGACAACTTGGAAACTTCACTTGGCGCAAATGCTTCAATCCATTCACGTTTGAAAGTTACAAGAGGAATAACATGTGACCTTCTCTTGTTGAACTGCACTGGCTGTTGATGTCCTCCAGATTCAGAGTGCTGGTTTTAACGCATGAGTTCCTTCCTGGGCTGGGACATACATATGGTACCTCTGAATGTATTCCTCTTTATTAATTCTCCTGACATTTGTGTATTAAATCACACTCTCATTCAGTTTAAGAAGTCTGCTGTTAGAAGCAAGGCTTTTAATGTGGTCATGAGACTATGGAAAGGCTTACCTCTGGAACAGAATAATTGTTATTTTGTCACCTCTTTACTTTCCCTGAGAAAAGGGTTTACCTGACACATTTTCTGATACTTTTGTTGTGCTTTTTATATTATTATGGTTATTTTTCACTTTTTCATTGTAAGATACATTACAATGAATGAATGAACATGATTATTTTAATAAATGCATTTAAGAAAAGGATATAAATAACAGAATATTATTCTGTTTAACATGCCACTTGTCCTCTTTGCTTGCATCTTTCCCATCACTTTTCCTGGTAATTATCAGATATGGTAAACAAATAGAATCATTTACTAATTGTTCTGTTATAAGTTTAATGGCTTTGAAAGACTTATTTCATTATTTTTAGGCTTTTGAATAGTCTATAGTGGGATGCTACGTATTGGAACCATTCCTATGAAGCTGATTCTGTTGTTCACTAGGAGGAGAACAATATTACATTGTTACTGAGATTTTGAACTTAGACCCTACCTTATCACATATGGGTACCAGTTTGGCTACAGGTGCCTGCTTTAGTGTCCACCAGGATCCCTGTCCGACCTGATTGTTAACCTTTTAAGATTTATTTCATTAAAAACCATATGAAAAGGTCTTTAATTAAAATACATATAGCCCATCCACTATGGAATCCAGAGGATATTCCATAATATAAGATAAATAAGAACAAGATAAAATATATTTTAGATTAAAATAAACAAGGGCTTAAAATAAAATTGTAAAGCATACAGTAACAAACAAGTCACTGACAAAAAGGTCCCAAAACGAAACAAAAAACAGCTAAGAGATCTAGGAAGATCGACATAGTTGCACTTTCCCCTAATACAGATCATCTGACAGGGTGACTAGAAGTTTTGATGCCAAAATAGTACTGAACCCAACTGGAATGGTCCAGATAATCCTCCAAGAATGCATAATGCTGATTAGCCACCACATTCTCAAGTATCTTTTCCAAGAGGGAATTGATTGCAATAGGGCAACATTATCCAGCAACACTTTTTAAAGTGACCCAGAACCTGATAAAGAAGGATAACCTGATTGTATATCTTTACTACCAGGGCCAAACAGGAGGTGTGGTGGAAGTATTGACCCAGTGCTTGGAAGTTGATATCATCTGTATAGAGGACAGCAGGCTCATTGTCAGCCCAGGCAAGACAGAGTGGTTGCTTATTCCAGAAACCAGCTGATTCCAGGACAATACCAACTGTAACAATGGTCACTCATAGCCTTCTCTCTTCACGTCTCGATTACTGTAATCTGGTTTACGTGCAGCTGCCTTTAGAGACCTTACACAAACTTCAGCTGGTGCAATATGGCATTGTTTTCTTAGTCTGGTCTACTCTATAGAGCTTACATGACTCCAACGAGTGCTTCAGATTCTAGCTCAAGCTGGAATACATAAATGGAAGGTATCATTTCTAATAGCCATAATGTCTGCCAGGCAAGTGTTGGAAATAGGTGCATTCTTGGCCAAGGAGAAATTCTGCACAGTCCAGCTAAACATATTACACTATGCCTAAATCCAGTCTTTATGTTCAAGGTTAATTTGGTTTTCCACTGAGGCCAGGAAACAAACGTAACTCCTATGCCTCAACTGAATCTTCCTTTGGAAGGAAAGTCCTCAGAAAAGTTTTCCTAACAAGGTTTTGAGGTCCTCTGAATGTAAGTTCTTACCCTTAGGGATAGCTCTGGTATGTCCCACTTTAGAATGCCCTTTTTCCACTAGGAAAATGGTGCTTAATGGTTGGACTTACTGTGTAAGTCTCTTTTCAACAGCAGAAAAAAGACATTCAGCTATCTAGGTATTTTTAAAAAACAGGGTAGAATTGGGGGTTCTCTCAATATACAACAACCAGTTGTATATATGTGTGTAGATAGTTAAATAAATCTGTAGAGATTGATTATGTGCCATCAAGTCAGTGTCAGCTTTTAGCAACTACATAGATAGATTTTCTCTGTGTATGTGTGGTTGTGTGCACACTTTATTCCTATGTTTCTTAAGCATTATTTCGAGTTATAGCTATCTCTTCCCTCAGAAGCATCATCAGGAGCTTCTAGGCTTACCTCTAGAGGGAGTGCAAGGAAATTTCCCGTTGTAGAATGTCCTGTCTTCCCTGCCGTGAAGTGAATCTTCATGGTAAGTCCAATATTATACTAATTTCTGCCTCAGAGGGCCAGTGGCATCCAAGAAGGAACAATGGCATGGAGATACTTTTATTTGCATTGCAACTCAATTTTTTTCTATACATGTGTATATACAAAATGTCCAGTTGTAAGCTGTATCCCAATTACAGAACATGAAGATATTCTTTGCCTCACCTTCTGTGACAATGGAGGAAACCTTATTTCAAATGGTTATTTTGCAATAGGAACCCACAGTTGGCCAGCTCCTCCACATTTAAGCGATTTATTTCCTTCTCGTGACTTCATGCCTTCCTGAATACTATTCCCAAAACTTGAAGTAACTGTATTTCTGAAATAACTGTATTTTGATAAACAAGATAGGGAGATTTCCTGACTGAAACTCTTGCTTACCACAAAACATTAGGCAAATTGTTATTTACATGGCTAGCTGATTATCCCTCACCTCACTGCCCAAATGGAATCATCTTATAATCCTACAGATATTCTTTTCTTTCTCTTTGCAGATCATATAAGGAACTCTGGAGAGAGTCTATGATCATTTATTGTTTATAGTTCAGTATTTTGCACTCTGTTAATTATATTATAATAATATAACACTATATGTTTGGTAACTACTCCGGTGTTCTGTGTGCTGATATCTTAATTGCTGAAACAGATCCTAAATTATAGATTATATTACGTCTTACAATTGTGTTGATGCATTTCAGTTAATCATTTTTTATGTTTTTAATTATAATTTTTAATTCCATCTAGTGTTGTACTGTTCACCACTTAGAGCACCATTTTGTAACAGATTGATAGACAATAATGAGATGGAATCACGTATTAGACAGAGATCATATGAACCAGAAAAACCAATGGATATTTCCAAAAGAAAAGGAAGAAAGGCCTTGGGGGCAATGCAGAGGCTATTTTTAAAACCTAGTTTGGCATAGGAACTTCTGAAAAGAACACTCTCATATTTATCTATGCTGTGGCTTGTGTGAATTTGTCATTTCGATAGATCGCAACCCTTGTGGCTTAGAGAGTTTTCACCTGCATTCTTTTATGTTTACAGATGCATGTTTAGTTTTCATCTCATATCTATGTCTATTTTCAAAAGTTATTTTTAGGTTAAATCCTCTTAGCCTCTTATCTCTTATCCACAGCCACAATTGATGCATAATAAATGAAAGCATTTTTTCAGCTTCTGCAGTAGCTTCAAAGAGCACCCCTGTTGATTCTGAGCCGGGTGATGGATAGATTCTCATCCCGCTTCTCACTTGGCTGCCTTAGTCATCCAGGATGCAACATCCTAACAAAGCTGAATAGGGAATTGAAACTGCTCTTCTGATATCAGCAGTAATCTAAGTAAAGTCACTCACTCTCTTTCAATTAGGACCTGGGAGACTTCTATACTTTCATAAGTTTCTTTGGGATATTTGTGACTGGGTAGGTCACTGTTTTAATCTAGTTTTTGGATAATCCAAATGTATGCTGGATTATAAAGACAAATGATTTTTTTTCTTAATCAAAGAACATATAAATAGCAGGTACTGGCTCTTTTTTATGATGGAGTATTTGGGTTTCCATTTATCATAATTGATGGTATTGAAAGCCACTGAGAAATCAAGAAGGTTTAGGATGCACTGCCCTCATCCCGATTTTGCCAAAGGTTATTTGCATGCCATTGATGCTGTCTCAGTCCTATAGCCTGGTTTAAAATCCAGCTGGAAGTGATCCAGTTAGTCTGTTTCCTCCAGGGTTCTCTGGAATTGTAAATCAAATCAGAAAGGGAAGGCTGAAGACTGAACAAAAATTGTCCAGTACAGTTGGATCTAGAGATGGGTTTTGGAGGAGGGGACGGATCACAAACTTTTCAAGAGTCAGAGGGACCACTCTTTCTCTCAAGGAAGCATATACTACTGCCTGGATCCAACCACATGTCTTCTAGAAAGCCTTAACCAACCAGGAGGGACATTGATCTGATACATGGGTGGCAGTGCTCATAGCACCAAGGACCATGTCCAGTTCCTGAAGACAATCAGGCTCAAACCTAACCCAGGATAATTATGTCAGGCCCTGCATTAGTCACTTCTTGGAAACATGTACTGCTGGAATCTAACTCAGAGCAAATCTGAACAATGTTATCCAACAGATTCCTAGAGTAGTCCTCACAGCATCCTTCCAGATGTTGCTCTGGCCCCTCGTTCCCCAGGAGAGATTGGGTTACCCTAAACAAGGCTGCTGGATGGCTATCTGATGGGAAAAGACCTATGTTTTTCCAGTTGATTGCCACAGAGTAATCCTTAATAAAGGCTTTTACCCATGCTCAATCAGTTGTCCCTTTGTCTTCTTCCAGCAGTGTTCTAGGTGTCTCTTCTGTTTCTTCATCTCCTGCGCTTCCTCAGAAAACCACAAGCTCTCTGGGATCTTAGTACAGACAGAAGCCATCCAGGTGTGATCGGATCCAATAATTGTCCCTGATTCCAGGTGACACCCAAGGCCTAGGTCAAACCTTGTATCAGAGCCTTAGGAATAACCCAAGTTCCCTCTAAAACCTAGTAGGTTCATCAGGCACTCAAATAGGTTCTTCTTCCCTGTAGCAAGTAGGGGCTGCAGAGAACTCAAGGGCTAACAGAGAGTGATCTGACCATGGCAGGGGACTGATAGTAATATCCCACAATTCCAGGTCATATTGCTACTATCCTGAGAGGAAAAAAAATGTGACCACAGCTGTGAGTTGGTCCCATAACAACTTGGGTCACATCCATGGTTGCCAAAAACTCCTGAGCCACCTCAGAATCCTCACCTAGAAGGCAGATTGAAATCCCCCAGGAGTCTGAGGAGCTCCACCACCAACCCAGCTAATATTTTGACCATTTTGTCATTTAACCTTCAATAGGAAGGCACTCTGGATTTTTTCTTACATCTGCTGCCTAAATATAGAATTAATATTGATTTTTCCATTCAGTTTTAGTGCAAGTAGTACAGTTTTAATTGTTTCTGAATCTGTTAAACAGACCATGGGTCTTACTTTAAATTTAATAGCATATGTAATGTAATAGATTCACTGTGAACAGTGGTCTCTAATGTTGGACCCAGTTTGTCAAGTTTTTGATTACACAGACATGTATATATTTGCATATGAACTATTTTTCCCTCCAATAGCTTCAGCTACCTTGCTTTTTCATCCTCCATACCTGATTTAATGTTGCATATGCTGTAGGATATCAGAGATGGGGATTAGAACACCAAATGATATCAAGTGTTGGACTCCCACCCTTCCTGAATTATTCTGTCATGAAAAGTATCATCTGGTAGACAAGCTGGTTATATTGTTCATATGATGGTAACTTTTCCCATATTTTCAGCACAGTTCATTTTATGTTTCAGAGAGGAATGTGTAAGTACAGTTGATCTGGCAAGATAGCTAACTTACTTTGGGTTGCCCTGTAAGTGTGCAGTTGGTTCTTTTCCTTGGAGGGTGGTCACTCTCATCTGTTTGCTACTAATACTGAGTAACCTCTCATATGTGTTTAACTACACAGAGATATTTTTCAAAGTCTCCATAAATTTATGATTAAGAAGCAAAAGAGTGTAGTAATTCAACGATATATGATAGCGCAGATAGCCTCTCTCTCCTTGTAAACCATCCTCGCAGGAGGGCTTTTTGATAGGGGGAGAGTGATATTTAGCTGTTTTGTTACTTTGCCCTTTTAACTTAACCGTATTCCAAACTTCATGGAATTTTAAAGAGTTTGTTTAGAACAGGCAGATTAACAGCTGCTAAAGTAGAAAGTAACTGACAATGGCAGCAGATAAGCAAACCTTTTTTTCTTGCAATGCAGTGCTGCTCCTTGCTGAGGATACTTTGCATTGGAAAAGGAGTTAAATTTGCTTCCATTTTCACTGTGATAGTTTGTCTCTGACATTTTTGATCCTTGGAATGTACCATATCTAAAATGGTGAATGTTTATTCTCAAAACTTGAAAAATATTCTAAAACTTAAGGTATTTTAAGGATCACAATTCAGTTTCCAGGTATAATAGCTCTTTATGCACATGGACTCAAATAACAGTCTTTTTCCTTCTGCCAGTCATTTTATCTCTGTGTAAGCATTTTGGATCATGCTCAGTTCTTTTTTTTGTTCCCCAAGTTTATAGTATAGATGTACATCTAGGAAGCTCCTATACCTCATCCAGATCACACCGTTGCTCAGTCTAGCTTAGTATTGTCTGTGAGCAACATAGCAGTGGACAATGACTTTTCCCCTATTTTTTTTATTTATTTATTTATATATATATATATATATATATATATATATATATATATATATATATATATAATTTATTCAACTATTAACTATCAATAGTACCAGGGCTCATCTTGATGTTAGCAAAATTTCCATCCCAAGTTAAGAACACTATGCCTGTTTAGGGACCTAGAATCCAAAGTTCTGATAAAGTCATTGGACTCAAAGTGAATTTTTAACTATGATTCTTACCATCTCCTTCCCATATGCCAGATACCCTTCTCCCCACATCACTTTTTGGCTGCTTGTAACTATTCTAGAATGTTGTGCTATTTATGAATTGACAGCTGCTTCATTACCCTAAGGATACTAATGTAGTATGTAGTGGTTCTGCATGCATATATGAATTCCATTTTCTTTCACTGAGCATCTCTTTGATCTTGATTTTAAAAGGGAATGTAAGGAAAAGCTTATTAGCCATTATGTGTAGATGAGAAAAGCAAGTTATTTCTGAACTCCTCTGTCCAAACCTGAATATACTGTTATTTTTATTCCCTATTTATGGACTTCCTGAAAGCATCTGACTAGCTTCTCCCAGGAATGGGGAGCTGGGCTAGATAGACTTTTGGCCTGATGCAGTAGAACTCCTGCTTCATTGCTGTAACATATGCTGTAACATATGCAGCAACGATGAGAGCAACTTTGCCTGGATATAAGCATGGAAGGATGCTTATATCAAGTATAACTTGACTGATTATGTGCCATCAAGTCAGTGTTAAGTCTTAGCGCTACCTAGATAGACCTTCTCCAGGATGATATGTCCCCAGCTTGGCCTTTCAGGTCTCCTAATGATGCATCCATCACATCTGTAATAGAGTCCATCCACCTTGCTGCTGGACATACCCTCTTATTCTTTCCTTCCACCTTTCCCATCCCAGCATTATGGACTTCTTAAAGAAGCTGGATTGCCACATAATCCAACTTAAGTCTAAAATATTGCAGCTGCTCACATGTAATTTGAGTGAGAATTCTGGATTGGTTTGTTCTGTGATCCATTTGTTTGGGGGTTTTGGCTATCTATGATATTGTCAAGAGCTTTCTCCAATACCAGAGTTCAAAAAGATGAACTCTGAAAAAAATACTCTTTCTATCCTGCTTCATTGAAGTCCAACTTTTGTTTTCATACAGTGTCACAGAGAAAAGCATTGCCTGCACAATTCTAATATTGTAGATATAGACACATCCCAGCACCTGAATATCTTTTCCAAGCCTTTATGGCCAGTCTACCAAGTTCTTGTCAGTGGCGTATTTCTTGACTACTGGCTCCTTTACGGTTGGTAGTCAGTCCTAAAGGACAGAAGCTATCCAACACTTCAGTTTTTTCATTGTAAATTCTAAGACTGATTGTAAGGCTGACTGTGCCTGTTGTCATTAGTTTGGTCATCTTCATAAATCCTTTTTTCCACTGAGCTCCTTGATTTCATTATTAGAGCTTGCAGATTATTTGCATTTTCAGCTATTGTAGTAGAAACAAACTTTGATGTCTCATTTACTTAGGGAAATTGTTTATGGTAAATAAAGTATGCAATTTGCTTTGCTTTTGATTATTACAGTTTTGCCAGAATCAATGGAAGGACACTGTGTAATTCTAGGAATTTCCTGTTACATATGTACTAATTGATGTTCTTTTTTAATAAAAAAAAATTAGTTAAAGCCAATGTAGATTTCCATATCAGAACTAGCACGCTGTTCTTTTACTTGGTTCAAATGCTGTCAGATATTACCTGAAAGTGAGGTCTCTGCTGTGTAAGTAGTAGCTTTGCTTGGTTTTATTTGGTTACAGTATCCTTTGTTAATAATGGGCAGATGTGAGCACGTTCCCCTCCAGCGTCATAATAGAGGCAAATATAGCAACGAACCTTCTCCTACTAGCCACCTGTTAGAACTGCAGTCAGATCCATACAGGAACAGAAGCAGCCATCAGTGTGTCCTGGGATTAAAGCCAAAAAGTAAAATTGTTCAGGAAACATTTATAAGCCCTCCATGGGAATGCACCAAATGTGGAATGGAACCGCTTCTCCTAGTCATGCATGCCCAGTGGGCGTAAGAAGAAAGGTTCAGGCATACACTTACAGTGACATAGCTTTACTAACAGCATACTCGGTATACAGTAGGTATGTGGAGGAAGTGAAGTTAGCCCACATGTGTGTATGACAAATATCCCTTAAATCATTCTCTTATAGAAATCTTGCAAGTTTTATATTGCTTTGTGCATAAGGTGTTTTCAGTGAGATAAACACGATCTATTGTAACAATGCATGTGTCTGATCTGTATGATTGATGTTTAAAATATACATTATACTTTCATAACCTATAGATCCACTCTTTTTTAAAAAAAACTGGATAATATCCAAATCTGCAGATTTTGTGGTAGTATGCTTTTTGGAGGAATATCTGTTCTCTGCTTTGATACATGTCTCTGTGTTTGATATATGTGTGTGTGATATATACATATATCAAATGATTTTATATTGTATATCAAATACTTTCATATTATATAAAAGTCTTTACTGAGTTGTTGCAAGGTTCTTCTGCAAGACACTGAACACAGACATTCCTAACTGATTCTGTTAAAAATGTTTTGGTCCTTTGTAGCTCTTAAATATCTCAGTAGAAAGGCTTTTTAAATGTCTCACCAATGTCTCCTAACTGCAGAGGAACAGTATGGAAATACCTTTCTCAGATACATTAATGCTTGCAGTACAATGGATAATCTTTATATTCTATGCAGAATATGCTATAAAGAAGTGTTCCTGGATCTGGCAATTGTAAATTGTTTACAGGCTTTGTAAACTTGAGGTTTTCCTGGCTTAATCCAAACAGATAGTTATTTCTCTAATTCATTCCAGGCACTTGCTTTGACATATTTTAATTAAAGACACACTGAAAAAATATATCAGTATAAAAGATCCAGTAGTACTTCTACATTGCCATTGATCTATAACTTTAAAACATGGGCAGAACACCTGATAAAACGGTGTCAGTATCTATAGGAGTGCACTGCTTATATTGAATCTTTGGCTGTTAAGCTACCAACAAGAATGGAAATTGCTGTTGTCAAATATGTGCTTGTTTCTTGGAACTGACATGTACTTTGTGCAGTAATTTAACCATGTTGTTGTAAAGTGTGTTATTTCATTTGTATTGAAATATATTAATAGTTTCTGGCTAATGGTTAGATCGGAGTTAGCAATTTCTGATGAAATACTAAATTGCCAGCTTTTATTCAGTGTTACTTAACATAGTTTGTAATGTCAACTGATTGATCTTTTTTTCTTTTCTTTTTTTTAAAATCTGGCAGTTAAGTTTGTTCGAGGTAACAGCATGAATATTTCCTTGTTTTATAATACATGCTTGTTTGGATCACATCATTCTACAGGTAGTCACTTGCACTGTATAATACTGTATTCTGTGGAGCCCTTGGTGTTCTCCGAGCTTGGTTGTTTTCTTGCAGACGTTTTAAGCAGCCTGTGAGTATTTAGAAAAGAATACATTTGCTTAACAGGAGTCAGCATAGATTTATCAAGAATAAGTCATGCCAAATCTTCTTGATCTCTCTTTTGGATAAAGCAACCAGTCTCTACTTGAATATCTGACCTTTCTCTGCCTCCCAGCTAGCCATTTAAGTGATAAACAGAGCTCTGACAGAAGCTGATTGTGGGAGCTGCTGCAGAGGCGGGTGGGGGGCATTGTCTTTGGATGCCACAGTTTTGCCTGTGAGTTGAAAGCCCAGGGAAGAAAACAGTGAGATACAGATAAGAGCTGCTGGAATATCAGGGAATTAGGAGGAAGCAAAAAGGTAGTTAAAAACAGCCTGGTCAAAGGAAAAGCTGTTGTTGCATAGCAAAGCAGAGAACAGAAGATGAACAGTCTGACAGAGCTGGAGTGAATAATCCTGCAAACACAACCACAAAAGAAATCTGCAGGGGAAAAAACAGACTGACTGTAGCTGGGACAGGGAAGAAAACTGTACCTAAAGGTAAAGAAATATATTTAAGCACTCGGTGAATAAGTAAATAGAATAATAGAAAAAAGTCTAGAGAATGTTATAGAGCTAGAAAAGTTGCAAAACAGGCAACCAAAAAGTTAAGGGGACTGTAGCCCCAGTGCAGGAAGGCTATGGCAATTGGGTCTTTGTTGCTTTGAATGAAGAAGATTAAGTGGAGACATGAAAGAGAGAGAGAGAGAGAGAGAATCATGCATGGATGGTATAGATAGTGTCCAGTGAAATCTTTCCCCCTCTGTCATGATGTTTGAATTCTAGGTCACCCTTGATCCAGCAGCATACAAATTCAGTAAGTAAGTAAGTAAGTAAGTAAAGATTCCATTTTGACAGGTGGCCTCTAAACGTAAATAAATGTGGCACATATATTTCCCTTTTCCCCTTTTATTGTTTTCTCTGTCAGTGTTTAGGGTACAAACTCTGCTAGGAAGGGCTTGGCTCTTTGATCTTAATCTATAAAATGCTGATTGAAGATATATAGTCATGTAACCTGGACTTCCACAGACCTCGTGTGTTCTATCAGATTTATGAAACTTCTGATGATGTGGCCTGCAAAAACTCGTACCAGTGTAAACCAATTAGCTTTTCAAGTATCATGTTGCTTTTCTGTCCTTTGGGCTCTGCACAAATTAATTTTTCATGCACATATGTACTAAGCAAAGTCAGGAATAATTGTTCTATTAATCGCATCCCCCAAAAAGCCGGTAACAAGGATCTCAGCTTGATACTATGTTTTGCTTTATAGAGTAGATTTTAACTCTTTTTAAAAACTGATTCTGTTCAAATGTGTTAGAATTATCTCCTTAAAAATGAGGCATTGGAAGGTACTGTCAAAGCTAGTTGTTATCTTTACCAGCTGTAACTCATTAGCTCATACAGATGGGGGGACAAGGAGCTGAAGAGCTCAGTACAGCCAGCCTTTTCAGCAACAAAGAAAACGAAAGCATTCCTGTGTAACAGTCTTCAGCACTTATCTCTGTTTTCTGGTACTATATGTGCTGAACTAAAGCAGCTGTTACCCCCAGTTAAGAGAGAACAAACTCAACATGCCGTGAAATTACCATACTGCCATTCACCTTCATTAGGGTTATATTGCTATGAGCTAGCATGGCTAGCCTTTGTATGAATAATTAAGTGAAATTTTGCTTTCTGATTTTTGTTTTAATCTTACAATATTGACAAACAGCAGGCCAATATTTGGATGTATTTCAATCACAGGTCGAACCATAAAATATTTTGCTTTTATGCTTTTCCATGTTATAAAAAGATAAGGTGGAACTTTAAGGGTGTCTTTTAAATAAGTAAGTGTTTAATGTTAAGCAATGCTCAGTCGTTGGCATATACTGAGTTACTTTAACAGATTTTACAGATAATGGTGAATTTATTCTCACAAGGAAAAATTATTCTGCTTTGAGAAGCTACATATTTTTATTCTTCCATGACTGAAATATCACCTTATTTGTGGTGGAATTTGTGAATTTCTCAGAAACTATTTACATGGTACTGTTACATTCCGTACATCAATTTAATAATCTGCACACAAATGAAGAAATAGTTCGGGTTGTTTCTGGAAGGCTATTGCTCAATAATCAAATGTTTATGTACTATAGTATGTTTGCAGCTATGTTTTTGAAGTAATCCCTAAGTACAACATGTACATGAAGAGGTTTAGTTAGAGAGTCTATATGTAAAACATTGTGCTTGCCGATAAAAGCTTAACCTTATCCTTGTTTTAGAACTGATAGTTTTAAATAGGAACCCTCTTGGTTCTCACTAGAAAATACATTATGCATAAGGTCCAGGTTCAATACCAGAAGGGATTCAGTTCAGGTAAGGTTAAGAACAACCTGTTTGAAACTTGGAACAGCTAGCCCTTGGCAATGTAAATGGTACTGAAGCCTGATATCCTTTGTCTTCTCATGAAGGACTTTGGTTCTATCTGGGTATGGCAAAGAGGATAATTCTACATAATGGAAAGGAAGTCACCTTCCTGATTTTAAGAAATGGATCTGGAATATGAGTTTGTTATCTCTTTTTTAGAACACAGAAAATTTTCAAAAAGAGGCAACAAACTCATATCCTGGATGAACTGAGAAAATGGCGTAGTATGTTGCTGTATGGTCTAGATTTAATGGTAAGCTTAACAACTGATAAGCTTAATTTTATAAAGGATCTTTCATATGGATCTTATCTGTGGTTTTATCATAAGGATCTTTCTGTTAGAGTTTTTTTTTTTGTTACACTTAGCTATTTTAATTATATAATACATTTGTTTTTTCTTCACAGTATAATCACTATTTAATGTAGACTCTTTTCTTTCTTACTTTTATAATTTTTTGTCGTTGGCTTATTTTAAAACAAATAACATTTTTAAAAAGTACTGAAACCTGATGGACCAATGGATTAGCTTCAGAATGAGGTAGCTTCTTATTTTAAGATAGTCTGGTTCAGTGTTCCATGGCTATTTTATATGGCTCTTGGACCAGAGAGATATGTTATATCATCAGGTTAAGCAGCAGCATCTGTTGTCATTTTCCTATAATATTTTGTCATTCTTAGACAGTAAAATCTAACAATCTTTACTGCAGAGGAGGCTGAGTATCAGGAAGCATCATAATACATGAGATATGTATCTTCCTAACCCATTCCCCAGTGACCCAAAGCTATGTACAGCACACTCGACCAGAAGATAATATTACTGTTGAATCTGCTGTGAAAGGCAGAACTTTCTTTCATTCCGTATCACGTTTATTAGCAGGCAGCATTGAAAAGCAATGTAATGTAGCAATTTAATATTGTAATACCTTAATGAGGAAGGTGTCCCAGGACCAATACAGTAATTAAAGAGAAGAAAATGTATGTATCAGATACTGCCGTTTATTGATTGGAGAATAAAGAACATTGAACAGTTGAGGCAAAGAGTTTTGCTAACACATGATTGAAGGATCTGAGCGTACAGCAATTCTGTAGCGGAATAACATATAGGGTTGTGATATGCCTGAAGTGTGGCTGGGATTCACTTAATGTAAAGAATAAAAGTCAGTGAGACTCATCCAGGAGTTTTGTTTACCTCTTAATATGTAGAATCATTTAGGAAATGCTGTCATCTGTCTTTTCTCTGGAATGTAAGGATGAAAACTGCTTAAAATCAATTTTATGTTTAATCTTGTTTTCCTTTAGGTCAGTAACAGATCCACGAGATGGAAAGAGAGTTGCACTCAAAAAGATGCCCAACGTCTTCCAAAATCTGGTCTCTTGCAAAAGGGTCTTCCGTGAATTGAAGATGTTGTGTTTTTTTAAGCATGACAATGTAAGTGGCCTGTAACTTGTTCTTGATAAAAGTTCCTTTTTCATGTATTTTCATTATATTTTTTGGGTTACTGGGTTTTTTTTTCCATTCAAGTTACAAATATTCATAGGCATTAAGAAAACAGACAATTTCTGAATAAGTTACATCTGATATCAGTAGAAACAAAGCTTTCACAGAACTGTGGAGACATCTGAACCACAAACCTAAATCCGGTTGAATCAGCTTTGTATGTTGCAATACACTTGTTCACCTGAGATAACTAGCCAGTGCCCCCAAGGGAAATGTATAAAAATGACACATTATATCTGAGCTTTTTCCTTTACTTCCTAGGACCCTAACGAATCAATAGCTTGTTTGCATGTTGCCCTAAGCCATAGCTTATTCTTTGTGCATGAAAGGAATGAACCTCAGTGAACCTCATGTGCTCCTCTTCCCAGGCATCCCAGAGAATTTTGAAAGCTTTCATTTCGACTTCAAATTAACCACAGTTTGTAATCGGTCTGGAGGGACTGTAATATTAACTGAGGTTAGTTTCGAACAAGCTTCAAACCGTAAATACTGAAGGGGTTTTTTTTGCTTAAACTAATAATAGTTGACACTACAATTCTGGGTCTAGAAGCTATGGCAAGGTCAATTAATAAAAAAAGATGTCAGCCTTGATGTCATGAGTAAGGATGGCGAGCAGGGGGCTCCCACCCAGACTGTCAAGCGCATGCGTAGCACTGAGGAACTGTTCAGCCATTCAAAGAGACACAGATCGGGACCGCCTTAACCTTTGGGGTTTATATGGCTGGGTTTTCCCACGCTTCCTCAGTTTGTTAGGATTCTTGTTAAGTACTACTAATAAATATTAGAGACCAAGTCATTGTCTCAGTGTATTTCCTGGTAATCAGGACACTTTATCTCCTAATGTACCTCGTTCCAGGTAGAGGCATATTGTGGCCATTTATGCCGTCATGCCAGATTATAGTTTAGCTTGATGACAAAACATAACCAGTCTTAGAGAAGGGGAAAAAATAGCAATGTAACTAAGAAAAGCTAAAAAAAGGACTGATGTAATGTAGTACAGGCATCCTTCAAGCATCTAAATAGGAACACATTAGGAATCAAGCAAAGCCAGTACTTCAAGTAGTCCTGTATGAATATTCCCCAGGACCCATGGATGAAACTCAAGTTACTCATTCCAGAATCCCCCGGCAGAAAACTGTCATATCTTATAACCTAGTGCCTTTTTTCCTTTTCTTTTTCCTTTCCTTTCCTTTCCTTTCCTTTCCTTTCCTTTCCTTTCCTTTCCTTTCGCAAAACGTTTGCAAGAATCTAAAAGTATGATCCTTTGCAAGTATTTCATTTAAAAGCTTGCATAGGATTAAGTCTTCTTAAGGTGAGTAGTAAAGTGTTGATAGACCCCTAGTACAACGTTTCAGATTGTGAGCACTGGGGCAGGAAGGCTAGTTCAGGTCTGACTTAAGCTATAAACTCAAAAGGCACCTGAGGGAAACTGTTATCTTGCAGCTTCAGCATTACAAAGACAGTAATTCTAGATCTATCTTAATTTTATGAGGACTAAGAATCTATGTGAACTTTTACATATTTCTTATTAATGGCAATATTTTCTGTAAAAATCCAAGAAAAGAATAATTCCAAGTATAATGTGTTTTACTTTGTTTCTTTAAAGCCAGCCTATTCAAATTGTTGTTCATTGAAATTTACAGCAGAATTAAGACAGTAGTGCCATGCGGTGTACTATTTAAAAAATTGGCACAACTCATTTTACTTCAGTGCTGTTAATTTACAGCACTGTTAATTTTGGCTCCAGAAACCTGATGTGCTGGTATGTTAATGGTTCTGGAGAATGTATGATGAAATGCTGATGAAAACAACTTTTAATGGTAACTATGCAAGCATTGTAGTGGAGAATGAAAGGGTAGCTTAAATGTGTATTTGTATTCACAACCTCACATCGCTGTCTCGGATTTGTGCTAGTCTGAAACTGATCAGATTCTACACATTGCAGATCCAGGTCAGTTTTGATGTTTTCTTTGCCTGAGGATGATTCTTTGAAGTTGGTCTCTGAGTAAAGCAGTGAAAAGAAAACAGGATGCTAGAGGTTATTTGTCCTTAACATTTAACAGAAATACAATTTTTATTATGGTTCTAAAGTTGCTACTTTAAACTTTGGCTTACTAGGATGCAAAAACATTACAACTGTATATTAAATGAACCTTTTTAGCAGCACAAATGTTTTTCCTGAATTTTAAACAAACGAGGGCCATGTATGGATTACACTTCTTTTCCCTCATACAGAGAACTTGTTTGCATAAAAACCCAGTTCATTCTCTTTGGGACAACCAGGACCATATAGATTAAATGCTAATGCAGCTGCTACCCAGGCTCCCTAAAGAGAGCATTTGACAATTCTGGAATAATATTGTTCCCTCCTTTAACCAGCCTGTTGTCCCAGTGTTATTTGTGATTTGGTATAACTAAGCTGGAGTGATATAGCTGCACTTAGAGTGTTGTACCGTAACCCTTCTTCCATGTCACCACTTGACCATGGAACTCATTGAATTACTTTTCTCAGCCCAACCTATCTCACAAGAATATTGTGAAAGTTAAGTTTGATATGACCCATGTATGTCACCCTGAGCATATTAAAGGAAAGAATATAAAGTCATAAATCACAACCCTGGTAAAATGAGGGAAATTGCTCCAGTGAATAACATGGTGGCTGGAACAAGGCATTTGTTCCAGTCTTGGTTCATTGCCTGTACAACAGCCTTTCTCAAGTTTTTGACCCTGAAGGAACCCTTGAAATATTTTTCAGGCCTCAGGGAACCCATGCATATTCAGGCTCAAGAATAGGCCAGAAGTCACAAAATTATTATATTTGTTTCATGTGTAGGCCTGTGTATATGCATTAACAGTGTTCTTAAACTGAAAATAAATTACTTCTTTAATGTAAAGTTGCCCAAATTTGAAATAATTTTTTAAATAAATTGTGATTTCCCAGGGAACCCTTAGTGACCTTTCATGGAACCCTAGGGTGCTGCGGAACCCTGGCTGAGAAACCCTGCTGTACAGGTTTACACAACTTGGCTTTTGTGGTTTTAAGCTGGGCAATGAATATGTGTTTTCTATTCTGTTAAATAAATGTTTCTCATTAGTTCCAAAGATATTAGTTTCCTAAAAGAATGGAATAGAAATCAAAATGGCTTTTTGCTAGTCATGTATATCCAAAGGGGTACTCCAATGCCAATGTCATGCGCTGCCTGCCTCTGAATAATGCACAGACACTGGTTCGATGGATCAGGCTCTGGTTTATTCACAGCGCAGTTACAGCGTCGGAAGAAAAAAGCTGAGAGTGACAGGAGCGCGCCGGTGCGGGGTTTAAATACCCCGCGCCGGTCAGCGCCCCCTCACTCGCGGTCACGTCACCCCCCTTTGTCCAATACGTTGCCCTGCCGGTGGGTGAGGGGTTGTGAGGCCCCGCTGGCGTTCCGGGATCGCCCATCATCGGGTTTTCTATTCATCCGGTGATTGCTGTCAGCTGGGCGATCTCCGTTGTATTGGCGCTGATGGCTTGGGTGTGCTCCGTGATCCGTTTAGTTATTGTTTGTTGGCCGTTAGTCGTTGTGAGTTGATGGCTACTTATCTTGAGCCCCTTCTCCTATTTCCTTGCTATTGTCATGTGTGCCATTGCGCTGATGACTTCAGCTCAACGGCACTCATGACAGCCAAGAACAATAAACTTAATACAGTATAGGAATCAACAAGCTTTACTGGAATAGCTACTGTGTTCGGTTGCAAAAGAAGGAAGTTTTCCAGTGTACACAAAATGTCAGGTCAGTTGATACGAAAGTATGTTTTATCTCAGACTTAATTGTACAGGAATATGGTGACCTCAGTTTTGTTACTAAGGCATGGTTGAACAAAGAAGAAGGAATTGAGCAGTTGGTGCAGCACCACACACAGCTCAAGAGGCAAGGAGGAGGATTAACTTGGTCTATAGGGAATCTTTTCCTCCTGGACAAGTTCTGTTCAGCATTCAGTTATCTTTCAATATCTGTACTTGCTGTTGACTTTTCAAGATAGGATTTGAGTTAATCTGGAACACCGCCTGCCTCTCTATCAGTTCGGCTAAATTGAATCAGAAATTTAAGAAACAAGCAAACTAAGAAATGTGATAGGATCAAGATGCTTGTATCATATGCCATTATTGGCACAATGAGAAATCATCATGTTCTTCTGAACTGGGAAGATTAAGGGGATTTCATAAGAAATCCCAAGGTAATTCAATAATATGTTATATAGCTATTTTGTGACAAAGATCACTGAAATATCCTAATATTTTTTTTAAAAACCCAACCAAACCATGATATATGCTAAATAAGGAAAAATATTTCTTTGTAAAATAAAACTAAAATACAGATAGTGATTTTACTTGATTGGACTTTGGCAAGGTTAGTGAATATTTAAGTGCAATACCTGCAATCCTGGGTTGGCCAGCTTTAGACTCAAGAGTAGTTATTGGGAAAGCTGCTTATAATAGTCAAGTTTTGTCTATGAATGGTTGCCAAGTGACTAACCCTAAATGAGCAATTCTGTCCAACATACCCCCCCCACAAAGATAGCATTTTAATACTGAAATAATGATAACAGAGGCCAATATAACCCAGAATTCATCAACCCACTCTGTAGTTATGCTTTATCTAATTTTTCCCTTTCTCTGTGAATATCATCTAGACCTCATGCCAGGGGATAGCTTATCTCTTTTTAAAAAATATTCAGTCATATGTTGGTCAGTACTTACATTACATCTGTCATCTGATACAGACACTGCAGATATAGAATCTGTGCTCTGTTCTGGCAGATGCAAACATATAAAGGCAGATGTTACAACTATCAGTAAGGAAGTCTACAGTAAATAGACATAGCTTGTTGTGCTAGCAACACTGTCAGAACCAACTATAAACTCCAGCTGGGAAAAACCAGGTGGATGCAGGTAAAGCAATCCAACAAAACAAATCAACCCTATACAAATGGAAATATAAAATATCCTAATATTGCATTGATTAAAGGACTAAGACATTGTGCCTTGAGAAATTAAACATGATATGTACTGCAGACACTGGGATCAAAACACACTATTTCTGCTAAATCAAGAGAACCTTTTTCTTTGCTGCATAAGTTCTCCTAGTAAGGATTTCCTCCACTTTGTAGAGAGAGGTTAGGGCAGAACCATACATGCTTATCTCTGTGTAGGTAATAAGTGGAGTATTGCAATGTACTTCGTGGAGTGAGTGCAGAAAAGGCAACCTGGTACTCTTCATGTGTTTCAGACTACCGTTTCCTTAACCATTCCTCCAGGATTATAACATAAAGGTTTATTTAAACCTCACCAGCAAACTCATTCTTCTGTGAATTCCCTAGTAAAAATTCATTACAATAGCTTACCAGCAATCAAGCTGAATCTCCTGATTAGGAAGTTCTTATTCCTTCTACCAAGTTCAGCCATAGGAAAAAAAAAATTTAAAGGTATTTTGGATCTTTCTGCCCTAAATCTAGAAATACAGAATTTTTTTTAAAAAAAAAAAACTCTGCCAATTCCAAAACACAAAGTTTCTTTTTTAAACTAATGATGTCAGATCTCTAGATATTGCCACCCAAAGTTGCTTGTTTGTGAGATGGGTGTCTATATAAATTAAACAAACAAACAAACAAAGCAAAATATTATTAGGAAACAGGAATGCCTGAAAAATAAGGGAAGGCATCAATCATGCATCCAGAATTCCAAACATAATCAGTACAGACAACGTATCTGAATTAGTTACTTATTACCTACTTGAATATAATACAGGATTTCAGCACATATTTAGAGATTTTTACAAGGGGGACGGTTGGAAAGACATCATTGTTAGGTACCCTTCCTTCTTGAGCACTATCCTCAGTTTACTGAATGAGGATAACTGAAAGCCTGCTGTTTCAGATGTGTTACTTCGACCAATGAAGCAAAATGCTCCATTTCTCATACCCATAGTCTAACCAGCAATCAGAGATTTATTTAGCAACTGAATCTACCTTCCTGAGGACCTAATGACAAGTTTTGATTAATTTTCACTAGTGCTATAAGAATTTGGGGCAATTGAAATTCAAAAATGAATTCTGTCTGTTCAGTTTTCTCAGCATGGGGTGGGTGTACCAAATGCTTTAGGTGGCACTGTTGTGTCATACCAGAAACTAAGGATTTGTCCCAGTTTACCATTGTCCATGCTGCCTGGGGCTGATAGGGATGCGAAACGTCAGATTGCCCACTCATTGATCGGGCTGTCAGTTCTGGGGCTGTTTTTGTTGACTCATGAGATACAAATATTAATGCCGGCTGTGTTTCCCAGTGTGTCTCTGAGACCAATTTAAAGGGCTGGTTGTAATTTTTAAAGCCTTAAATCATTTTATTTCAAATTACTTTAAGGACCACTGTTACTTGTACTCTTCCTACCTACACTTCTTCAACATAGGAATGTCTCATTTGCTGTCATGGGTAATTAAATGAATAGATCAAAGAGGTGGACTTTTACATTATCATCCTACACCTCTGGAATGAGCTGTTCTGAGTGTTCATCAGAAGCCTTCTCTGAAAGTCAACTGACTGTGTTTTACTTCGCTTTCATTGAGGGACAAAGCTCGGTTCAACTGAGCATTACATTTGAAAAAGATTTTATTGTTGCAGATACTCCCAAGTCCCACTGGAAGTGCTCAGGATGAATAGTTTCAGTGGACTTCTGAACTGTTTTGTGTGCCAGAATATTAGCCCTTGTCATTTCTCATCTTGAAAGCTGGTTGTTGTTGTGGGCATCTTTCAAATTGGAGGGGTACATTTTGTTCATTGATTTCAGGTTGTAGAGCTTCAGTGCATTAAGCGTAATGTAGTTTGACCAGCTAAATACAATTAATAAAGCAACATAGAAATACAATTAATAAAAACTGCATATTGCACAGAATTTGTTTGTTTGTTTGTTTGTTTGTCAAATTTCATCACCGCCCATATCCCTCAAAAGAGGGACCCTGGGCAGTTTACAGTAGAGCGAAAAAGAGATTAAAATACAATAAAAACAAGAATGTTTTAGAAAGGACCTTCCCTCTGGTGCTCAGGAAAGAAAGGGAAGTGTCTCTTCTGAGACCATGCCTGTTCTGACATTTCAGTGATAATCTAAAACAAGTTTCTTTCTTTGGGAATATTGTTTCTCAAATGCAGGTGTATGCCAGTTTAGTGAAGCAAAACATTAGCTTATAGTGGCAGTGTCCATAGTAGATAATGCAATGAGGAACTGAAGGTGATTAAATAATTTTCAGTGATTCCTGCTTGCTTCTATGGTGGCTGGGTTAGTATTCTTTGCTGATCAAAAGTGAATACCACTGAACGTCAGTGCCCTGGGAAAACCTTTGAACTGTATGGAAGAACACATCTGAAATGCGGCTGTGGAGGATCATCTTGGAAATTTAAATGCTTTGGAAAGAGATACTGTGTCAAATGATATTTACAGTTCTGGATTAAAGGATTGTATGCAATTACAGGTAGTCCTCACTTACAGGCCACCCATTCAGCAACTGTTCAAAATTGCGATGGTGCTGAATGAGTGGTACTTAGGACCAGTCCTTGAAGTTCCAGCCATCACACCACCCCTGCGGTCACATGATTGCAATCTGGGTGCTTGGCAACCAGCTCACACTAATGACAGTTGCAGCACCCCATGGTCATGTGATCACCATTTGTGACTTTCCCTGTTGGCTTCCCACAAGCAAAGTCAATGGGGAAGCAGGCAGGGAAGGTCGCAAGTCTCTCCCACCCAGCAGCAGCCACCCCTGGGCCTGAAATCTCTCATGTGTGCTACTGCGGCCACCCGCACAGCCTCCCTGACCCAGCAGCAGCCACCCCCAGGCCTGAAATCACTCCCACGCACTGCTGCAACCACCCATGCACCCTCCCTCGCCCAGCAGCAGCCACAACCGGGGCCCAAAAATGCTTGTGCGCCACTACAGTCACCCATACACCCTCCCTCACCTGGCAGCAGCCACCCCTGGGCCTGAAATCACTCATGCGCACCGCTGCAGCCACCAGCACAGCCTCCTTGACCTGGCAGCAGCCACCCCGGGCCTGAAATGCTTGCGCACACTGCTGCAACCACCCGTGCACCCTCCCCCAGCCCAAGAATGCTCATGTGCCGCTACAGTCACCTGCACACCCTCCCCCGCCTGCTTGCAAGCTGCCTGGGACTTGCAACTTCCTGCCAGCTTCCCCAGTGACTTTGATTGTTGGAAGCTGGCAAGAAGTTGTGAGAAAGTCCTCGCTTAACGACCTGCAATTCTCACTTAACAACGGCAACAGGGATTGCCGGGATTGCTGTCACTAAGTGTTGCGGTCATGTGACATTGCGCTTTACGATCACTTCACTTAGCAATGGAAATTCTGGTCCCAATTACTGTTGTTAATTGAGGACTACCTGTAGTGTTTTTAGTGTTCATTTAAATTAGGTCTCCTGCTCTAGAAGATAAGCATGGAAATATTCACTGCACTAGAATATATTAAGCACTGAAAGATATAAAGATATCTTGTTTGTTTGTTTGTTTATGTTAGATATGAAAGCATAGCCAGTTGTACAGTGGTATTTTTTTGTTAGCATACATAGCTTGACCTTATCATTCCCTTGAATCCACTACGATAAAATGTCAGCGTTGCTCTTTCTGTTGGTGAGTTTCTCTCTCAAGTTTTCAAAGTTTATATCACCCTACCCTCCACCAAAGGCGTAATTGCAAATTGAAGATATTTTGCCTTTGTTTATTCATTTCCCTCTGTAAAACGAGGCTTTAGTAATCAAATCAGCTTTCATCTTATTTCCTAGGTACTCTCTGCTCTCGACATACTCCAGCCACCACACATTGACTACTTTGAAGAAATGTATCCTAAATGTTAAATAAATAATTGCATTTGAGGTAGGTGTAATTAATTCTAGCTTATAAAACTGCCTGCTGATTTTGGACTTTTCGTCTCTGAGCCTCAGCATCTGGAAAGGCGATATGTGGAGGCCAGCTGTTATAGACCATCTAGCAAAACGTTGTTATAAGAATTGGTTGCTGAAGGAAGGAATCGGAGGGGTGTGTAGATATTTATGATTATTGTTACAACAATTGAATACATCAGCCTGCTTCATGGGTGAGGCCTCAGGATTTTTCCCCCAAATTTATCTTTGATCAAGTATAGAAAAATACCCAGAAAATGGCTGCAGATTAGTGCCTTGCACACAAATGCTCATATGGTAGTTTGATGTATATAAATGATGCAGAGAACTGTTAACAAGCATATCTTGAAATGCAATATTTATGTTCTTTGTTACATTTTAATGATCCTGTTGTCCCTCACATAAGGAGGGCTGCAATGTAAAGGTAAATTTCTTTCAATGCCAGAATATGGTATTTATTTTATATTGAATAACACAGAGCATGAAGCTGCTGTAGCCCTAACCCTGGACTTCTTTCCAGTGGAGATTTTGAGGAACACTAAAAAAAAATCCTGTAAAACATTTTGTTTGTAAAAAACTGAAATGTTTTTAAGATTAGGATTCAACCTTGCCAAACATGTAGTATAAAGTTTTTTATTTAAGGCAATCTGCAGCATTAGAAAAGTATTTTTATGTATACTATTCATTTATATAATACTAAAATCCAATATGCATTCCCATGTATTCCTATGTATTCCATCTTCTTTACAGAAAAATCCTGTGGCCTTGCTTCCTTGTAAATTGCTGCTTGCTTGTTTGGGATAACCTTTGATCTAGTTTAGAGATGTGAGAAACAGACATTCTGCATCTGCCCTTTTGTTTATACAAAACAAAAGCTGCAGTCCTATAGTTTAAGACCCATCATGCTCAAATAAATATAGGTAAAATTCTGCAGTAAGGCAGGTACAATTATGAGGCTGTGAGGGTTGCCCTTCAAAAGTCATAAATGTGCCAGATAGAACAATTGAAATGGTCTTTTAATTCAATGCTGCATTTTATGTTGTTAAAGCATAGGAAATGTACTCTTATATATATTTAAACTTTTCCTAAAATTGTTTCTTCATGCCCATAGCTCCAACATCTCCAGAAATGTTACATCCTTCTCTAAATCAATTTACTCTGCAAGAAATAACTACCTTTGATCTAGAAATGTAGATACAGAGATTAGCTTTAGGGGTTTCACGAGTAGCTTACTTCAGTTCTTCAAAATGCTTCTGCTTTAGATTATGGCCAGGATTCATATCAGGTCAGTTGGGTTCTAAACTTTCAAGAAAGGATTTCCCCTTTTCTGGTTTTCCCCAATTTACACTTCCTTCCATTTCTGAGTACTATAGTGAGGATCAAGCAAAAATAGGTTCCACTGCCACAATATCAAAATTGTGTCAAAATATTGATCTGACTTATGTCTCATACCAGTGTGGTATAATGCTTGAGGTGCTGGACTAGGACTGAGGAGAGCCATGTTCATCCTCAGCCATGGAAGCCCCCTGGGGGACTTTGGAACGCTCATTCTCTCTCAGCCCATTGTGCCTCAGGGATGTTGTGTGGAGAAAAATTGGAGGAGAAAGTGTTACATATACTGTCTTGTGCTCTTGGAGAAAAAGTATGATGTAAGTCAATGAAAGAAATGAAATAATAAATATCAATTCTTTTTAAACTGACCACAGGCAATTCACAATCAGATGTAGTTTGGTAAATTGCAGCTATTTGATTCTTAAGTTTTAAAACCAAAGCTTAAAGAGCTGTTGGCATAATATAAATATTATATAATATAAAAGACTTATGGATATCTGGTGTTGAAGACTCTGCACTTTAATTTCATCTTCAGTTCCTCTAGTAGGAAGTGTGTCTGAGGACATAGCCATGTAGCAGGTGGCCTGCAATTAATGAATTATCATGTGTTGTCATTATACTTAAAGCATTCTTTCTTTCCTAGTGTTCATTGCAAATGTTTTAATGTAGAAATGAGCATTACTAGTTCTTTAGCTTTTCTTCCTTTTTTAAAACCCTTGCATCTTAGTAAATCTAAACTTGCTATTATTTCTTTTTGTGAGTTCTGGATGGAGGGGGAGGCCACCAAACCCAGGACAGTGATTTAAATAAGATTTGTTTTGTTCCTCTTAGGAAGTTTATCAGCTTAAAAATCTAAATGACAACAGTCATCTTATATTCATCCACTTAATCTATTGCTATATTTAGAGCTAATTTAAAATGAGAGACTAGGTTTTTGCTGAGAAAAGGTTTGGAAAGACTTTTTGTCTTATTTGAGGAAAAACTAAGAGTAGGCAAAGAATTTTTAACATGTACTCCTTTCTTTTTTCAGAAACTCTTGGCTGTGATTCATTTTATAGCAAAATAAACGTTTTTAGAAATGTTTGAAACATTAAGAACACGGTCAATGACAAAATGCCTTGTGTCTAGATTGAAAAAAGTCTGTTCGGAGACATTAATATGTAATGGCTAAATATGTTGCTATTTTTGCTCTCTGTCTTTCTAGATTCTGGAGGGAAGTTTTAAAAAGAAGGATGGGGAAAGGAAACTTGTTTATTCTCATTTTAATCTGAACATTATTCACTCTTAAAGAAATATGCACTCTGACTTTTTCTTCTTCCAATTTTGTAATGCATATCTGCACTTGAAAAGATGTATGTAGAAATTCATAGATCAGGAAAATAATGCTCAAAAGGAAAATTGCTTTCCAAAAACGAAAGTAAGAGAAACATACATGCATGTATTCAGAGAAAGGTACAAAAAATACAATTCAAGGTTCACGTGAAGTATAAAAAGCACTCAAAGATGCAGAATGAAATGAACCAAAGTTAAGGCTGAAAAAAATGAAGAACTATTTTTTCTGATGTACTGAGTGTACGGCATGAGCAGTTTATTTTAACATGTAAAAGTGTGTATTTTGTGATTGGAAAAAGCAACTTTTTTATTTAACAGACATTTAATAGACATTTAGAGACACCTCTTCCTTCTGAACAGTCTGTTGAATTGAGGGTCTGCTGTGTATTTCCTTTTTTCTCCTCATGGCTTTGATTTCTTCAGTTCACTGTTTCTTACCCCCTTTCTGCTTATTGCCATTTCCACTGTGGCCACTACAATGGAGTGAGATAGTTATTCATAGGACTCAAGATGATATCCATATGTATAATTTAATTACGATATAATAGTCCACAGAGCCCGAAAACCTCTAGTATAGATAGTTGCTGAGCTATTTTAGTCTCTATCACTGCAATGTAGCTTCCTATGATCCTGTCTTGTCCAAAGAATTGTAGAAAAGGTAATACTAAAGGAAAAAGCAGACACAGAGGCAGGATTTCCCTGTGATATGGACTGTGGAATGTCATGTTTGTTGGATCCAATTGCTTTTCTATGCTGATGCTCTTCCTGTAACTGTAGATTTGCTTCTCAGGGCTGTATAAATAGTGCACAAGCTCCACAGAATGGCTATCCCCACTTAAAATAAATTTCTGCCTAAGGCAAACAAATAAAGCCTGTGCTGTCACAAATGTTTGCCTGTATAAGGACTTTTTTAAAGGAAGGGAAAAGTCAGCCAGATGAAAATAATTTCACAGAGGCGCTGACATTTTTGTGACTTTGTGCTTTTCACATCATTGAACTAGACTGACAGACACAAAAAGCCTCTGCCCATGATATAAAGATGCTTTTTCTGTTATTAACATGTAGTAATCAGTTGAGCTTGAATCTTTGCAAATACAGGTAGTTCTTGTTTAGCAACCACAACTGGGACTGGCAACTTGGTTGTTAAGTGAAGCGTTCACTAAGTGAAACTGACTGCACTTATGATCTTACTTCAGCTTTTCTTTGCTTTACAGACCTGTAAAAGTCATAAATGTGAGGATTACTTGCAAAGTTACTTTTTCATCACCGTTGTAATTATGAATGGTCGCCAAACAAAGCAGTCACTAAACAAGGTCTACCTGTCCATTTAGATAACTGGAAACACCTGTATCCCCATATTTGTGTTGCAAGATTTAATCCAATTAAATCTTATTTGCAAAAGAGATTAAATCCTTCATCTTGAAGCAAGCATGAAATATTGGCCAATTTGACATTTCCATCATTTTTAATAAGAATGCAAAAAACATTATTCATTGGTTGATTTTCTGCCATCAAGTCAGTGTCAGCTCTTAGCAACTACATAGATAGACCTTCTCCTGGATAGTCTCTCTCCACCCTGGTCCTTCAGGTCTCCCAGTGGTGCACCTGTCACCACTGTAATTGAGTCCATCCCATCTTGCTGCTAGTTGTCTTCTTCCTTTTCCTTCCATGTTTCTCAGCATTATGGACTTCTCAAGAGAACTTGTTCTTTGCATAATGTGTCCAAAATATGATAATTTGAGTCTGGTCATTTGTGAATCCAGTAAGATCTCAGAATTGATTTGTGCTATGAAGTGTAATAGACATTGTGTAACATCTGAATGTCTTTTCTAAGACCTTCATGCCTGTCTACTAGATACTAGTCTGCAGCATATTTCTTTACTGCTGTTCCTGTACTGTTGATAGTCAATCATAAAAGACACTGTCTACTACTTAAGTATCTTCATTGTCAGTTCTGGTTGCTCTATCTGTTGTCATTAGTTCCTAAATCTAAATCTTCTTTAGATTTAATCATCATCCCATTTTTTTACTGTGTTCCTTGACTTTATTACTAGAGCATGCAGATCCTTTGCATTTTCAGCTATCCAGATAGTGTCATCAGCAAGCACATAACTTTAAAACCATGGTAACTGTCTTCTAAGTCAGCCCTCCTCAATATATATTCAGTATGTAAGTTGAATAAATAAGGGAAGACTAGAGTCTTGTCTCATTCCTTTGCCAACCTGGAGCCGATTAGTTTCACCAAGACCTGTCAGCCTTCTGTAAGGCCTTAAAGACTTACAGAATGCACTTAGGATAAAAGTATGCAAACTCTAGGAACCGCTGCACATCTTTCTTGTACCAAGGGCACTATCAGTCCTGCAATGCTTGACTTTCATTGGATCCATGGCTAGACCCTGAGTGGAAGTATGGTACCCCAAAAATTCAACCTCCATGAGGTCAAATGTGCACTTCTCCAACTTTATATATAGCTGGTACTCCTGGAGTCATTACAGGACAGTCATACATGGACTGTAGGCTCTTGTGGTGGTGGTGGGTGGGGGGGACTGGGAGTAAATCAAGATGTCATCATGGTAAATAATAACAAACTGTTCCAGGAGGTCCCGGACAATTTAATTCATGAAGTGCTGAAAAACCACAAGAGCATTACAATACTCAAAATGCACACTATCACCACCATCACCCCAATGAGGCAGCATAACAGGATTTGGGAGGGATGCAAAAAAATACTTGAAATTTTTTTGAAATTAAAATTGCATGTGTACAAACATAATTGGATCTTTCAGCATTTTTATAACTCTTGAGATATAAGATGATAAAAAAAGGATTTTATTCCAATAAGTAAATAGATATTGTAAATTGAATTTAATGCACAAATGTATACAAAAGAGATATAGGTAGGAAAATACATCTAAAATATTAGCTTCCCATGTCTGATAAAGATTAGAGAATGATGCCATTATAGTATTTTTTGAAATGTAGTCACTAAAGTTTTCCAGTAGTTTCAGTGCTTTCAGCATTTGGAATAACAGAGTAGTTATTCTGTTCCTCTGAAATCAATCTATAACTCAATTTACTTGAATTTTTAATTCTTTTTAAAAAGTTTATCCTGAGAAAGTAATCTTCATCATCTTGAACTCAGTAGGTTACAATACTATTTTTCATAAAGACCAATCAAAATGTTCCCCAAAGTCTAAGCTTTCATGTTCTCCAGAATTTTAAATCAGGTAAGCTATTTTACGAAGGAGGGATCAGGAAAAGCAAGAATGTAACAAAATTGGGGCAAATGTTTCAGACACAAGTTTTGCTATATAAAATCCATCTCAAAATAGAGGTTGTGGTCTAAAAGAGCACATCCTTAAGTGAGATGGGCAGCTATGTTAAATAAATAGCTAGCTAGCTAGCTAGCAACCTTGGTTAACGTTAGGTGTTATATACATGATACCAATATGCTATTCTGTATGTTTTAGTTGAGTAAGCAACTGGCAAAGTGAATGACTGCAGTGGGGTAGAAAGTGATTCTGTTCCAGTGGGATGCCCATGCAGATGGGCCAGCATAGCAATAGCTGGAAGAAATGGGAGTTGGACAGGGACGGACTGAAGAGGGAGACAATCACAGGCTATGGAACTGGGTTCTTCAAAACTAAGAACTGAAACACCGTTCTTCAACCAATGTTGTTGAACCACAGCTCCTGTAATGCTCAGCCATCAGTGTTGCATTGGCTGGGGATGATAGGAATTGTATTCTAGCCTTGTTAGGAAGGATAGAGTGAATTCTTTTGCTCAGCCAGTGACCATACAGCAAGATGTGAATGAAGATGCTTGAAAACTTGGTGTGGTTGACACGACATTGCCTAGTTAGAAAGAGAATCTTAATCAGCCTGCCTGCTTCTGAAAATACAAGGAAGATGTACTACTGCGAAGCATGGTTTGCATAACATAGCCAGCTGTATGTGCGGCTATTAATATCTGATCCACATGTATTGCTATAAGTTTTTGGTTTTGAAGCTTTGAATTGAAGCACAGCTCCAATTATATTGCCTCTTTTACACATTTCACCTGCCTCAGGAAAACCCTTAATCTAGCAATTTGTCTCGCATGGTTGTGGAAGCTAGTTCTGGATTTTATTTTCATCTCTCCTATTGCTATTGTGTTAATCCATAGGCATGGCCAAGTAATACAAAGTGCTTTTGGGCAGAATTCCAGCTGGCTGCAAATTTATTTATTTATTTAAAAGATTTGTATGGCTACTCATCTTAAACACAACTCTGGGTGACTCACAACAATAAAACCAATAACTATAAAATCATAAACCATAAAACTATAAAAACAAAAGCCCAGCGCCTCAGTCATCCACTTGAGATGCCCCACAACCAGCATCAGATATCCTCATTGTATCACAGCGCCTGGTTAAAGGCCCAGGTCTTGATGGCCTTCTGAAAGGCTTAAAGGGTTGGGGCCTGCCAGATCACTGGGAGGAGGGTGTTCCATAAGGTAGTGGCAGCCATGGAAAAGGCATGCTTCCAAGGTCCCACTAGATGTCAAGATTTCAGGGAAGGGACCTGGAGCATGCCTACCTTACCTGATCTGGTAGGACAGGCAGATACTCTCAGGGAGAGTCGGTCTTGCAAATAACCTGGTCCCCTGCCATGTAGGATTTTAAAGGTGATAAACCAGCATCTTGAATTGCACCCAGAAGGAAACTGGGAGCCAATGTAGCTCACACAACAGAGGTGTAATGTGGGTGAATCTAGGAACATTTGGTACTGGGTGTACCGTTGCATTCTGGACCAGTTGTAGTTTCCAAATGATCTTCAAGGGCAGCCCCATGTAAAGTGCATTGCAGTAATCCAAACAGGAAGTGACTAAGGCATGAGTGACTGTGAGCAAGGCCTCCCGGTCCAGGAAATGGCACAATCGGCACACAAGACAAATCTGTGCAAAGGCTCCCTAGCCATGGCTGCCACCTGCTTGAGCAGGAGTCGTGAGTCCAGGAGGATCCCCAAATTGTGCACTAGCTCAGTCCAGTGTAACCCCATCCAGAGTCCAGGATGACAAATCACCAGACCCTGAGGGGCCAAAAACCCAAAGCCACCCCATCTTGCCAGGGTTGAGTCAAAGCTGGTTTCTCCCCATCCAGATCCTCACAGCCTTCAGGCACTTGGTTAGCACTGCAACCGCATCAGTTGCCTGGCCAGGGGTGGAGATGTATAGCTGGGTATCATCAGCATACTGATGATACCATGCCCCATGCCGTCAGACATCTCAGTGGTTTCATGAAAAGGGGGCCTTGGGCTCGACCTCTCCCCCCCCCCCGCAACACCAACTGAAACCAGTCATGGAGAAAGGAGAACCACTGCAAAACAGGGCCTCCCACTCCCAGCCCCTGAACCCATTCCAGAAGGATACCATGGTCGATGGTATCAAAAGCCACTGAGAGAGCCAGAGAGCCAGGACTATTGCGCTACCCCATCCCGCACCCTCCAAAGGTCACCAGCAAATCCCAGCTTCCTAGTACTTGAGCTGTGAAATGATATATCTTAATTTGTAGCTGACTGTCTAAGTGTCCTGCTACCCTTTTGTAAAACATAGCATTGGTCAGTTCGTCACTCTCTCCTGTTAAGTGATCAGGGCTACCTGAGAGTGTGTGTGTGTTTGTGTGAGAGAGAAAGAGAGAAATACACTCTTAAAACAAAAGTCAGTGCTTCTGTTTGTGCCTGTTGAGAATCCTGAGTTTCCTCCACTGCTGCTTCATGGCTCCGCCACATTTATGAAAGGTCCAAAAGCGAGCTGAGCTTTTGTGATAAGGTGAATGTCTTCATTTTGTCCCTTTTTCTGTCTTGTATCAGCAGAGAGAAAGCCATTTTAAAGGCTTATTGTATTGTTTTAAAACACTCCCTGGCAAGTATTTAATCTTTTCCTTTCTATAAGCCTGTTCTCTTGCAGAGATGTTTTATTTATTTATTTATTGAATTTGTCGCCGCCCATCTCCTCCAAGCGGAGGAACTCTGGGCGGTTTACAATATAAAACAATAAATATATAATAAAACTTCAATATAAAACACACTATAAAACAATAGTTTTATAGTTGATACCGTTGCTGATTTCTGGCAGTATTGCTGGTGAACAGTAGGAGTGCACAAGATTAAAAAAGTGGGGGGAGGGAACATATCAGAAGAAGGCAAACCACTTCCATAACACTTCCAATGAAACTTCATGGATACAATCGTCATCTATTTAGTTGTTAGATTTCTACCTTGTCTTTCCTCTAGGAACTCAAGGCCTCCTCAGTTTTCTTCACAACAGTAACCCTGTCAGAAAGATCAGGCTAGAGAGAATACCCATCCAAGGTCAGGCAGTGAATGTTCGTGACTGAGACTAGACTTCAACCTGGTCCTAGTCCCAAGCCTTAAACTCTGTACCACACTGGCTCTCAATCATCAGGCGTGGAGCTCAATCATTTTCTTTCTTTTCTTTTCTTTTCTTTTTTACATTTAGGAGGGTGAGGCAAGGTCTGCACAAGGTCCCCAAGAAGCAGATTGAGGTCACAATAAAATCTAAATTTAATTTCATTTATTTCCATTTACATTCAACTAAATTGAAATACAATTGATATTATATCAGTCATTGTATCAGAGTCACTTGGTGAGATGGGCAGCGAAGAAATGTGAGAAATAAATAAATGATTATCCTTTAGTCGCATGTATGTTCTCCTTCTGTCATTTAGAAATAGCAATTTGATAGCAACTTTTAGAAATTTCTAAGGGCTGCTCCTAAGGCTTTCAGGGGCTGCATATGGCCATGGGCTTTAGACTAGTTTAAGCTACCAATCCAAGCAAATATTTATCTAGTTTAAGCTAGATATATGGAATATCTAGATATAGAACAGAATATCTAGTTTAAGCTATTTTGATTAAATAGGAGTTTTGCAACCTCTTAATTGGGAGTCAGTTTACACACAACACTATTTTTATTGGCTGTATGCTTACGCTAGGGAAAGGAAAGTGGAGGATAAACTTTGCTCATATACTTCTGAATTAATTTTAAACCTGAGAATCAAGTCAGGAGTGAGGGCTGGGTGTCACTCTAATTGTACATGTGTCTGTAGAAAAGTGTGTTAAATAATTAAAAGTAGCAATATTAATAACATTTTCACACACTCTCATAAAGTCTCAAGGCTATTTATGTGGCCTTGTCACATTTTTGGTACAGTCTCCAACATACTGTTGAACAACTAGTAAGATCCTTAGCCTAGCAAAAGTTGTGCACCTGTTAACAGAAGTCATTTAATTCTCATTGACTTAAAGATGTGAACTGTTTTTTGGAAAAATATTGATATTTGGTGATTCAAGTGATATTTGGTGATTTGATAATTCTGTTTTTATAAACAGAAATCACTTGGATGACTCGTGTTTTATGATGAGCAGAGATATTGTCCCCCTAATGATTCTATGTAGCTTGGCTGATTTCTCAGTCAAGCCACACCAGCATGCTTAAAATTGCCTGAATCTTACGGTTTCTGAGTTTCACATAAATAGCACACGGTTCAGCACTGATATAGTTAAGTCCAGTAATAGGCCAATCACTAGGATAATACCATAATCCTGAGCTTTCCGTCTAGTGAGCAGTGCATTTAAGCTCTTACGTTTATGCAAGTTGTTTATGCACATGTGGCCTTTCTAGAATTGTTTGGTTTTTTTAAGACTGGAATGTTGTGAAGGGATTGAGTTTGAAAACAAGCTCAACCTGAAGCGAGTAATCAAAAACCCAAGCCCAAGTAGTAGTAGTAGTAGTAGTAGTAAATTTTATGTAGTGTGTACTTATATCTAAATGCAGAACAGGCAAAGCAATAAAATATAACACAATTTAAACCAATACCAGCAATAAAACAATATAATGATCAATATAAGACATTTCCAAATTCCAGTACAACCATTACACACACACACACACACACAATAAGAATGGAAAAGGCTTTTTTAGCCCTACAAATATATGGAAAGCTTCATAGATGAGTGTCTTATTTTTATACAGTTGGGTCTCCTTGAGCTGCGATAAAAATATGATAAAATAAATGTAGTGAAACTATTCCTTTATTACAGATATAAGACTAAATATTCTTCAAGTCTAGTTCCACTCCTGGTGACTTTACAGGCATGTCCATGTAATTTTCTTGGGAGTAGTTCAGAAGTGATTTGCCACAGCTTGCTTCTGGGATTTTTTTTTAACCTTCCAATTTTTGTAACACACAGCAGACCCAGTGCATTACAGTTATCTCCCATTCTAGTAATGAACAGGACCAAATCCTGCTTACCTTCTGAGCTGAGGCAGTTTCTCAAGATCCCACCATACAGGACAACTTTCATCTAGTGTCCAACCTCCCTTTTTTAGAGAAAGTGGTGGAGAAGGTGGTTGCACAGCAGCTTCAGCAGGCCCTGGATGAAGCGGATTATCTGGACCCCTTTCAGTCGGGATTCAGGCCTGGGAATGGGACAGAGACAGCATTGGTCGTGCTTTTAGATGATCTCTGGGAGCAGGATAAGGTAGTGCATCTGTCCTTGCTCTTCTTGACCTCTCGGCAGCCTTTAATACCATTGACCATGATATCCTTCTGGATCGGCTCCATGGGCTAGGAGTGGATGGCACAGTTTTGCTCTGGTTCGCTTCCTTTCTGCAGGGCTGGTATCAGTCAGTGTTGACTGGGAGTGAGAGGTCCCTCCTTGACCCCTCTTATGTGGAGTTCCACAGAGTTCAGTACTCTCTCCACTTCTATTTAACATCTACATGAAGATCATTCGTCACCATGAGGTGATGCCATTGGGCCTTCTTGATCTGGGAATTTACCTTTGGTACTGGATTGTGTCGGACTACCCCAGACAGACCCAGTGCGCAACCTGAGGGTCTTCCTAGACTCTCGTTTCCTGCTCGAGGAGCAGGTGGCAGTTGTGGCTAGGAGGGCCTTTGTACAGCTTTGTGTTGTATGCCAGGTGCACCCCATCCTGGAACATGAGGCTCTACTCACTGTCGCTCATGCCCAGGTCACCCCCAGAATGGGTTTCTGTTGTGCATTCTACATGGGGCTGCCCTTGAAGAGCATCTAGAAGCTTCAGTGGGTCCCATTTGCTAAGGAGCTCCATCTGGCAGGACCCAGGAGACATGCCTTTTCTGGTGTAGCCCCTGCCCTCTGGAATATCATTCCCCCTTCCATCAACCCTGGGGATCCCCTGGCAAGCCTGCAAAGGGTAAGTCATGGTTGTCCTCCTGCTATCTTGGGGTTCTTTTATGTTTTTATTCCTTTAAGTTTTTATTTTTTGTTGTTGTTGTTTATATCTGATGTTTTTGTATTATGATATGATTTTAATTGTTGTTCTGCTTGTAAGTCACTCAGAGTCACTTTTTGTGAGATGGGCAGCTATATATATATATTTGTTAAATAATTAAATATGCAGGTAGTCCTTGCTTAATGACAGTAATTGGGACTGGAATTTCCATTGCTAAGTGATGCAATTCATACCCATTCCAAAGAAAGGAGATCAAACAGAAGTGGAAATTATTGAACAATTTCATTAATTTCACATGCTAGCAAAAATTTACTAAAAATAATTCAACAATGTTTGCAGCCTTACATCGACAGAGAACTACCAGAAGTCCAAGCTGGATTCAGAAGAGGACGTGGTACAAGAGATATCATTGCTGAAGTCAGATGGATCTTGGCTGAATGTAAAGAATACCGGAAAGATGTTTACCTCTGTTCCATTGATTACGCAAAGGGGTTTGGCTGTGTGGACCATAACAAGTTATGGTTAATATTACAAAGAATGAGAATTCCAGAGCACTTAAATGTACTCATGCAGAAGATAGAAGGAGAATTGATGCACTCGAATTGTGGTGTTAGCAAAGATTATTGAAAATGCCATGGACTGCCAGAAGAACAAACAAATCAGTTTTAGAGGAAATACAGCCAGACTGTTCCCTACAGACAAAGATAACTAGGCTTAGATTCTCATACTTTGGGCACATTATCAGGAAAGACCAATCACTTGAAAGAGACATCATGTTTGGTAAAGTTGAGGGCCAGTGGAAAAGAGGAAGACCTTCAATGCAATGGATTCATACAATTACTGCAACAATGGATGCAAACATTGGAACAGTCAGGCATATGGCACAAGACCGAACAGCATTTCATTCTGTTATACATAGGGTCGCCATGAGTCATAAACGACTCGACGGCAGCTAACAACAAGAACAAGCGATGCAATCATAAAGCGCAACGTCACGTGACCATGCTGTTTAGCAACAGCACTTACAGTTGCCATTGTTAAATGAATCCTGTGCTGTCGTTAAGCACGACATCATTTGGTCACCGTTTGTGAGTTCCTACCACCTTCCCCATTGACTTTGCTTGTCAGAAGCTGGCAGTGAAAATCGCAAATGGCGATCACATGACCGTGGGGATGCTGCGATGGCCAGAACTTTCAGGACCGGTTGTAAGTACCATTCATTCAGTGCCATTGTAAGTTCAAACAGTTGCTGAATGAGCAGTAGTTAAGTGAGGGCCACCTGTACGAAGTTGAACAAAAATGCAACATAAACCATAGCTGAAGGGCTTTGTAATGCCAGTGTTAGTGTTTCCTGTACTAAAAAGTATAAAGAGGAAGTCTTTAATTTCATGACCATTCTTTGACTTTGCATCTGTTTTCCTGATGCACATTCATTATGTACCAAAATTTAATCAATAAGGACAAACTTCAACAATACTACAACTGAACTGAAACCCAACCCCTGGAATTGTTTGGATTTGGGGAACATTTTGGATTTGACGCAGCTGTGGATCTGCATAAACACATAAAGGTGCCATGAGCAAAACAGGATTTTTATAAATTGGGGCTGCTTATTGGAATAAATGTTTTTCTTCCCTCAAGGAAGAAACTATAGCAGATTTTTCTACACCCTTTTGGTTTGCTGCAAAGGGGATTGCAGAATAATACTCAGACTTGTACTTTTGGTTTGCTTCCTCAGTGTGGCACAGCCCATCGACTTCCGCAGGTCTCTCAGTCAGCACAAATTAAAGCTCTGCTATTGTCCCCTGCTACGTCTGTTCTGAAGTAAATTGGCATTTCGTAGTTCTAATTTTGTGCCGCGACTTGCTAATTATTACTGTCAGTATTTTCTGCCCAGGAGGTGCTGTTTGGTTTGAGGTTGTTATAACCAGAGCAACCTCACCCGCTCTCTGGCCATAATGTGAATTGAAGTTAAATGTTGAAAGAATCCACTGAAACCTGCTTTTTTAATATTGTTTAACTATACCTTTACTGTGGGTAGGATGGAGAGAGAATGCACTACAGATTACCAGCACCAGCCAACCAACCATGTTTGATCTACCCAGATGCCAGCTGCTTTTAAAACACTGCTAGAGCTGTGGAGCGCCAAGGAAAGTCTGCTTCTGCTCCTGTTTCCAGGCCCTTGTTAAATTGTCCAGAGACAATCAAGAGATATTTGCTATTCCAGCTAATAGCACCTCTGAGTCCTTCTGAAACACTTTTTTGTAAAGCACAGCAGACCCAGAGCAGTGCAGGGGCCATTCCAGGACCTTATTTAATTTAAGCTGCTTTAAGTTGGCATGGCAACTAGTTGACATCTGGGAGTTACCTTGTTTGGGGTTGAAGCTGAGGAGGATTTTGGTGGGAGAGCCAAACAAGGAAGTTTCACATGCCACAGTAAAGTACAGAGTACTGTATTTCAGTTACTGTTCTAGAAGTAAATGTGGGCTATATGGAAGTCTTTTATTCTTTCTGACCCACTGAAATGTAGTAAAGTGACTTGGGACTCAGGCAGGCAGGCAGCAGTATAACTCTCTGAAAAAAGAAAATGACCAGGCCAAAATTGGCATTTAGAGATTCTGTACAGTGAATCCAGCCCTTATAGAGGTTGTGTTAAGCTCTGAGGGAAAGGAAACATTGCATCCAAATGCGCATTAACAACTGTTGGCACAGCTTGAAATCAGTTTTAAATGCAACCTGTGCAAACTCCATTAGAATAAATTCACTAAATAGATACACTTCCCATTTCAAACTTCAGCTTGGGTTACTTTTTCATTTCCTTCCCCCTCCCTATCAGGAGCAGCATTTTATCCTCATTGGGTTGACAAAAGAGACATCAAGTTTAAAAAATGAGTTGGATCCGGCTGGGGGCTGCAGAGAAAAAATCCAGAAAAAAATCCTCCGATGCATCCCTATGGGAGAAGCATTTGGCCAAAGACTTGGAATGTTCCCTCCTGGTCATGTGATCCAGAGCACATGCAAAGACACAGATGCACCACAAGGGGAAAGTTCACACACACACACACATACTAATTTCACTGAAGAAAATATAGACCTGTCCTATGGCCATTGTAAAGGGGTTAGAAATAATTTTAGACATCATTCTCTGCATGCTTTCCTTACCTTGTTTAGATTGGATGAAAAATCTATGCAGGTTGCAGTAGAGGTAAGTGAGAAGAGTATTAGGAGAAGTTAGCATCCTTATTGCAAGAAACTGTAGTGAGGATCACGAGAGACCAAAAACTAGGAGAGACTGAAGAAACTTGAGAAAAGAGACAAGATGGCGAGGGGAGAATATGATAACACTTCAAGTACCTGAAAGGGTGTCACACAGAAGGAAGTCTAAACCTATTCTGTAGTGTTCTAGAATACAGAACACAAAATAACAGTAAGTTATAGGAAGGTAGGTTTCAGCTGAGTGTTAGGAAAAGCTTACTAATGAATAAGAGCCTTTCAGTAGAAGCAGTTAGCAAGAAGGTGATGAGTTTTCCTTCACTGGAAGCAGAGATTAGACAACCATCTTTGGGAATGGTTGATTTGGATTCCTGTACTAAATAGGAAATTGGACTCTGGGCCTAAATTGCTGCTCTCAGCTGTGATTTTAAGTTTGAAGTCTGGCTATGCTTCCAAAATAAGCTTTCTAAAAATTTATGACTTTTCTCTCTATCAGGCTTTGCCAGGACACTGGAGAAAATAAGGAGGTCTTATAAAAACATATGGTGGTCTCAGCCAAGCTGAGCATCATGTGTCCAGCTAAATAAGTACAACAAACTCACAACGAGGACATGGAAAGAATAGCTGTCCTCCATTCTTGTTTCCAACAACAACATTAGGAGTTTTTGCCTGTAATCCTGGAGACCACACATTGCTATCACAACTTGGTCGCCACCATTGGCATAGCATTGCTAGCTTTCTACAATAATTCATCAAGTTCAGGTCTTTGGACCATAATGGGAAAAATCCACAAGTAACATGCCTCGGGGGTTTTCATCCAGCTGAGTGTAGAAAGAGGATAAAATGCTGCTCCTGATAGGGGGAAGGAAATGAAAAAGTAACCCAAGCTGAGGTTTGAAATGGAAAGTGTATCTGTAATGGTTGCCTATTCTAAAACACTAAAGATACCTGATTTATTAAAGAATAGTATGCAGGATCACAAAGAAAGCTGAGAATGAAAAAAGTGTGCCAAATGCAAACTAAAAGCCCTCAGTACAAATGAGATCCCTCACCCTGTAGAATCTTCCCAAGCTCACAATCCCAGGTGCTCCTAACGGCTTCTGATGGTCCGCGGGAAAAGTCCTTGAACAGAGCACATAACCCAAACACATTCCATTGAAATGAACATAGATACGGAGCTTGGCACAAGGTTTCACAGCAGCTCCCTCCCAAACAGAAACATGCGTCAGCACCATGGCATGTGAAACGTTACGATGTACAGTGCACATTGAAACTGAACATGATATACTGCCCCCCAAAAGAAAGAAAACACTAAGCGGCAGGCTTCAAAGGGTAAGCCAAGTGAAAACGGTTAACTAAATCAGGAGCATTAACGTGGAGAGCAGGCACCCATTCAGGATGAGGAAAGTGTTTCCAGCAAATCAGATACTGGAGGGTGCCCCGAAGCTTGCAAGAATCAACGACCTCCTTGACTTCAAAGTGCTGTTGGCCGTCAATCATGATCGGAGCAGGAGGAGGAGGTTGGGGATGCCAGCAGGAAGAGTGGTGGAGAGGCTTGAGCAGGCTGCAATGAAAAACAGGGTGCAAGCATTTCAAATTGTGAGGCAGGTCCAACTTAACAGTAACTGGATTAATAAGACCAACAATAGGGAAAGGACCAATGAACTTGGGAGCAAGTTTTTTAGAGAGTTGTGGGGACTTGATGAATTTGGTAGATAGATATACTTGATCCCCAATTTTGAAATCGTGTTGCAAAGAACGACGTTTATTGGCTTGAAACTTGTAAGCAGCCTGGACATCAGCCAAAGCCTGTTGAATCACTGGCCAGGAATCAGCAAGCTTAGCAGCCCAGTCAGAGGCAGAACAGGATAGGGGAGGGGGTTGTGGCAGCTCAGGGATGGGAACAAAGTCGTGACCAGAAACCACACAAAAAGGGGTTTGCCCGGTACGCTGATGGACAGCAGTGTTGTAAGCCACTTCAGCAAAAGGCAGCAAGTCCACCCAATTGTCCTGATGGTAGTTAATGTATGCTCTAAGGAATTGTTCAAGGGCGGAGTTCAAAATCTCAGTAGATCCGTCAGTCTCAGGATGGGACAACGTGGACAGCGCCTGTTTGGTGCCAATCAATTTTAAAAATGATTTCCAAAACTGGGAAGTAAACTGTGTCCCACGCTCGCTGACCAAACGGGAGGGGCTACCGTGGAGACGGTAGATGTGGATGAGAAATAGGCGGGCCAATTGCGGGGCCAATGGGATGGATGCACGTGGAATGAAATGGGCTTGTTTGGAGAAAAAATCTTTTACAACCCAAATGACAGTTTTCTTCTGACTGGGAGGTAGGTCCACAATAAAATCCATAGAAATCTCATCCCAGGGACGGGATGGGCTGGCCACTGGCTGTAGAAGCCCTTGTGGTTTTCCTCCTTTTCGCTTTGACATGGCACAAACAGGACAGGAAGCAACATAGTCTTTTATATCACGCCTTAAGGTTGGCCACCAAAATTGACGGCGAACCAAATGCAAGGTTTTGACAAAACCAAAGTGTCCAGCAAGTTTATCATCATGGGAACGCTGCAAAACATCAGCTCTTAAAGTTTCAGGCACATAAAGGCGGTGTTCCACCCACGCCAGACCGTTTTCAAAAGAAACGTCTCTATTAGCTAGCAACCAAGTGTCAGATTTCAGTGCCTGGAGAAAGTCCTTCTGTAACTGACAAGGAACTTGCATTTTCCGCTTCCCAGACGGGGCTGGGGCGGAGTTGCCTGCGCACGGGTCTGGCTCCAAGTGACGGCAACCAAGCCCAGTTGTGGTTCAGTGAGAACAGTCCCAACTATATCTGCCACGTGGTCAAGGTCCTGAGGTAGATGTGACAAAGCATCGGCCAGAAAGTTTTTCTTTCCCAGAATAAATTTTAACTGGAAGTTAAAGCGACTGAAAAATTGAGCCCAGCGAATTTGTTTAGGACTGAGACGCCGGGGGGTGCAGAGGGCTTCCAAATTCCTGTGATCAGTCCAAACCTCGAAAGGGCATTTAGCGCCTTCCAGGAGGTGACGCCAGGCTTCCAAAGCGGCTTTTACAGCAAAAGCCTCTTTTTCCCAGACCTGCCACCGGCGTTCAGTTTCAGAAAATTTTCTGGACAAATAAGCGCAGGGTTTCAAGTGATTTTCAGAATCTCTCTGTAACAATATAGCCCCAACTGAGGAGTCAGAAACAACTTGGACCACAAAGGGGCATTCAGGATCGGGGTGCTGTAAAATAGGCTCAACAGTGAAGAGGGTTTTTGACTTCTCGAATGCTGCCTGACATTCAGGCGTCCAATTCAGCACTGCCCCAGGGTTTTTTACTTTGCGTGTCTCCCCCAAACCCTTAGGTAAAGGTAAAGGTTTCCCTTGACGTAAAGTCCAGTCGTGTCCGACTCTAGGGGGCGGTGCTCATCTCCGTTTCAAAGCCTTGGAGCCGGCGTTGTCCATAGGACACTTCCGGGTCATGTGGCCAGCATGACTCACGGAATGCTGTTACCTTCCCGCCGAAGCGGGTACCAATTAATCTACTCACATTTGCATGTTTTCGAACTGCTTGGTGTGCAGAAGCTGGGACGAGCAACGGGAGCTCACCCCGCCGCGCGGTTTCGAACCGCCGACCTTCCGATCGACAGCTCAGCGGTTTAACCCGCAGCGCCACCGCGTCCCAAACCCTTGGTACAGAGTAAATCAGTAAGGGGCAAAGCAATCTCAGTGAACCCCTGGATAAATTGGCGATAGTAATTACTGAACCCTAGGAAACTTTGCAATTGCCTCCAGGTGCGGGGACGTTCCCAACTTAAAATCGCCTGAATTTTTGCAGGGTCCATTTCAATGCCCTTGTCAGATACCCTATAGCCTAGATAGTCAAGTTGGGTCTTGTGAAACTCACATTTGGAAAGCTTGGCATAAAGCTTGGCATCTCTAAGCTTACTTAACACCTGTTTGAGAAGGCGTTCGTGTTCCTCCTCGGATTCAGTGTAAATGAGCACATCGTCCAAATAAACCAGGACCCCTTTAAACAAATGATCATATTATACTTCATTAATCAATTGCATGAAGACTCCGGGCGCCCCTGCTAACCCAAAGGGGAGGACTTTGTACTGAAATGAACCCAGTGGACAATTAAAAGTAGTTTTCCACTCATCTCCAACTCGTATGCGGATGCGGAAATAGGCTTCACGAAGATCGAGCTTGGAGAAAATCTTGCCCTTAGACAAGTGAGCTAACATGTCCTTCATGAGTGGCAGAGGGCATTTGTTGCAAATTGAGACGGAATTTAACCCCCGATAGTCCAGAGTCGAAGCGTGCCATCTTTCTTTTCCCGGAAGAGCACAGGTGCCCCAACTGGGAATTTGCAGGTTCAATAAACCCCCTTGACAGATTTTTGTCAATAAAGTCCCGTAATGCCTCAAGCTCCTTCTGAGTCATTGGATAAATTTTTGGCTTGGGCAATTGAGCGTTGGGAACCAACTCTATTGCACAATCAGTTTTCCAATGGGGGGGTAACTGATCTGCTTCCATTTCCCCAAAGATGTCTGCAAAGTCCTGGTATCAATCGGGCAAGCCTTCTAAACGTGCCAAACTAGGGTGCGACATGGCAATTGCAGCCCTTCCAACCCCCGCACTTGAAGCTCTCTCCGCAGTAGGGGCTTGGTAAAACCCATCCTTAAAAGTCAGAGTTCTGTGTTCCCAATTTATATGTGGGCTTCGATAGGTCAACCAGGGAATCCCCAGAATTACCAAGGGGTTGCCAACAGGTGCCACTACAAATTTTAAAGTCTCACAGTGGCTGCCCATTTGCATTGTGACAGTTCCAGTGAAATGGGTTGCCACCGCCCCCCCCCCGCCCCCCGCCGTTGAACCATCCAACTGTGTGAAGATCAAAGGCTGCTGGAGGGGGAAGCTAGGCAGGTCCAAAGCAGCAACCAGATCAGGGTGAATCAGACACCTGGAACACCCAGAGTCAACTAAAGCCCAGACCTCTGTAGTCTTTGTGCGGGAGCCCAATTTCACTTTTACTGCTAGAGTGGGACAGTCAGCACCCACCGTAGCATCCTCGTGCCCATCCTCCTCCACCTGCCCACAGGCGCTCTTCATGGCAGGTGGCTGGCGTTTCCCGCCGGCTCCTTAGAGTCATCTTCTGCCTCTCCCGAGAAGTAGAATACTTCCTTGGCATCGGCTGCCCCCTTGGCTGCTGTCATCCGCCGCGAGGGGGGCGGCGATTTGGCCGGCACCTTGCCCACTCGATCTCCAGCCTTGGCTTGGGCAATCAGCTGCTCGATGCCCTTCCTTTCCACGTCGTAGACACTGATCCCTCGCATAGTGCCGATCTCTCTCCTCTTCCCAGGCTCTATAGCCTGGCCAGGTAGCAGTTGCAGCACTTCGGAGTCCCATCATGGTGGCTAGTTGTTTTTCAGGTCGTTTGGTTTGCATGAAGGTATGCTGGGCATGCTCAGCCTTGCCGGCCAGGCAGATCCATTCATACAATGTCTCTGGGTCGTCTCTACACAACGCCCACTGCAGGAAGTCCTGGTTGAGTCCCTCTTTAAACCGTTCTATTAAGGTTGACTGAGACCAGTCGGGGATTTTCCCAGCTAAAGCCTTAAACTCCAGGGCGTAATCAGCTACAGACAGTTGGCCCTGGGTAAGATCCTTCAGTGCCTTTTTAGCTCTTGCCTTGGCTAGAGGATCCTCAAAATGCAGCTTTAACGCCCACATGAAGTCCTCAAAATACTCAAGCTCGGGGGAGTCAGCCTCACTTAATTGAACATACCAGTCAGCCGCTTGTCCCTTCAACTTGGTGGCAATGGCAGTTATTTTAACCTCTTCGGAAGGGAAGCATGGTCCAAACTGCCTCATGTAACTTTTAGCATTAGTGAGAAAGAAAGATAACTTGGTTGGATCCCTATCAAACTTGACAGAAAAGTCTTTCACCCCCACTCCTGTTGGAGCTGAATCAGCGGCTGCTTGAGTGGTTGGGCCCCAGGTTACAGTAGTACTCCCTCCTTGGGGTGGGGACACTGGTGGTCGAACTCTGCGGGGTGGAGATTCATCCCGGCACTGTCTCCGGCCCCGCTCCGCCGGCAGTTTGAGTTGGGGGATGGAGGATGATTGTGTGGAGCTGTAATCTCCTTCGCGCCTCGGCTGCCCCCCCCCCCCCATGATAGAGACAAGTTTCTTAATATGTACTCCATCGATTCTATTTTGGCCTCCACCACTCTTAGCCTTTCAGGGGTTTGAGATTCCTCCCTCCCTCGCGTGTTAGGCTGTCTCCCTGTTGATACCGTGGTAGATTCTACAGTTGGGGTCATCGGGAACCGATACTTCCAGAACGCCTGGGACGTCCCTGGCTGGGGTTCTCCCATTTCATCCCAGGTGATCAACTCTGCGGGCGATTCGCTGGTTGCTGGTTGCTCTGGTTCTCTCCCATCGTCGGATTCCTCCACCTCAGGGCTGGAACTCAAATCCTGCCGGAAACCTGAAGGTTCTGGGGTGAGGCTCAGTTCTCCGCTCTTGACCGTTGACTCGGGCATCAAGCCAGTCAGTTCCTCAAGTCCCCTGGTCGTGAGCTTGGACTCGGCCATCATTAACTATTTTCCCTCACAAGAAACTAATCTTGGTAGGAGCTAACGGTACAGCTTTGGTGATTCTCAGCTTTATGTAATGGTTGCCTATTCTAAAACACCATCAGACTCATGAGCAGGATCACAAAGATACCTGATTTATTAAAGAATAGTATGCAGGATCACAAAGAAAGCTGAGAATGATAAAAGCGCGCCAAATGCAAACTAAAAACCCTCGGTACAAATGAGATCCCTCCCCCCGTAGAATCTTCCCAAGCTCACAATCCCAGGTGCTCCTAACGGCTTCTGATGGTCCGCGGGAAAAGTCCTTGAACAGAGCACATAACCCAAACACATTCCATTGAAATGAACATAGATACAGAGCTTGGCACAAGGTTTCACAGCAGCTCCCTCCCAAACAGAAACGCGCGTCAGCACCATGGCATGTGAAACGTTACGATGTATACTGTACATTGAAACAGTGAACATGACAGTATCTATTTAGTGAATTTATTCTAATGGAGTTTGCACAGGTTGCATTTAAAACTGATTTCAAGCTGTGCCAGCAGTTGTTAATGCACATTTGGATGCAATGTTTCCTTTCCCTCAGAGCTTAACACAACCTCTGTAAGGGCTGGATTCGCTGTACAGAATCTCTAAATGTTTCAAGGAGCTTTTTGGAGTACAAATTGTGCTGTAAAGCAACAGTCCAGTTTTAAGAACTACCTGTAAAAAGTCGAGGTGGTGTGATTGATGGCTCTTGGTTTAAAAGGACAAATTAACATTGAGAAGGATTTTAAAACTGTGTAAATGAAGAAGTCCTAAAAAGATTCCTGACAACTTAAAACACCTCACCTGGTCTTTGGATTAAATTGAAAACAAACTAGTATACTCAGAGGGTAGGGAACAGCAATTGGCTATCATGTAATAGTAGCATGTTGTGAATACACATTGCGTATTTTTGTCAGATTCCATCCATCTCAATTCCAAACGTCTTTACAAATCTTATGCCGGTATGCAGGAGCACTTAAACAGGATGGTTCACATAGGATTCACGCTTTTCTCAGAATATGTGATTTTTCTCCAGGGAAAAGCATTGTTAACTGAATTAGAACTACATTGTAAAGGAGAGAGGGAGTGGCCTGGAAGGACAGGAAGAAGGCCTGCTTCCAAGGCAACAGTCAGAAAAAAGGGGGGCTGAGGCCAGGCCAAGAAAGTAACTTGAGTAAATGGCTCAGATAGCCCCTCCCTAGTTCACACTCAGGGAGGAAGGACACACTCAGACTTGCAAGGTTGGTGTCAACCCTACAAGGTAGACCAGACTAAGAACCCAATGCTGTGGAGGCCAGTACTACTATTATTGTAGCAGAATCTTCAAGTCTGAATGTGCTTCCTCCTTCCCTCCCTCTATCTTCGCATGAACTAGAGAGGGGCTTCTCTGACACAGTTTCCCAGGTTTGTTTGTTTATTTTATTTATTTATTTTCTATCCCACCTTTATTATTATTATTATTTCTTGGCCTGGACTCAAGCCACACTTAGGTGACCATGGCCTTGGTAGCAGCTCTTCCTCCTGTCCTTCAAGGCCATTCCCTCTGTTCTCTTCATATATCCTGTTTTGTGACTGAATGCACACTCATATTGCAGAAGCACACCATGCCCCAGCTAATGGGAAACATCTCTATGTTTTCCTTCCCTTTTGCAGTCCCAGGGCAACCAGTTCTTAGGGCTGAGTGCTATTTCCTGCAGGGAAAAGAAGGAAGTTCCCAGAAGCTGCTCTTTGTCTTGCTGATAAATGTGAGGTGGGAGCTGCTATCTTTTAAGGGTTCCTGATCCCCTGGCTGGTATCGTGTTTTTACTATACCAAAACATGCCAAACACGTCCTGCATAGGCAGATGACCCACAGAACTGGAATTAGCTAGAAAAATAACAGTTTGATTATTACATGGGCATGATGCAAACACCTTTGAAATACTCTTTGTACCTTTTGAAATATTGGCATATTTGGCTGAGGTCAGGCATCCCGAAATGGGCTCAAGGCAATAAATATTGTCACAGCTTTTTATTTATTTTTTTCCTCCAAATTTGCCTTTTCTTTGGTGTACATATTTTGTTAGGATGACCTGCTCAGATTGTCTTAATTTCTGCTGCTCAGATGCAGATATAATTAACAAGGAATAATTAGCTACCTGTATACCATATCTGTGTCAAAGAGGTGGACCCATGAGACTCATATGTGAGTATAATTCTGAACTCAGGAGAAAGGACTGAAGTTACCACTTTCTTCATCTAGAAGACAGCAGGTTACTCTTTTGTGCCTTAAATTCCAGTTGTGATTCTTGTTTTTCTTTGCTGTTTCTAAAACAAATATAATTAAACCATTGGAAGGAATATACTTGTCAGTTTACCCCTCATTGTAAATATATCTTTACAGGACCCCTACAAAGTAGTTTTGAGAAGCAGAAAAGAATAAATAAAATGTAGAGCTAGTATAATAAATTGTTAGCTGCCCAGAGTCATGTTTGTGAGAAGGACGGCCATATAAGTAGTTTTAAAGAAATAAAATTTGAGACAGCAACAGACTTTAAAATACACACACACACACACATACACACACATAAATATATGTAATGTATTGTTCCAATCCATAGGTTTCTTTTTAGATTGTATAAATCTCTTGCCTTTTCCTAAGCAAAATCAGTCCTGTAAGTTTTAAAAATGCAAAGAGTAGCAATTCCTTAAAATGGCAAAAAAGGAATGTTTTTGAGTAGTGCTGCCTCCCCCTCCCCTCCCCTCCCCTCACTTCCAAATGAGAAGAGCCAATATTGAAAAGATGTTATCATCTGTGCCACCCTTTGTATGTCAGATCAACATTCCCTGATCCAGCTCCTTTTAGATACATTGAGCCTGCAACACCAACTCTCTGTCTTTTCTTTTTTAAATTTAGAATTAGTTTCTTCACTCCTGCTTGTCCATAAAATCTTTCAGTGCTGTTACCAAAAAGCACAGCTTGGTACTCGAAATTCAAGATACACTGGTTTTGCTTCAGGCTCTATATCCTCCCAGGCTCTTGTCAACAACCAAGATGATACATCAGAGATCTTGCTTGGCAATTGCATTGATGTAGGAGGTGGAGCCAGGCTCCCATCTCAATCTCCCTTTCAGTTCTATTGGAAGACTTTATTGGAGACTGTAGAAAATCGTTTAATCATCTAAGCAGGTATGATTCAAGTGAACAGACAGGAGCAATTGCTGTTTCCCAAGCTGCCTCTTCAACTATCTTAATGTTGCATGTGAGAAGTGGGTGGGTTCTTGTTGAGGTTTCCCTACTAACAGATTAAGCTACTATTATACCTAATCATTTGGCCGGGTGAAAGGTTGCAAGTGATTGTCTCCTCTCACGTGCTTCATGCAAAATAGCCTGGGGGGAGGACCTGCCCGGACTTGTCTTTTCACTTCCTCTTTTTTCTCTCTGCCGGCATGTAGCAAGCCAGGTAGCTCTCAATGAGAGCTAAGTCCTTTAAATGTTTTGCTTTTGTTTTTGCTTTCTGTAAATAAATTATTTTTTATAGAAATGCTTGGTGTGTGACTTTTGTTGACCTCTCCTGGGCTAAAGGCTTTCCCAGCATCTGCCAACAGGTTATGTGCCCAGTAAACAACGCAGTAAAACCCAGAGAGAAAAGAGAGATCAGCTCCACACCTCATGCACAATTTAAAGGCAGGTAGCAAAGACCTGTGAAGATTTTCTTTGGAGCCACCTGGAGATTTTCCAGCAACTGCCGGTCTGCAGGACAAAGAAGCTAGCTGAGGTGACTTGCAAAAGAAGGAAGAAGCCATGGCTGCCTCCCAGCCCTCAGCAATGCCTCTGGAGCGCCTATCAGAGACCAACTATTTGAATTGGGCCCTGAAGATGGAAATGTATCTTCGCAGAGAGGATCTTTGGCTGCAAATTGGTGAGCAAACCCCCCAAAATCCCAGTGCTGAATGGCTGAGAAAGGATGAGCGGGCTAGAGCCACCATTATCTTGGGAGTTGAGGACAATCAGCTAGTCCACGTGCGAGGCATGCAGTCTGCAAAGCAACTTTGGGACGCTTTGAGAGACTTATATGTAAAGGCAACAGCAGGGAGTAAAGTTACTCTGACGAAAAAGCTGTACAGAGCCTACCTTGCAGAAGGAGAAAGCCTTCCTGAGCACCTGCATTATATTCAGCAGCTGTTTGTTGAGTTGCAGGAGAGAGGAATGGAATTTACACCTCTCACAAAATCCTATATCCTCCTGTCCTCACTAAATGAAACGTGGGACACGCTGATCTGTACCATGGAGGCTATGCCTGAAGCAGACCTCACCCCATCGTATGTTACACAGCGCTTACTCGCTGAATGGGAGAAGAGAGAGGAAAGATCCCCCCCCATCTCTTCTGGAAAGCTGCAAGACCAGAAAATGAGGGAAAAGAAGGGAAAGGAACCTGAGGCCACAGCACTAGCAAGCCAGCGATGCTTCACTTGTGGTTCAGCTGGACATTTGCAAAGAGACTGTGCCATGAGACCCAAGAGTAGAAAGACAGAGCAGAAGAACACAAGGGCAACACAGAAGAAGGCTCTTCAGACAACCCAAATTGCACAGGTTGTTGAGAAGGGTAATTCTGATGTATGGGTGTTAGATTCTGGGGCCAGTTGTCATTTATGTAATTGTAAAAGCTCTTTTGTGTCACTGTCTAAAACTGAAAGACAAAGTGTATCTTTGGCTGATGGGTCTGTGACCAAAATTATGGGACAAGGTGACTTGTATTTATCCTGCTTAGGAGAAACTGTAAAAGGTGTGTTGTATGTGCCAAATTTACAATCAAACCTTTTATCTGTGGCACAATTGGCTGCAACAGGGTATATCATAACATTTAAGAAAAATGCTTGTGAAATACGTAAAAATGGGAAATTGTGTGCTACTGGTATGTTAAAAGACTCCTTGTACATTGTGCAAAATGCAAGGAAGCCAAGCTGCAAGGCTGCAGTTGGCAACACACCATATCATGACCAATGTGTACACCTGATGCACAGGAGACTTGGTCATGCTAATTACAAGTATATAGCACAAATGCCACAGCTGTGTGCTGACCTAAAGATAAAACCCTGTGATAAATACTTAGATTGTGTAGTTTGCAAAGAATGCAAAACACTAAAAGCTCCTGTGAGTAAGCACAGTGACAGAGTTACAACTAGACCTTTGGAAATTGTACACTCTGATATTATTGGTCCTTTTGCTCCAAGTCTTGGACAAGCAAGGTATGCAATGACCATCATTGATGATTTCTCAAGATACACATTTATCTACATCTTAAAACATAAAGATGAGGCATTTGAGAAATTTAAAAGTTTTGTGACATGGGCAAATGGAAAATTCCCTAGGCCTGTATCTGCACTCCAGTGTGATAGAGGAGGAGAATACCTTTCTCACAAATTTAGAAGGTTCCTAGTGGAAAAAGGGATAGAACAAATTCTTTCTAACCCGTACACCCCTCAGCAAAATGGTGTTGCTGAAAGAAAGGGCAGAACCTTGCAAAATGCGATGGAATGCATGTTAAAAGATTCACGATTATGTTTTAAGTTCTGGGGAGAAGCTTTATCGACTGCTTGTTATGTTCAGAACAGGTTGTATAACTCTATGATTCAGGACACTCCATTCCATTTGTTTTATGGTGTGAAACCAAAGGTAAGCCATCTTAGAGTGTTTGGTAGCACTGCATGGGTTCACATTCCAAAACAGCAGAGAAGGAAAGGAGGCCCCACAACAAAGAAAGCCATCTTTGTTGGCTATGAACAAAGCCAGAGGAGCTACAGGTTCATAATGGGAGAGAAATTAATAATTAGCAAAAGCGCTTCTTTTGCTGAACAAAACTGGGGGAGATTAAATTCTAGCTCTCCAGTTGAACTGACCACCACAAGAGAACAGCAAGGACTTGCTGATGGTGATCTTTTGCCTGATGAGGACATTAAACCAGAAAAGCAAATTGAAGATCTGTCTGATGAGATAGATGCTTCTCAGGAAAGTGATAGGAGTCAAAATTTAAGCCCTGTATTACCTCGCAGATCTCAGAGGAGTAATAAAGGCGTTCCTCCATCACGTTTTCAGGCTGAAACAGTAAAGGCTTTTCACATATTCACAGAACCTGAGTCTTTAGAACAAGTGAATGCTTTACCACCTGAGATTGCACAAAATTGGCATTCTGCCATGCAACAGGAATTAGCATCCTTGAAAGAAAATAAAACATGGAAACTGGTAAATCTACCTCCCAATGAACGCTGTCTGGGTTGTAGGTGGGTTTTCAAACTGAAAAGGGATGCTGATGGCAAAATCCAAAAATATAAAGCAAGGTTGGTTGCAAAAGGGTTCACTCAAAGGAAAAGCAGATCCCTGTGTATATATGAAGAAGGACAAACAAGGCTGTATGTATCTGTGCATTTATGTTGATGATTTGCTGCTATTCACATCAACAGAAAAACAAAGGCTTGATTTTGAAGCCTGCATGAAAAGCCATTTCATATTAAAAAGCCTTGAAGTTGTGACCAATTACCTAGGTTTGGAAAAACACAGGAAGAAAAATGGTAACTTTCTGTTAAACCAAAGGGGAGATAATGGTAATGTGAATGGAAAGACATATAAAGTCAGAGAAGATTGGTTATGCATCTTAATCTGTAGTGTAAAAAGGGGAGTGTTGAGGTTTCCCTACTAACAGATTAAGCTACTATTATACCTAATCATTTGGCCGGGTGAAAGGTTGCAAGTGATTGTCTCCTCTCACGTGCTTCATGCAAAATAGCCTGGGGGGAGGACCTGCCCGGACTTGTCTTTTCACTTCCTCTTTTTTCTCTCTGCCGGCATGTAGCAAGCCAGGTAGCTCTCAATGAGAGCTAAGTCCTTTAAATGTTTTGCTTTTGTTTTTGCTTTCTGTAAATAAATTATTTTTTATAGAAATGCTTGGTGTGTGACTTTTGTTGACCTCTCCTGGGCTAAAGGCTTTCCCAGCATCTGCCAACAGTTCTCTGGTGTGATTTCTGTGTAAAACCCATGGGATGAGGGGATATCATCTCAGTAGGTTTCTGAGCTGTCTCTAATGCTAGTTTGTAATTCCACCTTAAAATAGTTATCAGAAAGAGGGTACTGATTTTCATCACATTGAATAGTGCTCACTGATCTATCTATATAGATATACTGTAGAATAGATATACTGTAGATAGATAGAGATATAGATAGATATTGTCTTGTCCGTGGTCGTAGAGAATGACAGGGCTAAGATCCTGTGGGACTTCCAGATCCAGATGGACAGGCAGGTATGGCCAGTCAACCAGACATTGTGGTAGTAGACAAGGACCAGAAGACAGCGGTGGTGATAGATGTAGTGGTACCAGCGACATCCAGAGGAAGGAGTATGAAAAGCTGGAGAAATACCATGACCTGAAGAAGGAACTAGAGAGGATGTGGGAAGTGAAGGCCAAAGTGGTCCGAGTGGTGATAGGGGCACTCGGGGCTGTGACTCCCAAGCTGGGAGAGTAGCTCCAGCAGATCCCAGGAACAACATCGGAGCTCTCTGTCCAGAAGAGTGCAGTGCTAGGAACAGCTGAGAACCTGCTCAGAACCCTCAAACTCTCAGGCCTCTGGTAGAGGACCCGAGGTTGAGGAAGACACACACCACCCATAGGGGTGAGAGGGGAGTTTGTTTATTTATTTATATTGATATATTCATACAAACACACATGCAATTTCATTTCCTGTCAGTCCAGATCTGTCACTGTGACTTTTTGTCTTGTTTCCTCATGTAAAATTGCCAATCTGAAAGAAAAGTGCAAGTTTTAAAAAATGGGTCATGTGTAACTGAAAAGAAAAACAGATTTACTGACCTCAAGCAAAGATTTTTTTGAGCGGTCCTCTAGTCAAAAAAACCTGGCTTAGAGGTAAACAGCAAGGCCTTTATGATGGAAATAATTCTTAGCAACTGTTCAGATCTTTTCTGATTCTGTAATATATAAATAGCTACAGGTTAAAAGATATGAGAAAGAGCTCTTGTTGTGATGTCTCTTGCATCTTACTGGAATTGAATTATCTGATCCACTTTCTGACTTGTATTTTCCTTAATGAATATAATTAAAGATATGTTGTTACAGAATTGATGCAGAGTGATCTCCATAAGATTATTGTCTCTCCTCAGCCACTCAGCTCAGATCACGTCAAAGTTTTTCTTTACCAGATTTTAAGAGGTAATTTACTTTGATTTTTAATGCGGAATAAATATATTGGAGTCCCCGCTGCAACATGTAAGCGTATTTCCCCACTGCTGACCATGTAATATAAACACTCTGGCAGAAGCCAATTTGTGGGACTGCCCATAAAATAGCGGGGTGGAGGGGGACAGCATGAAGGCAAATCTGAAACAGGAGGAGGGGGCATATAAATTAAAATGAGGTAAAGGGTGGCCCCGCAAGTAAGCACATTTTTAAAACCATTTACAGCTGCAAAGTAATTTGTGGATTAGTCATACTGTATTGCTTTTCTAATGTTCATACAGTCCCTATGAATAATATGAATTCAATTTGCAATTGATAAAATATATGCTTTTTTAGTTTAGAAAGTTTTTTTTAATCCAAATGCGTTTTAGAAAAAGGTGAATTTGAACCTGAGTCTCCCTAGTCTTAGTCTAGCACAGTGTTTCTCAACCTCAGCCATTTTAAGCTGTGTGGACTTCAACTCCCAGAATTCCACACAGCTTAAAGTTGCTGAGGTTGAGAAACACTGGTCTAGCATATGCACCATACTTCTTGAACAGGGTATGTGATACAGTGGCTAAAATATTGGACTAGGATTAAATCCACCCTCGACTGCTGAGGCTCACTGGGTGAATTTGGATCAGTTAACTATCTCTCTTCTCAGACGAAGTACTATATACACCACCTTGCTCCGAGATTAAATGGGGTGGTTGTTTTTCTTAGTGTTGTTCTGCATGCACTCCATTTGCCTAGTTCTTACAGTGAAGATTATCAAGGGATGAAGCAAAAAGGATTGTTTCTTTGTTTATTGGCCAGCTTGTTGCAGAGCCTGATGCTGATTTGGGCTGAGAGGGAGTGACTGGCCTAAGGTCACCCAGCTGGTTTCTGTGACTAAGGAAGAACTTGAACCTCAGTCTCCCCACTCCTACTACAGCTCCTTAACCACTAAATCATGCTGGCTGCCTTCTGGACTTGATTGATTATGTGCCACCAAGTTGGTGTTGACTCTTTGCAACCACAGAGATAAATTTTCTCCAGGACCCTTCTGGACCAAAGGGGGTATTAGTATAAAAAAAGAATATTTTGGCTAATGTGCTACAAATGTGTCCGTTTTTGCAGGCACAGACTTGATCCACAGCTTGTTTCTGCGCACCATGTGGTTTTTAAACTTCTGCTCTGCTTTGCTTTTTTCTAGGCCTGAAATACTTACATTCAGCTGGTATTTTGCATCGAGACATTAAACCAGGGAACCTTCTTGTGAACAGCAACTGTGTTCTTAAGGTATTTTTTAAATGCCTATATAAAATAGGCAGCCCTTCTGAGTTCATGCAGAAAAGCATTTGTGTGAGGACTTGCTTTTGTGACCTGTCTAACCCCAATATGTTTAGTACAAAACCCTGGAACTTTGCATTTCTTGTTGGGGGAGATGGGTGGTGATAGAAATTTGAAAAATAAATAAATGAATAAATTTCTCTGAAACAGTCATAAATATTAATGATGAGTTTGTGCTGGCGAAGTAGCTGTCTCTATTTTAAAAATAGGATTTCATTGAATGCATTATTGGCATTATGATTACCACACTGAGAAGTGTTGTTAACCACTCACTTGCCATATTTCATAACTAAGGTTGTCTTCTATTGGCATAAACAATTTCCCTTGGAGTGAGTAGTGGCAGAGGGAGAATTATATTTCTCCTCATCTCCTCCTCATGATAAAGTTAAATAAAAGCCAGAGATTCTCCCTCATTGTAAATAAATAAGGTATTCTCTCCAGGTCCTCCTGAAGGCAATGGCTTTTCTTTCCTGTTAACTGAGCAGCTTAGGATTCTGGTCTGGGCAGTCTGGTCTCTTTTCTCTCTGGCGTAAAAGTTAGTGTTTACTCCAGCACAAATCATGTTATGTTCATTTGAATCTCTTCATATTCCTATTTCTGAGAGCATTGGCTATACAATGGCTTACTGCTACATGTGGCTAGGGACTCATTGTTACAAACAGCAAACTGGATTGTACTTTAGACACGTAACAGGAGCACCTATGACTGAATCTGCTTACATACAAAATTAGTCTGCATATTACAATAACAATGAGGGCCAGGTTAGAATACTTTTTCATGATATAAAGTACTAGTTTTCTCTCTGGAGAGATTTACAGGTGGTCCTTGCTTAACAACCATTCATTTAACAACGGTCTGAAATTACAACAGCCTCAGAAAAAGTGCTTTACGACCTGTATTCACATAACCATCACAAACTGTCACACCACCCCCACAGTCACATGATTGCAATTTGGGCATTTGGCAGCCTGCTTGCATTTATGACCAGTTGCCACTGCAGTCACGTGATCACAATTTGCAATGTTTTTTGCTGGTTTCTGACAAAAAAAATCCATTGGGGAAGCTGGATTTGCTTAACGACCACGGTGATTTGCTTAACGATCCATTATTTGCTTAATGACTGTCCTAAAATTGGGTCTGGTCACGTGGTGATTCACTTAATGACTGTACCACTTAACCAATTTTCCACTCCCTATTGTGGTTATTAAGTGAGGACTGTCTGTATGGCTCTTTTGTGTAGAGGACCATAATCTCATGTAAGCCTCACCTGCTCTTCTAACTGGGTACAACCCAGATACAGCTGGACTTTCTCTGCATGTGGAAACTACGCCTTGAAAGATCAGCCCAGAGAAAATCCTGGGTAGAACATCGGCCGGTGTTAATTTACCTTCCCACCATGCACCTAATCATAGCCATGCACACAGGTGGTGGGGAGATCAAGTGGGTGGCAGGGAAGGAAGTACACTTGCCTTCTAGCATGCACAGACATTCATGGATGACCTGGACTTTTCTGTGAGTGTGCCTTCCACTGCATTGTTTCTATTCCCATAATGGTGAGAGGATTACAGGAGTTATAAACTACATGTATAATCTATATTTGCACGTGCCTGGCTTAAATCTGTGCAGTGCCTTCAGCCCAAGCCATGTTTCATGTAGGCTATTACTAGCATGGAGAACCGGTTTGGGGTAGTGGTTAAGGCACCAGGCTAGAAAGTGGGAGTCCATGGGTTGTAGTCCTGCCTTAGGCACAAAGCCAGCTGGGTGACCTTGGGCCAGTCACTCTCTCTCAGCCCCAGGAAGCAGGCAATGGCAAACCACTTCTGAAATCTTACCAAGAAAACTTGAGGGACTTGTCCAGGCAGTCACCAGGAATCAACACTGACTCAAAGGCACCAGAAAGAACAAAGAAATTACAAGGATGACGTATCAGAGCACTTCTTCCTACAGTCAGTGTGTATAACATTAACAAATGTTTACTTTTTCAGATCTGTGATTTTGGCCTAGCCAGGGTGGAAGAATTAGATGAATCTCGTCACATGACTCAGGAAGTTGTTACTCAGTATTATCGGGCTCCGGAAATCCTGATGGGAAGCCGTCACTACAGCAATGCCATTGACATCTGGTCCATAGGCTGCATATTTGCCGAGCTGCTGGGACGAAGAATATTGTTTCAAGCTCAAAGCCCCATTCAGCAGGTATAAAGGTGCTTTGCTTTTAATGTGAAGATCAGGCAATCTACTCCCTCCTAAAGTATTGGATTGCAACTGCCAACATGCCCAGTTGTTATTCAGCACGTGGGGGGCACTAGAATGGGAAAAGGTATTTCCACATTTGGTGATTTTAAGGGTGGCTGCTTGCTTTTTTGTGTGAGTGTGTGTGTGTGTGTGAGAGAGAGAGAAAGAGAGAGATCTTTACTTTTTGTACTAAGAAATTGTGTTTAACCATTGGAGACCTAATTAATATGTTTATTAGTTTGGCCATACGACCATGAGCTGTTTTCCTTACTTTTTTTTCCTATTAGGTTTTCTGGCCCCCTACTTCTTGTGTAGGGATAATAAAGTTGCATTTGCTTATCTGATTCATCTCAGAGCAACCTTGTGAGGTAGATTGTCATCCTTCCCGGGTGACAGATGGGGAGTGGAGGTTGAGATAGAAGCCCGCTCAAGGCCACCCATTTTGTCCAGGAGTTGCGAGGACAAATGTGGGTGGCTTCTCTTTAGCATGCTGAAAGTGCTTTTTAAAAATTCTGATTAGCTAGAAAAGTGAGATGCTCTCCTGAAATCTTTTTGTAAAATATTTAAGTTGGGTGGATAATAGCAGAGTTGCAAAGCTTTGGTAGCTATTCTTGACATTTGCTTCTGTTCACAGTAATCAGTGATTTCCACATTTAGGGTGATGTTGCAAACATTTTTCATTGTAAGAAAATGAATTGTAATATAGTCTAATTGAGAATGAGACTGCTTTGTTCTGTTTTTTTTTTTTTTGCCAGATTAAGGGTGGAAAACTCTTATAGCTGGGCATGGATATAAAGGTTTTGTGACTAGGTGTCAGTTGATTAGATTGCCCTAAAAGAAACTTCCTCAATGCAACACCCTTCATATTTGTCAGGATCTTCAACTATGCTGTCTGGGGAATCTGACAGTCAGGCAGCAGCACACCAGGGCTTTGTATAAACATGTTTCAGTTATTTGATGTTTAAGTTTTGAAGGCAGCTTCCTACATTCACTTGCATGCTTCTTAACTACTTCTCATGTGTAGCTCTCTTAACATGCATGTTGTTCCATGGCCTGTGTGTCATCTTTACAAAAAAAAGACCTTTGTGAGGCAGATGGTTTCTGTTCTGTGAATCAAAAACTGAGGCCAGTTAACGACATATAGCCGCTGAATCAAAGTTCAGTGCTGACTACGGATCTTTTGTCTCCAGTTTTCTATTAAATTTTGGTAGGAATAGTATGCCCATGTAAGCATTATCTATCCTAATGATCTTAAATCGATCTACACATGTTCTGTTGTGGCCTCTCCACATTAAATTTCTTGGAAATATAGTTCATTGAAAGGAGCAGGGATTTGAAGTTACAATTATCAGGATTCTCCAGGCACTTAAAATAAACAGACAGGGTTGCAGAGCTTGAAGGACTGAATTCCCAGTAAATGTGCCTGCCAATTAAGGTAGTCTCCAGAGGCTTTCTCTCTTAACCCTGCTTTCTAACAGAAAGGCAAGTGGCTATCATACAAAAGATATGCTCTGTGGTAATGCCCAAACTACAGAGTTTTATCTGTAGACAAATTTGTGTGCCTTTATTTATTTATTATCTTACTTTATATGGCTGCCCACTCAGGATGCAACCTTAGGTGACTAACAGAGGGTTTAAAACATCAGAAGTAAACAGAAATCCATAAAAACCCATCGCACCAGAGGGAGCTCACTTGTACAGGCTTATGTGCTGTCCTGATTCAGAGCCTGGGAAGAAAACCAGGTCTTCAATGCCTTTTTGAGGGCCAGCAGAATCAGGGCCATCTGAATCTGTGGGAAGATGCTGTTCCATAGAGCAGTTGCAGTGACACAGGAGGCAAGTCTCCTGGGTTCCATCAGATGACACTGCTGGGGACCTGAAGCATGCCAGCCATAGTTTTACCTGATGGGCAGAGATAGAGACAGACAGTCCTATAAATATCCTGGCCCTGGGCGATGAAGGGCTTTATAGGTGACCACTAGCACCTTGAATTGCACTTGGAAGCCAACTGGTCACTAGTGCAGCAATGTTACATGGGTGTACTAGTCTTGCCACTGCATTCTGGACCAGCTGTAGCTTCCAAATGGCCTTCAAGGGCAGCGTGAAGTGTGACGTCTGTTGTGATCTTTACAGTGTTTAACAATATACAAAATCATTTTGTTTGTCTGCTGCTTTTACTATTTGTGGTTTTGTTGCATTTTTTTGCTTCTGTACAAATAGATTGTAAATCTCCTTGAAGTATTACTTATGTCAAAAGCTATTATATAATATATTTATATATTTATAATATATTATATATTATATATTATATATATAAATCACACACACACACACACACACACACATGTACACTTGCCCAGTTTCAAAGAATACCTAAAAGTAGTGAGGAAATGGGCAGTGTATTCTTACTTTTGTATTGACAGAGATTATTTCAGGATAAAATAAAATTGGAGTGCTGTTTTTTTTTTCCCCACTTCTATAGTTGGATTTGATCACAGATCTTTTGGGGACACCGTCACTGGAAGCAATGAGGACAGCTTGTGAAGGCGCCAAGGCTCACATACTCAGGGGTCCTCATAAACAGGTAGAGTGACTACTTTCTGACTTGGAGAATTTGGTAATAGCACCGTCTTCCAGTTCTGTAATTGCAACTTTTGATTTTCAGACTAAGAGCAATACAGGATGGAGATCTACACTCAATCTCACTAAGAAACAAGCCATGGTGTCCTTGTTTACATGGAAAGCATCCCATGAAACCTTGCTGTGTTCTATAAAGCTAACTGTAGCATCTAACCTTTTCTGTTAATATTGTTACATAAATAGATAAGGGAAAAGCTTGATAGCTTAAGTTTTATTTCAAGCTGAGTATGTGTTCTTTCTTGGTTAGGTATAACATACTCCTCCCACATACTAATAACAAGTAATCATCTGCCCGTAATAGGAAAAAAATATGTAATCATTTCTTTCTTGCTCCTAATGGTTTTTCCCAACTTGTACACATGTTAGGTCTGAAATGCTTTCCTTTTTTAACTTTGCATAGGAAAGCAGGGTTTTTTAGACACACCATGCTAAGGAAATAATAGTGTAGGAAGTGATGGAGAACAAACAGCTTCTAATCTTTTAATGTACTTTCTTTTTTCCTAACCAAAAAAGTAGACAGCCTTTACATTTGCATAAAGAGGTCAGGTCTATTTTTAGTTATGAAAATTACTTTTTTAATTTTGGAGCTCATTTTTTTTCTCCTCATTCTAATGCAAAGTTCATCAAGCCCTTTAAGGCCTCAGTCTCTCTATACACTTTCTTAGGAACAACTCCTTTTTAAGTCAATGAGTGTCATAGGGCCAAACAGCTAGAAGATGAGAGTGGAGCCCTGTCCATGATGCTTCCCCAGTCACTATCTTCAGCCCAAATTCCTCTATGTTAGGAGTTCTAGGAATTGTTAGTCTCAACATATCTGAAAGGCACTAGATTGAGAAAGGTTGTAATAAGCCTTAATACCCTAGTTCCCCCAAAAGAAGATGAAGGTGACTTGGAAGTGTGCTTGTCTTGAATTTACTAAAATATGATAATAAAGAAAGAAATTATTGGACACAAATGAACAGGCAAGGGATGAAACATGCCTGAAAGTGTTGCTGGAAAGGGAGGAAAGCTGTTCTCTTTCACTTCAAGAGGGCAAGCAAGCTACCTCTGCTTTCCTCTTGCCATCTTTCATGTATAGAGGTAGGTATTTACAATACTCCTTCTATTCATGGAAGCTCTCCAAACCAGGGTTTTTCACAATTTAGGGTTCTGCAAGAACTTGATGGGGTTTCATGAGAGACTAAGAACAAAAAAAAGTGCACTTCAACACAGTCTGGTACATGCATAACGTTTTTCTAAGGTAAAGAAAGGATAGAGCTTGTCGGCTGACATTCAAAAGCCCCACCCACCCAGGAGGCTTTTGTGCTCATGATAACTCATCACCTCTGAGAAGCAGGCAGCAGGGTTCCAGGAATTTTTTTAACTAAGTTTTCGCAGCCTGAAAAAAAAAATTGAAAAACCCTGCACTAAACAAATGAAGATTCTGGAAAATCAGGATCCTGTGGAGAATCTCCTTCTAGGCTGCTGGTAGCACCCTTAGAAGGATCCAACCAGTTCTGACCACCATTGCCCAATTTCCAATTTTTCCTTTCTTGGGAAGGTTGTAGAAAGTGACAGGAAACACTACCCTAGAAGAAGCAGGCTGTCTGGATCCTTTTCAGTCAGGATTCATGCCTGGGCATGGGACAGAGTCAGCATTAATAGATGGCCTTTGTTGGGACTTAGATAGGGTAGTGTTCTAGTTCTCTTGGACTACTGTCAACAATTGATATATCAACCATGGTATCCTTCATGAGTGCTTACAAGCATAGAGGGTGCTGTGCTTCATTGGTTCCATTTCTGTCCTGAGTAGGCAATTTCAGTCAGTAGTTACAGTGGAAGAGAGATTGGCCCAGTGGCTGCTCCTTTATGGGGTAGGCCAAGATTTTGGTTCCCTCTCCTGTTATTAACGTCCACATATAAAATTGCCAGGAGAGGTCATCCGTTGGTACAGGTTCATCAATATCCTGATGATGCCCAGCATTATACTGCCACTGCAGGCCAGGCTGGCAGTGCCAAGTAATGTCCCAGTGCTTGGAGGCTCTCAGGGTATGGGTGAGGTAAAACAAATTGAAGCTAAACCCAAGCAACATAGACGTGCTATTTCTACAGTAATGTTCTTGGACTGCACCAGTGTTGTCTCTTGAAGGGGAGGCACTTCCTATGAAGGAGCAAATCCACCACTTAAGGATCCTCCTGTACTCATGGCTACTGCTAAATGGGCAGGTGAAGGCCATGGCCAAGGGAGCTTTTGCCATGCTTCAGCAAAGGTGCACCAATTGAAGCTCTTTTTGAAATGTGAGGATCTTGCAGTGATAACTCATTCCCTCATCATCACACAAGTAGAACACTGCAATGTGCTGTACATGAGACTGCTTTCAGAGACTAACCAGAAGTGGCAGTTGGTACAAAATGCAGCAGTCCATGTGCTGTCAGGTTTTAACTTCCAGGAGCACATCACACCTGCTTGTCAAAATAGTTCAAAGATCAAAGAATTGGTTTTGACCTATAAAGCTCTATATGGCTTGGCGCCAAGGTATCTTCAAGACAGCCATCTCCAACCAGAACCAACCAACATATCCAGTATTTGTTTGTTCGTTTGTTTGTTCATTTCTGCAACAGAACTTCCATCTCACAGCAGTGATTCTGGGTGGCATGCAAAGATGAAAAAACATCCCCAAAGTACAAACCCATGCTGTCCCAATTAAACAGTATACCCCAAAAGAAAACCACATCACCAAAACCAACAGAGCTCATCTTAACTACCTAGCCCCAAAGCAGGTATTGCTTGCTTGTCTGTCAAAAAAAATTTTTTTTTACAGTAAGAAAAAAGTTAAATCATTAAGCACATTTTTCCTAAAGCACAGATCTGAGTACAGTAAAAAAGCTTCTGAGGGACACTCTGGAGAAATTTGGGGTCTCTGTAATAAAAAAGAAGCATAGTCCATTGAATAATGTGCATAGAATTAAAATAAATGAAAATAAAACAGTTTTTTCTGGGGTTCCTTATACTGTATGGCATTTTCCTAGGAATTTTGAGAAAAGAGATTAGGATAATAACCTGGATCATTTTCTATATACACATACATGCTTACCCATTATAATGTTCCATTCTGGGTAAGCAACGCTATGCAAAGCACAGAAAGGGAGCAGAAATAATAAGCCAGAGAAATTAAAGGCATGACACAAGAAAATATAATATAGCTGAATCTAGTTTATACCGACACCATTTATTATACCTCCTCAAGTCCTGCTGAAGAGTAAGATCTGGTCTTTATACCCCCTACATGGCAAAAAGCCATAATGCACTTCCCAGATTTTGCACATCATCTCTCATACCCTCACAATATCACAATTCTCCTGAAGATCCTCCGTGGCACAATTAACAAAGTAATCCCCCTCATGTTTTTGCATTAACCCTTGCTACTTTTCCCTTTTCGTGCATGTATGTGTGTGTGCTTTCAAGTCAGCTTTTTGCTCCTGGTGACTACCTGGACAAGTCCCTGCAATTTTCTTGGCAAGGTTTTTCAGAAGTGGTTTGCCATTCCATCCTTCCTAGGGCTGAGAAAGAATGACTGGCCCAAGGTCACCCAGCTGGCTTTGTGCCTAAGGTGGGACTAGAACTCACAGTCTTCCTGTTTCTAGCTTGATGCCTTAACCAGTACATCAAACTGGCTCTCCAGATATTTCCCTTGGTATAGGGCAACAGTAATAGGATTCTTCCAGTTGTCCAGCACAGAAGGATTCTTCACAAACACAAGAAGCCACACAACCACTCCTTAAGCAAGCCATATCCATCTTGTAACATTTCTCTGGTTACATTATCTGTAGCTGCAGCCCTTGTCATTTTAGCATTTCTTTCAATTCAGTCTTTGACATATCACTGCTATTCCCACACAAATCTCTAAAATACTCTTTCTGGCATTCTGTCACTTCAGTTTCATCCCAAATTATTATATCAGTTTTATTTTTAATGTGCTCTGCTGGAAGAGCTTGCTGGACTTAACATTCATTTCCAAACATTTTTTTTTAATTTCCATCAAAAATATTCTGCATTTTCTGTTTCTTTTAATCTTAATTATTCCTTGTTTTCTTTGCAGCCATCTTTTTTCTCTGTTCACATTATACAGCATCTTTCTCTCATTCTCAATTTTGCATCAGTTATGCTCTTGTGGTCTTTATTTTTTCATCCACCCAAGCGTCATTTTTTCATGTTTCCCAGTACTGATACAGACTAAGGTATCTCATGTCCCACTTAAATTTTAAGTAGCTTAAAGCTACCCACTGGGCTCATGTCCATGGTAAAGTTTGAATAAGCATGCTTCCTGAATGTACACTGTGTTCTTGATGAGTTATAATTCACTACAACTATTCCCAATGTGGTACCCTCTCAGGAAATTCCAGAAGTCTGAGAAGGTTACACCATATATAAATGTGACTTCCAGTCTGGGGGAGGGGGGAGTCACATGACTTATCTCCCCATCGTAGGTCACTCATAGCTTTTGGTTACTATTGATTTATTTACTTGTTAAACATTATACTGCTCACTACTGAGGCCTCTCAGCAATTTGTACTGTTCTACTTGCTGTGAAATGTATCTCAAGTACAGAGAGTCTTTCCCTGCCCTGGACTAAGTCTTCATTCTTGGAAGACAATGATAACCTGCATGCTTTACTCACATTTCTGAGACTTAAATACTGAGACTAAATTATTGAGTCTTAAGACTGCCCTGTCTTTAAGGCTAAATTATTGCAATATTTGCTACTTCTCAATGCTGATGGAAGCATTCCCCCTTATTTGTACAGGAGCAGAGCAGTTTGGCTCTTAAGTTCAGTTTATTTCCCTTCCAATACTACTGTAGGTCACCGTCCTGTATTACTCCTCCTGAAATCTCAGATGTGTTCAGTGCACCCAACTCAGATTAGAAAATATCAGCTTATGGAAATGGTTGGGTTGTGATTCAAACACATATTGGATTTTTGCTGTGGTCCGAAGTATGCATATACAGTGTGTGCTGCACTCAGAATTTGAAGCCAAGAAGGTCCTTTGGGACAGGTATGGTATCTGTTGACATCTCCCTGAAGAAGCTGCATCTTTTTCTGGGCTCACATGGCAGCTGTGTCACACAGGTTTGAGTTAAAGAAGTGCCAACAGCACTCTGATATTTGTATGCAGATTTTTTTCCTCCTGCTATGGATTACAGACATGGGGTGGGTGATTTTATCAATGTTATATATATATATATATATATATATATATATATATATATATATATATATATATATATATATTATTGATGGTTCACTCTCATGTATTTTTCATCAACGTTAGGATATTGCAAACTATTGGGAGTCTTTGGAGGGTAGCAGTACACAAACATCTCCAATAAATAAATACACCTTACCAGAATGTTTCTTGTCCTGCCTGACTTTGTATTGCAAAGTGAGTTTTACAACAATTCTGTGAAAGCCTTTAAAAGAAGATTATTCAGTTAATAAGTTTAAAGCAATATTCTTGGTGGGATGGGGTGGGGTGGGGGGAATACACTAAAGCCCAAACAATTCTAGCAATGCAGGCTTGGACTGCCCAGCTGTATCTTGAAATTCTGAGTTTGATCCAATAGAGCTGTTCTCATGAACTTGCCAGAATATACAAACAACTTTATATGAAATGAGCTAGTGAGGAATTGAAAGTCTTCATCTTCTGTGTATCATGTATACAGAAACCCTGAATGGAATGTATTCAGTAATTTTAGCAGTGATTCAGAAAAGACAGTGTTGCATTTTGGCATCTCAATTACTTGTATGAGGCTCAGTGTTTTTTCTCTTTCTTTTCACAGCCATCCCTTCCTGTCCTGTATACATTATCCAGCCAAGCTACACATGAAGCCGTTCATCTCCTTTGTAGGATGTTGGTCTTTGATCCAGTGAGTTGGTGCTTTGTATTATATATTTAAAATAGGAAAAGGGGGGGGGTCATAAACTCTGATAAAAGATATACAAGTGGTCCATAAAATATGGAGGAAAAACGACTTTGAGAACTGTGTGGTGAAGAACATTAAGACAAACAACAACAAAAAATATCCAAAGGTACGTCAAAGGAAGATAGAAAAATAGCAGAAAAACTTAATGAATTCTTGGTTCTGTCCTTATTGCTGAGGGAACAGGACAAATACTAGTGGAATTTTTGGTGCTCTCTGAACTTGGTTGTTTGTTTACAGACGTTTCATTACCCAACTAGGTAACATAATCAGTGCTGCACTGATTATGTTACTTAGTTGGATAATTAAATGTCTGCAAGCAAACAACCAAGCTCACCAGAGACTCCACAGTTCAACCCTGAGCTACATATATTCTCTAGTGCCTAAGCTGGCTTTTTCAGAAGGCAGATTGGATAAACAGACAAAGAGAGATAATGTAATACAAAGTAATACCAAGTTAGGAGCTAGATTGATAAAATAGAAATAATTAAATCCCTGAGTCCTGGTGATGTCCACTCAGAACTTCTCAACTTAAATATGAAATTGCTGTTTTCCACAGGAATATAAGAGCCTTTGCAAATGTTGGCATCTGTTCCTAAGGACTGGAAAGCAGCTGTTGTGACCTATTTTTAAAAATGGATTGAGGAGCAATAAGGAAAATAAAAGCCACTTAGCTTGTGATTTAAAAACAGTATTTTTAAAGAGAAAATAAGAAAACACAAAGCAAGCATGGAAGTCCTTTCTCAATAACCTTCTAGATTTTTATGAAACTTTCCACAAGCAAGTAGACAAAATGTTCCAGTATTATATATTAGGATTATCGGAAAGGATTTTGAACAAATCCATCACCAAAGGCTCCTGAGCAAACTCAGTAGCTATAAGATAAGAGGAGATGTTATGGATTGGCAGTTGATAAAAAAATAGGAAATAAGGAAGAGGAATAAATGATGAGATACGCAACGGTGTCCCCAGGACTTCACATCAGGATCAGTGTTTTTTAACTGTATGTAAATTATCAGAAGTTAGGGGTGAATAAGGAAGTGACCTTATTTGGTATTTCCTGATACTACCCAACTGATAGGGGGACAAATTAAAAAAGGAATTGTCTCCACACATGACTAATGGGCTTCAAAATAGCAAGTGTAGTTCAATAAATGTGCAAAGTGATGCATGTTGGCACAAAGTGTATATTCCACCTGTGCGTTAATACAGTCTGAGCTGGCAGTGACTAATCATGAAAGGAATATTGAAGTCATTGATAGCTCAGTAAAAATGTTAACTCAGTATGCAGGTGCTGTAAAAGAGGCAAATTTTTTAACTTGGAATCGAATTAAAGAAAGAAGAGTTGATATAATCATGCTCTTATGGAAGTCTGTGATGAGACCACATTTGAAGTATTGTGCACAGTTCTGGTCACCTCAGCTTAAGAAAGATATATAGAGCTAGAAAAAAACAAACAACGGCAACAGGGTGGTTAAGAGGCAAAAAAGCTTCCTCATGAGAAAATACTTCAGCAGCTTAGGCTCTGTAGCTTGGAGTGAATGAGGGAAAGGATGGAGGACAGAGATAGATAAAATCATGCAGAAATAGGTAACATGGAGAAAGAAATATTTTCTCCCACTCTCACGTGTTAGAATGAACTCAGAGTCATTCACTGAACCTAAATGTAGGCTGATTTAAGGTTGACAAAAAGAAATAATTTTGTTGCATAGTTGGTGGTCTATGTATTAGACCACTGTTATCAGCACTTATGATAATAGCAACCAATCCGGATGGTTTAAAAGTTGACAGGACAGGCTATTGGTGGCTACAAAAGTTGATGGCTATTCTATACCTCCTGAATCATAGGCAGTTGTCATGAGTGAGGATGGCGAGCAGGGGGCTCCCATCCAGGCTGTAAAGCGCATGCGTAGCACTGAGGAATTAGGTGGCCATTCAAAGAGACACAGATCGGGCCCGCCTTAGCCTTTGGGGTTTATATGGCTGGGTTTTTCCCACGCTTCTTCAGTTTGTTAGGATTCCCTGTTATGTAGCAGTAATAAAACACTAGAGACCTACTCCTCGTCTCAGCGTGGTTCCTGGCTGTTAGGACAGCAGTAGGCCTTAAATACTGTTTCCTGGGAAGCAAGCCTCCATTCCTGGTTTGTGAGCTTCCCATAAACATTCAGTTTGTGCCATGTAATGCTGGACTAGATGGATCTGTGGCCTGTTCCAGCAGGACCTTGCAGTCTTATGTAGGGAAATAAATAATTTTATTAAGGATTACAATTGAAATGATAAAAACTAATATAAATTAAAAAATATATGGGAGTAAAAAGAAAAATTAGAAAGTACAGAAAGAAAAAGAAAGAAAAATAGAAAAAAAGAAATACATAAAGAAACAATTTCCCCCTACATCACAACAAGTATAGACAATTATACTTTAGCTTATCACCTTCCTTTAAAATACAACAAATGCTCTCTTCTTCCCATATCTCATCTCTTAATATAAACAAAATCTTAAAACCTCATCATTCATTCCTGGTCAGCAACAGTCCGTTAAGAGTTACCAGAGATAACTACGTATCTATTTTAATCTTGATCAGTTAAGCCAATTTATATTCTTTCCCTGTACTTTTAACAATCGTGATTTTTAATCCCTTCAAATAATGTCCTAGAACTTGGCTTCTTTTCATTGTTTTCTTGTCCCTTCAAAACTTTCACAGGTCTCTTTTGTAGATCCAGTACAGAAAAGTTATCCAAATCACTCTTCTGGTTTGTCCCTCTTCATTATTAAAATATCAACCAGTTTCATTTGTGTATCCAGCATAACATCTTTTTCATATCATTCTTGTAGCTTGTCATTTTTAAATCCACATTCAAATCAATTTCACTCTTATCCAGTAGAGCTTGTTCCTCTTCTGTAACATAATTTACACGCCATCTATCTGTGACCGAGATTCTTAAAATTAACTTCTAAGTCCATTGTTCACAAATATCCTTCAAAACGTCCAATGTTAAAGTATTTTGCTCCATTCTGTGTTAATGAGTTGACTTTAAGTATTCTTCTCCTTTAATTGTAATTTTTAGTTTCTTCTAGTTCCCTCTAGTGTCCAACCTTCAAAGTCCCATCCTACCTTTTTTTTAAGGAATCCAAACAACAGCACTTTCCCAGGGGCAGGATTCTTATAATTAATTTTGAAGTCTTATTTCAAATCCATCTGGACCCTTAGTCTGTTTTTAACTTTCCAAAATCATCATAGAAAACACCCTTTTGCTGTTTATTCCAAAAAAAAAATTTTTTCTAAGTCCTTAAACTTGTACTTAAAACTTCTTTTGCTAAGGAAAAGGAAACTAACCCAGTGAATGTGATAAACACTTCCCATTCTGAAGGTTCTTAATATTTGAAAAGCAGTAACACAGGAATTCCAAAAGTGATTAAGAAATGAGTCTCAATTGAACTTTGTGCCCATTACGACTACATTGTGACTGTGAGCTTAGATGGAATCCCTTGACTCCCAGCTGCTTGACTCATAAGCCGACCACAAAAACCTTAGTTTCTGCAGTCTACTCACAAGGAACAGCTGTCTGGAGTACATGTGGGCTATCTTACGATCTCTCCTTTCTCCGGAGAGATTTTGCCAGCCACAATCCAGCATCCAGCTGCCGATCTCCACCGTAAACACTGTCCCTGCTCCTTCAGGGACATCTAGCTTGCCACGTCCTCACTGGAAGTCTTCCTGAAACAATATTAAATATCTTCTAGCTCTACTAAAAGAAAATTAGGAAGATCAATTATGATTGTATACTAACATAGACAATAAAAGATGGTGCATAGGTCCAAATTCTTACCTGTGGGACAAGGAAGTGGTTATAGGTAAGAATATTTAGTTGGGCTCATAATACTTGGCCCCCTATTACTTTGGCAATAAAAGGAAACAGCTACGGTAAGGAAAGGAGGCACTCTTTTTTTAAGTCACACGTGAACTACTATTTTAGTAGCAAAAAGAAGGTTTTAATGGACTCAGTCACTTTCTTTTACATCATTGGAGTTCTGTAACACATTATATTTGCAATTTCCTCTTACTGTCTTGTTCCTGGGCTCCCAATTTTTATCTGCATTTCTCCAGTGAATGCACATTTAAGGTATTCACAAAAACTGAGCATATCTGAACCTCTTTAAGATAGGGGGTCCATCTTTTCAACCAGCCAACCTCAAAGGGAAGAAGGATTCTGTTATCTGAAGAAGTTTGATGACCCCCATCTCATGAATCCCATGCCACTGTGATGGAGATAGCAGCGTTGTCACATTTGCTTGCGTGTGTGGCTGCTTTCCAAGCTGTAGCAAGTTCACTTTCTGTCCCGTTATTCTTGTGGAAATGTAACACCTTCCTTATTGGTGTTGAGACCTTTGCACCGGACTTCACTTTTTCTCCTTCAGTGAAGCTTTCCCCAACATGCTCTCCTTCAGATGCGTTGGACTTCTGCTCTGAACAGCCATGCTGAAGAGCACTGAAGTTCACTGTACTAGCGAACATCCCTCGTGAGAGAGATCCCTTTGCTATTGCCATTTCCATGGAGGACCAACTCACAGCAGATGAGTTCTTCTTCCCTGAAAACTCTTTCATCTACAGACCTTCTGGGAAAGGAAAAATGTAGTGTGGCAAGTCTGCTTCCCTGTGACGGCCCTGCGAGGAAGAGGTGGTGTGAATGCTGTAAAGAGATTGTATTTGGGGAATCTTCTTTGTCTCTCCTGCCTCTCTTGGACAGTCGGTTTATTTTCCAGAATAAAGGCTGTTTTTAAAGGTAGTGTAGAATCTAACTGTATCAGCAACTGTTGGGCACAAGGACAGAAAGGGCTTATTATAAAGCCAATTTCTACCTTCTTATCTATTTCCTCAGTATCCAGCATAATGAATAATTCCATGCCCATGTTTTTGCAGCATGCTGTTCTACATTTCTTCATATCAGCCTTGGGCTTTGCACAAAGCATGACATGCTGTTAGTAGTCTTGCACAAACATCCCTTTTCAGAGCTTTAGTCTTTTGCCAGTAGCACTTTTGGGAGACCACAAAGACCAGATCCTGCCACTTGACCCTTTCCATGAGTCTCTGAAGCTGTGGCTGCTTGCAGCTCAGCACCTTGTCATGTTCCTGATGGCCCATGATCCCCCAGGTGGTGATAATGTTCCCTTGCAGCCAGTTCTTCCTCCACTCCATATGGTGTCCAGAGTCATAATCATGAAAGAATTTCTCAGACGCAGGGTTATATGTGATGGGAGCCAAATGTTGTGGTGCAAGAATGAGCAGGAGGAACCATAGCTAAGTGGTAGAGCATATACTTGGTATGCAGAAGGCACAAAGGTTAATTTGTGGTATGCCCAATTCTCTTCCTCCTCCTCCTTTTAGAAGAGAATAGCATAACACTTAATTTCATATGAAATGCTTCTGTCAGAGACCCAGGAGACCCTGAAACCCTTGAAGGCAACTATCAGGCCACATTGAATTATGGGACTAATTGACTGATGGCTTCATATGTCCTAATTATACAAGATAAAATAGAATATCTGGTGAGTGTCAAAGCCACTGTCCTGGATGAGACCCAGAGCATCCAGAAGTATATCAGTAAGATGGCACCTAAAGATGAGCTGTTGAGAGAATGCCCGAGGCAGCAACAGACGTGGAAGGAAGATCAAGCAGAGGAAATGCCATGGCAAGACAAGACCCTGCATGGGATGTACTATCGACAGATAGCTGAGGTGGCTGACCTTGGGAAATCCTACCAGTGGCTGGAAAGGGCTGGACTAAAAGACAGCACTGAGGCAGCACAAGAACAGGCACTAAGCCCCAGATCCATAGAAGCAGGGGTCTACCACACTAGACAGGACCCGAGGTACAGACTGTGCAGAGAGGCCTCAGAGACAGTCCAAGACATAGTTGCAGGGTGTAGGATGCAGGCAGGAACAGCATACACTGAACAGCACAACCAAGTAGCTGGCATTGTGTACAGGAACATCTGCACAGTGTATGGGCTAGACCCTCCCAAGTCCAGATGGGGGATTCCACAGAAGGTTGTGGAGAACGACAGGGCTAAGATCCTGTGGGACTTCTGATCCAGACAGACAGGCAGGTACTGGCCAATCATCTGGACATCATGGTGGTAGACAAGGACCAGAAGACAGCGGTGGTGATAGATATAGCGATGCCAAGTGACAGCAACGTCAGGAAGAAGGGGTATGAGAAGCTAGAGAAGTACCAGGGCCTGAAGGAGGAACTAGAGAGGATGTGGGAAGTGAAGGCCAAAGTGGTCCCAGGGGTGGTAGGGGCACTTGGGGCTGTGACCCCCAAGCTGGGAGAGTGGCTCCAACAGATCCCAGGAGCAACATCCAAGCTCTCTGTCCAGAAGAGTGCAGTGCTAGGAACAGCTAAGGTACTGTGCAGAACCCTCAAACTCCCAGGCCCCTGGTAGAGGACCCAAGGTTGAGAAAGACACATACTACCCATAGGAGCGAGAAGGGAATATTTTTATTTATTTCTCTCTCTCTCTCTCTCTCTCTCTCTCTCTCTCTCTCTCACTCACACACACACACACACACACACACACACACGCATTCTCCAGATCACAGATGAGATCAGGATAGGTTTCAGGATGCTGTTAAAAACAGTGATTTCAGAGAGTATTCCAATGATGTTTGATACCATATCATCGTCATTATGGAGACTGCCTGGACAAGTCCCTGCAGTTTTTTGGCAAGGCTTTTCAGAAGTGGTTTGCCATTGCCTCCTTCCTAGGGCTGAGAGAGAGTGACTGGCCCAAGGTCACCCAGCTGCTTCTGTGCCTAAGGCAGGACTAGAACTCACAATCTCCCGGTTTCTAGCCTGATGCCTTAACCATTACACCAAACTAGCTCTATTTTATATTTACATGTTTATTTAATTGCATTGAATTTATTTTCGTTACATGTGTGGGTTTTCTGATTTATTGATCAAACTATAATTTTTAAATCTACTGTGAAAGTTTTAAAATTTTTTCTTGTATTGCGTGAGCCACTGAGTGTCATCAGATTGTGACAGGGCATAAATGCAATAAATACACACACAGAGTCAGGTATGTGTGTATACCTGACCACATACAGTACAACAATAAGTAGAACTGAGTTTTTAGATTCAGGTTAGCAGTCCTTAAATATAAAAATGGTTTTCTAGGTGATAATAGGCCTCAAAAATAATTTAGATGAAGCACCTTGGCCTCCACATGAGCACAGCACTGCTCTGCTCATCCTTAAAGTCGACGTATGCTGTGACTCTTAAAACAGATCCAATTTTTTTCAGGCTTGTGTGGAAACCTGTGAAAAGGCAGGCTGCTTTATCGACTAGCAGAGGGGTGCTGTGGTTGTGCTGCTAATTTGAGCAAAGTTGCCCTCCGGTGGCCAGGGACTGAAGGAAGAACCAAACACTGTTATCAACTGCATTTCTGAAATGGCAATAACATGAAGTATTTGCTTTTTAATCGTTGGCTGTGTCTTAAATGGGTTCAGGGCAGGCAGTGATAGCTTCTTATTGAAATACATGGGTCAGTGACAAAATAATAAAGTTGGTTCTGCTGTGAAATACAGCTGCTCTTTTTTGATAAGTTTGTTTATCAGATTTAGATTGGGGGAGAAGGGGAGGAACTAGGACTGAGAAATTTCTATCACACCCGGCTCTCCTTCTGTACTTGCCAGGTATCTAAGCTGACCTGGATCTGCCTGAACAGCAGTTGACCCCAAGGGGCAGCCAGGAGTGGTCTGTGGTGAGGCAAGCAAGAGGGAGCGCCATCATGCTTGCTGCTGCTTTATAGCTTAGCCCTCCCTGTGTCTGTCAGCGGTTTGTGCTATTTTTGAACACGTGTGTGTCCTTCTCTCCAGGAATGACACTCATGTTGTGTTAAGCTCCTTTTGAAGACGGGTTTCATGTTTTTGGATCACACCCACGCTAAACGTGTGTAGCAAAGCAGAGCAAGTTTGGACAGATAGCTAAGCCCAACTGTCTTCCCCCAGCCTCAGCCCCGTTAAGGAGAGTAATTGATGGATGTCTTGCCAGCTCTGCCTTTGGTGGGAGGAAAGGTAAACAACACCAGAAGAATCTACCAATCCCTGCCCTTAGCATGCCCTGCGCCCTGTAAATAGGGATGGTGCTCTTTGCTGGTATGCAAATAAATAAATGAGCCAGTCTGGTGTAGTGGTGAAGGCGTCAGGCTAGAAACTGGGAGGCAGTGAGTTCTAGTCCCGCCTCAGGCACGAAACTAGAAACTGAATGACCTTGGGCCACTGCCTCTCTCTCAGCCCTAGGAAGGAGGCAGTGGCAAGCCATTTCTGAAAAACCATGCCAAGAAAAACTGCAAGGACTTGTCCAGAGAGTCACATTTAAACAAACAAACCTACCTGTGCCATGTGGAAAAAGTTCAGTTACAACACTGCTGGCTGTTTCAAGTGAACACTGCCTCCTAATGGTTGCAATTGTCAAACACGAAAGTTAGGAAAAGTTTGTAACAGTTTATCATCTCTCTACATGCATATGTATATATCATATATGCATATGATAAAGTATACATGTAACTAAAATGTGTTTTACAAAAATTTACATTTTTGTATTTTTCTGCATTCAGTCCAAAAGAATATCCGCTAAGGATGCCTTAGCTCATCCATATCTTGACGAAGGGCGTTTACGATATCACACCTGTATGTGCAAATGTTGTTTTTCCACTTCTACTGGAAGAGTTTACACCAATGATTTTGAACCCATCACAAATCCTAAATTTGATGATACTTTTGAAAAGAACCTCAGTTCTGTCCGGCAGGTTAAAGGTCAGTACTTTAAACTAGGAAATAATCATCCTTTTTATTATTTAGCAATAATATACCCTTAGCATAAATATACATTTCTATAATTTATGCATATTTGTTTGCTTAATGCACTTCATTAAGCCAGGAAATGAGCAATACATTTGTTCTTCAGTATTTGTATGGAAAGAATCTTTTAGTTGGGAAATTTGAGATAGCTATGAAATGAAAACACTTTTCAGAATGCTACAGTCTCAGAAAATTCCTGAAAATTTGTATTTTAGATTTTAGGTTAGTCCCCTCTCTCAGCTTAACTAACCACACCAGGTGGTTGTTATGGGGAAAATAGGACAGAGCATTATGTATGCCACCATGAGTTGTACAAAATAAAGTGATTTGCAAAAAGCTGAATATAAAATCTGTAAAATGTGCCCTACCTACATATCCAGTGTCCATTAGTAAACAATGCCCTGTTTTGTGCAATTTGCACCAGAAAGCATGAAATTGGATTTACTTTTTTCTCCTACTTTTTCTTTCCAGAAATAATCCATCAGTTCATTTTGGAACAGCAGAAAGGAAACAGAGTACCTTTGTGCATCAATCCACAATCTGCTGCTTTTAAGAGCTTTATTAGGTAACTGTATGTAATCATTTCTGATATTCATTTACTTTCCTTAATGGTGAAACAACTTTTAAAAGTGCTCTTTGAATTAAGGACCCTTCCAGCAACTTTGCCTGCATGCCTGATTTGTACTCAAGAATACCTTAGCATTTTGAACAATAGATTTTTGTTAACCAAAAGCAGCCATAATACAACATTCCACTGAAAAAGATTAGGACAGTAGGTTGCTGCCTTGGAGTTTTCTGTCTGTCTGTTATCTCCTTTGGATCGATACGGAAGTAAGAATTTTCCATTTAATGGCCGTTTCATGGGAGAGATCCCTCTGGTTGTTTAATGGAGCAACATCCACCTCTATCTTGCCCTTCAGCCTTTCCTCTAGAGCAGTGTGTCTCAACTGTGGCAACTTTAAGATGTGTGGACTTCAACTCCCAGAATTCCCCAGTCAGCTAATGCTGGCTGGGGAATTCTGGGAGTTGAAGTCCACACATCTTAAAGTTGCCACAGTTGAGACACACTGCTCTAGATAAGGCCTGGCCTATTCATGCATCAGACCCATCCATGCATCAGACCCAAAGCATAGAATGGACTGTACCCTTTCAGGCTGCAGGTGAGAAATCATGCTAGTTCTATAGATAAACTGTCCCAGTAATGAGAAGCAAATTGGACTAGAGCATTCCTAAATATGCTATTATGATACCAGCATGCAAGATTTTATATATATACAGTGTATACATACAGTATATACACATACACACACACACAAAAACACACCAGAGAACATTCAAAACTGTATCCCATACATGCATCTTCTTAGAATGTTACCATCTCATACAGTACTCAAGCAGACTGATGGCTTGCATCTGGCCAAGCATCTTGGCAGCCTGATAGCTTGCCTCCATGACTATATGCCTGTTTTGGGGCTTCTCTGAAAGGCCAGTAAATGGCTTGTACTTAGCTAAAGAGCAACTGTTGGCCACCCTGGCACCTATCTGGAGAATGAGTGCTGGCCTCAGTCTGGGTCCACATTTCCCAGGACCAGCTACAGCAGCAGCTTTTAGCACCTTTATGCAGTTCCAGAACACTGGGAGACAATGGGAGCCGAGGTTCACAGGCAGAGTTCTTGCTTTACACGCAGAAAGTTGCCATCTCGGGTCCCAGTACGTCTAGTCACAAAGAAGATGGAAGAAAGAGCCTTCCTTGCATAAGACTGTGAAAAGCTGCTATTGGTGCCCAGAGTAGACAACACTGTGCTAGATAGACAGATATTCTGACTTGGTCCATGGGCAACTGTAGTTCTCCTCATTTCTCATTATATTCTACAGACAGTTGAGGATACTAAATGGGAATCTGATTGTTTTGTAGTTGAGCATTCAAATACAGGCATTGACTAATATACCATCATCTTCAAGTTAGGCTTGTATGATTTGGGGTCTGAACAACCAAACAACCTGTTGGGCTCTCCATGGAGCCAGGGATCACTTAGCAGGTCACAGCCTGGTATCCAACTAGCCAGTTGTAATGGTTGCCTATTCTGACAGACTCAGTCTCACAAGCAGGTGCTTAAGGAAAACTGATTTATTAAAAGAATAGTGTGCAAATACAAAGAAAGCTGAGAATGAGCAAAAGCGCGCCAAATACAAACTAAAAACCCTCGCTTCAAACCCGATCCCGCCCTTGCTCCCACTTAGCAACCACCCCCTCCCAGGTGTTGGCAACCGTCACACACATCGGCCTGAGAAACTAACCTTGAACACAGGCAATAACCCAAACATACATTCCACAGTTACAGTAAGGAGATTACAGCCAGGCACGGCTGAAAATCCCCTCCCAGCAAACGTGAGACACGGATCAGAAAAGTGACATGCGAAACGTTACGATGTATTCAGAACATAGGAACGATGAACATGACATACCGCCCCCCTTAAAGAAAACTAAACTAAGGAGCAGGCTTGGCAGGGTAGGCAGCATGGAAACGGGCCACTAAAACAGGGGAGTGAACATCGCGGGCAGCAACCCACTCAGGATGAGGGAAATGTTTCCACCGAACAAGGTATTGCAGAGTAGAACGGAGGCGTCGAGAATCAAGAATCTCTTGGACTTCGAAGTGTTGCTGGCCATCAATCATAATGGGAGCAGGCGGTGAGGGTTGTGGGTGCCAGCGATCTGATTGGTGAGAAGGTTTGAGTAAGCTGCAATGAAAAACGGGATGCAAACGTTTAAGATTATGAGGCAAATCTAATTTAAAAGTCACAGGATTAATTTGGGCCACAATAGGGAAGGGGCCCACGAACTTGGGCGCCAATTTCTTAGAGGGTTGCGGAGATTTGATAAACTTTGTGGAGAGATTAACTTTGTCTCCAACTTGGAAAGGTGGCTGAGGTGCCCGTTTGGTGTCAGCATGGCGTTTGTAAGCAGCCTGGGCATCGGCAAGAGCTTGTTGGATTTTAGGCCAGGCGTCAGCCAGATGTGCTGCCCGGTCTGCAGGGGACGAAGGAGGAGAGGTTGGTTGAGGCAGTTCAGGAATGGGCACAAAATCCCGACCAAAGACAGTACAAAACGGCACCTGTCCAGTGCTCTGATGCACTGCATTGTTGTAGGTGACTTCAGCAAAGGGCAGTAGATCGACCCAATTATCTTGCTGATAGTTAACAAAAGCACGCAAATATTGTTCCAGTGTGGAATTAAGCGCCTCTGTAGATCCGTCAGTCTCAGGATGCGACGCAGTGGACAGCGCTTGTTTAGTGCCCACCAATTTCATAAAAGCCCGCCAAAATTGGGAAGTAAACTGTGTGCCTCTGTCAGTCACCAAACGGGAGGGGCTCCCGTGGAGTCTGTACATGTGTACAAGGAAGAGGTGGGCTAGCTGCTGTGCTGAGGGAATGGAAGCACATGGAATGAAATGGGCTTGTTTTGAGAAAAAGTCTTTTACCACCCAAATTAGTTTTTCTCTGGCTTGGAGGTAAATCCATGATAAAATCCAGAGAGATCTCCTCCCAGGGGTGAGAGGGACTGGCAACTGGTTGGAGCAACCCTTGGGGCTTACCAACCTTCCGCTTGGAGCCAGCGCAGGATGCAACATAGTCTTTAACATCACGCCTTAGTGTTGGCCACCAGAATTGGCGCCTAGCCAAATGGAGCGTTTTCACAAACCCAAAATGCCCAGCCAGTTTGTCATCATGGGAACGGAATAAAATGTCTTTGCGCAAAGCATCAGGCACGTAGAGACGATCGTGCTTCCAAGCAAAATCGCGGTCAAAAGTAACATTGTGTAAATTTGCTTGCAACCAAGTGTCAGATTTCAATTGGGAAAGAAATTGTTGTTGCAAGTCTGAGGGAATTGGCAAGCATCCCGGACGGGGTGAAAGTGAAGCGTCGGTTTGCCGTGCACGAGTCTGGCTGCGAATCACAGCTGCCAGACTCAATTGCGGCTCCGTCCACAGCGTACTTACTATATCAGGCACAGTGCTGGAATCTTGGGGTCTGCGGGAAAGTGCATCAGCCAGAAAGTTTTTCTTTCCCGGAATAAATTTTAACTTGAAATCAAAACGGCTGAAGAATTGAGCCCATCTGATCTGCTTTGGGTTGAGTTTACGAGGTGCGCTGAGCGCTTCGAGGTTTTTGTGATCAGTCCAAACCTCGAAAGGGTGGGTAGCCCCCTCCAACAAGTGGCGGCAGGTGTCTAAAGCAGCTTTAACAGCAAAAGCCTCTTTCTCCCAAACGTGCCACTGCCGTTCTGTTTCAGAGAATTTGCGGGATAGGTAAGCACAAGGCTTCAAGCATCCTGACTTATCTGCTTGTAGCAGAAGCGCCCCAATGGAGAAATCAGAGGCATCCACTTGCACCACAAATGGCTTGTTAGGATCGGGGTGCTGTAGAATAGGTTCAGCGGTGAATAGCTGTTTGAGCTTCTCAAAAGCCACCTGGCATGCGGGCGTCCATTTTAGCAACGCCCCCGGATTCTTTGCTCTCCGTGTGTCCCCCTGCCCTTTTGTTTTGAGTAACTCAGTGAGGGGCAATGCTATCTCCGCGAACCCCTGGATGAACTGCCGATAATAGTTCGCGAATCCGAGGAAACTTTGGAGCTGCCTACGCGTGCGTGGCGGCTCCCATGCCAGAATGGCTTCAATCTTAGCTGGATCCATTTCAATACCCTTGTCTGAAATTCTATAGCCCAAATAGTCAATTTGAGATTTATGAAAAGCACATTTGGACAACTTAGCATATAGTTCAGCCTTTCTCAGCTTGCTGAGCACTTGTCTAAGCAGTTCTATATGTTCCTCCATGGTTTCAGTATAGATTAACACATCATCCAAATACACCAAGACCCCCTTGAACAAATGGTCATGCAAGACCTCATTGATCTTGCATAAAGACCCCAGGCGCTCCCGCCAACCCAAAAGGTAATACTTTATACTGGAAAGACCCCAGAGGACAATTGAATGCAGTTTTCCATTCATCCCCCTCCCAAATGCGAATGCAGAAATAGGCCTCTCTCAGGTCTAACTTAGAGAATATTTTCCCCTTTGCCAAATGTGCTAACATGTCTTTGATTAACGGTAACGGATATTTATTTAATATTGATACTGCATTCAGCCCACGGAAATCTGTACAGAGTCTCAAAGTTCCATCCTTCTTTGGTCTAAAGAGCACAGGAGCCCCTACTGGGGAGCTGGCTGGTTCAATGAAACCTCTAGCTAGATTTTTGTCAACAAACTCCCCTAGCGTTGCCAGCTCCTTTTGGGACATAGCATAGAGTTTATCCCTGATGTGAAACTGCCGAAGCCAAAAATCTATTCTTTCAATAAATCAGTTTTCCTTAAGCACCTGCTTGTGAGACTGAGTCTGTCAGAATAGGCAACCATTACATAAAGCTGAGAATGACATGCGAAACGTTACGATGTATTCAGAACATTGGAACGATGAACATGACACCAGTATCCTCCTGGCTGCTTGTGGAAGGAAGAGCATCCATGTTTCTGCATCATTGATGGTGAATGGTGCAATGTACAGTATATGGTGGTTTTATGTAAGCAAAGGAAAAACATTGGTCCCCTTAAAGCTTAGAGTCTAAATTTAAACCTGGGCAAAAATGAACAGAGGGAAGTGAGATAAGAATACAGTGTGTTTAATTTAGATGGGGGAGGGCCAATCTGCAGTCCATGGATAATTTCATTCAACCTTCAGCCTTATTTCACAGTCCTTGTGTAAGAGATGAGTTTAGGTATATGGTATATCTCAGAGGGAGCTCTGGGGCACTATCCTACCCACCACTTACTTCAACCCTACCCAGGAGGCAACCTCCAACCAATTACTCCTGAGGGACTTGTCCATCTCTGTTTAAACAATTATATCCCACCATTTAACTGGATAAACCTCAAGACAGCTTAAAATAAGTCACACGTAGCAGAAATGTACTCCAAACGAATGTATCCTGTCAGCTGTTGGTCCTTTCACAATAGCTGAGGACGCTGGGTGCAGTCCTACTTAAAAGGTTTTGTTTTAGTTGTTGCTGAGGCCTAAGCGCAAAGCTTCACAAAACAAGGGGGTGAGGAATTATTTAAATACAAGTAGTCCTCGCTTAACGACCACAATTGCGACTGGAATTTTGGTTGCTAAGCAAAAAGGTCATTAAGTGATTTTGACCCGATTTGCCAGAAGGCAGCCAGGAAGGTTGAAAATGGCAGTCATGTGACCACGGGACACTGCGACAGTCATAAATGCGAACTGGTTGCCAAGCACCCAAATTGTGATCACGGGGATGCTGCAACAGTTGTAAGTGTGAGAACTGGTCATAAGTCATTTTTTTTCCAGCACCATCGTAAGTCCAAACCATCATTAAATGAATGGTTGTTAAGTGAGGACTATCTGTAACTAAGAAGCAAAGTGGTTCCATTTGGAATGTTTAGGTGGGAATTCTCTCCTAAGGGGGCAACAAAAAATGTAAGCAGAGACATGAGGGAAATTTCTAACACAGTATACAGTATATGGAAATAATGAAGAAACCAAAGGAAAGAACATAGAATGGATGTTACATGCTCTAAACAGCAAAAACTGGGAATGAGTGGGTCTAGCAGCTGAATTTTAGTCAAGACAAGAGGACTGAGATTTGATAAAAAGACCCAGGAGAATCTAGTCACGATCTTGGCAGGAGGTGGGGAAGCCATGGGCCTCATGTTCTAGTTAGGAAGAAGAGGAGGACCTTTATTTTGCCCCAGGATGTCATATTCTCCCTAACCTTCTGCTTTCACTCCCTATGGTGAAAGCAGAATAGTGTCTCTCTTTCTCAAGCTATGGATTCTAGCCCCCCTGGGATGGAAGGACTTCCGGTTTTATGGTGATCTTTTAATCTGTTTTTGATTTATGATTAAATTTTTGTATGTGTGTTCTTAGGGTTCTCTCTGCCCTGACAACCTCTTGAGAGGGAAAGCTGATCTTCTCTGTTTGTTGCCTTCCAGTTCCACTGTTGCTCAGCCATCTGAGATGCCACCATCTCCACTGGTCTGGGAGTGAAAAGTGGAAGAAACAGTATACTACTGAAGACATAATGTAGCTTTCCACTGGATTCTGGGATTTGCAATTCTGGAGATTTAATCATGCTTGTACTGTAATTTTACTAATGAAGTTTTAAATTAACAACCACTATCCTTGTATGTTAAACAAATAAGAGTTAGAAAAATGTTAACTAGGCTTTTAAATCCTGTCAAAGGTGGGGTTGTGCTTTTAGAAAAAAAAATATTTTATCCAGGGTTGCACTTTTCTTTTTTTTTAAATTTATGAATTGTAGTGCAGCTGTGAATCTTGCTTGGCTCAGAAGAAAAACGATTGAACCAATTTTTTCTTCAGTTTTAAAAGTGAAATTGTATAAAAGGACAAGCTATTTTGATATTGAGCCATTCCTGAAGATTTGGGACTTTTGTTTGAAACACGAAACAGGGAATACAAAACTTAATCACGACCAATCATGAAGCCTCATCAGAGGGCAGTGTCCAGGTGTGAGTGGGCAGCGTCCCCTGATGGTCACATCCATCTCCATAGCTTCTCAGTAGCAAAGTGGTGATGCCTGTGTGCTGTTTTCCAGTCTGATTTTGTGAGTAGAGAGAATGAGTTTCGACTAGGAGAGAAAAGTGTCTTTTCCTTTGGAACCCCTCCCAAGTTATAAATAAATATATAAATATATATATTTAATCTATTTTTATTAGAAGCTTTTTCTGCTCTTTTTCTTACATAAACCATCCCCTTCCCTTCCCTTCGCCCCAGCACGCATTCCATTTGGGGGCTAATATTTCAAAAAATCTTGATATTCATTGCCATGGAGAGCGAGAGAGAGAGAGCGAGCGAGCGCATGAGAAAGTAGTTTACACATTTTTAGATCTGTGAAATTTTGTGATTTCTTCTTTTTTTTTTTTTTATCCTGCACTGGACAGTTGGATGAAAAAGAAATGAAAAATAGTGGGGGAAAGCACATAGGGAATTATGTTAATTGTATTTGTGTCATTAGGCAAAGCCGTGGAAGTCTTGAAATGTCACAGTAGTAAATAACTTTTATTACTTTTTGGCTAATTCTTTTTTGTGTGTGTTCTGTTCAAACACTGAATTATTCTGTGCATATGTATATATATATATGAACACACATTGAAGGCCTCTACCTCCTGGAAGTATACAACATGGCTTGTTTACCTCCACCTGATTTTTTTTTTAAGTCCAGTGTGGAGACTTGAAACTTGAATGTCCCTTCCAACTTTTATATTTAAAAAAGGCAAGAAAAATTGAAGACTGTTTTTCACCTGTACAAAGAAATAATGAATGGATGGTCTCGAATTTTTGAATGTTGGTCTGGGATATTAAAAAATAAGAGAAACCTTGGTGTTTGTCATGGACAATTAACTGTTAAAGTTATTGTAAGTTATCTGTATTTAGCAGAGTATTTTCAAGAAGGGTGATCTGAGTTGGAACTGGATTCTATTAGTTACGTTTTTGGAAGTTTTAACTTCAATGAAGTAATTATTTTGCTGTGAAAAAAAGACAAACGTTGAATTTCTCAAACAAAGATGCTGAAATATCTTTGTTTTTTGTGTGGCTCCTGCGAATTTAAAGCAAACAAAACCAACTGCAACATTTCAATTCACTTGAATGAGAATCATGTTTTTAACTTAAAAGAGCCCAAGAAGACACTGGTATGAAAGGTAAAATCTCAGAGGTTGGTCTGTTAAATGTGGCACACTTGCGGGTCACTTTGTACAATGTAGATTTTGAAGTACAGTGGTGAAAACATTAAATGTGACATTTGAAACAAACAAGCAAACAGAAAATTCCATGACTAAGTCTGTTGTTGTTGTTGTTCCCTCTTTCACCTGATTTGGGGCACATGTGGTATCTCTTGCTGATTCAACTCACTACGCTTAGATTTGGGTTCTTTCCAAGGTTAGTTAGATGGAGCTGCATTTAAACAAGGCCACTCAGAAGCCACAGAGAGCTGGCTGAAAAACTGGAACTCCCAAGCACTCACATACGACTGACACTTCAGAGGTGGCAACTGAATGCAGCTGCAGCACTGAGATCAAGTTTGGGCTTTCCATGTTAATTGGGCTGAAAATTCTAGAACTTTCTTCTTTACTCATGTGCAGTAGGTTCTCACCTCAGGTCCTGGGCATCACACTTTTGAGAAGAATTCAGACAAACTAGAAGAGATTTAGAGAAGGAAACATGGATGATGAGGGGATAAGAAGCTAAATCCAGTGAGGAGAAAATAAGGGAACTGGGGATGTTAGCCCTGAATAAAGAAATCTGAGGAGGAAACACTGTTGTGCTCTTTGTGTTTCTCAAAGGATGTCACATTATAGAGCCTGGAATAATGGTCAGGCTACAGGAAGGCAGATTCCAAATGAACGTTGGGTGAAGCTTCCTAACCCTAAGAGCAATTGGACAGTGCAACCAATCAGCTGAATACCTCTAAGCAGATATGGGGCAGTCCTCTGTTTCAAATGCAGTGAGTGGATGCTTGGGCCCAATGATTACGTAGCCCTTCGTAACTCTGTTAGAATCTGTCAGGTCATAAAGGTTGAAGGAGAGAGAGGCAGATCACTATATATTTTTAATGCTCTTCCACAAGAAAGTATATTAAAAATGAATTATGTGCTATCAAGTTGGTGCTGACTCTTAGCAATCACATAAATAGACCTTCTCCAGGATGATCCTCACCTTGGCCTTCAGGTCTTCCAACAATATATCCATCACAGCTGTAAACAAATCCCTCCACCTTGCTGCTAGTCATCTCCTCTTCCACCTTTCCCAGTATTATGGACTTCTCAAGGGAGCCAAGTCTTCACATTAGGTGTCCAAAATATGATAATTTGAGCCTGATTATTTGTGCCTCAAGTGAGAACTCTATGATCCTGAAAGAAAGAAAATAAATTAGCATGTGGTAAAATTTCAGAAACAAGAATGGTTGATACAAAATTCAGGCAATTTAATATTGTTTCCTCAGACTCCTTCCTTTCTAGAAAAGTTTAGTATAGCACCTAATTTACAATATAACATATGGGGGAACCTGTGCTCCAGATGTTGCTGAACTATATATCCCATCAGCCATACAAATGGAGGCTTGTGTGGAATTGTAGTTCATCAACATCTGGAGAGTTGTTGATTCCTAGCCCTGCATAGGATGTAAAATTCAGTTTCCTTGACAAAGACTAGATTACCAATAAGCTTGGAATTACAAGCATTTTCTTTAAATGCAATCATTTGATTATGTTTGAATATTACAAAACTGGTGTTCAGGGATTGGACCTCTCATTTTTAAAGAGGCTAAAGTTTAGCCACTAAGCATAATACTTACTTTGAATTGGGAGACTGGAAACACTGAATTCTTGCCACTAGACCCAACTGGTTTCAAAAGTATTATTTAGCAATGCCTTTTCCAACTAACAAATTTTATTAAAAGGCATAAACATATCCTTCTGATTTTTGGCTACCATAGACTAACACAACTCTCCTCTTCCTTTATTTAAAAAACTTCTTACTCTTAAGAGTTTCTGTGCAACAATTGTACATAAGAATAGTAGTTCCTTAAAATCAGTCCTGTAAAATTCATGGCTTGGAGTATTTTTCCTGTAAAGATGTTAGGGCCAAAAATGAAAAGGAAGGAAGATTAAGTTGGCTTATTTCTTAACCACTTCATTACAGCAGCTTGTTGCTGCACTGTTGGGACCTACTTAGGAAATCAGAGATTTTAGCGGAACCTCAGCAATGGTTTTCAGCTGTATGTGATGTTTCTTTGGTACCATAGCTGTCAACTCTGTTCAGGAGATAAGCTACAAAGATAATACTTGCACCATATTTTTATGTCAGAGGTAATAGTGCAGTGGTACGTTGGCATTTTCCCTATGCTATTTTGGAGCAAGTGGCATGTTAAGTAATGAGGACAAATACGAAATATAGGGCTAATAACCTTTTATCAATTAACTAGACAATCTGTGACATGTTGGGTCATCGTTTCAGAGATATTTCCCCACCAGATTCCTCAGTGCCTTCAACAACGGCAGAGCTTCTAATGTACTGCCTTCACTGGAAAAGTTCTTAAAAATTCAGGGAGATATTCAGAGATGTATCTGCCTTGAAAATAGCCCATGTCATTCATATTGAACTGTATAGCCCAGTCAAACATCAGGAGTTGACCACAGGAAATGTTTTATGACATTTTGCATTATGTCATAAAATGTTTTATAATTTTTATGTCATAAAATGTTTTATAAAATTTGCACAATTTCAATTCTGCAGGAGGCATGGGTCCCAGATTTTGGACACATTCTCTAAGTTAGCCCATTTGAGGTACCTTGCTTCAAAAATGGTTGCCCTATGATGTACTGTTTCGCCCAATTGAAGACTACAAAGTATCAAACAGACAAAGAGTTTTACTAATATATAGTTAAACTGTTAATGCAGCAAAGTACCTAAGACTGGGCTATAAATTGGGGATCATGGGCTGTGCCATCTTCCTCAGCTTCCCCATCTGCAATATGGAGAATGCTAATACTGGCGTATAATGCTAATAATGGCAGTGAGAATCATATGAATTATTATGGTAGGGCTGCCATCTATGAGCTGCAAACATCCAGATGAACACCATTAGATGGCAACAGAGTTAGCAGTTTCTATTGGTTTTTGCTGCCATGTAGTGGTCATCAAAATCTTTGTAGCCCAGCTATAGTAGCCCTAATAATGCATACAAAGTACTTTGAATATTTGAAAGCCATACAAAGGGTTCGATTCTATCAGCATTTTAAAGCCAGTTCCCTTCAGTAAAATGGCATCTCTGACCATTTGATATAATGTTAATTGCTTAACAAAATTACTTCAGCTGACTTCCAGCGGGGACATGGTGGACTGAACAGCTGTGCCTCCAGGCTCAGTGGGCAGAACTGACAACGCAGCAGTTTTTTTGGGCTCAGGTAGGTTTTTCCTGAAGCCCAGAAGTGTTTTTCTGGAGAAAGGAAAACACTTGGAATCACCCCATCTGTCCTCCAGACGGCTGCTTGCAGCCAGAACATCGGAAACAGCATTCACGAACGCTGGCAAGAGCTAGCCGGGAGGCTGGGACATCACCATTTCCAAAATGCACTGTAGCCTTAAAGGGACACTAAGACCGGCCACCCCATTTCTAAATCACCCAATTTATATTTCTTTTTAAGTATGTGAACCTTAAGAGAGGCTTTCTACAGCAAGGAGAACTGGGTTCTCTTGGTGCTTATTGTTATTTTTGGGATCAATTTTTTAAAAAAAATTCTTTTTAAGATTTGGATTTTATTTTCCATCCAAATATTAAGGAGAATTGAGAGTAAATAATTGCCTCCCTGTTATTATTTTTGTACTAAATTTGAAGATTTTCCTACACATTGAATCGGCTGATTTGAACCTTCAGCTTTCTGCTTCTACTTTCCCTGGGGAACTGCCTGCATATCTCACTTTTGCTTATATAAACACATTTAGGAATCCTTTTGCATCTTTGACTTTCGCTGATTAAGCTCGTAGGGGGCGCCATAATCTACTGTTTGAGAGATGGAGGATTTAACAGATTATCTCTGACTTCCAACAAGATTTTAAACAGATTCTTTCTGATTCCTACCAAGTTTTTATGCAAGGCATTCAGGACATTGTGGAAAACATGAGGTCTAAAATGTGTCATCTGGTTGGGGATGTCGTGGATGAAACTGAGGAATTTAACAGCAACAGAAATGTCTCTTCTAAGAGTGAGATTGGGACTTCTGCTGAAATGCTGGATGAAGATCGGATAGTCGAGTTGAAGAAATTAAAGGGAGAGAGTGAGTTGCAAGCCGTAAGTGAAATTGATCTTCTGATGGAACGCGATGGAAAAGAAGGGGTCATTGTGTATGGGAGGTCTCCTGAAGAGAAGTTGGAGTTTTTGAGGGGGGCAGTTGGGCTGTTTGATTTTTTTTAAAGAAAAAAGCTCTGTGCGTATTGTGGGGATATGTAAATGCTCTGATTTATTTTGAAGTGGGGTAAGGGTTTAAGAATATTTGGATTGCTTTTAGGGTTTGGCTGATTTCATTTATCTTTTAACAATTTGGATTAAGATCATTAAGGTATAATAGAAAAATATTAAAAGTCTGGTTTGGGGTTGAATATGATTAAGACTATTAAAATTGTTGTATTATCAAGTACAATGGCAGACAATTTATATGTTTTTTAGTTTGATCTTTATAATATTAGACAGGAATGTATAGAATAGCAGTAGGAAGGAAATAATTAAATAAATGTTATCACGGAGAAGTTGATTAGGATATATATATATATATATATATATATATCCTTTAATATAAGGGGAGGGAGCAACTGTATTTAGTGATTTTTATGATGTGCCAGTGGAATGATTTATAGAAATAATGTGATTTTGGTTTAATATAGAATAAGGGATTGATTATGGAAAATTGTTGTATATCCTTGCTGTTAAAAGTCGGAAGTCACCTCTTTTTGTAATTTTGAAAATTTTTCTCAAGTGTTTCTACACTTTTTTAGTTTTTTTTCTTTTTTTTCCTTTGTAGTGTTTTGTTTTTCTGTAACTTTTATCTTTGCTTGAAACTTACTAAAATTTTAATTTTAAAAAAATTACTTCAGCTAAAAGGACCAGCTCTTTGAAGAAGTGTTTCTCCTTCCATCTCAGGAGACCTCTTCTAAAAGCCAAAAGTAAGTTTGCCTATGATTCTAGACGTGCAGATGGAATTAGTTAATTTAAAAAAGCCTTCAGTATTCTAAAATAATACAACCTCAGCATTTAACAGAAGTAAGGATCTCTTACCATAAAATTCTCAGTGTGGCCATTCCAACCTGCTTAATTGTTGCCCCTCAGCATTTTAAAATGTGGATCAGAAACAGTTTTTCTCAGTTCACGTCCATGTGGACTGAATCTTGCCATGTTGATACTCCCCCAAAAGCAAACTCACTGCACAGCCATATCCTGTGTGGTTTGGACCCAAGAGTCCCAAATGTTCTAGACTTTTCCAGAAAGTCCTCTAGAAAACAGCAACAAAATAATACAGGGTATTGGGACCCAATTAAGCTTTTTCCACCAGGAAGATTCATTGGACTGTTTCATAAAAGGTAAGACTTGATCTCCATCGTCTAGTCCACAATTTCTCAACCTTGGAAAGTTTAAGACATGTGAACTTCAATTCCCAGAATTCCCCAGCCAGCCTTGCTGGCTGGGGAATTCTGAGTTGAAGTCCACATATCTCGAAGTTGCCAAGGTTCAGAAACACAGGCCTAGTCCAACCATCTGGAATCCCTCAAGGTTCTGCTATTTCCATGGCTTCTACTTGGCAACTGCACTGGACTAGGAGAAACTGCGCACCTTCCCCCTCACCCCCGGCAGCCGCCCCCAACCAATCTTGGCTTATCTCCGAAAGCAAAATTTGGCGGAAGCCGGGAAATCGTCCCGCTGGATCCACCCGGTGCCCGCGGGGCGAGATTAGACCGAGAAGAACCTTCCCACCATCCAGACGACAACCTGAAGAACTGGGCGGGGCCAGCTGGGCAGCAGGCCGCGCCCCTCCGGGAGAGCCAATGAGTGCGGAGAAAAGCGATCGTTCGTTCCCGGCGCTGCCAGCCCGGCTGACCCCGAAGTGGCGATGGCGGCGGCGCGCGTCCTCGAGTGGATCTTCGTCTTCTACTTCCTCGCTCACATCCCGATCACTTTATTATTCGATATGCAGCATTTGCTGCCCGGAGTTTACCCTCCCGCCGTAAGTAGAGAGAAAGCGCTGGGATCCGGCGGCTGTTGCAGCCCAAAGCGTCGGGGATCCGCTTCGCAGGAACGTGGGACCCGGTTTGCGTCTCCAGAGCAGAGAACTCGCGCCGCGGTCCTGCCTCGCGGATTTGAGGCTGAGGGACCCGGTCGATGGGGGGACTTAGGGGGAGCAGCACGGGGCCACCTAGCTGTGAACTGGTCTGCGTTGGGACGGTGGGATCCAGCGCATCTCCTACCTGGGGGCACCCGGGTGTGCTTCGCTGGATTGCTGATGGTCTTTTGGAAACATGGGTGGCTACTCTGAGAAGGGACTATCCTGCACTGTGTGACTTGGAAACAAGTTGTACTATCAAAGGTCAGTTTTTGGAAGCAAGCCCTGCTGGGTAAAAGCTCTGCTTGATTCCAGCAATCTTTCAGCAGGTTGGGTGTATCAGAACAAAATATTTGGATCACACTGTATGTAAGCATCTTCCCTCTTTTGATCTTGTTTTATCTCTGTTTATTGTTTTAAGAGGATTGCAAAATGCTTTAATTCTTGGTTTTATTGTATGACGCCAGAGTCACTTCAGGTGAGATGGCAGGCCATATAAATTCGACAAACAAACAAACAAACAAGTACCATACATTCTGGTATGATCAAAGATAAAGCCTGTATTCCACCTATCCCTGGAGCCTTGTATGCTAAGCCTCTCATCCCTGGACTCTGCTTTTAAAAAAGCGCTTTGCAGTTCCTTCTTGAATCAAAGCCAAAAGAAGCTGGATTTGATCCTTACATTACCTAGCAATGGATAGATGGATAGATAGATGAAAAAATCAACATTGCTCCTGGTCTGTCCTCCTCCTCTTCATCTCTCCCCTTGCAGCCTTCTCAAAAAATGAAGATGGAGGCTATGAGTACCGTTTAATTCTTCAAGCAGATCCACGTCTTAAAAGTGGAAGGGGAAGTGGGGAAAAAGGCAATGTGGTTCAAGAAGGGGGTTGTGTGATAGGAAGAGTTGTCTTGTTGTCTTGTTCACACAACATACAGAACGTTGTTCTTGAATCAACCCATTTTCGAGGTACACACATTTCATGGAATATGGGCTGGGTTCAGGCAACCCCTAAAGCACCAGCAAGCTTCAAGGTTGAATTAACCATGTGTTGTATGTTGCGTGAACTCTGCGCTAAGGCAAGAACCGGCCTGTTTAAGCCTGCTTTGCCAACGCAGCTGGGGAAGGAGTGGGAGGGAGACCGAGAGGGCCGTAAATGGGAGGGGAGGGGCAGCCCGAAGGGGGTTGAGGAGCCCCTCCAGGTGTCTAGGCCCCTTAGCATGACAGGCCCCTGCTTGCCACTCAACCCAGGAACTTGACTTTCCTGAGGAACAGCATCTTTCCATCTGACCTCCTTGAATGTTGCAAGACAGAGCACGGCTTTAACCCTTTAATCTCACAACACATGGACCGACCATACTTTCAACTGGGAAACCGTGAACATCCTAGGCCAAGCTAAATCCAAAAACACTAGGGAATTCCTGGAAGCCTGGCACTCAGACAAATCAGCCATCAATAGACACACAGAAATAAACCGTATTTACACATCATTCAAAAGAAAGACCAGGACACATCCCTTCCTGCATCTAATACCTAGATAAGCAGGGATTAACAGCAGACAAACAAGCAAGCAGAAAACAAAACCCTAATCAAGGAACAACCAAGGAGAAAGCCCACCCCCGCAAACTCTGGCAGGGCAACTGCTGTACATAAACAGGGAGCGAACCCCACACTCGTCCTGATGAACCTACTTGGGCCATGAAACGTCTGCAAGCTCAGAGAGCACAAAGGACTCCTCAGTTCAACCCTGAGCAACAATATTCTCTTCGATTGCTATGCAAACGTTGTAATCAGAGCCATCACATGGTATGAGAAAGAAAATAAAGTCCTCCCAATGCTAACAAAACTGGCCAAACCCAATGGTGCCAAGATATCTCTACCCACTTTGCATCAACATCCCACCCAACATGTTAGAAAGGGGCAGGATTTCTGTCCTACAGTTGCAGATGCCCACTGACTTTTATCACCTCACTTCACCATAAATGGAAGATTAAAAGGAAAATTTAGGTCGCCGCCTCCTCCCTCACCACCCATCTTCTCTGTTCCAAAGCTGTCCAAAACGCTGACCTGGTACATAACTACATTCAAGGATCCACTGATGGCCAGCCCAGCACCCTGGTTCCAGCTCTTCCTCTACCTTGAAGCATTCCCACAACTGTTTTTCTTCCCTGTTGCTGCCTACGCCTTCTGGAAAGGTGAGCGTGCCATTTTTGCTGGTGGTTCAGGTGGGCACAGCATAGGGTGGGCAGGGAGCTGTGAGCAATTATCCTTGGAGAGAAGAAAACAAGTATTTCCTGATGGAGCTTGAAGGCCGGGAGACATTCCTGAGAACTTTTGGGCTCAGGGTTGCTCAGGCTGGACTGGGCAAACCGGTGGCAGCCTGGATAGATGATTCTTCTCGCCCTGAACTGGTGGAAAAAAGCCCCTTTTAGGGCACAATCTGCAATATTTGCAACCTATGCGAATCAGGAAACGAACACTTGAGTTTGACCGGGGACTGCAGCTACTAAAAACCCCTAACCCTTTTCAATCCAGGGAACTGCAAGTGGATCCGGACCCCCGTGGTGATCTACACGACGCATGTAGCTACTGCAGTGACTGCTTGCCTGGCCCAGATCCTGTTTGCCGATTCCTCCAACGCCCAAGTCCCCAGCCCACAGACCCTGCGGGAACGCCTGACGCTGTCTGCCGTCTACGCCCCTTACTTAGCGATTCCCCTCCTGATGCTGCTTTTTGTGCTCTTCAGTCCTGCATATAACCAAGTGGAAAAAAGGAAAAAGAAATAAAACCATCGGCCCTCCTCTCTCAGGAAGGGAACCGTGCAAATTAGGCAAGGGGAGGTGTGTTTGTGTCCCTCGGGGGCAGAGCCTGGCCAAGGCCTCGGCAGACCTGTCAGGTGGGAAATGCTCTCGGAGGGATCTCAGGAAACCACTCTGAAAAAGTGTTATGCCATAAAATAACCTTTTTTTCTTGCAAAAGGGGTCATTTCCCCAACTAGAGGTGAAGAGAGCACCAGACAGTGAGGAAATGATTGAAAACCAATTGGTTACTGCACCAGCTTGAAAGCTTTTCCTTAACCGCAGGACAATTCCAGATGAAAGATTGCTAATGCATTCCCTCCCTGAGCAGAGGGCATGGGGAGAGGTGGTGTGAACGGCCACTTCTGCACAAGGAAATACTGCTTTTCTGCAGCGCAGATTTGGTTTTGTGGCAAGTATGGCCAACAACCCCAGGAGGGAGGGGGAGTAAAGATGGCAGATGTAGGTTAAAAAGGGGGCAGGGCTTTGACTGGATGGTCATGACTGCCATCTAGACTTTGCTGACCTCCACCTTGGACTCCCCTGCTAAAAAATCAAGTTCTACACCAGTGTTTCCCGACCTGGACAACTTTAAGATGTGTGGACTTCAACTCCCAGAATTCCCCAGCCAGCTAATGCTGGGAACTAATGCTGGTTGGGGAATTCTGGGAGTTGAAGTCCACACATCTTAAAAGTTGTCCAGGTTGAGAAACACTGTCCTACACAATGCCCAAACAGCAAAGGAGGTTAGGGTTAGGCTGGGAAGCTGTTCATCTGAGTGGCCATCACGACAACGAGCCCCAACACCTGGGGACTAATCATGGCATTTACAGGACAATGTCATGGGATGTGTGTTTGTGTCCATCCATCCGTCCTTCCTTCCTATTTATATGGCTGTCCCTCTTGCCCCAGCCACTCTGAGCAGCGAGCAAAGTTGAAACGGGAACCATCATATAAAACCTTAAAACTTACAAAGCTAAAAATATAATTCAGAACAAAAACAGTGGCCAAGAATAAAAAGCTACATTTTATGGTCACATCAACCCACCTGGAGTTCACTAACTTTGTGACCCCCATGCTGGGCAAACAACCAGGTTTTCGATGCTTCCTGGAAGGCCAGCAGGGTCAGGGCCAATCTGACCTCAGGTGGGAAGGGGCTCCTGGTGGCGGGGGCCATGACACAAAAACACACTCCCTGGGTCCTGCAAGATGACATTCTCTAATTGATGGGCCCCAAAGTCTGTCCCTCCTGCTGGACCGAATGGGGCAGGTAGAGATCACTAGAGAGCGGCAGTCCTTCAAAGATCCTGGCCTGTGCCATGAAAGCTTTCTAGGTGACAGCCAGCAGTTTGAACTGCACCCAGAAGCCCACTGGGAGCTGGTGCAGCTCACAAAGCAAATGCATAACATCAAGAAATGCCCGTAATTTCCCAGGCCGCTGCATTCAGGACCAATGGCAGCTTCTGGAGGTGCTTCAAGGGCAGCCCCATGAAGAGCATGTGGCAGTAATCCACTGAGGAGGTGACCAAAGCATGACTGACCAAACGCAGTGCCTCCCAGCCTAGGAACGGGTGCAACTGGTGCACAGCACAGAGCTTTCTGGCCTCCTCATGATTTGCTGTGGACATCCCTGTCTGGTTTCAAAGCTGAAGAATCTTGAGTGTTCTAGCCTTTCTTGCAGGGGAAATGCTTGCCCTGTGTTTTGATTGCCCTCTTCTGCACTTCCTCCAGCTCTGTGGCTTCCTTTTTCAAATGCAGCAATAAGACGTGTTCTCAGCCCAGATTTCTTGACCATGAAGTAGCCTAACAATTGAGTGCGGTGGCCCTACATTGCCAACTCCTGAGTGATGTGGCTGGCTCCGAAACTGGGTCTTCCTATGTAAGATGGGGAATAGATCTTCTTCTCCCTGGTTGGGGAAGGGAGATGATAGAAATCCCCAAGCTCTATTTTCATTTCCAACCAGGGAACTGTGAGGAATCTGGCCCCTTTAAAGCTGTAAAAGAGCCTTTTGAATTTCACTTTCAATCCTAAACAATGCATTTTCTTTGAATCCCCTTTTTGACCAATGAGCTTCCCACTGACCATGAAGCCTTTCAGTCTGAATTTGGACAGATTAATCTTCTCTACCCCAGTTTTCCCCACCTTCAATTCTAGGAGTTGCATTCCCAACACCCTCCCCAAATCAAACATGACAATGTTCTCAACTGCACCAAACCTGGTACCCAGGAAGACAGCAGACTAGAAATATGGAGTCCTTGGTGAGCTCAGAGATTGGTTGTTTGCTTGCAGACATTTAATTATCCAACCAAGTAACATCATCAGTGCACACTGATGATGTTACCTAGTTAGGTCATGAAACGTCTGCAAGCGAACAACCGATCTCTGAGCACACCAAGGACTCCACAGTTCATCCCTGAGCTACGTATATCCTCTTCTATTGAGGCTAAAAATAATCATGATAATTATTTTACAAGTGGGATCTCCCCAGGCAGGAACCCCGCCCCCCGCCTCCTCCCATAGTCAGCATTTGTTATTTTGGAGAACCCTCCTCCATTTTGGATTTCTTTTTTCTAAAGATGTGGGATATTTCTGTAAAGTCTGGGGTTCCCTCAAGCCTTCAACAACCCCTCTTCTATGTGATGCAGTTTCAGCTTTGCAAGAATCAGAAACATTAGAAGAAAAGGGAATTACTTTTTAACCGTCGTTTCAAGGCTGAGTATTTTGTTTGGACTGGGAGATTGGCAAACTACAGTGAGCATTCAGGCATGCACTTTGCCTTCCCAAGAGTAAGGGCTGCTCAACAGGGGAACAGGTTGCTGGAGGTGGTGGGCTCCTTCGCGCTGCAGGTGGTTAAAGAGAGGCCAGATGGCCGTCTGCTGGGGATGCCATAGTAGATTAGTGAATTCCTGCACTGGGCTGTGGGTTGGACTAGATGATCTCCAAGGTCCCCTCAATTCCCTAATTCGTGCTTCTTGGTAAAGGGAATTGCTACTTCACCTGTGGCCTCTTTTTCTGCCTGCACGGTTGGAAGAGACGATACCGTAGAGTGCACTATTTCATTTATAAGTACAATGAATAACAATATTGCCGGCAGGCTTTTTCAGAAGAAATTGTCCCCAGATGGGCACGTTCCATAGTAGCAACGCCTAAATTAGGGACTTCAGTTGTACATTGTCCAATCGCATCATTTCTCCCCAAATCATTATTTTCTACAAAGGCAGAGTGAGAGACACAAAGGCAATTGAAACATTTCCCTTCTCTCCAAAAATGGGATACCTGGATTACGAGGGTAGCACTAGTGCAAGATGCCTCCAAAAGAAGTGTTTGTTTTTTTCTCTTTAAAATGCCTCCCCCCCCCCATGTGGACCATCAGTGTTACATTTCATGTTCTATCTACTTGGCAGAAAAGCAGTTTCTGAAGGCGATGGATATAGGACAGTGTTTCTCAACCTCGGCAACTTTAAGATGGGCACATTTCAACTCCCAGAATTTCTCAGCTGGGATCTGACATCTGCATGTTTTAAAGCATGCTGGCTGGGGAATCCTGGGAGCTGAAATCCACCCATCTTAAAGCATGCTGCTTGGGGAATTTTGGGAGCTGAAATCTGCCCATCTTAAAGCATGCTGGCTGGGGAATCCTGGGAGCTGAAGTCTACACATTTCAAAGTTGCTGAGATTGAGAAACACTGATATACTGTAGGATCATCGTGGCACAGCTGTTTGGGCATTGTAGTCTCTGGGCTTAATGATTATATGGAAGGAGGTCTTTAGAAACTTTGTGCCTTATTACATTTACTTCAAAACACAAAAAAGGCTCACCTCTTCCTGAATGGAGCACTCCAGACGCCTGTCCCCAAATCCTGCCCTGAAAGACCCCTATTCAGTGAAATAAAACCATTGCTTACTTAATGCATTAATGTTTCTTTGATGAGGTTACAGTCCAAATAAAATACGGAAGGAGGGCTCTGTCCAGTTAACGCTCAGCCTTTGCTGAAATCAGTGGCTGGATCTGATTTTCTAAGCAAAAAGACTCAACCTATCTGCAGGAGGAATTCACATTCAGCCTACATTGACAAGTGGATTTCCAGAGTAGTGTGAGTTTCACTGGATTGAATGGGCTTTCTCCCCCTCAGGCTGCAGAGGGCCAGGATGGTAAATATTGCTGGAATAGACATCCAGCTTGAAGGCAGGAAAAAGAATCGCTACCATGTATTGATTGGCAACTGTCATGTTGCAACATAGAGTATTGTAACAAAAAAGAGGATGATCCCTGAAAGAATTAACAGATTTGAAGAATGTGACAGCCTTTCTCAGCCCGGTGCCCTGCAGAACTCCCATCATGCCCAGCCAGGATGTTTCTAGGCCAGGGATTATGGGAATTGAAGATCCAATCCACCTGGAATGCAACTGTTGGGGAAGGTTTACATCTAGCTAGTTTATGGCCATTTTAGGACGTCTTCAGGGTGCCAGAGACTCTGTGGTCTCAGCTGCACCTGTTCAAGATGCCAGGAAGTCTCTTGGAAAGAGCAACAAAATGAGACAGCATAGTAGGATCCAGTTCAGTTCAAAGCGGGACAAGGGTCTTTCTGGGACTTTCCAAACGGATGCTGAGCTTCCACGGAGAAGACCCCACTGGCTGGATGCACTGTCTCCAGGCCATGAAAGCGGAGTCCCCAATAAATCTGTGGCTCTTTAAGGCATGCTTGCTGTGACGGACTTAAAGCTTCCAATCGTCGTATCAGGGAGGCACTGATATGCACATAGCAGTATAGCTATCCAAACCACCTTTTTACCCAGGTAGAAAGGGAGCGCCTCACCTGCTGTCACTCTCCTGCTGCAGGCTATGACGACACAGCCGTACAGCCAACTTTCGCTTAGCTGCGTGGGACGACCACCAATGTGTGTCTAATTGCAGCTGCTTGTGGGAAAACAGGTGGGTGCAGAGAGATCCCGCCCCACATAAGCTAGCGGCTACTGGGGCAAAGAATTCCCATCTCCACCAGCCAGGTGGATGGGTTGAAGGAGGGTCATCCACATCTGGGGCCAGCGTGGATAAACCCGTGCTGGCCAGGGGAAGGCGCAGCTGAGAGTCACAGGGGGCCCAGCAGTGGTGCAAAGGCAGAGGGGTCCTCCCCAGCCCAGGAGCAGGGCCAGACCACCCCCTCCCCAGACAGCCTGCAAAGTAGCCAGAGGAAGTTCTCCCTCTGGCCGTTCATCCGAGGCAGTTGGCACCACAAAGGGGCTGCGCTGCTGCCTTCTCCTGGCCAGCAATTGTGCCCCCCTGCCTGGAAATGCAACGCTTGGGGCTGCTTTGGGCCATGAGACCTTTTCCAGGTGGTTCTCTGAGATCCCTGCGAGAGCATTTCCCAGCTGACGGGTCCGCCGAGGGCTTGGCCAGGCTCTGCCCCCGAGGGACACAAACACACCTCCCCTTGCCTAATTTGCACGGTTCCCTTCCTGAGGGAGGAGGGCCGATGGTTTTCTTTTTCCTTTTTTCCACTTGGTTATATGCAGGACTGAAGAGCACAAAAAGCAGCATCAGGAGGGGAATCGCTAAGTAAGGGGCGTCGACGGCAGACAGCGTCAGGCGTTCCCACGGGGTCTGTGGGCTGGGGACTTGGGCGTTGGAGAAGCCGGCAAACAGGATCTGGGCCAGGCAAGCAGTCGCTGCAGTAGCTACATGCGTCGTGTAGATCACCACGGGGGTCCGGATCCACTTGCAGTTCCCTGGATTGAAAAGGGTTAGGGGTTTTTAGTGGCTGCAGTCCCCGGTCAAACTCAAGTGTTCGTTTCCTGATTCGCATCGGTTGCAAATATTGCGGATTGTGCCCTAAAAGGGGCTTTTTTCCACCAGTTCAGAATGGGAAGAATCATCACCCAGGCTGCCACCGGTTTGCCCAGTCCAGCCTGAGACCTCCGAGCCCGACGGTTCTCAGGAACGCCTCCCGACCCTCAAACTCCGTCGGGAATGGGGCAGTTGCTCGTGGCGCTGTGCGCATCCCTCCCCACCGCTTTGCTGTGCCCAAAAGCGATCCACCTGGACTGGCACGCTCACCTTTCCAAAAGGCGTAGGCAGCGACAGGGAAGAAGAACAGCGGTGCAATAGATTCCATGCAGAGGAAGGACTTGAACCAGGGGCCCGGGTGTCCCATCAGGGGATCCTTGACGGTAGTTGTGTACCAGGTGAGAAATCGGAACAGCTGAGGGACACAGAAGACACTTGGTCAGTGAAAGGGAGGCGGGGTGGGAACTGATGGAGTTTTTTAAGGGTTAATAAAAGAACTCCAAGCAGTAACAACAATCTTGCAGAGTAGAAGCATGAACCAAAAGGGAACTTGCACACTAAGCTTAGTTACGTTCAGAAATAAATTCATTCTTCACATAGTAGTTAGATGAAGGAAAATAGAGATAGCTTACTTTTATTCAGTAGATCTGGATACAAGTAGATTCACAGTAGAAAGTACTTAATCCTCACTGGTTCTTGGTAGACATTTCTATGGAAATAGAAATGCCTGCATGCAAGCTAGATGAAAACACGAGAGCTGCATTTCTGCAGCACCTCCTGCTTGGAGGTGTGCCAAAATGGTAATGGAGATTGTTAATCCCCAAGCCCAAGAAGAAGGCAGAAGTGGAAATCAGGTGACCAATGTGACATCCCATAAGCACAATAGAGATGTGTTTGCTAGAGAGACCCCCTTACTATGCTTGTGAGACAATGCTGAGTTGACCCCTGATAATTCCAACAGGAACAGGGTACCTGAGTCCTCCTTTAATCTTCCACCCGTTGAGTGGGGTCAAAAAAGTCAAGATGGTATGTGATCGAAGCCCTGCTTTTCCTGCATGCACATCTGGGTGAGAGGCTGGTTCAGAATCAGGAGCTGGGCCGGATTACAACCCCTTCCAGTCAGCCTTGACTCCTGGCAGCTCCCTGGAGCAGGCCCTGCAGTTTTCTCGGCCACGTTTTTCAGAACGGGGACATCCTTGCCTTATTCCTGGGGCGGAGAGGGAGGGACTGGCCCAGGGTACCCAGCTGGCTTCACTCAGGCCCCTCTGGGAGTCCCTTACACTGATCAGGTGCTTTATGAAGTCTTTCAGAGCTGCCTCTCTTAAGTTACTCACATTCCCATGACAGAAACTGGCAGCCAGAGCCATTCTCTGTCTTGCAACATTCAAGGAGGTCAGATGGAAAGATGTTGTTCCTCAGGAAAGTCAAGTACCTGGGTTGAGTGGCAAGCAGGGGCCTGTCATGCTGAGGGGCCTAGACACCTGGAGGAGCTCCTCAACCCCCTTCGGGCTGCCCCTCCCCTCCCATTTACAGCCCTCTCGGTCTCCCTCCCACTCCTTCCCCAGCTGCGTTGGCAAAGCAGGCTTAAACAGGCCGGTTCTTGCCTTAGCGCAGAGTTCACGCAACATACAACGCATGGTTAATTCAACCTTGAAGCTTGCTGGTGCTTTAGGGCTTGCCTGAACCCAGCCCATATTCCATGAAATGTGTGTACCTCGAAAATGGGTTGATTCAAGAACAACGTTCTGTATGTTGTGTGAACAAGACAAGACAACTCTTCCTATCGCACAGCCCCCTTCTTGAACCACATTGCCTTTTTCCCCACTTCCCCTTCCACTTTTAAGACGTGGATCCGCTTGAAGAATTAAACGGTAGTCACAGCCTCCATCTTCATTTTTTGAGAAGGCTGCGAGGGGAGAGATGAAGAGGAGGAGGACAGACCAGGAGCAATGTTGATTTTTTCATCTATCTATCCATCTATCCATTGCTAGGTAATGTAAGGATCAAATCCAGCTTCTTTTGGCTTTGATTCAAGAAGGAACTGCAAAGCGCTTTTTTAAAAGCAGAGTCCAGGGATGAGAGGCTTAGCATATAAGGCTCCAGGGATAGGTGGAATACAGGCTTTATCTTTGATCATACCAGAATGTATGGTACTTGTTTGTTTGTTTGTTTGTTTGTTGAATTTATATGGCCTGCCATCTCACCTGAAGTGACTCTGGCGTCATACAATAAAACCAAGAATTAAAGCATTTTGCAATCCTCCTAAAACAATAAACAGAGATAAAACAAGATCAAAAGAGGGAGAAGAACAGCCTTGTGTGGCGCAGAGCAGTTGGCGGCAGTTTTGCAACTGAAACTCTCCCCATGACCCGAGTTCGATCCCAGCGGTAGCCGGCTCAGGTCGACTCAGACTTCCATCCTTCCGAGGTTGGTAAAATGAGCACCCAGCTTGCTTGGGGAGGTGACAACTGGGGAAGGCAATGGCAAACCACTCCGTTCTATAGTCTGCAAGAAAACATCACGAAAGCGGCATCCCCCCAAAGGGCCAGACATGACTCGATGCTTGCACAGGGGACCTTTCACCTTTTCAAGAGGGAAGATGCGTAAGATCCAGATATTTCATTCTGATACCGGATAATGGATAGAGGATAGTCCCTTCTCAGAGTAGCCACCCGTGTTTCCAAAAGACCATCAGCAATCCAGCGAAGCACACCCGGGTGCCCCCAGGTAGGAGATGCGCTGGATCCCACCGTCCCAACGCAGACCAGTTCACAGCTAGGTGGCCCCGTGCAGCTTCTCCCATGCCGCTGGATCCACCCCGTGCCCGCGGGGCGAGATTAGACCAAGGAGAACCTTCCCACCGCCCAGACGACAACCTGAAGAACTGGGCGGGGCCAGCTGGGCAGCAGGCCACACCCCTCCGGGAGAGCCGATGGGTGCGGAGAAAAGCGATCGTTCGTTCCCGGCGCTGCCAGCCCGGCTGACCCTGAAGTGGCGATGGCGGCGGCGCGCGTCCTCGAGTGGATCTTCGTCCTCTTCTTCCTCACTCATGTCCCGATCACTTTATTCGTCGATGTGCCGCTGTTGCTGCCCGGAGTTTACCCTCCCGCCGTAAGTAGAGAGAAAGCGCTGGGATCCGGCGGCTGTTGCAGCCCAAAGCGTCGGGGATCCGCTTCGCAGGAACGTGGGACCCGGTTTGCGTCTCCAGAGCAGAGAACTCGCGCCGCGGTCCTGCCTCGCAGATTTGAGGCTGAGGGACCCGGTCAATGGGGGGACTTAGCTCCTGATTCTGAACCAGCCTCTCACCCAGATGTGCATGCAGGAAAAGCAGGGCTTCGATCACATACCATCTTGACTTTTTTGACCCCACTCAACGGGTGGAAGATTAAAGGAGGACTCAGGTACCCTGTTCCTGTTGGAATTATCAGGGGTCAACTCAGCATTGTCTCACAAGCATAGTAAGGGGGTCTCTCTAGCAAACACGTCTCTATTGTGCTTATGGGACGTCACATTGGTCACCTGATTTCCACTTCCGCCTTCTTCTTGGGCTTGGGGATTAACAATCTCCATTACCATTTTGGCACACCTCCAAGCAGGAGGTGCTGCAGAAATGCAGCTCTCGTGTTTTCATCTAGCTTGCATGCAGGCATTTCTATTTCCATAGAAATGTCTACCAAGAACCAGTGAGGATTAAGTACTTTCTACTGTGAATCTACTTGTATCCAGATCTACTGAATAAAAGTAAGCTATCTCTATTTTCCTTCATCTAACTACTATGTGAAGAATGAATTTATTTCTGAACGTAACTAAGCTTAGTGTGCAAGTTCCCTTTTGGTTCATGCTTCTACTCTGCAAGATTGTTGTTACTGCTTGGAGTTCTTTTATTAACCCTTAAAAAACTCCATCAGTTCCCACCCCGCCTCCCTTTCACTGACCAAGTGTCTTCTGTGTCCCTCAGCTGTCCCGATTTCTCACCTGGTACACAACTACCGTCAAGGATCCCCTGATGGGACACCCGGGCCCCTGGTTCAAGTCCTTCCTCTGCATGGAATCTATTGCACCGCTGTTCTTCTTCCCTGTCGCTGCCTACGCCTTTTGGAAAGGTGAGCGTGCCAGTCCAGGTGGATCGCTTTTGGGCACAGCAAAGCGGTGGGGAGGGATGCGCACAGCGCCACGAGCAACTGCCCCATTCCCGACGGAGTTTGAGGGTCGGGAGGCGTTCCTGAGAACCGTCGGGCTCGGAGGTCTCAGGCTGGACTGGGCAAACCGGTGGCAGCCTGGGTGATGATTCTTCCCATTCTGAACTGGTGGAAAAAAGCCCCTTTTAGGGCACAATCCGCAATATTTGCAACCGATGCGAATCAGGAAACGAACACTTGAGTTTGACCGGGGACTGCAGCCACTAAAAACCCCTAACCCTTTTCAATCCAGGGAACTGCAAGTGGATCCGGACCCCCGTGGTGATCTACACGATGCATGTAGCTACTGCAGCGACTGCTTGCCTGGCCCAGATCCTGTTTGCCGGCTTCTCCAACGCCCAAGTCCCCAGCCCACAGACCCCGTGGGAACGCCTGACGCTGTCTGCCGTCGACGCCCCTTACTTAGCGATTCCCCTCCTGATGCTGCTTTTTGTGCTCTTCAGTCCTGCATATAACCAAGTGGAAAAAAGGAAAAAGAAAACCATCGGCCCTCCTCCCTCAGGAAGGGAACCGTGCAAATTAGGCAAGGGGAGGTGTGTTTGTGTCCCTCGGGGGCAGAGCCTGGCCAAGCCTCGGCGGACCCGTCAGCTGGGAAATGCTCTCGCAGGGATCTCAGAGAACCACCTGGAAAAGGTCTCATGGCCCAAAGCAGCCCCAAGCGTTGCATTTCCAGGCAGGGGGGCACAATTGCTGGCCAGGAGAAGGCAGCAGCGCAGCCCCTTTGTGGTGCCAACTGCCTCGGATGAACGGCCAGAGGGAGAACTTCCTCTGGCTACTTTGCAGGCTGTCTGGGGAGGGGGCGGTCTGGCCCTGCTCCTGGGCTGGGGAGGACCCCTCTGCCTTTGCACCACCGCTGGGCCCCCTGTGACTCTCAGCTGCGCCTTCCCCTGGCCAGCACGGGTTTATCCACGCTGGCCCCAGATGTGGATGACCCTCCTTCAACCCATCCACCTGGCTGGTGGAGATGGGAATTCTTTGCCCCAGTAGCCGCTAGCTTATGTGGGGCGGGATCTCTCTGCACCCACCTGTTTTCCCACAAGCAGCTGCAATTAGACACACATTGGTGGTCGTCCCACGCAGCTAAGCGAAAGTTGGCTGTACGGCTGTGTCGTCATAGCCCGCAGCAGGAGAGTGACAGCAGGTGAGGCGCTCCCTTCCTACCTGGGTAAAAAGGTGGTTTGGATACATGCATGAACCTCTCTTTCATAGCATACGTTTCTGGCACGCTACCGTCTTATCTCGACCCAGAATCGGCCTGTTGTAAGTGCAGCTTGAAGCAACAGGTCCTGCGGCATTTCAAGGATGGTCCACTCAGTTCCTGGAAAGCATGGCATTTTTTATTTTCTAAAAAGTGGAGTAGCTGCATAACTCAGTAAGAAATTCAGTCTAGGGAGTGAAACTCAAAACAGCTGCTAAAAAAGACTTAAATGCAAGATTTGCGCCTCTGTCTTTATCCTTTGGAAGTGCATCCAGTCGCAAAGATCTCCCCAGGGAACCTGCAAACCGTGGTCTTCCATCAGCCCAACCACGGCGCAGGTTGCTCGGGGATGACGAAAACTCTCCCGGCTGGAGGGGGATCTTGCAAGGTGGGTCCTCGGTTGACGCTTCCACAGCATGTCTGAATTGCCTGTCGGGAACAACGGGAAAGGCTCCAGCGCTCTTGGTTTGTTGGCTGCCCTTGACTCTTGCTCTACTTCTGGAAGATGAACTGGTCAATGAATTCATTCTGGTCCGCTTCTGTTTTGCACAGCGTCTGATACTCCACTCGGTACCTGAGGACCAAGGAAAGCAAAGGGTGAGCTGGCTGGGCTGAACGCAGCTCGAAGCAGCAACAGCTGGGGGAGAGTCTTCAGCTGGGAGGAAGAGCTATGACCAGAACAAGAGCAGATCATGGAGTTATTCAAGAAATATCAGAATACTCGAGGGCAGTGTTTCTCTACCTTGGCAACTTTAAGATGTGTGGACTTCAACTCCCAGAGTCCTATAGCTATGTTGGCTGGGGAATTCTGGGAGTTGAAGTCCACACATCTTAATGTTGCCACGGTTGTCAAACACTGATTTGCTGGGGGGGGGGGGAACCCTCCAGCATTCATTTGACTTTTCTGGCAACTGTTTTATAACAACCGGCTCCAAGAAGAAAGAGAAAACCCTTTCCTGATAGGTGCAGTGGTTGGCCAATCAGGGCTGGCTCTAAGCAGATGAGGGAGGGAGAAAGAAAACTGTTCAGTGAATGCTTGGAAGGCCATGCAATTAATCTGCCTTTTGCAAAAAGGAGACAATGGTATTTAGCATTTGGTGCATATTTATATCTGTGCATTACAAGACCCCCAGAGATAACAGTGATACCAATAGAACCGAATATCTGTAGCTCAGGGTTGAACTGTGGAGCTGGATTCACTTAATGACCATGGGATTCACTTAACAACCACAGTGATTCATAAAACCAGGTGTGACTCACTTAATGACCACCTCGCTTAGCAACATGTTCTGGTCCCAATTGTGGTCATAAGTCGAGGACTACTTGCACTCCATGGAAGTTCAGCATCAATTTGGAAAGTCCCACAAAGACCCTTTGGCCATTCCTCACCTTTCCAGCTGCGTCTTCTTCTCGGTGATTAACGCCTGGAGTTGTTGCTGTTGGGCCTCTCTTTGCTTTGCTATTGACTTCAGTAAATTGCGGGCCCCGATTGCCTGCGGAAAGGAGAAGGCTTCATTTAAAAGAAAAAATAATGTTGTTTTGCAATCCTTCTAAATGAAGCAATGGTTGATTACGGCTGCTACACTTCTAAAGAAATCTGTCAATCATCCATTGGTAAGCATCTATGTGTAGCATACATCTCCTTTTATATGAGTTGAGTAGAAAGAGAGCGCGCTGGTATTATGTCATGCCTCCCCATGACATAATGACAGTCTCTCTCTAGTACAGTTTTTCTCAACCTTTGCAACTTTAAGAGGGGTGGACCTCAACTCCCAGAAATTCCCCAGCCAGCATGGGGAATAAGAGGAGGAAAAGAAAACTTCATGGTTGTTACACACTACTTGACCACCAGGAGGCAGTATGCTACCAGTTTCATCCTTATTGGGCCTCACCTGCCTCCTGGTGGTCCAATGAGAATCATTGGTAAGCAATGACACTGGTACAACGGATGTTGTCCAACTGAATACCACTTTTGACAATTTGCGATGACAGGTAATCCTCGTTGAGTGACCACAATGGGACTGTGGCAAGTGAAGCGGTCACTTAGTGGGAAAACATGTGACTGTGACTTTGCTTTCCTTTTCCCCACTTGCCCGCCCTTTGGAGTACTCACCCTGGCACTGGGATAATTAGCCAGAAGGGGATTAATGTTTGTATTTACATTCATTGAAGAGGAAGGAATTAGGCCAGTCTGTGTTTTAATGCCATGTGGGAAAGACCTTGGGAGATAGGGCGAAGAGACCCTGCCAAGGGGATGGTCAGATAAGAGGCAGCATAGCCTGCAGCTGGATAGTGGGCAGGGCAAGAGGCTCAGAAGGGACCCTCCCTAGCTTCTTGGGCTGTAAAGGAGAAGTGGGGAGAATTATACTTTCAGACTTGCAAGATTCTGTCACTGTAGCCTTAAAATAAAGGAGAATGAGCTCATCTGCTCATGTTTCCTCTCTGGTTTGCCCCTTGAGGCCGACATCAATCTTGCAAGTCTGAAAGTACAATTCTCCCATCTCCTGTCTGTCAATGTAGCCTTACAATAAAGTAGAATTAGCTCTTTTGGTCATGTTTCCTGTCTGGTTTGCCCCACGATGTCAATCATGCAAGCCTGAGAGTACAATTCTACCCGTCTCCTTTACAGCCCGAGAAACTAGGGACAGTCTCTTCTGAGCTTCTTGCCCCACCCATGATCCAGCTGCAGGCTATGCTCTCTCTTATCTACTGTTCCCTTGCCCGGTCTCCCATGGTCTTTCCCCCATGCCATTACAGAGTCCGCTTCATCAGCAGAGCAGGGTCGAGTAAGGCTGTCCTCAGATGGCATTTATTTATTTCTGAGATTTATATCTGCTTTTCCTTCAGGAGCCCAAGGAAGTGTGCCAAACATTTGCTCCTTCAGTTTTTGTCTATCACACCGGCATCCCGGTGGAGTAGGTTGGGCTGAGAGAGAGTGACTGGCCCAAAGGCCCCTGGGGAGCTTCTGTGGCTGAAGGGGGACCAGACTGGGCCTTCTGCTCCTAGTTCAAAACCTTAACTCTTACACCACAACTGGAAGCAGACTTTTTGAAACTATCTGGCCACCAAAGTGCTTATTTTTTAAAAAGGAACAAAAGTAATGGTTTTGCTCTAAAAGGGAGAGCCCTGTAACAAAAGTCCTCAAAACCTCTGGGGCCAGGGTGTGTGTCTGGAGGTTTGAGAGCACGCTCACAAAATGTCTTCTGGCCAGGAGGACATCTTTCCACACAAAGTTCCTGCAAGCATCAAACAGAGAGGCTCTAGGCTGGTACTCTTGAATTGCAATCTGGCAGATTCTCATTTTTAATTTTCCTTTTCCATAATATTTTTAAAAGTAAGGCAAGGCGGAGGCCCAGCGGGTCTGAAGATACCTAGAGAGAAGGGCTGCCTGTAGACCTTAATGTTATGACAAGTGGAGGACCTTTCAGGTCATTATGAAATGTTACCAAAGACCTCAGGCAAACAGGAAGGGAGGACCCAAATCAACAGAACTGAAATAAGAGCCTGCCCAAAGTTGTGATTTTCCACATCCCAATCTCCAACCCACTTTTCCAGCGTGCATCTTTAAGGAGCTAAAAGGGCACCCGCCATTCACCAGCTGCAAGGTTTGTGAAAATTAAACCAAAAATCTTCAGCAAAAAATTCCTAAGGGGAGGAAGGGAGGCCTCTAAATATAGCCCCCGAAGACCGAGGATGTTCACTGGCTACCGGAGGCAGAGTGTCTGCTGAGAGCTGGAAATGGTACAGGAGGAAAAGGAATTAAGTATCCTCCACCACAGCCTGGCTGGTTGAAATTCTCGGCAGCAGCACTCCACCCACTTCAGTACACATAGCCTTGATTAACAATCATAATTGGGACCAGAATTTCAGTTGCTAAGTGAAGCTGTCATTAAGCGAACCTGACCCAATTTTAAGACCCTTTTTGCGGTGGCCATTAAGCAATCACTGTGGGCATTAAGCAAACCACGTGGTTGTTAAATGAATCACCCCATTGATTTTGCTTGCCAGAAGCCAACCGGAAGGTAAAAAATGGCAATCACATGACCACGAAACACCGCAACAGTCATAAATGCAAACCGGTTACCAAGCACCCAAATTGTGATCACGTGACCACAGGGACACTGCAATGGTCGTAAGTGTGAGAACTGGTTGTAAATCGTTTTTTTCAACACCATTATAAGTCCAATCTGTCACTAAATGAATGGTTGTTAAGTGAGGACTACTTGAATTTTGTTGCATATAATAACAGGGGACAAGTCTTTTTGAGGACAAAGTTTTCTGACCCCGAAGCATCCATGGAAGTTTCCCAACTGAAAAATGGAGACCAGAACACCCCATTTTTTGCTCAGAACAGTTCTGGTTAGCCTGGAAAAGGGTATTGCCAGATCAGAACACTTTGACCACAGAGCCTTTACACCCCTTTCTACTCAAGGCAGAAAAACTTTTTGGAAGATTGAGGGGCAATGTCCTTCAAATCAGAGGTGGGAAATATTCCTTTATAAAGTCCCTTTACCTTAATCTTCTCGTTTTCGGTGGTTTTTGCTAGCTGATCTACAAGTTCAATGAGGTTGCCCACTATTTTTTTAAACTCTGCAATTTCTGTAAGGGAGGAAAGCAGTAACAGAAAGGGTTTCCATCCAACATCGTCAGGAAAGAGGCAAACAAGTTATACTGCAATTTCTATTATTTTTTTAGAGTGCTAAGTAATAATCAGTCTTGTTGGGAACCATTAGAGCACTGTTTCTCAACCTTGGCAACTTTAAGATGTGTGGACCTCAACTCCCAGAATTCCCCAGCTAGCCATGCATTAGAGAAAGGTGCCTCTGACAATTTGCTTATCTAATCAAACAAGGACTTATACACCAATCTACACTCACACACTTCAGCAAAGGATCATTACCTTGTCATGGTGCTGGAGCTTGAGCACCTCAATGATGCCATGAGCTAAACCGTGAAGGGCCACCCAAGACGGGAAGGTCATGACAGAGAGGTCAGACTAAATGCGATCGCTGGGGAAGGTAATGGCAACCCACCCCAGTATTCTTGCCGTGAAAACTAAATGGATCAGTACAACCAGAGATATGTCGGTATGCCATCGGAACATGAGACCCCCAGGTCGGAAGGTGGTCAAAATGCTACTGGGGAGGAACAGAGGATGAGTTCAACTAGCCCCAGACGCGATGACGCAGCTAGCTCAAAGCCGAAAGGACGGCTAGCGGCCGACGGTGCTGGTGGTGAACGGCGAATCCGATGTTCTAAGGATCAACAGACCATTGGAACCTGGAATGTAAGATCTATGAGCCAGGGCAAATTGGATGTGGTTATTGGTGAGATGTCAAGATTAAAGATAGACATTTTGGGCATCAGTGAACTGAAATGGACTGGAATGGGCCACTTCACATCAAATGACCACCAGATCTACTACTGTGGAAAATAGGACCACAGAAGAAATGGAGTAGCCTTCATAATTAATAGTAAAGTGGCTAAAGCAGTGCTTGGATACAATCCAAAAAACGATAGAATGATCTCAATTCGAATTCAGGGCAAGCCATCTAACATCACAGTGATCCAAATATACGCCCCAACCACAAATGCTGAAGAAGCTGAAGTAGAGCAGTTCTGTGAGGATCTGCAGCACCTACTGGACAACACGCCTAAAAGAGATGTTATTTTCATCACAGGAGACTGGAATGCTAAGGTGGGCAGTCAAATGACACCTGGAATTACAGGTAAGTATGGCCTGGGAGAACAAAACGAAGCAGGACATAGGCTGATAGAATTTTGCCAAGACAACTCACTCTGCATAACAAACACTCTCTTCCAACAACCTAAGAGACGGCTTTATACATGGACTTCACCAGATGGACAACACCGAAATCAGATTGACTACATCCTTTGCAGCCAAAGGTGGCGGACATCTATACAGTCAGTAAAAACAAGACCTGGAGCTGACTGTAATTCAGATCACGAACTTCTTCTTGCACAATTTAGGATCAGACTAAAGAGATTAGGGAAGACCCACAGATCAGCTAGATATGAGCTCACTAATATTCCTAAGGAATATGCAGTGGAAGTGAAGAATCGATTTAAGGGACTGGACTTAGTAGATAGGGTCCCGGAAGAACTCTGGACAGAAGCTCGCAGCATTGTTCAGGAGGCGGCAACAAAATACATCCCAAAGAAAGAGAAAACCAAGAAGGCAAAATGGCTGTCTGCTGAGACACTAGAAGTAGCCCAAGAAAGAAGGAAAGCAAAAGGCAACAGTGATAGGGGGAGATATGCCCAATTAAATGCAAAATTCCAGAGGTTAGCCAGAAGAGATAAGGAATTATTTTTAAACAAGCAATGCGCGGAAGTGGAAGAAGACAATAGAATAGGAAGGACAAGAGACCTCTTCCAGAAAATTAGAAACATTGGGGGTAAATTCCAGGCAAAAATGGGTATGATCAAAAACAAAGATGGCAAGGACCTAACAGAAGAAGAAGAGATCAAGAAAAGGTGGCAAGAATATACAGAAGACCTGTATAGGAAGGATAACAATATCGGGGATAGCTTTGACGGTGTGGTCAGTGAGCTAGAGCCAGACATCCTGAAGAGTGAGGTTGAATGGGCCTTAAGAAGCATTGCTAATAACAAGGCAGCAGGAGACGACGGCATCCCAGCTGAACTGTTCAAAATCTTGCGAGATGATGCTGTCAAGGTAATGCATGCTATATGCCAGCAAATTTGGAAAACACAAGAATGGCCATCAGATTGGAAAAAATCAACTTATATCCCCATACCAAAAAAGGGAAACACTAAAGACTGTTCAAACTATTGAACAGTGGCACTCATTTCACATGCCAGTAAGGTAATGCTCAAGATCCTGCAAGGTAGACTTCAGCAGTTCATGGAGCGAGAATTGCCAGATGTACAAGCTGGGTTTAGAAAAGGCAGAGGAACTAGAGACCAAATTGCCAATATCTGCTGGATAATGGAAAAAGCCAGGGAGTTTCAGAAAAACATCTATTTCTGTTTTATTGACTATTCTAAAGCCTTTGACTGTGTGGACCATAACAAATTGTGGCAAGTTCTTAGTGGTATGGGGATACCAAGTCATCTTGTATGCCTCCTGAAGAATCTGTATAACGACCAAGTAGCAACAGTAAGGACAGACCACGGAACAACGGACTGGTTTAAGATTGGGAAAGGAGTACGGCAGGGCTGTATACTCTCACCCTACCTATTCAACTTGTATGCAGAACACATCATGCGACAAGCTGGGCTTGAGGAATCCATGGCTGGAGTTAAAATCGCTGGAAGAAACATTAACAATCTCAGATATGCAGATGATACCACTTTGATGGCTGAAAGTAAAGAGGAACTGAGGAGCCTTATGATGAAGGTGAAAGAAGAAAGTGCAAAAGCTGGCTTGCAGCTAAACCTCAAAAAAACCAAGATTATGGCAACCAGCTTGATTGATAACTGGCAAATAGAGGGAGAAAACGTAGAATCAGTGAAAGACTTTGTATTTCTAGGTGCGAAGATTACTGCAGAAGCTGACTGCAGTCAGGAAATCAGAAGACGCTTAATCCTTGGGAGAAGAGCAATGACCAATCTCGATCAAATAGTTAAGAGCAGAGACATCACACTGACAACAAAGGGCCGCATAGTTAAAGCAATGGTGTTCCCCGTAGTAACATATGGCTGCGAGAGCTGGACCATAAGGAAGGCTGAGAGAAGGAAGATCGATGCTTTTGAACTGTGGTGTTGGAGGAAAATTCTGAGAGTGCCTTGGACTGCCAGAAGATCAAACCAGTCCATCCTCCAGGAAATAAAGCCAGACTGCTCACTTGAGGGAACGATATTAAAGGCAAAACTGAAATACTTTGGCCACATAATGAGAAGACAGGACACCCTGGAGAAGGTGCTGATGCTAGGGAGAGTGGAAGGCAAAAGGAAGAGGGGCCAACCAAGGGCAAGATGGATGGATGATATTCTAGAGGTGACGGACTCGTCCCTGGGGGAGCTGGGGGTGTTGACGACTGACAGGAGGCTCTGGCGTGGGCTGGTCCATGAAGTCACGAAGAGTCGAAAGCGACTAAACGAATAAACAACAACACACTCACACAAATATATTCTCCTGCATACAGGCACACGCATCCAAGCAAACACATCTACAGATGCCACGGACAGCAGATCTGCCTAAGAGGAAAGACAGTGCCTTTAACTTGCTTTTGAAGAACAAGGTTAAGATAACTCCCATTTCTGCAGGCCCCACCAGCAACAACAATTTGAACCACTATGCTCTGCCAACAGAAGAAACTTCCTTTTCCCTCTTAGGGAAAGAAATCTCTGACATGCAGGCTGCTAGGACCTGCAGGAGTGAGAGCTGAAAGACATAAAGGGCCTGGTGGAGGTTGATAGGGCCATATCTGGCCATACCTTCCAACCCAGCTGGCCATGACATTCTCAGGTCCCAGCCATTTCTGCATGAAAGCTGGATCAGGGAGAAAGAAAACTAAAGTCATCTTCCAGATGGCTAAGCCACAATTCCCTCCACACCCATCTCTTGCTAACCGCACATGTGAACCAGCCCTCCAATGTCATCCTGACCCTGCTAAGGAGGGCCAGCTCTCTCTGCAGTCAGCCAAGAAGACTTACTGTCTACAAATAGTCTGCATTCCTCTTTCAGCTCCGTGGTTTGCTGGGCCACCTCTGGATCCAAAACCCTCAGTTTGTTCAGCTCATCAAAGTGAAGACCCGCCTCCCCTAGGATGTCTTTGGCCATCACAAACTCTTTGCGAGTGGCTGGACAAAAGACTCAGGTGCGAGACACATCAAGAACCCGTTCCAGAGAGGAGGAAACAGTAGAAAATCTGAAAATCAGGACGTGAGGATATTGGTGATTTCTTTCATCCTTCCCTATTTTGCAATACTAAATAAGAGCACCTTCCTGGAAATAAAGAAACAAGTGATATATCCAATTCCCTTTTACTCCCAATTTTATTATCATTTATAATATTTACTAATGTAGATGATTGTTCATGAAAGCAACATTCTTTTGCAACCTTGCAATGCAATTTTCCTGGGTTTCCTCCGTAAGTCTTGCCACAAAGCTTACTCCAGAGTAAGTGTGCTCAGGACTGCAGCTTGACATGCGAGGGCTATGATCCCACAGGCACATTTACTTGGCAGGAAGCTGTGCTGAACAGAGTGAAGTTTACTTCTGAGAAAACCACAAGCTGGACCAGTAAGGAATATATTGTGAAACAGGTTTTTCCCAGCTTAAATCCACTTTGTTGGGAGTAATGAGGCAAGTTGGTATGTTTTTAAAACTTGATTTAATTATGATGAACGGGGATTGCTATTCCCTTGGGGCTCCACAGTGTTTCAGTATCATACCCCCAATTTTTCATAAACTGGAGAAGACAATGTGGAGAACTCTTAAAAATGGGTTTCCCTTCATTCCAACCCAGAGATGAGAAAATGCAGGGCTGTCATTCTGGGAAAACAAGTGACTGCAGCCTTCCCCAACCTGGTGCCATGCAGCTGACATTTAATCGCTGCTCCTGAACATGGAGGCTCCATCTGGGACATACAAGTAAACAGCCTCCCCGTCCTTCTTTGCTTTTCTCTCCCACCCTGCCTCCCCTTCAGTCCCTACTTCCCTGCCCTGCTTACCTGGCGGGTCTCTAAAAGTTCCCCTGCTCCCCCAAGCTCCCCGCCTCCTTTACCGTAGCTGCCACGGCGACAGAAGAAACAGCAGCAACAGCCGCCGCGCCGCCCACACGGCATGTCCCATGCATTCGTAGGGGGAAGGAGCGAGAGCTGTTTCGCTTGGCATTCTGGGAACTGTAGTTCCGGTGGGAAGAAACCAAAACGTAGGAAGCAGGGGGGTTGCAAGGAACTGGGGAGGGCAGGAGCCAGATGATCCGGGAGAAGGATTTTCGACCTGTGGCCACAAAGAACCGATGCTGAATTGATGGCGCTGACCATTAATTTATGGATGGATGATGTGCCATCAAGTTGTTTTTGACCCCTAGTGACCGCATGGATAGATTTTCTCCATGATGATCGGTACTTAACCAGGTCTTTCAGGTCTTCCAGTGGTACCTCCATCACCACTGTAGCTGAGTCCATCCCCCTTGCTGCTGGTCATCCTCTTCTTTGCCTTCCCTCCACCTTCCCCAGCATCCGAGCCTTCTCCAGAGAGCTGGATCTTTGCATAATGTGTCCAAAGTATGATAATTTGAGCCTCGAGTGAGAACTCTGGGTTGACTTCTTATATTATCCATTGGTTTAAGGTTTTATTGACCACAGAACCTTAAATTAACTCCACTGGCTAAGCTCACCCAAAATACAGGCTTCATTCACCCAACATGACTGACCAGTTGTAGTCAAGCTGTTGAATTTTCACAGTGTGTAAAGATTTTTTTTTTCTTTTGGTGCCTTCAAGCCAGTCTTGACTCCTGGCAAGTGCCTGGACTAGGCCCTGACGTTTTCCCCATCTGGATGCTCTGGGGATCTATCTAGACTTTTCGGCACACCAGTCCTCAACTCAGTTTATCTTGGTTTGTGAATGCAGCTATTGGGCCCAAGGTAGCTCCCCATGTCTAACCAAATGAGTTCTGCAAATTCAGAATACTATGCAGTGTTTCTCAACCTTGGCAACTTTAAGATGGGTGGACTTCAACTCCCAGAATTCCCCAGCAAGCATGCTGCTGTAGTCTGTAGTGCAGTGTGTTATGCAATGAATTAAGCAATCCATGTTAAAGCAGTGGTGTCTGGGGGGCAGGGGATTATCCAAAATATCAAGGTGACCATCGCAACACATGTAAAAAAGCTGTGGGACTTCTGTTGCCTGGTTGTGGCATCTTGACATATTGGACTCCCCTCCCTGCTGGTGTAAACATGGGTGCAAGTCCTATCAACACAGCCTCTTTCTCAAGCCACATCACAATGAGGGAGAAAAACCATGTACATTACTGCTGAGTTCACGCAACATACAGACCCTGGTCAGCTGAAGACCTAGCTGTAATTGCGTAACACGCTAAATCTGTAATTGCACAACATGCTAAATCTGGTTTGTAGTTTTTGTATCACAACATGTTGTGTAAACCCAGTTTGTTTGTTGACTCGATGTCCAACCCAATATTTTCTTAAACCAGGAACAATCCCCATTTAATCCAGTGGAACTCAGTTCTGAATAGATAAACAGCAAGGTCGCAGGTAAAAAAAAGTTTTTTTTTTCAGATTAGAAAAGTTGAAACCTTGCACACTATGTCTCGATTGGCCTAAGAAAAGTATTGCCATATATTCTCCAGATGCGTTGGCTGGTAATGACAGGAGTTGAAATTCAACCCATTCGGATTTTACTGATTTATTGTAATGATTGAACGCCTTTACCACGACTTCCTGTCTGAAAGCGCTCGATAGCTCCGGCTTCAGCACGCTTGCTTGCCTGCCTGAATGGCGAAGAACATCGCCGTGGCTTGTCGGGAGATGTAGTCCCAGTGGCCTAAGACTGCGTATGTTGGGGTGGCCGCCGGCGCGCGGGGCATGCCGGGAGCTGGAGGCTGAGTTCTCCAGATTGGAAAGCCTGTTGATGCAGCCCGGCCTTGAGCTCCGGGGCGCGCGGGGCATGCTGGGAGTTGTAGGCTGAGTTCTCCCGATTGGAAAGCCTGTTGATGCAGCCCGGCCTTGAGCTCCGCCCTTTGGCCGGGATTGAGAAGCTGAGGGCGCGCCGACTCGCTCGGAGCCGGTTGAGATCAATTCCGCTCCCTCGCCTGGCCGTCGCTCGGGGCTTCCGAGGAGCCATTGGGGGCCTAGCGTGGGAGCGGCGCCGAGCGACTCGGAGGCAGGTAAGGAAAGAGCCAGCGGTTGGAGGGGCGAATCAGTGGGAGGAGGGCCCGTTTGGAGCGGAGACGCGGGAAGTGAATTTGATTCTGCGTTTTGGGACGAGAGGTTTCAGAGAAAGCGGGATAGGCGGGAATCAGGGCAGGCTGGATGCAAGACTTTCCTCCCCTTTTTATTTATTTATACAGTTTGTAGGTCGCCAGTCTCCCAACGACTCTGGCTCGTCCACTTTTAACGGCGGTAGACAGGAATCCCTCACATGCCGTTTTAAACAGCCTGGTGGTTGGAGTCGGGGAAAAGCCACACCTGTTGAATTGTAGCCCAAAGTTCAAACCCATCAAGGGATCATGGTAGGGCCACTTGGGCATTTAGCCAGGGTAGTGTAGTGTTTAAAACGTTGGATCAGAACTGCGGAGACTTGGATTCAAGTCCAGACACAGCCACGCAAGCCAAGTGGGCTTGTAGCTCAGCCTGACCTACCTTGCAGGGTTGCAGGAACTCTGGGGATAAATGAAGGGAGCCACCTGGACAGAAGGTAAGACAGAAATCTAATCCAAACCCTAAAAGAATTTAAAGTGTGAACGGTAAATCAACCCACCAAATCTAGGTGGAAAGAATAGAGGGGAGCCTTCAGCAGGAGCTATACAAAAAATAAGTGGCCAATCAGGTCCCACCCCTGAGCTGATTTCCAGCACTTATATTCTTACATTTTCAATAGTTACTGGGGTGACCAGGACAGCTTACATTTCCAGGTTAACTTGATGCTGAATAACTAATTGAATATGTCTGGACAGCAGGATGAATGGTAACCTAAGATTGCTGTACAGGGAGTCCTCATTTAGTGACCACAATTGGGACTGGCAACTTGGATGTTAAGCAAGGTGGTCGCTAAGTGAAACATCATGATTTTACAATCTGACCTCCGCTTTCCTTTGCTTTACAGACCCATGAAGGTTGTAAATGCGAGGATTGGTTCCAAAGTTACTTCTTTATCACCATTGTAACTGTGGTGGCTAAACAAGGCAGTCGCTAAATGAGGACTCCCTGTAGAGCTGTCAGTTCAAAAGGACAGGAAAAGAAATAGTTATACCACTTTTTAAAAAATCCCATGACATCTGCAAACAAAAGAAAAATGGGGAGGGGCAGAATCAAAATATGACTGAGGAAGGGGTTGACTTGGTGGCTTCCAGATGTGTTTGGATTACATGGTCCATCATGCTGAGCCATTGCTGGTGATAGGAACTACCATCCAAAGATGTTGGAAGGGCAACCTGCTAAGATGCACATTGATAGCTTTTTTTGCCAAGTTTGTTTATAGTTTTAGAAGGGACAGTAGGTATGATTAGTGTGAAAAAAATTTGGTAAATGTGGCTGGATTTTAGCAATGCGATCAGGAAGAGCGGCAGAGCTGGCGAGCTGGGAGTGTAAACTGCAGTATGGGCCACACCTCTGCCTTGTGGGACCCCAGCTACACCCATGGCGTATCTAGATTGGTGGCCTAGAACTGCCCAGAATGCTTAGCCATAATGGTAGTTTGAGGGCTGGAGCACTGGATTTAGATGGGAGAGAGCTGGATTCGAATCTCCCCAAAGGGGCTCAACTGTTATTTGAATGCCCTTGGCTCAGGGGCTCTTGCTCAGCTGGCCTACAGCAAGGCCACAGCAGAGGACCTTATCTGCTGCCGGATGAAAATGTAATAAAACATTACGCCCCTCTTCCTGGCTTCTCTTCCGGCCCTGTTGAAGCCAAGCTTGGAGTTGCAAAATTGGTAAACCAGAACTTCTTTCACCGGAGCCCTGAAGCAGGATTTTCCATGACAAGGGAAGGGCCCTGCTGGGTAAATGAGTGTCTTGCTCTGAAAATGAGCATTAGAAAGAGTCATCTACTGTGAGTTTGTGATCTCTAGCAGAGAGCTGGATCTTTTGTGGGCTGAGCAATGGGAGAAAGAAAAACTCTTTTGCCATCTTTTAGAATTCTGTCTTACAGGTAGTCCTCATTTAGCAACTGCCTCACACAGTGGCCGTTTGCAGTTATGACAGTGATGAAAAAGTAACTTTCTGCCCAGTCCCCACATTGACGATCTTTGCAGGTCTGTAAAGCCAAGAAAAGCTGCAGTAAGATCATAAGCACAGGTGTGGTTTCACTTAGCGACTGCTTCATTTAATGACTGAGTTGCCGGTCCCAGTTGTGGTCGCTAAACGAAGAGTACCTGTATTTATCAAATTGAGAAAAGTGGCTTCAGGACAGTGCTTGGTCCCCAGCGCAGTCTGGCATCCTCAGCGTCTCCAAATAGAAATTGGGTTGGGGGGCGTTGAGAGGAGCAAGCTATTGTCATGCATGATATGCTTACCCGTGGTTAACATAATCTTGGTTTATCAGTTAACCCAATTTGGGGGGGTTTACACCGAACTCTAAATTAATTGGGCTGGGCTTACACAAGGTGCAAAGTTAAATTGCGGTCAGCTTGTTTGTAGTTCCGTGTGCTGGGAAGATTAATCCAGTGTGAACAATGGACCACTGGTCAGATTTAGTTGGAGGCTGCTTTCTTCGCTTCCATCTCAATGGAGCCTAAAATGCAACCCTAAAACCAGGAGTTGGTGATAAGATTGTTAGCTTCTTCCGTGAATCTGCCTCTCACTTAGCAGAGCAGCTTGTCACTACATCTTGAAGCAGGGAGTTCCATACGTTGACAAGATTCTGCTTGAAATGCTTCTTTACCAAAAAAAAAAATAAAAATTTTGTGGGTTTGGGACTGCTTGCAAACCCTGGAGGTTCTGGGCATCTGAGATTCAGGATGTTTTCTAATCAGATGTCCATCGTTAGCAGAGTTAGGGAAGTGTCTGGCCCACTACTACAGTGTGGCCATTCCAGAGTGCCTCTAAAGCAGTGTTTCTCAGCCTTGGCCATTTTATGACGTGTGGACTTCAACTCCCAGAATTCCCCAGCCAGCGAGACTGGCTGGGGAATTCTGGGAGTTGAAGTCCACACATCGTAAAGTTGCCAATGTTGAGAAACACTGCCCTAAAGTGAATGAAAGCTAACCAGAAGAAGGATGTTTAGGGGTGTACAAAAGGTTTCATGCTCAGACCTGTTCTTTTTGCTCTCAAAATGGGGCATTTCACTCTCAAGACAGGTTGTTTTGGAGTTGAAGCAGGGTGTTCATACTTGAGAACAGGCAAAAACAAAACATTTTGCCCTGCCTGGTGTAGAAAGTCATGCAGTGGGCATGGTAGAATTTGGAATTGCGTTTTAATTGTGAAGGGAGGGAGGTATGCTTTGTAAGGCCCTGAGTCTGACCTTGGCATCCCCGGTTAAAAGGAACAATTGGAAGAAGGTAGCAGAGCCCTCCCTTTGAGGCCTTTATGCTAGAGCAGGCTTTGCTGGGTTAAAGAAGGATCAATCTTTTGAGGGAGATGGGCAGTGATGAAATTTGATAGATAAATAAATAAAAATTTAGAAAAATAGACAAGCAGCCTGATTTTCTGCAATAAATCCAGGGGCCTCCAGTTGTTGATGAAACCACCTCCCAGCAGCTCTGGTCAGCGTGGCCAGTGGTGACCAGCGCAACGTTCCGCGCTCTCTATCTTTGCACTCAATCGGGTCCTTTTTACGGCCACTTTTCAATTTGTTGAGCTGCCACGATCTTTCCTGAATGCCATCCAGCTGGCACTTGAAGAGCTTGAGACTGTGCTGTTGGGAACAGAAACGTGTTACGACTTTGGGTATTTCCAGTTTCCGACTTCTTTTTTTAAGGCAATTAAAAAGAAATAAAAAACCAAAGTCCAACCAGGAGGAAGGAAAGGAAACATTCCCATTGTTTGAGATAGGCTGAGTCAGACCCATGGCGTCATCTTGCAGGGCTGGGCTGGGCCCCGGGTTCCTGCTGCCCCTCCGAGATGCAGTGATAGAGTTCCGGACTGTGGTCCCCCATCCAGAAGGTAGTTTAGGATTGCATTGGTGGTGGATACGGCTTTAAAAAGCAGGTACTTCTGTTTTCTTTCATTTCCCAAATTAATTTTTACATCCAAATACAGTCTTAGCTTGATTGGTTAGACTGGTGACATCTCATTAGCTTTCAGCGAAGATTAACTGCCATTTAGGAAAAAAAAGAACTTCCTCTTTGTCTTGAACCTGAGTGAGAACCTCTTTGTTGAACGGTTGCTGAAAACGGCAGGTGTGCCTATTTTTTCAAAGCTTCATAGGCGGGTTTGGTTTCTTTTAATTTGTCTTAAAAACTGATCAGCTCTCTTTAAAAAAAAATTGATGGGGGGAAATGATTATATATGTGTCCACCTTCCACTTAAATCCATTTTTTTCTGTGTTCTTCAGTCTGGGAGAAAGGGACATTGACTCCCTATATGACACCACTCAGGTACTGGACCTGGGCAAAATTCTTAAGATACGTTTGAAAGATATGTTTGAAACTAGTACTTCCCATAATTTGGAAACTATATTTTTAATGGTACTGTCTTAAACAGCATTTATCCTTTTTAGCAACCATGCAGCATTGCTGACCTATGTTCAGCTTGTGATCAGTAAATCTTTTTCACTTATCCTGTTCCCTAGGTGGACATATGCTATACTTAACCTATACCTGTGCACTGAATTTCTTTTTGCTGAGCAAAGAGGCCTGCATTGGTTTCCCTTCATTTTCTTTCTGTAACTTTCACCCCATTTTGTTAAGCGATCAAGATAGCTCTGAATTTTCTTTGTGGCTTCCTGATTATTAGCTATCCCACATGGCTTGGTATCATCTGCAATTTGATAATCGTTTGCCTTCATTCAAGTCATTACAGGTAGTCCTCAACTTATGACCATTTGTTTAGTGACCGTTCAAAGTTATGATGGCACTGAAAAAAGTGACTTGTTACTAGTCCTTGCACTTATGATCGTTGCAGCATCCCTGCCGTCACATGATCAAAAATCAGGCGCTTGGCAACTGGCTCGCACATGATAGTTGCAGCATTCCGGGGTCATGTGATCGCCATTTGCGACCTTCCCAGCCAGCTTCTGACAAGCAAAGTCAGTGGGGGAAGCTGGATTTGCTTAATGACTGTGGTGATCACTTAACACCATGGCAAAAATGTTGTAAAATCAGGCTTGACTCACTTAACAACTGCCTCACTTAGCAACAGAAGTTCCAGTCCCAATTGTGGTCATAAGTCAAAGACTACCTGTAATGAAAACATTGAGAAGTATCAGACCTAAGACTGAGCCATAAGCTGTCCTCCTTGAAGATTCAGTCGAGTTCGATGAGGAACCATTCACAAGCACTCTTTGAGGATGATTTTCCAGCCACTTGGGGATGTGCCACCCAGTTCATAGCTTAATTAGCTTAATCAGAACATTTTACTGTTTGTTCCTGACAAATCCATGCTGGCTTGTAATAGTCATCGTGTTGCTTTCAAATGCTTCCATCTCCATTGCTTTACAAGCGGCTCAAAAATCCTTAAAAATAATTTCCTGGAAACACTGCTTGGACCTTTTCAACCATGAAGGCTCTGCTCCTCATTGTTTTCTTGGTCTCCTGCAGACATGGGTCAGTGAGCATCACCAAGTCTCAGCTGTGGAGAAGCCTCAGGTCTGAATAATCAGAATCTGGTCTCTGATTTTGTAGCAATGCTTCTGATTTCTTCCTACAGCATGCTAAACTATAATATAGTTTCATAGGTGTTTGGCATCAAGCGTTGCAGGATCCAGACAGGGTGGTTGGTACAACGTGCTTTGCCTCTGAATGTGGTGCGTGAACCCTGCCCAGCCCAATTATTCCACAAACCACAGTTAAACAAATCTCTTTTCTCTCTTCCCTGCTCTTAGAGTTTCCCAGCATCAGGATCCTGCGGCTTCCGAGAAATTCTTGAATCCAGCTGGAGACCCCCGGGTTTCCCCCCACCACCACGGCGGAGTCGGTCAAGCCCACCCTCTGCCGCGTTGTCATCTATTTGCAGAAGGGGATGTCTGGTGACACCTGCTTAACAACCATCTGCCCTGCTTCGGGAGCGAAGCCGAAGAGCTACAGCTCTAAAGTCGGCACCCTTGGCAATAAGTACGTGCGGCTCAATGTCGGGGGCTCCTTGTATTACACCACCGTGCAGGTGCTGACACGCCACGACACCATGCTGAAAGCCATGTTCAGCGGAAGAATGGAGGTGCTCTCTGACAAGGAAGGTGAGTGCTGAAAAAAGCAGCAAAGCTGAGTGCCTGGAGGTAGTCCTTGGTTGTTAAGTGAAGTGGTCATTAAGTGAATCTGACCTGATTTTACTATCTTTTTTGCGGTGGTCATTAAGCAAACCACTTGGTTGTTAAGTGAATCATGCGATTTCCCCATTGATTTTGCTTGCCGGAAGCTGGCTGGGAAGGTTGAAAATGGCGATCACATGGCTGGGGAGTGCTGTGACGGTTGTAAATGTGAACTGGTCGCCAAGCGCTTGAGTTGTGATCACGTGACTACAGGGATGCTGCGGTGGGCGTTAGTGTGAGGACCGGCCGTAAGTCTGAACCATTTCTAAACAAATGGTTGTTAAGCAAGGACTACCTGCGTAAGCATGTTCATCAAAACATGCCTCCTGCTCCCTTTCCACAAGCAAGGATAATTGGGCCTTACTCACATGCAGCGGAATATTTGCATTGGGTAAAAATGGGCTTTGGCGAGAAATGGGCTGGTTACACGATCAGTGCAGGAAATGCTATGGAAGAGAAGCTGCCTCTGTGGAAAGTTGTGTGCCACTGTAGTTGTGGTATCGTTGCTCTTAAATGAGGGAGAAACCCCAAACCCCACTTCTGAAGTTTTCAGGAATTAAGTCACATTTCTTTCCAAGGAAAGAGGCACCAGAGCTGGATTTCATTCTTTTTAGTATCTGTCCTTTAAGAATCTTCTGGAAGTGAAAGGAATCTAGATTCCACTTCCCACAGGATAAAACGTTTTGAAACTTTATTGGTGAAATCTTTCTTTCCATGAGGGAAAGAAAGATTTTGCAGCCCTGTCATATCTCTACCTGTTATCAAGTCATAGTCACGTGTAAGGGCTGCAACTTAGATATGTCTTTCTCAGTACATGTTTTATGGACATGTTGTGTTAAGTCAATATGATTGAGGGATTGTGGGTGGTTGTGAAAAGGGCCTTTGGACCAGTGTTTCTCAACCTCAGCAACTTTAAGATGTATGGACTGATTGGGGAATTCTGGGAGCTGAAGTCCTGGCTAGGGGATTCTGGGAGTTGAAGTCCATACATCTTAAAGTTCCTGAAGATGAAAAACACTACTTTGGACATTAAGTTGGGTTTCCTGTGGAGTTGATTTCCACCTAGTGGGGCTGACCCCTACAAACTTTCCATGGCATCGGTTATTTGCAGGACAGCCTCGTCCCAATTTTTTCTACCCATCCCATCAGATCCAGCAGGAGAGGCATGCTGGGCATCCCATCCATTACAGAACGTCACCTTGCACAACCCAGAAAGTGGGCCTTTTCTGGTGTGGTGCCTGCCCTTTGTAACACCATACTGTACCTCCAAGATGAGATTGGCCCTGTCCCTGCCCCTGCCCCTGCCAGCTTTTCAAGCAATCCTTAAGACTCGGAGGTGCTCCAGGCATGGACATTGGATTGGAGCCCGTGGGGCATTCTTAGAGTATTGGATCTGTTTTTACCTTGGTGGTTATTAATATTGTTTATGGGCACCACTACCAACAACATACAAATTAAAACCCAAACCAACCAGCATATAGGTTTGATTTGCTGGTTGGGTTTTGATTTTGATTTGTATGTTGTTGTTCTCTGTGGTTAACTGCCCAGAGTCATTATGGTGAGACGGTTGGCTGTATAAATCTAATTAATTAAATAAAAGTTGTAATGGGCCTCTTCCTATATTTGTTTGCAGCCTGTTTGGAATTACCACCTAAGACTAGGGCAAGTGTTCATATTCCTGGGAGTCTTTTGGGCAGAAAAAAAGACCCCTTGGGATAATACTCTTGTGTATTTCTCCACCCGCTTTGCTTGAAGCCCGAGGTCTCCTGTTTCTTTCCCAGGCTGGATCCTGATCGACCGTTGTGGGAAGCATTTTGGGACGATCTTAAATTATCTCCGGGACAATACGGTCACTCTACCCAAGAACCGGCAAGAGATCAAGGAGCTGATGGCCGAAGCCAAATATTACCTCATCCAGGGCTTGGTGGACTTCTGTCAAGCTGCCTTGCAGGTACGAGAGCTCTATATGCTGAATGGTAGAAGCTTAGAGATGGAAGGGACCCTGGAGGTCACCCAGCTCAACCCTATTAGCTCAAGGCAAGAATTCTACTCTCAAAGCATTCTGGACAGGTGACATCCAGTGTTTATTTAAACTTCTTTGGGTAAGGACAGACTGTATTCTCCCCCCTAGTTCATTATTCTAGAGATGGGGGCCCATATGGCCTCACAGTCCTGAATTTGGGGCCTTTGGACCCCCCAGAATGGACAAAATTTCAGGCCCTCTTCCCCTGTTTTAAGAAGTGAGATGGTGTCTTAAACCTTAAAAACCTTCGCATTCTTAACAAACTCTGAAGAGACTCTCCTGGAATCTGTCCAAGCCATTCCCACTCCTTCTTTGAAGGGGGGAAATTAACCATCAAAATTCTCTGCAAGGTTTAAGGCATAAATTAGGCCCTTTAACAGCCCCCCACAGCCCCTTGGTTAAAAAAAAAAAAGCCAGGTGTGCTTTTTAACAAATATTTCTGCAGCTCAGAACAGTGAGATTTCCGAAGGAGAGGCAGTCCACCCTCCCTTAATCTGTCTGGATGTGTGCAATTCTGTTTGCAGGACAAGAAAGAGGCCTACCATCCTATCTGCAATATCCCCGTCATCACGTCTCCCAAAGAAGAAGAGAGACTCATTGAATCAGCCATGAAGGTATTGAGGGGGGATGAGGAGAGAATGAGCGGAAGAAAAGGGCCAGGTTCACACTTTGTACTAAACCAGGAGGGCAGGACATTCAGCAGGCGGGCTGCCTCCTTTTGTTTTATTAGATTTGTTAGGGTGGCCTGACTTCAAAAAGTCACTTAAAACATTTCACCCTTTTAGAAACCCTGAAACCTCCACAGGTAGTCCTCAACTTACAACCACAATTGGGACCTGAATTTCCATTGTAAGTCATTGCAGTCGTAAGTCGAGTCACTATGTGACTGGACCCGATTTTATGACCATTTTTACAGCGCTTGTTAAACCACCAAATCCACCTTCCCCAATGGGCATTTTTTGCTGGAAAATGGCAAAAAAGTCACGAACCGCAACCACGTGACCACAGGACGCTGCAACTGGTCATAAATACAAGCCAGTTGCCAAGCACCCAAAAGGCAATCGGGTGACCATGGGGGGTTGCGACGTTTTGTGATGCTCGGAAGTGCTTTATGGGCCGTAAAGCCCCCATTCCAAGGCCGTCATAACTTTGGACCATCATTAAACAAATGGTTGTAAATCAAGGACTACCTGTAATCCAACGATCCTGGCCTCAAGCTTGGTGTGGCCCTTGAACTGACAGAGGTTAAGCACCAACTGCCCTGAGCCAGAGTCTCACCAACCCAGACTTGGCACCACATGTGAAGCCAGCCAAAATCTCAGCCACTTGCCTTGCTTATCAGTGCCTGGGAATCTGAACTTTGTCATGGCTCCTTAGAAATTAGGAAGAGGAAAAACAAGGCTCCATTAGGCTTTTAAATATCAGTTTTCTCCATGCCATTGAGTACCTCCTAGAGATGGTACAAGTGTATAAAGAAGGACCATTGTGCTTTATCCCCTCCAGCTCAAAGTTTTCAAGTTTTATGGCAGGTAAACAGCTTTTATTGCTGTTGGCATCTGCTGTTTGGGGGAGTCAGAAGTGGGGAGGGGCGTTTGCTGGAGGTGGGCAGAGCTAATGAGGTGCGGGGGGCAGAAATGGACAATTGCATCCCTGTTATTCCTCTTCCCTTTCTGCTCCAACTCAGATTCTCCAATGCAGAACGATCGTTTGCAAAGCTAAGAATAGCCACACTTGTTATATTGGAATGTGTTTCTTTAAGGCTGCTCCAGGGGCATCCGCTGGGCTGCTCCACAGCATGTTTCTTTTGATCCCCAGCAAGGAAAGCGCTATCGACATTTGAGTCTTATGTATGTCAAATGGCCCCCTAAAGGATTCTATATGCCTCTAAAAGAATTAGGTGCTTAAACTTTTTCTGGACTGAACTACTTCAGATGGGGCACGCTTCAGATGGGGCATGCTCCTGTCTGATGTTTCCCATGAACGGGGTGGAAGGGGACCATTTGCTGGGTAGAATCTTCCTCTGTGAAATGGAAAGTATGAGAAAGAATTCCAGTTTTCTTTTTTGTCTTCTGCCCCCACCTCCTGAGCAGATGGTTCCTCGTGTCTCTGGGCTGCATAGCATTCCTGGCCCAAAAGGGAAGCTCAGAACTTGCTTTCTTGGGATGAGAGTGAGGTCCATGCCAGTCTTGGGAATCTGTGTCCTCCTGGATGTTGGAGGACTGTTTCCACCTGCGTTGACCATGCGGACTCCAGGGTCCCTGGAAGAGCCGAAGGTTCCCCTCTTTCTGTCTGCCAGGGGCACAAGCAGATGCTGCAGGGAAGCGTCCCGGCAGGTCTGTCTGTGGCTTCCAGAAACCTGCTGCCAGAGCTGTATTGGGCACCTGAAGGCTTGGCAGGGCACATCACCTCCAAGGCCTGCTCTTTCTCCTTTCTGCTAGTGCAAAGCACCTGAGTGAGGAACTGGTGGTTTCAGTTCTCCATAAATGCCCTGGGATGGTTCAGCACCGCTGTTTCCAGAGCATTGTGGGAACTACAGCAGTGAGTCTCCGCATGCTGCTTTTGGCACCCGGTGGCACAGAAGTTTGACGTTCTCTCGTCTGCCTCAATTGATACCCCTTTTCTCCCCCTTCTTTTCAGCCAGCGGTGAAACTCCTTTATAACCGAAGTAACAACAAATACTCATACACAAGGTAAACACCTCTGCTCTCTGTGCTAATGAGAAACTTAAGGACAGAACATGGAAAGCTGGCTGCTGGATCGTCCGATCCACCTGTCTGTTCCTGCAGTGATCCACCAGTTGCATCTAGGAAGACCCCAAACTGATGGAAGGTGTTCTTGAAGGAGTGGGTGATGGGGTGGAATTCCGCCCTGCCGGTGCTTCCCAGGAAGGAAGGAGCACGTTCCAAGCTGATAAGAGGACCCGCAGTCTAGGAGTCTTGGCAGGGGGGTCAAAGAGAGTCAGGGTGGCCCCGCCTTAGACTCTCCTGGGTTATTTCCCCGTGGATTAGTTAGGACAGCTTGAGTCTGGCAAGATTGATGTCGGGACCGGACCAAGAACAACGCCGAGTCAAGTGTATTCTGCACTCTACTTCTTTATTCTCACCATACAGAATCTTGCCAGACTCAAGCTATCCTGACAAACCCACGGGGAAATAACCCGGGAAAGTCTAGGGCGGGGCCATCTTGACTCTCCTTGACCCCTTGCCAAGGCTTTCCAAGCTGCGGGCCCTCTTACCAGCTTGGAATGCTCTCCCTCTTTCCTGGGAAGCACTGGCAGCAACAATTCCACCACACAAACAGACCTAAAAGCTTTGCAGTGATGTACAGATACTGAAAGATAATGCATTCCTTGTTTGTGTTTGAACAGACCCACGTTCTGTTTCATGGCAGTGCGTGACCCCATCAATCTGTTGCACGGTTATAATTCAGAAGCACAGGTTTGAGGATCTGGGTCTGCCCCTCCAGAATTTGCCACTATCCTGTATTTTTAAAGAAGGGGACAATTCTTAAATCCATAGAAAACAATCCTATTCATTATAAGTATTTTAGTATTTCCATGTTTGCCTGGAATCCACCCATTCTTTATGTTGGGTCAGCCTACACTCTGCGAAACGTACCATCAAGCGTATTGCTTAAGGGCAAGTACATCTTTTGGCCTGAAGAAAGTAGCAGGTTCCTTGCTTAATTTATAATTCTTTAATTTATAATTCTTTATAATTAAATTATCCAGATCTGGCTTTTCCTGCAGGCATTAAGGGCCAGTGGAGTGGGAATCCCTGCTGTGGTTGTTTTGTTGTGTGCTTGGTCGCCATTTTACGTTTTGTACTTCTATATTGAATTTATATATTTATACACTGTATTATATATTGTAATTTTTTACAATATATATTATTTTATATATTGAAAATATATATAATTTACAATATATAATGTAAATTATATATTGGCAATATAAAATGTAAATTATACATTTTAAAGGTAAAATACATTTACATTTGTATTTATATACTGAAACAAGAAAAGAGGAATTTGTCAGGTCCAAAGCCATCGTAGCACTCGGTTATTAAACAGAAAAGTTCTATGTCTGGAGCAAAGCTGTTGCACTCAGAGTCTTCCATCAGAACATGGCAGGTTGATCCCTGAGAAAAAAACTAAAAAGGGTTGAATGTTCTGCCATTTATTTGTTTCATTAATTTGCTGTTTTTTTTCCATCTTGGGCCATTAAAATAGACAGATAGTCCATGTTGATTCTATCTACCACTCAGTGGAAAAATTGGCCATGGGGATATTTTTTCAGAAATAAACCACTGGGCAGGCAAATTGCAAAAAGCAAGGTTATTTTTTTTTCATAGTTTGCTATGAGATTTTTAAAAACGTTTAAAACATTTTTTAAAAAGTCATTCTCTTGGCCAACTTTTCAGGAGGTAGCCTTCATTGCAGACATTCACCCCACCTTCTTTTTTGGCTCCAGGATAGAATAGATGGAGCAAGTGTCTTGTTATGATTTCCTACAGTACCTGATGGTGGAGCCCTCAAAATAAGATGGAACAAAACCGCTCATGTTGTTCTGAACTAAGGACAAATTCTAGAACACAAGGCGATGGCCTCAGAGCTCATGGCACTGAAAATGGCTGTTTTAAGCTTTGAATGTGTTGTTCGCTCTTTATTGGTTATGTCCACAAATTATTTCCTTTTCATTGGCAGCTCAGAAGCTGATGTTCATGGGTTACTTTCAGGAGAAGGGAACTCTACATTTAAAAAAAAAAAACCTGGTTAGAGGAGGACTGAAAAAAGTCCACTGTTTCACTTCTACCCTGCTGGCACTAGAAGCTTTAAAGTATATCCAAGGCTTCAGAACAACAGACAAGATTACTCTGCCACTGACAGAGTAAAAGTATTTATTTGTGTGGCTTATCTGCCTTCCTGCAACAAGAATTCTTTGGTCAAAGTACAAGGTTTAAAAAGATACGATGGCGGCAGTAAAAATGAAGGAGTTGAGCTGCTGCTGCTGCTGCTTAAAGATTGATGCAGTAGCAATGAGAAATCAGACTTAAGGGTTAACTGGGACTTGGACACAGATCCACCTGTTTTGTAATCTCCCTGTAATTGGGTGATGTCAGACTCGTTGTCCTGAATAACAAGCAGGTACAGCGGGACTGAATTACCTGCTTGGCAGCCAGGCATAGCCAAACCAGCCACCGCTGCCTCTCCAGGCAGAAATTCATCCAACAGCTGTTTGTGTGAAATTTCTAGCCTTTTCCCCATTTTTGAACTTCTGGCTGTCTTACCAGAGAGCCCAGTTTACTCATCTTTGGCGAGTGAGTCAACACATGGCTTTGCCCTGGTCTGGAGGATACATTTGGAATGGCCAAAACTGGGGAAATTTGCTCCAAGGTAAACAGCGCAGATCCCCCCCAACACCCCACCCCACCTTTTTTTTCTTCTGGGGTTGGGAGAGCATGCTTCCCAATGAAGCCCCTGCCATTTTTATTTTCCAGGAATAACAATGGGGCCGGCGACTGGTGTTCTTTTGTACAGCCTGCCAGCTTCTGAACAGATTGTTTTAGTTTATATATCTATTTAAATTACAATCCAGAAAGATGTTGACAGGCAGAGGGGAGACTCCAGCCAGCTCCCTGCCTTTCTGTGCCAGAACTCAGTTCTGAGTTATGTGGATTTAATTTGCTTTGTTAGCGCAGAAAAGACAAACCACCCCTTTGTCCAGTTTTCTCTGGGCAGCTCCATGCACCCCTGAGGCAGAGGTGGGGAAGTCCTGGCTCTGCAGTCAGTCTGCAATCCTCATCCCTTACTACTGGCCTTGCTGCCTGGGGCTAATGGGAGTTGTAGTCATGTCCCATCCCTGCCCTAAGAATACTGATGCATGCAACTGTAGAAGCTGCAGAGCTGCAGAATAGCAACCCCAGGTCTTGCTTTCTCTTTGGCATGTTGAACAGACCTGCAGAGGGAGGGTTGAGGTGCATCTGCGACTCCCCTGCAAGGCTGAGAAAGAAGGGCCGGGGACTTAAACTGGGATTCCTCCCCCCATCTCCAGTCAAGTCTGGCCCTTTAACAGCTGGACTACGCCAGCTGTCAGCCCTGTGAGGTAGACCAGACCAAGAAACCAATGTCATATAGGTCTAAAATTACTCTTACTGAAACAGCTGTAGTGACAGAATCTTGCAAGTTTGAATGTACTTCCCCCTCCCACCCTTTATCTTTTTGTGAATTAGGGAGGGACTTGTCTGAGACATTTACAGGGAGTCCTCATTTAGTTACCACAATTGGGACCAGCGAAGTGGTCACTAAGTGAAACTGACTGTGCTTACGATCTTACTGCAGCTTCCCTTGGCTTTACATACCTGCGAAGGTTGTAAATGGAAGGACTGGTTACAAAGTTACTTTTTCACCTCTGTTGTAATTTGAATGGTTGCTGTGTGAGGCAGTCGCTAAACGAGGACTGCCTGTACACATATTAGTTTCTTGGAATGGGCTCAAGGCCCGCTCCTCTGACTCTTGCATTGGTAGTGGCTCATCCTCCTGTCCTTCCCCACCCCTGAGTCTGTTCTTTTCTGCTGAACACCCGAGTTGCAATCTGCAGTAGAGGTGGGAGGCCCAGCTCATCCACCTGGCAGGCAAGGGCAGTCTACCTGTGTCGGAACCCCCGTATGTCCCGATGTCTCTGCTTGCATGGCAGAGCCGCTGGAGCTTGCAACATGGGTTCTTTGGCATGGGAGGAGAGCGGGAACGCAGAATCCTGCCCGCCTCCCCAAGCAACCGCTGCATTTTCCGTTCCTCCTCCCAGCAACTCCGACGACAATCTCCTGAAGAACATCGAGCTCTTTGACAAGCTCTCGCTGCGCTTCAACGGGAGGGTCCTCTTCATCAAGGACGTCATCGGGGATGAGATCTGCTGCTGGGGTTTCTTCGGGCAGGGGCGGAAGCTGGCCGAGGTCTGCTGCACCTCCATCGTTTACGCCACAGAAAAGAAGCAGACGAAGGTATTGGCGATTCCGGGTGTTCAGGTGGGGAGGGGGTCAGGGCTCGGCACGAACCAGGAGGTTCCAGCAGTGGTGGGGAGGGGGGAGGAAGCATGCTCGGAATGGTGGGAAATTCTCGCAGGCACGCTCCCAAGGTGGCTGCTGCCTGTTCATGAAATGGCTGCCACAGTTAGCCAGTCCAAACACCTGTCTTGGAGTGATGGGGCTGAAAGTAGTCGTCACCGGCCCTCAAACCTTAGGGCAGAATCTATCCGAGCTGCTCTCTCAAAGTGCTTTTACCGCTCCGGCTTCCGTGCCACAGGAAGGAAGGTCGGGGGGGCTGAAAGTCTTTCTCCAAAATGAAGACAGCATTGGAGCATCTGGCAGCAGGCTAGCCTTCTGCTTGGCTCAGCGGGATGGGAGACCACCAGGAAATTTAACCCCCTTTGGAGTTGGCCTAGCTAGGCTGGCCACCCTTTTAGATAGCTTGAAAGGAGACTGGACAGATTCTTGGAGGGGGGTTGGGGGCTCCCAGTTGTAGCTTGCTCTTGGTTGCAGTTGATTGCCCCCTAAATTGCAGAGAGCAGATCTTAAATGCCAGGTATTGGAGGCAGGGGCATCCACAAGAGGGGGGTGGGAGACAAAAAGGTCAAGATTGGCACCTGCAGCTGGGCAATCCAAGCCCATTTTTCACATGCATAAAAAAGGGGCAGGTCACAGGTGCCATCTTGATTTTTTTTTCTTTTTGCCTAACCCCTTGCAGACATCCTTAACCGGAAGGCAATCGAGGGAGGCAGTGTTTCTCAACCATGGCCACTATAAGATGTGTTGTCCTAACTACCAGGAAACACACTGAGACAATGAACTGGTCTCTAATATTTATTGCTAGTACTTAACAAGAATCCTAACAAACTGAAGAAGCGTGGGAAAAACCCAGACATATAACCCCCAAGGGTTAAGGCAGTCCCGATCTGTGTCTCTTTGAATGGCTGAACAGTTCCTCAGTGCTACGCATGCACTTGACAGTCTGGATGGGAGCCCCCTGCTCGCCATCCTTACTCATGACATGTGTAGACTTCAACTCCCAGAATTCCCCAGCCAGCCATGCTGGCTGGGGAATTCTGGGAGTTGAACTCCACACATCTTAAAGTGGTCAAGGTTGAAAAACACTGGTGGGAGGGATTTATCTGTGCCTATGTGTTCCCGAATACCTCGTGGCCACTGTCTGGGCTCCAGGGCTGGCCCCGAGGGGAGCTTGACAGCTTCCAGGCTCCGGGCTCTTCCAAGATCTGAGGGCTACAAGTGACACTGTGTGGGGGGGAGGCGGGACAGAACCGCTGCTCCGATTTCCAGGACTGCATCCTCTTCTTCCTCCCCTCCCTCAGGTCGAATTCCCCGAGGCCCGCATCTACGAGGAAACACTTAACATCCTGTTATACGAGACGCCCCGGGTGCCCGATAATTCCCTGCTGGAGGCCACGAGCCAGAATCGGAGCCAGGCCTCCCGGGCAGAAGAGGAGGACGGCAACTTTGAGCTGCGTGACCGAGTCCGCCGCATTCACGTCAAGCGATACAGCACTTACGATGACCGGCAGATAGGCCACTAAGGCCCCTGAAGGGCTGTCCAGAGCCCCTCCTTCCACACGGGGGGCAGTCATGCGGCTTTGGCAATGGGGTCCCCTCATGTGCCCAAGTCTTCAGGGGGGAGGCGGCCTAGATTTCAGCCAAGCCTCTATATACTTTGCGAAGATATGCTCTCCAGTTACAGCTGGGCAAAACCTTGTGGGTTTGAAGCCAACCCTTGGACATTTTGTGTTTGATGGGGTCCTTTTCTGCCTCGAGACTCTTCTCGAAGAACTTTATGCTTAAAAACAAAAATCCAGATGCTGAGACCAAAGAATCAGTCTTAAACACTGCGTTGCAACGATGAAACACGACCAGGTTGGCCACGACTGTTTTTCCTCCTCTAGCAGAATCTGATTTTTTTTTTTTTAAAATTGCCGTAACCAAGAACTGAGAGAACGTCTGATGCTCCCTCGGCTAGAATCCTTGGGGCTCGACGACACTGGGGAATAACTGGAAATCAACTTCATCCTGGATCCTGGGAAAACTGTCCTATTTCCTGATTCTTGCTTATTCTTACTTATCTGTGGAGAAATTTGAGAGGAGGGGCATACTGGTGGGTGTCCTGTATTGCAAACAGCTTTGGATCTTGCAGATCGTTGGCTGTTGTTGGAAATCTTTAGGGCGGGGGGGCGGGATTGCTGAAAGTTGAGCAAAGCAAATGCAGCAGGATCAGATTCTCTGAAGTCAGTGGACAGAGATGCTTGCTCATTCGGTGGTAGATAACATGGCCTGGATAATCTGGGATTTGATGATTCTTCCAGAACATTTTTTTTTAATCCTTCTTTTGGGTCCCATGGTCTAGTTTGTGGAGAACAATGGGTGGATGGTCTAAAATTGCTTTCCCCAACTTGTTGCCCACAAGATAACGTTGGGCAAGCTCTCATTAGCTACCTGTAGGGCACTAAAAGTGGGGTGCTCGACTCCTCGATGCATCCTTGGGGAATGTTCTCCCCCTAGTGTTGACCTATTGTAAAATTAAGTTTGGTTTATTTTATCCCAGCATTCCCCTAGGCCAGTGTTTCTTAATCTTGGCAACTGTAAGACATGAGGACTTCAACTCCCAGAATTCCCCAGCCACCATGGTGGCTGGGAAATTCTGGGAGTTGAAGCCCTCATGTCTTACAGTTGCTAAGGTTGAGAAACACTGGCCTAGGCCTTAGACCGTCCTTCCCAACTGGGTGCCCTCTGCATGTGTGGATTACGACTCCCATGGTTCGCAGTTGTTACACCATGCTGCCTAGGAATTGTAGTCACAGGGATGGGGGAAACTGCCAATCATACAAAATCAGCCTTTACAAACAATTCTAGGAGGATGGGGAAAAAACTGTTACCCTTTGAGATTTAGGAAAGGTTGTCAAGATATTTTTCTAGTATGCCCAGCACTGGGACTTACACTTTGGCTGGCAGGATGTAGACCAGTGACTTCTGCTCCTCAGGACAAAGTTTATGGTGAGTGCCAGCATAGCATCACAGTAATAAAATGTGTCAATGTCTAAATGAAACTTCCCTATTCAGGAGCAGTATATCTCAGATACCAGTAAGGGGAAGGATATAGTGCCTTTTGGGGGGTCCAGTTAAGACACATTCCTGCTCTAAATAGATGGATGGTCTCTACTAGCTAGACGTCTGCATTTGTCAGATTGAGGAAAAATCACTAATATAAAATCAGCTGCTTCTGAATTCCTAAAAAGACCAGAAAGGGAAATTGTAAGGGACTGTTTGAAAAGAAGCCCAGTTAATAACACTGGCCACAAATGAATAAGGTCTTCTCTTTCATGAGACTAGATCTCATTGAGGTAGTCAATCTTTGGGTATTGAGAAAGCATCCACGATTAGAATATTTCTTCAAAGCCTAACTATCCACAGCAGGTAGAAACCTAGCCTGTCATCCAAACAGCTTTTCCCCACGATTTTCTAACTTTCAGCTCCACCTGGTCTGCCCCATAGTCTCAACAGGACTGTTTTGTGCCACTGAAGCCCTTTTGCTGAAGATGGAGGGCAAACTTGCTGTGGTTCCGGGAGCCAGCGTGTGGTTGAAATACTGCCATATTTTTAAAATGTGCAATAAGGTTTTGGTGCATAACATGCTATCTCAGTGCAGGGGCAATAGCCAAAGGTTGCAAATTAAAGCCACTCCATGTGCCATGTCTTGGTACATCATGGGCTGGACAGCCCTAGTTTTTCTGCAAAGGTTTCTGGAAAACGGCTTGAAGGTTGTTATGCTTTTAGGGCGATGAAAGTCATAAAAACAGGTTTTCCTTTTAGGCAAAAAAAAAAAGCTTGAGCTGAAAACTGGCAGATTAATTCACAAGGATTCCAAAGTCAGGAGGGTGTTATCCCTTGGACGTTGCTGCGGTGGCATTTCCTGGAATGTTGGTCGTTGGTCCAGTGGCATTTCCCAGAATGTAATGCTGTGCCAAAATCATGACATGTGGATTGATTGAGGAAATGGGAGGGGTGGGGATTCCCGAAGGCATATGATACTGATTTCTATGGCCATTTAGGTGTGTGTATCCCCTTGCTTTAGGGATGGCCCTTAGCATGGGCCGGCATTCTTTAGATCCAGCATCCGGACTCTGCAACCTTTCGGATTCAGCCGGGACTCCACCTTTGAGGAGCCTCAGCCAGCAGGATCCATCACAAGCTGCGCTGCGAGTGAACATGCAGCCTCCTTTGGAGAGCTCCAGATGCACCGTCTGAGCTTGGAAGAACGGAAGATCCCAGAAGCAGATGCTGCCGGAAAAAACATCCCGCAAGGCAAATAATGGTTCCAGACGATTCAGGTTGAAAGCCAGTAACACTAATTGCAAAAATTGCATAGGGGGTGGTGGGGAAGAGGGTTGGTTATGCAGATAAGCTGAGTAGTACATGGGGCGGGGGTAGAGAGGTGCGGGGAAGGGAATCCACTTTTTATGCGGTGAGGGAGGAAAGTTGTGTTGGGAAAAACAGGAAAGAGGGTTCAGGGACAAGGTGGCACACAGGTCTGCTTGATATGCTGGTGGCTGAGTCAAGTGCCCCCTTAACTCAAAAGTTTTTGAGTTGGGGGGATTGCTCATAACAATCCCTGGTCCTGTAGAAGACCAGCTTCTTCAGTCCTTCCTTCCATCTTCAAGCCTCTTTCTGGATTTGAGGCCCCCCAAAGTATAAACTGGGGGAACATGTTTCCGGATGCAGGAGTAGATTTTCTGTGAATGAAGGGCTTTGCATAGAGCAGGGTTTCTCAACCTTAGCAACTTTAAGATGGGTGGACAACTCCCAGAATTCCCCAGCCAGCATGGCTGGCTGGGGAATTCTGGGAGTTGAAGTCCACCCATCTTAAAGTTGCTAAGGTTGAGAAACACTGGCTTAGAATAAGGAGTTGGCTGTGTTAAAGCTGGATGCTGCTGGTGCTGTGAGCTTTGTGTTTTGGAAATTGGATTGTGATTTCTCTCTATACCTAGCACTGAACAAATAAAATGACATTTTGTGCCGAGTAGCACTAGTTTTTAAATGTATCTTGTTGAAAAACTGATATGGGTTGGTTTGGACCTAAGGAGCAAAGAGCCAAACAGAGTTCCCCCATTTTTTTCCCCTGGTAAATAGAGGGTCTGGCTAGTCCTTAGAATTGGCTACTATCTTAAAATGGAGGAGGAGGCATAGAGAAGCGCGATTCTTTGTACCCACAAGGTGTGGAAGTGAAGTTTTGAGGGTTTTTTTAATATTGACACCAAGTTCTGAGGTTCATGGTGAATTAATCTGCTTGCACAAGGACTTTACAGCTGGTACATTAATAGATCTGTGGGCTTGCATATGAATGGTTTTTCGCAATTCCCTATTTGGGTTCTGATAACTTGTGCGTGATACCTTAAGCTGCTCTGGCACAGAATGATGAATGCAACTCAGCCTTGATTTTTTTTTGTAATGGTTGCCTATCCTAAATTATACTCAGACTCACAAGCAAGAGCTTGAATCAAATCTGGTTTATTTAAGAATAGTGTGCAAGTACAAAGAAAGCTGAGAATGAGCAAAAGCACGCCAAATACAAACTAAAACCCCTTGGTGCGAAAGTAAGCCCTCCCCCCATACAACCGTTTCAAATTCCCCATCCCAGGTGCTCCTAACGAGTTCTGCTAATCAACGGGTAAAAAGACCTTGAACACAAACAATAACCCAAACACATTCCATCCCCATGAAAACAGATAGACAGCCTGGTACAAGGTCTCCCAGCAGTTCCCTCCCAACCGGAACGCGCGTCAGCACCATGGCATGCGAAACGTTACGATGTACATCAAACATTGCAATGGCGAACATGACATACCACCCCCCCAAAAGAAAGAAAATCCCAATAAGATGAATGGTAAAAAGAACAGTCAAGCCGCAGGCTTCAAAGGATAAGCTAGGTGAAAGCGGCGAATTAAATCAGCATTGACGTGGCGAGCAGGCACCCACTCAGGGTGGGGGAAGTGCTTCCAGCAAACTAGGTACTGCAGGGAGTTGCGAAGCTTGCGGGAGTCGACCTCTTTGATTTCAAAGTGTTGCTGGCCATCAATCATGATCGGAGCAGGCGGAGGAGGTTGGGGGTGCCAGTGAGCGGTGGGTTGGGCTGGTTTGAGCAAGCTGCAATGGAAAACAGGGTGCAAACGTTTTAAATTATGAGGCAAGTCAAGCTTGACAGTAACAGGATTGATAAGAGCCACAATGGGAAATGGTCCGATGAATTTAGGGGCAAGCTTCTTTGAAGGTTGAGGGGATTTTATGAACTTAGTGGAGAGATAAACCTGATCCCCAATTTTGAAGGTGTGTTGGGGAGAATGGTGTTTGTCAGCGTGGTGTTTGTAGGCAGCCTGGGCATCGCTCAGAGCCTGCCGAATGACCGGCCAGGAGTCAGCCAGCTGCACAGCCCAATCAGAAGCCGAGCAGGAGGTAGATGGGAGCTGGGGCAATTCAGGGATGGGGACGAAGTCCTGGCCGAAAACAACCCAAAAAGGGGTCTGCCCAGTACTCTGGTGAACGGCATTGTTGTAAGCCACTTCGGCAAAGGGCAGGAGTTTGACCCAATTGTCCTGATGGTAGTTGGTGTAGGAGTGAAGAAATTGCTCCAGGGTGGAGTTAAGAATCTCAGTAGATCCGTCCGTCTCCGGATGTGACGCCGTGGACAACGCCTATTCAGTGCCAATCAGTTTCAAAAAAGAGCGCCAAAATTGGGAGGTAAATTGTGTCCCGTGGTCAGTCACCAAACGGGAGGGGCAGCCGTGGAGATGGTAGACGTGGCATAGAGGCGAGCCAGCTGCTGAGCAGATGGCAAGGAGGCGCACGGAATAAAATGCGCTTGTTTGGAGAAGAAGTCCTTTACAACCCAAATGACAGTTTTCTTTTGACTGGGCGGGAGGTCAACGATAAGGTCCATAGAGATCTCGGCCCAGGGACGAGATGGGTTAGGAACAGGTTGGAGAAGTCCTTGTGGTTTCCCTAGTTTTCGTTTTGACATGGCACAGACAGGGCAAGAGGCAACATAGTCTTTGACATCCCGCCGCAGCGAGGGCCACCAAAATTGGCGCACCAAATGCAGGGTTTTGACGAAACCGGAATGGCCCGCCAATTTATCGTCATGGGAGTGGTGCACACCAAAGCACATAAAGTTTCAGGCACATAAAGGCGGTGGCCGATCCATGCGAGATCATCCTTAAAGGAAACTTTGTCTCAATTAGCTAGCAACCAAGTGTCAGATTTCACTGCCTGTAGAAAGTCGGATTGTAACTGACAAGGGAGCGGCTGTCTGCGGGTTGGGGGTGGGGTGGTGCTCCGCACTGGCGGAGCACGGGTTTGGCTTTGGGTGACAGCAGCCAGTCCCAATTGTGGTAAAGAGAGAACAGTACCAACCACTTGAGGGGTTTGGTCAAAGTCTTGTGGCAAGCGGGATAAAGCGCGAGAAAGTTTTTCTTGCCCGGTATGAACTTCAGTTGGAAGTTAAACCGACTGAAAAATTGACCCCAGCGAATTTGGGGCTGAGGCGGCGGGGGGTGCGGAGAGCCTCCAAGTTTCTGTGGTCCAAACCTCGAACGGGTAGGCAGCCCCCTCGAGGTGGCGCCAAGTTTCTAAAGCAGCTTTGACAGCAAAAGCCTCCTTTTCCCAAACATGCCACCGGGGCTCAGTCTCAGAAAATTTCCTGGACAGATAAGCACAGGGTTTCAGGATGTTGTCAGAGTCCTTTTGCAGCAATATAGCCCCAATAGAAAAGTCAGAGGCATCTACTTGGACAACGAAGGGGCGTTCAGGATCAGGGTGCCGCAGAATGGGTTCTGCAGTAAAGAACGTCTTTAGTTTCTCGAATGCAGCCTGGCATTCTGGAGTCCAATTCAACACTGCTCCAGGGTGTTTTACCTTGCGTGTTTCCCCCAACCCTTTTGTGCGAAGCAGGCCGGTGAGGGGCAAGGCAATTTCAGCAAACCCCTGGATGAACTGGCGGTAATAGTTGCTGAACCCCAGAAAACTTTGCAGCTGCCGTCGGGTGCGAGGGTGTTCCCAATTTAAGATGGCCCTAATTTTCTCAGGGTCCATCTCGATTCCCTTGTCAGAGACTCGATAGCCCAAATAGTCCAGTTGGGTTTTGTGAAATTCACATTTGGACAGTTTGGCATACAGCTTGGCTGCCCTTAGTTTTTCTAACACCTGCCTAAGAAGGCGTTCATGCTCCTCCTCGGTTTCAGAGTAGATAAGTACATCGTCCAAATAGACCAAGACCCCCTTAAATAAGTGATCATGTAACACTTCATTAATCAATTGCATGAATACGCCAGGCGCGCCGGCTAAGCCGAACAGGAGGACTTTGTACTGGAAGGAGCCCAAGGGGCAATTAAAAGCAGTTTTCCACTCGTCTCCAGCCTGTATGTGTATGTGAAAGTAGACTTCACGGAGGTCGAGTTTAGAGAAAATTTTCCCTTTTGATAGGTGGGCTAACATGTCTTTCATTAGAGGCAAAGGATACTTGTTACATAGGGAGACTGAATTTAACCCCCGATAGTCTGTACAGAGTCTGAGTGTGCCGTCTTTCTTTTCCCGGAAGAGCACAGGCGCGCCAACTGGGGAATTGGCAGTTTCAATGAACCCCCGTGCCAGGTTTTTGTCAATGAACTCATGCAATGCCTGTAGTTCTTTCTTAGTCATTGGGTAAATTTTCGGTTTAGGCAGTTGCGTGTTGGGGAGCAACTCGATTGCACAGTCAGTTTTGCCATGGGGTGGCAGCTGGTCTGCCTTCATTTCCCCAAAAACGTCTGCAAAGTCTCGGTAGCGGTCTGGCAGCCCTTTGAGTTGCGGTAAGTTGGGGCACGGTGCGATTGCAGCCCTGCCCCCCCCACTTAAGGGTCTCCCTACTGGAGGGGCTTGGTAAAACCCATCGCTAAAGGTAAGGGTTCGGTGTTGCCAGTTTATGTAGGGGTTTCGCCAAGATAGCCAAGGGATCCCTAGAAATACCATGGGGTCGCCAACAGGTGCAATAATGAATTTTAAAGCCTCTTTGTGGCTGCCCATTTGCATTGCTACAGTCCCAGTGAAATGAGTTGCTGGACCCCCCCCCCCCTGCTGTTGACCCGTCTAGCTGGGTAAAGATCAAAGACTGCTGGAGAGGGAAACTGGGCAGGTCTAGTTCAGTCACTAGATCGGGTGGATGAGGCATCTCGAACACCCAGAGTCAACCAAAGCCCAGACTTCCATGGTTCGGGTGTGGGAGCCCAGCTTCACTTTCACTGCCAGGGTGGGGCAATCAGCACTCACCATAGCGTCCTCACACCCATCTTCCTCCACCTGCCCCAGGGCGCAGTTCAGGGCAGGTGGCTGGCGTTTCCCGCTGGCTCTTTTGCAGCCTCCTCAACCTCTGCGTAGAGATACAGGTCTTCTTCCAGGTCAGTGGCACCTTTGGCTGCGGTCGTTCGGCGTGACAGCGGGGGCGATTTAGCCGGGGCTTTCATTGCTCGCTCTCCGGACTTGAGTTTCAGGCACTCAGCGGCTCGATGGCCTCCTTTCCCACAACGGAGGCACTGCCCTTGCGCATAGCGGTGATCCTTCTCCTCGTCTCCTGCTCGGTGGCTGGGTGGGGCAGCTGTTGCTCCGCTCCGGGGTCCCCGCATCAGGGTTGTTTTCTCGGTTCGACGGGTCTGCATGTAGGTGCGCTGGGCATGCTCAGCCTTTCCGGCCAAACAGATCCACTCGTACAGTGACTCCGGGTCATCCCTGCCCAGCACCAACCTGAGGACGTCTCGGTTAAGTCCTTCTTTAAACCTCTCGATGAGTGTTGATTGGGACCAGTTGGGAACCTTGCCTGCCAAAGCTTTAAATTCTAGGGCATAGTCGGCTACCGACCTGGGTCCTTGGGTGAGCTCCTTGAGCTCCTCCTTAGCCCTGGCTTTTGCTAGGGGGTCCTCAAAAAACAGCTTCAAGGCGAACATGAAGTCGTTGAATGACCCGAGCTCAGGAGCATCAGCTTCCGTCAGTTGGACATACCAGTCCGCTGCTCTGCCTTTCAGCTTAGGGGTAATGGCCGATATCTTAGCCTCTTCAGAGGTGAAACATGACCCATATTGCTTCATGTAGTTTTTCGCGTTGGTTATGAAAAAGGAAAGTTTGGTGGGGTCCCCATCAAATTTGACAGCAAAATCCTTTGCCACCTTCCCGGTTGGAGGGGACCCAGCTGCGGGTTGAGCGGTAGGGCCCCAGGACACCCCAGAGGACCCTCTTTGGGGTGAGGCTCCGTCGCGATGTCGTCTCCGGCCTCGGACCAGCTGCGGTCCGCTAGGAGAAGGGGGAGAGGGCTGCGGGGAGTGAGGACTCTCGTCGTGGCTTCCCTGGTCACCCATCGCGATCGACAGGGTTTTCAACAGGTCTTCCATCGACTCCACCTTCGCCTCCAATCTTCTCATCCTCTCAGGGGTTACCAGTTCTTCCCCTTGTCGGTGTCAGGTCGTTTCTCTGAGGCCACTTTGGTCGATTCCCCCTCGGGTCAAGGGGAACCGATACTTCCAGGAAGTCCCAGCCTCCTCTTCCTTAGGTTCTCCCTCATCGCTGGATCCCCCCAGCTCAGGGTTGAGCTGGAGCCCCTCAGGTAGAACGAAAGGTCGGGGGGAAGGGGGCTCTTCAGCGCTGGATCAGCTTGCGGTTCCAGCCCTCCAGATGTTGGTCTTGGTTCGGTCATCGTTAACTAATTTCCTCACAAGGAATATACTTGGAAGGAGTTAACGGAAATTACAAAGATTCTCAGCTTTATGTAATGGTTGCCTATCCTAAATTATACTGACTCACAAGCAAGAGCTTGAATCAAATCTGGTTTATTTAAGAATAGTGCGCAAGTACAAAGAACGCTGAGAATGAGCAAAAGCGTGCCAAATACAAACTAAAACCCCTTGGTGCGAAAGTAAGCCCTCCCCCCATACAATCATTTCAAATTCCCCATCCCAGGTGCTCCTAATGAGTTCTGCTAATCAACGGGTAAAAAGACCTTGAACACAAACGATAACCCAAACACATTCCATCCCCATGAGAACAGATAGGCAGCCTGGTACAAGGTCTCCCAGCAGCTCCCTCCCAACCGGAACGCGCATCAGCACCATGGCATGCGAAACGTTACGATGTACATCAAACATTGCAACGGCGAACATGACATTTTTTTTAAATGCTCGGAGGCATATTTTAGAAGGGCCAAGTCAGTATCTAGAAGCGTGTTTTTTTTCCTTTTCTCTGTGCACCGTAATTTCAGAATACACTTTGCCAGAGAGGAATTTTGAGGTATATCTGCGGTGAATATAATTCCCAGGGTGGGATGAGGACACAGAGAACATCATGCACACATTTTCTGCCAGTGAAGATGATGTAGGCCTCAAACAGAGATTGGCTTGTTTTATGTTTTAAGAAGCCTAAAACAACTTACCCAAAAGACAGTACAAACTCCTGCTTTTAATCTAGAAGCTACTTTGATCTATAGTAAAGAACTGATTGATTGATTATGTATGAGAGACATTGTAGAGCTGGGCAGCCTTACAGATTTAATTAAATAATTAAATAACCCTTCACCACAGATCAAAGTATAATGTTGACCTTAATTATACTTACTGATTTATGTATTTATTTCATTAAACTTAATTATACTGGGCAGCTTAAACAATACAATACTAAATTGAAACTGATTAAAAACATAGACACAGCAAAACAATGAACCATATTTGTAGGTCACCCCACACTCCAGAATGCCCCTGGGCAGTGTACAGATTAAAACCTTAAAAATCAGTACAGGTAGTCCTCAACTTAAAACCGCAATTGGGAATGGAACTTCCATTGCTAAGCAAGATGGTCATTAAATGTCATGCCTGATTTTATGAACTTTTTTTGCCATGGTCATTAAGCAAATCACCATGGTTGCTAAGTGAATCACATGGTTGTTAAGTGAATCCAGCTTCCCCCATTGACTTGCTTGTCGGAAGCCAGCTGGGAAGGTCACAAATGGGGATCATGTGACCCTGGAACACTGCAACTGTTGTAAGTGCAAGCTGATTGCCAAGCGCCTGAATTTTGATCATGTGACCGCAGGGACACTGCAACGGTCGTAAGTGTGAGGACCAGTTGTAAGTCACTTTTTCCAGCACCATTGTAACTTTGGTCGCAAAATGAATGGTCATTAGTTGAGGACTACCTGTACAATGATCACAAGCATACAAAAGGAAAAGATGGTCAAACAGGGAAACAACAGGCATGATAAGAGACCCCCCTCATACTGTAGGTCCTTCCCATATTTTAGCCCAGTGCCTGGGGGAAGAGCCAAAAAGAGAGCAGGCTGGGGGCTGTTTGGGTCTCTGCGGGGAGGCTGTTCCAGAGGGCAGGGGCTGTGCCGGAGAAGGTGCACCTCCTGGGTCCCATTAAATGACATGGCTTATTAGGTGGGACCTGCAGCATGCCAACTCTGTCTGATCTTACAGGATGGGCAGTCATCATGAGAGCAAGATAGTCGCTCATGCTACCCCCTTTTTGACAGTCTTCATGTTGAAAAAAATATTGGACAATGTCAAAGCAACCCTCAGGTAACAAGGCTCTCCTTCACATGGAGCCAAGCTGGGAAATGTTCATCTCTGCACTTGGCATAGTAGATACCAATTCAGCATTATTTTTTCAATAACTGAAGCGTCTCACATTCTCTCACTCGCTCACTGAGTCCATACATACAAATGGAACCTCCTTGTGGCTGGCGAAGCAACAAAAGGGTGTGGCGATGTGCTTAAAGCAGTGTTTCTCAACCTCGGCAGCTTGAAGATGTGTGGACTTCAACTCCCATGGCTGGCTGGGGAATTCTGGGAGTTGAAGTCCACACATCTTCAAGCTGCCGAGGCTGAGAAACACTGGCTTAGAGGGATCTCTGAGATGATCTTTGATGGGATGGAAGATGGGGCTTCAATCTTCTCTTCCCTCCAGCTGTCTCTTTTTAAGCAGTGCTGGATTATCTCAGATGAATTGCGGGTGCCTTTAGCACCACTCATCAGGTTTTAGTGGTTGCTCATGTAATAGTCTGGTTAGTCGTCAAGAAATACCTTGTGTTTGGAGGTATTTTACTTTTGCACCGTCATTATTCATCCATTCCAGATCTCTCTTCCAGCAAGCACAACTTTTAGTCCTTTAGTGTCTAGCCATGAATTCATCCTCAAACACTGTTAACACTACCTTCTGGCCCCAGTGCCTGCTAAATGGGGGTTCCCTACCCCTCAAACGTCTCACATCCCATCTATGGTGGCTTTAACCAGACGTGGTTCTCCATAGATTTCTACTGCCTTTTCTTTCAGCCAAGGCAGATGGGATCGATACAGTATACCAGCCTAAGGCTACATTTGCTAGATCTTCATGTAACTATCTGTGGTTTGCACTAGGCATAGCTAGCTTGTTGTAAGAATGGGCTCAGTGTGAATAGACAAACTCTGTCTCAGAAAAGTAGTGATATTTTATGTTGCCCATAAAAATCACCGTTGCACAATGTATACTAAGGCAAATTCTAGAGCAAAGACATGGACATATCCTTGCCAGAGGGGGGAATCCTAAATTTAAATGTAATTTAGTGGCAACTTCTGGAGGTCCTTAGGAGCCACGCCTGCAGCTTTCAGAAGCTATGCACAGCCCTGGCTCAGGCTGTATGCATTTAAGCAAGACCTCCACAAATTGAAATCAGCAAGACTTAGCTTAATCACAATTAAGATCCATTCGTTTTAATGGATTTCCTCAAGTATGATCGCAGCACGCAATAGCATCTGATTCAACTGACTTTGGCTGATCTCAAAAAGTGAAGCAGGATCAGGCCTGGTCAGCATTTGGATGGGAAACCAGGTAAATCATAGTGACTTGTGGAACATTTTGACATCTGGAAAAACTATTCTAGTGCAAGGTATCAATTAGTAGCAACTAAGCAGAGTGAGGCCTGTAGCAGAGCTGTAGACAGGACTGGGAAGTTGAAAGAAACATCTTTAAAGAAAGCAGTGGCCAACCATTCCTGCACTGTTGCCAAGAAACCTGCATGGGTGCTTATAAATAAGTTCTAAGGAGTGCTTATAAACAGACAAAATATGCCAGCAAAGCTGTTTTAAAAGAAAAAAAAATGCGAGACATTAAATACTGTGAAAACCATACATTTCCAAGAGTTGAAAACCAACCCTCCCAAAGACTGTTCCCATCGAAAACAAGCTTGCTTCTAGGAAGCTCCACTTCCTTTGAAACAGATTTCAGTTAGGTTTCTAGTCCTCATGAAGAAACAACCTGAAAGGAGCCCACTGCCTTTCCCTCCTCCCGTCCAATTTGGTAGCTAAATACAAGTCAGGCAAAAGTCTGCAATGGCAGAAGCCAAAGCAGGTGGAATGGCGCAGAAGGCCTGAATTGATATCTACTATGCCAAGTGCAGAGACGAGGTTTATCAGGTTGGCTCCATATTATTGCCCAGTAATTTTTTTCAACAAGAAGCCTATCAAAAAGGGGGCAATGCCGAGCCAAATCCAGTAACGTTTAATGCTTGAGAAACGCCAAGACAAATCCAGAATGTTTAACCTTCACCTGATATTTACTGACATTTATCCATCAGTAACATTAGGTTCTGCTGGCATTTTAAAATATCGCTCTGCACCGTAGAGAAGGCAATAAATTACATTAAAAGGGAGTGGTGGTGGAATAATCATGGGCTAAATCTGCCCTCCGGTGGATCAGAGTTAATGCTGTGCTTGCGACGACATCTGTTTGCTTTAAAACACAACTTGGGATCCATCCATTTCATAAGTTCAAAGCCTCACCTAGTAAGTTCAGCCATACAAATCTGCCCTAGGCAAAGGATGGGGGAGATAAATATTTGCACTTGAATATATGAAGTACATACCTAATTTTGCTTTTTAAAATACACACACACACATACATACAGAAACATTGGCTATTCTCTGAATTTTGCTATTTCTGAATTTTACTATGTAAATGAAAAAAAAGGGAAACCAATGAGAAAAAAGGAAAATTAGAAAAAGGAAAATCACTAGATCATCAAGCCAATCAACTCACTTGAGGCTCAAATTATTGTACTTCAGACACATTATGCGAAGATCCAGCTCTCTGGAGAAGGCTCTGATGCTGGGAAAGGTGGATGAAGAGGATGACCAGCAGCAAGGGGGATGGACTCAGCTACAGTGGTGATGGAGGTACCACTGGAAGACCTGAAAGACCAGGTTAAGGACTGATCATCATGGAGAAAATCTATCCATGCGGTCACTAGGGGTCAAAAACAACTTGATGGCACATCATCTATCAGTTGACTGCAAAAATAAAATTCCAAGCAGAAAACATGCATACATACACAATTTAGTGCAAGTTTTTTTGGGGGGAGTGGCTTGCTAAAACTCAGAAGTGGTTAAAAAATAAAAAGTGGTTAAAAAAATAAAAAGGTGCTCCATTCTCTATTATCATGGCTAAGGAAGTCCTGCAGCTTCAGAGCACAAATCCAACCAGCTTCCAAACAGGGGCCTTTAAGACAGATACCTCGGATATACTGCCCCTGATTGTGGAGGCTCCACTTTTTACAATATTTCAATTAACAATGAATGTGTTCCTCCTCCAAAATTATCTAGTTTGGGTGATGGGCAGGAGATAAAGAAGTTGTGATGGATTTCTGTGCTGAAGCCATTGTAGGCAGAGAACTGTGTTAGTGTGTGGTGGGAAAACATCAGCTTTTCTGACTAACACTTTTTATTAAAAGGCATAAGCTTTCGTGAGCCGCAGCTCTCGAAAGCTTATGCTTTTTAATAAAATGTGTTAGAAAAGGTGCTACTAGACTCTTTCTGATTATTTGCCTAAGCCAGAAATCATCATCATACCTAGATTATCCATCTGTTTCAACAGTAGTACATTACCTTTTTCTTGAAAATTAACATTTAGTTTCCTCGATTCTTTGGGGAGGTTCAGCTTCTGTTCCGCACATCCACATTCTCTCTCCTTCCGCCCCTTTTTTTAGCCATCTGCCTGCATTTCTGGCAAAAAACAGTTCGGTAATATCTTCCTGGTTATAAATTTCGGTCAAGCTGTTGATAGGAAATGTAATTTATGCATTAAAGCAAAGGCCCTGCTGCCGTTGTCTCATCCTGCAGCCCCGAGCAAATCACATTTGGCCTTTTTAATGGGATTTGCTTGGGGGTAAGGTGGCCACACTCCCCCAGGGGACTTCATTTCAGCTTTACAAAAAAGGCCTGTTGGACAGTCTCAAGAGCGCATTTTATACATGTACAAAGTGGGCCTGTTGTGACTTACTTCCCATATGATTAAGATCTTGCTGGACCAGACTAAAGATTTCTGTCTCATCTGGAGTTGTGTTGGATGGGTGGATGGTTCAAGAGCAGTGTTTCTCAACCTTGGCAGCTTGAAGATGTGTGGACCTCAACTCCCAGAATTCCCCAGCCAGCTTGAGGTCCACACATCTTCAAGCTGCCAAGGTTGAGAAACACTGCTCTAGAGTGAGGTTTCCGGTTTTTGGGGGGGAGGGGATGCTGGGGAGACCTTGAGAATATTGGGAACACCTTGGGGGGACTTTTGCAAAACCAGGTTAAGGACAGATAGTCCTGGAGAGTATCTATATGGTTACTAGGAGTCGAAAACAACTTGATGGCCCTCAATCAATCATGTGTTGCCCAGGGGGTAATAAAGAACCCCTGCTTTTAGATTTGAACCTGCCCTGTGATAAGCAAAATACCCTGATTTTTGTGGGGTGGGTGGGTATTTCACAGGCAATTTAGTTAGAATTCCCCCTGAAAACTAAAACGTTGTATTACAGACTAACCTGCTTCTCGTGGTATTAGACTTTGTGGATTAGATCCTGTTTCTCCAGATGTATGATAAATCTCAGCTTGCAAATGCAGATAGATGTATCTAAACGCGTATGACTATACAAGAAAATATAGATGCATATAGACATATATTACAACAGAGGAAAATATAGAGACTATAAAAATACAGCATTGTTATTTTTTCCAGGATCAGCCAAGGACCACATTCTAGGAAGAAACTAACATTTTCTATGCTAATGAATGCCCTCTGAACTGGAAGGCAAGCTACCAGTCAAATAAATAATTTTAATCCTAGTAGTGGGAGCAAAGCCTTGGGTTTTGACGATTGTGAGATAAATGCACTTATTTTGGAAAGCTAATCCTTTTTCCACCTTAATGTAAACTAATATTTATTTTTCGTACCCACTTAGTCACAAAAAAAGAGGAAATCTCGGTCTTTGTTTTCAGAGCTCTTGAGCTGCTATTTGAAAAGGCAATTTGTATACAATTGTCTTGCCCCCTCCCTATTTTTGCTTTGGATCTTTTCATTTTTATTTGGTTAATATTGCATTCGTGGATGCTTCCAGCTAGTAAATATTTGATTGTTTTTCAGAGGCAGTGTGTAGAAGTTCAAAATCTGTTTGTTTCCTATTCCCTGGATGCATCTTCTTCCAGCTTGTAATTAGATAGCATAGAAAAAAGAAGTGTCAAAATGCTTCTTTGAAAATTCCCCGCTCTGTGATTTGTTTTCAAGCTGCAGTTTATGGAGAACAGATGGTGCAGGCAGTCACACTGCAAAAGAGACTTTCGATCATTCTGCAAATAGGTGAGAGCAGTTCAGATTTGAAAACAGGGACCTAATGAAACAGGAAAAGCCCTTTCTGCTATTCCCAAGCCACAGGTTCCAAGTATGTGGGGCTGTATGTGGGGAAGATTCTGGAGAAGAGAGGGAGAAATCTGGAATAAATTTATTGCAGGGGTGACATTTTAGTGACCATCAACGCAGGAATGCTTGTTGGTTGAGCTCTGCATTCTGAAAATCTCAACTGCAAAATTTGAGATGGCCAGAAGATGGGGACAAAGAGACAGTGAAAATTCTTTGGTGACCTCTCTTGGCCTTAAGGAGTTTTGCAGCACAGATCTTCTAGCTCTACAGACTTATGACCACAATTGGAACTTCTGTTGCTAAGTGAGGTGGTTGTTAAGTGAGTCACACCCGATTTTACAATCTTTTTTGCCATGGCCGTTAGGCAAATCACTGCAGCTGTTAAGTGAATCACGTGGTTGTTAAGCGAATCCGGCTTTCCCCATTGATTTTGCTTGTCGGAAGCTGGCTGGGAAGGTTGCAAATGGTGATCATGTGATCCCGGGATGCTGCAACTATTGTAAATACATGCCGGTTGCCCAACATCTAAATTTTGATCATGTGACCGCAGAGACGCTGCGACAGTTGTAAGTGTGAGGACTGGTTGTAAGTCCCTTCGTTCAGTGCCGTTGTAATTTTGAACGTTCGCTAAATGAATGGTCAGAAGTCAAGGAATACTGGTATCCATATTTAGCTCTTGGCCCAGATCAAACAGTGATTGAAGCCTTGTCTGAAAACCTGGAGAGCTCTTGTTAGTTAGTGTAGAGCAGAAGTGCTCAATCAGTCCCCTTAAGAGCTACTTGACCAGATATGGGACTTATCTCAATGCTTCCTGGAGCCTGTCCAAAAATTTCCTGCAAATGGACACAGTGAGAAAATGATGTGCGCATGGGGAATACTACCTGGATTTCATTCATGTCACCTTAATTAAATTCCAATTGACACTTAATTAAATCAATTTTCGTTTGGCTCTGGTCCCATCTACTTTTTGGAATGCTGCTTCCAATACCCCAAATGCCGCTGTCAGCCAAAAATGCTCCAGGATCAGCCAATACTGGTCCAGAGGAACAAACGTCTGCATAAAATTGCTTCCTATGCCAGTTTTTGTGTCCAAAACAAGAGCTGAGCCAGTCCATCTTCCTTCACTGCTGGTTCTTCTACTACTTCACATTCAATTCTGTCTTTTTTCCTAGGAGCTCAGTGCTTTACGAGGACATCTCTTTCTCAATGCACATGACTGTCCAGGCAGTCACCCTGTGAGGTCCATAGTCAAGGGAGAATTTCTACCTGGGCTTCCCCACTCCCAGGCCAGCACCTTAACCATGACTGGGTCAAGATTTATGGAAGGTTCTTACCACTTGCTTGATAGTCAGGCAATGAAGTAGTTAGAGTGCCATTCTAGGGCTGCTGTGCAAGGCAAGATCAAATCCATGAGGAACTGAATGATCTTAAGCCAGTCTGTGAGATGGGTCCCCTAACACTAAGCCGTAACTTTGATTAAATTAACATCTCCTTCAGGGTCTGGTCGCTTCATGCATCTTCATGGAGTTTTCTTGGTGGCAATAAGAAAGTGTTTTGCCACTGCCTTCCTCTGGTGTGTGCACGTGTGTGAGTGTATCTGTGTCCGTGTTTACTGCCCAATCTGGTCTACAGCTCTGGAATTTCATAGTAATCTCCCATCCACACACTAATAAGGTCTAGTGTAACATTCAAACTTGGATTGTTGGTCAGAGGGTAACTGAAACACCTTTTTTCACTTATGTTCATCAGAATGCTTATACAGCTCAACCACCATCCAGGGTAGAGTCTGAACTCTACAGTATGAACTCTCCATAGGGTATTAATCTATGGTTAACTAGGCCTCTAGATCAGTGTTTCTCAACCTTGGCAACTTTAAGATGTGTGGACTTCAACTCCCAGAATTCACCAGCCAGCCTGCTTAGACCTGGTACGGGTCACAAATGGCATTGTTCTGGCATTGGTTGTCCATGACCTCTGTTGGGTGCACAACCTTTAGGCTTCCCAGTGTGTTGGAGGTCCTGGGATTCTCCTGGACTGTCTGCGAGGGTTGTAAGGGGCAGTACCCTCTGTGGTTCTGCTTTGACCTGAGCAGATGATACCAGGTGATGGCAACGCAGAAGAAGTATTGACCTGTAGTCCTGCGTGGCTCAGTTCATTCATTCCCCCTGTTGTTTAACATCTATATGAAACTGCTGGGAGAGGTCACCTGTTAGTTCAGGGTGAGAGGCCATAACTACACTGATGATAGTCCATTGTATATTTACATCTCAGGCCAAATCAAGTGTTTGGAGACTGTTCAGCTCTGAATGGGATGGAGTTAATTAAACCTAGGCCAGATGGAGTTAGTATTGGTATGGGGATCTCTGTCAACTCCAGTGGTGACTCTTGAAGGGGTGGCATTTCAGCCCACAGTCTTAATTTATTTTATTGATTTCACAATGTTTGTAGCCTGTTCCAATCCTGACAGACTCTGAATGGCAAACCACAAAGCCCCCAGATCACAACAACAAAGTACAAGAATGACAGAAACAGTGAAAACAATCAAAAGCTAGACTTCTGCAATGCATTCTTACCTAGGGCTGCCTTTGAAGACTACTCAGAAACTACAATTGGTGCAAAATGCAGTGGACTTTGATATTGGCAAATCAAAGTCACCATAGCCATATCTATCTATCTATCTATCTATCTATCTATCTATCTATCTATCTATCTATCTATCTATCACTTGCTCTACCATCATGATGTATGATGTTCATTGTCAAGAGATTTCTGACTGTGATTCAAAGGGCTGCTATCTACCTACCTACCTACCTACCTACCTATCTAAAAATAATAAAGGTGGAATAGAAAATAAGTAAATAAATAAAATTTATCTCCCTATCTCCCCATCATCCACCCATCCATCCATCCCTCTCTCTCTCTCTCTCTCTATCATCTCCCTGTCTGTCTGTCTGTCTATCTATCACTTGCTCTACCGTCATCATGTATGATGTTCATTGTCAAGAGATTTCTGACTGCGATTCAAAGGGCTGCTATCTATCTATCTATCTATCTATCTATCTAATCTATCCATCTGTGTCTCCCTATCTTATCTAAAAATAAAGGTGGAATAGAAAATAAGTAAGTAAATAAATAAAATTTATCTCCCTATCTCCCCATCATCTATCCATCCATCCATCCATCTCCCCTCTATCATCTCTCTCTCTCTCTCTCATCTCCCTGTCTGTCTGTCTGTCTATCAGCATCCTGCCCAAAATGTTTGTTGTTTTTTTAGTTTTCAAAGTGTTTTTCAGTTGCTGCCCCGATATTAAGGTATCCTGTTCTTCTCTTAAGCTAAAATCTTTGCTGTTGCTTCAGAAAATAATCTGCTTTGGGGGATGAATGCTCATTTTAATAGCTCTGTGGTATCATATCCCTATATTCTTCTTGGTCCTTTTTTAATTAATATTCTGTTGTTACCTTTTTTGGTTTTTGTGACCTAAACCACTAGAACCATGTTTTGAGCCTGGTGGTATAAATATGAAAGAAAGAATGGATAGAGAACATCCACCGGTTTGGTTTTGGCTAAATGGATGTTCAGTAACTAGTTCAGTGTTTTTCAACCTTGTCCATTTTCAGATGGGTGGACTTCAACTCCCAGAATTCCCCAGCAAGCATGGCTGGCTAAGGAATTCTGGGAGTTGAAGTCCACCCATCTGAAAATGGACAAGGTTGAGAAACACTGAATTAGCTACATACACTGTGGCAGCCATTTTGCAAAAACACAAGTTTCTTCCTTCCCTTCCTTTGGCAGGCATTTTGTGACAGCACTCACGAGAGGCCCTCCAAATTCCAAGCCCGTTTTCTGGTCCCTAAAGTTTGCTTTACCCCCATAATTCTGAGTAGGTTTGCATAGAATTGTGCTCTATAGCTGGGAGTTGAAATCTAATATTTCGAATTTATTATCTGCAGGCCAACCTTCAACAGAGGGAAATAAAGCATTGCTGTTTTCAAATACTGTAAACCTCTAAAACACACAGACACCCCCCCCCTTTAGGACAGTGCAGTGTTTTGGTTTAGTGGCCCTGAAGTGCACAGCAGGCTGAATATTGTTCTTATTTACAAAACACTTTTTGGAGATTGAATTTAAGGGCTTTATACCTTAAATCTTCAGCAAAGGATCGTTACCTTGTCGTGGTGCTGGAGCTTGAGCACCTCAATGATGCCATGAGCTAAACCGTGAAGGGCCACCCAAGACGGGAAGGTCATGACAGAGAGGTCAGACTAAATGCGATCCCTGGGGAAGGTAATGGCAACCCACCCCAGTATTCTTGCTGTGAAAACTAAATGGATCAGTACAACCAGAGATATGTCGGTATACCATCGGAAGATGAGACCCCCAGGTCGGAAGGTGGTCAAAATGCTAATGGGGAGGAACAGAGGATGAGTTCAACTAGCCCCAGACGCGATGACGCAGCTAGCTCAAAGCCGAAAGGACGGCTAGCGGCCGACGGTGCTGGTGGTGAACGGCGAATCCGATGTTCTAAGGATCAACACACCATTGGAACCTGGAATGTAAGATCTATGAGCCAGGGCAAATTGGATGTGGTTATTGGTGAGATGTCAAGATTAAAGATAGACATTTTGGGCGTCAGTGAACTGAAATGGACTGGAATGGGCCACTTCACATCAAATGACCACCAGATCTACTACTGTGGACAAGAGGACCACAGAAGAAATGGAGTAGCCTTCATAATTAATAGTAAAGTGGCTAAAGCAGTGCTCGGATACAATCCAAAAAACGACAGAATGATCTCAATTCGAATTCAGGGCAAGCCATCTAACATCACAGTGATCCAAATATACGCCCCAACCACAGATGCTGAAGAAGCTGAAGTAGAGCTGTTCTATGAGGATCTGCAGCACCTACTGGACAACACGACTAAAAGAGATGTTATTTTCATCACGGGAGACTGGAATGCTAAGGTGGGCAGTCAAATGACACCTGGAATTACAGGTAAGCATGGCCTGGGAGAACAAAACGAAGCAGGACATAGGCTGATAGAATTTTGCCAAGACAACTCAATGTGCATAACAAACACTCTCTTCCAACAACCTAAGAGACGGCTTTATACATGGACTTCCCCAGATGGACAACACCGAAACCAGATTGACTACATCCTTTGCAGCCAAAGGTGGTGGACATCTGTACAGTCGGTAAAAACAAGACCTCGAGCCAACTGTAGTTCAGATCACGAACTTCTTCTTGCACAATTTAGGATCAGACTAAAGAGATTAGGGAAGACCCACAGATCAGCTAGATATGAGCTCACTAACATTCCTAAGGAATATGCAGTGGAGGTGAAGAATAGATTTAAGGGACTGGACTTAGTAGATAGGGTCCCGGAAGAACCATGGACAGAAGTCCACAACATTGTTCAGGAGGCGGCAACAAAATACATCCCAAAGAAAGAGAAAACCAAGAAGGCAAAATGGCTGTCTGCTGAGACACTAGAAGTAGCCCAAGAAAGAAGGAAAGCAAAAGGCAACAGTGATAGGGGGAGATATGCCCAATTAAATGCAAAATTCCAGAGGTTAGCCAGAAGAGATAAGGAATTATTTTTAAACAAACAATGCGCAGAAGTGGAAGAAGACAATAGAATAGGAAGGACAAGAGACCTCTTCCAGAAAATTAGAAACATCGGAGGTAAATTCCAGGCCAAAATGGGTATGATCAAAAACAAAGATAGCAAGGACCTAACAGAAGAAGAAGAGATCAAGAAAAGGTGGCAAGAATATACGGAAGACCTGTATAGGAAGGATAACAATATCGGGGATAGCGTTGACGGTGTGGTCAGTGAGCTAGAGCCAGACATCCTGAAGAGTGAGGTTGAATGGGCCTTAAGAAGCATTGCTAATAACAAGGCAGTAGGAGACAACGGCATCCCAGCTGAACTGTTCAAAATCTTGCGAGATGATGCTGTCAAGGTAATGCATGCTATATGCCAGCAAATTTGGAAAACACAAGAATGGCCATCAGATTGGAAAAGATCAACTTATATCCCCATACCAAAAAAGGGAAACACTAAAGAATGTTCAAACTATCGAACAGTGGCACTCATTTCACATGCCAGTAAGGTAATGCTCAAGATCCTGCAAGGTAGACTTCAGCAATTCATGGAGCAAGAATCGCCAGATGTACAATCTGGGTTTAGAAAAGGCAGAGGAACTAGAGACCAAATTGCCAATATCCGCTGGATAATGGAAAAAGCCAGGGAGTTTCAGAAAAACATCTATTTCTGTTTTATTGACTATTCTAAAGCCTGTGTGGACCATAACAAATTGTGGCAAGTTCTTAGTGGTATGGGGATACCAAGTCATCTTGTATGCCTCCTGAAGAATCTGTATAACGACCAAGTAGCAACAGTAAGAACAGACCATGGAACAACGGACTAGTTTAAGATTGGGAAAGGAGTACGGCAGGGCTGTATACTCTCACCCTACCTATTCAACTTGTACGCAGAACACATCATGCGACAAGCTGGCCTTGAGGAATCCAAGGCTGGAGTTAAAATCTCTGGAAGAAACATTAACAATCTCAGATATGCAGATGATACCACTTTGATGGCTGAAAGCGAAGAGGAACTGAGGAGCCTTATGATGAAGGTGAAAGAAGAAAGTGCAAAAGCTGGCTTGCAGCTAAACCTCAAACAAACCAAGATTATGGCAACCAGCTTGATTGATAATTGGCAAATAGAGGGAGAAAATGTAGAAGCAGTGACTTTGTATTTCTAGGTGCGAAGATTACTGCAGATGCTGACTGCAGTCAGGAAATCAGAAGACGCTTAATCCTTGGGAGAAGAGCAATGACAAATCTCAATAAAATAGTTAAGAGCAGAGACATCACACTGACAACAAAGGTCTGCATAGTTAAAGCAATGGTGTTCCCTGTAGTAACATCTGGCTGCGAGAGCTGGACCATAAGGAAGGCTGAGCGAAGGAAGATCGATGCTTTTGAACTGTGGTGTTGGAGGAAAATTCTGAGAGTGCCTTGGACTGCAATATCAAACCAGTCCATACTCCAGGAAATCAAGCCAGACGCTCACTTGAGGGAATGATATTAAAGGCAAAACTGACATACTTTGGCCACATAATGAGAAGACAGGACACCCTGGAGAAGATGCTGATGCTAGGGAGAATGGAAGGCAAAAGGAAGAGGGGCCGACCAAGGGCAAGATGGATGGATGATATTCTAGGGGTGATGGATTCGTCCCTGGGGGAGCTGGGGGTGTTGACGACCGACAGGAAGCTCTGGCGTGGGCTGGTCCATGAAGTCACGAAGAGTCAGAAGCGACTAAACGAATAAACAACATACCTTTAATCCTGGACACAAGAGCAGGTGAGCAACAGGTGCAGCCATGACGTGTGTTCAAGAAATGATGAAATAATTAACTGTTCATTTACTTGTATGCTTTTCTCTCAGGGAGCTAGCTCTGATGTAGATGTCATCCAGAAAAACATAATTTCTTTGCTGCATTAAATCTCTTTATTAAATCATATATTCAGAGATACATCTAGTCCCCTCTCAGCTGTGGAAGCTTCCTGGGGACTCAGGGCAGTCCCGCTGTCTCAGTCCAACCTACCTCACAGGGTTGTTGTATGGGGACAATATTTATTAAATGCACATCCTGCCTTTTGTACAGAAGCTCACAATGGCTCCTCATTCCCGCAACAACAACCCTGTGAGGTAGGTTGGGCTGAGAGACACTGACCCCAAATCCCCCAGGGAGTTTTCATGGCTGGGGGGGGACTAGAACCTGGGTCTCCCCATTCTCCTCCAACACCTTCATCATGCCCCACACTGGCTTTCTAGGGGGAGATTGGGGAGGAGTGGAGCACTTGGCATGCTGCCTTGGCTCCTAAATGAAAAGATAGGATATCAATCCAACAAGTAAGAAATACTGCAGCTGACACTGGAGGGTTTACCTTTCTCTCTCTCTGTCTCCTTACAGCCATCGATAGATCCCTCAATAAAGGCAGCCGCCGAGTGTTCCCCAGTGTTGAAAGGCTGGCTTTGCAAATCAAATAGCTCGCTAGACTGTAATTTGTTTTTACGCCCATAAACCCTGATAACCCATGATTTATTGCGTGCATCCGCAGATTCAAAGGAACGTTTCCTATCCTTTTTATGCATGGGGCTTATTGAGAAGCCGAGAAAGACCGAAAGGTGCACCCGCGATTCACAGATCCTGGCTTACACAACCCCGTTTCCTCGGTTGCCAGCACGCTGTGAACCATCAACTAATCCTACGGGTTTGCCCAACACTGTTGGATCCCGTGGGAACCCAGAACACGGGCACCTTTGTGAGGAAGAGGGGCACCTCTACTGATGGTCGTATAATCGGGAACGCCGCTCCCGCCCCCTCTAGCCTACCTTGCAGGGCTATATTATAATTTAAGCAGGGGCGGGTGCAAAGAACAACGGACGGAACGATCCTTGCTGCAAGGATTGCGGGGCCAAGAATCACCATTCTGTCTATGCTCCGGAGCCCTGCGCCTTTCTGCAGGGTCTGGAGGTGCCCCCCGTTTCCTTGGCCAGGCAAGAGGCCCCACAGCCGCCTGCGCGCCCCTCCCATCATACAAGCGGATTGTTACCAAATAATCTCCCCCACCGGGCACTTTCCTCCCTCCTCCTCCTCCTGCCCCCCCGGGGGAAACCAGGCTGGGCCAGCTGGAGTGACGTCAATGTGGGGGAGGTCACGGAAGATGGCTGCAGCGGCAGCGGGTGAAGGGGTTGCCCGCTGCAAGAGCGAGCGCAGGCCTGCAGCGGCGGCGGCGAAGCAGGAGGAGGACGAGGAGGAAGAGGAGGAGGAGGAGGAGGAGGAGGGCGCGTGGCTCGCTCGCCTCTCCGGGGCCATTCGGTCCCAGCTCTCCAGAGCGCCCCCCGCCCTGCCTTCGCTCCCGGCTTAGTCGCCTTTTCCCCGCCGGACAGCGCTTTTTTCCCCTTCCCACCGCCCCGGATCCCCCGTCCCAGGCGGCACTATGAGTTGCTCGGAAGATGCCGCGAAGGAAAAATTGCTTTGGAACGTGAAGAAGGAGGTAAGGAAGAGGTGGGGTAGATTTGGGGGGTGGGGGGTCCTTAGCTTTTCTACCCCGCCTTGATTTTGCACCGGTTTCCGGGTAGGAGAAATCGCCTGCCGTCTAAAGAGATTCCCTCTCCTTCTTCCCGGGGTTGTGCTGCGTTTGGGGGTCCGTGGTTCGCACCCTATAGTTACTGCGGGGTGGCTCCAGGCAGTCCCGCGTTAAGTGGGAAAGTCCTCACCTTAGGGCTCATCCCCATGAGTTGGACCCAGCTTCTGTCTTAAAAACATAAAATAATTAGGAAGTCCTTCATGGCCGCGTTCGCACGACACGTTTGCCTGCTTACAGCACTGATCTGGTTTTTGCTATCGCAACAGGCATTGACCCGGGCTGGGTTCGTTCAAAACACTAAGTTACAATGAAGTTGGCTGCTTTGTGGCCCAGGGGACGCCTTCCCACAACCTGCTGAAGCTAGTCAGGACTTTGGGCAAAGCTTGCTTCGAGGTTTATTTTCTGTGGTTTAATGTCTTGTATGGACCTGGGTTCGGGGTATTCTGAGAATCCAGAGAACGAGTTCATTCAATATGCAGATCGTGAGATGCGTGTGCAGAGAGCCAATGGGTTGTGCAAACCCAATTACGGCATGTACATCTGCAGCATGGAGCTGCATGTGTGCACACACAAGCGGGGAGGATTGAGATTTGCAAAGCGCATTATGGGGCAATTCCAGACCTCTTCGCTGGAATTGCTGGTGGTGGTGAGAAAATAGTCTGTGGAAGATTTCAAAATCTTTCAGAGAGAAATGAAAATTTTCTCATTTCTGAATTGAGATTGGAGCAGGGCGGCATGGCTTTGATCAAATATACATGCGGTATAAGCTCAGACTCCCTTGTCTCTCCCTTGTCCAAGAAGGTGAGGTGTTCCTGGATCAACACTCAGCTGCGAGGCTTTACCCTTTTCCTAATAATATTTATTTTGGCACAAGCCCAGTTTGATTATGATGCAACCAAGTCAAGCACATTTGATTCATCTTCATCTTGGCAACCTGTTTGCTTCAGGTTCCCTTGTAGGTATAAAATGGTGAGAGTTCCTGGAATCATGCAGAGTGTCCCCCCCTGCCCCCCATTTCAAGGAACTTACAAGCAGCGTATTGTTATTGATGGCTGTTTCTCCTAATTTTTCATCAAAAGGCTTCTGGTTTAATCCTTGACATGTCTAGTTCAAAAGGGATCAATTGATGCAAAGGACCTGTTTTTTGAATAAGATTTTGGAAAGAGAAATGACTGCTAGGCAGAATACTTAGTCTACTTGCGCAGACTAGCACAAGTCAATTTGTATCTGCTGATTCAAACAAGAGTGCCTCTGAGGGCCTGCAGAATACTATTGTCTCACAAGGGACCTGTGATGACAGCTATTTTTCTAGGACTGGTATGATGGTTGTGGGATCAAAGGAACTATGTCAGAAGGCTGCCTTCATTCCCTGGATCTTGCATATAAAGTCTTAAGGACAGTTATGGAGGAATGCTCCTATCACTAAATCCTGGCCTGGTTTGGGTGAAAAATTATTTAAAGGTGAAAATCATGACTCAGAGTTGAATCCAATTCCTGGTGACTTCATAGATACACATATGCAGTTTCCTTGGCATGAAATGATTTGCCACTCCTCTTTTCAAGTTATTTTTATGACTTCTCAGCCCTGAAATTTCCTGGTGGTATTCTATCCAAGCACTAACCAAGTTCAACCTTCCTTGGCTTTTCTAAGATTCATCAAAGTCAGTTAGGGGCTACCACATAGCTGGGCTGGAAATCCATCATGCAGCTTGGGGCCCTCCAGGTGTGTCAGGACTACAAACCGCAACATTCTTGGCCAGAGAATTCTGGGGATTATTCATATTTGGAAGGTACCAAATTGGGGAAGGCTTAGTATGTCTTATAAGTCTCCATTACATGCTCACGGCCAGCAGAGGCCTTTCCCTTCACCTGGAAACGGGTCCTTTTTTAACCCAGAGAACTGATACCAGTCAAAGAGAGAATCAGACCTGCAAGGCAACGTTGTGCTTGGCTCCTGTGCCAGGGTGCAGATGAGAGGGCAGAGTGTGTTGTGGCACTTCAAAGGCTGGGAGGTGTGTTGCTGAGAAGGCTTTGTAGTAGGAAGACTGGGATTTAATGATAGATCTCTGCAGAAAATTGACAAAGATTTTGTTTTCCATGCTGTTCAAAATCTGCAGCAGCAAAATAACTTATTCCCCTGTAGATCATCCTGCTGAAATGGAAGATGCTTGGGGTAATCAGGAGTGAGCTGTCACTCTGAATAAATTCCTATGCTCAGTTTTTTTTTTTAATCTAAGTATATCTTTCTTGCATCAGGACCCCAGTTGGCAGAACTCAGGAGTTTCAGTCAAAAACTTTACGTCTGAATTGCCCACCGGTGCATTAGATTCTCATAATTTCACTGGATGCATTTGGAAATGTTATCTTTAGCTGGCAGAAATCATCTGTCATTATATAGGCTTCAGCGGGGGGGGGGGGGGGATTGCAAGTAGAACAAAATGTCTATCAAATGCATCTTTTAGAAAGGATCCTAAAGTCTTTATCTTCTGTGAAAAGAATGGTGATGAGCAGTTTGGGTGGGTGGGAGGGTGGGGGAGCTGAATCTAGGATTTATCTTAATACTCGATCTCTCTATCTTCTCTCGTTGTCTCTTACCCATCAGTTACTGTGATCTTGATGACGCAGATGCTACTGCCTTGCTTGCAACTGTGAATGTGTGTTTTGGCAGGCGGGGCAGTGGCGGGTGAGAGCGACAAGCATTCATTCAAAAACTAAAACCCTTCCCTCTACTTCAGTGTCACTGATGCAATTTAAGTCATGCTCTTGCCTGGTCGAATGGGTCGGTCCTGGTTGATTAACCGCATGAGTGTGAATTCGTCAGATAGTAGATTTAGAAGTGTAGCTCTGCATAATGAATAAATCCAGTGTTTTGATGGGTCTTTTGAGAGCGAGGGTCATTCTTTCTTTGTTTTACAATGCTGTGTCCCAGCAGTTGTTGACTCAGAAGAGGCATTCTCTTTTATTAGTCAGAGAGAGAAGAATTTGGGATCCTTCCTAAAAGCTATGTCTTGTATTGGATAGACACTCTTCCCCACTTGCAATGTGTATGTATACAGGTAGTTCTCACTTAATGACCGTTTGTTTAGTGATGGTTCTGACTTATGACGGTGCTGAAAAACTGACTTACAACCGGTGCTCACACTTACGACCATCACAACACCTCTATGCTCACATGATCTTGATTTGGGTGTTTGGCAACTGATTCGCATTTATGACTGTTGCAGCATCCTGTGGTCATGTGATCGCCATTTTTGACCTTCTTGTCCAGCTTCTGGCAAGCAAAATCAGCGGGGAACTGTGTGATTCACTTAATGACCACATGGTTCACTTAATGGCTGCAGTGATTCACTTAATGACCACCGCAAAAAAGTTCGTAAAATCAGGTTGGATTCGCTTGATGACTGCTTTGATTAGCAACTGAAAGTCTGGTCTCAATTGTGGGTGTTAAGTGAGGACTACTTGTATGAGAGAGAGAGAATGTATATAAAACTTATAGAAACTGACAGCCCTACAAGGTTAGAATCCACAGGAAGGTTAGAACTATATTGAGACAGGCTGTAGTAACAGAATCTTGCAAGTCTGCCTACATTTTCTGTTCCCTCCCTTTTATACAAGTCATTGGGGGGAGCCAGTCTGAATCTGCCTTCCTGGGCTCAATGCTTCTGCACTTGTTTTTGTCTAATGGCTCCTGGACGATTTCTCCAAAGTCATCTCCATGGCTCCCTACAGAGATGGAGGAAGAGGGATGCTATCCTGTGGGAAGGTAGTAGAAGAGGCATTCCACCCTCTGTATGTGTGTGCATGGATATGAATAATAGTGGGAAAGACAGAGAGGAACGAAGGGGCTGGAATGCCCTTTTGTAGGAAGGTGCTAGAAGAGGCATCCTGTCATTTTATGTGAGAGAGGAAGGAGATTGCCTCTTCTAAAATAGAATCTGCTAGTGGTATACTTGCAAGATCTTACATTTAATACATAGTTTGCCATGTAAGTATATTTTGAAAATATAATAAAATGAGTGTATTTATTTCTGGTTTAACTGAGCATCAACACGGTGTCCCTAAATACAGGAAATTAGGAATAGTTAGGAGTTGCGTATAATTCAACTATTTGGTATGCATCGAAGTTAGCTTGATGGAATCCATGAAATCTCCCCTAGAAGCATCAGTGCTGGGTCAGTGGTTTGGGCAGAGGTAGCCAAGATTTTGAGAACGTGGGGTGGAGGTACCTCAAAAATATCTCCCATGGAACACTATTCAGAAAATGACAACTGTCACAAAGCACCTCTTGATCCAAGGATTGATGGCCTGCTCCCCGCCCCAGGATGCCACGTGCTTATCTCAATGGGAACATTGTAGGAAACAAAGGTTTTCATAATTTGTCAGCTCAGATGACTCTGAATGGATCTGGCAGTGTTACAAGCTCAACTGATAATGATATGGTACTAGAAGCTGGGTTTTGCACTGCAGCATGTTAGCTCCCATGCAGCTGGCAGCCGTGGCTAGGAGGGCCTTTGCACACCAAGTTGTGTGCCAGTTATGCTTGTTCCAGGACCAGGAGACCCTGCTCACTGTCAATCATGCTCTTGTGACCTCCTGTCTGGACTACTGCAATGCACTGTACATGGGGCTGCCCTTGAAGAGCATTTGGAAACTTCACCTGATGCAGAAAGCGGCAGCAGGGGTCGTAAATGGTGCTGGTTACTTGGTACATCCATGTAACACCACTACTTTATGAGCTGCATTGGTTGCCAGTGTACTTCTAGGTGCAATTCAAGGGTCTGGTTGTCACCTTTAAAGCCCTTCATGGCTTGGGACTGGGTTACCTGAGGGACCATCTCTCCCCGGGTGTTTCTACCTGTCCAATCCAGTCCAGTCCAGCAGGAGGGGCATGTTTTGGGTCCCGTCACTAAGGAATGCCGGTTGGCAGGGCCCAGAAGGAGAGCCTTTTCTGCCATAGCACCCGCCTCATGGCACATTCTCCCTCTGGACATTAGGATGGTCCTGACTCTGCTGGCCTTTTATAAGGCCCTAAAAACCTGCTTCTGGGCTTGGGCCCCCGAGTCTGGGCAGGGCCCCGTCTCCTGGCTGTATTAGCATTTGTGGGCTGTGTTATTCCCTCTGCTGCTATGCATTTTTATTTTATGTATTGACGATAGTCCTTGTTTTTATTTTTATTTAATATTGTTTGCCACCCAGAGTCTCTTGTTGAGACGGGCAGCTGTACAAATTGATTAAATGAATAAATGAATAGATTGCTTATTTAAAAGAATTTTTAAAAAAGGTGGGGTGGGAAGCCTAGGAGCCCCAAGGGAAGTGCTTCTGAGTACTTGGCGTCTTCTCCTGGTGCGATCCTGCGTCCACTGCTTGGGTCAGGCCCATTCCAACGGATTATTTCTAAGGGAACGCAGTATTTACAAGAGCAGCTTGCTCACTCTTCATACAAAGGCAACAAGATTTAGAGATACAGGGCTTTGGATCCCAGGTTCACAGAGTAATCACCGCAATATTGTACTGTATTGACTTCTCTTCCAGGCCTGTCTGTCCTTCTTTTAAAAAATCTGTTTAATTGTGTCCGATTCTTGGAGACTGCCTGGACAGGTCCCTGCAGTTTTCTTGGCAAGGTTTTTTGGAAGTGGTTTGCCATTTCCTCCTTCCTAGGGCTGAGATAAAGTGACTGGCCCAAGATCACCCAGCTGGCTTCATATCTAAGGCAGGACCGGAACTCACAGTCTCATGGTGTCTAGCCTGATGCCTAAACCAGGGTTCCTCAGCCTTGGCAACTCTAAGCGGTGTGGACTTCTAAGCTGGCTGGGGAATTCTGGGAGCTGAAGTCCACACCGCTTAGAGTTGCCAAGGTTGAGGAACCCTGGCTTAAATTACTACACCAAACTGGCTCTCTTGTTCACCTTTTAAAGCTATTTTAACAAATGGACTTTAGCATATCCGTACGTGAAATCTTGTAGACCTTTGTAAATAATATAATTGTAAATAAATAAAATTCTCAACCTTGGCAACTTTAAGATGGGTGGACTTCAACTCCCAGAATTACCCAGCTGGCACCGATTCAGCCTGCAGCCGTTCCCCATCTCACTAGATCTTCTTTTGGGGCAGTGAGACCTTTAAATGTCGATCTTTAATCTATGTTCCGTTTCAAACAGGTGTCAGATTTCCATGAACTGCCCTACAGTGCTGCTTCCCTGTTGCTAATTTTAAGCCAAAATGGTTTCCACTTGTGCCTTAGAATGAGTTAGATATAGGTATTATTTCAAATTCGGGCAACTTCATATTAAAGAGGTAAGTTTCATTCTTTATTTTCAGTTTAAGAACACTGTGAATGCATACATACAGGCCTACCCATGAAACGAATGTAATAATTTTGCAACTTCCGGCCTATATTTGAGCCTGAATGTGCAGGGGTTCCCCGAGGCCTGAAAAACATTTCAAGGGTTCCTCCAGGGTCAAAAAGTTGAGAAAGGCTGGGCTAGAAAAACCAAGAGCTTAGAATGTGCTCAGTTCTGAGATCACTGCCCAGCTGCCCAGCCCATTGGGGTATGTTGGGGAAAATTTTTCCGTAATGGTTTTCTCTGTGGCTCCTGGATGGATTTGGCCCATTTCAAAGGTCGCCCATTTCTTTTGCCACCTTCTCTCCACAAACCAAATCCGGTCCCATTCTGTTTAGTTTTTGGAGCATTATTGTGCAGGCAGGCAGACAGACCACATCCTGACCTCCTTGAATTTCTTAAATGATTTAATAATTGCTATTGGGTTGGAAAGAATAAAAATGGGCTAAGAAATATTGGGATCAGATACAGACTTTAATTCAGAGAATTCTCAAAATAAATGTACAATTGAAACCAGAGGTTTTCCTTTTAGGTTTGATGGGTAAACCGATTGAAAGAAAACATGGGACTTTGTTTTTATATATGATAGCAGCAGCGAGACTTTTATTTGCACAGAGGTGGAAGGACTTACAAATACCTACAATGGAAGAATGGATGGTGAAGTTAATGGAATTGGCCGAGATGGCAAAATTGACTGCCTTAATTAAAGAAAATACTTTGTCTAGCTATGTTTCTACTTGGAAACCTTGTTTGTACATTTTGCTTGAAACTGAAAGAAACAAAACCTTAATTTTGTGGTTTGATGTTTAGAACTGTTTATGATTATAGAAATATTGTGTACTATTGTTAATTTTAGAGTAAGAGGTTAATGTATTTTATATTTGTATCTGTACCAAAGAAAGTCAGAAGCTATTCTTTTTCTATTCTTTTCTTTTCTTTTTTTCCTTTTCCTTTATTAATTTATTATTTATTATTCAAATTTTATTACTGCCCATCTCCCCCAAAAGAGGGACTCTTCTTTTTTCTCTTCTGCATTCTTAATTTTGCTCTCATTCTGATCTTTTCTTCTTAATTCTTTTTTCTGTTTCTTTATATTTTATCTTTTGTTGAAACTTAATAGAAGTTTTATGAAAAAAAAGGGAATAAAAATGGCTGGTGGGCTTTTGTAGAGCCTAGGAGAGTGGCCCGTGAAGATTTCTTGATGCGTTTTTGTAAACTTCTTTGTAATTGCCTTTTTTAAAAACTTATTTTATTCTTTTAAGGGTTTGATTGTAAACCTCCTCCTGTGCTCTTTAAATGAAGAGGTGTTAAATAAACAGAATAAAAGAATCCAGTTGGATTCTGCTGAAATCAGCTTCAGCTTTACCCATAGTGAAGCATTTTGATTGCTCTTAAATTATCCTGTTATTTTTTCATTTTCCCCACCTGGTACTTTCCCACTGAAGCAGTAAAGGTAGCTTTGCATAAATCCAAATTGTGAAAAGCCTACCCAGGAAGCTTCTGTAACAGAATTTTATTCCTAAGGAATTCAGTTTGTTGTCCTGGATGCAGTTTCTGTGTTCTCAAAGATCAGGAGCCGGCAAAGCTTTTCCAAAGTTGTTCTTAAGAAATATTTAAGGACTCCTTTGTGGATTTTGACTTTTTGTTGTTGTTGTCAGCTTTGCAGTTCCCATTGGTAAGTGATTTATTTTCTTGACTTTAATAGTAAGGCACACTCATAATACATCTTGAAAATTTGGCTGAGCTGCTTTCCTGCTATGATTGCTTCTAAGCCCCTGTGTCTAACAATTCACTGTCCCATGAGAAAATAAAAGTACGCCAAATTCTAGAAAACAGGATGCTGTTCAGCTAGTCCATGCATCAGAACCAGATCGCCCCTGGTGATCCAGCTTTCATACTGGAGACCATTAACACAAAGTGAGAATTGCATATTATGGGAGCCTCTGTAGGATGGTGAACTTACTTCATACTAGGATTGGGGAATAGCCCTAGAGCACTGTTTCTCAACCTGAGCAACTTTAAGCTGTGTGGACTTCAACTTAAAATTGCCAAGGTTGAGAAACACTGTCCTAGAGCCACCTTTCTCACCATCAGATGGGTGGATTTCAGTCCCCAGAACTATAGTTGCATGTTGGGGTCTGTATTACAGTTAATCAACTGTATTAAAATATATAGATTGGCAACTTTCAGAGGACCTTTGGGACAGCTTGCTAGATTTGGGGGATAGATACTTACAGTTTAGGGCCACAAGTTTACTACTTGTGTTCTACAGGCCTGGCCCCCTGTGTTGCAGTGCAGGCTGCAGAGTTTTGGGGTACTCTGCTGTTCAAATACATCTGGAGGCAGGGCCAAGGGAGGGCACTGGATGGGTCTGAATGACAAAATCACCTGCATGACATCTCAGTGTATTCCCTACCCCTTTTGTGTGTGTTGCGAGGTCACACGTACAAAAGGGATGGAGGTTGCAAAGGAGGTCCTCTGCTGTACGCATACATCTGGAGGAGGGGTCAGAATGAGCATGGCATCGCAACATATGCCCTTCCTCTTTAGTGTGTGCATTGCACGCATAAACAAACAAGGGTGGAATTTGTAGCATGATACCACACCAGTGTTTTCATTATTTAGCAACAGAAGGGCCCAGGGTAGAGACAGGCTTGAAAGAAGAACTCTGCCAGTTGTGAATTCACTATTTTTGTGGGATGATAATCCTACAAGAGCTACCTGTATCAGATACTTGATGGCTGTGAGTATTTCAACCAGGTCACTTAGCTGTTAATTTAAGTGGGTCATTTGAAGACTTACTGGTGCATTTACAAACCATATTAGGCTTTGCGGAGGGAAGTTAGTTTTTGTTTAAGTTCAGCAAGTGTGCAGACCTAGCCCATTTAGTTTATTTTTATTTATATATCAAATTTAGTCACTGCCCATCTCACTCAGATGTTAATTGATGGTGCAGGGTATTATGTGAAGCAGAAAAGAGCTTAATTCAGTAATAAAGTTAAGCACATTGTGTGGACACAGTCACCAACTGATCCCATTTCCAGAGGGATATTTACATTAGCCCACTGCAGCAGAATCATAACTAATGAAATTAACGCCTTGTAAAAGTAAAGAGTCTGATGAATGAAGCTCAACTCCTGATTTATGATCTTGGGAGAATTCCTACAGGCCTGCAAAAGTATTTCTAATTCAGAGGCTATTTTCCTCTTGAAGTAGGTTTGTTGCGATATTTATATATATACATATCAGTAAGTGGGAAGATGAGATTGCTAGGAGAACATGGAAATCTGCCTTATATCTCATCCAGCTGTTGGTCTGTCCAGGTTGTGTTCTTAGAATAAGCAGAGTTCACAAGTCACAATAATTTTTCTAATTATGCAAGAAAATGCACTTTTAAAAAAAATCTGCATTATTCAGGTCTAGCCTTAATCTTGAAGAAACTGTAAACTCCTTGCAATGTGAAGCACTTATGATTAGTCCATTAAGGAAATGAATCTGGAGGGGAAAAAAACCTATTACACACCGCAGACCACCAGTTCTGTCCTGTCTAAGCAAGAACCACACCGAGACGAGGAATAAGTCTCTAGTGTTTTATTACTGTTATTGTAGACAGAAAATCCTACCAAACTGAAGAAGCATGGGAAAACCCAGACAGATAAACCCCAAAAGTCAAGGTGGGTCTGTTCTGGGTTTCTTTGAATAACAGCTCAAATTCTCTAAACTACGCATGCATTTTCCCCCCTGGATAGGGGCCCCCTCCTGCTCACCATCAGTACTCATGACAGGTTCTCCCTAAAATAAATGGGCTGTTTGCCTTGGAATCCCATCACCTCCAAGTATTTAGCTGGCACCCGAGGCCAACCAAGTTAAATAATATATTTTATATACATAAAAGGTAAAGGTTTCCCTTGACGTAAAGTCCAGTCGAATCCGACTCTAGGGGGCGGTGCTCATCTCCGTTTCTAAGCCTTGGAGCCGGCGTTGTCATAGACACTTCCGGGTCATGCGGCCGGCATGACGACACGGAACGCCGTTACCTTCCCGCCGAAGCGGTACCTATTGATCTACTCACATTTGCATGTTTTCGAACTGCTAGGTGAGCAGGAGCTGGGACGAGCAACGGGAGCTCACCCCGCCGCGCGGTTTCGAACCGCCGACCTTCCGATCGACAGCTCAGCGGTTTAACCCGCAGCGCCACCGCGTCCCTTTATATACATACATACATGCATACATACATACATATATATATGATATGAGACCTAGAAAATCTCAAACCCCTGCTCTTCCTTCCAGGTAGGACTGCCCCCCACCCCCATGTGCTTGCAGTCTTTTTTCCTTTTTAACTGAATGGGACATCTGGAAGGGAAATTGTTTAGGACTGAGTTGGAATGAATTTAGGAGTGAATGCTGGCAAAGAGCAGCAGCAGAATGGTTATTCCCAGATTGCTCAAGTTGTGTTCACACATCGCCTGTTATTTCAGAACCTGTTTGCCTTCTCTGTTGCCAGCTGCCTGGTGGGTAACACAGCTTGAAGAGTTAAAAAGGAAATAAACTCTCCAGGCAGCCCACAGTAGGTAGAAGGTCCATGTCTTGTTCAAAAGCTGTTGCGGTGGGAAACACTGTTGGCTGGCTTTTCTTCCTTGTTTCCTAGTTCCTGGCTCTGAAGCCCTATAGAGGAAGAGAAGGGACTGCAATTTAAGTCACTCCCTAATTTCCTGCAGGATGATGGAGAAGGGATGAATGAGCGGGGACTGATCTGATTTGGATTGGAGTTTCTCTAATGTCTACCACTAATGGTGGGCAGGAGTAATTTAGGAGGGGCACGAATGCCTGCTGATTGCTACAGAATAAAAAGAATTTTGGGATGGTGAGTAGGATTTGCAACATTTCAGAGTGGACAGCAGTGTTTCTCAATCTTGGCCACTTTAAGAAGTGTGGACTTCAACTCCCAGAATTCCCCAGCCAGCCATGCTGGTTTGGGAATTCTGGGAGTTGAAGTCCACACGACTTCAAGTTGCCACGGTTGAGAAACACTGGTGTAGACTCCTGTTGAAGAAAGCAGGGATTAATTCAGGGATGATTACACATCAGACCACAGAAAGAGAACACATTGGTATAAAATGTACATGCTAATCTTGGTGCCTGGCTGGAAATGTGAGTGGAAATACTTCACAGGACATGATAGTGTGGGACGTTGTCATCAGGTGAGCTGTGTGCTAATTGTAATAACTGTTTCCCCGGTTATTAATGGCTTAAAGCAACCTTAAGCTTTTGATTCGTCTTATTTTTAATTGTTCTTGGACTGGTTACCCTTCAGTTCAGACACCACCAAATACAGGTCTGCCCTGAAAAAGTGAAGAGACAACTTGTGAGTCTGTCGCATCCTTGTGGAATTATTCTGGTTTTTCACACACTCCTCCATGAGGTTCATCCTTTGCAAGCCTTGGGGTTCCTCGAAGCATGCTGATGCTCTTGCCTGTGGACATTGTGGGAGAAGACTGGTGTTAAGTCTGTGGCAGCCAAAATCAGGAAGAGTCTGGTAGCACCTTTTCCAACTTGCAGATTTTATTTAAAGGCAGAAACTTTCACAAGTTGCAACTCACTTCATCCAACACGTAGAAGTGCCTGTGAGCAATTGCCTGCGGGTGATGCTGTCCTGGCTCTCTAAGAATCCATGCACAGAGAATAAATGTGCAGTTAAGTTTGTAAGATAACAGATTTATTCTGAAGATAAAAGCAGCAGGGCTACAAATGCAATGAATATCATTACCAATCTCTATTGTTACTAAAGGATTAGGGGCAGGGGTTTTTGTTACACCTAAAAATGGCAACACACAAACCTGCCACCCAGGAAAGAAGGGGCTTTGTCACTGAAAACCCTTCCCTTCAGTTGTCTCCCTTCATCCCCAGGCATCTACAAAAAGCATTTAATTGCCATAATTTGTTTTTCTCCAACCAGATTTTTACATCTACCTTCGCCAACACTCCCATCGGACGTGGTGATGGCCACTGATTTAATGACTTTAAAAGGAGGCAAGACAGATTCATGGAGGATCAGGATAATCCATGCTGCTAGATTTGATGGCCATTAACTGTCTCCAGATGCACAATAGCATCTCTTAAATTATTAGGTGCAAGAATGCCATAGTAGAAGAAGGCTGTTATGTAATCTTCCTTATGATACCAGCTGTCTTCAACAGAACTGACCAGCTGATTTGCTTGAGTAGACTTGTTAAGGTGACACCCACCTCCAATATAGGAGGTTCATGGAGTAGAAGACAATGTTCATCTGTCCTTCTTGTATAGACTTCTCCACCTTTCTGCTGGAGTTCAGGAAGGTGGTTAAGATGGAACTATTTCAGAGAGCTTTTCATTTTCAAGGACTGTTGCTTGGATTGTAGGCACTGAGCAGGGTTGATGGTTGACTTGGTCAACCACTAAGATAATTGGAGATGGTCCTGTTGTGGGTGGCAAACTTGGAGAAAGCGAGCATGGTGTAGTGGCTAAGGTACTGGGCTGGCATCTGAGAGACCCAGGTTCAAGTCCCATTCTCAGCCATAGGATGTTCAATGGATAACTTGGGGCCAGTCATTCTCTCTCAGCCCAAGTTACTTCATGGGGATGTTGGACAAGGAAATAGGAGGAGGAAGCACAATGAGCACCATCCTGAGCTCCTGTATGAACAGTGGAATACATATCCAATAAATGCTTGTTTAACCATCCAATAGGTCAAGCATGGCTAGTAACCTCAGAATCAGAAGGGGCAAGGGACATGGAGTCCCAAGATCTAAGTGGCTTCCCTTGTTTTCATTTTAATGGTAGAATGCAGCAGAACCTGGAGCTTTATGGCACTGGGGGATTTCCTTTTTGACTTTTGAATAGTTATTTTTTTAAAAAAGGCTTTTCACCAGCTTTATAGGGTACTTTGTTTCACCAGGAAGCATAGACCTCACTGCAGATCTCAGGCTGGGAAGGACTGGTTAAGGTTCTCCATATTGGTCTCAGCACCTGGTTGACATTCTTTAGTTGATATATATTGGTGTTCTCCATAGTTACTGGTATCTAAGTGCAAAGAGAATTTATCTGTTATGTCAGTATCTGATCCAAATGACATGTAGTTTCTACGTTTTCTCTTCAGTGCTTATAGTAGAACAAGTAGCCATTTTTAAAGGTGCATTTGATTGTAACTATGAGAGTAAATGATTGGAATCTTTTAAGGGGCACCACCACAGATGTGGTACTTACGTTGATGGGGTTTAAACAAGCTCCTGAGCCAATAAAAACAAATTGTATTGTGTCTTAATATGATGGTCTTGTTCACACTTCTAAGTATAATATGCTTATTGGGATTTAGCATAGTTGTTGTGATTTATTATCCTGATTTTTGTTTAATGAGTTACACAGACACAGCCATTGTGGTCTTTGGGGTAATAGAGTGGAAATCTTTCCCCCACCCTGGTTTTAAAAATTCAATCTCTTACTGCTTTTTTAAAGACCTTTAGGAATTTTAAAATTTGATTCCCTGGAGTTTTATGGTCTGAGGAGTATTTGATGCCAGAGTGAGATTTTCAGAACTGACTTCTATTGCTGTTTTTATTTTCTTTTTGAGATTGCATGTTCATAGTTTTATTACCTTTGTAGTTGCTTTATGTACATCCTCCATCTTCATATTTGATTTCGTTGCTTTCCAGTTGTTGGTCTGCTCTTTGGGTTGAAGACCAATATAACTGAACAACTCCAGGATAGAAAAATCTAAAGCTACAAGCTTTAAGGAGGCTTCATTTTTGAGCAGCAAGTAAATACAATAAATGAAATGTATTTATTTTTTCATTCATTAAATTTATACGCCACCCAACTTACTGTATAAATAACTCTAGGCAGCTTACAAGTAAAAAGAGAATAAAAAAATCTTTAAAATATATACAAAGTTAAGACGGAGAGATTATATTCAACCCACCAACCCACTCAACCCAATTAAAATCAATCAACCCACCAACCCACTCAACCCAATTAAAATCAATCAATAAATCAACCCACTCAACCCAATTAAAATCAATCAATAAATCAACCCACTCAGCCCAATTAAAATCAATAAATCAACCCACTCAACCCAATTAAAATCAATCAATAAATCAACCCACTCAACCCAATTAAAATCAATCAATAATGAATTCTCCAACCCATTCAACCCAATTAAAATCAATCAAATCAACCCACTCAGCCCAATTAAAATCAATAAATCAATCCACTCAACCCAATTAAAATCAATCAATAAATCAATTCTCCAACCCATTCAACCCAATTAAAATCAATCAACCCACCAACCCACTCAACCCAATTAAAATCAATAAATCAATTCTCCAACCCATTCAACCCAATTAAAATCAATCAGTCAACCCACTCAACCCAATTAAAATCAATCAGTCAATCAACCCACTCAACCCAATTAAAATCAATCAATAACTCACTCAGCCCTTCCTAGCTAGCTGAAACAGGGAGGGGAGGAGGAAATGCCTTATGGGAAGACCTCTTTGTCCCACATAGTGCATATGGTCTTATCCAAAGGCAAGGTAAGAAATTCCAGGTCGCATTGTCCTTGGAACTTCTTGTCACTTGAAGAAACTGACTACTACGGCACTCTCCTGGCCCTGCACAAAGCTTGAAGTAACTAAACATGATGCCAGGGCAAAGAATGAGCAGATGACCATTGTTCAAGCAGGAAGAGAGGAACACCCCATAGTTTAACAAGACTCCACAAATTTTCTCTCAAGGATGCTATTTGCAGGCAAATCTCTGCTGCCTAATGCTTCCTATTTTTCTGTGAATCAAAGCAACTTGTGTGCAGAAGGACACTCTCCTCTCCCTTCTGGATCAATACAGCATGGCAGGGAACCAGCGGTCCAAGATTATCCCTGGCTGAGTGATTTTTTTGTTTAAATTGGCAAATGGCACAAGTTTTGCTGCAGCCAAATATAAGTTTGTTTGCTGTAGGGTTTGGGCTATTTAAGGGATACTGCAAGTGTGTAAGTTATTTTTGTCTCTGAAGCTGGGGAATTCTGGGAGTTGAAGTCCACTCAATGCTCTAGAGCAGGGTTCCTCAACCTTGGCAACTCTAAGCTGTGCGGACTTCAACTCCCAGAATTCTTTGCTTTGCTGGCTGGGGAATTCTGGGAGATGAAGTCCATACTGCTTAGAGTTGCCAAAGCTGAGGAACCCTGCACTAGAGAATTGGGATTTGAAAGTACCTGGATGGAAAATTGTCTCTGTTGACCAGAGAAACCTGTCTCCCATTTTACTAAGGACTAGTCACTGGGAGCCACGAGAGTCCTGCAGGTGATCCTTAGTTGTTGTTGTTATTTATTCGTTCAGTCGCTTCCGACTCTTCGTGACTTCATGGACCAGCCCTCGCCAGAGCTTCCTGTCGGTCGTCAACACCCCCAGCTCCCCCAGGGATGAGTCCATCACCTCTAGAATATCATCCATCCACCTTGTCCTTGGTCGGCCCCTCTTCCTTTTGCCCTCCACTCTCCCTAGCATCAGCATCTTCTCCAGGGTGCCCTGTCTTCTCATTATGTGGCCAGAGTATTTCAGTTTTGCCTTTAATATCATTCCCTCAAGTGAGCAGTGAGCATTCTGGCTTGATTTCCTGGAGTATGGACTGGTTTGATCTTCTGGCAGTCCAAGGCACTCTCAGAATTTTCCTCCAACACCACAGTTCAAAAGCATCGATCTTCCTTCTCTCAGCCTTCCTTATGGTCCAGCTCTCACAGCCATATGTTACTACGGGGAACACCATTGCTTTAACTATGCGGACCTTTGTTGTCAGTGTGATGTCTCTGCTCTTAACTATTTTATCGAGATTTGTCATTGCTCTTCTCCCAAGGATTAAGCGTCTTCTGATTTCCTGACTGCAGTCAGCATCTGCAGTAATCTTCACACCTAGAAATACAAAGTCTTTCACTGCTTCTACATTTTCTCCCTCTATTTGCCAGTTATCAATCAAGCTGGTTGCCATAATCTTGGTTTGTTTGAGGTTTAGCTGCAAGCCAGCTTTTGCACTTTCTTCTTTCACCTTCATCATAAGGCTCCTCAGTTCCTCTTCACTTTCAGCCATCAAAGTGGTATCATCTGCATATTAATGTTTCTTCCAGCGATTTTAACCCCAGCCTTGGATTCCTCAAGCCCAGCATGTCGCATGATGTGTTCTGCGTACAAGTTGAATAGGTAGGGTGAGAGTATACAGCCCTGCCATAGTCCTTTCCCAATCTTAAACCAGTCTGTTGTTCCGTGGTCTGTTCTTACTGTTGCTACTTGGTCGTTATACAGATTCTTCAGGAGGCAGACAAGATGACTTGGTATCCCCATACCGCTAAGAACTTGCCACAATTTGTTATGGTCCACACAGTCAAAGGCTTTAGAATAGTCAATAAAACAGAAATAGATGTTTTTCTGAAACTCTCTGGCTTTTTCCATTATCCAGCGGATATTGGCAATTTGGTCTCTAGTTCCTCTGCCTTTTCTAAACCCAGCTTGTACATCTGGCAATTCTCGCTCCATGAATTGCTGAAGTCTGCCTTGCAGGATCTTGAGCATTACCTTACTGGCATGTGAAATGAGTGCCACTGTTCGATAGTTTAAACATTCTTCAGTGTTTCCCTTTTTTGGTATGGGGATATAAGTTGATTTTTTCCAATCTGATGGCCATTGCTGTGTTTTCCAAATTTGCTGGCATATAGCATGCATTACCTTGACAGCATCATCTCACAAGATTTTGAACAGTTCAGCTGGGATGCCGTCATCTCCTGCTGCCTTGTATTAGCGATGCTTCTTAAGGCCCATTCAACCTCACTCTTCAGGATGTCTGGCTCTAGCCCACTGACCACACCGTCAAAGCTATCCCCGATATTGTTATCCTTCCTATACAGGTCTTCTGTATATTCTTGCCACCTTTTCTTGATCTCTTCTTCTTCTGTTAGGTCCTTGCCATCTTTGTTTTTGATCATACCCATTTTGGCCTGGAATTTACCTCTGATGTTTCTAATTTTCTGGAAGAGGTCTCTTGTCCTTCCTATTCTATTGTCTTCTTCCACTTCTGCGCATTGTTTGTTTAAAAATAATTCCTTATCTCTTCTGGCTAACCTCTGGAATTTTGCATTTAATTGGGCATATCTCCCCCTATCACTGTTGCCTTTTGCTTTCCTTCTTTCTTGGGCTACTTCTAGTGTCTCAGCAGACAGCCATTTTGCCTTCTTGGTTTTCTCTTTCTTTGGGATGTATTTTGTTGCCGCCTCCTGAACAATGTTGCAAACTTCTGTCCATAGTTCTTCTGGGACCCTATCTACTAAGTTCAGTCCCTTACATCTAGTCTTTACCTCCACTGCATATTCCTGAGGGATATTAGTGAGCTCATATCTAGCTGATCTGTGGGTCTTCCCTAATCTCTTTAGTCTGATCCTAAATTGTGCAATAAGAAGTTCGTGATCTGAACTACAGTTGGCTCCAGGTCTTGTTTTTACTGACTGTATAGATGTCTGCCACCTTTGGCTGCAAAGGATGTAGTCAATCTGATTTCGGTGTTGTCCATCTGGTGAAGTCCATGTATAAAGCCGTCTCTTAGGTTGTTGGAAGAGAGTGTTTGTTATGCAGAGTGAGTTGTCTTGGCAAAATTCTATCAGCCTATGTCCTGCTTCGTTTTGTTCTCCCAGGCCATGCTTACCTGTAATTCCAGGTGTCATTTGACTGCCCACCTTAGCATTCCAGTCTCCCGTGATGAAAATAACATCTCTTTTAGGCGTGTTGTCCAGTAGGTGCTGCAGATCCTCATAGAATTTGCTAAGTGAAGTGGTCATTAAGCAAATCTGACCCAATTTTACTTTTTTGTGGCAGTCGTTAAGCAAATCACTGTGGGTGGTAAGCGAACCACGTGGTCATTAAGTGAATCATGTGGTTCCCCATTGATTTTGCTTGCCAGAAGGCAGACAGAAGGTTGAAAATGGCGATCACGTGACCACAGGACGCTGCAATGGTCATAAATGTGAACCGGTTGCCAAGCACCCAAATCAAGATCATGTGACAGTGGGGATGCTGTGACAGTTGTAAGTGTGAGGACCGGTCATAAGTCTTTTTTTCAGCACTGTTGTATGTCCGAACATCACTAAATGAATGGTTGTTAAGTGAGGACTAGCTGTACTGAACCAGGTGAGCAAAGATCTAATTTTGTGTAAGCCACCTTTATATTTTACGTATCCACCAGAGCCAACTTTTTAAGTTTAGGGAGGGCTGAATGTTTCTTTGCCAAGCTTTCCCTTCACCTAACCGAGCTCACAAGATTGTTGAGGCATACTCCCATGGATTCCATTTTAAGTGTTCAAGATGTGGTTCAGTTAATAAATGGACTGCTACTGTACCTATATTTGTGAGTGTATGTGTGTGTATTTTACTGTTTCTGGAGTACAGTACTTAAAAAAAATCCAGTACACCAGCAAACCATTTTATTATTGTCCTGAGGGAAAGCCTCGATGTGACAGAGAAGTTAAGAAGACAGCTAACCTCAACATGGATAGACATGGCTTGTCATCAGGTAAAGCAGTGGTCCTCCGCTTTTTCTTTTGGTACTTTGTCACTGAAAGTGTTTACAGACCACCACATAAATTACTTTTTGGCAAGAGTGGCTGGAAATACCATGGGGCGTGTTAGATTCCTCTAAATGGTCTCAAGGGGACAAGTAAAATCGATAAGAACAGAAAACTGCCGAATTCTTGCAAGATTACAAAATCTTATTAGATTTTGTTGCTTTTGCTTGATGTATATTGGGATTTGGGGCGAGAATGCCCAAATCTTTGCCATTTATTTATTAATATTTTGTTTCGTTATGTTGTCACTCGTATCTAGCACCACAGACACTGTCCCCAAGAACCAGCAGTGGTCTTCAAAACACAGGTTGGGAGATGGGATGCAGCAGTATTTCCTAGGGAAAAAGTCTAATGAAATATATAAACTGTTTTGCTAATTTCTGGCTTTTTGTTGGCCTTCCTGACTAATAAGTTGCTAATGCTGTTCTAGCCCACCCCCTCATGGACTAACAATATGGCCTGTATTTTTTTTTAATTGACTACTCTAAGGGCTTAAGGGTTCATAATGATGTTTACTTTTGCATGCTAGTTGACATATGCTCCTCTGCTTTGAGCAAAGAGCAATCTGAATCAGGCCCCTGGTGGCTGTTGCTATTTATATTTATTTATTGCATTTTATTGTCCTTTCTGACCATCCAGTAACTGCTGTTCTCTGATGTATAAGAGATCCTGCAAGCAAAATCATAGTGTGCAGGACACATCTCCAGGGTCCCAGCAAGGCAACCATTCGGCTTTGTAGAAAATGTTATTTCATTCCTCTTCTCTCCCTGGATTTCAGATATCTCATCAATGGACATTCTATGGCTGGTTTTGGGGTGTTCCCCTCCTGCTTTATTATCCCCCACCCCCAAAAAAGTTGTTTTAAGCTTCTGCAAAATTTTGGATTCCCTCAAACATTGGAGATACTTTGCAACTCTTTGGAATATCGCTTTCTTTGGATACATAAGGAATGGTACTCACAGCTCAGAAGTTGGGAAGACAAGGAATGATATAATGAGGGAACAGGAGGTATATCACATCTGTTTTTATACACAGGTCCTTTGCCAGAGCAGGCAAAGAAATGTGAATGTGGTATACCTCTGATCTTTAAGTCTGGTTTTTGTAAGAGCAGAAAGCCAAAAGGTTGACTTAATGTTGGAGAAAACCTATCATCTTAGCACTGTCTTCACACACACATCCTCTGCGTCACCTGTTTAAGCTATGATCCAGTTTCTTCATCTTTTGTCTTCCCTGCCCCATATTCAATTGCAAATATGCTTGTCATGGTTTGTTTTTCAGTCTTTCTGGAGATGGTGCCTGAAAGTTTGTTATCCTTGGGTGGGTGGGTGGGTGGGGGGTTGACAATTGTCAATGCAAAATCCAGAGAAGGATAAAGTCCAAAGCAAGCCCTGGTGACTTCAGGGATATGTCCATGTAGGATACTTAGCAGCCATTTCAGGAGATGCTACCAAGCTGTCACCAGATATGGTTGTTATCTGGGAAATCCATGCAACCACTTCTATCAAGAAGGCTTAAGGTGGTTTGGAGCAGTGTGTGTGTGTGAAGACAATGCTGACAAAGCAGGTAATACTAGGCTAGAAGATAAGCAATCTAAGTTGATAGGTTTCCTCCAATGTTAAGTCATCTTGGCTTTCTGTGTGGGAGGCTGATGAAGATTCCATTTCAAGCATCTCCTGTTAAAAGGATCTGGAGCAAATGATGAACAAAACTTTCCCTGCTGAAAATCCTAGCAAGTCATTGCCAGGAAGAGAATGAGTCATAGTACTTTGGGATTATTTTTTTTTTATGAAAGGTAGACTAAAATGTTTCTACAAATAAATAATACAGCTCCAGTTGGCCTTATAGGATGGGTTCAGGGATGACCACGAGAGCCAGTGTGAGGTAGAGGTTCAAGTATTAGATGATGACTGAGGAGATCCAGGTTGAAATCTACCTTCAGCCATGGAAAGTCTTCGAGTTTGAGCCAGTCTCTTGGTCTCAGCCCAACCTACCCCTCTAAGAGGGGTGTTGATGGTAGAGCCCTCCATGTACCATGTCTTGAGTCTTAGAAAAAATGGCGAAATGTATACAATCCAGTAATTAATTAGGTTGGCAGTTATGTTCAGTAGGAATTCCGGGAGTTGTATACAAAGGGCTTGAGGTCACATAAGGACTTTGGGGCTTCAGGTTGCCCATCCTTGGGGCACATGGCTTGGAACATGTAGGTGGCATTGGCTTTCATGTCTCAGCATCTTCAAACTGCCTCCACCAAGTGCTTGGACCACTCAGGCTGCCTTCGAAGTAAAGGCAACAAGGATGACTTGAAGCTGGTGGCTAGAGCACATTTGTACATACCCATCATGCTGTTCACCTTTGGGGTAACCAGCATTATGCTGAGCATGAAAAGAAGTAAGAAGTGGTTAGCCAAAGAAGTTAAAGACATGAGATAAGGAAATAAAAAGAAAACATAGCTGCAGTTTGTTTACACCAACACCATACCTTATACATCTCAGTACCTTTCTACACCATGTCCACCCATTCCATTTCTCTAAATTTCTCACCTCTCTTCTTTCAGGATCTCATCAGCTCCATCCAACTTCAGCTTTCTGAGTCTTCCTCTCAACCCATTCACTCTTCCTTCATATATTTATTTTAAAGTTTGATCCTTATTCATTCTCTCCCTATGGCCAAACCACTTCCCTATGCCTCTTTCATAGCAGTCACTGACTTTTGAATTCAGTCCATGTTCATTCGGACCCCGTTCATTCTTGGTCTTACTCTTCTTGTTTAATCACACAAATTTCTTAAGTAACCCACCCCACTGCATTCCACCTACTTTCATGTTTTTGCTGACAAACCCAGCTCTCACTCCGATATAACAAGGACGGCAGCACACTCGGATATGTAACCATTGTAGCTTCTCTTGAGTTTTATTTATTTCGTATTTATTTATTAAAGAAATTTATATGGCTGCCCAACTTACTCATGGTGACTCCGGGCGGCTTACAGAAATAAAACCCCAAATGCCCCCACCCCCTTGGTGACAACAATACATTCAAACAAACCACTTGATGGGCTCTGCAAAGTACAGAGTCTTTGCGATCAGTTGCAAAGTGGTTTCTTTGCAACTGGTCAATGCTACCTTTCTACCAGTATTTGCATGTTTTAAAATTTCTCATATTTCCGGTCTTTAATACACATTCTGTTGAGATATGCATATTCATCTATTTGCTTTGGTTTTGCATAATTTGTAAATAAGTGTTCCTTTGTTGCACAAATTCATTTGTCGCAAGTGTTTGTTCATTCGCTGCAAATTTTCCTTCACTGCAATCATTAGTTCTATTTTCCCTGATTAGAACTAGGAAACCTATAGAAACAAATGGAGTTTGTGCCAATCTCTATCCCTTCCTGCCAAATCTACCTTACAGGGTTGTTTTTAAGTGGATGTAGTGATCCATGTGTAAACCACTGAGTTCTATGAGGGAAGGCAGAAATTAAACCCCCCATGTTTTATTATGCTTTAAAATATTTTATTTTGTGACTTGTGCAAAATAAAAAAGCAGATGTAAAATCAGTAAGTGCTTTATTTTGACTATGCAGTTTTGAACCACTGCTCTGTCTGTCTGTACATTCTGCTAAGCCAGAGTCAAAGCTAGACCCATTGAGGGTTTAGCACAGTGTTTTTCAAACTTGGCCACTTTAAGATGTGTGGAATTCTGGGAGTTGGTCCACACATCTTAAAGTCACCAAGTTTGAAAAACACTAGTTTAGCACCATGTGAAAACCCAGCATTACTCTGACTTGGTATGGCATTATGCCTGTTTAGTTTCAGTTCCTATTAATAATCTTTTAAATTATTTTTATTTTCAGGTCAAGCAAATAATGGAAGAAGCCGTCACCAGGAAGTTTGTGCATGAGGATAGCAGTCATATAATTGCCCTGTGCGGTAAGGGGTGTGGGGGGCTCCCGTTGGCCCCCCTGTCATGACATTTCTGCTGTGTGAACATGTTTTGCTCTCAGTGATATCACAGTATTTTAGCTCTCCAGGATAGAGCCAAATGATATGTTCAGAATCCCTGTCTAAGGTCCCAGAAGACATTCACACAACCTGCTTACCTGAATTAGCAACCATCATTTACTCAACCCAATTCTCTGGCATGAAAAGTAGACCCCTCAGCGAGCCGCGTGGGTTAAAATATGGCCAGCTAGTTTGTGGTTCATTATGTTATGGGAGTATAGCCTGATCCAGCCAGTGTGATGTAGTGGGGAGGGTGCTGGGCTAAGACCAGGGGGACCCCCCTCAGCCTCAGAAGCTCCCTGTGGAACTTTTGGCTAGCCCATCTCTCTCAGCTTAGCCTACCACACAGGGTTGTTGTTTTGGAGATAAAATGAAGTTATGACCCTTTGATCTCCTGCAGTTAAGGCAGGATATCAGTCTAATAAATAGATACACATTTAGCTATTTTGTCCCACCGTCTCTTCTGAAATCCAGTTTGGTGGGCTAGTTGGAGGTAGACCAGGATGGGCCATGGAAGCTCACTTAGTGATTTGGACCAGGCTGTAAGTCTCTCAGCTACTCACAGCCTTTTTATAGGAAAAAAATGAGAAGAGAAAGTGCTATGTATACCATCTTGAGTTCCCACAGGAAAGGTGAGCTATAAATCTAATAAACAGAATAAAACATTTTATGCCACCCCAGTGGGAAGTTGTAGTCCTTTCGTTATTAGATAGCTCAGACTCCAAGAATGACCACTCCATAGCCCTTCAAGCCTTTCTTAAGAAAGGACAGTGGGATTTTATTTTAAGACCAGGGTCAGCAACAAGTAGAGCAGGGCCAAAGCCGGCCAGCCTTCTTGGCACATCCAAAATGCTGCCTGGTGATCTGCCAGGTCAGACTATTTTGACCAAAGAGAGGGCAAGATGCTCTAGAAAACCCGTTCGGTTTTCATCATCCATCCTTGCGGTCACCCAAGGAGGGAGAAAGCAAAAAAAAGAGAAAATGGGGATGGAGGGAAGAATAGAGACCCCTGCCTGAACCCATCTGCAACCATGAATTAAATTTACATAATTATTTGGAAAGTGAACGTCTGGGGAGGGAGATGAAAGTGGGCCAAGTATCCCTAAAGAGAAATCTTGGAAGGGTTAATTTATGCCTAATGGAATGTACAGCAATTTAGTGATTCCCTTACAAGCAGAAAAGCAAGGTATAAAACATAAAAATAAGGAAATAGATTCAGGGCTCAACCAGCATACATGCAACCTTCAACGTTCTGTGTGGTTCTAAAGCCCCTTCAAAACTTGCCCATTTCCATGTGATAGAAGGGGGAAATTGTTAAATACATGGGAAGGGATCCTATTCAATATACACAATGAACCCATTAAAAGTCATCAAGCTTTGTCAGATTTTGTCCTGGCCCCATTTCTTTCTTTGTCGTTGAATCTGGAATGTCATAGTGCTGTGACTGACCCTTCAAGGATGTGGACTCTTTTCTAAGAAGCATGAAGAAGGAGGAGGAGGAGATTATTTGCAGAGCTCTACACTGTAGACCAGTGTTTCTCAACCGTGGCAACTTGAAGATGTGTGGATTTCAACTGGCTGGGGAATTCTGGGAGTTGAAGTCCACACGTCTTCAAGTCGCCAAGGTTGAGAAACACTGCTCTAGAGAGAAACAGCATTTCAATATCTTTGTATTTTAATACTCTAATATTTTGGGTTTGGATTAGAATTTTCATAGGCATAGTATTTAATATTTGATCATTGTATTGTGTTCTGGTTTGTTATCTTCTGTGTAATTGGCTGATTGTGTCTTTGTTTCGTCGTCCTATGTCACCTCTGCCATCCAACTCTGCAAAATTGTGTAAATGACTAATCATGATGGGCTGAAATTCCTGTTGCATTGAGCTATCTAAGGGTTTGATCAATGCCTTGTTTTGTCCAGAATTTGTTGATCCATTTCTCTTTCTGAGAGCAATCCATTTTCACAGCCAAGTCACAAAATCACAGGGCAAAGAGTTTCATCCTTTTCTCTGAATGGAGAATTTGGATATTCTGGAAACAGTATTTTTTTCCCCCTGCTGGTAGTGAAACAAGACAAGGGAGAAACAAAAGGCATCACCGGGGTGTATGTCTTTTTCCGGGGTAATAACAAATGCAGCTGTTCAAAGGACACAGTTGCTTAATCCAAACACAGCTAGCACTTATTTTTGTCTGCTTTTGAGCCATTCTTCCATCTCCTCCCCTTTTTCTTCATTCAATTTTTTTTTCACAGCTGTGAAATCAGAAGCTGTCATTCCTGGGCTAAACTGCCATCACAGTCAAATGCTATGGTGGTTTGTTTAAACTATGGTTAGAACAAGCTAGGTTCAGAAATAAAATGTTGGTCCTTCTTGGTTCTCTTTCATTGTAGTAAAAAGAAATCAGTCTCCCAAGCCATGGTTTGAAATGCAGAAGTGGAAGTTTGGGGTCTCTCTCTTTTGATGTTGAAAATTGAAGGGGAGGAGAGGGGGGCTGTATAAACCTGGGGTTTACCCTGATTTGTGATGTTGAAGTTGAAGTTTGTTTATTTACAGTCCAAGACCCATAATTAAAAATTCACGAGGTACAGCAGATAAAATACATACTGTATACAGTACACTTGCGAATAAGCCGAGAATTTTAGGTGCCAAATCACACCATAAAAATTGGCTTTGGCTTATCCACGGATGGCCTTATCTGCAAGTATATACGATAATACTTTTTAAAAGTACCCGTATATCCAGTATATACTTGTGGATAAGCCCATCTGTGGATAAGCTGACCCTTGAATTTTTAATTAAAATACCATGAAAAATGGATAATCCATGGATTACCCATGGTTAAGCCAATTGTGAAAATTAAAACATGAAAACATTTTGAGCCATTCTTTTACACTTTGGGTTTCGGATTTCTGTGATTTAGCTTAGCCTCCTAGCAAATCTGTGAAAATACCAAATTGCACGGCCATTCAGTCTTTACTTAGAAAAACTCGGAGAGATGGGCCTGCATCTCACCTCAGGATATAGAACGACTCAGTGTGCGCTTTGCAATCCATTTGCGTGGATCATTTTGGTTTCTTGTCGTGCGGCATTGAAGGTTATTGGATTTGATCGACACCTGCTGTTCTAAGCTAGTGGCTTTTTACTAAGTGATCATTTTAAGGAAGGAAAAAAAAAAAGAGATTCCTGCCTTGTGAACAACAAGGCTTGTTTTTTTAAAGTTGATGGACAAAAAGTTTTGTTCCTTTTGCTGCATGTTGATGAGATGCTTATAAGATGTGACTAATAAGTTATGAAATTATGTTCCTTTATTTTTTAGGGATGTTTTTTGTGTTTGTGTGGTTTGGGACACCCTTTTTGGGAAAGTGGGTTAAATTCTATAAATGCTTAAGTAACTGTTGGGACCACACTGTCCCTCTGCTTTGCTTAGCCATGGCTTTTGAATAATGCATTGTTGGCTCAGTTCACACGACACGCAGAGCCAAAGAAGCTACATTATGGTTTAGCATGATGGTTTAGAACCAGGTCAGTGTTTTACTAGGGGAACCCACTTGTTTAGCTAATGATCCAGCAACAAAATAGGATGCCAGCTCATAAAATGCTTCTCTCCCTCCACCCCACCCTGCAGAAAATCATCCTGTTTGAAGAGCTGCTGCCAGAGACAATTATATAAGCGGGCTTTGGGTTTTTCTTGAAAACCTCCACAGACGCTGCATTGAGTAGAGTTTTAAAATTAGAATTTTAATATGATTCCAAAGGGCTCTGTTTCTTTCTCGGTGGAAGCAGTAGCTATAACTTTGGTTCAAGCCACCAGGTCCTTCATTATGCGAATATACGAACAACAACAACAAAAATCTTTCTTGCTGTCTTTCCATCTCTCTTTCTGACTTACCACTTCCTGGGCTGGGAAAGATATTGGGAACAAAATATTCCCAGCCTGCCTATAAAGCAGCAGTTTGCACAATAATCCTCCAAATAGGGTTTGTTATGCATCTGTGCCGCAAACCAGCAAGAAGATTAGGATGCAGCCTATGAACAGTCATTTTGCGTGTGTGTGTACGCACGTATGCACATGCGTGCATGTGTCTCTTCTAGGTTTCTAAGCAATCTCCATTTGGTGTCCCATTTTCAGGTGGATGACGAAGAAATACGTGGGAAGCCGAATTTCCTTGCAACTAGTGGAAGCTCTTTGGAATTTTTTTTTTCCTGCGAAGCCCTGTATATTTCAGGCATGCAAATATCTACAAAATCTATACCTTTGCAGCAATAACAAAGTCTTAGAGCACCTTAAAGATGAATATTTTGAGAGCCAGTTTGGTCTGGTGCAGTGTTTCTCAACCGTAGCAACTTTAAGCTGTGTGGACTTCAACTCCCAGAATTCCCCAGCTAGCATGGCTAGGGAACTCTGGGAGTTGAAATCCACAAATCCTAAAGTTGCCAAGGGTGACAAACACTGGTTTAAGTGTTTGGATTCTGTGTATTGCATAAGCTGCCCCCCCCCATGGGTTTAATCTAGTAACCAGATTAAGCATGTTGCATGACGGTTGGTGAGTTTTGTGGTTGGGGATGGACATGAATCTGGGTTTATCCAGTCCTATTCCAAAAGTTCATCATGACACTGCCCTCAAACGATAGTTTCAATCCAGGTCAATACAACAGGCTTTTCTTTTTGTTGCTTGTGGAAAAACAGGTTCTCATCTCCACATCTTTCTTGTTTTAGCCCCCTTTTTCTTCTCCGTCACTCATTCCTGAGCCCTTGTCTGGACAGTCCACCTTGAAATGACGGAAAATGACTTCTTTGGCAGATGTGATCTCTCGAGAGGGACACGGTTTGCGGTTTGGTCTTGTGTAACTGACCCAGCCCTGTTCTGAAGTTCTCTCTGCTGCCATCATTGCGATGATTATGGCTGCTCTGGTAACATCCGTGCTGCTGGGGCGGAGGAACTGTTCATAAGTGTCAGTCCATTAAGGGCTATTAATAGCTGCTGGCAGTCTCCATAGAAAGGGAGCGCGTGGCAGGAATGGGGAAACAGCCTCAGATCTCTAGATATCCGTGTGGGTTGTGGAGAAGACAGCAATGGAAAATTTATCTCATAGGCAGAAGCAAGCTGTAAACCCATCTGTGTCCCTCTGAAAGACTCTGGAAGTGGTTATCAGGCCCTTGACACGAAGAAGTGTCAAAGTGCTGAACTAGACTGACCAACAGTCTAACCCAGCCTTTCTCAACCTTTTGACCCTGGAGGAACCCTTGAAATATTTTTCAGGCCTCGGGGAATCCCTGCCCATTCAGGCTCAAGTATAGGCCAGAAGTTACCAATTATTATATTTATTTCATGTGTAGGCCTGTATAGATGCATTAACGGTGTTCTTAAACTGAAAATAAAGAATGAAAATTACCTCTTTAATGTGAAGTTGCCCAAACTTGAAATATTTTTTTAAATAAATCATGATCTCCCAGGGAACCCCTAGTGACCTCTTGTGGAACCTGAGGGCACCACGGAACCCTGGTTGAGAAACCCTGGTCTAATATTAACCTGATTCTGGTATTCTCACCGTTTAATTGACCAAGTATTGTGCTAAATGTCTTTGGTTTCTGATGTTGAGATCTACCAGATCAGTCTTTGGATGATTTTTCTTTCCGCTTGAGTTTTCAGTTCTTGTGTCTGGAAGCCTTGAATCAGGAGTGGGTAAAAAGTAGATGTTTTGGGAGATTCTGTGGAACTGCAGTATTTTGGCAAGGTTGGAAATGGTTGGAACGTGGAAGTGGTTTAATAACAAAATGACTCCCTTCTTCTTTACTCATTGATTTTGATAGCTGTCATTCTGGATGCTTTCACCCTTATCCAGAAAAGGAATCACAAGTTGGCCAGAGCTGACATCCTAGCAGTAACTTAAAGCATTCCTTTGAAAAAAAAATTTCTCTTGTGTTTCTACACTTTTTTAGTTTTTTCTCTTTTTTTTTCTTTGTAGTTTTTTGTTTTTCTGTAGCTTTTATCTTTGTTTGCAACTTAATAAAATTCTTATTAAAAAAAAAAGACTCCACTTCTTGAGACAGTATAGTTCCCCAATTCAGTACTGATGCCTGGAAAAAGAAACCCTCAGCCCAGTGTGTGCTCAAATTACATTTTGGAAGGAAGAAAAAAAGAAAGGAAGGAGGGAGGGAGGGAGGGAGGGAGGGAGGGAATCTGCCAGCTCTGGACAGTTGATAGTCTGCCTTTTCCCTTATATATTTTTCGTATTAAATTTATCATTGTAAACCTTGCTGCTTGCATATATTTTTATCTCTGAACTAGAATGGACAGCTTTTCAAGGTTAGCCCCCCTCCCTTTTTTTTAAAAAAAAGAAGCACTAAAATTATAAGCATCTATGTGTGTTATGCTTCAGATACTCAGATAAGTTAGTTTTGTTCTACTGAGCTGTAGCTGATTTTATTACTCTGATTTTTTTTCTTTAGCTGTATTTTATACTTAGACTATACTGTTTGTTCCTCATGCTGCCTTTTATAACTTCCTTCTGAATACAATAATGACTTGAGAATAGTTGGATAGATTTAAAAATACACACACACACACCAACAACAACAAGAAAAAAAGTCTTTTCAGAATTCCTTGGCTAACACAAATGTATTTTTACAGGAACCCCTTGAGAGACAAACTATTTTTACAAGGTGGGATCCTCAGCTGAATTTTCTGTAGTTGCTATATTAAGCAGCTACTTTCACAAGCAGTGGGTTCAAATGACAAGAAGGACTTTAAGTATCAGGAGAAACTTCTTGATTTGTCAACCTTAAAAGTAGATGATCCATTGCAAGAAATGTAGTGTGCTGGATTGGCAGTGGGCTATATGACAATTGAGCTTGCTTTTGATTCTGTGATTCTATGAATTCTCTAAAAATATTTACATTTCTGCCCTTTTTTTCCCTAAGATTATTTATTTAAGAATTTTCATAGTGTCATGTTTTTAGATCAAAGTGCTTTGGAAGATGTAGTACAGTTGTTAAAATAAGGTGAAATCAATTGAAATACAGGTGTGGGGGGGTTTGATCTGTATTTCATGAGGCCCATTATGTGGTTGGCAGGTTAACGTGTTCAATAATGTGGCCTCATCACAAAGGCAAGATGGTGCTAGAAGCTCTTCTGTGACATCACAGCACAGAATTAAAACCAGTAGAATCCTTAAAGGTATTCAGATTGTCTCCATAGAGCAGTGTTTCTCAAACTTGGCAAGTTTAAGATGTGTGGACTTCAACTCCCAGAATTCCCCAGCCAGCATATAGTCTGCCATATAGTCTGAAGAAGGATGGTGGATGAATTTACTGTCCATTGTGTTGCTAGGGAACTTTTTGAAGCCATTAGTGGGCAGCTAGGACCACTGAATGGAGCAGAGCTTAACACAGCAGAGAAGCTGCGCACAGAAAAAGAATATTATCTAAAATAGCTTTAATGAGCACGTTAGAGAAATACAGGTTATTGATCTTACACACTCAGCCCTCCCAAGCATAAAGAATCACATGCTTAGACATGGTTAGTTTAAAAGTAAAGAGAGTCTTACTGATTCTATTCTTGGTTCAGTTACATCCATCTTTGGTGGAAAAATGAAGATTCTTTGTTTCTTCTGTTCCCTAAACTTAATGAACTCTTAGCCCTCATAGCTGCTAAGAGCTGCATGCAGGAAATGGGAAAAAATTTTGGCATGTGGCCATAACGGAGGGAGAGAGAGCAGCATGCATGCTGCCTCCTCGGTCAGTGGAAGGAGGAAGAGAGAGAGAGGAAGTGGGAGTGGCAACAAACAGCTTCCTTGCACATAGAGAGTCTGCATCCTAGAGCAACTCATACATATGCAAAAATGAGGCATGCTGATTTGTTAATGTCTCCAACACTTTTCACTAGGGATGAGATGAAATATTACAAAATTCTGTATTGTAAAAGCAAAATCATGACCTGTAATATTAAATGTGTACTGGGGGAAGAAGGAGAAGACGATTTGGCACATGATTTAGAATCCTGTGAGGTTTAGCAAAAGGACATTTGGGGGCCTTACAGGCTTTTTTTTTAAAGAATTGGTTTGTTTTTTAAGGATAAGAGGTCCAAATGGTTCATTTGGAAGGCCAAGGCAGTGTGCAAAGTTAATAGATGTGGCTGTATGAAAAAGGCAGAAAATGGGACATATTTATTTGGACCTGCATCTAAACTAGGACAGACTTCCTGCAGTGTACCACTTCAGGTTATAGGTAGGAAGAAACTGATTGAGCCCCACCATTAAACAGAGTGAGACTTTTAGGTATCATGGAAAAAACTACTAATTGTTAGTATTTAATATAGCATTATTGTAATTTTACTCCCAAGTAGAGACCCATGTTCAAGGGACGCGGTGGCGCTGCGGGTTAAACCGCTGAGCTGTCGATCGGAAGGTCGGCGGTTCGAAACCGCGTGGCGGGGTGAGCTCCCGTTGTTAATCCCAGCTCCTGCTCACCAAGCAGTTCGAAAACATGCAAATGTGAGTAGATCAATAGGTACCGCTTCAGCGGGAAGGTAACGGCGTTCCGAGTCGTCATGCTGGCCACATGACCCGGAAGTGTCTATGACAACGCCGGCTCCAAGGCTTAGAAACGGAGATGAGCACCGCCCCCTAGAGTTGGATTCGACTGGACTTTACGTCAAGGGAAACCTTTACCTTTTAGAGACCCATGTGGAATGTTCTCCCTCCGGGTCCAACATAACTTACTTTAAATGCTGTGACTGTATACCTTGGTTCATTGGCTGGGTACACACAACCCTCAACATAGTAAATTTGCTGAATTCGCATAATAAGCTGTGCTTAAAAAATGAAGCAGGTTACAGCATTACCCAATATAATTTTGTCCACACAGGACGCTAAGACTATGGCCTTCCAATAAGATGTTGAAATATGAACTACCCACTTCTATTTTAACCGAGACTAAAGCGTTGTGTGAATCCAAGCTACCTGTGTCTGATGAGTTGCTGCTTGCTGGACCACGTCCAGCACCTCTTTTTGTATGAAGTCATCTGATTGTTGTTTCTCCTCCAGGCCTGGAGCCAAAAATGACATTGCACTCCGCCTAAAGACAGAGAGAATTCATTGTGGAGTCATAAAAGTACTCTGACACATTTAATGAAGTTAGTTTGTTTATATAAAGTAAAGTATTGATTATCCTAATAAAATGTTGAACTAGGGACTTTGTGTGTGCTGGGTATCACATTGACCTCAGTTTTGCCTGTGAATTTAAGGAAGGTCTGTTGCTCTGGAGAAAAAAGACTTGGTCCATTTCACTTTCGCTCTTTTTCTTCCTCTTTTCAACGTTAGCCACATTTTGTTCCATTTCTTTTTTCTTTTTTTCTTTTGCACCCGTTTGCAATTTTAAAGCCCGCATAAAAAATCATGCCTCTCTCCTGCACATGCCTTCTGACGTGCTCATTTTTGTACACTGTCAGCACCTTTTCATTCAAGCATTCACACACACAGTCAAGAAACGGGATTTCTTTGAACTGTTTTATTGAAGCGTAATGAACGGTACAGAAGGCAAGCTGTGAATAAAGACTTCCTGCCAAAAACCTACTTTAAACTACATTCCCTTAGCTAGTTCCCTTTCCCACGAAACGTGTCACTCCCCCTCCCAACCAGATGGTATTCCTGTCGTATCTCAACCTCCTGTCCTTGATGTGCTTATAGCCAAAACAACCCCTTACATTCCAACTTCGCAAACCCCCTTCCACCGCCTTCCCATCCTGCAACCTGTGAGAATGACACAATGGGAGATGCCCTGATAAGGGTTTCTGTGAAACCTTTGATCAGGGAATCTGACATACACATTTTATCAGCAACTTCCTTTAATTGTATATTCCTTTTACAAATGTGTATGCTTTTCCCCAAGGAAGCAAATTTGAGCTTATTTTCACTGGCATGCACATTTTTTGGTGCCCATCTCCCTTAGAAGACTTGGGCATTGCCAGTTTTAGAAATGTGCAGAGATTGAAGGATGTAGCTGAATTCTGGCTAGTATACTGGCTCAGGAAATAGGCACTAAGGAACATTTGCATTACTTTGTCAATGGATGAAATTTAACTCCCATTGCCATTCCGTCATTTTGTGCTGTGGTTATTATCAGCTTTCCAAAATTCAACCAGAAGGCTTTTGATGTGCACTGCTCTATCATTTTGTTACATTTTTTTCTTTCTCTAGCCAAGAAACATTCTGGTTTTCTGCTTTTAATGCAAGAGAACTAGGTTGGAATCTGATATAGAGAGGAGAGGGCTATAATTTTCTAAAGAAAGGATTCTGTACTAGGAGCCATGCTTTGCATGCTTAACTCATATCCAGCAGGTCATGGTGGATTGCAAATAAATAAGTAAATAAATAAATAAATAAATAATCTACTTGAGGGATCATCCTTGGACCAGAGCTGTGGTTGTTCCACAGTGTTCGCTTTTTACCATGATCTATCTTTATTTTTTCCTTTGTTTTAGGATGGCTTGTTGTGACAATTTTATTCATGATGATTTCATTTCTTTTTGTACACTACTCTGCCCTCCTTCCTGAAGAATGTGGCACACAGGTAGTCCTTGTTTAACAACTGTAATTGGGACTAGAATTTCCATTGCTAAGTGATGCTGTCATAAAGTGTGATGTAATGTGACTGCACCGCTTAGCAACGGCAGTCCCAGCAGTTCCTGTTACTGTCGTTAAGCGAGGACCTCATGTGACCATGACTTCCGACTTCCTGCCAGCTTTCCCATTAACATTGCTTGTGGGAAGCTGGCAGGGAAATTTGCAAATTATGATCACATGACTGCAGCATACAGCAACAGTCGGAAATTCCGGCCAGTTGCCAAGTGCCTGGATCACAATCACATGATCATGGGTGTGCTGGGACAGCCAGAACTTTGAGAACCGGTCATAAGTACTACTTGTTCAGCGCCGTTGTAGGTTCAAATGATCGCTGAATGAGGACCACCTCTAATTGCAAAAATATAACCCTTTGCCTGCCTGTTTTCCATCTGGGCACCCCCCACAAGTGTGGGCCTACTCCCAGAATCTTCAGTAAAGTCCACACATCTGGAGGGAACCTGGCTGAGAAAGGTTGATTGCAGTGAAATCATATACATGCCTCTAAAAAATGTGCTTATTTGAAAGTGTGCATTGCAGCCTTTTCAAGCCTAGCAGTTTCTAGATGTGTTGGATTCCCATTGTTCATGGCAAGCATGAATGGGGATGAAGTTGGTAGTTCAGAGAAGGACCTGTCACTGTCTCCACAGCCAACTCTGTGCCTCATGGCTTCATTATATGGTTCCCAGCAGCTCTGTCTGATGAACAGACTGCCCAGAAGTGAAGCATGTACTTTACTGCAGGAGTGTGGAACCATGACCGTCAAATCTGAGTGGACTGCACTTATCCATGATTACTAGTCATGCTGACAAAAGCTGGGAATTCAACAGCATCTGCTGGGCTATGCGTTCCCTATTGCCCGTACTTTACTGCAATGGCTTTTCCGAGTGGGAGTTTACAGTCTTCCCCTTGAGTCCTTTTTGCAAACTGCCAAATCCAATTTGGACGATTCTTACGAACAAGGGCTTTTCAATGACTCTTGACTAGGTTGCTGCATTCCAAATTCAATTGATATAAGTGCAAGTAATAAGCTTTTGCATTCAGGTGGACAACTGATTTCCATATGGATAGATTGATCCCCACTTTTTGGAGTACAATTTTGGAGGTCAGCAACATAGCACTTAACTGCAGCATTTCAAAGCCTCTGCCCTTAATTATATGAGAACCCATCCTCTGTGGGAGAAAACTGAACAGAGATGTATTTAATGCTGGATGGGTAAGTGGCCTTTCTGGCATACGTATGTGAGAGAACAAGGGATAACTTTTATGTTGTTATAAATCATGCAAAGTTTGGAAAAAATATAAGCATTTACATGCAGAAAAGCAAGAAGGGAAGAATGAAGGAGGGTCTAAAGTGTTTGCATGCAGATGAGAGTGTAGACTTGGGCTTGACTTATTGCACATAATGTTAAGCCAGTGTCTCTCAACCTTGGCAACTTTAAGATGTGGATTTCAACTCCCAGAATTCCCCAGCCAGCATGTGCTAAGTTATAACATCTCTTTTTTCAGTTTTGAACCCAGCCAGCTGTGGTTTAATTGACAAAGGTTAAAATCTAGTGTGACTTGTGAAACCAGCCATTATGTTTCCTAAAAAATAGTTTATGGTTTCATACAATGTGTGGACTCAAGTAAGTGTAGCTTATTTAACGAACTGAAAACCCGCTCCAGAGACCAGGACTGAATGTAAGGTGCATTTAAGTTAAATATTAAGAGAAACATTTTGATAATAAAAGCAGCTCGATAATAGAACTAGATGGTTGGTTGGGTCTCCCAACACTTGGGACCTTTGGTTGATTGATTATGTGTCCTCAAGTCATTGTCAGCTCTTAGTGACCACACAGATACAGTAAAATTTCTCTATGACAATCTGTCCCTAACCTGGTCTTTCAGGTCTTCCAACAGTGGACCCATCGTTGCTGTAACTGAGTCCATCCACTTTGCTGCTGGCCATTGTCTTCTTCTCTTTCCTTCCACCTTTCCCAGTATTACTGTACAGCCTTCTCCAGAGAGCTGGGTCTTCACATAATGCATCTCAAGTAGGGTAATTTGAGCCTGATCCTTTGTGCCCTGAGTGAGAACTCTGGGCTGATTTGTTCAATGATCCATTTGTTTGTTTGTTTGTTTTCTTGGCTGTCCACAGTAGGAGCCTTCTCCAACACCAAAGTTCAAAAGCATCAATATTCTTCCTATCCTCCTCTTTCAGAGTCCAACTTTTGCTCCCATAGAGTGTCACAGGGAATACCATGGCTTGCATGATTCTGATCTTCTGAGACCTTTAGGCAAGCTGGAAAACCTGGAGATGCTTTGCATGAAGGTTGAGCTACATAAGAGTCTTAGCTCTCTCTGTCTGTGATTATATCTTGCCTTCGAAATCGACTGACTTGAACTTTTGAACACCATTGCTCTGGCTGCTTTATTTTCAGTTTCTTGCTTTCTAAGATCTACCACCAGAGTCAGCAATCTTTTCAGATCCTTAGTGTGAAAAGAAAAGCAAGGCTTATAATTTGGTAAGGCCAGTGAAATCTTGCCAATGTACTTGCCAAGTCTAGAGGAAGTTGGAGGCAAAAACTCCAAGATGTCAGTTTAGGCCCCTTTAGTGTAAATGCATGCCCAGTTAGAGGCAGCATTGAACCAACTTTGGGTGATCTAAAACAACTAAGCAACCCAGAATCTAATGAATACTTGGATGGGAGATTGCCAGGACATCCAAGGGATTTTTACCAGACTGGGAAATTGGAAAAACATCCCAGAAAAAAGCCATGGTAAACCACTTCCATACAGTTAATAAAAAAGCTTCATGGACAGCTTTTTCGTGAAGTCCCTAGCAGTTTACTCCAGGGAGTCTTAATTATTTTGTTCAGACGTGTAGCTTCCCCCCCCCCCCCGTTTAGCACAAGTGAATCACTTTCCTAGTAAACCAGACTCTCTCTTCTACTTAACAATGAGTGCCAATTTGGAGGGATGATTTCAGAGCTCTCCAGAAGTGGCTTTCCCCCACCGTCTCTTGCAGAGGGTGTTGGAGAGGGTCCTAGCTCAGTAGCCACTGGCTATCAATGCCCATTGAAGAAGCATCTCTGTGTTGTCGAAAGCAATTTGGATAAACCTCTCCAGCAGCTTTAGAGCTGTCAGGGCTCATTAGCAAGCACTCCGGTAAAATTAAAAAAAGAGAGAGAGAGAAAGGGATCTTTTCACTGCATCAACATTAGGGCTTCCTCACTGCAGACTACTGCTTGTCCTCCCTACATCTGGAAGGCACAGAGCTGTGCAGTGTCCTGCAGATCACATCTGGAATCATTGCTCCCCTCTTCATTTGTTGCCATAGTAGCCAATGCCAGCTTTTCTGATATTTAAATCCCTCTCTTGTCACCTGAGGACATGTGGAAGTTTGGTTGCTTATGTTCCTCTGCTGTCCTTCTGATCATTGGATCATTAGACTTTAGCGATCAACAAGCCTGTTTTTTCTGAGCTGGCTAATGACAGATTGCTGTGCTGACTGTAATGAGGCAATTAGTGCAATTGACTCTCTCTCCTGCCCCCTTCTCAGTGCTGTTAAATAAGCTGGGGGGGCATGTGGGGGCGTTGCCTCTTTGCCTAAGAAAAATAGAGCTCAGGGTTGCATATCAACAAGACCCAGGAGGTGAAAAATAAAGAAGGCAAATGCAATTTTCAGTGTCTGGCTTACTTTTTAACTTACTGCAAGTAAAACAATTCTGTGCAGCCCATTTAAACTGTGTGTGCTTCAATAGCATCTGTTGCATATCCAGAATTGAAATTTCTGGGCATTTAGGAAACAGGTCATCAGATTCAACTAAGATCCATCCTGTCTCTTAAGACTGCTGCCTCACTTTTTTGCCACTTGTTCTCCCTCAGACATTACCGAAGAAATACCTTGTTTATTTGTTCATTCATTTTTCGCAGTGGAAAGTCAAAGCGGTGAATGGCATGAAAACAAAAATATTGTTACATTAACATTTTAAATCAGTTTGGATTCTCTGAATCTATCTTTTCTTTCCAAAAAGTCTCACGTCCACATTGTTTATAAGGAAACACTGAAAATGTATGGGGATGGGAGGAAAGATAATATTTTCATGGCCCAGAAGGAAGGCTGCAACAATTAAAAACAAAACAATACAGCAAGGGACATGCTAGAAAATAATGTGATGTATTATGTTTTTTGAACCCAAAATGATCTTTGGCTAGTTCAGATCTAACACCAGATTCTGTTGTCACATAAGGATCTTTGGGCTCCTCCAGGTCTTCCTTGTTCCTTTGCACAGTCCAGATCTTACTTCTACTTGCTTTGGGGTAAACCATGCTTTGCCTTTTCACCTATTTTGCTTGCCTTGTGGAAACTATGATTGGGAACCTTGAGTTCAAGCCAAATGTCCTGATCCTGGCCTGCGGATGTCTAGTTTGCCAGATCTTAAGGAAAGACAAATCCTCAAAATACAAATGTCTGGTATTAATCCTAATCTTTGTTTATCTGGGCATTGACAGCTGGCGAAGTGTTCTGGTCTTTTTGTTTCCTTTTTAGCTTTTTATTGTCTCTTCTGAATGGCCTGTAAATGTTGTTTACCTTTATGTGCTTGTTGATAGCTGACTTGTCTGAGTGCCAAGCTTCCAGGGATTCCCTAGCGTTTTTTAGATTGAGCTTGGTCTACGATGCTCACCGTTTCCCAGTTGAAAGTATGGCTGAGTCCGTCCATGTATTGTGAGATTAAGGAGTGTCTTCTGACTGCCAGTTGGTGTTCATGGATGCTCTCTGCTAGTCTTCTGCCTGTCTGTCCTATATAGTGTCTGTTACAGTCCTTACACTGTATGTTTACAGTATATCAACACCAGGATTAACACCAGGCAAACAATCAAGCAGTAAAAAATACCCTGGCCAAGGAACTACCAACTCAGACAAACAATCAAGTAATAAACAACAGCCAAGGGGCTGCCAAGGAGAGAACAACACCGCCACCAACACGGACAGGGCAAGCTACTGTATATAAACTGAGAGCAAAGCCCACTCCCTCTTCGCACTGAAGATGTTGCCTAGTCCGGCAACGAAACGTCTGCAAGCAAACAACCAAGCTCAGAGAGCACCAAGGACTCCACAGTACTAATGACCTGAATGGCTGGTGAATATAAAAGGTAGAAGATTGAAGCCAGCTGCATGGAAGAGCTTTCTATAGCAACACTAGCAGAAGGAGGAATTTGGTTCCCTGGGAGCAATTTTTATTTTTATTATCCCGTTAAAATCTTTTTCTGTGGATATCTTAACTGGCAAATATTGCATGAATAATTCATCTGTTCTGGTGGCATCCTGTTGAAAGCTTAATCAAGCTTTGGGAGATCTCAGAACATTGAATGACAGCGTTTAACTTGAGAAGCTCACTGACAGCTTGTTTTTAAAAAGCCAAACCTAATATTTGCCTGTGTCCTTAAGCAAAGCGTGAAGCTATTCTATTTGTGGCTTACTCATAATAGAAGAAACGTGTGAAGATAATATACTCAAATTTGAAGCTCTTGCCACAGTATTGCATTTGGCTCTCAGAAAATAGAAGAGATATGCCGTGGGTTGGACTAGAAGGGAGCAAGAATATTTGGGGCATGTTCTAGCCAAGCTTGCAAATACTTTAGGAGATAAGTCGGGGTTTATTGGTGAGGTCTATACACCCCACCTCTCAGACCTACATGCACTTATCCCATCCAATATATACAGTCTCATTATTTGCATCGGTAGCTAACATGGCAATATGGTTTTTGTTTGCATGCTAGACATTACTTCTTGTATATTTTCTGATGCTACCAGTCTCTGGGATCAATATTCTATTCTAGAGTTTTTTCCTACCTCCTAATTGTCTGTGTCAGGCAGTTCTTGGACTGGAAGAGCCAGGAAGCCCAAATTTCTCTCTTTTTCTCTCAAAATGTGCGTCTTCTTTTTAATGGTACAACTATCCTGTCTCTGTTATATGAAGGGCATCTGTTGGCAATTCTCTGTTGCCTCTCTGTGGTACTTCTAAATGGGCCTCAGCAAATCTCAAAATATCCTATAGGTTTAGCCCCATTAGTATTCAGAGATCGTTTTAAATAATCGTGGCTTAAAAAAGCCTTAGATAAAATTCAATTGCAGGGCTTCTCTGTGGAAAGTCAGTGCTCATTAGTTTTTGATAATGCTAGAACCGCCCTTAAACAACAAATCTGGGATATAAATCTCCAAACAAATTTAAGTAAGGTGCTACACCCCAGTATTTCTCATTTTCTTCCAAAAGGGTTCGTTCAAGCCTCCTATTTATCATCTATTACAATTTTGAAATATCATAAGGCTTTCACCTTAGCCAGGCTGGACGCTTTGCCCTCAGCAGTCCTTTTTGGACATTTTAAGGGTACCCCTATGCACCTTTGGTTATGTCCATGTGGTAATGGCTCAACAGAAGCTCTAAGCCATTTGCTATTATACTGTTCCCTGCATAAGGACTCTAGATAGGCCCTTATATATCTGATTTTGAAGAAATTTCCAGGTAGGGAGTGTGATTTCTGTTTCATGCTACTTCTTTCGGACAAGGACTGGGAAATATCCTCCCAAATTGCCCAGTTTTGTGCTACCATCTGCATGGTATGCTGCACCATTGCTTTGGTATAGAATTTCTTAAAATAGTATTTTATTTTTATTTATTTTAGTGTTTTTATTCTTAGTTATTTTTAGATCCTATCATACTTACTGTTTTTCTGTTTTATAATTATAATTATATATATATATATATATATATATAGAGAGAGAGAGAGAGAGAGAGAGAGGGAGAAGAATGTAATACTGTTATTACTAGATATTTTGATAGTATCTGGCCTTAGGGCTGTAATAAACTTGGTTGATTTGATTTGAATCTCAAAATATCTGCAAAACTGGTACATCAATAAAGTGGACTAAGTTTATATAAAGATGCTCAAGAACAACTGGCATTTTAGTTCCAGATTTTTCCTTAGTGTAATTGGGTTGTATCCTGGATCTTGTACCTGTGGTCCTTGGGTCCTGCTGTGGTTTCCCTTTCCACTCCTTCGCCCATGTTTGGGCCTGATCTGATGATGCTGGTACCTTAGTAATAATTCCTCAGAAGGCAGCAAATCTGAAAACTCTGTTATCAGAGAGAAAGTTGGCCCATAAGTATTACTTCAGATTTATCTTCCTAACCCAATTCCTCCCAAATGGAATGGAAGTACAGCTCCCAGAATCCCCAACTAGGATAGCCAATGGCTGTGCAACTGGGGGTTCTGGGAATTACAATCCCAATATATCTGGATGGCACCAGGTTGGTGAAGCCCACCTCAAACCCATTTGTTTTTGTTGATCTTGGAGGTTGTTTTTTATTGGGTTGACTTTTAGTTGTCTCCTGTCTCTCTCTATGGTATATTTTGTTCTCTTTGGCAGGAGCTCACATGAGGCTATCAAGAAAAGTCATACCAAACCAATCTCCTTTTTGACAGAGTAACCAGTTTAGCTGATCACTGGAATGTGGTGGATATAGTATATTTTGACTTCAACAAAGTCTCCCATGAGATCCTAGTAGAAAAGATAGCAACATATGACTTGAACTGTGCTAATACAGAAGTGGTTAAATAATTGAAATTAGAAAGTTAGAAAATATTATTAGAGCTGTGCATGACATAAATATAGGGGGAACAGCAGGCCTAAGATTTAGGAGGACCACAAAAAGCTGGAACAATGAGCAGAAACCAAGGTGAGCTTCAGCTGGTACAAATGCAAAGCCTTATGTTTCGGAAGGAAATATCAAAGGCATAAGCATTGGAAAACCATGTTGGGCAGCAGCATATCTGAAAAATATCCTGAATCCCAAGACAGACATGAGCCAACAGTTGTTTTGCATCTACAAAACAAAGTAAATGCAGTTTTAGGTAGCGTCCACAGAGATAGTGTCAAGATCAAGAAAAGTGATAGCTCCTCAGTATCTGTGGGATGGTTGGAGGTCTTGGGAAAGTTTAGCCTGGAAGAGAAAAGTGTTTCAGGAGACATGATAGCTGTCTTCCAAGTCTCTGAAGGGCTGTCATGTAGCAGATGGAGCAGAACTGAGCAAAATTGTTCCAGAAAAAACAATGGGTTTAAATTATATGGAAGTAAATGTTAGTTGGACATGAAGAAAAATGTCCTAACGATAAGCTGTTCAACTGTGGAAAAGACTGCCTTTGGGAGGGGGTGGATTCTCCTTCACTGGAGGTATTAATATGGGTTCGTTGACTATCTGTCAGGGATGCTGCAGTACAGGGAGTCCTTGCTTAATGACCACTTGTTCAGCAACTGAAGTTACGATGGCGCTGAATGAGGGGGACTTACGACCTTTCCTTGAAGTTGCAGCCATGTAGCACCCCCGCAGTTGCGTGATTGCGATTCAGACACTTAGTAACCAGCCTACATTTCTGACAATCGCAGCATCCCGTGGTCACATGATCGCCATTTGCGACACTCCCTGCCAGCTTCCCACAAGCAAAGTCAATGGGCAAGCCAGCAGGAAGTTGCAAGTCGCAGTCACGTGAGGTCCTCGCTTAATGACCTGCGATGATTTGCTTGACAACAGCAACCAGAAGTGCCAGAACTACCATTGTAAGTTGGCGTGGTCACGTGATTTTTTAAATTGCAACCATATTGCTTAGGGATGGAGTTTCTAGACCTAATTGCTGTCATTAAGCAAGGACTACCTGTAATGGGTTTCTGCACCAGGCAGAGAGTTGACCTGGATGTAGGCATGTATGTATGTATTTCTAACATTTCTATTCCATGTCTCTCTAACTGGTTTTATGCAGCATAGACAATCCAAGTTCACTTCCAACCTCTCCATTTTTTGAAGTGTGTGTGTGTAAATGTGTGTATGATTGTTGATGTGTAGTGTAGATGATTTCCAAGTTCACTTCCAATCTTTACATTCTGTAAAATATATATGTAAAAGGATATATGACTCTTGTTGTGATAAGTGTGTGTGTCTGTATGTTTCTTATGAAACTTTCTCCTCTCAGATGTTTGCACACCACTACCCAGACAGTCTCTAACAGTTAGATATTTTAGTCTACATTTAAATGAGAATGTATGTTTATATTATGTGTACATGTGTGTATGTATTAGAGCTGTCACTGTGTGTATGCTTTTAAGCTGCTATTTTGATTACTTCTGTTTGATTACCTTTTAAGTGACTTGAGAAAACATGGTCTAGGAAGATGACTGGCATCAAAATATTTTTCACAGAAATAAAAGGGGCCTCCAAGTATTTAAGATAAATTCAACAGCATAGACTCCTGAAGAATTCCTGCATGAACATCTGGAGAGCTATTGCCAGTCATTGTAGATTTGGGGCAAGGCATTTTCCTGTGATCATATGATCCGTGGTTGATGGATGAGGTGCCATCAAGACGGTGTTCACTGTTAGCAAAAACTTAGATTTTCTTGATGATTATCTGTCCCTGACTTGGTCCTTTGGGTCTTCCAACTGTGCATCCATTGCCACTAACTGAGTGCATCCATCTTGCTGATGATCCTCCTCTTCTTCTCTTTCCTTCCACCTTTCCCAGCATTATAGATTCTCCAGAGAACTGGATCTTTGCATAATGTCTCCAGAATACGATAGTTGGAGCCTGAACATTTGTGCTTCGAGTGAGAACTCTGGGTTGATTTATTCGATGATCCATTTGTTTGTGATCTTGGTATTTTCAGGAGTCTTCTCCAACACCAAAGTTCAAAAATATCAATACTCCTTCTATCCTGCTTCTTCAAAGTCCATAGACTGCCACAGGGAATACCATGACTTGCACTATTCTGATCTTTGTAGGTATAGACACATCACAGCATCTGAGTATCTTTTCGAAGGTCTTCATGGCTGCTCTACCAAGTGCACATCTGCAGTGCATTTTTTGACTGCTTGTTCCTTTACTATTGATAGTTGATTCTAAAAGGCAGAAGCTATCTACCACTTCATGTTCTTCATTGTCAATTCTGAGGCTGCATGTATTGATTGTATGACATCCTATAATACGGAATGCAGGGTGGAGAAGAAGGGAAAGCTACAGAAGAATTACCGAGGACAGTCAGTTATCTGGTCATTAACCCCAGTAATGGTATGTGCTTATTGAATGAATTGACCATTTGGCTGCTACTTGAAAGACATATTTTCACCCCTACTTGATTAGCATTCCTGTAATCATGCTCAATTTGTGTATCTGTGTGTGTGTGGGTGTGTGGGTGTCTATGGTGTGTGTGTGTGTGTTTTCCTTGAAGACTTAGGGCAGACAAGTCTACATATCTGATGCCTGTCAAGGCTGCTTTTCGTGAGCCTCCAGCAGCAGCAGATACAGGAAAAGAAAACTGTGCTGTGGAGATAATTAGATTTCCCCCCCATCTTATAAATGCAATTAAGAAGCTCTGCTTGCCTGATTTCTGAAGCCAGCGAACTGTGGACCTGTGTGTCTGTGTCTGTCTGTCTGTCTGTCTCTGTGGTGTATTCCTCGCCAGCCGTCAAAGTAGTCCACCAGTGTTCTTTTAAGCCCTGCAAAATGACAAACAAACAGGGAGAGCAGAATTGCAAAGCGCTCGTGTGAGCTGTGTGCGAGGTGATTCTAGTTTTATCCAGGAGTTCACATATTTTGGGCAGTTAGGATCTACGCTTAAATTGGGGGGAGAGAGGGGAAGTGTCTGCGGTGAAGGGGCAAAAGATTGTTTGGTTTCTGTCTGGGTTTCAGATGGAGTGATGGGAGGCAGTTTTAAAGATTTATTTTCCTTTGTTTTAACCTCTTTTAGAGGCTACACCAATGTTTCTCAACCTCGGCCACTTTAAGACATGTGGACTTCAACTCCCAGAATTCCCCAGCCAGCCATGCTGGCTGGGGAATTCTGGGAGTTGAAGTCCACACATCTTAAAGTAGCTGAGGTTGAGAAACGCTGTCTTAAGGAATGTACTTTAAGAAAAATACTATTTCAGGAATGCTTTACTTATTTTTTAAAAATCTTCAAAATATTGTTTAATTTTAAAGTTTAATTAATTTTTAATTTTGCATCAAATATGAACTGTTCATAACAGGACGGGCAACATTTGACGGGCTGGGAGTTGCAGCTCAGATTCATGACATTTTGAAGAGCTGCAGAAAGCTTTCCAGGACCGCTCTGTTGTTAAGAGGCAGAGCTATATCTTTAGTCTTTTTGTTTGCTTGTTTGTTTTTTGGGAGGAATTTTATTATGGGGAAGGGAAATCATGTCCCCCAAATCCAGTCACTTTCCGGTACACCAAACCAGAGAATGGATCTGCCCCCCCATTTATTTGATTATTTCTTAATTGAGATTACAAGAAGTCCTTGTTTAATGACCGCAATTGGGACCAGCAACTCAGCGTTAAGTGAAGTGGTCACTAAGTGAAACTGCAAATGTGCTTATGATCTTACTTCAGCTTTCCTTGGCTTTACAGATCTGCGAAGGTCATCAATGCAAGAATTGGTTGTAAAGTTATTTTTTCATCACTGTCATAACTGTGAACAGTCTCTAAATGAGGCAGTCACTAAATGAGGACTACCTGTATATAGAATGTCAGTATCCACCTAATACAAAACATACCAAATACAAAATATACAGTAGTATATAGTAATTATATATTATTGCTATATATTATCGCACAAAAACTGTTAAGAAAGAAAAAGAGTGCGGAGACCTCGCCTTACACAATTTTCTTCAGACTCCGCCTGCACATCCTGAGTGTGTGACAGCAAACTGCAGATAATTCCTTGGTGGTGAGTTCTGAGCAACAGTATGTTGGCTTGCAAGACAGTCCCTGGATTAAAGATTACAGCTTGCATGGAATAACATAAGCATGCTTGGGATAAAAGTGGATTAAAAAAAAAGTTTGCTTATGCTGTACTGGCCGACATGTGCCAAAACCAAGACACTCCTTACTGTTATCAGGGAATGCTGCACGTAGCAAGGGAACAACTAAGGCTGGTAACCTGGTTTGCACCTTCTGCACAGTATGATAAAATGTTATGTGAAAGCCTTGATGGGCTAAGGACGTGATGTGCTGGGTTGGTGACCTTCTGAGGGCACTTTTAGCTAGTTAGGGTAATACCATGGGAATTTTTCAGATGTTATTCCAGTTTTTGAGGTCTTTGCTGCTTGCTTCTCTTAACTGCTTGTGCCATATATGTAGCTATGTAGACCTGCACCACGGATGTTTTATTTTTGTAGGCCACTGAGAGTCTCATGATTGCAACGGCTCATCAATCTCACCAATCAATCAGCACTCATTCATGTTCATTCTGGATGCTATCTTCCCGTTTTACCCTCATTTTGTCCCTTTGCATTGACAACCCTGTGAGGTAGGTCAAGCTGGGAAAGAATGACAGGCCCACAGGCAACCAGTGAGCTCCCTGCTTAAATCAGAGCTGCAACCTGGGTCTCCCCAGTACAAACTCAACACCTTAACAAGGACCCTACATAAAAACTATACTGTAACCCAGTGTTTCTCAACCTTGGCCACTTTAAGACATGTGGACTTCAATTCCCAGAATTCCCCAGCCAGCATGGGGAAGATTTTTAAAAAATAAGTAAAGCATTCCTGAAATAGTATTTTTCTTAAAGTACATTCCTTAAGACAGCGTTTCTCAACCTCAGCTACTTTAAGATGTGTGGACTTCAACTCCCAGAATTCCCCAGCCAGCATGGGGAAGATTTTTTTTAAAAAAGTAAAGCATTCCTGAAATAGTATTTTTCTTAAAGTACATTCCTTAAGACAGCGTTTCTCAACCTCAGCTACTTTAAGATGTGTGGACTTCAACTCCCAGAATTCCCTAGCCAGCATGGCTGGCTGGGGAATTCTGGGAGTTGAAGTCCACATGTCTTATTTGGCCAAGGTTGAGAAACACTGGGTTACAGTATAGTTTTTATGTAGGGTCCTTGTTAAGGTGTTGAGTTTGTACTGGGAACGTGTGGACTTAGCTTATTGGATGGGAGGAGCCCATGAAAGGTTAATATTTCTCTTTGCGAATTAACCTGCCCTCAGCCAGCTCTGAGCAGACCTCAACTAAATAATTTCAGCTGGAGAAGTCCAATTAAGCCTCTTTGCTCCATCATTTCCACCTTGAGGTTGATTTTGTAGAAAACCCGCTTTCCTGTCTGTTTTATTACTGGGTTTCTCGTTTATTTGATCTATGGGTCTTTATACCTGTCAGCTTGCAGAGTGTGGGCTGATATATTGTTTAATTAGCTTCCTTTACTAACCCCTTAAGCATGTGGTCCACTTTAATATAGCTTTTGAGTCTTCCCACCCACCCAATAAATTCCATGAATGAGATTCAGCCCATTCTCCAATGCTGGGCTGTGGGACACCCTGGCCTGTCTCAGAGCATGCAAAGTTTTAATCACCCCTTGCATGCCTTCAGAAGTTGCTTTAAAAAGTCCAAACACTTTGTTTTTAATGTTTGCTTTTTTCAGTTGACCAGCTGCCTGAAAGGCCTCCAAAGCAGCCCTAATAGTTTTTTGCAATTTGTTAGTCATTCCTAAGGGAGAAGGACTGGGAGAAATGCAAGTTATTCCCAGAAGTTTGAGCAGGTAAGCCTCTTGGTCAGAATCCACAGAACCGCTTCCATGTTTCTGTGGTAATGCTGCCTTCCCAATTAAAAAATAAAAGAATTGGCAGGTTGTTTTTTTTTTAAAGAGAGGCCATATATCTCCACCATGCTGATCTCTTTCAGAGTAAGCAACATTACGGTGGCACAGAAGAGGAATAAGAAATGGTGACTAGATGGGCCCATAGAATTGACATCATGGCTTGGTCAACTGAGGTGTCACCTGATACAAAGGGGAGATGTGGATGTTACACTACCCCTGTGCTTCTGCAAAATGGTGGTGTGCCTTAGCTGTACCCCTTCTCACACACCACAGTCTCTGATAACTGTAAGGACAGTACTAGTTCCAGTTCAGACATCACTACTGGGGAAAGATTTAGGCTGTTAAATAAGATGTTCTACGGTGTTCAAGTCTTGTCCCCCATTCTGTTTAACATCTCCATGACACCACTGGGGGAAGTTACACTGAGTTTTAGAGTGGGGTGTTATCAGTAGTGGATGACCCCTCAGTTCTTTTGGTAAGTTATATCCTTATCATGCAACTGATGCCTAAATTCAGTAAGGAGCTGGATAAGGGACAAGAAAGGTGCTTTGGACTGAATTTGGAGACTGCGGTTTAGCCTGTTTCTTCATGGGACTGCATTTCTCCTGAAAGGCCAAGGGTACAATCTAGGGGTGCTTCATGACCTTCAGTTGTCACTGGATTTGAAAATGACAGCTGTGGTGTGGAGTGTTTGATTGATTATGTGCAATCAAGTCATTTTCAGCTCCCAGCAACCACATAGATTTTCTCCATGATGATTTGTCCCTAGCCTGGTCCTTCAGGTCTCCCAACGGTGCACTCATTGCCACTGTAACTGAGTCCCTCCACCTTGCTGCTGGTTGTCCTCTTCTTCTCTTTCCTTCCACCTTTCCCAGCATCAGAACTTTCACCAGAGAGCTGGGCCTTCACATAATGTGTCCGAAGTAGGATAATTTGAGCCTGGTCATTTGTGCCTTGAGCGACAACTCTGGGTTGATTTCTTCAATGATCTATTGATTTGTTATCTTGGCTGTCCACAGTATTCTCAGGAGTCTTCTCCAACAGCAAAGTTCAAAAGGGTCAGTTCTCTTCCTATCTTGCTTCTTCAAAATCCAACTTTCACTTCCATAGATGTCACAGGGAATATCATGGCTTACACAATTCAGATCTTTGTAAGTATAGACACATCACAGCATCTGAATATCTTTTCCAAGGCCTTCATGGCTGCTCTACCAAGTGCTTGTCTGCGACACATTTCTTGATGGCTTGTTCTTTTACTCTTGATGGTTGATCCTAAAAGGCAGAAGGTGTCCACCACTTCAATATCTTCATCATCAGTTCTAAGCCTGGTTGTTCTACCTGTTGTCATTAGTTTGGTCTTCTTTATATTTAATTTTAGTCCCATTCTTTCATTGTGCTGTTTGACTTTTATTACTACAGCTTGCAGATCCTTTACATTTTTGGCCATCAGGGCCATGTCATCAGCATAGCTCAGGTTATTGATGATTCTTCCTCCACCAGCTGCATACATTCCTGAGCCACTTGGATTTGGCAATGGTTATTCACACCTTGGTTATATCCCATTTTGACAATTGCAGTGCGCTCAACATGAGTCTACTTCAAAAACATCTGAAAATAAAAATGGTTGCAAAATGGTACGACCACTGTAAAGGAATGGGGATCATATGGTGCCTTGCTGAAAGATCTGCACTGATTGCCAACTACTTACCAGACATTACTTTTAAGTGTTGATATTAATAGTTAAATCCTTAAACAACTTAGAGCTGGCTGTTTAATGGAATGACTACCCCATTATAAATTCGTCTGACTGTTAAGATTTGAATGAGAGGCATTTAAAGATTCCTTTACTATGAGAACCTTGTCTTTCGAGCATGCATAGACTGTCTTGCTCCAAGCTACAGAATGCAATCTGTAAAGCTGCAGCTTTTTTGCTAGGTTTTGCTAATTGATTTTACTGTTCATTTTAGTATTGAAGTTATTTACACTGTTCACTTTTTAGATCCTGTACTCGGTTTTGCCTTTGAAATCTTGTTAGGACTCACTGGAGTAGAACGGCTGGCCGTAAACCAAATAAGAATAAATAGTGATACTAAGAATGAGAAGAAAAGGGCTTCAGATGTGCTCAGAATAAAGACTAAAGAGAAGAGAAACATAGACAGCTGCTGAGTGAAGAAGGCAAAATGCGAATGGATAACAAAGAAACTACTTGTTTTTTCTTTCGGCTGAGTTTTCTATAACGTGCAGATGTTCCAAGGCACCAGGGAGTCCATGGTGACGTCCTTTCGGTTCTTCAGTCCTGCCTAGTTTCAGTTTATTCAGATTTTTTTTAATATGAAAGAATAAGAACTGGGAAGACGTCATGCTGCAACATAAAATATCCTATGCGTCTGTCTGAAAATAAAAAGGACGGATAGTTATAGTCCATTGCTTTGTTTAGATATGTGCCAGCTTGTACAGAAAATAAAAGGAAGCTGGATAATTGATAAAGAGTATTCTGAAAGGGAAGAGAGTAAGCTAGGAGCAGCTGCAACACTCTCCTTTAGGTGTAACACCTGGCCAGGTATTAGCCCTGCAAGATAGTCCAAGCAAGAAGCACAACCAGGAGTACTAGCTCGATCTGTATTATAAGGTTACATTAACAGAATCTTGCAAGTCTCAAAGTACCCCTCCCTTCCTTCATTTTTACTCTCCTGAAAACTAGGGAGGGTCCCTTCTGAGATGCTTTCTCCACCCCTCCTCCTTCAGACTCAAATTTTGTTTATCAGACTGTTGTCTAAGTCACTGTTCTTCCTCCTGTCTCCCACGGTCATTCCCTTATACCATTGCACCAGGCCATCTTTGCGCCATTTTGAGTAAATTATGTAAAGTAGGTGTGCTTCAGGTTCCCTCGGTTAAACAGTGTCACTTATCAGGACCTTGGAGGCATGCTGTCAGCCTTCCCAGGTAGGCCAGACAGGAAACATAACCAGATGAGCTAATTCTACTTTATTGTAAGGCTATGTTGATAGAATTTTGCAAGTCTGACAGTATAAATCTCCTGCTGTCTCTTTTTACAGCCTGAGAAGTTAGGGAGGTTCCTTTCTGAGTCTCTTTCTCCTCCTGTTATGCAGCTTTGGGCTATGTCGTCTCTTATCTGACTGTTCCCTAGGCAGCATCTCTTCCCCCATCTCCCAAGGTCATTCCCACATACCATTACACATGCCTTCTCTGTCACAGCACCTGTCCTGTGGAGCAGCATCCCCCAGAGTACCATCTGGCTCCCACCCCAGTGATATTCTGAAGGCATCAAGCACCTGTCTGTTCTCCCAGGCCTTGGGGCAGAGTGGTGGGTGAGCCCTTGTAAGATTTTTTTTAAAGCTTTTCCAGATGCTTATCATCTCCTTTTTATTGTTCTGATTTTTTATTATGTAAAGTGACCGGAGTTGGTTAGAGTCAGGGGTTCTTTAAATCTAGGTAATAAATAAATAAGTAAAATGAATGAAATTCTGCATCAGCCATTTTCTAAAATCACTCGAGCAGCTGTCAAAATTCCAAGTATCCTTCTAGCTCCCCCCGCACCCCCAAGTTTGCTTGCCCTGTCTTAGAGTCCTAAACAGAGATGATCAGCCCAGACCGTTGCCTTTACAAAGAGGAAAGTAAATCTGTATACCCCGTTTTTCTCTGCCTGCTTTTTCCTCTTCTCCGCACCCATCTTGGCATCTCCATGGTGTTGGCAACCTGTGAGGACAGCCTTCAGATGGAATTGAAACCATTTGTCTAGCTGGGAAGAAGAAAGCGGATTTCAAAGCCCTAATGAAATAACCCTGTCTCTGTTGCTCTTTCGAAAAATGGTTGCTTGGGGCCATGAATAAGCTGTTGGAAGGAGGCACAAAAAGGAAAAAAAATAGCGGGAGGGGACGGGCTACTGATCATGACATTCCAAAGCCACAGATCTTGGCTGCTTTTTAACCTTTTGGTTCAGCCTGTTGTTCACTTTGTTGTTGTTCATTCCTGTAGAGCAGTGTTTCTCAATCTCAGCAACTTTAAGATGTGTGGACTTCAACTCCCAGAATTCCCCAGCCAGCATGGGATTCTGGGAGTTCAGGGAATTCTGGGAGTTGAAGTCCATACATCTTAAAGTTGCTGAGGTTGAGAAACACTGCTGTAAAGCAAAGGAGGCATCTGCCCAAAGGGGTAATGACAATCTTACACTAAACCTTTGCTTGCCTTGTGAAAAAGTGGTGTGCCATTTGCACCTTCTCCCAAATCATCCCACAAAGCTTGCTTGGGACAGCAAACATTTGGGATTTTTTTTAAAAAAAACTTTCCTTGATGTCACTGGCTGCTGCTGTGGAGGGTGGGCAGATAGGAGATGTTGGCATTGGGATTTGGGATCATATTCTCTTCAATTCTTTGGGAGGGATGTGATAAACATTGAATTGATTGCACCAGAGGTGTCCATGGAGGGGCATTAAAAATGTCAAGATGGCAGCCACAATCATGGTATCGGTGCCCTGCCCCTTTTTTACCTGTGTTGTGACTGACATAAAAAGGAACAGGATGTTGACTGCATGTTTATGGCCACCGTTGACTTTTTTCACAGCCCGACAGACATCCTTGATTGTACCCCTGAGAAAAATGCCACCAAATTGATGGCTCCCCTTCCTTGGTGGACTCCAAAGGATTGATGACAGGTTCCAAGCATGGTTTCTTGGCAGGAATTGACCATCTGACAACGTCCTTGAAGTTGGGTCAACGTTGAGAGTGTTCCCAAAACTAATAGGCAGCCTTTGAGAGTAATTTCTTTTTTCCCTAGAAAGGACTTCAGGATAGGCAGTCATGTTGGCAGCTATCCAAGTATGTTGGCTTCTGACAACAGTTCTTCATGCGGTTGCTGCTGTTTCAAGAGTGCCAGAGCTGTTGATGACAAGATCGTCCTGGATGCCGGCTGAAGCCCAGAGAACGATTAAAAGGCTGGTCTCCTGCGCGTTCTGCTCAATTTGCTTCATTAATATTTGATGGACCCCTTTAAAAACAAATTGAAGCAACAGCAGTAGAGCTACGGCAGGTTGTTCCTAAGCAACAGGGTCACTCCTTGGGCCTTCCCTCTTCCCAAAGCTTTACTAAGGGTTTGGAAGCAGCTGCTACACCTTGGGATCTGTTGTGTTTGGTTGAAACCTTATTGAAATGCGAAATCTGCCAGCCGTCCCTTCCAAGACTTCTGTTCCGACTCATCTGATACTCATTTTCTGTCCTCCTCGCGCTGTTCCACCGTTTTCTAAAACATATACCGGATGTGCTTTCATCATAGACAATAGATACATATCCACGGACATGCAATCTGTGGCCCTTCTGATGCTGTAGGATGTCAGCTCCCACCAAACCCAGCTATAACATGATCAAGGAGGATGGGAGTTGTAATCCAACCCAGCATCAGCGGGTGGAAGACTGGCTACTTAGTAGCAGCAAGGTAGAAATTAAATTGTATGATGCTTCAGATTCAGTTCCAAAAAAAGAGAAAATGCTTTAGAATGAGGAAAGGGGCCACAAGTACTCATCTGCTTTCCTTTAAAGCAGCTGCATCTTTTTGCAATAACACATGGTATCTGCAGAGGGCAATTACAATATAATATAATATAAATACAGTATAAAGAGGTCCAACATGAAAGAAAAGGAGATCAGGAGGGAAAAGGAAAACAGATTAATTCCACTACTAATTCTTAATGTTCAGTCGTCCTCGCAGTGGTCAAGAATAAAGGATGTGAGCTGTGAAAGAGAAAGGCCAAAAGACTAATGTCTCTGGAGCTGATGCTCTAAGGCTGTTCCTTTTAGACATTTGTTTCTGATATAAAGAGATCAATATTGGCTCTTCTGGACAACAGCACACAAGAAATCACTAATCCAGTCACAGCAACAATGAGTGGAGATGACCTTTCTCTTTTCTGAAGTTTTTTGTGCATTTTTAAATGTGTGTTTTCTTGTCACCCTTCACACAGAAGAATATAGGAGATTTCAGTTCTTGCTGTAAAGAAATAAGAGTTCCACGTTAATGGGGATCTGTGCACTTTGGCTGTCTTGTACCACCTTTTTGTGTAATATCTGTAATCTTATTCTCCATACAATCAAACAATTTCCCTTCGGTCTTCTCAACTTTTTAACCCAAGGAGAACGTTTGAGCTTGCATTGCTACCTCTGCAAATCTTTCTGTCAGTTTTAGCACAGTGTTGCCGGCAATAAACCTCAAAACAATTTTTGGAGAGAAGGCCAGGTTTCAGAACAAGCAATAATTTTGTTTGTAAAGGACAGCAAGTTAGCCAATTTGACTTTGGACTGATCTTAAAGAGGATCCTCTGATGAGTAGTTTTGCAGTTTAAAATAATGTAATTGATGCAGATACTTGCCAACTGGCATGCATTTTAAGAGAGGTGTTTCATCATCCCCTCAAAGAGGAGGGTTACAGTTGGTGGGAAACCTTGTCTCAAAATGCCTTAATTTACAACATCAGAACCAGGGCTGAAGTGTGAGTCCTAATGTTTGCAGGTCATCAGGCTGCTAATCGCTGGAGTAAGATCTTCTAGACAGGAATATTTCTTATTGGAACACTTAGTTGCAAGTATTACTTGTATTTCTTTAAGAAGGCTGACAGCAGCAGGCCTATATGAGGTTGGGTGGGGGGCAATAAAGCAGTCGTAAAACTTTACATTCCATACTTATTAAACAGAGTATAGAGCAGCCTTTCTCAACCTTTTGACCCTGGAGGAACCCTTGAAATATTTTTTAAGCCTCAGGGAACTCCTTGCACATTCAGCCTCAAATGTAGACCAAAAGTTACAAAATTACTATATTCATTTCATGGGTAGGCCTGTATATATGCATTAACCGTGTTCTCAAACTGAAAATAAAGAATGAAACTTACTTCTTTAATGTGAAGCTGCCCAAATTTGAAATAACTTTTTAAATAAATCGTGATCGCCCAGGGAACCCCTAGTGACCTCTCACGGAACCCCAGGGTGCCACAGAACCCTGGTTGAGAAATGCTGGTGTAGAGCATTTATGTAATGGTATGTGGGAATGACCTTGGGAGACAGGAGGAAGAGCTGCAGTCTAGACATCGTTCAGATAAGAGGCAGCTGAGCCCAAGAAGTAATGTGGGCATGGCAAACATATCAGAAGGGACCCTCCCTATTTTCTTGGGCTGTAAAGGTGATGGGGAAGAGATGTACTTTCAGACTGATGTCCAGACAGGAAGCACACCCAGTTGAACTAATTCTACTTTATTGTAAGGTTACATTAACTGAATCTTTCAGTTCTGAAAGTTCATTTCTCCCCTGTCGCCTTTATAGTCCAAGAAACTAGGGAGAGTCCCTTCTGAAACATCTATGTGGAATTTCTCATTGCAGAGATGGGCCACTCGTCCTCAGCCTAGTTTTAAAACATTGGTGCAAATAATCAGAACACGAGGAAGCGTGATATGTTTATTTTCTGGTGGTCCAATTGTGTGGGGAGGGATGGGGCAAGATAGAAGAGGTATCAGTAAGGCAGGAAGTAGTTCATGCAGTTGGGGAGCAACATTGTCTTCTGATTTTTTCTTTTTTTTCTTCCTAACTCTACTCTCCCATAGTTGATCGTTGTGTAGTTGCGAGGAGGGTCCACAGGGTGTGCTAAGAAATGTCAAGATAGTGGCTGCAATGGTATGATCAAAGCGCTGCCTATTTTTTGTGTGCGTCACACGTACAGTATAAGGCAGAGCTTTGATCACACTGTTGCATCTGCATCTTGACTTTTTTGATCATATCCTGTGGTCATCCTTGATGGTTTCTGAACCCTGAAAAGGTTGGTCAAGTGCTACCATGTGCTGAGATCATAAAAAAAAAAACACCTATTATTTTAATTTAAGATACAAGGTATCTAGAGATTAGTTTTACTGTTCCGAGTTTTCTGAGGTTCTTCTCCTATCTCATTACTCAGCAAATGCCAGAATAAGATAGAAATGGGTGCAACAGATGGCAGAAGAGATATTTGTCAACAGTCAGGGAATATAGCTGTGGCCTTCTTTGGCAGATGGATGAATGGTGTCTTTGCATTTTCAAGCAGGTGAAAGGATGGGCTGAAGTGGTCTTTAAGCTTTCTGTGTGTTACATGCCCTCCCTCTGTAGAAAAATGTGTTTTGAAATACTATAGCAAGCTAGCTAATTGGATTTTCAGTCTCATAGTGGATTAAGCTAGATTAAGTCAACAATACATAATCAGGCCACCCCCTTCAGCCCACTTCCCCCAAGCTCTGTAGATCTGTTGGCAGGAGAAATTCATTGCATGTAAAACAATCCTGGGTTCCTTTCCTGGCAATTTTAAGTCCAGACTTCAACAGAAATCCTAAAATATCACTATCCTAAAATGCCAACCTGGAAGAATTGGCATAGGTGACATTGAGTTTAGATGATGGACTGGAAACCACAGAAGAATTATTGTGGTTCCCCCATTACTGCCGATTGAGGCTCCCGTTATTGTGTAATTCAAGCCATTCGCCACACTTGCATCCATAGTAACTGGGTGTCCAGTTACCCAGTGGTGCAACTGGTTGCATTTGAGATGGGTTGGCAGCTCCTCCTGGTCTTCCAAAAGCCACAGGAGGTCATCTGATACAGTATGTGGCATCATCACTGGAAAGACCCATAAAGGTTGAAATCCTGTTACCCTTTGCCCTATTTTGGGGAATTGGGAAGATGGGGAATTAGAATGGGAAATTCTTATCACTGTGGGGACAGTTTGTAGGGCAGAGAAAGCTACCTTTTTGGACTGTTGGCACATTTGAAATTTTGAGAGTATGTCATGGAACCTCTCATAAAATGCTGGTTGTGCAGGATTTCTGCAGCTCCAAAATTGTTTCTGTGATGGTCATACTACCTGGAGGAACCTAAAGAGGGTTTTTGTAGCATCTCCAGAACTACTTGTTATTTATTTCAGAACAAATAGAAACAAATGATGGTTGCAGGCTTACAGCATTGTTCATTTTCTAAACTGAAAGCTTTACTCACACATACGCTTGTACCCAATTTAAAAGCTAGTTGTCCAGGCTAGATCTGAGTTCCAGAAGTACTGGGGCAGGAGACCCACCATGGAAGGTACCAGGTGATGGCTCCAAACTACCACAGTTCCCATTCACTTTTGTATCTTCCATTAAGGCTTGGCCAGTCCTAGACTGGTCCTCTTCTTGTGCCTCCTGGTGGTTTTGTACTGGAAGATTAATGCCTCAGATGGTTCACATGGGAACCACCTCTCATTTTGAGAACCACTTCATGTTTTGAAAAATCATTTTTGTTGGTTTCTTATTCAAACTCTTCATTCTGGTATTCTCCCACCTCTGATATTTTACGTATGCTAGGTTGCACAAGCTGAAATCTTCTTGAAAAAACCCTTCTGTTTGGAGAAGGTCTGATATGCGCCATCTTCCACAGGAGTCCATTTATACCTTCACATAAATGCTTGTGAAGATATGAATACATAGGAACCAAAATCAGTACAGGTAGTCCTTGTATATATGCATTAACAGTGTTCTTTAATTGAAAATAAAGACTGAAACTTACCTCTCTAATGTGAAGTTGCCTGAATTTGAAATAATATTTTAAATAAATCATGATCTCCGAGGGAACCCCTAGTGACCTCTTGCGGAACCCTGGTGGAGAAACCCAAGCACCGAGTCATGTCTGACCCTTTTGGGGGGACGCCGCTTTTGGGACGTTTTCTTGGGAGACTATAGAGCGGGGTGGTTTGCCATTGCCTTCCCCAGTCGTCACCTTCCCAGCAAGCCGGGTACTCATTTTACCAACCTCGGAAGGATGGCAGGCTGAGTCAACCTGAGCCAGCTACCCGAGAATCCAGCTTCCGCTGGGATTGAACTCGGGTTGTGGGGAGAGTTTTGGTTGCAATACTGCCACCTACCACTCTGCGCCACACGGGGCTTGAATTTATAGCATGCTGGCCCAATTTTACTGGCCCAATTTTTAATTTAATTTATTTATTTAGAAATTTTATATTTTATCTCACAGAACGTGGCTCTGCACAGCTTAGAAGCAAAACAACAGTCAAAACCATGTCACGATATAACAAAACTCAGACATAAATAACAACAGAAATAAAAACATTAAAACATAAAGGAATAAACTTAAAAGAACCCCAAGATAGCAGGAGAACAACCATCATTTAGCCTCATTCAACCACTTTGCAGGCTCGCCATGGGATCCCTGGGGTTGATGGAGGAACCACGTTTTCAAGGCCAGAAATGTGCCAGAAGTGACAGGTGCTTCCCTGTTAGCAAGGCAATGCTGCATGTACAGAGCTGCAAGTAAGTAACCTAGACTCTACCTTCTCTATTTTACTAAAAAAAATTATGTAAAAAAGCCCTGCTGTTTAATTCTGAATAAGAGGCAACGAAAGAGGTTCCTTGCTGAGGCACGTGGGAATGGATAAGGTTACCAGACACAATTGTGAACACGTTGCAAATGACTTTGAGGCACTACATGGAACGGTGAAGGACATGGGGGCACAGATAAAGTTTTTGACAGTCTTCCTTGGTTGAAGATCATGACTTAGGGAACCAGAGAAAAAAATTGCTGGAAGAGTATGATTGTGGGGATGAAGTTATTAGGCTTGGTAATAATTAATATTAATATTATTAAATATAATAATAATTAAGGGAATTATTAGGCTTAATCATTCTACAAGTTGAGAACAATGACTTTCATTTGGATGTATGCATCAGATCTAAATGCCTATGAATTCTCCTGGAGAACTTCAGAATATCACTTCTTGGTTGCAGGCATTTTCTAAGGCAACACAATCTTTTCTCCCTCCCTTTTCCATCTCACTGAACTCTAGAGCTTAATGAGAGCTGCCTGAGATAGATAGATAGATAGATAGATAGATAGATAGATAGATAGATAGATAGATAAGATATTTCAGAGCTAGCCCTTGTGCGGACTATGGTTTTGTCAATATTTATCGACTGCAGTTTACCACTAACCATCTGCTGTAAACATTGCCCCATTAAGTTTTCATTCTACTTCTTTGATTAAAGTTAGTACGGACGGAGCTGGTTATTAAAAACAAAAAAACGGTCCTGTCATTTGGCGAGGTGAGGATGTCTTCAGGCAACAGATGTCAGTGAGGGACAGAGTATTGATGGACAGTACTTATGGAAAGAGGTGTCTTCTGTTCATCAAGTGGAAGGAGAGGGCACCATCTAGTCCTTCGCGTTCTGAGACTGCAAATAGCGTTTGTTTGTTTATTTGTTTACTAAACAAATATATATGCTGCCCATCTACCAGAAGAAACACTGGGCAAATAACAAGAATAAAAACACAATATAATTAGAACAAAAAGCCCACATATCTTCAAGTTGCCAGGGTTGGGAAACACTGGTCTACTGTAGTATATTTTATATAGGGTAATTTTATAAGGGTTCTGGTTTCATCTTGATTTTATCCGTTTTCTCTCTATTTGGGATTAGTTTGCGTATTATATATTCTTATATCATTTACTTTATTATTTTGATTCTTAGTACCAACTGTGGCAGTTTTGACTATACCCTGATTAGTTTTGTACATTTTCCCCTCTTTGTCATGTGATTGAAAAACAAAGTTTTATATTGTATTGATCTATGTAGGTCTTTGGCCATAATGAATTTCAGTTTCAAGTCATGGCTTAGTGTCGTGCATGTGATTCATGAGACCTGCCTAGAAATAGGTTGATGGATGCCAAGTAGCATTTGACATCCTAGGACAGCTGCAAGACGCTACCCTCTGGTAGGTAGGTGCCCATAGCTTAAGTATCCCTCTGTGATTTCAGACATTTGGGGACATTAAAATGGTCGCTTCAAGAGGTCTTCATCATAGGAAGGGGCCTACCACTTGGCTCTCACAAAGCTGGAGCAGCCCTGAGGATGATCTTAATTAGGAGAAAGCTTGAACTGAGGTCTGTGAACTGGGGAGAGAAGAAAAACAGGGTTCTGTGTTATTTCCATCAAAGACACTGACTGAACCTCTCTTCCAATCCTGACATCAGAGGGAACTCTAAACAACCATCTTGGCTTGAGGATATGAGAGAAGAAGCAGATTAAGTTTGAATTCACAAAGCCAAAGAGAAAGAAAGAGAGAGAAAAGAAAAGAACAGAACAGAGAATACAGGTAGTCCTTGCTTAACCATTCGTTTAGTGATGGTTCAAACAAAACTGACTTAAGACCGACCCTCACACTTAGAACCGTTGCAGCATCCCCATGGTCATGTGATCACAATTTGGGTGCTTGGCAACCAGTTCGCATTTATGACTGTCACAGCATCACATGATCATGTGATCGCCATTTTTGACCTTCCCGGACACCTTCTGGCAAGCAAAATCAATGGGGAACCATGTGATTTGCTTAACGACCACATGGTTCGCTTAATGCCTGCAGTGATTTGCTTAATGATTGCTGCAGAAAAGGTAAAATTAGGTCAGATTCGCTTAATACTGCTTCGCTTAGCAACTGAAATTCCGATCCCAATTGTGGTCATTAAGCAAGGACTACCTAATGCAGTGCAAAGTGGTTATAGACAGAAGCGTTAGATATATTTCCATCCGCCTGAGAAAGTGAAGCAACTATCATTGTTGAGGCTTTTTCTTTTTTTCTGAGCTCCAGTCCCCATCTTCAGTATGTGAGCAAGAGGGCAGGGACTCTTCAGTTCCTGAATTTGTGCAAAATTTGGGGGAATCTTCTGGGCCATGCAGCACAGTATAAAATGTTTCACTCTGAATAAACATATGCGCTTTCTTTTTCTTTTTTAATTACCTCTTTTATTGCTTACTACTTTGGTAATTAAGAGGAGCATGCCTAATTTGGTTGGGCTTTATATTAACATGAAATAATATAACAATACAAGATCAGCCTAGCTAGATTAGACCACAGAATGATCTAGGCCTACGTCCTCTTTTGAATGACAGCCAGAGAGAGGTTTTCATCAGGGCTTAAAGGCGGAGGCCAGATTTTTCCCCATGGTGTGTTTCTGAGATATACTGTCTTGGAAGGAGACAGATTTTCTGCCTTTTTTAAAGCAAAAAAGAAAACCTATCTTTCCTCATTGATCATGGTTCTTCTGTTCCATTTTTTTTTTAAGCTGCAAAAAGCCAGTTTCTTTGCCTAGAAATTTCTTGCTGTAATTGACAGGCCAGACGCAGACCTCTGTGGTTACATCAGTCTGGAAAAGATGCAATCTGTTTTATAACATTGCTTTCAGGAAGGGCAGAGAAGTTTGCATGTTCGACCCGGGAGGAGACCGTCTGTAAGATTTCCGTGCCCTCTGCTGCGCTTCTCTTTCTGCTTTTGCATCAAAAAAAAATGTAATCACAGATCAACCAAAGTTGTTCATGGATGAAATTCTCTGTGGGTGTTAAGTACAAAGAGAGCCATTCAGTTGGTAGCTACAGAATTTAATGCGTGGGCATACTGTACTCTGAAGTGGCAAGATCATAAAGATCATCAAGGAGAAGGAGCTAAATTCAGCCATCGGTAATTTAACAAATGAATTATATGTCAAATGTCCTTATCGACACCGCAGAGTCACAAACATTTCTCATTTCTGGTAATCTAAAGTGGTGATTCATAAGCTTTCTTGTTTCCGAGAGCTCATTTTACATGATCTGGACTGTGCTGGCATAATTGATGCCACAAATTCCCAGAGAGATTGATGCATGGCTGTTACGTTCAAAGGCTGGCACAGTTGGAATAACATTTTGAATTTAGACTAAGCTTCCTTGCTCGCTATAGAATTCAACGCTATAGGTCCTTCCTTGTATACAGCTGCAGACACCCTGGCTATGTTAGCACAATAAACTCAACCAGGTCAATTAAAGAATGGATACATTTGCATTTACACAAAGGCAGTTTGGTGAGTGTTAACGTGGGTTAGGTTTTTAATGGTTTGCTATGCCGTGTGAATCCGGCCCATTTGCTTAATTTGTGGTTCAGTGGGTTGCACCAACCCAAAAGTTGACGCAGAGACCAGGTGATGCATACTATCTGAATACAGCCAGCGTATTTTCTTGTCTCGAAAGGCTGGTAGATTCTGAAGTTCTGCCGTCTTCATCTGAAGTTCCTACCTTGTCTCAAAAGTTTCCAGAGATTTGTACCCCCCACACCCTTGAGATATTCTTTCCCCGCTGGCAATATCTAGGACTATCAGCTGCAGCTCAGTCAAGTTACACCTGTTCCCCCTCATCAAGCGTACGTTCGTTAGCTTTGCATCTCAGGACAGTTGTCAAGTGTCTTTATTTCTGCAGCAAAACTCCTCTCTCTCTAGGTGACGTCTTTCTGTTCTCCTGTATTTCTTTTCACTGATTCCCTTGCTGGCCATATTCCTGACAAAGTTCCACAAGAACTCAAGTCAACACCGTCCTTGTTATCTAAGGTGGCCTCGCCAGTCATGGTCTGCTCTGCTGGTGCAAGTGGCTCATTGAGATTAATTCCACTCCCAACCTGCGAGCCATTTATCAGGGCAGATCTGTCACCCAGACTCTCATCCATCCTCCTCACTGCTTGGTGGTGCTCCTTTCAGCTTGTTGTGTGGAGAACAACATGCCTTATGTTGAATCCCGCCTTTTCTCATTTTTCACAGAGACAAAGTAATCCTTCACCTAGATATCTTGTTTTCCCCAAAGGCATTCTTTGCCTTCCGTTTAAGACGAGACGTTATACCTGCTAACATTTTCCTAATCTTTCAATGCTGACTTGGAGATAGTTCATAGCCTCAATGTTGGAAGAGCACTTGCTTTCTGTTTCAACTGGAGGGCATCATTTCAAATGGACCAGTGTCTGTTTTGGACCTCTGAAGGCCCAGCCAAAGAGTTGGGTCTTTGCCCTCAGTGTTTTTCCAAGTAGATAGCTGTAGGGCTCAACTTTGTTATGAACTAACTAGGCAATCATGCCCTCTCCAGATCCACAGACATTCTGTATGAACTACAGCTACATCTGTAGCCAGACTAAGCAGGATCTCCCTATTAGAATTATGGGTCCAACCTTATACTTTTATCAAACATTATTCATTTGGAATTCTACTCTTAAAGGGATATGGTCCTTGGAAAACCAGTTCTTTCTTTGGTCACCCAGTGAGCTCCAGATCCTTGCTACTGATCTAGTGAGTAATTTATAGAGACCATGAGGAAGAACTGGCTACTTACAGTACCATTCCTACAAACCTTCTTCCTACCCCACTTCGTGCTGAATAATCTTAACATTTGAGATCATCTGTGTTGGTCTCAGGAGCTGAAGGAATTTGGTGGGAGCTGTGCTTTGCTGACCCACAGGGCAGGGCTTCTGTCAAAAATTCTATAAACTTTAGTTTCCAAATGGCTTCTGCACAAGTGTGTCATCCTGATTATGAACTCATTAATGAACTTAAGTTGTAGATAAACAACCGGGCTTTATTGAAAAGCTATAATTGACTGTGGTCATACAACATGATAAGCCTTAAATTTATGGTTTACGAACCAGAATGGTTGGATTCATATTAAGCAAAAACCAAATTAGAGATGACTTCATGTGATGTGTAATTTAGTCTCTGTGTTCCTCATCTGCAGATTAGGAATATTATGGTAATTAGTTGCTGTGAGAATTTTGGATGTGACCAAGCTTTCCAAGGCTCATCAAGTTCATAAAGTATTTTTTATCTTTATTGGCATTCTGGGAAATAAAGTATGCTTCCAGATGCATCTTTATACATATTGCAAGGGTCTGTGAGGCTCTGCATAGGACAGCGGAAGAAACTCTCTGGGGCAAGTGATTCCTTGGATTAACTCTTTGATTCTGTGCCATTTTAGAGATCTTTGTTTGCATCCCTGATATTTGCTAACCTAGAGGCATGTATGTATGTATGTGTTACATTTATATCCTGCCTTTTGTGTAGGAGCTTCCTTTTTTTCACTTGTATTCACAGGTCTTAAGATATGTAATGGGAAAATGGCTCCATCTTTACAGCTGCCCTTTTGCCCCCGGATCTTGTCTCTTGTTTGTTTAGTGATTAGATGTGTGTCCTGCTTTCATCCAAGGACATAAGGCAGTGTTCATAATGCTCTCTCTTCCTATGTTTACTCATCATAGCAAGCCTATGTGGTAGGTTGGGCTGAGAGGGAAGGACTGGCTCAAGTCATCCAAAGTGTTTCTGTGGACCGGACCTAGTTCTCCCCACTGCTGCTCCAACAGCTTCACCACTACACCATGCTGGCTCTTAGATTGAAACTTAGACTTGGCCTAAACTCACCCAATGAGCTTCTATGGCAGGAGAAGGACTAGAACCTGGGTCTCCCTGTTTCTAACCCAACATTTTAACTACTATAGTACCCTGGCTTTTTTCCTTTCTGCCATTATTCTGCATCCAACTCCATTAGTGGACCATTACTAGTCCTCGACTTAACGATCACAATTGGGATGGGAACTCCCATCACTAAGTGAGGTGGTTGTTAAGTAAGTTGCACCCGATTGTACCACCTTTTTTGCCATGGTCGTTAAGCAAATCTGGCTTCCCTCACTGACTTTGCTTGTTGGAAACTGGCTGGGAAAGTTGCAAATGGCAATCATGTGACCCCGGGATGCTGCAACTGTTGTAAATACATGCCGGTTGCCAAGCGCCTGAATTTTGATCGTGTGACTGCAGGGATGCTGCAACAGTCATAAGTTTGAGGACTGGTCATAAGTCACTTTTTCCAGTGCTGTCATAACTTTGAACGGTTGCTAAATGAATGGTTGTAAGTCGAAGACTACCTGTACATTCTAGCGAACAAGTACCATATTTCACGGAGCTGAAACATCTGTCTGCACTTGATCTAAGATATCTGTGCACAGTGAAAATTAAGTATTAGCTAAACTGAGAGTACACTTTCAGTGATTATTTCCCTAACATGGTATCTGGAGGGCGAAGAGTATGTCTGCTGACACATTCCTTGGTGCTCATTAAGCTTCCCCATTGCCTAATTTTAATTCTTCAGGTATTTTTTAAATTTGAAAAATGAATGGGAAGCTACCAAAGCACCAGCCTCAAGCACAACCTGCATTTCTAGCTATGCCTGTGGGCCTACACAGCTAGAAAATAAAGTGATGGGTGGCTACAGTCTTGATGGCCTTCGGTTGTATAGATATTTTGTAATTGAAAACATTTTTGTTCATAACATAATCCAATATTCCCAAAGGGCCCACTGACCCAAAATAGTTGAGGACCCTGTTTTGGAGCCTGCTATACTTGTACTTATTTTAAGACAGTAATCTGTGTTTTTACTGCAAGAGACCAAAACAGTATTGCTCACCGGCCCTGTATTCTGTTCTTTCTCCCAGGGGTGGTAGAAATTTGCCTTCTCCACATGCTCAAGCGTCGGGCATCTGGCTTCTTGCGGACTGACAAGATCGCTGCCCTTTTCACCAAGGTTGGCAAGACGTATGACGTGGCCAGTGAGGTGTGCAGAAAAGTGCAGGAGTTGCTGCAACGGGCTGAAGACAGGTGAGGGTGACATTCATTCTCTTTGTGTTTCCCAGGGGTCAGCCAGATGCCTCTGGGCTGCTCACAATCAGGCGGAGAAGCATCCCACTTTTGGGTAGCAGGAGTGGAAGAGACAGAGTGGAAGAGAGCGTCCTGCACTCTGCAGCTACCATGATTATTTTTAACAATATCCTGGAAGAAGATTCCAGGATCAGAACATCATTGATAGTAGCCCCCATGCTTCTTCGGTATCATCCAGTCCCCAGCCTCTTCTTCACAGTGCCCTAGAATCTAACTAAGTGAGATCTGAGAAATGAGAAGGTTGTTCCCGTAGCATTGTTGAGATAAGTCTTTCAGGTTGTATATGACCCTTGGGAGAAGCACTGTAGGGGAAAATCATCTGAGCGCTATTGACCCAATATAATGCTGCCCAGTTGATTTCCTTTCCTGCTGTGTCTCGTAAGGCTCATGGTGGGCCTCCATCTTTGAGCTAATCTTCTCTCTATATCTTCCAGAGACTTAGACTCAACCTTGGACCAAAGTAGATCTCTAATACATTCAGTCCAAATTGGTACTTGAGTCTCTCTGACAAAAATAATGCAGTAGATTAGCAGATTACTTGTGGTGCCCTCTAGATGTGTTGCATACCACTTCCCATAAGCTGCTTGCAGAGCAGAGAAATTGAAGAGGAAGGGATTGCAAGAGAGTAAGCTGTTTGCTCTTCTACACATTGAAAGCAATGCGATCGCACTGGCAGTGGGGAAAGGGTCAGGCAAAGGAGAGATTGCCTATAGAAATTGCTTGCTTTTTTTCTGACCCCCGCACCTTGCAGAGCAGAGAGATTGGAGACAAAGGGATTTCAAGAGAGTAACCTATTTGCATAGCGTGCCTGCAGCTCCCAGCCCCAGGCTGTGGTGTGATCGCATTGCTTTCAATGTGTCCAAGACAGTAAGCAGGCATGTGAGCATTCCAAAGGGCAGGGGAGTGGTTAGGAGGCAAACAAAAGCCAAATATGTGAAGCTGAGTAGTCTTGTCTCTTTCCAGCCAGAAAGTACAGTTGCAAGTACATGATTTCCCACTTAGCGACAACTTCGCTTAGTGGCAGAATTGCCAGTCCCAATTAGGGTTGTTAAGTGAGGACTAACTGTAGACCTCTCTGGTATAGAAGATGGAGAGCTACCATCATGAGAACATAAGCAGTGCTCTACTGGATCAGACCCCTGGTCCATCTAGTCCAGCAGTCTGTTCTCCCATTGGCCAGCTAACTGCAGGAAGCCTATTACTCTCACAGTAGATGGCCTTCAAAGGCAGTCCCACTGCCATCAAGTTAATAGCCATTGATCCCCATGACTTCCATGAATTGGTCCAACTCTGTTTTGAAGCCAGCCAGGCTGGTAGCCAGCACCACATCTCACAGAAGTGAATTCAAATCAGTTGAAGGAGGAAAGTCTCAGGCTAGGTCAGCCTTCTCCAACTTGGTGCCAGCAGGCGCATTGGGATTCCAACTGCCAGCATTCACCACCAGCCCAAGGTCAACTCCTGGTGATTTCTGGACATGTCTATACAGCTTCCTTGGGATAATCATGATTTTCTTTTGCCTTCCTCCTGGATGCTCTTTTGACTTATCGTCTGAGATTTTTTGGGGTCTCCCATCCAAGTACTGACTAGATCTGTCTCTGCTTAGCTTTTGGGGATCCACCAAAGCTGACTAGGGGCTACTGGCTGAAAGGGTTGAATTGCTCCTCACCTCTAATAGAAGGCTATAGCTCAGGAGAAGAGCCCTTGCTGTGTATCAAAGCCCCAGGTTGAATTCCCTGAAACTCCAGGTTAGGTTGGGAAGACTGTCTTCCACTTAAAACCTCATAGAATCTCTGCCACTTGGGACCCAACATCTGCTAGTTTCAGGCCTACCCTGTGCCTTATGTTGCTCACGGGAGTCCATGCTCCAAAAGCAGCTGGGCCAGAACTTGTTCGGGAGGAGAGTTGCCCCATTTTGTCCCTCAATCCCATCAAGCTCCAAAAATGCAAAAAAAAAGATCCATACTTTTTGCACTTCTGGTGTTGATAATGTGAGTTAGGTGATAAAGTATAAAGTAACTTCCTTTTTTCCTGACTTGCCCCAAATCAGAAAGGACACTGATCTCTTTGGAAATGGTGGGATGGTGTTCTCCTGGAAGTTTTTTCCCAATCTCCTCAATTTAGCAAGAAATCCCCTTGGGATCGTGTTGTCCTTACTTCCCCTATGTCTATTAAGCTGAGATCCCAAGTTATATCTGTGCAGATCCTTCGCCCATTCCCAAAAATAGCTTCAAAAGAAAATATGTCCATTTCTTCTTTTCCTTTGCAGATCATCCGTAAGAAACGGGGAGAATATAGGCAGGTGGTTCGGCTTTCTGACTGTGTTTCCATCTCTGTTCAGGTCACTAGTTTATATTAAGTGAGAATCCGATGTACTAGAGAAAATAAGATCCTTTTTTTTTTCCTTTTCACTGCAGACTGGGAAATTCTAAGAGGGAGAAAAGGAATTTCCAGCTGTTTCTTTCTTGCCTCTCTCCCCAGTTTGCCATTTTCAACTAGCTTGTCCATGGCAGTTTGGTGGCCAGGAAGCACTTTGTGGGAAAATGTGGATTTTTTTTCCCCTTAGTGACATTTCAGAATTTAAGCAGCCAGTCAAGTTGGCTGTGAAATGAATTGGGTGAACGGACAAGCTGTTTCACTGCCTTGCACTGCAACCCCCAGTTCAAAGTGCTAAGAGGCAAAGTAGTTTCTTTAGCTGCTCTGAAAAGCCACTTCCCTCTTAAACTTGTTTTTCCACCACTTTGTGGCTGGATTTTACAGTGGTGCTGCCAGGGCAAATAAATAAGTAAACCGCACATGAGGATAGCAGCTGCCAAGGATGGAGAGGGATCATGATGAAGAGAGAGGAAATAAAACATTTATTTAAGCTACCCCACCTGGCAGGTTTTCTTCTGGAGCTACTGTTGCAGCTTCTTCTTATGCATGTTGCAGATTATGCGTAGGAGAATTGCATATTTTCTTGTGTATCTTTAATGTAAAAAAAAAAATTAACCTCCTTGGTTTTTGATTTAGTGCATGCAACCAAGCAGCAAAAACGCCTTTGAGAAGGTGTGAAAGTATGCATATTTCTTGCTACTAGGCCTAAGTTGTTCAATGTTTTTTTTTTATCCAGCATCATGAAGGACTAGAAACTTGTGTGTGCTTTTAACCCCCAGAAGAAAACAGAGACTGAAGTCAGTGCTTATAGCCAGCGTGGCATTCACACACGGCTTGCTTGTGGGGGAATACTACCAGCCAGCTGAAATCGTGCTGAATTGTCATCAAATGCTTTATAGTTTGAAGAGGCTTCTTAATGCCGATTTCAGACACGCATGCCCCTTCCTCTCTCCCAATTGAGTCTGTTTTGCGCTGGCTAGTTCTCATAAGCAGCCCCTTTGTCCTTTCCCATCATGATATTAAAACCTTTGAATCATCCCAGAAGCTTTAATGTGTCCAAATGCTCCCCAGCCTACAGGGAAAAAAAAAAAAAAACAGCACAGAGCTTCGTCAGCTATTGCTTCGGCTCAAATGAAGCCACCTTTGTTGACCAAGCAAAGGGGGTTGACTGTACAGGGATGAAGCCCGCTCAGAGGAGTTTATCTGGTGGATGTGATATTATTCCAGGGTTTTTAAAAAGGCTGCATCTGCAGCAGCACTGCACCGTGGCAAGTGCAGAGCTGGAAAGCCACATTGCCCCTTTTTGAATCCACAGTGACGGAAGAGGCACTCAGAATGGTACCGGTAGCAGAATGCAGTTGCAGAACATCAACTCCACATAGAAAAAAAATCACAAATTCAAGCGTTGCCCACGTCTGCCTGTCTCTCTCAGTCTTGTGGAGTCCTTGGTGCTCTCTGAGCCCGGCTGTTTTCTTGCAGACGTTTCACTGCCAGACTAGGCAGCATCTTCAGTGGCTTCAGGGCACTGAAGAGGTTGCCTAGTCTGGCAGTGAAACGTCTGCAAGAAAACAACGGGGCTCAGAGAGCAGCAAAGACTCCACAGTTCAACCCTGAATTACAGATATTCTCTTCGATTGGTCTCTCAGTCTTCCCCAGCTGTAGAGCCCTTCAAATGCACGGACTTTGACTTCCAGGATCAATGGCCCTCTTGGCTTGGAAATTTTGAGCAGTTGAAGTCCAACACATTAGGATTAGCCAAGATGGGAAAGGTTAGACAGATCTTCTGATATCTGCTCTTCTAAAAGTTGGTTGCTAGCAAATCTTAAGTGGTAGAAGGCAGATAGGAATATTTTTTGAAGTGCAGCACTCTTCAACTTAAGATACATCCCATATTTTTTGCTTTTTATTAGGTTTTTTTGGTAGGAGGCAAAGTCTGTTTTTGAAGAAGTTGAACCTGAGCACAAGACTTGCCCAAACAATATGCTCATTCTGGGACTGATCTAAGGCATGAAGAGTAAATAGTAGCAAGTATAATTGTGGGGCAGCTAGATCTGGGTTGCAAAAATCCAAAAGATTGCTAGGTTTGCAAAGCATTGGAATTTTCTGCATCACTTTGCTGCCATCCAGTGCAGCCCAGATCTGTTAGCCCTAAGAAATGCTGGGGCTTCTTTGAAATTCTGAAAAGCCTTGTTTCTTCTCAGTTTATCCAGCATCAGTGTAATTTTTTTCTCCGATGCTTTTAATCACTCGATTGCCAAGAGTAGGTGGGAAAACTGAGAATACTGAAATCACTCTGATTCACTTTTCTGCCTTAATTGAAAAGTATACCCCCCCTTGAATTCACTAAATACTGAGTGGGACTTCCTCCCTGTGTGAGGCCCATGGCAACTGCCCCTATTGATCCCCTACAGAAAAGATCCTGTTCAAAAGCACATTATATCGAGCATTGATATACTAGAACTGGCTTCAAAGTTACATGGAGAATGAGTGCCAAGTCCTATATTTTCTTCCAAGAGCCAAGATTTTCTTTGGCTCTGTATGCACAGCCCACTTGACTGAGTTTGGGTGGAGTGGGGTTGTTTCAAGGATAAACTCACCCCCCCCCCATCAGCTGTGTCAGCTAAACAGAAATAAGTGGATTAACTTGCATGCAACTACTAGAACAGTGACAGAATTCTACAGCAGGCTGAGAAGTTTCTAGGAACTCAATCTCTATACATTTTACCCTTCACACACCCCAAATCTGAGGCCGTACAGGGGATGGGATGGGATGGATAACATTTATACCCATTGCCTCAATCCAGCTATGCTCTAGGCCAGTGTTTCTCAACCTTGGTAACTTGAAGATGTGTGGACTTCAACTCCCAGGATTCCCCAGCCTGCCATGCTGGCTGGGGGATTCTGGGAGTTGAAGTCCACACATCTTCAAATTGCTAAGGTCGAGAAATACTGCTCTAGGCAGTTAAAAAACGTACCATGGGAAAAATAAAACAAAATAAAATAAATAGACAATGGCAGCACTGCAACCTGCTTTGCGGTGGCTGAGACAGGGGGCATCAGTGTTTGTGCTCTGCCAGTATTTGCGGATAAAGGTTTATGTCTTGCAAATACAACCTTTGAGTGTGGACTCTACTTTTTTTTCCCCCCACAGAAAGTACCAGCCAGCTGGCCAAGAATCCCTTAAGAGGCAAGCTTCAACCACAAACAAAACCCCTTCTTTGTCCCCACAAGCCATCAAGCACATTTGGGTGCGCACTGCCCTGATCGAGAGGGTGCTTGATAAAATTGTGCAGTACATTGTGGATAACAATAGGTAAGAAGGGTGCCAACGTTTGGGTTTTTTGTTTGCTTTGTTTAAAGGGCTTTTGCATGGATTAGGAAACTTCTTGCCTACCCTTGTCTGATTTTAATGCAGTGATAGCTCAGGGGTTGAATTTAACAGCAGTAATTCCCACATCCCAGAAAGGAATGGATAAGAATGGTTGAAAGGAATGGAAAGATTATCTGAGCTGTTTTCACTAAACATAAATCAGCAGCTGGCAATAATTTCAGGATATGGTTGCCCTAACCTTTTAAAGAATTCCTGAACTCTCATTAACTTTTTAGAGATTTCGCTTCCGAGATCTCAAGCAGGCACATTCACATCTCATGCAGTGTCTGTCAGAATGGTATGTACGGTCCACCTTTCAGAACAGAGTTATGGATGTTATGTTAGGCCATGTCCCTGTGTATAGAGTTTTTACATGACTTCCCTCCTGCCTTCAGGGAGTGTGAGATGGGGTGTGGGGAGTTTCTCTATTTTTACATACAGGTAATCCTTGACTTAGGACCACAATTAGGACTGGAACTTCCATTGCTAAGCAAGGTAGTGTTAAGTGAGTCATACTCAACTTTACAACCTTTTTTGCTGTGGTCGTTAAGCGAATCAGGCTTCCCCCATTGACTTTGCTTGTCAGAAACTGGCTAGGAAGGTTGCAAATGGCAATCACGATACCCAAGAACACTGCAACCATCGTAAGTGCGAGCTCGTTGCCAAGCGCCTGAATTTTGATCACATGACTGCAGGGATGCTGTGATGGTTGTAAGTGCAAGGACTGGTCATAAGTCACTTTTTCCAGCATTGTCGTAACTTCAAAGAGTTGCTAAACGAATGGTCGTAAGTTGAGGACTACCTGTAGTGTATGTCCTGTGTGGTATTACTTATATTGACCACCAGGAGGCATACGTGACTAGTTTCATCCTATATTGGGACTCATCAGACATACATAGCCAAGACCTTTTTATGGGATTCAAACCATCTACCAGGGTTTGAACTCACGGACTGTTGCACTTAGATGACTATGTACAAATAGTCCTCATTTAACGACAGTCCAAAGTTATGACGGCCTCGGAAAACTTCTTTGAGACCTGTACTCACACAACCGTCGCAAAACATTGCACCACCCCCCAGTCATGTGATCACAATTCAGGCAGTTGGCAGCTAGCTCACATTTACAACCAGTTGCAGCATCCTGTGGTCACTGGCTTGCGACCTTTTTTGCCAGTTTCTGGCAAAAAAGTCCATTGGGGAAGCTGGATTCGCTTAACGACTGTCATAAAAATGGTAGCAAAATCAGGTCTGGTCACGTGGTGATTCGCTTAATGACTGCACCCCTAAGTCATTCGCTTAATGACTGCACCCCTGCACCACTGAACCAGTTTTCCAGTCCCTATTGTGGTCGTTAAATGAGGACTGTCTGTACAGTGAATTCACTTTAAGAGCTATCCATGTGTTGCTGTTCTCTTCTGAAATTTCCCTCAGTTTCAGAATTTGTGATCTTGCAAGATTTCTGCTATTTAAGTTCCCCTTTTGAAATATTAAAACAGGGAGTAGCAGACGGTATCTGTAAATGCTGTGGGCACCAGGAACTGGCATGTTCTTTCTGGTGACCTCTAACTTAAATACAGGAGCAAATGGACCAGTGGTTTGGCTTAACGTACCAGGATAAAAGAGTAAAATCTCCTCTGAATTGAGCTCAGTTGCTGGTGACTTCTGTGGGCACCTCCATGCAGCTTTCTTGGCAGTGTTACACAAGTGGTCTCCCTTTGCCTTCTTCCACAATATTTTTCTATTCCCCAGACTAGCAGTTGCTCTGAGGCGTTTGGGTAGTCTCACATCTAAGTAGTAACCAGGGCTGACCCAACTTCTTAGATCAGCCAAGGTCAGGCAGGTGATGCCACCTTCTGAGGCAGGTGGGCTTATATTTAGAGTTGAATGGCAGAGCACCAGTTTTGGATGGAGAAAGCCCTCAGCATCTTCACTTAAAAGGCATGTCTAGCAAGTGAGGGAAGGGATCTTGGGCAATCCGTAGCATGCCCTATGGGCCTGGGTGTGATTTCCGCCCGGGGAGGCCCGAACAGGTAACCCCTGTCTTCTCTTGGAAGTGGGTGGTTCTTCCTGGCTAGGGGAATGTCATCAGCTTTACCAGACCTGATTGCGGATGCTGATGGACAATGCCAGCGCTTGGAGCTCTGGCCCCATCTAGGGGTGAAACGGTGCTACTTCTCCCCTTTAGGATTGCATGCCTTCCTAGGAACATAGGAAACACCCCTTTTTAGGGACTTGGGGTTAGGGTTCAGATGTTGTGCTAATAATGCTTTTGGCATGCTTCCTACATGAACCCAGCCATAGTGGTACACTGTAAGCCATGCTCGAAGAAAGCAGGACTGTTAGGCCTTGTGAGAATCCAGCCGGAATTTGTCCATCCAACTTCTCCCTTTTGTGACCAGCTGAAGCTTTTCACAAGCCCAGGATGCATTTGAGTGCTTCGGAACATAAGCGGGCATGTAGGTTGAAGAGGTTTTGATCTCCCATTCAACCTTTCCAGATGTTCCCCTTGACACAACTTTTCCAAATGTTCCCTTTCCCACACATAGATGTAAAGGTTAAAATAAAAAGGGAGAAAAAGCAGCATTGTGGCCTTTTTAACTTCTGTTCCATTCGAAGTGTGGCCTTAAAAATAATATTACCTCCGCACGTTACAAAATGTATTGTGTTCACATTTTTTCCTTCCTTTTTTAAATCGATTGCGGGGATTGGTTTCTTCTAGCAAATACTATGAGAAAGAGGCATTATTGGCGGATCCAGTATGTGGACCCATCTTGGCCTGTCTCCTAGGTAAGCATCTTCCCTAAATGTTACTTCTGTGCAGTTCTGAAGAACTTGGTTCCCCATTCGTTTTTCAAAGATGTTTGCACAAATGAAAATGGGAGTCCCAAATGTAATGACAGATGCACCAGAGGAATTGCGGAGTGCGGGTGGGGGGTGGGAATTGGTATGATTAAGCCAAAAGTTCTTTCTCAGAGTCCCCCTGAACTATTTTGTAAGATTATGAAAGTTTCAGAATAAAAGACATTAGAAAGCTTACGGGGAATATAAGATGCAGCTGGTTAACAGAAGGACCTAAACTCATTCATTCATTCATTGCGTTCATACACCACCTTTTTCCTGGAAGTTCAAAGTGTTCATGGAGGTCCTTCCTAATTTTATCTCCACCACAAATCTGTGAGATTGGACTGAAAGATATTTTAATTGGCCGAGAGTCATCCAGTGAGCTATGTGGTTGGATGGGATTTGAACACGGCTCTCTCCAATGCAAGTCCATCACTCTAACTGTTATACTATACTGTCTTTGTATTTCACCCAAAGAGGAGATTTACACTAGACATGCATTAAAACCTCCTCCTCCTCTTCTCCCCCCACAGAACTTGTGTGCTTCATTTATCCATGGGGACAGATTGGAGAAACAGCTGGATTTGACTTTTAGAAAAACGATCAATCCATGTTTTTTCCATCATTTTGGGCTTGAATCTGAACACATCACTGCACCAAGTAGAGCCTAGTTTCAGGGTCCACTATGGACAGGCAAGGCTGGGAGATCTGTAGCCTTCCAGATGTTGCTGATCTGCAGCTTCTGGCATCCTTCATCAGTAGCTGTGGTGGCTGAATTATAGTTCTGTGTCTTGAAAATCAGCCAGCTTTCCTCCAGCACCATGCCCAGAGAGGAATAAAATTAGCTAGTATAGAATTCTAGACATTTTGTTAAGCTTATTAAACCTACTGCCCTAATAAAGATTTTGTAGTTTTATTTATGCCCAGCTTCCCAGCTGTTCACTTTTACTACCATGCTGCTGCTGCTGCTGCTGCTGCTGCTGCTGCTGCTGCTGCTGCGCAAATTCATAGCTAGTTGAGTCCAGTCCTGTCAATGTTTTTATTTAGAAAGATGGAAGGTGCCATTTTGTTATTCACAGGATTGTCTGTAGTAGGGACCAAGATGGCCTTCCTTCCCCTTCCATACACAAAAGCAGACCATTCTCGAAAGAAAATGGCTGCTATAAGATACACAGACCTGGCTGCAGATCATCTTGCTGACATTCCCAGATCTGGTATCTGAAGTGAGCACCTTCTTCCTAATGACAGGGCCAACCCTGGCCTTCCAACTTGGAAGAAAAAGGCAACATCTATTTATCATATAAACCAATGTTTCTCAACCATAGCAACATTAAGATGTGTGGATTTCAACTCCCAGAATTCCCCAGCCAGAATTCTGGGAATTAAAGTCCACATACCTTAAAGTTGCCAAGGTTGAGAAACACTGATTTAAACAAGTGATTGTTTATTTGAGGACTGGCCAACAGACCTCAATTCTTGGGCCTCTTTGGTAGAAGAGAAGCATGTGGCTCCATTTCCCAATTCCATTTTCTTTCTCCTGTTTTCAGTTGGACCTTGTGCCCTGGATTACACCAAGATGAAAACAGCTGACCACTTTTGGACAGACCCCTCAGCAGATGAGTTGGTCCAAAGGCATCGAATTCATGGGACCCATAGTCGCCAAGACTCTCCTTCTAAACGGCCAGCCTTAGGAGTAGGTGATTTCTTCTCCTTTAATATCCCTCTAGTCTTCTTTAAAAGCATGTTGTAACACTTGTACATACTGCTTTGCATCTTTTGTATTTCAGTTAATTTTGTGGTAGCAGCCTGAGTTTACATGGGCATCTTTCTTCAAAACATCAGGTGCTGGGAACACACAGTGGAGGAGGTGTGCAAACCATTTCAAACTCAAACCGATTTGAATCCAAACTCCCCATTTTATCAGACACAGGCTCTCTTGATCCTTTTGGAAGGGTTCCAAACTCAACTCTGTTTTGAGCCCAGAATACTCCCAGAGTAACAGGAACAACGTGCATTGCACTCAAAAGAGCTGTTTTGCACTCTCAGTGGGATGCATTCTGTTAGCTGCATTTTGAGTTTGAATCATTTTGCACAGCTCTGCAATGTGATTGCCAGATCATATGTCGCAAACCAGGATACTGAATTAGATGGCCAGTTCTGATCTCTGTCACTTGAACATGGCAATGTTAGATAATTTAACTTTTGATCCTCAGTATAGCATGGATAGGTAAGCTCTTGGTTCTCTGGATTTTCCTGAACTAAGACTGTTACATTGCTTGGCGTCTGCGCCTCCTGGGACTTGTAGTGCAGCATTGTCTGGAAACCTGCAAGTACCCCATTTCTGTAAAAAGGGAAGTGATCGATGGAAAAACAAGAACAGCCCCCTTGATCCTCACCCAGGGTTATTTCCCAAGACCAAGACATTGAGTTCATATTGCAGTCATTATACACCTATTTGTCATTCAAAAACATACAACCTTTCTTGAGTTGACCTCAACTCAGTGGTGACATCTTAGCAGCAATAGTTAAGCCATCACCTTTTTCTGGGTGTATGTCTTATGACTTACACACTTTTATCCAGTGTCAGGATGGAAATATTACATCCTGACACTGGGATACAATATTACAGTAAAGCATTACAGCTTTACTGTAAACTGCCCAGAGTCCCTCTTTTGAGGGAGATGGGTGGTGACAAAATTTGATAAATAAATAAAATAAATAAATTGGCATCCAGTGATGTTCACCAAGGAGGGTCATAACAGGCAGGATGGAAGTCATGGCAGTGTGATCTAAACCCTGCCCCTTTGTCATGTATGCAATGTCAAAAAACATAAAAAGGGGTGGGCTTGGACAGTACTGCAACAACTGACATCTGATCTTTTTTTTTTTATCCTCCCTGTGGATGTCCCATTTTCTTGTGACATCCCAATGCACATTTCATCCTTTTTTCATAATTACAGTTAAGAGAGCCTACCTATGGTTCTGCAGCATTTTCCAACTTCCCAGTCAATCCTGCTTTGATTTTTTTAGATCAGCCAAGATCATCTAGGTGTTTTCACCTGCTGCGATTTATCAGAAAACACAGTACTATTTCAGTTAGACAGGCAGACAGGTAGATAGATAGCCAGCCTTTATGTTAGAAATTGAATTGCAAGTTCCTTGGAGCAAATGGGGAAAATTCAGGAAATAGACTGTTGGTTGATCGATGATAAGGAAACAAAAATCTTTCATGGAGGCCAAGAATGGAAAGGACAAAATTATTCAAAACACTTTTTAGAAAATTGCAGTAACAGAAGGGGTTGGTGGCCGTTAGTTGAATGGTGAATGGCTTGGAGACAGGCTGTCCTTGAAGAGGGATTGTAGCTCAGCTTCTTCTTGGTTGTACAGGTAGTCCTTGACTTATGACCATTCATTTAGCGACCATTTGAAGTTACAACTGCACTGAAAAAGTGACTTGCAACCAGTCCTCACACTTACGACCGTTGCAGCATTCCCACGGTCACGTGATCAAAATTCGGGCACTGGGCAACCAGCATGTAGTTACGACGGTTGCAGGGTCCTGGAGTCACACAATTGCCATTTGCGACCTTCCCAGCCAGCTTCCGACAAGCAAAATCAATGGGGAACCATGTGATTTGCTTAATGACTACAGCGATTTGCTTAATGACTGCTGCAAAAAATTGTAAAATTGGGTGCAGTCATGTAATGCCTTACTTAATGAACACACCACTGAATGACGAATTTTCTAGTCCCTATCATGGTTGAGGACTACCTGTAACTTGATGTCAACATTGGGCTCTTTTGTGCATCAGATCAGGAAACGTCACTCTAGTGGAAGCACATCTGAAGACCGCTTTGCAGCTTCGGCCAGGGATTATGTGGAGTCATTGCATCAGAACTCACGGACACATTTATTGTATGGGAAGAACAATGTGCTGGTTCAGCCGGTAAGTGCTTAGGGGGCAGAAGTACAGAATGCATGTACCAATGTATCAGTTCCATCTTATCAAGCAGAAATTTAGTCTTGAGCCTATGATTCTTCTCAGGGCCTTTCTTCCCACAAAACACTTATCCCTATACAACATACTAAACTCTAAACCCAGGGTAACAAAACAGAGTTGCTATGACCAAACCAAACCAATTTAAAGTTCTCACTCAAGGTACAAATAAGCAGGCTGAAATCAAATACCTTTATTATGGTCTTTGACCAGTCTGTAGAGTAGAAAAAGAGAAATAGTTTAATACAGCAATTCATTAGGAAAAAAAAGGGAAAAAAACCCAATAAGACAATAGAACAACGTATCTGAAAGTTTTGTGCAATTGTATGACGAAGATATTTGGCCGCCTGGTATGTGAATATAGAGTTAGCATCCCTTAAAAACTAGTAAACATAAAATTTGTCAGTATGACTCAAATTTAGAGATGATTGGGGAGATCAAAGCACATCTTGGGGCATCATAAAAAGGACACCGTATGAGGAGATGGGCAAGAGTTTCTACCTCCCTGGATCCACAAGCGCAAAGTCTCTATAAATAAGGAGTCCCGTGAAACCTTTCCACCAGCAGTGCTGAAGGGACAGGCTCAAATTAGCATATTTTGGACACTTAATGTGCAAATAATTCCTTTGAGAAGTCCATAACCTGGAGACCAATAACAAAGTGGATGGTCTTTGGACTTAAGGCAGCGATGGGTGTATCATTTGAAGACCATATCGTGAACAGATCGTCTTGGAGAAAGTCTATCTGTGTGGTTACTTAGAGCTGACATCAACTTGATGGTACATAATCGAACTGACTAAACTGATGAACCATGTTGAAGCTTAATATTTATTTATTTATTTATCATATTTTTATTGATATGTTGGCCTGGATCTCACTGCATGCTAAGATAGTGGCTAGGTTTTCCAGGGTTGAACCACATACCCTCCAGTTCCATATTAATCCAGTCCAGAGTGTTGTGTGAACCAGGACTATGTAAAGAAATACTTCCTTTCAGCTTTCCTGACTTTTTGTTTATTCAGCTAATGTATGTTTAGATTATCCTAATATAGGAGAGGGACACAGGATTCTCCTTATCCAGTTGCATCCCCATTTAGCAAACTTTTTCTGAGTGTCCTTTGGATCCTAATTTGGGAGAGATTTGTCTGGTTCACCCAGAGTTAACAACTTGAGGCCTGCTAGTCTTAGATTAGCACCTAAAATGCCTTTAAAAGTTGCCACCAACTTGACAGAAGGGAAAAAAATAGATCGAGAATAATAACTTTACTTGGATCTAAGTAGTTTAGTTTAGTTTACTTAAATGTAGATTCAGTTAAATGAAGTCAGATTAACTTTGATTCTGACCTTGCCCACTTTTTTTTTTTTTTTTGTCTTGGCTGCCTCTACTTTGGGCAGTGTCCTGTATAGATGCGTTGACGGTGTTCTTAAACTAAATATAAAGACTGAAACTTACCTCTTTAATGTGAAGTTGCCTGAATTTGAAATATTTTTTTAAACAAATCGTGATCTCCCAGGGAACCCCTAGTGACCTCTCATGGAACCCGAGGGTGCCAATGAACCCTGGTGGAGAAACCCTGCTATAGTCTGATCAGAAAGACCATGTCATGGCTCTATACTCTTCCAGAAAACACTGTTTTTGGAAAATTAAGAAGCAAGATTGCATTCAGAGTGTCAGGCTAAGACCAGGGGGAGCCAGATTCAGATCTCAGTCAACTGAAGCTTACTGGGTGACTTGGGTCTCTAGCTCACCCAAGAGGGATGAAAAAGGAAAGAAGAGGGAAGAGAAAAGTAATGAAAAATAGTGAATAGGATGGAGGAGGAAAAAGAAGAGGAAAAAAGAGATAAGATGAAGGTTATAACTTACCTCATTAGTCCATCTTATGGTTCCCCAGGGTTCCTGTGGAGTGCTAAAAACAGCATTGCAAGCCAAATTGGGGCTCATCAAAAGTAAAGATAGGGATCTACGCTGATAAAACATGAGTCATATCTGAGGACCTGGATGAGGAAGAATCAAGGGATGAATCACCAGTCCATGTAAATCAGTGGAGAGAAAATGAAATGCCAGTTTCATTTACATCAAGCAAGCTGGGTCAGAGAGACCCTGGCTCTGCCATCACACATCCATCCATCCATCTCTCTCTAACCCTTGCTGTTCTCAATGGGACATCTCTGTCTTTGTGTCCTCCCTGGCTCTTGAAAAATTGGCTGTGCATGTTCACCAAAGGTAGTCCTCCTGTGCAGAGAACTCACATGGCAGCTGGACTTCTACCTTGGGCCTCGCACATGTGAATGACTGACACCAGGTGGGATGATGGGAGAGTAGAGGAGAGTTACCATTGATTAAGAGTCCAGCCAATCTAGAGTTCTCACTAGAGCAGTGTTTCTCAACATTGGTGACTTTAAGACGTGTGGACTTTAACTCCCAAAATTCCCCAGCCAGCCATGCTGGCTGGGGAATTCTGGGAGTTGAAGTCCACATGTCTTAAAGTCATCAGCATTGAGAAACACTGCACTAGAGGCCCTGGCTTGATGGCACAATCAATCAAATCTAGCTGGAAACTTGGTTTGTGGGACTGCAGTGAAACTATAAGAAGACCCCAGAGGAAGGAAAAAAGCTCTCTTTTGGGAAGGGAAATTTGTACCCTCTCAGCTTCATTTCAAAAGCTCTCTATGAATGTTATGTTCAGATCTCAGAGGAGGTTGTCAAATTGAGTAGCTTTAATTGGAAAAGGTGCAGTCTCAAGAATCACCCTGTTCCTTTGTGTCCTAACAGTCAGAAATCACGCTGAGACGAGGAGTAGGTCTCTAATGTTTATTACTGCTACATAAAACAGAATCCTAACAAACTGAAGAAGCGTGGGAAAAACCCAGACAGATAAACCCCAAAAGTTAAGGCGGGTCTGATCTGTGTCTCTTTGAATGGCTGCTTAATTCCTCAGTACTACACATGCGTTTTCCCCCCTGGATAGAGGCCCCCTCCTGCTCGCCATCAGTACTCATGACACTTTGTCTTATTCTGCATTTGCTTGCCCTGTGGTAGGATTGGTACAAAGCACAGTATACAAGATGCAGGTTGTTTGCAGAGGCACCCATTCCCAGCCATGCATTGGGCTGCCAAATTGATGAGACATGCATTATGATGTCACAATGCAAACTCTGTCCTTCCTTACTTGCATTGCAACTTTGCATGCGAACTTGTAAGGGACAAAAGAGATTTCATCACTAGCCCCCCTTAACCCCCCCAGAGACCTATGGTTGTTTACCCATCAGATTGAGTCCTTTATGTTAAATGGATTTATACAATATAGGTAGTCCTCGTTTAGCAACCACAACTGGGACCAGCAACTCAGAATGAAATGTGGCTGAGGGAAAGGGTCGGTCCTTCCCAGTGTGCAGCATTGCAGTCCTCTATTTATACTTCAGAAAATGTCCAATATTTCTCTCGGTTTTCTCTTATAACTATCGGGGTAACTTCTGAAACAGAAAGACGACATGGAGGCCATTCCGGGTTACCTGTCACTTCATCAGTCTTCTGATTCTTTAACTCTGAAATGGACACCAAATCAGCTCATGAACGGGACCCTGGGGGATTCGGAACTGGAGAAAAGGTAAGGTATGCCAGCAAGGATTTGCCTGGGGAGAAAGGTTAAAGGCAGCAAAGGAAAAGGACAGTTTGGTGTGCTCACAGTTCCTAGCAAAGTCCAAGGTATTTTCAACCAAGTATCCTTATTAAATTTTAGATTGCTCAAGAGCAGCCGTGTAGGAGGAAAGTGGTGTTAATCTAGGATAGCAAAAAATCAGGAGGCGTCTGGTAGCATCTGTTTCCCACTGACAGAGTTTATTAAAAGCCATAAGCTTTTTGCGAGCTGCAGCTCACTTCACAGATGCATAGAGTGTCTGCCCCACTTCCCCCGTTTGATCTAAGAGCAGTTTAACCCCTTAGATTTGTGGCAGATGTATGTAGGGTTTATTTGCAAGAAGGAGACCTTTTTTTTTAAAAAAAAGGGAAAAAACCAACACGACCTTGCTTGTACTTGCCAAAAGATTCTTTTGACTGCTTCCAAACTCAGTCATTTGATTCTACATATTAGGCATTCATCAGGCGTGATTTACAGGTAGTCCTCACTAAATGACCACAATTGGGACCAGAATTTTGGTTACTAAGTGAAGCGGTGATTAAGTGAATCTGACCTGATTTTATGATCTTTTTTTGTGGTGGTCATTAAGTGAACCACCAAGGGGTTAAGTGAACCATGTGGTCATTAAGCAAATCATGTGGTCCCCCATTGATTTTGCTTGCCAGAAGCTGGCTGGGAAGGTCGAAAATGACGATCATGTGACCATGGGATGCTGCAATGGTCATAAATGCAAACTGGTTGCCAAGCGTTCAAATCAGTATAATAATTGACTGCGGGGACACTGTGACGGTTGTAAGTGTGAGGACCTGTTGTAAGTCGGGGGGTTTTCAGCACCGTCATAAGTCCAAACCATCACTAAATAATGGTTGTTAAGGGAGGACTACCTGTAGCTCTTTTCAATCTCCACTCTTGAAGGAGCTACCAAATCCAGTGTAAAGGAAGCGAAGCAGAGTGATTGTGACCTTGAGATAACTTAATTTGGTTAAAGAGGCCTTTGGATTAAGGGCCACCTTCATAGTTGTTATCATCAATAATGTAACTGAAGAATCATAGAGTCAGAAAGTGTTATTTAGGCCCATAAAACCCAGTTTTCTGTACAAGAATCGAAATTACAGCATTGACAGATGGCTGTCCTGCCTCTGTTTAAACTCTTCAGGGGAAGGGAAGTCCACCACTATTCTTTTCAACTGCTCTTACACTTCCATATCATTATTATCTCATTTTCAGCATCTACTGGGACTATGCCTTGATAGTACCGTTCAGCCAGATTGTCTGCATCCACTGCCATCAACAACGTAAGCCTTCCTATTTTATGGATTTGAACATCCACAACTGAAGCCAGCAGAGATTTAAGAGGTCTCCTTTTCTCAGAGCTACCATAACTGATGAAATCTGTCTTGAAATTTATTCCATTAATTTCATTTGGTTGATTGATTAACTTTGTATGCATCAACTTTAGTTGAGCACTCCCAGAGAAGGAATGTGAAGTGGCTGGAGAACTTCGTTCATGATGTCCAGATAATAGGATGATTAAAATGCTGAATAATAGAAGCTAGTAGGGGTGTCCAATATTGCTGGAACAAAATACCACCCCAAATTGGACACCCATGGGTGGAGAGGGTCAGAGATATTTTTCAGATTACTTCATCAGGGTACAGGTTTGTCACTGTTATGACAAGTAGCTGCAGCTCTCTCCCCCCCACCCCCATTTTAACTGGAAAAAAAATACAGACGAAATTGCCTGCTTATTTTTATAATAGATGGTGAACCTTCTCATATAAATAGATGCACCTGAAACTATGCTGAACCTTTCAGGGATCCACCTTTGAAACTGCCCCACACTTTGAAGGGTTGGCCATTTCCTTCATCTTCCCCCAGAGAAATTCCCTGAAGATTTTATTATTTGAATGTCCTTTTCTGCCCTAAAATGAGAAATTTCCATCTTGATCTATGCCAGCCTTTTATTGTTAACATTCACATCCATCTTTTTCTGATGGTGGAACTCAAACTGATGTGCAAGCCATTCCCAAGCAACTTCTTTGTCATGCACTCTTGGTCCTGCTTAACTTCAACAAGAGGCTGTGTTTTAGGACTGCGGTTCTGTACTGCCTTTGTTGCTGTTGTTTTTAATGAAGCTAATAGCAAGGAACATTTATCCCTGCAGCAGAACGAGGTGGGACTTTGGTGCTGGTGAGTCAGGATGGTATCCAGAGGCCCCCACTCCATTTTCCGCCTGGTGGACATCTCCTGGCCTTCCTTTCTTGCCTTGAGAATGGTCTTCTGCCCCGTGGTCAGCTGGAGCCTCCATTGTGGTCCCAACAGGGAAAGGTAAGGCTAGAGACTCAAGCTCTGCTGAATCAGTGGTCTACTTCAGCCTTTTCCAACCTGCAACCCCTCCCCAGATACTTTGGGTCTGCAGTTCCCTAAATCCAGCTTCTTGTTTTCAATAATTTATTTATTTATCTGACAGATTTTTATCACCTCCCATCTCCCCCACACAGGGGACCCTGGGCAGTTCACAATAAAAACAATTTAAAATTTCGATAAAATCATAAATACTGCCAATAATCAGTCAGTATAAAATGCAATGAAGTCCAAGCCACAGTGGATCTGATTCAAACCATGAGGAAATAAAACCGGTCCTGGCAGAACTAGGGAACCAACCAGCCCCAAGAATGGCTCTTCCCCTCTCTATTCCAGGCAAGGCGGCAAAACCAGGTCTTCAGCTGTTTTCTGAAGTCCAGGAGGGAGGGGTCCAACCTCACTTCCGGGGGAAGGATGTTCCAAAGGGCAGGAGCTGCTGCAGAGAAGGCCCGCCTCCTGGACCCCGCCAGATGGAATTCTCTTGCAGACGGGGTCCGCAACATGCCGTCTCTGCATGATCGGGTGGGATGGGTTGATGTAGTGGGGGTGAGACGGTCCCATAGGTAACCTGGACCCATGCCATGTAGGGCTTTAAAGGTGATAACCATCACCTTGAATTGGATCCGGGAGCAAACTGGCAACCAATGCAACTCGCGGAGCAAAGGAGTAATATGTGCTGATCTTGAAGCACCTAAAATCGCCCGTGCGGCTGCATTTTGGGCCAGCTGTAGCTTCCGGATACTCTTCAAGGGTGGCCCCATGTAGAGTGCATTACAGTAGTCTATATGGTTTATAATGGTCTGTGGGGTGCTTTTGGGAATATCCCAAAGTGGGTAAGGAAACAAGACGACTTTTCTCTAGATCCCAAAATTTAGTTATATTGCTTTTGAACATGCAAATCCTATTTTGGTTATTCCCAGTGTATTGGCTGCATTGCTTCTGTTCTCAAAACAGCACCATCCATGTATAAAAGAGAGAAGACTTGAGGAAACCCAACACTTTTCAAAAGAAATCATTCAAGGGGGAACCTAAGCACCCCCCCCCGAAAAGCACAGCCTAATGGAAACAAAGCCTGCTCAATAATCATGTATCTATTTACTTTACAATTTTTATAAACCACCCCAATCTGACTGACTGTGGATGGTGTACCTAGGCAACTCAGAAAAAGAATATCTCAGCAGTTAAAAACGATACAATAATTAGCAATAATTAAGCAATGCATAATAACAGAGAAAACCTCCTGATCATTCTAGAGCCCAGAGGCCCATTGAAACAAATTTAAGGGTTTCTTGAACAAAAGGAAGGTGAGGTTGTTCTTCCAGGCCTCCACAGTGTGGGGACTGCTATTAAGAAGATCTCTCTCCTGGTTCATACTCCCTTAATTTCATTTAGAGTTGAAATCCTTAATATGCTTTCCATCGATATTCAGACCAGATGAGTAGAATCATACTTGATAAGGTTCTCCCTGATAGCTCCCACTACTATATGATATAGGGCTTTAGGAGTAACTAGACAACTCGTGACCCATTCGGTCATCGTTTCAGAGATACTTCCTCACCAGATTCCTCAATGCCTTCAACAATGGCAGTGCTTCTAATGTTCTACCTTCACTGGAAAAGTTCTTAAAAATTCAGGGAGATATTCAGAGATATATCTGCCTTGAAAATAGCCCACGTCATTCATACTGAACTGTATAGCACAAACATCAGGAGTTGACCACAGGAAATGTTTTATGACATTTGGTATTATGTCATTGTGTTTTATGATAATTTTTATGTCATAAAATGTTTTTAAAAATTTGCCAAATTTCAATTCCACAGGAGTCATGGGTCCCAGATTTTGGACACATTCTGTAAATTAGCCCATTAGAGGTACCTTGATTCAAAATTTGTTGCCCTATGATCTAGCATTTCACCCAATTGAAGGTTACAATGCATCAAACAGACATGAGAGTTTTAGTAGTATATAGATTATGAGCACTTTGCATTGGGCCTGGAAGCCTACTGGTGACCTCAAGATATGTGTCAATCTGTAGTAACAGGTTTTCCCATCCAGCAGCTGAGCTCCATATTTTGTACCAGCATCATAAAATCCTGAATGTTAGAGGGAGAAAACTTGGAGCCGGTGGTACCAAATAGCAGCTGGTGGTAGCCAACAGCTGTTGTTAAAGCTTTCTGGATCTAGCAAAGCCATTTAGCCTTGAGGTCTGGAGTTTGCCAGACTCTCTGTTCCACATGATTTTTTAATATTAAAAATAAACCATATTTGCTTTCAAGAATACTTCTGGACCCCAAGTGGGCCCCATAAAAGTTCTTAGAAAATAAAAACATTGGGTGACGATAGCCCATGACTTTGAAGTGTTGTGCTCCTGCCCCCCCAAATACAAAGGTTAGCTCGCATGGTAGAGAGGAAAGGAGTATCCCTTGGGAGGGGTGCTGGGGGGGCAAGTAGAATTCTAATAAATCAGTGCGACAGCCTTTTATGAACAGATAAGCTCTGCCCCCACTAATCATTGGGCAAAATCAACCACAGCTTGCTCTCAAGAGTCCAAATGGGCCCATCAACCCAAAAATTTTGGGACCAGACATGTAGTCCATATCCTGTTTTAATCAATGTGCAATCAGATATCTTGCAGAAGATCTAAAGCAGGGCTTAGCCACTAGTCTCCAAGCAATTGGTATTTAAGGATATGCCACTTCTGATTTGGGAATTTTTAGGCAGACAATTTAACAGCTATTATTGAAAGTGTTCCTTCCGTGTAATTAGTTTAATTCCTCCTTGCAGCCAACTAAACTGGTGATCCATGCCTGGCATCCATTGGCCCAGTCAATTAATGCTAAGAATGCTTCTCTTCTCTGGCAATTAATTCCAGGGTATAAGAATCAAGGCCAATCCCCTATACATAACCGTATTCTTATAAATGGTCGGGAAGCACATTTTAAGGCCCTTTCTAATATATGTGAGAAGGATTGAAGAGTATCAAGTTCTAGAGCAACTTATGATTCCCTTCCTGATTGGCCCCCAGTGACAGCATTAGAAGTTCCAAAACTTGTGAATTCACTGAAATCTGGTAATGCACACAGAGGAGATTTCATCCCCTCAGAAGCTGTTAAATGGACTGTTGATTGGTGGACTCCTGGCTTCTCCCTAAATTGGGGTCCTTCACTGCTTGACTTCTCCTGGGTCCCAAAGCCCTTTCTTTTATCTGCTCCAAATTGACTGCCAGACTTCTAGACTGGGGGTCCCCTCTCAAATTTTAACTGAACTTAAATTTTATTAAATTTTATTATTTTATTAAATTTTATTATTTAATTTAATTTGATTTTAACATAAGAGAGGGACTTGAAGTTCAGTAATGTCCTTCATCGCAGCTCTGCCCTTCTCCAGTCTGGCTTCTTTACAAAGGCCCCATCTTGTTTTGCAGGGCAAAGTCTTTCCAAAACTCCGGAAACGGAACAGCCACAACCGGTCTATGGACATGGAAGAAATGCCATCGGTCATGGGGACGGCTACTGATTATGTCTTCAGGATTATTTACCCAGGCCATAGGCACGAGAACAGTAAGGATTTCTAGTCTTCTGGTTTCACATACTGTATGGGAATGGCAGTGTGCAGAAACAGGCTTGCTATCCTGGCATTTCATCAAATAATTCTTAAAATGAATTATAAGTGTTACAGATTTGAACTTCAGAATCTTATAGTAATAATAATTGGTAGTAATTTATTAAATTTATACGACGCCCAATGAAATGCTCAAGGGAACATGCAGCACACAGAGAGTCTCTGTTAACTTTACAGAACCTTTATTAGAGTTGTTGGGAGTTGGGTGGCATACAAATTTGATAAATAAATAGAACTAATTACTTGAATTACAGTTGCTTAAGCATTACACATGTGCACACATGCACACAGTCACTCATACTCACTTGTTGCAGCACAAAACTAGTGGCCCAATGATGCACCAGAGTCAGGGAAGACAAGTGTGGTCCAATCATGGGTGTTGCGTGCATGACTTAAGGGTCTCCCAACCAGCTCTTCTTTATATCCATTTGGTCCTCGTCTGATTTCAGACTTGACCTTCTTATCTTTGCACCTTGCTTGCTCCCGTACACATTTTGTTCTAGAATCAGATTTGGGTCATCCTATTCCAGGTACTTCTCCCAACTTTGTAGACCTTGTAACATAAGCTGCAGGTTGCAAGAATACAACAGACATTTTAACTTTCAGTTATATATAATATCATCCCCTTGGTTTGACGTACGCTGTGGGAGATAGGGGAAATTCAAGTTCTCATGAACTCCCCTTCTATTCTGCACTCCCAGGTAGTTAACAGGAGTTCAGTCCCCCCAGAACAAGGAGGGGAAGCAAATTTCTTGTAGATAGTCTTAACCTACTTCTTTTGCAGGAAATGATGTGAGATTGTTTACAGTTTTAATGCTGAGGTTATATGTGACACTGAGCCAGAATGGGAAGCCTACAATCTTGCCAGTGGTGAAGATTACCTGTGGCACCCTTTGCAGGACCACTGAGTTCCCACTCCTGCACTAACCCATAATGAAGTACTGGGACAAAACACCTTTATAAACTATAGTGTGAATATTGCTTCACTTAACCAGAATTAAGATGAAAATCAGGTTTGTCTGTGTCTGAATACACAGCAGAAATAAATAAAGGGCAGCCAAGCCTCCAGTTGTCTTCTCCACATCAATGCTCTGAGAAAAAATGCATAACCTTGGGCTTTGTGTAATTTATTCTTAATGTGCTAAATTGTGTTTTTTTTTTTACTATCGCATCAGCTAAGTGTGCTCTGCTTTATCTTGCAGGCCAGAAGAGCTGGCTGGTGACATAATGTTCTGGGAGGGGGGACATTTTTATGCCTTTTTTTTTGTTTCTACATATGGGCTGCAAATTGCCCAACTCCATATGGATTAGAAATAGAAGAATCCGTTTCAAATTCTAGCTTATCCATACTCAGTGACTGGATTTCTAGTTATTTCTCAGCCTTCACTGGGTTGCTGTAAAGATAAATGGAAATACGTACGGTCTTTTATGCGGTCTTTTACTTCAGGAGGAAAGTGGGGAATGGATGAAAAAGGGTAGGCTGAAATCGCACAACATGCTAGACTAAGCTAAAATGGGGTTAGGTAAATTGTGGATCAGCATGATGTGAGAATCCAGCCATTGTTTTAGAACGTTGAATGAACCTGGCCGTTTTAAGCCATCATACAGTTAATGAACTGTATGATGTTTATAGGAGTAACATATTATCTGAACATGGAAATCGTGCTTTGTTAACCTTAGTTTAGGACTGTGTGTGTGTTGTTGTGTGTGCCCCTGAAATGGCCTTCCATGGAGAAAAAGGTAAGGGTTTTGTGGGCAGAATCTGGAGGATTATGTGCAAGTTTTATTGAGTGGGTCATCTGCTAGCTGACAGCTGGTGTAAGCATCGCCTGTTGTGCACCAATGCTTGGATGAGAGAAGAACAAACTCAGTGATGGATAGAGATGACTTTGGTTGGAAATTAAAAGTTCTACAAATCCATGAGGTTGGAATCATGTGCTGGCCCCTAGCAGAGGGGAGGACCACATGTCCTTTTAAGACTTGATTGTCAATCCTGGCGCCCATTTTGTTTTCTTATGCTCCTCTTTCACTATTTTTTTGAGCAGTAACTATTAACTACCACCACTTAGCTGCCAGTCGCTCTGCCTCCGTCGACGATGACGAGGAGGAGGAAGACAAGCTGCACGCAATGCTATCCATGATCTGCAATCGGAACCTCACAGATTCTAAAAGGATGAAAGGTTTTTATCCTTCTCCTCCCTGCCCTCCCATCCACTTCATTTCCCCCAGTGGCTCTGGAGCAACACCTGCCCACTCAGCATACAACAGTGTTGGCATTACTGCAACATCAGTGCACTGCTGGTGCACCCTTACAAGTCAGGGGAAGAAACTGCCTGGAAAAAAGGAGGCAGGAGAATTTCGTCTCTCTTTCTTCATTCCATGACAGCCAACCGCTAACTCTTTCTCATTTCCTTTAATTAAGCCACCACCACTGCCAGCCTTCTTAACCTGGGAACCTCTCAGTGCACTGATTCCCATAATCTGCAGTTAGCATGGACAAAGGCCATGATCGCTGAGGGTAATGGAAATGAAATTCTAACAGCTCCAGAGGGAACCAGAAGGGAGAAGGCTGATTTGAACCTAAGCTGGGATTTCTTGATGTGGTGAAGTTTGTAGGTCTGTGAATTCACAAGTCTAGAAATCTTAGACAAGAGAACTTTAGGCATAATATCGGCCTTTGCTGGGGTCACCAATATAAGTTGCTTAAATTGGCCAGATATGTTATAAATAAGCAAGTGGGACTCATGCATTCTCCCAGGAAATTCTATGCTGGAAACTGCAGCCCCACGTAAATGCAAAGGTGTGAGAAAGGCAGTTGGAGGTGGTCCTGATTAAAGATGTCTCGGATGTCAAATGGCCTTATTCATCCTGTAGGTCAGCCAGTTTCAAGGCTAGGACTTCCCATCTTTTCCTGTTTAAGGTAGCCAGAAGTGAGATCACTTGGGAAATATATCCCAGCATCATTTGGGACCGACAATTGGGAAGTACTATGTTGCCTTCCCATCTTATTTCATGAGAGTGGCAAATATTTTGGGTTGTGGGCACATTCGGAATTTTGAGAACATCTGGTTGGCACATTCACAATATGGCTACCACGAGGCACTTGAAAGTGGCTATTGTAGTAAGCCTAGCCAGTTGCAAGACTCCCATTTATCAAGAGGAAAATTAAGCCCACCAGAGGCTCTCTATCATTTATTTATTCATTCAATTTATATGGCTGCCCATCTCAAACAAGTGACTGGGTGGCGAACAATCATAAAATCAATTAAAGCCAATTATAAACACAATACAAAAAAAGTAGATATATACAGCAGCCAAGAAAAATTATAATCCATAGATGTTAACGTAACCAGGGATCAGGGCCCTTAACACTCTCATCCCATCACAGTCGTTCCATTCAGGTCTTTATGGAGGCCCAAAACTTTACTGGTAAGAACTGATGTTGGCAGGTGGTATCTTGTTGTGCAGCTGGCAGCATCTTGTTTACTTTTTAAAAACAACAACATGTATTTACAGTATTTAAAAACACTTCCAAAATGCCCAGTTCCCAGGACTCTAGGCCTTTTTCAAATGAAAAATAATATATATGTATCTTAATTTATATGGCCACCCAACTCACCTGGGCAACTTATAGTTAGTAGAAACATGAAGGCAAGAAATTAAAAAACAAAGTAATAAACATTCAGGGCAGAGAAGAGGGCAGCAGAGTAATGGAATAACAGAAATGACAATAAGAATAAACTGAGGTCAACCAACACGTATTTCATTCAGATCTATCTTCTTATCAGCCTGAATCAATCCCCTGCAGGATGAAGGTGTCTTCACCGAAGGTTATGAACCATAAGCTGTCACAGTGCTCCAGTGTGGGTTCGTAGGTAGATGGGTTTTTTTTTTAATTCTGCTCTAGGTCTGAGAGAGAGGGACTAGCCCAAAGTCACCTAGCCAGCTTCCATGCCTAAGGGATGAGTAGAATGTATATGTTACGTTATTACATGATATCATTATATTGTAAAGTGCATATCAGCAAAGCTGGCTGGGGAATTCTGGGAGCTGAAGTCCACACATCTGCAAGTGGCCAAGGTTGAAAAGCACTGATCTGTATTAATATAGAACATCATTTATTATGTTACATTATATTACAACATTTGTAAAAATATTGTGGGGCACCCTAAACAAACATCAGCTGAGGAACTAATAACCAGTCACACAAAGCCTACTGAGATAGAACTATTCTGATGGCTTTGTAGAAAGCCAGTATGGAGGGTGATTGGCACACCTTCTGTCAGCCTTACTAGGTAGACCAGACAGGAAACATGACCAGATGAGCTAATTCTACTTTTTTGTGAAGCTACATTAACAGACTCTTGCAAGTCTGAAATTCCCCTCTCCCGCCACCGTCTCCTTTACAGCCTGAGAAACTAGGGAGGGTCCATTCTGAGCTGTCCAGCTGCGGGCTATGCCCTCTCTTATCTGACCATTCCCTTGGCAGCATCTCTAGGCCCAGTCTCCCACATACCATTACATCTTCAGGAGTACGGTACTCCCTGTGGAGAAGGATTGCCTTCAGATCCATGTTTCTTCAAACTCCTGTGGAGGTTGGACCCCGAGCTACTCCCTGCCAGAACACTTGGGCTGGACAGATTCCACCTGGGGGAGACAGTCTTTAAGGCAATGTTTCTCAAGCTGGGCAACTTTGAGATGTGTGGATTTCAACTCCTAGAATTCCCCAGCCACCATGGCCATAGCCAAGAATTCTGGAAGCAGAAGTCCACACATCTTAAGGTGGCCCAGGCTGGAAAACCCTACCCTTAGGAACCTGGAGCCAGGGGCCTGCACAGGATATAGTAAACTAAGTCAAGATGGTGGCCATGACGGTGCAATTAAAGGACATGAAAACTAGGTGAAGCTTCAGTTGCATTGATGTGGCTGCCATCTTCAACAGTAGCAGCTCTCACCTAGCATCCTAGCTGACACATTCTGCCCTAACTGAATGTGCAGGTTTGCAAATCATTTTCAATGGCAGCACCATGTAGAGTGTGTTAGAAGAATATTTTTAAAAAGCCAGGTGAAAGAGGGAGTCTGGGAGCACGTTGCTGTCTACAGCATGTCTCGTTGCCTTTCTCTGTATTGGATCTTGATCTTTAGGCGTTGGGGCATATAAAATTATAGTATTTGGTGTGGAGCAATTGAAGAGGGAGAATACTCCCTGTGTCATAAATCTGCATCCCAAGGTTGCCCCTTGGAATTATATGATGCAGAGATTCAGGACAGGTAATTTAACCTATGGAATTCTCTGCCATAAGGTGGGGTGACCATGACAAACATGAACCAATTGAAAAGAGGATTAGACACATTTATGGAAAAGAAAGACATCCATGGTTCACAGTTATGATGGCTCTGCATTGACTCCAGCAACAGAGGAAGACGATACCTTGTTCCCTGTTTCTGGGACCAGGAGGAGAATGGTGCTTTTGAATGCCACCTTGCTTGGGGTCACCTGGGAATAATGTTCTGAACTAGGCAAACCTTTGGTTTTCTCCTTCTGTTGTTAAGTCCTTGGAAGTAAGTAACATACCCACCATCTACCCAGGAACTCCCTCTAAAATGTTGAGAATTGAGATTCCAGAATGGTGTGCTCCCTGATGTGCTTAATGACAATACTGTTGTACCTGGTTTGCTCTCCATTTTGCTTTGAGTCCCTTGCAACTTCTTTAACCTTTTGCATGTGTCTAAAAATTTGGCAGAGATCCATCACCGCAAACCAAAACGTTTAAGCTCATTCTGAGGATGCTGTTCACTCTAATTCTTCACTAATTCAGGTACCTTTCATCTGAATTCTTAGGGTCTGTGGGGTTCACCTTAAAAGGACAGTGTTTATTCTTTTCATAACAATAATAAAAATTCCAAGATCTTTTCTCACCAATGGAAGGGGAAAGTGGGAGGGGGAAGCTCTCCCACCCCTTTATGATTGACTGTAGGAGATGTTGCCATAAATACTGGCTTGTTCAGCTCGTTCCTGAAGAATTAAAGGTGAAGAGCATTTGCTTATTTGCTTGCTTTTGTTTCTGTCCTCTTTCATGGTGCTGATTTGCTTTTACAGCATGATCTTATTTTTATTAAAAGTTTTTGTTAGCGCTAATGACAGTTGCCCACTCCCTGCTCCTGTCCTTTGCTATGAACATTCTTACACCTGCTAAATCTGTTACCTATCCCTCTTTCCCTAACACCCTGTCCCACCCCCCAAAAAAACAAATAACTTTGGGAGACAGCAAGTAATGGAGCTCCTGTATTAGCTGCAAGAATGCATGCTTTGGTGTGGTGCCGTTCCCCCTTTTTATTATTTTAAGCCACTTTGTCCCGTCACGGTTTTGAAAGTGCTGCTGTAAAATCAAAGCAAAAGCATTTGCTTGCATGCTTGTGATTAATTAGCTGGCCTTCCGGGCTGAGTCTTTTGCCTTAACGGACACTGTGGATGAGCTGAAGGCCAGGCATTTATGTAAAGTATAATCTGACTTTTCTATAGTTTTTTTTTTTGTTATTGTTAAGTTAAGAAATCCAGGTTAAGATTTTTTTTTAAGTAATACTTTGCAACGTATCCACTTTGGCTGCCCCCACCCGAAAAGGCAATATTAGACTGGAATAAATAGCAGTTGTATGTGGGAAATCAGTGGGGAGTATGTTGGAAAATTTTGTACTGTGTGTCCTTTTCTTTCTTGTCCGAATTGCAGTTCAACAAAGCATGATCTGCTCCAGTCCAATAAAGGACCAAGAAGCTTTGTGCAACACTTAATATTTGTCCCTCCCTCCCTTCCTCTTTTGCCTAGATATCAATGACGTAACAGAGATGCAGGGATTTGGTGCCGGCTTGTTTTCGTGGCAGCTGGACCCCTGCAGCCGAGGTTCCTTCTGTCTTTCGTGTTCCACCGGTGGTTCTCCTTACGGTCTCCCCAGCTGCTGCACATGTATCCATGACAGGTGAAATAAACTCTCCAGCATCTGCTTTTCAGCCATCCTGAATAAACCTTGAAGAATTCTTGGCAGAGGAAAAGAAGCTGCGGGGACATGCTGGCGCCAGGAAGACTGTTTGGGCTTTATTTTCGTATTTTAAAATTGTGTGTGCAAATTTGGGGGAGGGGTTGGGGGCAAGAGCTGTGATTGGATCTGAGTGACAGGTTAAAACCTGCACTTCTGCAAATGGGCACCACTTCAGCCAGTGTTGTCTAAGCCAGTGTTTCTCAACCTCAGCACTTTAAGATGTGTGGACTTCAACTCCCAGAATTCTGGGAGTTGAAGTCCACATATCTTAAAGTAGCTGAGGTTGAGAAATACTGGTCTAAGCTGAGAAACTAAGCAGGGCCAAGTCTGGTTAGTTGTTGCATGGGATAGCACCAGGTCATACCAGGGCTTTAATACCAGGCTGAGAAATTGAATTAAAGGCCTCCCTGAAGTCACTCAACATAAACATTCCCACCTGGGAAACACTGGCACGAAATCACTCTACCTGGTGTGGCCTCATCCATAAGGGCTGTCAAGCTTATGAAGTAAGGTGCACTGTGGAGGAGCAACCTAAGCACAAGCTGCACAAGTCTAGAGCCATCAGTGCAGCCACTGCAGTGGCTACGCATGTTTACCCAACATGCGCCAGGACATTCCGTGCCCGAATTGGTCTGACCGGTCATCTTTGGACACACCAGATTTCGTTTTAATGTGACTAATGGTGAGGTTTTCATCGATGACGATGGAGGAACAACACCAGGCTAGGAAACTGAATAATATTCCGGAAATGACAAGCCAGTTTTGTAATGTGGCTCAGAAACTGCATGCTTGCTGAGAGCTGTTTCAACTCCAAGGGGGGTTTCCTTTTTAAAAACCAGGGCAAAAACTACATTTGCTTTAATTTAATTCAAAGACCTTAGAATAATTGCAGATTAACAACTGAATATGAGTCAGCAGTGTGATGTTTCCTAAGAACGAGAGCAGTTTGACAGTGCAAACAGTGAGCCACAATTGTGGGGGCATGGGGGGGTGTCTTTCATTGGATGTGTTCAAGTGGAAGCTAAACAGCACTTTGCAGGGGATGCCTTAATGTGGATTTATGCGCTAAAAAGTGTTAGACTCCATGACCTCAGCAGCCCCTTTTAATTCTAGGATTCTGTAATTCTAGGGCTTTTCCTTGGTTGAGTGTGTGATGGGTATTTGGCCAATGTGGCTAAAATGTGCTAACAGTAGGAAGTCTTTCTCAACCTTTTGACCCTGGAGGAACCCTTGAAATATTTTTCAGGCCTCGGGGAACCCCTGCCCATTCAGGCTCCAATATAGGCCAGAAGTTAAAAAATCACTATATTCATTTCATGCGTAGGCCTGTATATAGGCACGGTATTAACAGTGTTCTTCTTAAACTAAAAATAAAGAATGAAACTTACCTCTTTAATGTGAAGTTGCTGGAATTTGAAATGATTTTTTAAATAGCTCATGATCTCCCAGGGAACCCCTAGGGGCCTCTCGCGGAACCCGAGGGTGCCACAGGACCCTGGCGGAGAACCCCTGCCTTCGATTAAAATGTGCTGTGAAGTTCTCATTGTAATTACACTGTGAGATGATCAGCCCATCTCTGCTTGCTGAACTGTTGTGAAGACAGTGCAAAATAATCCTTAGGTAGATATCTTAAGCACCTTTGGGGAGATGGAGAAGTGGGTGGTAGTGCTGGGGGTAGAATAAATGATGTGTTTGATGCATCCTTTCTGAACGTTGCGTTTTTTTTTCTAACAGGACCCCTCTGAAAATGTTGTGCGAAAGTATGAAGAGGCAGATTGTTTCCAGAGCCTTCTATGGATGTGAGTTCTGTTCACGAGCCTTGATCCCAGCTGCATGTCAGAGCAACAGCCTTCCAGAGCTGGTGCCATCCAGGCAGAAACATCTACAGAAGGGCTCAAAATGAGGAAGTTTACTTATCTATCTATCTATCTATCAAATTTGTCACCGCCCATCTCCTCTCACTAGAGGGACTGAGTCCCTCTGTCCACTAAGTTGGTGGGCAGAGCAACCCAGGACAAACTCCATCCCTTTTATTATGTGGGTTGACATTGCACATGCATTGAAAAGAGGTGGAGGGTGCTCTGCCCACCGTCTTGCCAATTTTGGTCCCCCACTCCCCCCACATGGACACCACTGCATCCGGGTATGTCACATTGCAGCTTCCATCATCCCCAGCCAGCATTACTGCTGGGTGGTCAGGTTGAAAAAGGCACAGCTCTGAACAGGCCCAGCAGCATAGGATGTTCCACTTAAGGGATGATGTGTTGTCCTTCAACTGCATCTGAATGGCGCCAGAGTGGGAGAAAGCAGAACTCAATGCAGGCCACGTGTTTAACAGCCAGCTTTCGTGTGCATGATAAAAGTGCTTTTTATAGCAGGTGTGGTCAAGAAGGGAGTCTGTAGCTGGGAAGATAATGGATTTGAGCTTGATCAGTATCATGATGTTTGAGAAAACCACACCCCTACCTAAACTGGCAGGGCAAGCTACTGTAGATAAACAGGGAGCAAACCCCACACTCACTCGCAGTGATGATGTTACCTAGTTGGGTCATGAAACGTCTGCAAGCCAACAACCAAGCTCAGAGAGCACCAAGGACTCCACAGTTCAACTCTGAGCTACACAGATTCTCTTCTATTGAATTCCATTTAGAACCAGCTGGACATACACTGCCTCCTGTTGGTCAGTAAGTTGCAAAAAGACCACAGGACTCCGCTGTTTTGAACAATAAATGCCACTCCTGTTAAATGCTTGTGTCTTCTCCCCAAAGGGCTTGCTTACTGCCGTCATTTGTCCACCGTCCGGACTCACTTGTCTGCGTTGGTAAATCATTCCATCATCCCACCAGATAAACCCACGAGTGCTGCAGGGGGGCTGACGAAAGAGGTCTGGAGCAAATACCAGAAAGATAAGAAGGTAAGACTGTGTTAGGTTAAAGCAGTGTTTCTCAACCTTGGCAGCTTGAAGATGTGTGGACTTCAACTCCCAGAATTCCCCAGCCAGCCATGAGAGTTGAAGTCCACACAACTTCAAGCTGCCAAGGTTGAGAAACACTGGATTAAAGAGTGGGGTGGCATGTCTCTCTTTCCCATGTATTGCTCATTGACCATGATAAAGATTTCCTCCTCGTTCTTCTGTTCCCTCTCATATTTGTGTGCATAAACACACACACACACGCCCCGCCCCCAAACATGCAGATAGGTACAAAGCTTCTCATCCTGCCAAAATAGATAGACTGAATGTCTTCCCTTACATTTACATAGTGACCCATCTGCAGTCTTTCTGAGATCATCTGTTTCCCAGAATCATTCAGAGAGGGATGAAGCAGGGTGGGGCACCCCATGGGCCTGAATCCTGTTCTTTCTTTTTTTTTTTTTTTGGTGACCCCTAGAAATACCTTGAACTGCATTGCTGAATGTTGGTGTCATCGTTCCTAAAAATCCATTGGGGGCTTCCTGACAATGCAGCAAAGCACAGAAAAAAAAATCCTTTCCCCACCCACCAATTTTATATCTTTCCCAACACATTGCAGGTCTGACTTCCTCCAAAATCTTTCATTGTGGCCCCCGGCATCTGTTGACCTTTGATTGATTATGTGCCATCAAGATGGTGCCGACTCTTAGCAACTACATAGATAGATATTCAGAACGATCTCAGGCTGAGATTTTGCTATTGTGCTAATCAGAACCTGGCGACTACAGGGGAATAAAAGTCATTTGGGAAAATTGAGGGTTGGTAGATTCAAGAACCAGAAGAGCTAGGACTCCCACGCACATTATGGCATAAAAAAATTGTAGAATTTGTCGTTGTAACCTGTGTCCTTTTCTTCCCGTTTTCCCCTTCTGCACTGGGGCACTTTGTGTATCAATGAAAGGGGACTCCACAAAATGTTGTGCCTCAGCAAATTTGTCAGTGTTATAAGATATAACTGTTTGTGATGCCTCAGGTATACCTCTGGAGGCCACCACAGCTCTTGTTGATGGCCACTGCCTTCAATGACTTTGAAAGAAGGGTAGAAAAGACTCATAGATGAGGGAAACTCTGTCGATAGCTGTTGTTGTCCTTAATGGCTCAAATAAAACATCCATGTTCTTTGGCATTGTATCTCTCAACATGGTACAATGTTTATGGGGGCAACAACACAGGGGAGGATCCTAGAGGCCACTGGAGTTGGGTGGCCAATAAATTTAAATAAATAAATGAAGTGTATTTCTGGAGACATTGGCTGGCCATTGTGTGTGCTAGATTAGATCCAACTGGGTTTCCTTATATTCTTAAGAAGAGTAGTCCTCCAGCCTATGTTTCAGGAACAAACTTGTTCTTCTGGATTGCACATTTGTTCTAATTTTCTTGGCCCTAAAGGGAACTATTCATGCATAAGAGGGGACTCATCAGCTTCTTGATCAGAGGGAACTTGCTCTCTGCCTATAGAATTAATTCTAAGCATTTTGTGGGGGAAGTGGAAGAGGGGTTGGCTGGCTAGCTAGGATATCAAATAGAAATGTATTCCACTGCTATGTTATCCTGCAGGCTGTACTTTTTTGGTTGTGGTCAAATCCTAACTTTACAACAAACTCCATCTAAGCAAATAATTGTCTTAACCACAATGAATTAGTCATTGTTAGCTATGAAAGGAAAGAAAGAAAAGATTTTCCAGTTCTGAGTGGGTAGGTGTTCGCTAATTTTCCCATAAATTCTCTCTCAATCTCAATCATCTCAATCCCAAACCCAATCCCAATCTCAGTCTCTCTTCCTTTCATGTTAGAACTACAAGGAATTGGAGCTGCTCAGACGTGTCTACTACGGTGGGGTGCAACATGAAATTCGGAAGGAGGTGTGGCCATTCTTGCTGGGACACTACAAGTTTGGCATGAACAAGAAGGAAATGGACTTGGTACTTGTTTGTCTTCAGTATTTCAGAGAGAGGTTCTAGAAGATAATTATTAAATTCCTTGGGAGACTCAGTAATAAAATATACAAAGAGATCTAGATTCGGTCCCCAGCATTTCTGTTTAAAAGGATGAGATAGTGGAGGATGGGAAAAACTTCTCCCCGTGTCCCTGAAAAACCATGCACAGTTGAAATAAGAAAATACTGAGCTTTGCAAAGTTTGCTGGCTGGGATTTTGAGAAGCAAAACAGATGGAAATGTTTACGTTCTCCCTGAACTTTTTATCATGAGAGCTAGAAAGCGCCCATGGCAAGGTCAATGTGACCTTCAGGGTTTCTGCTTAGGGTTGAGCAGATTTGTCATAGATTGGATCATTGCTTGTGTTTCTATGGAATTGCTGGCCTTAAATAAATCCTCCCCTTCCTTCCTAAGGTGGATGAAGACATTGCACACCAATATCAGAAGGTGATGACTGAGTGGAAAGCCTGTGAGGTGGTTGTGAAGCTTCGAGAGAAAGAATCCCAAACTGCCACCAAGTTTTCCTCCGGGAGCAGCATAGATAGTCACGTGCAGCGGCTAATCCACAGGGACTCCACCATCAGCAATGATGTAAGATGATCGGTTGTGTCCATATCATCTGTCATAAGACCATCTGCAAAGAGCTGCCATCTCCTTCCATTTTTCCATGTCTTAGGCTTAGCCAAGCAGATCCTTCTAAGGAGACCATGCAAGGACAACCTTTCTCTTGCACTTCTGTCCCCTGACAACCGATATCCAGAAGGAGACGCTGCAAACAAATGTTGCAGCAACATGTCTTTCCTTCTAAAAATATCCAGCCAGCTATTCCATCTTTGATTCAGCTGTATTGATCCATTTTGTGTTTTTCCAAGTGCCCCTTTATGTTCTGAGTATGCTCAGGGTTCACTGTATTTCATGGGGAGAATTATAATCATGTTTCTCTACATTATAGATTCCTGCAAGTCTGCTCTTTATTTATTTATTTGTTTGTTTGTTTGTTTGTTTGACCACCCAACTCACACACAGTGACTCATGGAAGTTTCAAGGCAGAGGAAGACAAGGAGGCTTCCTTGCCTCCATGACAACTTCTACAAACAGGACAAATTGGCAGAATCTTTGTATCTCACAGTAGAATTCAATGACTTCCATACCTGAGATACCATTTTACCCCCTATAATGATGCCAAAGCTGAGTGAAAGTTAGTGATAAGCTGCAGGGGATTATTGGGGAAGTACATCATGGGCAGTGTGGGAATGTCATAGAAAGATGAGGAAAGTTCAGAGGGTCCTTGGTGCCCCCTGAATTGCAGGTTGGTGTTGTGGGGCTTTGTAGCAGTGCAAGAGATGACAACTTCCAGAGCCTCCAGGATGGTCCCTAGGGTGGCCTAGGAAGAAGCTCAATAGATAATGGTAGGCTGGGAGTTGGATGGGATGGGGTGACTGCCCAGGCCAATCAGAGAGGTGGTGGTGGAGTGGCAGCAGCAGTGCCAGTGATTTGGTGTTGGGTAGGACACAGTGCTGGGCTGGAGGCACTGCCAATCAGCTGCTAGAGTTGACGATGACACACAGCAGTGGTGGCAATGCCAAGTTCAGCTGCAGGTGATCTCCTGGCAGCTTCCTTTGTTCAGTCGGGACAGTGGCAGCAATCCAGAGACATCTGGCCTTGGCGTTCTGGAGTGCTTGGGCACCCAGCTGCCAGGATGAGCAGCAGAGGGAGTGGACCAGTGGTGGTGCTGGAGGCTGGCCTGAGTTTGTGGATGTTATGGAGTGCACACCATTTGTGCAGCTGTTGGCAGTATGTCTCAGGTGATTTCCATCTGTGGCATCTGAACAAAATACTTTTGAACTGTGGACTGAGGGGATCCTGGTAGATGGTCTTTGTGGACTGGTGGCAGCTAAGGTGGAGGTGTCAGCAACCTTTAGATCACCCCAGCCTTAGGGAAGTCCAGTGTTGTTTTATGCTTCCAAATGCCCTGCTGAGAGTGAGTGTGAACCATGAGTGTGGTGTTATATGTATGTGTGTATGTGGTGGGAAGATGGCTGATTGGCTAGAACTTGGGATTACTGAGTGCTGACCCAAAGAGCAGAATGGTTAGGTGGTTGGGTTTGGTGGTGTCATCTGGGTGTTGGATGGGGCTCTCTGACCTGGAGGAGAAATGGGATGGGTTGGGGGAGTTGGTTTGTTCTGGGGGAAGGGAGGCAGTAACATCTCAGTGGTGATGGGCAGAAAGAGATTTGGTAGGGGGCAGGCCATTCTCAGAGAAGGTGGTCTTGGTTCTTGGACTGATTCTGCGTTCCTGGGCTCTGCTCCAGGACCTGGTCATCAGACCTTCAGTAGCTCTTGTCTCTGGCTATTGCTACTGAATGCCGGGTCAGCCTGTAATAAGGCCTTTCTCATCCAGGACCTAATCATGGAGGAAAGGGTTGACCTGACATACGTAACTGAGACCAGCTTCAGGGTAGAGTTAGCAGGTTGGCTGTAGTCATCTGGGAGATCCTTGTGGCTTTCACTGCTCTGCACATAACTAGATATGAAATCTTGTTTGTGATGTTTTTTTGTCTGTTGTTTTCAGCAAAATGTTAGCTGCCCAGAGTCGTATTACAAGATGGACAGCTATATAAATTGAATCAGGGGATATTATGGTAGTATTCCCATAGGAACAGCTGATTGTTCCTCTAATCCAAAGGTCTACAGCAGAGTTTCTCAACCTTGACAACTTGAAGATGTGTGGACTTTAACTCCCAGAATTCCCCAGCCAGTTGAAATCCACACATCTTCAAGTTGCCAAGGTTGAGAAACACTGGTCTACAGTGTAGAGCTCTGCAAATAATCTCCTCCTCCTCCTTCTTCATGCTTCTTAGAAAAGAGTCCACATCCTTGAAGGGTCAGTCACAGCACTATGACATTCCAGATTCAACGACAAAGAAAGAAATGGGGCCAGGACAAAATCTGACAAAGCTTGATGACTTTTAATGGGTTCATTGTGTATATTGAATAGGATCCCTTCCCATGTATTTAACAATTTCCCCCTTCTATCACATGGAAATGGGCAAGTTTTGAAGGGGCTTTAGAACCACACAGAATGTTGAAGATCGCATATATGCTGATTGAGCCCTGAATCTATTTCCTTATTTTTATGTTTTATATCTTGCTTTTCTGCTTGTAAGGGAATCACTAAATTGCTATACATTCCATTAGGCATAAATTAACCCTTCCAAGATTTCTCTTTAGGGATACTTGGCCCACTTTCATCTCCCTCCCCAGACCTTCACTTTCCAAATAATTATGTAAATTTAATTCATGGTTGCAGATGGGTTCAGGCAGGGGTCTCTATTCTTCCCTCCATCCCCATTTTCTCTTTTTTTTGCTTTCTCCCTCCTTGGGTGACCGCAAGGATGGATGATGAAAACCAAATGGGCCACAGAGGTGGAATGCCTAGAGAAGATCCACCTTCATGGAGCCCATCTAGGATTTCATTTCAATCATAGATGTCAAAAGAGTTACCTCTCTGGTACCTCCTTTGCACAGCATAAGGAAATTAATGAATGGGGGAATAGTTTAACCTTAGACAAAGCTGGGTCTGTTTTAACCCTCTGTGGATAAGTTGACTAGTCAGTTGACCTCTATGTAGTCTTTTCATGACATAATAATGTCCCTCCCTGACAATGATCCCATCAAGACTGTTATGGGAATAGAGGCCCTGAAGTACCTAGAAGGGAGTCACATAGAAAGCAGGGTATGGAATAATGGATTTTACTTAAAGGAAGGCAGATTCCAGTTGAATGTTAAATTTCCTAACAGTAAGAGAATTTGAAGACTGGAACCAGGGTCCAAGATAAAGGCTTCTCCATTGTTAGATGTCTTTGAGCAGAAGCTAAATAGACCATTATTGGGAATTTAATTTGGGTTCCCACCCTGCATGGAGATTGGACTCAAGGGCTTCTTTCAATTCTATGGCTGTGTTTACACCTCATGTTTAATGAAGTCAGTTACAAACCAAGCAGCTGAATTCACCCAACATGGGAAGATTAGTTTTAGTGGCTTGGACTGACATGTGAATGCAGGCTGTTTGATTGGTTTATGGTTCAGGTTATAGCAAGGACCCAGGATGTGGGTTAATCCACTAAGCACCTTCAGCAGAGAAGAGAGACCCTATGACTCTTTTCTTAAATTAATCTCTCCTTCTTTCTCCCTGACCAACATACTGTTCTTCTCAGGTATTTATTTCTGTAGATGAAATGGACTCAGTAGACCGAGAGCTGAAGGCACATGAAGAACAGTCTTTGACCAGGGTTTGCTTAGATGCACCAACAGTTGTGGTGGCAGTTGATCAACAACAGTCAGTGGAGTTTGATTCTCCAGACTCTGGGCTCCCTTCTTCTCGGAATTACTCAGTTACATCAGGCATCCTCTCCAGCATCGATGATGGGCAGAGCATCTGCTTTGAGGATGGGACCGAAGAGGAGACTGGTCCTGAGCTGCAGAGACCGGATTTGGATCATGCTTCACCAATCAAGGGCTTGGCCCCTGCAGGCTTTGTAATGGAGGAACAGCCGTGTTCTCAAATGGACTCTAAAGCAGCCGCAGAAGACAGCATCTCTGTGTGCTCGGCTGCTTATACGGTAGGTAAAGGCCAAGGGTGGTCATGCAATGTTAATTGGGACTGGAATTTCTGTCGCTAAGCGATGCAGTCGTAAAACATGATGTCATGTGACCTCATTGCTTAATGATAGCAATCCCTGTTGCTGTCAGTAAGAGAAGATCGCGGGTTGTTAAGTGAGGGCCTCATGCGACTGAGACTTGCGACTTCCTGCCAGCTTCCAACAGGCAAAGTCAATGGGGAAGCCGGCAGGAAGTTACAAGTCCTGGTCACAACAGTCCTTTACTTAGGTGGCTCATAAGCAGGCCAGTGGGTGGGTGAGTGCTACGGAGTGCGGCCAGGCAGGAGACAGGTGTGCGGTGCAAGTACAGCAAGGCTGGGAGGGGTATGGTATGGTGGGGTACAAGTGTGGCAGAGCTGAGGAGTTGGTGATGTGGCACAACTGTGGCAAGACTGGGTGGTGCGTGGTGCAGCATGACTGGCGGGGCCAGGGGTGTGCAACACGGCACAGCACAAGCGCAGCAAGGCCAGGGGCATGCAGCAGGGCATGAGTGCGGCAAGGCCAGGGGGTGCCCGGTTCAGAGCAATGTGGCAAGGCTGGCGGGTGCGCACTTGCCGTGCTGCCTGGGGGCTCCTCGGGAGAAAAAGCAGTGGGAGCAGGAGCGACTTATGGGAGTGACTTGCGACCTTTCCTGCCGGCTTTCTCATTTACTTTGCTTGTGGGAAGCCAGCAGGGAAGGTTGCAAATGGTGATCATGTGACTGTGGGACAATGCAACTGTCATAAGCGCGAGCTGGTTACCAAGTGCCCGGATCGTGATCACATGACTGCGGGGGCACTGCGATGGTCACAACTTTGAGGACCGGTCATAAGTCCCCCTCATTCAGCACCATTGTAACTTTGAACAGTCGCTGAATGAGTGGTCAGTAAGCGAGGACCACCTGTACTGAGAAGAAAGGTAAGATTTCAGTGACTTCCACTGCACATAATGTCCAAATACCATGTTCTTCATCTGGAGCTGTTCTCTGGTTATCACAAGAGCCAGAATGGTGGAGTGGTGAAGGTGCTAGACTAGGAGTGGGGAGACCCAGGTTCTAGTTGCCCCTCAGCCACGGAAGCTCCCAGGGTGACTTTGGGCTAGTCTCTCTCACCCCGAGAGCCAGTGTGGTGCTGTGGTGAAGGGTTTGAATGAGGAGTGGGAAGATCCAGATTCTAGTCTCTCCTCAGCCAAGTGTAGCGGGGAAGGTGCTGGACCAGGAGCAGGAAGAACCAGGTCTGAGTCTCACCTCAAAGGTTTCTGGCTAACTTTGGACCAGTCTTTCTCTCTCTCTCAGCCCAACCTAATTCACAGGATTGTTATTCTGGCGAAAAATAGGTGGAGAGAATGCTCCGTGCAGCGTCCTGAGCTCCTGAACAAAAAGTGGAATATAATAAATAAATCACCTCCTCTGTTAAAAGGGTGGACAGAGGGCATTGCATTTATGAACTATCCTTCCCAGTGAGGAAGCCAACTCCTCCCCAACTTTTATTCACCCAGAGGTTTCACCTAGTTTTAATTGTGTTTTTATTACTTATTCGTTTAGCTATTTAAAAGACTCACATGACCGCCCGTCTTAAAAAACAGAACTCTGGGCGGCTCACAACAGTCATGCAAAACCAAACATAAAAACAAGAAAAACAAAACACAGTAAAACAAAAATCTGGCACCACAATCAATCTCCTTTGATGCAACCAAAACTGCTATTTTCCAGCTCCATCTTCCCATTTTTGTCCATTGCGTGGAATTGCTGCCTTTTTCTCTTGCTTAAACTGCGACACCTGCCATGATGATTTTGCTGTCTGGCGTCTTAGAAATCTTTTAAATAAAATAACCCACCATGTTAAAAGAGGAAGGATGGAAATGAGGTTTGTATTATCTCAAATATGGGTGTCTCTCGTGCCCATGAGAAAAACTAGAATGTGGTTTATTCTAGTTTTTCTTGGATACTTTTAAAAAAGATCCAAGATCAGAATCAGTTTGTCACCATTTTTAAAATGTGAAATTTAGACCGAAAGCTGCTTATTTTGAAAACTGTTATGATACAAACAGATAGCCTTATATAGTCTTCCTACTAAATATTTTGCCCTGTCCCATTCTTCCTGCAAAAAGCTCAAGGTGATAAACGTATTTATCCACCCATTTTATCCTCATAGTAACCTTGCATGTGGTTGGTTAGGCTAAGATGGCAACCATAAAATCATAGGAATGTGCATTTAGCACATAGTGACACCTCTGCTTTTACACATTTACCTGCAGAAATTGATTTTAAAAGGATGAACATCTAAAATCATTCCATCCTGCAAAGATTAGATACAACAGACAATACCCATCTTTGTTCAGCAACAGATTTATAACATATGTTTGTATTTTCCAGATAGAAATGCTGGACACTGTTGCCTTAAACTTACATAGAATTGATAAAGATGTTCAGAGGTGTGATAGAAATTACTGGTATTTCACTGCTGAGAATCTGGAAAAGCTTCGAAATATTATGTGCAGGTAAGTTAAACCTAAGAGACAGCAACATCTGGAAACTTTAGGACCCTTGGCATCTGGAGTCAGTTGCAGCAGAGCAGAGTGAATCTTGAGATTGCCCAGTAGAACATCAGTGAGTGGCTTTGTGGGTGGCTGTGATCCCCTAGAATGTGTTGATCTGGGCTTTCCAAGGCTGGTTTGGGCAATTCCAGCTATTTGACCGAGAATCTATGGAACATTATTGCTCATTGTAGGCCTTGAACATCGCATTTTTTAAATAAAATGTGTGCCCTTTGGCCAACAAAAGGTTGCCTTCATTCTGTTTTCATGATTGTTGTTTATTCGTTCAATCGCTTCCGACTCTTCATGACTTCGTGGACCAGCCCATGCCAGAGCTTCCTGTCGGTCGTCAACACCCCCAGCTCCCCCAGGGACGAGTCCATCACCTCTAGAATATCATCCATCCACCTTGCCCTTGGTCGGCCCCTCTTCCTTTTGCCCTCCACTCTCCCTAGCATCAGCATCTTCTCCAGGGTGTCCTGTCTTCTCATTATGTGGCCAAAGTATTTCAGTTTTGCCTTTAATACCATTCCCTCAAGTGAGCAGACTGGCTTTATTTCCTGGAGGATGGACTGGTTTGATCTTCTTGCAGTCCAAGGCACTCTCAGAATTTTCCTCCAGCACCACAGTTCAAAAGCATCGATCTTCCTTCGCTCAGCCTTCCTTATGGTCCAGCTCCTTATGGTTTTCATGATAGATGGTCATTATCATTCCCGAAGTATTTATGTGTATGTGTTTATACATATATTTTATACACATACACATGCACATGGTGGAAACCACCTTGAGTTAAACTCAGGGCTTAATAGCAACTATATGGATACGTGGTTGCTCACAATATAGAAGTGGTTTTGCCATTTCCTTCTTCCCCAACGTTCTCTTGACCATCCAGCCTAGGCGCTCTTCCATCCAAGTTTTAACCTGACCCTCCATAGCTTTCTTCGGGGTCCGTCAGAGTTGCTGACATTTGCCATCTCTCTTCCTCGCTCATTGGTGTCCAACTCTCTCAAAACTCTCTTCATCTTTGTAATCTCTTTGTATTCCTGTTTGATTTATTTTCTTTTTATATTAAGTACCTGTATACCAAGAAACTGGAGTGAGAAGTGCTTTATTGTGGATTTCCTTTGTAGATACAAACATGCTCAGTCCTCCTATCAAGGACTGGTGTAACCAAAACCTCCATGCCTGGTACAAGCAGATTTTGAAAGACCTGTGTTTTGCAAAAGTACAAAACATGTAGCCTTCAGCTTACAGAATTCTCAGCAATGGCAGTGCTGGCTGGAGAATTGTGGGAGTTGAAGGCCACACATCCAGAGAGAGCCAGGGTTGGAGAAGGATGCTTTAAAACCTTATGCCCTCCAGCAAAAACATTTTCCATGGATTGGAGGAGACCGTACCAAAATTCTGCAGGTCAGATGAGTAGAGGAGGCATTTCATTTTTACAATTCCCATTTCACTTTGGCTTGGGATCCAAGTCAGAAAGCTATTGATTTAGAGACTAATTCCAGGGCTGTACCATCTTTGTCTTGTGATGGGATTGTGCTCTCCCAGAAAAAGCAGACTTGCAGCCTGGGGATCTTCCTGGACTCAGGGATCATGCGCAAGAAGCAAATGGAGATTGAGGCCAAGGGGGCTTCCGCCCACCTTCAGCTGCTGCACCAGTTGCAGCCTTGCCTGGAACATGATGCACTGAAGATGGTTGTTGCTATCACCTCTTGAGTTAGATGGCTGTAATTTTCTCTGCGTGGAGCTGTCCTTGAAGACCAGCTGGAAACTTCAGCTGGTCCAGAATCTAATGGCTTGCATACTTAATGGGCAGTCATGGATACAGCCATATCACACCTCTGCTGTGGGAGCTACACTGGTTATTGGTAGGTTTCCAAGTGCAAGTCAAGATGCTGATCACTATCTGCAAAGCCCCATGTGGCCCAGGGCCTGGATATCTCAGAGACTTCATTTCTCTGATAATTTCTGGTGGTTCTGCTTAAACAGTTAAGGAGCACCTGTTAAGGATCCCCACCCATCAGGAGGTGTGGTGGGGAGGGGCCCAACGGCAACTGCTCTCTGTAACTAGCCCTCCTCCTTTGGAATGACTTCCTCCCTGAAAGAAGGGTGGCCTCCACCCTCATGGCCTTCCAGGAGCAGGTGAAAATCTGAAAATCTGGCTCTTCTATAAGGTCTTTAGGGATTAAGGTTACCCCAGTGGCACCACACCAAACAATTTTTATCTCATTAATTTCAGTACCTAATTTGGGGAATAGGGTTTTGGATTTTACCGTTTGAATTAATTATCATATTTACTACTTGTACTATTTTTTTTTTTTTGGTAAGCTTGTAAGCCACCTAAAGTCCATTAGGTTTCAGGCTGTGGACAAATCTCCTAAAGAAATAAAATGTCTTCCTGGTTCATTTTGATCCAAATGACATTCTATGTCAGTGTTTCTCAACCTTAGCAACTTTAAGCTGAATGGACTTCAACTCCCAGAGTTCCCCAGCCAGCAATGCTGGCTGGGGAATCCTGGGAGTTGAAATCCATACAGCTTGAAGTTGCTAAGGTTGAGAAACACTGTTCTAAGTTCTCTTCGTGACTGTTTGAAAAAGCAGCAGCCATCTTGTAATGAACAACTGTGCGTTAAAGCAACATTTCTCTCTCTCTATTGTAGCTATGTTTGGGAACATTTGGAAGTAGGCTACGTCCAAGGAATGTGTGATCTTTTAGCTCCTCTCATGGTTATACTTGACAAAGGTAAGAAATCCCACAGTTGTGTTTTCTAGTTTGTGCAGCCCTTGGTGCCTATATCCCTGTCAATCTATGTCTGTCTGTCATATCATATGCAAATAGCCCTCTCCTTTCCCAGAGCATTGGCACATCCAGACATCACTGGAGAAGTATCACTGGGCTCAGAGGAACCTTAAATTTGCAAAAAAAAAAAAAAAAACCATAAGCAGAAAAATTGTGGGAGCCCCCCCCACCTGCAAAAGTAGCCCCAGGAGGACTGAGCATGCCCAGTGGGGACAAAATACTGACTGCTAGAGAGAAAGAACGAATGGGATGATGGGTAATGAGGCAGGTGCAATTTTGAAGGCAGCCATTGCATCAGAGAGTCATTAGAAATGAGGCTGAAAATAGAATTGCCCATTACATAAAGCCTTTATGCAAAGCACTGGTCATCATACAGTTAGTGTCCTGTCTCAGGCCAGGCACACGCAAATACACAAGAGGCAGTTGCAGGCTTTTACTTATAAGAAGCAGCAACAAAAGCAGTGTGCAAACACACGCACGTAAAGGCAACCCAGCCCTCACAAGGCCAGCAGCTAGCTTAAATAAAGAGTTCAAAGTCCAGGGAGCAGGCGCAAGGATGGTCAGGCCGTCCAGGAGTCCAAAGCGTCGGGGAGGTTGTCAGCCAGTCCGGGGTCAGAGTCAAAAGGCGCAGAGAGTCAGAGTTAACAAATGGTGGTTTCCAACAGCCGTCTTGGGCTGGTAGCTAGTCTGAAATAAGAGCAGCCCCGGTGGGGCTCGTTTAGGAGGGCGGGGCTGCTCCCTTGCAAGTAACCTCGCTGGCTTCCTCTGTTCTGCTCTTCGCTCTGCTCTCCGTGCTCCTGCATTGGGAGGGGGTGACAATTCTGAGTCCTCATCTTCCCTGAGCAGCGGCAGCTGTCCCCGCTGATCGCTGGCCGGCCCCGCCTCCTCTGCCTGCTCAGGCGGCTGTTTGTCCAGTGACCCCAGAGCTGACTGCTCATCCTCCAAGGCCACTTCAGCAGCCAGCTGCCCTTCTTCGACTTCTGACTCTGAATCTGAGCCCCCCACGACAGGTAGTCCTCGCTTAACGACCACAATTGAGCCTGGACTTTCGGTTGCTAAGTGAAGAGGTCATTAAGCGAATCGACCTGATTTTACCACCTTTTTTGCAGTGGTCATTAAGTGAACCATGTGGTTGTTAACTGAACCATGTGGTTATTAAGCGAATCACACAGTTCCCCATTGATTTTGCTTGCCAGAAGCCAGCTGGGAAGGTCGAAAATGGCAGTCACGTGACCATGGGATGCTGCAATGGTCATAAATGCGAACCAGTTGCCAAGCACCCAAATCATGATCACGTGACCATGGGGATGCTGAGACTGTCCTAAGTGTGAACACTGGTTGTAAGTTGGTTTTTTTAGCACCGTTGTAAGTCTGAATCATCACTAAACAAATGGTCATTAAGTGAGGACTGTACTCTGAAATCTGTCACTCTGCCAGGTAGACTCCCAGCTTCTCTCAGGCCCACCCCTCCCAAATCACTCTTTAATCCCCCCTCCCTCTGAAATTTCAACTGAGAAGGAGGTACCTTGCGTTACCATGCTTTGATTGACAGTTCTAACATCCAGTCATGCTAGCTTGTCTAGCAGAGTTAACCAACCTAAATCCCTCCAAACCATTGTCAGTGGCTCCCAGAGATCTTCAAATGATTGCATTTAATTTTCAGTGTGAATGAAAGGGAAACTATGAAACACGTGATGGTCATAATATTATTACTTTCCAGTTGCATTAATCTATATGTTACTAAGACTCTCGTGACTGTAACCTTTAACTAGGCAAAACGGTGTGTCATAGGGCAAAACTTTTTCAACCAAGGGACCTCAAATGGGCTAACTTACAGAATGCACCCAAAATCCGGGACCCATGACTCCCTTGGAATAGGAATTTGGCAAATTTTATAAAACATTTTATGACATAAAACATTATCATAAAACATGTTATGACATTACAAAATGTCATAAAGCATTTCCTGTGGTCAACTCCCGATATTTGACTGAGCGATACAGTTCAACATGGGCTACTTTCAAGGCAGATACATCTCTGAATGTCTCCCTGAATTTTGTAGAACTTTTCCAGTGAAGGCACTACATTAGAATATTGAAGGCATTGAGGAATCTGGTAAGGAAAGATCTCTGAAACGATGACCCAACGGGCCATGGGTTGTCTAGTAACACTTAATGTCCTGGTTCCTTCCATTATGATTTAGAGTGTGGTCCTCAGCATGCTACTTCAAGGCTGGCCTGGAACAGTTGTATTCTTGTGTTGTAGAGGTCTGCAGTGCTTGCTGGCTAAAGGCAGATAATAAATATTGGTTTCTTTAAACAATTTTGGATAATTCATGGAGCTAATGCCTATCTTGGCCTACCTTGGTTTTAGATGAGCTGGCTTACAGCTGCTTTACTCATCTCATGAAGCGAATGAGCCAGAATTTCCCCAATGGAGGTGCCATGGACACACATTTTGCAAACATGAGGTCTCTTATCCAGGTGGGTTTTATATCGGCATGTGTATTTAAAAGATTTTTATCTCTTCTTGATGATCTTTCTGAAGCTTAGGGAACGTTAGCACAGCTAACAGCAATACAAAACTAAGAATAAAACCAAATATATCACAGGATACTTTGATTATTGGGCAGATATAAGTAATCATAGGTTATTGTAATCATAATAAAATAGGTAATCACAATAATATCTCCCCCCCCAGAAAAAAGGACAAGGTCAACAATAAATCAACTGTTCTCCACAGTTCAAGCCCATTAAAAACTTTGGTAAATAACACCTGGAGCCTGGACTACGCTTGGCTTGCTTCTTGCTTCTGTAACAGCAGGCAGAGTGAACCAGATGTTGCATTTATCTCTTAGGAGAGTTTGGGGGTGAGGAGTTGAAGTGGATTCCCTGGCAAATGTTGCCTTTAAGTCAGGAGTTTGTGCTTGGCTAACTTGAAAACCTGAGAATGGAAGAGGACTTTCCACGGGTGGTGCTGTGGCTATGCAAACAGTGCTGATGGGAGAGATTTGGTGTCTGGGGCTGTGGGCTGAGTTCTCTAGATGATGCACTGCTGGATCTCACAGGACAGGTAGATAACACTGGGCAGAGTTCCTAAGGAAGCACAGCTGCAATGAGGAAAAAAATGAAGAACAGAAGAAGCCGAAGAAGGTTCACAAAGGCACCTTTTGTGTCCTCCCTGTAGTCCTGAGTTGGAAGCACGTGAGCAATAGCATATAGGTTTTCACTATAGTCTCTAGCAGGGTTTCTCAGCCGGGGTTCCTTGACACCCCAGGGTTCCATGAGAGGTCCCTAGGGGTTTGATTTATTTTTAAAATTATCTCAAATTCAGGCAACTTCACATTAAAGAGGTGAGTTTCATTCTTTATTTTTAGTTTAAGAACACTGTTAATATATACGTACAGGCCTACACATGAAACAGATATAATAATTTTGTAACTTCGGCCTATATTTGAGCCTGAATGTGCAGGGGTTCCCCAAGGCCTGAAAAATATTTCAACGGTTCCTCCAGAGTCAAAAGGTTGAGAAACCCTGGTCTCTAGACTAGAGATCCTAACTTGCATGCAATAGAAGGATCATGGCCGAACTTTGTTGTCCCTGTGTCACATAGGCTGAAGTGTGCCCAAACCAACCAGCTCTCTCCTTACTGCTACAGGAAATGCTGCATGTGGACAGGTCCAAATCAGGCCGGAAACCTGGTGTATACCTTCTGTATTACTAAAGTGTGAAAGCCTCGATTGACCAAAGCCATGGTGGGTGGTTGAGGGCAAGATCAGTGGGCCCACCTGGTGATGAACGTGCCATATGGAAAATTGCCATTTGGGATGGAAGAAGTAAATGGTAAAGAGGATGAATTAACAAATGAAACGAAATGGAAGAGAGATACTGGCTTGTCTGTGAAAATAAGAGAAAAGATAAAGATATAATAGGTCTGAATGAAGGTGGTCTGATCTTGTAGAGTGGCTGGCTTGAAAATTGTTCTCAGAGAGTGCTTATTAATAGATTTGATTTCGATGTTGCCTGACTCTGACCAATTCTGGGCAGCTCACAAAAAATTTAAAAAAAATCAACAAAATGCAGTAAAGTAGACCAGAACAAATTACAAAATTGGTCAGTAATTCTTCCGTATGCTGGAGAGAGATGTCGAGTGAGGTGCCACAGAAGAATCAGTATTGTGTCCTCAAGTATTCATTCTTTACTCATTAATGACAGGGATGAAAAGTGGCGTTGGTGCTTATGAAAGCTACACAAAACTGGGTGGGACAGTAAATAATCTAGAAGACAGGAACATATCTCAAAAAGATCTTGATGGGTTGAGAGAAATGGATTGAAAGTAAAAGGATGCAGAACTCTATGAAACAAAAGGCAAATGTAGAAGTACTGGATGGGGTAGATCTGCTGTTGCACTAGTATTTGTACAAGCGATCTTGGAATAGTTGGTAGGAAACTGAACACGAGTCAGCAATATGTTGCATCTGCAAAAATGGCAAATTCACTGTTAGGCTGTACCAACAGAAATATAATTTCCAAATCCCTGGCCAATAATTGTCCTTGGCCAGACATCACGCCAAGTATTCTGTTAATTCTGGGCACCATGTTGTAACAAGGATTCGGCCCCAGTTTCAGAAGGAGCAGGCTCAGACAAGAATAGCCAAATGATGAGACGACTGGAAATTAAATCTTAACAAAAGAGCGTGAAGGAATTGGGCACGTTTAGTCTTGAAAAAAGATGAGAGGGTGGCGTAGCTCTTCAAATACTTGAAAAAGTGTCACAGAGACGGACTAGTCCTTTTTTATTATTTCTGTTTATTAAGAATTTTTCATAGAATAAAAAAACAAAAGAAAAGAAAAAAATGCAAAAAACGAAAAAGGAGAAGGAAAAAAAAAGCTAAGTTAAGAAATACAATGACTTCCAACCTTCTTTTGAAGAGATAATTACAATCCTATAGTCTCTCCTCTGTCTCAGATAGTATACAAGTCCCTTCAGCCCTATAGAAGGACAAGTCCTGTGCGCTCTCATATCAGAGTTCAGGCTACAGAAAAATGGATTTAAGTTAGAGGAAGGAGATTCCACTTAAAAATTAGAAGGAACTGCCTAACAGGAAGAGCTGTTCAACAGCGGAACCCATTCCCCAGAGCAGTGTTGGGTTTCCCTTGCTTGGATGGATTTAAGGAGAAGACAGACAGCCATCTGTCAGGGATGTGTCATGAGTAAGGATGGCCAGCAGGGGGCTCCCTTCCAGACTGTTAAGCGCATGCGTAGCACTGAGGAATTGGTGAGCCATTCCAAGAGGCACAGATTGGGACCGCCTTAACCTGCGGGGTTTATATGGCTGGGTTTTTCCCACGCTTGTTCAGTTTGTTAGGATTACTGTTATCTATTAGCAATAAAACATTAGAGAACAGTTCCCTGTCTCAGAGTGTTTCCTGGGAGTCAGGACAGGATGCTTTAAGGTGGATTCCCGTCCCAAGTCAGAGGTTGAAACTCATGCTCCAAATGGCCCTGTCCAACTCTGATTATGATTCATAAAGCAGCCTTGCTGTTCACCTTCTAGCAATTTCAGGCTTAAATATAGAAAGCCTTCAGCAAGAAGCAGGGGTGTCCACAGAGTGGTCGTATGAAGATCTCCAAGGATTAGGAGACCTGAGAGGGGTCAATTGAGAACAACCTTTGATGCCTGTTCCTCCTCCTCCTCCTACAAATCCTTGTAGATTTACATCCCATCTTTATTTTCTAGAACTCAAGGTGTCATTCCTAATGCTCCTGCCTCCTCTTTTCCCCACAACAACCCTGTGAGGTGGATTGGTCTGAGAGAGAGGGAGGGACTGGCCCATAGTCGCCCAGCCAGCTTCCATGCCCAAAGGAGGACCAGAACCCACATTCATCCAGTGTCTAGCCCAGCACCTTCACCACTGCACCTTTAATAATTAACACCTTTAATAATTAGCCCATTTAATTTAATCCCATTAAAGGCAGGTAAGAGCTAGCTCTTTCCCCCAGGTGCTCAGGTCAGGATCAGTAGAGTTGCCAGTTGGAGGCGGGCTTTATAATATATTTCGGTCCTAATCGCCATTGAATTGTTTTGAGCTTGCTGTAGTGGCATGTCTTGTTTTTCTTTTTCCTTGTTTGTCTGAAGATTTTGCAGGCTGCCCTTGTTTATTACTTTGTTTGCGATAAATGTTCTGAATAAATAAATCAACACGGTACAGTTATTGGTCTAGTGGTTAAGGCAACGGGCTAGAAACCAGGAGTCTGTGAGTTCTAGTCCCGTCTTAGGCACGAAAGCCAGCTGGGTGACCTTGGGCTGGTCCCTCTCTCTCAGCCCAAGAGCCAATCAGGCGTGGTATGAGAGTTAGTCCCGCCTTAGGCATGAAAGCCAGCTGGGTGACCTTGGGCTAGTCCCTCTCTTTCAGCCCAAGAGCCAATCAGGAGTGTTAGGAGAGTTCTAGTCCCGCCTTAGGCATGAAAGCCGGCTGGGTGACCTTGGGCCAGTCCCTCTCTCTCAGCCCAACCCACCTCACAGGGTTGTTGTTGTGGGGAAAATAGGAGGAGGAAGGAGTATGAGGTATGCTCGCCGCCTGGAGTTATTTATAAAAATAATAAAGGCAGGATAGAAAATAAATAAATATAAATAAATAAATAAATTATCGGATCTGGAGGAACCCCATCTGGATGGGTTAGATTTGATTCAAATACTCACACTTTTTAATTCCAAAAAATAAAAAAGAGGAATAAGAGGAAGGCCCACCTGAGGTTTAGAAATGGTGAATAATGGGAGTGGATAGAAAATCAGATTTTAACTCTGAACTTTCTGCAAGTTACAGGGCAGTCCTGTAGAAGTCTAATTCAGGTCTAGAACCTGCTCTGCTCAGTAGGTCCTGCTTCCAGATGTGTGTGCATAAGACTGTAGGCACAGCGGCTTTCTTGGGAAAGACAAGACAGGAGAAGGTGTTCTCCATATTACAGTTGAGAATGTTCCACTCCTCTCAGGCCTTTTACTGCTTCCGTTTTGTGCCGCTTGGTTTCACTGTATTTTTGTAAACCGCTCACTCCCTGGGATTGGCTAGCATATAAATGTGCAACCCAAACACCTCTGGATGGAGTGAGACTGGTTTTCCCCATCACAAAGCACCATGCAGCATTTCCATCTCTTCCTCCTTCATCAGAATTCCCACAGAAGGAAAAAAAGATGGAAGAATGGTGGGAAAATTCAGGAGGAGAACGGACTGATGGAAGATGGCAGCATCTGGATCCTCCATAAAACTGTATTTGACATAGAGTGGTTGCACACCAAAAACGTGTTTCTAAGGACTTCACTCTGCATCTGTCCTATATTTTTTCTGTGTGTTTTTTTGACTCAAAAGATTCTAGATTCTGAGCTTTTTGAACTGATGCACCAGAATGGAGATTATACACATTTCTACTTTTGCTACCGCTGGTTCCTGCTAGATTTTAAAAGAGGTAAGGATTTTTTTTCAAGGCTGCTCTATTATCATCACATAAAGGCATTTTAGAAGTTGGAAGGGCTCTTGAAGATCATTTAGGCTAGTTCTTTGTGCAGGGTCTGTTACTGTGGATCAGGTCCTCATTAAGTCATTCTCATTAAGAATGTCTTAGCTGCAAATGTCATTAAGACATTCTCCTAATGTTTCAAACCCAGCCACTGTCTTTGCATCTTTTACGAACCGCTCCTTCACACTAAATTTCAACATGGCTTATTTCTTTGGGTAGAGAATGCTATATGCAAACACAGCAATTTTGCCCATCCATGTTCAGGGTTAAGGATGTTTTGTGAACACAGCCCATGTTTACGGAAGAGCCAAGGGTTGGAAAGGTAGGTTGAAGACAATCCTCCCTGATAGGCTACTAGAGTATTGAGCTAAATTGATACTAACCGATTCACATATCGCATGAAAATGCTACACTGCATGCAGCTTTCAACCAAACAAGTTGTGCAAACCCAGCCAATTATGGCTTACTCAGAAAGCCATGCCTGAAAAACATGCCTTTGTGAAATCTGTGAAGTTAGCCCAATAGTTTGGCCATAAAGGGAGCTTCCTGTCTCCTTTTTCTTTTTTACAGGTACTCCTCTCTTAATGACTGTTTGTTTAGTGATGGTTCAGACTTACAGTGGTGCTGAAAAAACTGACTTACAACCGGTGCTCACACTTACAACCATCACAGCATCCCTGCAGTCACGTGATCATGATTTGGGCACTTGGCAACCGGTTCGCATTTATGACTGTCGCAGCATCCCGTGATCACGTGATCGCTATTTTCAACCTTCCTGGACCGCTTCTGGCAAGCAAAATCAATGGGGAGCCGCATGATTTGCTTAACAATTGTGGTGATTTGCCTAATGACCGCCGCCAAAAAGGGTCATAAAATTGGGTCAGATTTGCTTAATGACTGCTTCACTTAGCAACCAAAATCCCTGTCTCAATTGTGGTCGTTAAGCAAGGACTACCTGTAAACCGATAGCAGAAAGCTTCAAGGTCTGTTTTGGGGAAATGCTACCTGAGATCCTTTTTAACCAGAAAGATCAGGATTGGAACATCTGCATCCCAAGAGCTGCTTCCTCACAAATCTGTGGCTGGTGTGAGCTCACATTAAGTTGTTTGAGCCTTTAGAAGCCTCCATAGGGGGAAATGGGCTTGCCCTCAGTCAAGCAGTTGTCTGTGATGCGCTTAAGTAATTGGATGCTCTTTCTAATGTCTGTTCCTCCCATTCAGAATTGTTGTACGAGGATGTCTTTACGGCGTGGGAAGTTATCTGGGCAGCGAAGCATGTCTCTTCAGAACATTTTGTCCTTTTCATTGCCTTAGCACTGGTGGAGTCCTACCGGGAGATTATCCATGATAACAACATGGACTTCACCGATATCATCAAGTTTTTTAACGGTAAGGAAGTAAGAACTGAACAAGACGTTCGTTTTTTATTTGCCGGGGAACAAACTTCCCCTGATTTGCGGTTTAAAACTCTGGAGTTTTTTTAAGCCAGGAAAGAATGAAATAACGTTATTGGCGTTTACGCCCAAATGTAGGAGATAGATGGAACAATTATTTAGTTTCTAACTGATTACATCACATTGAGAAAGCCAGTTTGTTTCCGCATATAAACCCATTCTAACTGGCTGGCACAGACTCCCTTGATAAAGACCTTTCTATACAACCTGCCTGTTTAAGTCTCTTTCTCTGAAAAGAAACCCCCCAGATCCTGCATTCAGAAATTCACACTTAAAAAACCAGTATGTCGGGACAAGGTTTCTAATCTGACATTCTCGCTAACAGGCTAGTTTTCTGAATGCAGGATTTGGAAAGTGTCTTTTTGGGGGAAGAGACTTAACAATCCCAACCCCAAGTATAGAATGCCTACTTGGTAAGTAGCTCTACTGTGTTGTAGAAATAAAAGGCACAGATTATTGTGGTAGTCCTCACTTACCGACTGCCTCATTGAGCAACCATTCAAACTTACAGTCATGCTGAAAAAATAGTCTTACGACTGGTCCTCGAACTTGCAGCTGTCACATGGTCACGTGATCACCATTTGCGAGCTTCACAGCCAGCTTCCGACAAGCAAAGTCAATGGAGAAGCTGGCAGGGAGTTGCAAATCGCGGTCATGCTATCGCACTTAACAACCTGCAGTGATTCGCTTAACAACCACAACGGAACCGAGATTATAAGCTGGGCTCGGTCACATGATGTATTGCTTAACAACCGCGTCGCTTAGTGATGGAGTTGCCGGTCCCCATTGCAATCAGTAGGTGAGGAGTACCTGTATAGGCAAAATATGCAGGGCATTGGTGCAGGAGGTATACAAGGAGCAGCTGCTGCTATTGATAACATGGTGATACGTGGCTCAAAAATAAGAAATAAATAATACATTTCTGTTGTGCTGATGATGTGACTAAACGTCACCTACGCAGCATCCAAAAGCTTTTCCACTATTCTGCGTAGCCGTTGCTTGCAACTCCAACCTTGACTGCTGAAGTCTGGCTTCCTGAATTTCTAATCAGCATAGCTCTTGTCTGGTTTTGGTGAACATCTGGCATAGTTGCAAATAGCATTTCTCTATTAGCAGCATTCTGAAAGCCCTGAGACCTAAATCTAGAGAGAAAGATCCTGCTTTGGGCTAGACAAGATCATTATCAGCTGCTTTTACCCAGATATATATGATAAATTTTTCTGTGCAGGAGCTCAGAAAAAGCATTAATTGCTCCTCCCACATCATGCAAATTTCAGCCTGGAATTTTTGTGTTTCTAACCCACAGCATGTGGCCAAGAACCTTCTTCGAAGGGGCTGAATAAGATTTCTGGTGGGTGCCTTAGGCCAGCAACATTCAGCCCTCTCCATGAACTCACAAAAATGGGGCAGTTGTGGGCAATGGCCAAAATTTGTCTACAGGTAGACCTCACGTAATGACCACAATTGGGACTGGAATTTCAGTTGCTAAGTGAAGCAGTCATAAAGCAAACCTGACCCGATTTTACAACCTTTTTCCGGCGGTCGTTAAGCAAATCACCGTGGGCATTAAGCGAACCACGTGGTTGTTAAGCAAATCACATGGTTCCCCATTGATTTTGCTAGCCAGAAGCCAGCCGGGAAGGTCAAAAATGGCGATCATGTCACCACAGGACGCTACAATGGTCATAAATGCGAACCGGTTGACAAGCACCCAAATTGTGATAACATGACTGTGGGGATGCTGTGACTGTCTTAAGTGTGAGGACTGGTCGTAAGTCAGTTTTTCAGCACTGTAAATCTGAACCGTCACGAAACAAATGGTTGTTAAGTGAGGACTACCTGTAATTTCTGCCTCTACCCAAATGTAAGTACATGTAGAATAAGCCTTAAGATCATCTCACCGAGCTTGCACTGCTAATCTTTTCCCCAATGCCTTGGTATTGTTGTGCAGAGATGGCTGAACATCACAATGCCCAGGAGATTCTGAAGATTGCAAGAGATTTAGTCTGCAAGGTGCAAACGCTGATCGAGAATAAATGAAGGCCGGAGCTACTGGATGCATTACCTTGCTGGCAAAAAGCCTTTGAAAGGGGGGGGCGGGGGGAGGGAATTTTCCTGCACTTGTCACTTCAAACAATGTTTGAACGGCATCTTCCATGTAATGAAGTAAACATTCAAGAGGTTTCTAAGCCTCTAACAAGCAAGAAAAGACCGAGCTGAGTGTGCACGGACAAGTCCTCTTCCTGGATTGTGTTTCAGGGCCCGAAATCATTCTTGTCTCTTTTTATTCTCCCATTTGTTGCAATCCTCTTGAGTTAGAAATTGCCTCTTGCACTGGGGGGGAGGGGGGCGGAGAGCAAGTGTGTGGAGCGGAGAGAATAGTTCTTCCGAATTTTACTGCTACTATAATTTCGCAAACATTTCATCTAGGTTTGCTTAGTAACCTCTCCAGTTGAATATAGGTGAGAGATCCTGTTGGTCTGTCCTGGGTTGATGTGTATACTGGAATTTGGGGGGGTGGGGGGGAATCTCTGTTGGAAAGGAGCCAAGTTCTCTATCAACCTAGTGGTTCACAGCTTACGCCAGTGTTTCTCAACCTTGGCAACTTGAAAATGTGTGGTCTTCAACTCCCAGAATTCCCCAGCCAGCCATGCTGGCTGGGGAATTCTGGGAGTTGAAGTCCACACATTTTCAAGTTGCCAAGGTTGAGAAACACTGGCTTACAGAGTCAGGAAAAAACTTGGTAAAGGTATTAGAGATTTCATGCTCACTTTGTGTATATGTGCAGGACTTGGCAAGTCATCCCAAGGCCGGGTTCCATCAGCGACTGATCACGGATTGGGAAATAGGGAGAGATGCTCCTGTCTTTTTCTGCACAACCTTGAGGGCTAGAATCTTGATTTTAAAAAATGCTAGGAATCCAAAGGAATGTTGAATTGGCTGGATTTGAGAGACAGGCCATTCTATACTGCCCATTTGAGGATACCCTGTCAGTTCTGCATTTTGCTTGGCGAGTCTGTCCCCATGGGAAATTTATATGCCTCCAACATGTCTGTTGGTCCACCCCATTTTGGCTTCACTGATCCTCTACCTGTGGCTACACCCCCAATGGCTTCCAAGCTGGAGCAACAGCCACGGAAAGGGGAGATCGACATAGCCTCAAAGTGCCAGCCACTTCAGTCTAGCGTAACTCTTTTTGTCGTTTCTTTCCTTGGAATGCAAAAAAAAAAAAATTAAGAAATTGACTTCTTTCTTTTTTTGGTGGCAGTGACATGCACGCAATCTCTTGGCATTTTATTTTTGTGTGTGTGCCAAGTGTTTGACCCATGCATGGTTCTGCTGGACAGTTTCATGGCGGAGGAAAATGCTTTCTCCTTTGTGCATAGTTTCTTTCGATAGCAAGGTGGAGTCTTAAGCACCCTCAGCCGCCCTTATTATTGAGGGATCAATGTTTTAACAAGGAAAACACTGCACTACTTTTTTGGAGAATGTATCATATGGTACTTTACTATATAAAAACAAACAAACAAAAAAAAAACCTCACAGCCAAACATAAATAATTTAACTGTGCAAACTTTGTTGTACTGATTATTATAATGTCCCGCATAATGGTATTTTATGAATATTGTGTATTGCCTTATTTATTTTTGTCCAGAGCAAAATATTTTCTTTATTGCTCAAGAATTTATCTTAAGCGCAAACGTATGTATAAAGAGGAAAAAAAACATATTGTCAAAGCTTTTTTTAACGGCTATGCAGTGCTTTTTGTCTCCTGTCTGATTCGTGAGTAAAACCATCAGCAAGAACAGAATATATATATATATATTTCCTTCAGAATTCATTGGCGTAGCCTAACTGGCTAATATATATATATATAGCCTTTGGCCTGAGCTGGCAGACTCATCAAAGTTAGCACGATACTCCTGACATCCATCAGTATCTCCAGAAAACAGGGCAGCATTATGCCCCTAACATTCACTACAAGTCCAAAACAATTGAAAGATCCCAGCCTCTTGTACAGAACATAAAAAGCTGTCTTCTACCAGGCTGGACCCCTGAGTCCATCCAGCGGTCCAGAATTTTGAGGAAAAGTTATACAGAGGTCTCCCCAACTTTTTTCTTTTTTCCTCTTCTTTTTGTACTCTCTTTTTTTTTGCCAACAAGTTTCTAATAAAAAAAAATTTCTTTTTTAAAAAGGAATAAATGAAATCGTTTTCTCTTAGATCCAACCATTCAGCCATGTATTCCGGTATCTCAAGCAGTATTTCTCAGCAACTTTAAGCTGTGTGAACTTCAACTCCCAGAATTCTGGAAGTTCACACAGCTTTAAGTTGCTGAGGTTGAGAAACACTGATCTAAAGATCCCGAGATACATTCAAGAGATTTCTAAGCCTTTAACAAGCAAGACAAGCAGAGCTGAGTTTTGAGGGTGCACACACGAGTCCTCATCTGGATAATATTTCAGGGCCAAAAATTCTTGTGTGTTTTTAGTGAGATAGAGCCAGTTTCATGTAGTGGTGAAGGTGCTGGCCTAGAAACCAGGAGACTGAGAGTTCTAGGCCAGTCTTAAAACATGAAAGCCGGCTGGGTGACCTTGGGCCAGTTGCGCTCTCTCAGCCCAACCCACCTCACAGGGTGGTTGCGGTGAACATAAGAGGCAGGAGGGTTAGGTAAGTTTGCCATCTTGAGTTACATATAAAAAAGAAGGGATAAAGATATGATGATGATGATGAGGGGGCAGTTGGTTGGCAGTTTCCCCCCAATCCAGATGCAGAACAAATGCAAATTTTGAGCCACATCGGTGGACTGTTGTCCATCGCATGCTAGGCTTGGGACAAATCATACATGCGCACACAAACATATACCCACATATACATTATTTGCTAATTATCCACACCAGCTGATAGTTCTGGTGGGTGTTCATCGCCTCCTCAAACAGCCAACTCAAATGATGAGGGGCATTCAGCATTCTCCAAGCAGGCATGTCCTCTTAAGATTTACACTAGTGTCCAAAAAAAAAAGTTTACCAACCTCATCTGTCTAATGAGGCTGGTGCGCGGGAAGGCTGAGGAGATTGGAAAAATAAAAAATCGGAACAGAAGTCTTTCTGGAGGAGGGGCACTGATCAGCAACAAGGCCGTTGGCTGAGAAAAGGATCCAATCGGAAAATCCTGCTGTTGGGTTGCTTTAATGCAGTCCCGTCCTTCTAAACTTCAGCGATAGGTGGCAGGCTACTCCCTCACAAGCGCATCCCGCAGCACATTAATACGGGGTGGAATTTCTTAATCAGGGTTTCATCCAGCCATGCCCTCTTTAAGGAAACCGCATTTCAGGATAGCCTGCTCTTCCACCCCATTCACATAGCCAGAAAGCATCAGCACCCCCATCCGGCATTGCCACATTAGGCTGTTTATGCCCCAAGTTTCTTAAAACGTGGCAGGAGAATCCTGGGCTTTGTAGGAAGAATGGAACGGCCTATCTTGGAAAAGGACTCTACAGCTTGGCCAGCGTTCTGACCTGGTGCAGTTTACCTCTGGATACCTCCTCCTTGTTGCAATCTTCCATTTAAAGAGTTGCTTAGGTTCTTAGGACACCCCAATGTGTCCAACAGGGCAGGAAGAAGAATGGGAGATACTTACAAACAGGGAGTCCATGTCTAGTGACCACAATTGGGACAGGGATCATTAAGTGAAGCGGTCACAAAGTAAAACAACTATGCTTACAATCTTACTTCAGCTTTCCTTTGTTTTACAAACCTGCAACATTCATAAATGCAAGGATTAGTGGTAAAGTTACTTTTTCATCACCATCGTAACTGCAAATGGTCGCTAAACAAGGATTACCTGGATTTTAAATCCCATGTCTTTGTCAGAAGTGCCATTCATTCAGATTCTAGCTCCTAGCACATTTAAGACACTTTTCCAACCAAGATCAAACATTTTCTCACGTTTTAGACAATATTTCACTACCTGACATCACCTTTACTAAAATGCAAGAAAAAGAAATTGCAACTCTCTCCTGCCATAATTACGTCATTCATCCTAAACAAAGTTACATCACTTGAAATTGGAAACCAAAATTTGAAAAATCCAGTTAGGCTACGCCAATGAATTCTGAAGGAAAACCCTGTTGGCTTACTGTGGCCCACACCAATTCCTAGCACCTAAAAGGCAGAACGATTGAGATCAACAGTTCTGCTTGATTTATTATTGGCAGGGAGTTAAGATGCTCTGGATTTGCAAAACATATCTGAGCCCCTAACCACACCCTCTTAAGCCCCACTGCAGCACACGGAACAGATGCACTCACTCAATCCTTCATCAAGTTGATTGTTGAGTGAATGCTATTGTTGATGGGCTGCCTGTTAACTGAAGTTTCCCACATGCACCTTAACCTTTTTATCCAGAATTAATGCAATGCTTGGCACTAGCATTTGTCAACAGGTGGCTGGACAAGAGATGGGGAAATTAAATTTTCATCCACCTCAAAATGGGTAGAAGAGCTCTCCTGACTCTTATGCAGATCTCTACCTAGTCTGGCCGTGTTCCTTTTGCACTGGCAACCCAATTCAAATTCCAGCGTAAAGGAATGTAGTTTGGGGGGTATTGGAGGGAGGCTTAGTACCAGAGGACCTGATTGCAATAGAACAGTTTTTCTCAACCTTGGCAACTTTAAGATGTGTGGACTTCAACTCCCAGAATTCCCCAGCCAGCCATGCTGGCTGGGGAATTCTGGGAGTCGAAGTCCACACATCTTAAAGTTGCCAAGGCTGAGAAACACTGAAATACAAGGTCCCCTGCCGTCAGCTCCTGGTGCCTCCCATTTTGATCAGAAAAAAATCCCACCTGAAATCTCAAAGAATTAATGTCAGTATACTAGCTAAGCAAGAAACTTGGTTCAGCAGAACAGACTTTTCCCCCTCTACCAAAACAGCCAATTCACAGAGCAAATTCTCTCCTAGGCAATTTCCATGGAAAATGCGTACGTACAGCTTTCTCAACACAGCGCAGCAAGGTTGCTTGGTTATGCTATGGCATGGTTTATTTAATCACGGCTTAATGAATTAACCAAATCACTTTGATCCACCCAAGTGTACTTCAGACCAACTTCCCTAGTTGGGTTCGTGCAACAGAGCCGCCAATGAGCCAACAGTACCTTCCTTGATAAAATCCAGTGTGTGCATGTTTGCGTGCTTCTCCGAACACCTAACTAGAAATAAACTTTGCAAAAAAAAAATAAAAAAAAATTCCAGTACTTAAGTCACTTCAGCTGGAATCGAAAGAAACTGATTTGCAGGGTCCAACATTTTATTGCAATCGCATGAACCTGCCGTGTTGGCTTCCAGCTGGGCACCTCTTAAGAGATGGAGTAAAAAGAGCAAGCAAGAAGCTAAGGCTGAATTATTCATTTGAACAGAGAGAACTACAGATTATCCCCTGCTCCATGGACCTCAGGCCCTATTTTGAGTTTCCATTCCTACCTGCATAAGCCAAGGTTTGGATCCAAGTCTTTCAAGAACCTGTCACTATATGCCGAAAGATCCAGAAACAAACCAAGAAAGCAGGGAAGACATAAAAGCAGATAAGAAAACAAATTTATAAAAATAAATAAATCAGGAGGTTTGAGCATTACAATAACCACAAAATCCACGTGTGTGCAACCTCGGTTTTTTTTTTTCACCTTTTATTAGACAGAGGGTTTCCTTAAAATGCCATAACAAGTCACAGTGATTATGGATGATTTTACTGAAATGTAAATATAGTGGTGGTGGGGGGGAAGTAATGTGTTTTGCCTTCTTTTTTTTTTAAATACGGTTTTACCCTGGTCCACAAAACCATCTATCATTTCAAGATGTTTTTTTAAAAAATGCCACCTTCTCTCCTTTCAAAGGAAAAGGATTGGTTCTGACATGCGTCCAGTATTCCTGAAAAAAAGGATCTGCCCATCAATGGTCTCCACTGAGAACCATATTTTTATATATATGTAGCTATACGCAGGTAGATATATATATATATATATATAAATATATATATATTTTTCTATGATTTCTTTTTCTTTTTAATCTATGCAAAGTCTTAATAAAAGAGATCAGCCATTAAAAAAAGGATCTACAAAGAAGCAACACATCAAAAAATAAAAAATAAAAAAAGGTGGTGGTGGTGGTGGTTTAAAAGAAAAGTCAAGTCTTAAGAACTTTATTACAGTCTTATTTCACTGATTACATGTTAAAGGAAAAAAATCACCATGAAGGACAGTTTATTGATTTATTTTTCTCTCTGATTAGGGGAAATTCAAGTGCAGAAGCAGCCCTTATTGGGTTTTTCTGTCCCCCCCCCGCCCTCCCTCCCATGACCAAGTTTCTCAAGAGAAATGAAAAAATAAAAAGCTGGGGAAGGGGGTAGGTGGAGGGAGGAAAGTGTTATTCTCTGCCTGTCCCCCGGCCTCTTGCACCCTTCTCTCGCCGAGGGTCGGCCTGTCCAACCCTCCCTCTCCTAACACCTCTGCGACGGGGCACGCTTGGAATGTATGGAGTTTCATCCAGTTGCTCTTCAGCTGATTCTACGCCAGCTTCAAGGTGCTTACAGGGAAGGGGGGCATGGTAACCATTGTGACGGGGTTCAAGACCGTTTGGCCGACCAACTGTTGGTGGTGGACGACTTGAGTTCCGACACCGGGCTTCGCCATGACGGCTGGCTGGCCAAGGCTGGCAGTTCCATTCACTTGCTGGTGAGAGATGGCGTGCGCAATGTGGCCGACCACGGGCTGGCTGACGGCCACAGGCTGCGGGTACAGGGGGAGCTGCTGCCCCAGGTGGGTCACGTGGTTGAGGGCGGCCGGGTGCACAGTGATGTGGCCGATGGGCTGAGCTGTGGTCGTCAGCTGGACCGGGCTGGAGGTGGACGAGGGCGCGAGGTGGGCAATGTGCTTGGGCTGGGGGCCCTGGAGAACGTGGTTGACAGTCTGAATGACGGAGGCGTGGGTAGTGGCCGTGTGGGCGATAACAGTCGATTGCACCGTGGAGGCCGCCACGAGGTGAGTCTGTGCAGGGACGATCGCTTGGGGCTGGACCAGGGCCTGGGGCTGGAGGGGGGGCGGGGCGTGGGGCGGGGCGTGCTTCTGGGCCAGAGGCAGGACCGGTGGGCGATGGGCGGCAGCGATGGGGGGGACTGCTTTCAAGAGCTCGGGATGCTGGCGATGGGCGAGCTTCGGCAGCGAATTCACAGGGCTGTCATCTTCCATGTCCTCGTCTATATTGTCTTCTCCTTCTGCAGGGAGACAAAATAAAGGCAAACGTGAAAGTCTTGCTGGTGGAATGTGGCGGGAACCCACAGGGGCCCAGACTAAGTCATCTGATCCCTGAGGTTGGTATTTCAGGCCTGGACTCAAACTTCTCAACACTTCCCCCCCCCCCTGGACTCCATGCACGGAGAAGAGAAGCATGCCGGAAGGAAAGGTTCCAAGCCAGGCTTTTTATTTTACTTATTCACAGGACTTATATGGCCACCTATCTCATATGATGATTCTGGGCAGCTCATCACAATCCACAAAAATGCAGCTAAAAGCAAAAGTCCCCTTCCCCCCAGGTGCCAGACCAAACAGATACCCAACTCAACCCCCATCCTAGCCTAACGCTTGGGGGAAGTGCCAGGTCTTCACGGCCCTCCGGAAAGCTAAAAGGGTAGGGATCCCTCGGACCTCTGGTGAGAGGCTGTCCCAAAGGGCTGGGCTGGCCAGCGGGAAGGCCCACCTCCAAGACCCCATCAGGTGGCAGCATTTAAGGGAGGGGACCTGGAGTGGGCCCACCCATGGACAAATACCCTCAAGAACAGGCACGTCCGCAAATAACCCAGCCCTGGGCCATGCAGGGCTTTAAAGGTGATAACCGGCACCTTGAATTGCACCGAAAAGCAACTGGAGCCAGTGCAGCTTATGCAGCAGTGGTGTTACTTGGGTGAGTCGCAGGGCATGCAAGTTCTATTTGCAGTGCACGTGCTTGAGCCTGATTTCACCCACTGATATTCTGTCCGGTTCCCAAATTCTGAGTGGTTTGGTTTGAACCCAAATGGTACATTAATTCATGTGCCCAAGACCCAAAACCATCACGTAGAAATGGCCTACGCCAAGGCCACCCAGAGAGTTATTACCAACAGCTCCGTGTTTAGGGAAGGGCTATTTGCCAGGGCTCATCTCCAGGTGACTGTCATACCTTCCTGGTTTTTTTTAAATACATCTTAAACTTTTCGGTCAAAAAAAAAGGGGGGGGAGATCCCCCTTTTAAAAATCTAATGAGGAAGGAAAGAGCAAGCTATGGTCTGTGAAAAAAGACCAGTATTTTTTAACGAACAGGTATACTGCAAGGAGGTATACTGTTACAATCGTAACAGTAGTTGATTTCTCCCTTTTTAAAGCAAAGTTTCTAGTCCTCCCTGTTCGTGGCGGTTGTCTGTTTTTCACTTGCAAACTATTCCCGTTGCCTAACAGTTCACAAATTCAAACTTGTTCAAATACCAGAAAATAAAAAAAAGGAATTTGGGGATGAGCATGTCAGAAATGGAAGGTCTCTTTTGGATTTTGATAGAGCAGCAGCTGTGGAAGGGGCAATGCTCCAGAACAATTATGGGAAATCTGTGGCAGGCATTCTGATTCAGCCCTCCAAATCTATTTTTATGGATTCCAGATTGTGGTGCTTTAATTGGGAAGCAAGCTGTTACCTTTCAGTGGGACATTTGTCCTGGTTTTCCTCCTTCTGGCTCTCTTTGGGGAGGGGGGGGGTAAAAGCAAGCCTTAACACTCCAAGCTCACACACTGATTCCCCCCACTGCAAGTTGGACTGTACTAATGCACTCTACGTGGGGCTGCATTTGGAGATGACCTGGAAGTTGCAGCTGGTAAGACTGCTGGTGGGGCAGCCTTGCTGGGTAGGGTAAGCCCCATTTAAAAAGTCCCTGCACTGGTTACCAGCAGGCTTCCAGTACAAGGGCCCAACTCAATGTGCTGGTCATTAAAGTCCCAGGCAGCACAGCACCAGGATGCATCAGGCAACACCTTGACAGCACTAAATCTGCCTATCTAAAGAGGGCCTGTTGAAAGTCTCCCCTCTGCAGGAAATACCTGTGATAGATAGAATCACAGGGTTTGAAGGGACCTTGGAGGTCTTCTAGTTAAATCCCCTATTGGAGGCCTTCTTGGTGTTGGCCCTCCCACCCTACCCTAAAGATCTGGGTGGCCCCAAACTCTCCTTCCATTTTGAAAGCAAATAAAATGGGCGATATCCTAATGTGCCTTTGGCCCAGCTGACTTGGCTAGCTACAACAGGAATTTTCAAAATATTGCTCCCCTCCATCTTTTGCAGCATCCTGTGGTCAGGTGATCACGATTTGTGACCTCTTTTTTGCTGGTTTCCGGCAAAACACATTCATTGGGGAAGCTGGATTCACTTAACGACTGTTGTAAAAACGGTTGTAAAATTGGGTCCGGTCACGCGGTGACTCACTTAACAACTGCACTGCTTAACAACAAATTTTCCAGTCCCTATTATGGTTGTTAAATTGAGGACTACCTGCATGTAAGTTAAATAAAGTCTGGGTTGTTTTTCTTATCTCAGAACATTAGATGTGGCTTAGAGAATTTTGCATGCCCCCCTCAGCCCTCATTTCTGTACTGAGCATACAGACACACCTACAAAGACTAGAGTTCGAATCCAACCAACTTCCCATGAAATGGCCCCGAGAAAGGCTTTCCAGCATACCTGAAGCAGTTGAAGTGGATGCCTGATCGTCTTCCGGTTGAACCGTCTGGCGGATTATCCGGTCGATTTCCAAGACATCCATCCACTGACTCAATTCGTTCTTCAGCTCTGCCAAACGCTGCTGCGTGGCGATTTTTTCTCGCGCCAGCCGCTCCATCTCATGCTCATACTCCTTCTCTTTGCGTTTCAAGGTCTGCAAAGAAAAGCAAAATGTGAAACCAAAAGCACGTGGATCCAAAATGAGAAGGGAGAGAGACTTTTTATCCTTGGACAAATGAAAAGAAGAATGGGAAAAACTCAGCAAAACATTCCACAGAGACAGCACTCTGGGAGAGAATGGTCCATCTCATGGACTTTGCTATTGTACACTTGAGGGATATAAGTCCGTGCGAGTGCCAGGAAATCCTCACTTTCTTGGCATGCACAGATAAAGAACAGCTGAGCTGCAAAAGTTTTCTATTACCCTTGCAACAATTAGGCAATCAGTCGTTTTCTTCAACAAAGACCAGATTTTTCATAGACCTTTTGGAAATTGTGTATTTTTTGGAGATCTGGAAGGAACAGTTGCAAAAGAAACACAGAATACCTCTTCTAAGAGGTTGTCAGCTCCAACATGCTTTCTCCAACATGGCCCTCTCCCAATGTTTGTGACTTCATCTCCCATCATCCTCAGCAAGTAGGGCCAATGGTCTCACAGGACAAAACAGTTCAAGGACCCAGGATAGGGAAAGCTGATTTAAGAAGAGGCATCTCCCCTGTGTTGCATGCGGGAATGCCTCTTCTACAACCCTGTCGCAACACCTAAGCGCATAGGGAAGAGTGAAAGTGTGCTGCTTTTTCCTCCCTTAATCCATGATGGTGACCTGCCACAAAATCAATCAATTAAGATCGCTGGAGACAGGCTGCCGCCTCAATCTCCATGCAAAGCTAAGCGTCCCTCTTGATAACTAGCATTAGTAATTCACAAATCCAGAGGAGGGGTACAGTATTTGACAGATTCCATTTTTCAGGCCCATACTTTGGTGCACTGGGTTCGAGAAACTTGAATTCACGTACTGTACAATTGATTTCTACTGAGGAGGAAGGAAGAGAACAGGAATGAGCAAAGGTAAGACTGATTCAGGGTTTTCTTCACTGCAAGCAATATCCAGTTCAACATTTCCCCTAACCTACATTTGTCCCCCTACAGCAGAGTTTCTCCTCAGGGTTCTGTGGCACCCTAGGGTTCCAAGAGAGGTCACTAGGGGCTCCCTGGGAGATCACGATTTATTTAAAATATTATTTCAAATTTGGGCAAGTTCATATTCAAGAGGTAAGCTTCAGTCTTTATTTTTCGTTTAAGAACACTGCTAATGGATATACACAGGCCTATCCGTAAAACAAATGTAATAATTTTGCAACTTCGGGCCTATATTTGAGCCTGAATGGGCAGGGGTTCCGCGAGGCCCGAAAAATATTTCAAGGGTTCCTCCAGGGTCAAAAGGTTGACGCAGGCTGCCCTACGGAGTCTGACCAATGAAGGAATCAGACACTAAACCCAAACTGGAAGGATGGATCATGTCAGCTTCAACGGTCCAAGGAACTGGATGAATGAGCACATGAGGTCAGAGACCTACTCCAACATGATTCAGTCCCACCCTGCTCCTTCGGTGGAGTATGGGGCAACGGCCTGTAGCTGGACGGAGTGCCAGCGTATTTATATAACACAACTGAGGGAGTTTAAGGCTCTGCTTTGCAATTCAGTTCTTCAGATCCTATGATTCCACAGCTGCCCTGCCATCACTGGGGGAAAAAAAAACACCAAAGCTTTAAAGAGCTGCAGGGAGATGCTACTGTTGTGCCTGTGCACTCCACAGCCTTCTGGGGAGTGGCATTTGAAACTGTCCCACCGAAGAGAGAATTTACTCTGCAATTTGAGAGTTAAAAAAACCAAGCGAAGAAGAAGGTTCCTCTTCCAAGTTTTGAAATGACATCTGGCATCGCCGCGGAGCATTCCTGCCTAACTCAAGGGCTGGGCAGCCGCTTATAACCAAAAAAGCCAGATTCTCTTTTTTAACCGATTTATGGAAAGGGGAAAGGGATCTGGTTACAGAAATCTTGGCCACTGGATAGGCTTACACCCAATCAATCTCTAAGTTCATTAAGGGGGAGCTTTCTCAATCCATTTGATGCTCCGGGGAGGGGGCCACCCGTTCCCCTAAAAACGGAAGAACGTGCCAATGTTCTGCATTTGCAAAATATTTTTTTATATTTTATAAACTGCCATTCACCAAGCAGTTTCCACCAATGGTGCTTTAAGAAGGGCCATCAAGGTTCAGAGGACATCTAGCTGAGCTTCGATGATCCCAAGAAGCTCTGCAGATTTGGGCCAGGTTAGTACTTGATCGGGGAGCACTAGGAGATCCCAGAGGGCTGGCTAAACTGGGAAGTAAGAGAAAGATCTTTGTGGCAATGGCAAACCATGGGACAGGTTTGTGAAGTTGCTGGGTATCAAGCTTGGTTTGAAGGAGGCATTATCTTTTATAATAAACTGTCAGACAAGTACATTACAAACTTATTGTACTAAGAATGATTAAATTTATGCAGTGTTTCTCCACCTTGGCAACTTTAAGGTGGGTGGACTTCAGCTCCCAGAACTCCCCAGCCAGCAAGGCTGGCTGGGGAGTTCTGGGAGCTGAAGTCCACCCACCTTAAAGTTGCCAAGGTGGAGAAACACTGGTATCGTTTTGTATTAAGAATCTCTTAACAAACACAATCCAGGCCTGAGAATGTCTCTAGAGACAGATTATAAGGATTTGCAAGCCAGGATAAAAATCAAGCCCAAAACCTTTGAGAGCATGTGTGTGTCTGTGTGTGTGCGTGCGCACGCACATGCTTATGATTTAAGAGTTTGTATTTCGGGGTGGGGGAGGAGCAGCTTCCTTCCTTTGGTAGTGGAATATTTCACCCCTTTCAGGAATGGCTGGGAATCGCCCCCCGGCTGTGAAATTCGGCTGACATCCGTGCATTTTCTTTTCAGAAAGGTCTTATCAGAAGGGTGCAGCAGGGAAGGTGGCTGGTTCTGATTTTAGCAAAAACAGAAAAAGGATAAAGAAAAAAATGAGGGTGGGGAGGAGGAAAACACAAATCCTAGGAGCTTTGGCACAAGACCCACTTAAGGCACAAAAGGATGTTCAGAGCACAGGTCCGGATAGGAACCTAGGAAAGATCTTCACCTGAATTAGACTGTTACAGGCAGTTCTCAACTTACAATTACAATTGAGACTGGAGCTTCTGTTGCTAAGTGAGGTGGTTGTCAAGTGAGTAATGCCAGATTTTACGACCTTTTTCGCCATGGTCGCTAAGCAAATAACTGCAGCCGTTAAGTGAATCACATTGTTGTTAAGTGAATCCAGCTTCCCCCACTGACTTGGCTTGTCGGAAGCAGGCTGGGGAGGTCACAAATGGCAATTGTGTGACTCCAGGACACTGCAACCGTTGTAAATAAATGCCGATTGCCAAGCACCTGAATTTTGATCACATGACTGCAGGGACGCTGGCGACTGTCGTTAAGTGTGAGGACTGGTTGTAAGTCCCTTTATTCAATGCTGTCATAACTTTGAACAGTTGCTAAACAAATGGTCGTAAGTTGAGGACTACCTTCCAAAACCAATTGGCAGATTTCTGGGGTTGAAAGAGGGGGCTTCTCCAGGGATCAGAAATGGGCCCTTTGACTTGAAAAGTGTTGCTTATCGTCACAGCTTTCCCCATGACCCCATGAGCACACCTAGCCACAAGTTCTAGGAAAGGCAGATGTCGATTCACTGAGCCATTCAAAATTAATTGCTCAGTTTCAACCGTGACACTGTGGAGCTTTTTCAGTTTTATCACTTTGTCCTGCACTGTATTCAATTAAACCAGCAATTCTCAACCAGGGGGCATGTGGCCCCCTGGGGGCCCTAGGATATTTCAAGGGGGCCACAGGTGAAAAACGTGTTCCCAGGGGGACATGGCTTGTGTCGAGGGGGACCCGGGAAGGCGAAGTGTATTATATTGCAAATACTGCCTTGTTAATGCCAGAAAATGCACCCATGTGTCTGTATCTAGTAATGGGACCTGCACAGGGGGGCTCAGGAGAAAAAACAAGGTCAGAAGGGGGCCATGGGAGAAAAAAGGTTGAGAAACACTGAGTTAAACCAAGCTGGGGCATAAAGACAAATGCAGATGGCCATGGGACCAATTTTGACATTTCTGTTTGAAACAGCCTTTGTCCAACAGGTAATTTTTGGGGCATACAGAAGCTAGCAAGTGAAGAAGCTTGACTGTGCAAGGAAAATAACTGATTTTAAGTCATTTAGGGAACTTAATGACCAAGTTGGAGAGTCTCAGACAATGCCTGCTCTCTGTGTTCAATTTAGACCAACTATTATCACTGGTTTATAAGGGGGGAGGAAGTCTATGCACGTTTCCCCTTGCAAAAATAAATGTATAAAAATGCAGACTTTGTTATTTGGAGCAGAAGGCAATATCCCATTTTCATAAAACGAGAAGAGAAATGAGCAATTAAAAAAAGGCATTCTAATCCTTGCAGATATATATGGAATCTTTAAAAAATGCAGCCAATATGCAGAGAAATTTCAGAAGTCACAGGAAAGAGAGCGAAGCTATGAGGGACACATCCTGTGCATTGCAATATTACTTTCTCTGTGCAAGTTTCACAATTATAGACCCATATAAATATTCAGCAGATAACTAAAATGACAGACAATCCCAAAGTGTAACAGGTTGCAACGCTTTGCCATTTTGACTCCTTTTAACACACACACACAAATATGTAATCGCTGCCAAGCAAAATGACGCACACATTTGTGCAACAGCCGAAGGCATTCATTACGCAGGACCAACATTATCCTGTCCGGCGTTGCAACACAATTTGCAAACACACTTTTTTTTCCATCTGCAGATCTACCTTTTCCTGAGTGGCAAGACAAGCACTGAAGAAAAATATGCAGAAACACAATACACCGTGGTGGGCTTCATTCGAGAAAATCAGAAGCATCATTCACTTCTTCTCCCTCCACTTTACATTCTGGGGGCTTGGAAAAGGGAAACTGAAGGCTGTTTCAGGCTGAGCCTGTCTCTTGTGAGTTCATGGCAATATCTGTATCATTTTCTGGAGAGCTTATATGCATGTGGCATGCCTTCGTAGCTTTTTAGGATATTTTTTCAGCTTTCCATTTGAACCAAAACCCTGGGGGTTTCCTGCTGTTCTCCCCCTCGTCTTCACAAGATCCAACTCTGCTTAGCTTTTCTCACCATCAGCTACAGTCTGCTAGGTGGATGCTTAAATCTTATAGATGTGTTACAGATAGTCCTCAACTTACGACAGCTTGTTTAATGATGGTCAGAAGTTACAACAGCCTCAGAATGGGTGCTTTACAGCCTGTAAAGCACTTCTGAGTGTCACAAAATATCGAACCATCGCCCCACAATCACATGATCGCATTTCGGGCGCTTGCAACCAGCTCGCATTTATGACCGATTGCAGCATCCCGCGGTCATGTGATCGCATTTTGCAACGTTTTTTGCCGTTTTCTGTCAAAAAAGGCCCACGGGGAAGCTGGATTCACTTAACGACTGCAGTGATTTGCTTAATGACCACTGTAAAAATGGTCGTAAAATTGGTCCCAGTCACATGGTAACTCGACTTATGGCCACAATGACTTACGATGGAAATTCCAGTCCCAATTGTGTTGTAAGTTGACATTATTTATTTTACAAATTTAAATAGCCCCCACCCCCATCTATCCTGGGAGCTCTGGGCAGTGAACAGAAATACAAACATCAACCAAACTGTACAAATCCATTGAAAAGAAGGTGGGTTGTGGCCCCTTAAAATCACGTCATCAACACACATCACACAAAGCCACACCCACTCCAGAGCTCCATCAACATCCTGGCCCCAATGCCTGGGGGAAGAGCCAGGTCTTCACAGCCTTCCAGAAGGCCAACGGGGTTGAGGGTGCCCATATCCTGGAGGGAGGCAGTTCCACAAGACAGGTGCCATGACTGAGAGGGCACACTTCCAAGGTCCCACCAAGCAATGCCGTTTCACTGGTGGGACCGTTGAGCATTCTCAGAGGCAGAAACATCGGAGAAAGCAGCCCTCTAACTAACCTGGCCCCACGCCCTGCAGGGCTTTAAAGGTGACAACCAGCACTCTGCCATTGGCCAGGATACTATGAGGATTCCTGCACCGAGCAGGGGGTTTGACTAGATGACCTCTAAGATCTCTTCCAACCCACCCGAGAGTCTATGAATCACAACAAGAAACCTACTGGGAGGCAGTGCAGCTCACGCAGCAGCGGTATTATATGGGCATATTGTGGTGCTGCATTTTGGACCAGCTAAAGCTTCCGAGAGAGCCAGTCTGGTGCAGCGGTTAAGGCACCAGGCTAGAAACCGGGAGACCGGGAATTCTAGTCCCGCCTTGGGCACGAAGCCAGCTGGGTAACCTTGGGCCAGTCACTCACTCTCAGCCCTAGGAAGGAGGCAATGGCAAACCATTTCCAAAACACCTTGCCAAGAAAACTGCAAGGACTTGTCCAGGCAGTCTCTGAGAATCAGACATGACTGAACAGATATAAAAAGAAAACCTTCTGAATGATCTTCAAGGACAGCCCCATTTCACAGCTTAAGACTCCCAGCCCACCTCATTTCCAAATGCCACCCTTAGAATGCTACTCTAAGCCCGATGCAGGCTTCAGTCCCACAGACATCCTGCATCCATGGTCAAGAATTATACACAAGCTGCTGTTTTGAAGCAAAGGCAGAGAGAAGATCCTTCTACTTTTTCCCCGTACTTTAGAAATATAACACAATCCTAAAGCTGTGGAGACTACATCTGAACAGGTCAGAGGAAGGGCCAAAGTGGGTAGAAATGAAATAATAGGAAAAGGAAAAGGAAAAGAAAAAGAGGGAGGTAGGCTTCAAGCCATTTCCCAGACCTTGGCAAGCCATGGTTTTCCCAGTGCTGATGCAACAATTACAGCAGCTGCATTTGCTGGCATAAAATGGGCTGGGAAAATGTGATTAGCAGAGCTTTAAGCTGAATTTCCGGGAAGGGAGGGTGTCAGGGAACATGAGCAAAGACCTCTGCTCAAGACTTGTGCAATGCACTAAGCAGGAGTGTGGCTGAGATGGGGCCTCTTAATCTACTCGAAGAAAAATCAGAAGGAATCTTGGCTGATAAAGTTCATGGCCTTCATTATCTGTACACCAGGTATGCCCAACTAAAAAGATGCTTCAAAGAGGGTGTGGGCTCCCTCTCGGTGGCTCTTTAACTCCAGCACATTATGGCCCTGGGGTCCTGCAAGGTCAAAGAAAGAAGGCACCAGCAGGTGTGCTGTACACACCCACACCTGCTCTAAATCATTTCAGCTGTACCTCCCTCCTGTACAGTAATTGAACATTACTGTCTGGGACAGTGTTTCTCAACCTTAGCAACTTTAAGCTGTGTGGACTTCAACTCCCAGAATTCCTCATGGCTGGCTGGGGAATTCTGGGAGTCGAAGTCCACACAGCTTAAAGTTGCTAAGGTTGAGAAACACTGGTCTGGGAAGTAAGTAAAATGAGTTGTGCTTTTAATACAGGCAGAGAAGTATGACTTAAGGAGCACCTGATAGGAGGCTCCCCATGAGTCAATCACAAACATTTAAAGACCATTTGTTCAGAAGCGAGAAAAAATTGAGGACTTGTGCTATATCTTAAGGGTCTCCATTCCTGTTCAGAAATTCAAATGAATGAACTTGACAATGCTGGATAGAGAATCTGGGTTAAAAGAAGTAGAGGATTCTACTATTCCAAGCACTGTCAGTGCTCCTATTACCCACCAATCTCTTGGGAGACAAACTCAAGCCAAGCTTAGCGCTTCCAGGAAATTCCTGACTTATCTGACTGAATATTTTCCCCTTTAGAGGGAGGAGGAAGGGACGAGAGGTTCAGCTGCGCCAGACCTGATAAAAATCAACAGGGAGACTTAGTGGGAAAAGTGGAAAAAATTTTTATTTTATTGATTTGATTTGATTTGTACAGCTGCCCATCCCAATCCAGTGACTCTGGTTTGAGTCAGAGTAGGAGAATGTTACAGGTAGTCCTTGACTTATGACCACAATTGGGACCAAAACGTCCACCGTAAGTCATTGCAGTCGTAAGTTGAGTCACCACATGACCATTTTTACAGAGGCCGTTAAGTGAATCACTGCAGTCGTTAAGCGAATCACTGAGGTTGTTAAGAGAATCCAGATTCCCCAATGGGCGTTTTTTGCTGGAAAATGGCAAAAAAGTCACAAAACGCGATCATGTCATCGCAGAATGCTGCAACCAGTCATAAAGGCAAACTGGCTGCTAAGTGCCCGAAATGCAATCATGTGACTGCAGGGGTGGTGGTGAGAAGTTTTGCAATGCTCGGAAGTGCTTTACAGGCCATCAAGCACCCATTTCAAGGCTGCCATAACTTCAGACCGTCGTTAAACAAACGGTTGTAAGTCAAGAACTACCTGTACCAGGAAGTGCTGAGAGGAAGGTGGTGGGTTTTCCAAGCCTGGTGGTGTTTTGGAAGGGGCTGGACAGTCTCCGTGCATGGATGGTTGAAATGGTTTTTCTGCATATGCACAGTTGGACTAGATCATCCCTTTGGCCAGTTCTATTTCTTTCAACAGCACAATCCAATGATGTCTTTACTCAAAAGCAAATTCTACCACTGCATCCAAGAAACTGCAACCTGTTGCAACCTGTTTTAATATACCAGACTTAATACATCAGAGTTACCTGTGCTAAGAATCAATCTCTCTTCCCACCATAACGAACTTTCCAACATTCCAAGCCAACAAACTGATTTGTATCCAGGCATCAGTTAAACATTAAATGAGTTTTTCCATTTAGATGGAAATGGGAAACTTATAATTCTGCCATTTTCTATTATAGGTGGAACCAATATGGACAGATTTTTCTTCTTCACATCTAAGACACACCAACACATACCACCAATGTTCTGTCTAAACAGGCCTTTATAAGCTGTGTTTTAAAAAGCTACGTTCTTTTGAAAATTTAGATGTTGAAAAGCTACCATCTCCCAGACTGACATGTCCAAAATGAGTCCTAGACATTTGTCGGACATTAAATTACAGAAACTTTGGGGGGTGGCCTTTCACTGTAACATACCCTTTCCAAGAGAAATACCTGGTTGCATGAAGAGAGACCTGGAGATCTTGTTCTTTTAGGCAGCTCTTTAAAAATGCTGGATTTTATTTTAAATGGCTATTTCCATCTTTGCTGAGATTTCTGTTTGTAAAGTTACATTTATGCTACCGTTCCAATGAATGAGGGGGCTGTGTATACACCCCTATATCCATACAATGGATATACATTTGAGTGCAGGAGTCCTCGCTTAACGACAATTCATTTAGCGACGGTTTGGACTTACAACAACACTAAACCTGACTTACAACCGGTCCTCACACTTACAACTGTTGCAGCATCCCACAGCCATGTGGTCGCGATTTGGGCACTTGGCAACCAGTTTGCATTTACAACCACTGCAGTGTCCCATGGTCACGTAACCGTCATTTTCGACCTTCTCAGATGGCAGATGGTTGAAGTTGAAGTCCACAAATCTTAAAGCTGCCGAGGTTGAGAAACACTGGTCTAGTTAAAAGTCCAGAGCTATATTTACCGAATCAGATTAATATTAGGGCTTGATAGCCTTCTTTTCAGACTTGAACAACCTATGGCTCATCGTGCGTTAACAGCCACATCCACCAAGCCCAGCATGTGTTGGCCAGGGATGATAGGAGTTCTACTCCAAATCTGAGCATCTGCAGAGCTCCCTTCCCTTTTCTCTAAGGGAAAAGTGAGGAATCTACTCCTGATTTAGGCCTGTGTGAGAAGTAAAAGAATAGCCCAAAGGGGATATTTAAGGCCAAGGAACATTTCGCCACCCAAATTCATGACCACAGACGCACAAATGCACCCAGCTGTTCACTCACTGGAGAAATCCTTGGGGGGGGGGGAGTCCTTTTTTCCTATATAGGTCCTTACAGGTATATGGTAGCAACTTTTAATAACTCTGTGTGTACGCCATCAGACAGGCTACCTCAAGGGAATCGTTGCTATAGTAACCATGCACCTACCAGCTCCTGCTGCTGTGGTAGCTGAATCTCTAAACCGTGTTTTGCACCTGGGTGGCTTTTAAGTTTTTGATTTTTGGGGGGTGGATGAGTGTTTGCTTTTTCTGGTACCTTTACGTCAGAGCAAATCACAGCCAATTGGCATCACAATCTCCCATCATTTCCAAGACGAGATGCAGCAGAGGAAAGCTGAACCCCCCAACACAGGGAATTTTTAAAAGGGTGCAAGTCAACCAGATCTAAGCCCTCAATGTGCATTTCGCAAGTGATTAAAATGTGCACCCAATGCCAATTATCAGTAAGTTTGGAAAAAGCAGAGGAATGTATTTCAGGAACGGCTTTCTTATTGCACAGAGTGACATATGCAGTTATCCAATTTTCATTTGTCTGTTTGTATGTGTAAGTTCCTAAACTGCTCTTAACATACAATTTCTTACAGGCACTGAAACGTTAAACACACTGTGATACACTGCTGAAGGAAGCTGCAACCCAGTTAGAAGTTTCATTGCCAGAGACAAAGCAAATTAATTTATAGGAAAAGATACCCTTTCCAAAAAGGAGGCTTCAATTTTCATTTTCTAGAGTTGTGTTTCTCAACCTCTGCAAGTTTAAGCTGATTCAACTCCCAAAATTCCCCAGCTAGCATGCTTTAAGACATGTGGACTTCTGCTTGCTGGGGAATTCTGGGAGTTGAAGTCCACACAGCTTAAACTTGCTGAGGTTGAGAAACACTGCTCTGGAGCACCTTTCCCAGCCTTGCCAATTTCCAAGTGTGTGGATTTCAACTCCCAGAATTCCACTGATGGCCACTGGTAAGAATTCCACACATCTGGAGGTTGCCAAGATCAGAAAATACTGTTCTAGAGGATGCATGTTGCAACCCCTGTGTGTAAAGTGGAAATAAAGAGGTGCCTGCAAAAAAGAGCATAAACTTTAAGAAAAGGTAGTCACCTGCAGTTTTATAAGCATTTGTATTAAAGGTAAGTGTGTCGTGTTGTGTAAATATGTGAGACTGTCATCTGAATTAGCCCTAGGGACACTGTTTATTGGATTGAAGTTCAATACCAGCAACAGCACCCTTTTTCCCAAAGTAAAACTGTGGTTATTATCAATGATAAAGCTGGTAAAACCATTTCAGTGCTTTTCATACTTAAGATTTATTCCACGCTGCAATTTTAGTTTCCCCATATTTACATGTTAGACATGTAATTCAACGCTTGATTTTATGACACGGCTAGAACCTGCCCTGGAAACTTTTGGCAGAAGATAAACTGGGGCACATGCATCGTACATACAAGCCCCTGTCTTTGATGGCCATTTCTGGGGAGGGCGAAAAAGTCAAAAAGCACGTCGTGCTGCCACTTCATACGCCAAGCTTCGCTACAACAATTAAGGGAAAATGAACTCTCCAAAATTTGGAGACCCAGTTCTGCTGCATGTAACCCTATTATCTCTCCAGGTTTACAGCCAGATGTATCTAAGTTCTTCTCTGGTGAATCTGGGTGAACCCCCCCAGCAAAACTTCAGGAACGTTTCCTACCACGGTTCCTTCCGTTCGACTGCTGTGCACTTTGTGATTGGGAAATTTATAGAAAGGTTCTGCTTAGAGAGAAGGGGGAGGAACAGTCATAACACCTGTAAACACTGTAGTAGACATGGGCAGCATGTGGAGTACAGCTATTCTACGAATTACAGAGACAGCAGTGGTGGAATTATGGGCTGCAAGCAGGAAGGCCATATATTCGAATGCCATGCGCACAGAAAAATCTACCGGCATAGAGAAAATCAGCACAATAGGCAGAAATGGTTGAAAAGTCCTCTCTTTTGTACAAGTAGTCCTCGCTTAACAACCATTCATTTAGTGATGGTTTGGACTTAACAATGGTGCTGGAAAAAAACCACTTATGACTGGTCCTCAAACTGTCACAGTGTCCCTGCGGTCACATGATCACAATTTGGGCACTTGGCAACCTGTTTGCATTTATGACTGTTGCAGTGTCCCGTGGTCACGTGATCGTCCTTTTCGACCTTCCTGGACAGGTTCTGGCAAGCAAAATCAATGGGGAACCACATGATTTGCTTAACGGCCAAGTGTTTCAATTAATGCCCATGGTGATTTGCTTAATGACCACTACAAAAAAGGTCATAAAATTGGGCTGGATTTGCTTCATGATGGATTCGCTTCACTTAGCAACCAAAATTCCAGTCCCAATTGTGGTCATTAAGCAAGGACTACCTCTATTATCCTAACTTACGACAGGTAGAAAGATTTCTGCAGAGACACTTTTAATACATATTTCAAATAGGCCCTGCCATCTACAGTATGGCACAGTGTAATCCCAAAGACATGACCTGAAACAAGGTGGTCCAAGGAGTGGCAGGCTGGAGTGTATCACTTTAGATTGGATGCAAAAAATGTTGTTTTTAGTACTTTCCTATCTCAATGTTCAAGTCCCCCTTCAGCCACAGATGCTGCCTGGGGGACTTGGGGCCAGTCCCTCCCTTCCAGCCCAAGGGCTGGACTGGCAAAGGTACTGGATTGGAAATGGAGAGGTTCAACTTCACGTTTAGCCACCGAATCTGCCTGGTTGACTTTGGGCCAGTCCTCCTCTTTCAGCCCAACCCACCTCACAGGGTGGCTGTTATGGGGGAAAGCAGGAGGGAATGTGAAGCTCCTGAGCAAAAGGCAGGATGTGGGTCTAGTAAATAAATAAACAAATATACAAAGACATACCTATTAGGTCCGTGTGTGTGTGTGTGCCCTTGAGTCATAGTTGATTCTTGGAAACTGCCTGGACAAATCCCTGCAGTTTTCTTGGCAAGGTTTCTGAAGTGGTTTGCCATTGCCTCCTTCCTAGGGCTGAGAGAGAGCAGCTGGCCCAAAGTTACCCAACTGGCTTCCCCTTCGTACAAAATCAGCCCAAGCAGCAGGACCCTGAAATGCTTCTGTTTTTTTTTACCCCGCTCAGGACAATGCCTTCTTAATCTGCTGCACATGCAGAATGCTCTGTGAAACAGGTCTTGGGCATATTTGTGTATTTTCTACGACTTGCACGGAGACTGGATAGCTCATGATGCAGCCGCTGCCAAGTGCAACATTGCTAACAGTTACATTTCCCACTTTCCTTCCTGCTCCAGCTATCGACTATCAAAATGAAACTTCCAATGCAGAAGCCAGGGAACAATTCAACACTATGGATGAGACATGCAAATACAGATTTGCGTAAGTGTCTTACACCTGCATAAATTATACTGGTCTCGCTCCTCAAGAGCCAAGGGTAAAAAATGGTTCCCCATCTGCTAATCAGTGGGAATCCTGAACAGGAACTGTTCCTTTCCAGAGACAAAACCTTCTGCCATTTCCCTAGAGCGTATTCATGAGGTCTAGCAACCTGCATTGTATTTTGCAAAGCGAGCCAGCCCTTCTGTCTTGGCCTGACGCAAGCAGAGTTTGCCAGGGCAAGTCAAATGCAGTAAGGATCTGCGAAGTCTACAAGAAGTGCAGAATCCGCGTTTCATCTGTTACGTGTGTGAAAACGCCACTCGTTTCCTGGGGAACAAAAGTGGGGGTTTCCATAGCAACCGGTTTGTACGACCGGCTCGTTCGGCGGTGCCAACAGCAGAGGCTTGTTTTCTGAAATTCTCCTGCCACCAATGTGAAAATATGGGCAGGGAAGTGAAATCACTGCATGCATCTCATCATTAAAAAAAAATGCAAAGGAAGGTAAATTAGCCTGTTGGTTTAAGGAAGCAGAGAAAATACATAAGGAATGTCGGCCTGACTTTGCATTGTATCTCAACAGCCCCTCCAGAAATTCCCCACCCCATGTAAAACCAATGAAACAACTGAGGCTGGATTGTCCTATGAATGAAATAAGCCTGCCATTGGGGAAAGCTCTTTCTATTTCTATTTCTTCCCGTGTCCAAAACTCCCTGCAAGCAGAGAGGTAGTACCATCAGGGAGAACTTGATCTCTCCTTCCTATAATGTATAGGTAGTACTTGTTTAACAACCACTTGTTTAGCAACCACTCAAAATTACGATGGTGCTGAATGAGGAGACTTATGATCAGTCCTCGCAGTTGCGGTCATTGCAGTGTCCCTGCAACACGTCACAATGCGTCACATGATCGAGATTCAGGAGCTTGGCAACTGGCTCACTATTACAACGGTCGTGGCATTCTGCGGACATGTGGGCACCATTTGCGGCCTTCATTGCCGGCTTCTGACAAGCAAAGTCAACGGGGAACCTGGCAGCAGGTCACAAATGGCGATCACGTGACATTGCACTTAATGACCACGCAGGATTCACTTAATGATGGCAACCGGAACTGCTGCAACTGCCATCATAAGTCGGCCCGGTCACGTGACATCGTGCTTTGTGACCATGTTGCTTAGCAATGGAGTTGCCAGTTCCAATTACCCGTGGGTTACCCGTATTTGTATATGTGTGTTGTACTGAGACTTTAACTGAAAATGTCTTTAAATGGGTCAATAACTAACTTTTAATGCAAGGGACCAAAGGCCACATGGGCCATTGTTCGCCTCATCCTCACAACAACCCTGTGAGGTAGGCTAGACGGAGATCAGCTCCATCAGGCTTACTCCATGAGCTTCACAGCCAACCCAGAAGCTCAACAGTGGCCTTATGGTTCAAGCCCAACTCTTAAGTACTATCAACATAAGTGGGTTTAAATAGACCCATGGCTGAAGGATGAGGGATCCAACAACAGATCAGGTGCAGTTCAAAAGTCCCAAGCATGAAAGTAGGTAACACCCCTGGGCACACTCACCTGCAGGGTTAGATAGGTGCCATCAACTAGGATGAATCCAAATATCACCATTTTGACCTGCCTGGAGTAGCACTCTTCCATTTTTTTCATCCCACCCATCTTATCTACCCTTTTCTACTGCCCTCAGGCAGGCCAGGCCAGAAAACAGACACCCCAAAGAATACCGGAACCCGACTTAAATGGTGGAGGGTAGCCAAACTGCCAAAGTTTTTCTCTGTCCCCTATCATGCCAAAAAGCATCAAGGCAGGGTTATTTTTTAGTTAATTTCTCACGCTTTTCCCCTTTCCCAGGACTCAGTGGATGTTCGCCGAACTATTCTTGCACGTTCTCTACGAGGTTAGCTCCATACTCCTCCGTGCAAGTTCAGTTTTTCTAGCCCATCAACTGCTTACATCACACAGCCAAAGTATGTGAGTTTCTGCTTGTGGATTTGGTCCAGAACTGAGCGATAAATCTTGCAGTTCATGGTGCTCTTGAAAATTAGAGCACAAGAAGAGAAGACACCCTTCAAGCCCCACATCCCATGTTCACTTGTGGAATTTCGGAGTCAAAAGAGGCAACACTTTCTTCAAATCCTCTCTTCAAATTGTTAAAACAGCCACATCTTTCACCACTTCAGACGCTACCCTGCGTGTATGTGAATGCTCACTCCATGTGAAGCGTATTTCATTTCATTCATCCTCCCAGTTTCTTGGCACATGGGCACGTTGTACAAAGCAGCAACCAAAAGTGGGATTAAAAATTCAGAGAGAAGCATTTTATTTGTCCTCCCACAGACTTTGAAGCACTTTGCTGAAAGGTTTTTCATGGCCCTTGTGGTCAACTTTCTAAATAAATTCCAGTGAGGTCCAACTGCAAATAATCTCACCGGGTTCTAAAGTGATTATAAAAATAAATTTGCAGGGCATCTGATGCACGTCACTGTTAATCATGACCTACAGTTTTTAAAACCTGCCATCTATCTCATGATGGCAACCAGAATTGCGAGTCGGAGGTTCTGCTCCAGTCCATGTGTTGTGTGACAACAAAAGTGGGATGTGAACTCAGGGCTTCAAGATTCAAGAACATTCTCTCATCCACAGGCTTATACAAATCCTGGTCTTATTTATTACTTTTAACACTGGTGTTCAGCGAGATTCCCTCCCACACGCCGTCTACTATGGGATGCCCATCATCTGCTTAAGATAATTTCCCAGCAGAAACTAAAAAACAAATATCCCTGTTCATCAACCAGCTATTTAAAGAAAGCAGATATCTTCTTTCCCTCTTACCTTAATCACTTCTTTCCTCCCCTCCTGCAAAAGGCCATCTTTAGAACAACAAATCTTTCCTCAGGACAAAAAGTTCACTGAACAAATGCCAATAAGAAAGTACAATCTATGGATGTAGGAACATTATGGCCTCTGAGCAAAGAATCAGATGGGTTCTATAGGATTTCAGGAATCAGTGGTTTGGTATGCTTTTTAAGAATCACCAAGACTCCAGTCTTCACAAGGGGGGTGGGTATGGAAATGCCTGCAAAGGGAATAAACATGAAATTCCACCCCTCCATCTCCACTAAGTTCCTTTGATTTTGTCCCCAAATTTAGAAGGACCACATGCATTCTCCTTTTCCAGATACAGGTGGTGAATAGTTTAGGTCAGTTTCTCAACCAGCGTTACGTGGAACCCCAGGGTTCTGCGAGAGGTCGCTAGGAGTTCCCCAGGAGATCACACAAATCTGGGCAACTTCACATTAAAGAGGTACATTTCATTCTTTATTTTTAATTTAAGAACACTATTAATGCATCTGTACAGGCCCACACGTGAAATGAATATAATAATTTTGTAATATCTGGCCTAGATTTGAGCCTGAATGGGCAGGGGTTCCCCGAGGCCTGAAAAATATTTCAAGGGTTCCTCCAGGGGCAAAAGGTTGAGAAAGGCTGGTTTAGGTGGTACTTCCTTCAGCTGGGAGGGGAAGAAGGAACATGTATATTTTTCACTCTCCCATTCTTGCCTACCAATTGCCCTTTGGGTTTGAGATGAGTAAATAAAATTAAGAGTAATAAGAATAGATATGAAAAGAGTGTCATCCCCCACCCCCAAATCAAACTGTTAAAAAGATTTCTGATAGCCACCTTCCAAACGGTTTAATCATAATGCACCTCTCTCTACACAGAGATAAACTCTACCTCCAACTGACTTGGACGTCTTACACCATATAAGTGAAAATTGCCCGCCATACTGAATGGAATTGGCCTGGATTTTGCAATGCATCGAATGGATCAGGCCAGGTAAACAAAAAGACGTAGCCCCGCCTGGCACGTGAGGTCTGAGCACATGCTGATCTTGTGAAGAAGAGGCAGTAGCCCCTGTTTTACAGAAGGCGATTTTGCTTTTTCAGGACAAGATGATACTTAAAGCAAAAAGATTAACCTAGATTTCTCTGAAGTTTAAGGAAGGAAAAGGGAAGGAAAATGTGGTGGAGGGAAGGCAGACCATACAGTTCAAGTTACCACAGGAAAGAAAATGACGGCTGCAATGTTTTCCAAAATTCTCTTTTGGACAAGGAGGACTAGGAGCTTAAAAACCGCTATGTTTCAGGGCCCCGCTGGAAAAATAATTTGCTTTTAAGGTTTTTAAAATCCGCTCTCAGACCCTTGAGGGCTAGAAGCTTGACTTTCTTAAAGAAAGAAACAGGGATTCTAATCAGAATGTCAAAGCCACACAGGCAAGCACTGAGTCTTTGAGAGACGGAGAAAGCACAACGCATTTATTGGGCACAGCACAGGGATTGTGCTCCAGAGGCAAAAGTTTTAAGAGCTTGCAAAACATCCTGTTGTATCTTGCTAAGAAGGTCTGCGCTATATCCCTGCAAGTCATTATTTCCATAGTCGGAATTCTAAAGGACGAAGTGCAAAGGTCATTTGCTACTCATGCTGCAGTTTGTGCCCAAGCGCTGGAAAACTATCTAATGCTATTGATCTGGGGAATCCAACTGACCAGTCCTGTTGAATAGAAGGTCTGCAAATATCAGGTTTGGGTTGTGGGTGCAAATGTCTTTCCATACTTTATCCCTTTTTGTTATTTATCAGGTAACAATTAACTCAGTTTGTTATTTAACTGCCGAACAAAACTTCAGGTAATTCAAACAAGCTCCACCATTACCTTTCTTAAGATTCAGAAACAGAAATTAAAATAATAAAATAAAATAAAATAGGCCCATCCCTGTTCAAACGAAATAACCTAGAGCAAGATATAAACAAGCTCCAAATCTTAGTTATAGATTGGCAATGCGCCATTTCCTTTACAAGGAAAGCAAAACCCTGCCATAAGAGATGGCAACTAAGAAACAGCACTAGCTATTTTTTTATTTGCCGCAATAGGTGGCAAATAACACCATTCACTCTTTTTTTCTAGATCCTAGCATAACAACTGTTACCCACCCAAAAGTCTTTGGATTCCAGTGGGCTAAAATTCAAAAAAGCAAATCAAAGCTGCAGAAATGAAGACAACCTTCCAAATTCAGGAAGAATCCAAAAAGCCATGTTCCCTGGTTCAACGTATTTGTAATATTTGCACAAAGTGCTCCTGTTTATGACAAAGCAGGGTCATGCGTGCCACCACACGGCTCTCTGTGGGTAGTTCCTGTTAAGAGGGAGGAACTGCTAAACCAGGAATTTAACCAGGCCCTGCCCTGTAATCCTCCAGGACGCCTAGATCTTGAATCTTACTTTAAACTTTGGCATCACGTCCTGGTTTCTAGAAGAACTACAAAATACCAGTCATGATTCAGAGGCAACAGCATTTGGCTCATGTTGGCAAGTTCTCTCATAATTTTAGCCCCTGCCCCTCTTGAGTAGGGGCTAAACAGGAACATTCAGACACACGTTTAGGCTGCCCAATAGCTGGAATTGTCTGGACTTTTGTCTGTAGGTGAAAGCATAAAAATGATGCACGAAACGGCTCTGAGCAAAAATCAGACGTGTACTCAGTGGTCCCAAGATGGCGGGAAATGAAGTTTAATATACACTAATCCTGTTAATATATTCCATTTGCCTTTAGAGATTATTAGGGTCTCTTTTGGTGCAGAAACAGGCTTAACCTGAGTGAGAACTGATTGCCGTAATCTGCTTTTGGTGTGAAGGTTCTGCATCTAAGCATGTGAAACAACCACGTTCATAAGCACACACAGCATGCTTTTTTTCCTGGCTGTTAAGTCAGGACAGCCTCACTTCTGGGGAGAGAAGCCCACCCCCACGGTCTGCTCTTAACACTTCTAAAGGAAGGTCAACCCTGGAAATGACTCAAGACCTGGGGAAGAAAAAGGTGGATGTGAAACTAAGACAGGAACACCAAGCAATCTTGCTCAAAATGCACCCTTCATTAAAATAAACTTTTGCAGGGGGAGAGTGCCCAGGCAGGAAAAAAAATAAGGCCACGTTCTCTTAATACATTAAAAACATTCCTTAAAATGCAAAGGTTTATTTTAGAGGTCCCGTGTGTTGGGGGATAGAAGCAGAAAGACGGAAACACTGAAGCAATTGTCTAATTGTTCTTGTTTAAAAAGGCAAAATAATTTTTTTAAAAATGAAGAGGGCAGATAGATACAGGGTAGAAAGGGCAGCAAGTCCAGTCCAGCCTAATTTAGAGAATGTACAGAACTCTTCCTTTGTCATGGGAAAGATTTTACCACCTGGCATATTTATGAAGGAATAACAACAATTTATTATACCTACTCTGAACAGAAAGGGAATAAAGATTCCCTTCCATGGTGTGGGGGAGTAGCTTGCTCCCTAATTAGGGCACCCAGATCCTTGGGCACAAGCAGAAAAGCTCCACTGTGGCTGGATTGGGACCAGGGACCTTTAAAAAAGAGGAAAAAACAAGTTTGAGAGCTGAATTTTTACTTATCTCTTGATTTGGGATTTCCAATCCCCAGCCACCAAGGAAGAAAGAGAGTCATGCGCTCTGGTGCAAAAAAAAGAGAGGGATTCAAAACGATTGACAGGGCAAAGCCTTGAGTCACAGAAGGTTCTGCTAGCTGCAAATCGTTTGCACAGTATCCACCCATGGAAGGCGGGGGCATCTTCCCTCCTTCCAGGCCTCTCTGTACTCATGACACTCCCCAGCTCGTTCCAGCTCACATTCCTGTCTGGGCAGGCAGCCCTGGTGACGTCAGACGGCTAGAGCCAGCCATGTGCTCTCTTCCCATGTGGATATGCTGGCGTGCAGAGGGCTAGGGCGGAGAGGAGCGGAGAGGAGAGGAGAGGAGAGGAGAAGAGAAGAGAAGAGAAGAGAGGACAAGGGAGGCCATGGGGCTGACCTTCGGCCAGCTGCAACAGGGGTTGGGAAGCTAGTCCTTGGCCTGCTGCCGCATTAGCAGCATAGCTGCAGCAGACTGAAGGGCCAGGCACACAGCACCTACAAAATATTGGCACACAGGAACGCCGTACGGGTTTGCAAGGGCTCCATCATAACCTTGGAAAAAAAGAGAAGAAGACTGGGGAATGGGGTGGGGAGAGTGCTTGCCTCAAAGAAGGGAGGGTCCTCCAGCTTTACCACCTGGAACAAAACTGGGTCTCACAAAGGGTGCCTTTCTTTTGGGGACAGAGAAGTCTTTTGCTCCACACGCTGGGCAAGATGCAGCCAACCACTTTTATTGATGATGCACCTATAGCAGGGCTTCTCAACCAGGGTTCCATGGTGCCCTCGGGTTCCGTGAGAGGTCACTAGGGGTTCCCTGGTTGATCACAATTTATTTAACTTTTTTTTTCAAATTCGGGCAACTTCACATTAAAGAGGTAAGTTTCATTTTTCATTTTCAGTTTAAGAACACTGTTAATGCCTATATACAGGCCTACCCATGAAATGAATGTAGTAATTTAGCAACTTCTGGCCCACATTTGAGCCTGAGTGTGCAGGGGTTCCTCGAGGCCTGCAAAATATTTCAAGGGTTCCTCCAGGGTCGAAAGGTTGAGACAGGCTAACCCATAGGAATGATAGCTGAATCTATCTCAAGAAGATTGGGTCATGGAACAAAACGTGGCCCGTGGGACATATCTGACTGAAAAGCATTCAGAAGCTGAGAAAATAGGAGGAGGCGACAGAGAAGTTTCCACCAATATTGTCCAACGGCTTGTCTCAAAACCTCTCTTGCTTTTTTCCTCACACATGCACACACACTGATGCTCCCTTGTTCAAACTTTACACAAAATTCCTGTAGCAGCTGTGATAACTCCCCCGCCCCCCCCCCCCCAGGACGGAACAAGGACAGACACCATTAAAAGTTCTGGAATCTTCAAACTTAAAAAAGGAGAGTAATTACTTTCAAGGTCAGCAGAATAGGGGAGAAACTGGCCATGATTTCTTGTGAATAATGCAAAACCTGTCCATAGTTCTGCTTTTCAAGACAGACTCCCTTTCAATGACCGCTGCCCAATGACAACGCAGTGGATTTTGCTGACAAACCCACCTTACAGCAAGTTTGCGCGCACACATGAACACCCAAGGACATCTTACAAGCATACCTGGGCTTGCTCAGACAGCATGTTGCAGTCAGGAAATTGCACAATGAAAGTTTTCCCCAAACAAAAATAAACATGCACAAAACATCACTGTGCACATAGAAAATGGGTCTGTCAGGGGAACAAGTTATGGTGGCATGCTGGATTTCTAGAGACAAGGACAACTGTTCTAAGGGAAAAACACGGAAAGTCACATTCACATTCCCCCTGCAATCTACAAAAACAGAGGGCAGAAACAGCTTTAGCACCTATCTTTGTAAAACCTGTGGCCCTCCACAAACTACAATTCCCAGCATCCCTCAGCAGTGTCCAAGCCTGCAGCTCACCACTTTGGGTTCCCCAACCTGACCAGAATGGCATATATCCATCTCTTAAGACCCTGAGAGGCAAGTTGGTTTGCCAAAGGAAGTTTCTTCTGCAAAATCTAGGCAGAAGGTATTATTTGTGGTAGCACTAAGCCCACTGATGATTCAGCACTGTATTAAGACTTATTTGCCCAAGCACTTTCACAGTATTGTTGGTCTGCTGTTTTTATTTTCATTTTTATTTAACCCTCTTTTATGCACCCTGATATTCTTAAGCTGAAAGAAGGGTTATAAATACTTTTAATGGGTAACTAGTAAAGAGGATTGTGGCCCCAACAGCATTCTGTCAACATTGATGCTTTTATCCACCAAGCACCTCACAGGGGTCTTTTTGGACAGACAAAAAAAATCTTCTAGTCTAATATACATTTCCCAACAGTGGGCAAGTCAAATGCTTTCAGACAACTCACAAGCAGCTTTCTCAATCTTTTGTCAGTGCACAAACATGCATGCCAGCACTATTTTCAAAGCACTGCCAGAAACAATTCACTTATCACACTATGCTATGGTAGGCTTTAACCGTGCTTTATTGAACAAGCCAGGTACAAGCTAGAGTCTATGTTGCAGTTAAAAAGTAATCATGGCTTGTTTAGCCAATTCCTGGTTTGTTTCCCTCTCTCCTTTCTGTTCTTGCCTTGTGTTTTGTGGATTACAGGTAGTCCTCACTTAACAACCATTCATTTAGTGATGGTTCGGACTTAACGCCGGTGCTGGAAAAACCAACTTATTATAGGTCCTCACACTTATGACCATTGCAGCGTCCCTGCAGTCACATGATCACAGTTTGGGAGCTTGGCAACTGTTCGCATTTATGACTGTTGCGGTGTCCCATGGTGATTGCCATTTTCTGGGAAATTGTATCTGGTATCTGGGAAATTGTCATCCTTGGTTCTGGATGGGGTTGCACTGCCCCAGACAGACCCAGTGTGTAACTTGGGGGTCCTCCTGGACTCACAACTCCTGCTCGATGAGCAGGTGGCAGTTGTGGCCAGGAGGGCCTTTGCTCAATTTTGTATTGTGCGTCAGTTACGCCCTTTCCTGGATCGAGATGCCCTCCGGACAGTCACTCATACCCTGGTCATCTCCCATATAGACTAATGCAACGCACTCTACATGGGGCTACCCTTGAAGAATATCTGGAAGCTACAACTGGTCCAGAATACAGCCACGCAGGCAATTTTAAGTGCCCCAAGGCTGGCACATGTAACACCATTGCTATGCAAGCTGCACTGGCTCCCAGTTTGTTTCCGAGTCCAATTCAAGGTGTTGGTTATCATCTTTAAAGCCCTACATGGCATGGGGCCAGGTTACCTGAGGGACCGCCTCTTTCCCATTACATCAACCCATCCCACCCGATCGTGCAGAGAGGGCATGTTATGGACCCCATCTGTAAAGGAATTCCATCTGACAGGGTCCAGGAAGCGGGCCTTCTCTGCAGTAGCTCCCACCCTCTGGAACATTCTTCCCCCACAGATGAGACAAGCCCCCTCCCTTGCTCCTGGACTTTCACGAAAAGCTAAAAACCTGGTTTTGCCATCATGCCTGGAGCAGGATGGGGAAGAGCCATTCGTGGGGATGGCTAGCGCCCTAGAACGATCTTTTATACTCACGGACTGAAACACAACTTTTAGCCATCTGGATTTTATTATATTTTATTATATTTTATATTTTTATTGTCTATTTATTATTGTATTTATACTGACATTGAATTTTAAATTTTGTTTCTGTAAACCACCCAGAGTCTCTCCTTTGTGGGGGGGAGATGGGCAGTAATAAAATTTGACAAATAAATAAATAAAATAAATTTTCAACCACCCTGGCCAGCTTCTGGCAAGCAAAATCAATGGGGAACTGCATGATTTGCTTAACGACCATATGGTTCACTTAATGGCCATGGCGATTCACTTAATGACCACTGCAAGAAATGTCGTAAAATTGGGTCAAATTTGCTTAATGACCACTTAGCAACCAAAAATCTGGTCCCAATTACGGTTGTTAAGTAAGGACTACCTGTTGTCCTAACAGTGAGACACATGCTGAGACAAGGAGTAGTTCTCTAATGTTTATTACTGCTACGTAACAGAATCCTAACAAACTGAATAAGCGTGGGAAAAACCCAGACATATAAACCCCAAAGGCTAAGGCGGGCCTGATCTGTGTCTCTTTGAATGGCTGCTTAATTCCTCAGTACTACGCATGCGCTTTACAGCCTGTATGGGAGCCCCCTGCTCGCCATCCTTACTCATGACACCTGTAGGTAGAAACCTGGGTAGGGAATGAGCCAGGAAATTAAAAAAACAACTGCAATCTTCCATTTCGAAATACCACACAAAGCCATGGTTGCCATCAATAAGTTGACAAACTGTGGTTAGGGTTTACTGCTTTAAAACAAGCCATGGCTTGTTCAGTAATGCCATTTGCACAACACAGCCAAAAACAAACAATATTTTTCCATGTTGGGACAGAATTTTATCCAGAATTAGAATCAAAAGACATATCAGAAAGAACAGATTCACCCCTTATAACTTGCACTTCACTCACTTGGTTCTGAGTCTCTTAAATTTTCATCCCTTTGTTCCACTTTCACTAGCCACAATGAGGTGAAAGGCAGGGTAGGAAATTGGAATTTGCTCTCTGCTCCATCAAGCTTAAACAGTAAATGTCTGTATTCAGTGCATCTTATGTTTAATATAATTAACTGCTGCAAACAAGAATGGGAGACAAACAGAGAGTGGAGACAGATTAGACCTTTTCTACAGTAACCTAACCATCTGCCCAAAATTAGGAACTTCATAAAATTAGTATATATTCATAAAATTCATATATCCCCAAATATAAAGCCATCATACGTGCAATCAGCTGAGCAACTATGTTTGAATACCATGCTTAGCAAAAGTAGCTGCACATGTAGCCACAGCACTTGTTTAACATGTTAAGTTTGCTGAACAATCTCAGTGAGGGCTGTTTGTGAGTTTGTGATCTAGTAGATTGCAAAAACCCACCTGCTTTATGGTTCATACTATGTTGAACAGTGAAAACTGGTTGATTGAGGCACTGAGTTACATGTACTGTGTAAATACAACCACAGTACACACCCAGATCCCTTCACAAGTTTACACTCTTCCCAGGTGCATCACAAGATCAGGATGCCAAATCTCTTTCCTTTATCCTTGAAGTTTTGCCCTTTTCCTAAGCTCTGATGGGCATTTCATTTCAAAAACTGGTAAATGGACAGGAAGAAAGACAGATTCTTAGCTGGGAAGACTAAAATTCCAACTTCAAATCTAGGTACTTCCATAATAGGGACCTATCAAAATGGCACAAAAGGGTTTTTCAATCTTCAAGTTCTGCAAAGCTGTTCATTGGACAAGGTGCCCAATATCTACTGCCATTTGTTGTTGTTTATTTGTTTAGTCACTTCCGACTCTTCGTGACTTCATGGACCAGCCCACGCCAGAGCTTCCTGTCGGTCGTCAACACCCCCAGCTCCCCCAGGGACAAATCCATCACCCCTAGAATATCATCCATCCAGCTTGCCCTTGGTAGGCCCCTCTTCCTTTTGCCCTCCACTCTCCCTAGCATCAGCATCTTCTCCAGGGTGTCCTGTCTTCTCATTATGTGGCCAGAGTATTTCAGTTTTGCCTTTAATATCGTTCCCTCAAGTGAGCAGTCTGGCTTTATTTCCTGGAGGATGGACTGGTTTGATCTTCTGGCAGTCCAAGGCACTCTCAGGATTTTCCTCCAACACCACAGTTCAAAAGCATCGATATTCCTTCTCTCAGCCTTCCTTATCGACCAGCTCTCGCAGCCATATGTTACTACGGGGAACACCATGGCTTTAACTATGTGGACCTTTGTTGTCAGTGTGATGTCTCTGCTCTTAACTATTTTATGGAGATTTATCATTGCTCTTCTCCCAAGGATTAAGCGTCTTCTGATTTCCTGACTGCAGCCAGCATCTGCAGTAATCTTCGCACCTAGAAATACAAAGTCTTTCACTGCTTCTACATTTTCTCCCTCTATTTGCCAGTTATCAATCAAGCTGGTTGCCATAATCTTGGTTTTTCTGAGGTTTAGCTGCAAGCCAGCTTTTGCACTTTCTTCTTTCACCTTCATCATAAGGCTCCTCAGTTCCTCTTCGCTTTCAGCCATCAAAGTGGTATCATCTGCATATCTGAGATTGTTAATGTTTCTTCCAGCGATTTTAACTCCAGCCTTGGATTCCTCAAGCCCAGCATGTTGCATGATGTGTTCTGTGTACAAGTTGAATAGGTAGCGTGAGAGTATACAGCCCTGCTGTACTCCTTTCCCAATCTTAAACCAGTCCGTTGTTCCGTGGTCTGTTCTTACTGTTGCTACTTGGTCATTATACAGATTCCTCAGGAGGCAGACAAGATGACTTGGTATCCCCATACCGCTAAGAACTTGCCACAATTTGTTATGGTCCACACAGTCAAAGGCTTTAGAATAGTCAATAAAACAGAAATAGATGTTTTTCTGAAACTCCCTGGCTTTTTCCATTGTTGTTGTTTATTCGTTTAGTCGCTTCCGACTCTTCGTGACTTCATGGACCAGCCCACGCCAGAGCTTCCTGTCGGTCGTCAACACCCCCAGCTCCCCCAGGGACGAGTCCGTCACCTCTAGAATATCATCCATCCAGCTTGCCCTTGGTCGGCCCCTCTTCCTTTTGCCTTCCACTCTCCCTAGCATCAGCATCTTCTCCAGGGTGTCCTGTCTTCTCATTATGTGGCCAAAGTATTTCAGTTTTGCCTTTAATATCATTCCCTCAAGTGAGCGTCTGGCTTTATTTCCTGGAGGATGGACTGGTTTGATCTTCTTGCAGTCCAAGGCACTCTCAGAATTTTCCTCCAACACCACAGTTCAAAAGCATCGATCTTCCTTCTCTCAGCCTTCCTTATGGTCCAGCTCTCGCAGCCATATGTTACTACGGGGAACACCATTGCTTTAACTATGCGGGCCTTTGTTGACAGTGTGATGTCTCTGCTCTTAACTATTTGATCGAGATTTGTCATTGCTCTTCTCCCAAGGATTAAGCGTCTTCTGATTTCCTGACTGCAGTCAGCATCTGCAGTAATCTTTGCATCTAGGAATACAAAGTCTTTCACTGCTTCTACATTTTCTCCCTCTATTTGCCAGTTATCAATCAAGCTGGTTGCCATAATCTTGGTTTTTTTGAGGTTTAGCTGCAAACCAGCTTTGGCACTTTCTTCTTTCACCTTCATCATAAGGCTCCTCAGTTCCTCTTCACTTTCAGCCATCAAAGTGGTATCATCTGCATATCTGAGATTGTTAATGTTTCTTCCAGCGATTTTAACTCCAGCCTTGGATTCCTCAAGCCCAGCTTGTCGCATGATGTGTTCTGCATACAAGTTGAATAGGTAGGGTGAGAGTATACAGCCCTGCCGTACTCCTTTCCCAATCTTAAACCAGTCCGTTGTTCCGTGGTCTGTTCTTACTGTTGCTACTTGGTCGTTATACAGATTCTTCAGGAGGCATACAAGATGACTTGGTATCAAAGGCTTTAGAATAGTCAATAAAACAGAAATAGATGTTTTTCTGAAACTCCCTGGCTTTTTCCATTATCCAGCGGATATTGGCAATTTGGTCTCTAGTTCCTCTGCCTTTTCTAAACCCAGCTTGTACATCTGGCAATTCTCGCTCCATGAACTGCTGAAGTCTGCCTTGCAGGATCTTGAGCATTACCTTACTGGCATGTGAAATGAGTGCCACTGTTCGATAGTTTGAACATTCTTTAGTGTTTCCCTTTTTTGGTATGGGGATGTAAGTTGATTTTTTCCAATCTGATGGCCATTCTTGTGTTTTCCAAATTTGCTGGCATATAGCATGCATTACCTTGACAGCATCATCTTGCAAGTTTTTGAACAGTTCAGCTGGGATGCCGTCATCTCCTGCTGCCTTGTTATTAGCAATGCTTCTTAAGGCCCATTCAACCTCACTCTTCAGGATGTCTGGCTCTAGCTCACTGACCACATCGTCAAAGCTATCCCCGATATTGTTATCCTTTCTATACAGGTCTTCTGTATATTCTTGCCCCCTTTTCCTGATCTCTTCTTCTTCTGTTAGGTCCTTGCCATCTTTGCTTTTGATCATACCCATTTTGGCCTGGAATTTACCTCCGATGTTTCTAATTTTCTGGAAGAGGTCTCTTGTCCTTCCTATTCTATTGTCTTCTTCCACTTCCGTGCATTGCTTGTTTAAAAATAATTCCTTATCTCTTCTGGCTAACCTCTGGAATTTTGCATTTAATTGGGCATATCTCCCCCTATCACTGTTGCCTTTTGCTTTCCTTCTTTCTTGGGCTACTTCTAGTGACTGCCCACCTTAGCATTCCAGTCTCCTGTGATGAAAATAACGTCTCTTTTAGGCGTGTTGTCCAGTAGGTGCTGCAGATCCTCATAGAACTGCTCTACTTCAGCTTCTTCAGCATTTGTGGTTGGGGCGTATATTTGGATCACTGTGATGTTAGATGGCTTGCCCTGAATTCGAATTGAGATCATTCTATCATTTTTTGGATTGTATCCAAGCACTGCTTTAGCCACTTGACTATTAATTATGAAGGCTACTCCATTTCTTCTGTGGTCCTCTTGTCCACAGTAGTAGATCTGGTGGTCATTTGATGTGAAGTGGCCCATTCCAGTCCATTTCAGTTCACTGACGCCCAAAATGTCTATCTTTAATCTTGACATCTCACCAATAACCACCTCCAATTTGCCCTGGCTCATAGATCTTACATTCCAGGTTCCAATGGTGTGTTGATCCTTAGAACATCGGATTCGCCGTTTACCACCAGCACCGTCGGCCACTAGCCATCCTTTCGGCTTTGAGCTAGCTGCGTCATCACGTCTGGGGCTAGTTGAACTCATCCTCTGTTCCTCCCCAGTAGCATTTTGACCATCTTCCGACCTGGGGGTCTCATCTTCCGATGGTATACCGACATATCTCTGGTTGTACTGATCCATTTAGTTTTCACGGCAGGAATACTGGGGTGGGTTGCCATTACCTTCCCCAGGGATCACATTTAGTCTGACCTCTCTGTCATGACCTTCCCGTCTTGGGTGGCCCTTCATGGTTTAGCTCATGGCATCATTGAGGTGCTCAAGCTCCAGCACCACGACAAGGTAACAATCCAAAAACATAAAAAAAAATAGGGAATATTAAGAACAAACATCTACTTTATTTTTGGACTCTGTTTCTTCCTTGTCCCAGTTTTCGGCTGGTATTGTTTATTTTGTGATTTTTAATTGGTATTGTTTATTTTGTTATTTTTGTTCTTTGGTGTGTTGCACACTACTGTTTGACTGAGGTAGCCATATAAACCTTTTAAAATAAATTATTAATAATAAGTAAAAATAAGAAACAACTTGCCTCATGCAGAATACTAGAGAACACGACAAATTGCACATTCTTTTGCAACCCTTTGTGATTTCATTTTGAGGTTTTATTCTTGGCTGCTGTTCCTTTGGATTATATTGTTCTGTTTATTTAGATTGTTGCTGAATGTTATATTCTGTTCACCACCCAGAGTTGCTTTGGCAAAGAAAAGCAGTGATATATAATAAACAAATATTTTGGTCAGTCCTAATAAAGGCATTGCCCAGGTAGCAGCTGGATTTAGCTGACTTGTTGGCTGATCTCACCAAGCTAAGCAGGATCAGGATTGGTTAATACCATATATACTCCCGATGGGAGGAGATGGGCAGGGACAAATTAGATAGCTAAATAAATAAATACTCGCATATAAGCCCATCTGCAGGTAAGCTGACCGTTGAATTTTTAAGCAAAATACCACGAAAAATGCACCATAAGCCAACCCGCATTTTTCATGGTAGTTTGGTTAAAAATTCAAGGGTCAACTTATCTGCAGATGGGCTTATCTGTGAGTATATACAGGATATACACAGACTTTTAAAAAATATTTCTGTATATCCTTGTAGATAAGCCCATCCGTGGATAAGCCGAACCCAATTTTGGGGATGTGTTTTGGCACCTAAATTCTTGGCTTATCTGTGAGTACAATACTTAGAAATGACACCACCAGGAAATCTCAGGGCTATAAGCTACATTGGGAAGGCATGTATGTATGGGTATGGGGTAGAGGGGAAAAATGGCAAAATCCTTCCTCTGCTGTTAAGAAAACTAGCTGGATGGAGCAGTGTACTCACCAGGAGTCAACCTCAATTAAGCATCACCCAGGTACAGGTTTCTTTCTTTGTTTGTTTGTTTATCAAATTTTATCACTGTCCATCTCCCCCACCCAAAGGAGGGACTCTGGGCGGTTTACAATAAAAGCAGAGTTAAAATTCAAAACAATTATAAATACAATAAATACAATAAGAATAAAAATGTGATAGAATCTAGATGGCTGAGAGTTCTCTATCAGTCTGTGAGTATAATGGGCCCTGCTAAGGTCATTCTAGGATGCTAGCCATCCCCAGGAGTGGCTATTCCCCTTCCCGTTCCAGGCCCGCTGGCAAAACCAGGTTTTTAATTTGGGGATTTTTTTTTCCCAAAGGATTTTGCCATGGACCAACCAGCTGTTTGCTTTTTATTTTACTTGGCCAGAAAGGTTTTATCTCCTCCCACAATGTGATGGGTATTGCATTCCAAAGGAGTTGGAGAAAGAGAGAAAGAGATTCTTAACTACTGGGACAGGATCTTCTATAATCTGTCATCAGTCAACAGGTGAACCGGTTTTCTCTGAAGAAAGAGGCAACCTAGTCAGTACTTTCATAGGTTTAAAGTCCAGAATCTTCCTTTTGGGGTCAATGTAATTTTAGAGCAATGTTTTTTCAAACTTGGCCACTTTACGATGTGTGGAGTTCAACTCCCAGAATTCCCCAGCCAGCATGGTGGAATCTCTACCAATTTTTTCAAAACTGCAAATATGGACGTGCTTAGTTCATTGCAGATTGAAGAATTTGCCTTATACCAAATGGAAAGCAAGAAGGTCCCCCTTGGTGTCAGTGTAAACACACATGAAGTGGGCAAAAAGGGGGGGGCACAGTTGCTATCTTGACTTTTTTGACCATCATCACCCTCCAGATACCTGCCACCGTGATGAATGCCAAGAGTGGGCCACAAAACCAGGACTTCTCTAGCAACTCCCTCTCTTTTTAAAATTTTCCACAGGTCTCATTTCACTGTGTCTGCAGCATCAGTTGTGCCTGATTTTATGACCTGTGACTTTTTTGCCGCAGTTAAGTGAATTACACAGTCGTTAAGCAAATCCGGCTTCCCCCATTGACTTTGCTTGTTGGAAGCCGGCTGGGAAGGTTGCAAATGGAAATCACATGACCCCAGAACACTGCAACTGTCGTGAATACATGCCAGTTGCCAAGCGCCTGAATTTTGATCATGTGTCTGCAGGGACACTGCGATAGCTGTAAGTGTGAGGACCGATTGCAAGTCACTTTTCCCAGTGCTGTCATAACTTTGAACTGTCACTAAACAAATGGTCGTAAGTCGAGGACTTCCTGGGCTTTTTGAAAAAACAGTGGGAAAGGCAGCCTCCCTTTGCAATAGCCAGGCTTTCTGCTTATCCACTGCTCACAGCGGTGAGGGCGTATCCTGGAACAGCAGCATCCTGAGTCAGCTATATTGTGCAAACACAACCATCTTGTGGCAGCGAGTCCCACAAGTTAGCTGAGATTGCATGAAAGCAGCCTGCCCGATTCATGTGCTAGACTTGAATCTCTTGTCTCTACATTCACATCCCTTTTCGGCTGTTCTTTGCAGAGACTGACACTAAATAAAGAGACGCCATTCCATCAAAGGTCTTCGATTTCCTCCACAGCACAGAACATACTTTCAGCAACAAGTAAAGCTTTGGCCAGTACCACTATGAGAAAAATATCTCTGTGTTTTTCCAAGGCATATCTTCACGCCAGCTTCTGGCATATGTAAGCTGTGGGGATCATATGCAAACTGTCAGCAAACTGATATATAAGGTCATTTGACACAAGCTGGGTTTTCTTCTGACTCTACCCCAACGATTCATTTCTGCTTCCGCCACAAATGCCACGTTTGCTCTCTAGATCCTCATCCCTTGCCCAGAAAGGGTCTCTTAAGCTCCCACAAGCAGTTAAAAAACAAGCTTTAGAAACACTGCCATCGGTTTTCAAACAAAGACCAATCCTCCAATGGGGTTGCACATCAGCACATCCAATTATGCAAGAGCTGCTGCTCAGTTCAGCCAAATAATGTCGACACAGAGAAGTTGGTTATGACCTGTTGGCACAAAAGTGAACACATGTGCCTGGTTACAGCTGCAACAGATTCACAGCTGCAGCTCAAGAAACTTAACCATTAGTCAGAATGGAACAAACCACAGCTCCCCATCCACTGTCAAAAACCACAGCTGCCCATCTACACCCCCTGGTTTGATCCACAGATTTGTCACCTGGTGGCTTCCAGAGGTATCACAGAATTATTGGGTTGGAAAGGACCTTGGAGGTCTTCTAGCCCAATCCCCTGCCCAGCGCTGGAATCCTTGGACCATCCCAGTCAAATGGCTGTCCAACCTTTTCTTGAAAACCTCACGTAATGGAGCACCCATGACTTCAGGAGGCAGGGTGTTCCACTGCTTCCCTAACAGTCAGGAAGTTCCTCCTCTTTTTGAGTTTGAAACTTCCTCTGTAAAGCTTCCACCCATTGACCCGTCTTACCCTTGGATACTCTGGAGAATAAACCCACACACTCTGCTCTGTGACATCCCTTCACATATTGGAAGATTGCTATCATGTCTCCCCATAGCCTTCTCTTCTTTAGGCTAAACGTATCCAATTCCTTTAATTGTTCTTCGTAGGATTTAGCCTCCAAGCCCCTTCTCATCTTTCTTGCTCTTCTCTGGACTCTTTCTCATCCCTCCAAATCTTTCTTGTGTGGTGGAGACCAGAACTGAACACAGTAGTCCAGGTGTGGTCTGACCAATGCGGAGCAGAGGGGAACTAACATTTCCCATGATCTCAACATTACACCTCTGTTGATGCAGTTGTGGCGGGTTAGGACTCCGCCCCCATTTATCATGATGGGTAAGAACTTCTAGGACACTGAGAAGGCACCAAGATGTCTACCCTGATTTACATTATCTATGTCACGAGAACAAAAGGTGCGGGTTTGTATGTGGCCCACCAACGTGCCTTTTGAGGCCCCCAGAATGGTGGGAACCCAAATCTGGGTAAGGTATAGGTGTGCCTGCGCATGCATGTGTCTTTGCATGCATCAGACACCCATTGTCCTCCTTAAAACTCCCACCGCCCCTCCCGAAACAGGCTATGTCCTTGCTTAGTTTTTAAGCATGGTCTTCAACAAGCTCCTTGAAGTCTGGTGATGTCCTGAGCAGAAGGAAAGTACACATCTCTGCACCTCATTGCAACAACTCAATGAACGCTAAGCCTGAATTGACTCTGCTAGTCCAATCCAAATACCTAGGAAGGCCTGCACTACCAAGCACTTATTTGCACCATCATTCCTAACTGTGGGTTCCTCTACTGTTGACAGTCCTAAACGACAGAAGCTCTCCATCACTTCACTATTTTCGTTGTCAGTTCTAAGGCTGGTTGCTGTGCCTGTTGTCATTAGTTTGGTCTTCTTCATATTTAATCTGAGTGCCATTGTTTCACCAGGCTCCTTGACATTCATGATTAGACTAGCAAATCATTTGCATTTTCAGCTATCACAGCAGTGTCACCAGCATAGGGCAGGTTATTGATGTCTCTGCCTCCAATTTTAAAACCACACTCATCTTCTTCCAGTCTAGCTTTCCTCAATATATATATTCATCATATATAGGTTGAATAAATAAGGAGAAGACTATACAGCCTTGCCTCACTCCTTGGATAATCTGGAGCCAGTTTGTTTTGCCTTGTTATCTGCAGTACTTCGGGCAGCTTTTTCTACTGTGCCTTGGTGGTTCTGATTGGGCAACTTTTTTTTAACTAGCTCCATCTATTTGCTGCATTTTGTTATTGCTCCTTGTTGTAAACCCCCAGACCCCACATCATTGGGGACATTTATTTATTGTTAAATAATAAATAGTTGCTACAACTCTTTTTCTCCATCCGGGAGTTAACTGAACCATAAGGACAATCATTTACAGCATACTTGTATGTTTCATAAGCCATGGTTTGAGATTTCAACTATGATTAGTAGACAGCATCATTTGAAATCTAGTTAGAGCTATTGGAGAGGGGCTGCAGGCCTGCCACATCAGTGGACTAGTCCATCTGCCTGTGCATCTCGTTATTTCCATCCTTATATGGAATATATATCTTTCCCTGGAAGTAAAGCAGTACTATCAGAGTGACTTATTCCTGGTAAAGCTCACCCAGGATTGTGGCCACAAACAAACTGAGATCACTGCCATGGTTTCAAAACACAGAAAGGAAGTTCCATTTTCTCTAACCTCCTATTTCTTGCAAGTGACGAAATGAATCCAGAATACTAGGAGGAGGGAAAGGGAACAGGCTGCCACTGTACACAGAGGTTCCATTTAGCCAGCATGGCTGATATTAATTTATTACTATTATTTTATTATGTTATTACGGCTACCCACTCCTGAAGACCCTGGGCAGCTCACAGTAGCCAAATATACAATTAAAAACAGTTAAAAAAACATGAAAGAAGACATAGCAGCCCAAACTAAAAGCAACTATACCGATAAAAACACGACAGGGGCCCAACAGGCACACTACCTGCAGGCCTGGGAACAGAGCCAGGTCTTAAGGGCATTCTGGACCCCAGGAGATTGGGCACCACTTGTATCTCTAGGGGGATGCTGTTCCAGAGACCAGAGGCAACAACAGAGAAGGTGTCCTTCCTCAGCCCCCCCTTGATGACATTTAATTGAGGGGACCTGGAGTGCACCAACTCTCCTCCAACATTCAGGCAGTCCTCACTTAACAACCATTTGTTTAGTGACAGTTCAGACTTATGACAGTGCTGACAAAGCTGACTTGTGGCCGGTCCTCACACTTACAACCGTCACAGCATCCCTGTGGTCATGTGATCACAATTTGGGCACTTGGCAACCAGTTCACATTTATGACCGTCACAGCATCCTGTGGTCACATGATCGTCATTTTTGACTATCCAGGCCGGCTTCTGGCAAGCAAAATCAATGGAGAACTGCGTGATTCACTTAACAACCATGTGGTCTGCTTAACACCCAGTGATTCAGTTAATGACCACTGCAAAAAGGTGTAAAATCAGGTTGGATTTACTTAATGACCGCTTCACTTAGCAACCAAAATTCCAGTCCCATTTGTGGTCATTAGGCAAGGACTATCCGTACTGGGCAAACAGAATTAATTGGATATAGACAGTCCCCCAAATAACCAGGCGCTACACCATGAAGAGCTTTATAGGTACCAACTAGCACCTTGAATTGCATCCAGAGGCCAACTGGCAGCAAATGCAGCTTGCGAAGCAGTGGTGACACATGGGCATAACGAGAAGTGCCCATGACTGCTTGCGCTGCTGCATTTTGAACCAGCTGTAGCTTCTGGATGGCCTTCAAGGGCAGCCCCATGGAAAGTGCATTGCAGTAGTCAAGTTGTGAGGTGACTAGGGCGTGAGTGACCAGGTGAAGGGCCTCCCAGGTTGAGGAAAGGGCGCAACTGGCACACAAGATATACCTGTACAAAGACACCCCTGGCCACAGTTGCCAGTAGCTGCAAATCCAGGAAGTCCCGACCCCCTCCCAAGTCGCACACCAATTTCAAATGGTGGAACCCCATCCAAGACCAACGGTGGAAACGTCCCATATCCAGGGGGTCCAAACCACCACAGCCACTCAGCCTTGTCACAACTAATAGCCGCCAACCTGCCTTTTCCTCCAGAAATTTAGCACCCTCAAAGCCACGCAGCTAGGGATCACCAGCACCAGTGAAGTGGGGCAGAAAGGTGTCCAATGCTTAATTCTTAAAATTTCCAATGCTTAATTTTTGTGAATGTCACATATCATGCACTTCTTCCTATGCAAATTAAGCTAATATGCATAGGGTTTTTTTCCCTATTCAAAATGTTCTCGGAAACCCACATCACTGGTCGATGCATTTTGATTTAATTAGTTAATATATAACATAACAACAAACCCTTTGTCTGAATCTCCCACCTACCAGGAAATAGAAAAACAACCGGAAAATCCCTCCTAGCAGAGGACAGACATATTATTTTCAACTACCCTTTGCTATACATACTGCCTCAATGTTTATAAAAAAGAAGGTGGGGTCAAAACCTGGCTGGCTTTCCCCAATCCACTCAACTTCAGCTCCCATCATTCCGAGTCAAGGGGATTCTGGGAACTGAAGTCCAACACATCAGGCTGGGCCAGACCAACACCTGGCGCTTACAATGTTACTCCTCACATCTCAGAGTCAAAAGCCGCCCAGAGTCCCTCCTTGTGGGGGAAGATGGGCGGTGTTAAAAATTTGATAAATAAATAAAATAAATAAAACAAAACAGCAAAGGCCCTACCTGGATATATCTCAAGGCACTCCTTAGGACACTAAGGTTTGAGGTCTTCTTGTCGTCAACATTGGGGATGTTCCTCTTCAGGGTCTCAAAACATTCCTTCAAGTGGGCACGTCTATAGAAACAAAACCCACCGTTTAGCCAGACTGCAGAACAACCTCCATCTTGGCTTTGATCAAGATGACGTGCCAATTGCGTGAACTGATCAAACCGTCAGGCGGAGTGTTAAAGCAGAACCAACAACACAGTCCCTCACTTCCCCTGCGGTGATCTTGGTGAACTCCCGAAATTGATTTAAAAACAACAACAGAGAAGCGTTTTGTTTTTTTAACTGCCCCAAATCTCACGAGATTTCAGGTGAACTCGCGTGAGATTTGGGCAAACCTGTGCAGAATGGAGAAGTCTCGTGGGATTGTGATAATCTCACACAATTTGGGGTGATTTTTTTTTAACAGTCCCTCTTGCAGGAGGCCCTTGCGCCCTTGGCACCACATGCTTCTGAAAGTGACTAACTCCGGACTAAATCCAGATTTAGGCTGCAATGCTGAGGATTGTTGAAGCTAATTTACACAACAGTTTCATTCAGAAGCATCCCGCCTGGCCAGTGGAGGTGTGGTAGCAGAATAAATAAATAAAGTCCATCAGATTACACACACACACACACACACACACAAACACCTGTACACTTGACCTTTTGCACTATGTTATAGGAACCCAAAGTCAACAGAGGCTCCAGATAACCAGCATCTCCTTCACAGCCCAATACAAAAAAGGATGCAAAGCATTTCATGGCATATCCTGGTTCTGTCGCCTCGCCTGGGATGGGAAGGGCAACAACTCTTCCTGGGGGTGACGTAGAGTTCTCCCTGCCAAATGGAAATTCCCCACTTGGATGCCATATTTATGTTTATTTATTATTTTAGTATTGTAGGTGTTGATTCGGTGATTTTATGATGTTGAGGTTTTAAGGAGAATGTTATTGTAAACCGCGCAGAGTCCCCCTTTTGGGGGGAGATGGGCAGTAACAGAAATGTGAATAATAAATAAATACCCAACCTTCAGCCTCTTGCTCAGGCCAGCTGACCTCATCTTGAAAGTTACTCAGCTGAGGTTTTTAAAATGTTTGGGAGACGGTTCAGACATGCAGGGATGTTCCTTCCTACCTCAGAAAGGGCAGTGCAGTGTCACAGCAGAGAAAGAAAAAGTGTGGCCGTGATGGGCAGGGGGCAAAATATAGGCTCGGGGGCAGACACATGGCGGTTGTGCATTGTGATCGATGAACTCAGCAAATCAAACTGAGATGCGGAATGAGAAGGTCTTAAAATGAAAAAGGTAAGCAAAACATTGAAAAGAAAAAGAACTGGCCAGCACTGTTGCTGTCAAATCCAGGAATTCTAATAGAATATATGTTGCTCAGGGTTAAACTGTAACAGTCTTAGTGTTTTCTGAATCTGGGTTGTTTTTCTGCAGACATTTCATTACCCAACTAGGCAACATCATCAGGGCAACCTTCAGCTGGCAAATCAGAAATCATGCTTGGAAATGGCTTTGCTCATCAGTTTGGCCTAAAACCTGCTTGACAGAACTACCAACAGAGATCAAGCCAAACCAAACTGCAATACCTGCCCCCCCCCATCATTTGAAGGGGGGTTCTAACTTACGGTTTGTGCTCAGCATGAATTGCTACAGCCTCCACGTAGACAAAACCACTTACAGCTGCTGCTTTCCACACATCTGGTGAGAGGTGTGAGGTTAGGAAGCAGCTTCTTACTTGGTTTGTCTACAGAGCAGCAAGAAAGGCAAACTACAATTAATGCAAATCATGGTTTGGCATGGTGCCTCAGCTGAACAGTTTCTTTTTTAGGGACATTCACTATGTATTACCAATATTCCCAGGAACCTTTGTATCCCTGGAATAACTGCAGGAAAACAACTTGTTGGAAAAGCCAAACTGTCTCCAGTTTAGGTGCAAAAACGATTGTTTTGGAATTTAAAAAGGTACATACCTGTTCTTCTCCAATTTATTATGGACTTCTCGGGTGCCAACCCTAAAATCCAGGGAGGGAGGGAGAAAAAAAAAAAAAAAGAAACAGAAAAAGCAAGGTCACTGCCAAGCATCCAAGTTGTAAAGTTAGGAACATTTCTGAAAGAGAAAGCATCTCTGTTTTCACGTTCTGCCAACTGTTGTTAAAAGCACTGGAAAGGAAGTACTTTATCCCACAAGAGGGGAGGGGTGTGTGTGTGTGTGTGTGTGTGTGTGTGTGTGTATTCTCCGCTGAGTTTTCTTGGAGTGTTCAGAACGATTCTAGAACCTAACTGCTCATCAAGCCAAACACACCCAGTCCCACATCACAGGCACGCAAGATGTGCATGGCACACGGACTGCCACATCCTCGTTGCCCTGGTAACAAATGCATCTGTTGTTTGCAGGCAACCTGCTGGGGGAAATGCACAGCCCTTGCAACCTCCATATCTGACAAGGAAAATCCAGGACGCTAGAAGTCTGTCATTCTGATCACAGAACGTGAGATTATTATAGGGACGACAGAGAAACAATCAGGTGAAGGGAATTCCGGGGGGAATCAAATGTGCAGATTAGGCTTGGCATAAACCATTACTTCATCTTATTTCCCAGTATCTCTGTCGGTATTGCATGTGCATGCTTGTGGGCACATCGCTGGCTCTTCCCCAAATTGGTGTCTTCCACATGGGCTGGGACTTCAGGTCCCAGAATCCCCCTGCCAATTATGACAAAAGACAGGGGGAATTCCGGGAGTTCTAGTCCCAGCATACTTAGAGGGCACCAGGTTAGAGAAGGCTGGTTTTTCTAGTTCAAAAGTTTGCTTCCCACAATGGCCAGTAAGAATATTGCAGGAAATCACCAATCCCAAATTATCATTCCTGTACAGCCTCAACCACTGGTATTGGTAGGGTGCCTCTGAACATGGAAAATGCACTGGGACCAATTCTCTGAGTGTCTTGTCCATAGATTTAAGAGACTGGACAGCCATGTGTCTAGAATGGAATGGGGATTCCTACACTGGGCAGGGGGTTGGACTAGAAGACCTTGAAGGCCCCTTGCAACCCGATGATTCTATGATATAGGGTCCTTATGAATTAAGCGTGGGAAAACCTTCATCCCAGAGAGTTTACCCAACACTAACCTGGGATAAAGCAGCTTCTTAGTTCATACTATCCCCCAAACCTTTCTACTTTCAGTGCACACAGCCCCCTGAACCAAGTCCCTTCAAGACACAGATGGGGTCTTAGGACATGTGTGAACAGAGCCCACTGAGCTAATTTATTATGCAAACCCAGGAGACGGATTAACTCGATTAGGTTAAGGATGCTGTGTGAATGCAGCCCCCCCCCCGCCCTGTCTGCTGCAGTGGTGGCAAAGAGATCAGGAGGGCTGCTAATCATGATGATGGCAGTGTTGATTATGATAACACTCTTCCTCTTTCTCCCGGATTCTCACCTTTCCGTTCAACCCTGAACTCAACCAAAGTGACAGCCGGTTTTATCAGCAAGGCAACAGAATTAGCAGTTTGCAGTTCTAACCCAGCCTGCTGGGAGGTGACGGAAGAAAGAGGGTGCCCCTCCCCTGCTTCGGAGGGCCTGGACTAGGGATGTCGGCCTAGGGCAACTGGGCACAAGGCTGGGTGCTTTTTAAAAACTCCCTGGAGCTAAGGGAAGAGACTTTGTCCTTTCCCCGAATTCTGACCTCTACTGAGACATTTTCCTCTTTCTTCAGAAGAAAGGAACCCCCAGTATCTGGAGACCTGCCTCGGTTCAGGACGACCCAGGTTCAATCCTGCGCATCTTCTGTTTCCAGCCGGTGCCAAGAGAGGGCTTGCTTAGCCTGTGCGCTGCAAGGGCGACTGCCAGCCAGAGCCAGCAGTACTGCTGTCAAGGACCAGACCCCTTTCAGCTCCGCAATACTGAACACGCCCACGCCCCGAGCTGCTCCCGGGCCCTTCCACTCACCCGCCGGGTCTCTTCTTCTGCTCGCTGGGCTTGGCATCCTCCGTCGGGTTCACTTTGACGTTGAGTGGCGGAGGCACATGATGCGGGAGGAGTGGCTGGTGTGCCGGCGGCTGGGGCTTGATCGGCGGCTGGGCCATATGGTGCTGCGAGATGGCCAAGACGGAGGTGGGGTAGTGGGGCAGCTGGCTGGGGCTGGCCGAAGGGGGCGTGGGGACCTTGATGTCCGGGAGAAGGGGGCCCAAAGTCTTCTGGATCACGGGGGCCATCAGCGGGGGCTCCTTGCTGAGGCCCAGAGTGTTGACCAAGGGGGAATGCCGCTGGATGAGTGGGGGGGACAAGGTGCTCTGGGGGGCTGGCTGAGGTGGGCTGGTGACCACTGGGATGGGGATGACGGAAATGGGAGCCGCCAGGGAGGGGGGAAGAGGCGGGGGAGGAGCCGGAATGGGCGGAGACAAAGGCCCCGCCTGGAGGTCATTGCGGGACTCCTCTGGCTGGGCAGCGTGGTTAACCCTTTGCACGCTGGCCTTCTTCTGCTCCTGTTCACGCTCCTGGCAGAGTTTTTCATGTTTTTCGTTCTCCTCTGGAAGAGAGAGAGAAAAAAACCCACCCCAACTTTAATAGGAAATGTGCAGGGTTCTACCATCTATCTATGGCAAAAACACCCCAAGAGAAATGTCAAGAATCCACTATTTGCAGCTTGTTACTAATGTGTGCTAGACTTCTTTATGAGGTGATGCCAACAGGAATGAAAAAGGGGTCAGGGGAAGACCAACCTCTGGCCCGCAGAGATTCCCATCTCAATTGGGGAAGGATCGTGCCACAGCAGTGCGAGGAAAGAAAAAGGACAGATCTGACCCCAAAAAAAGAGTAAACTGCAAAACTATTTCTCAAAGAGAACTTTCTTAATTATTAGCATTATCTTGTTAACCCCATCCTTACATCCACATATACAAAGCTGCTAGTCCACATGATTCAAGTTTGTTTTCTTCTCCCTAATGGTTTTTCTGGTGCCTCCCATTCTAATCAACCCCAGTTGATGCTATCAGCCCTCTGTCACTTTTAACTAATAACTAACTTAATATATTTTGAAATATTACTTCAATATCCTTTCTGATAGCTCTCAGTAGTCAGTGGTATATAGAATCTAATAAATAATAACTACTGTGGAGTTCTTGGTGCTGTCTGAGCTTGGCTGTTTGCTTGCAGACGTTTCAGGACCCGACTACTGTAGGTAACATCATCAGTGTGCAACTCCATCAGCAGCAGCAGCAGCAGCACACACCACCACCAATGGCACGGATGATGTTACCCAGTCGGGTCATGAAACGTCTGCAAGCCAACCACCGAGCTCAGAGAGCACCAAGGACTCCACAGTTCAACCCTGAGCTACAGAGATTCTCTTCTACTGGAATAATTACTATTTCTCCCACTGCCCTTCACCAAATTGCTTTCTATCCTCTCCCCCACCTACTCAATAAGGCTTGCTGGAAATTCCCAAGCTACACCTTGTAAAAACATACAGTCCTTCTCTTCTGTTCCCTCCACATCTACAGCTTCCTTCCCATCTTTTGGGTTTAATGCTCTCTGGGTAGGGAATCTTCCTTTCTGGTCCAGGGCTCTTTCCTTGCAGAAGAGCACGGATTCAATTCCCAACACTGTCAGGAAGACCTGGGAAAGATTCCTCCCTGAAACCCTGGCAGAATTTCTTAAGCCAATGTCAACCAGGAGGTAAATAATTTGGGTGTTCTCCCACTGTTGCTGGACTCCATCCCCTATCAACCCCAGTCTCCATGAGGCCATCTAGTCCAACCCCATGCTTAGTGAAGAAATCCCCACTGAAGCCTCTGCCTGTACACAGCCAGTGATGGGAAGAACAAAACCTCTCGGGGTCACTGGTTCTGCTGTCAAATTACTCAAATTACTCTTACAGATAGTCCTCGCTTAACGGCCACAATTGGGACTGGAATTTCAGTTGCTAAGCAAGTGGTCATTAAGTGAATCCAACCCGATTTTATGACCTTTTTTGTGGTGGTTGTTAAGCAAATCACTGCAGGTGTTAAGCAGACTATGTGGTCATTAAGCGAATCACACTGTTCCCCATTGATTTTGCTTGCCAGAAGCTGGCTGGAAAGGTTGAAAATGGCAATCACATGCCCATGCGACACTGTGACAGTCGTAAATGTGAACCAGTTGCCAAGTGCCTAAATTGTGATCACGTGACTGTGGGGCCACTGCGACAGTTGTAAGTGTGAGGACCAGTCGTAAGTCGGTTTTTCAGTGCGGTCATAAGTCCAAACCATCACTAAACGAATGGTTGTTAAGCGAGGACTATCTGTACTGTTAGGAAGATTTTTTTAATATTCAACAGAATTTGCCTTCTGTAGTTATTCTCTGTCCTGCATTCTGAGAACAAGGCATGGCCTTCAACACCTTTGCAGGTATTTGAACAGCACTACTATACAGTCTGTGTAGGCCACCATGACAATCATGGTTAGTGGTTAAAGCAACCGTCTTCCAAACTGGGGCTTTTCAGAAGTGATGGACTGTAACACCCACCATCCTCAGCCAACCAAGTAGCAATCATGCTGGCTGAGTGCGAGAGCAGCGGTCATTTAAAAGAACTCAGAAGCGTCAGGTTAGAAAATTAGATTAAAATACAATTATCTAAATTCCGTGGTGCAGTTTGCAACTAAAAAAAGTATCTGAAAATAGGCATGTTGACAAGATGGGAATTTTGGTATAGATATTGATCTAGACACTGATCTAAACATGGGACTGGCTGAATGAAAACTATCTATACAGATTAGAAGTAAAATTAACCAGATCTGAATCCTGGCAAGTCACTCTCCTCCAACATCATCATCATCATTGCTGTTACAATGTTGCAAAGAAAAAACAGAAAGAAAAAAACTAGAACAAAAAAACCAATTTTTTAAAAAAAGGAATGTGTGCCTGAATACACAGGCCCTCTTGAGGGAAAAACATTTTAAATGTCTACATTCATTATTTCTGCTTAAAAAACATGTTTACAAACCATTAACATTTATTAATTGGATGATAAATATTGATCAAATTTGGATTTGCCCTTTACTCAAAGGGTTGTTCCCCCCCCAACCCCAAATTCTATTACTGGGTTAATTTTGGGCAAGGTAATTTCCCAGAGTTTTAAATACCACTGAGCCAACAAAACATGTAGTTTAAAACCTAGCACTGATTTCTTGTGCTGGATCAATTTATATGCATTATGAAACAGAGACAGTATACCAATCTCAAGCTTAATCAGTGATTTTCCTCACTTCACCAAAAATTTTGACCAAAAGCATGACTAATTGGGCTTCACCAATGATCACATGCACCAATCCATTTTCAATATAATTCTGACTGATAACAACAACAACAAAAAAATCTGAAAGAGTTCTATACATCAAACATCTATGGATTAGTTTGATAAAGGAGATTTAACAGGAAGTTGATGCCAAAAAATCCCAATGAGATTCATCTAAAGCCTAATGGTTTTTAAGACTTTCAAGAAAATCTGACCTGCTTACTATAAAAACTTAATTATTTATATTTCAAATTTCAATCACTGCCCATCTCTCTCAAAAAGGGGACTCTCATTATATTGATAGAAAAAGCCATCTTCTTTACTTCCAACTGCACAAGGAAATATTCATATTAGATTTTAATCACGGAGAGATTGCAATCCTCAATTTTCAAGCAGAAGTACAGCAGCATCTGCAGGGGGTGGGGGTCAAAAAAGCCAACTGACGGCCAGGACAGTGTGACCAAAGCCCCGCCCTTTGCCCATGCAACAGGGGCCGGGATTCAATCACACCATTGCCACCCCCATCTTGACTTTTTTGACCACCCTCTAAGGACACCTGAGTGCAAGTCTGGACAAGCCACGCTGATGTGCCACTAGACCTCCAGATGAACTGCAATGATTCAATGAAGATTTCTCACTCCCATCTAAAAACTAAAAATGAAATTTCCCCCGTGTCAGGGAGTTATGAATACCACTCGTCCTCTTTCCAATATGCACATTTTAGGATTTTTCCAAATTCAGGAACTTCTACACTCAGGATGTGCCAACTGCAAGGATGTGCCAACTGCAAGGATGGGCAGTAAAGGTCAAATTTAAGCTGAGTGGCTTCCTCGAAGGTCAAAGCCTCATCTCTAGGCTTAAAGGGAGAAATGTGAGGAAGCCAAGACCTCCTGCAATGGTGTCTGTGTCCTTTGTACCAGGGGATACAGAGAACAATCACAGATCTTAGAAAGGATGTAGCTGCTTTCAAGAGTTACAGATAGGTGCTACAACCATGTCCCCAAATAATTCAGAGCAGCTTTTGGGAATCAAATCTGTAGATTGCCTGGTCCTATATGAACCCACTTGCCTGGTATACACACAGTAACACTTTCAAAAAAGTCATATCCAAACTGACTTCAGAAGGACAATGATTTATACTACAAGGCTCCATTCTGGGCTCTGAGCTATCCAACATGTTTATAAATGACCTGGATGAAAAGTTAGACAACATGATAATCAAATCTGCAGATGACGCAAAGATAAGAGGAGTAGCAAACATCTTTGATGAGAGCATCATGATTTAGGAGTATCTCGACAAGCTAGAACAATGGGCAGGAACCAAGGACATGAATTTCAACAAGGACAAATGCAACATCCTACATTTGGGTAGGAAAAATCAAAGCCAAGAATATAGCATGGTGGGGTGGAATCACACTGAGCAGCAGCACAGGCAGAAAAGATCTGGCTATCTTGGTGAGTCACCAGCTGAACATGAGCCAAGAGTGTGATGCAGCTGCAGAACAAGTTAATGCAATCCTAGACTGCATCAACAGAAGCACAGTGTCAAGATCAAGAGAAGTCGCTGTTTCTGTCTCTTCTTCACACCTAGAACTGTGCGTTTTGTTCTAGGCACAGCATTTAGGAAGGACACTGTGCAACCTGGCGCATGTTCATAGGAGAGTCGCTGAGATGACAAGTAGCTTGGATGAAAAAACTTATGAGGAATGGTTGAAGGAGTTGGGGACATTCAAACTGGAAAGTGGAGAAGAGTGGAGACAAGACTGCTGTTTCCCAGTATTTTAAGGTCCATCATCTAGAACTTGGGGAAGAATTCTTCAGAATTACCCCAGAAGGCAGGACAAAAAACACACCACAGGTTTAGATTACAATGAAGCAAGTGAAAGTTTGACATCAGAAAAAAAATTCTAGGAATAATAATCCTAATAGGCTGTTCAGCAATGAAACAGGCTGACTCTGAAGATGGCGGACTCTCTGGATGGTGATCTAACAGGGATGCTCTAGTACTGGTTACTTGCGCAGGGCATGGGGTTGGACTAGATGATCTTCAAAATCCTTTTCAATCTTACCATTCTGTGTTTCCATTTTTTTTTTAATCGTATGGCAGAGCAGTTCAGTGTTCATGCTGCTTTTTTTTGCTGGGAAATCCTTGAGGCCCAGCAGCCAGATGTGTAGACTATTTAGCTGTGACAAGTCACGTTGCCCGGGGTGCAACACGAGGAGGCTGGTCTACATTGCACCGAGTTGGGCTGAGAGAGAGGGACTGGCCCAAGGTCACCCAGCCGGCTTTCGTGCCTAAGGCGGGACTAGAACTCTCATACCACGCCTGATTGGCTCTTGGGCTGAGAGAGAGGGACCAGCCCAAGGTCACCCAACCGGCTTTCGTGCCTAAGGCAGGACTAGAACTCACAGACTCCTGGTTTCTAGCCCAGAACCTTAACCACTAGACCAAACTGGCTCTCTGTGTTTCTATGATTTAATAGGAATGGGTTAAAAAACTGGAATACATGGAGCTATGCCAGTATCTACAAGTGAACACACACATAATAACTTGTATAATACTAGTTCAGCACCCAATCTTTATAGAAGGGCTAGAAAGATCTTATGAAAACATGGTTTTCATCTCCATCTCCTTCTCCCTCATCGCCTCCAGCAGCAGCATTCAAAGCTTTGATGCCTCTGGACAGCGACGTTCCATTCTAGACCACAGTCAGGTAAAGGCTTAGCAGCCTTAAACCTAATTAGTTTTAATCCAGTTTGTTTTTTATGGCTTAAACTGTTGTGCAAGGGGTTTAACTAGTGCACAGTTTGACATACCATGTCAATTCAGAAAATGAATCAATTCAGTGATCAGGTGAATGGGGTTGTGTGAATGCAGCCTATGAGATTAAAGCCTGTGGCCAGAATGGTCAGGAATGGTTTTGATCCAGTCTTCTCTGAACTAGCATGTTTCAGATAAGGAAGGACTATCCTATCTCAAGAATATCAGGATGGGAAATGGTAATTCAAAGCTAGGCTTCCTAGCACTCTCTAAAGAATAAGACAGTCTGTTTGATTTCACCAATCAATCTTGATTACAATTTCAGTCCAACGTCTTTGCTTTGGAGAGCAATACCAAGTAAAAGAGATGGGAGTTCTGTCAAATTTCCTAAAATCAACATACAAAACGATAATATACAGTAATGAAAGGGAAGATCACAGATTTCTGCCTTTCTATACTTTCTGCCCCTCCTTGTGATGGCACTGTCCAGCAAGCTGTCCAACAGAATTCTGCTGCTTGCCATATGATTCTGGAGTCCTTGCCTGTACATAGGTAATTTACATTAAAAGTCACCGGGAGTGCTGCTTGCTTTTCAAACCCAGGGCTGTTGGGTTAGCATGTTGTGTGAAGCCAGGCAATTCTCATTTATTGAGCAAACCATGGATTAGTGCAGGGTTTCTCAACCAGGCTTCCATGGAACCCTCGGGTTCCATGAGAGGTCACTAAGGATTCCCTGGGAGATCACAATTTATTTAAAAAATTATTTCAAATTTGGGCAACTTCACATTAAACAGTTAAGTTTCATTCTTTATTTTAAGTTCAAGAACACTGTTTGTTTATTTATCATATTTCTACACCGCTCATCTCGTATAGCAACAACTGTTAATGCATCTAGACAGGCCTACCCATGAAATGAATAGAATAATTTTGTAACTTCTGGCCTATATTGGAGCCTGAATGCGCAGGGGTTCCCCGAGGCCTGGAAAATATTTCAAGGGTTCCTCCAGGGTCAAAAGGTTGAGAAAGGTTGGATTAGTGAGATATGCAAGCCTCGTACAAGTCTGGCTTGTTATACTTAAACCCCAAATGCCCCCTGCTTCTGAGCAATAAACCACAGCTCCCCTACCCCTCTGAACTGCTGAGGATTTAGGGGAACCTGGGGGCAGAATGCCCCTTCCTTCCCTGGGCCCAATCCTGCAACATGCAGCAAGAAAACAGGCAAGCAGAAACAGGGACAAAGGAAGAAGCAGATGGAATGCTCAATTGCAGGTAGACGCAGAAGCAAATCTCTTCTCTGCCCAAAATCTAGGTTGCCGGGAGGGGAGGGGGTGAAGTCCCTAAGCATGTGTTTCCTTGTTGCACCTTTTGGAATGCAACAGAGCAGATCAACTGGATAGCTGCCAATTCTCCAAGTTGCCTTCTTCTCACATTCAACAAACCCATCTCCTTAGCCAAGTTTTAGCCTGCACATCTGGAGCGCTTCCTCAAGCGGGGCTAGACCAACCTGACTTAACCCTCCGCCAGATGCTGAGAACTTATGCAACTGTACCATAAAGAAGCAGAAAACCATTTTGACAAAGTTCATCCCCAAGCCCAGCTTTCCGTAACCTTTACTGCTAGACATGATGCAAATCTACATGCCCTGTCTGGCCTTGTTTATTTAAAATCCGAGACCAGACCAAGAGCCAGATAGGATAAAAGGGGACTGCAGCCAGATCACTTCCCCACCTTTCCCTGCAACAGCCAGACTCTGCTGAGTTATCTTCATTGACTTCTGAAGTTTAACCACTAAAAAAATATCTGAGATTGACCTGCTTCAGCATTTTTGAAGGCTAGACAGTTTTCTTTTTTAATCAAGGCTAAGATTTTGAGCATAGGCAAAGTCAGGTTAGGGAATCCACAATTTCTCCCAATGCCAATATCTGGACAAATTGAATCTGGGGACCTTCTGGGCAGAAATCAAATTAGGAGAAATGGCAAAGGGCAATCTTTGGGATGGTGGTAAAAGAGGGGAAATTACTAGTCTATCTCACTCTTCACATCAAACCACCGTGTGCTGACTCAGCTACACTGTTCAGTCTCACATTTGTGTAAAGCCATAAACCAGAAGTCAGAATGGCTGGGTTTTCACACAACACACCAAGCCCAAACCAAACGACCCACAGGATGCCTTCATGTGAAGCTTTAACTTTTACATTCTATAAAGAAAGCCAGGTTGGTTAGAAAGGAAGTGGTCAAAATAGGCTGTTCAAAATCTTGCATTGGCCATCAAATTCTTTTCCTGCACCAGAACTGATCCCTGTCCAAATACTGGATGGAGACTGAAATGAAGAGGAAGAAAAGGGCGTGCTTGACCCCTTTTCCTATGGCTGGCTTTAACCCTGGCCATTGTCAGGGTGCCAATTCTGATGGCTTAGCCCCAAGGGGACCCAACTCAAAAGATGTTCTCCTCCCCAGCATTCAAAAGTGGACCTTTGTATTTTGTCTAAAAGCCAACCAGTAACCATCACATTCAGAAAGGGGTGGCCCAAGGCACCCTGGTGAGAAGCCCTTCTGGGACTAGTGACTAATTCATGCTCACTCCAAACAGAGAAAGGAACTGCTGAAAGACGGTGTGGTACTTCTTGTCTACCACTAGTCTGCTGTTCCTCCAAAGAAGGAACCATCCCGTACAGGTAGTCCTCGCTTAACAACCATTCGTTTAGTGACAATTCAGACTTGCAAAGGTGCTGGAAAAAACTGGCTTATGACCGGAACTCATACTTATGATCACCGCAGCATCACCGGTCACGTGATCACAATTTGGGTACTTGGCAACCGGTTCACATTTATGACCGTCGCAGCATCCCGTGGTCACGTGATCACTGCTTTTGATCTTTCCAGCTGGCTTCTGGCAAGCAAAATCAATGTTGGAAGTCATTCACCTATCAACCACACAGTTTGTTTAATGTCCGCGGTGATTTGCCTAATGGCCTTTGCAAAAAAAATCGTAGAATTGGGTCGGATTCACTTAATGACTGCTTTGCTTAGCAACCAAAATTCCAGTCCCAATTTTGGTCATTAAGTGAGGACTACCTGTAAAGCAGGATAGGCTGCAAGATGCTGAAAAGCGCTGGCCAGCGGGGTAGGAACTCCTTTCCCAGGAAAGCCCCAGGTGCTTCAGAATAGCATTGGAGTCAATCATCTTTTGCCCCTCTTGCATCTCTGGAGGCTCTCCTTGATGCAAGCATGTCATAGCCTCCAGGAATGACTCACACCTTCTCCTGCCTGGCAGGTGGAGCTCTACCAACCTATGACAGATAGGCAGCAGCTGACCCAACTGAAAACTTCACTAGGGAGTCACCTGTCAGGGGAGAATGTTCTTCCCGCTTCCTTCCTGTGGGAAACTGAACTCATCTGGGTACCTAGGGGGCAGAGAGAGGCGTTTCCCTGTCTTGAAGCAACAGACATCACTAAATGACGCAGGGCAGCCTGTTCAACAGGTTATTGTTGACTTACTCAAGGTAACCTCCTCCCTTCTAGCTGCCCAAACAACTTTCCAGATCCAAAACAAAGACACCAGAGAAGCCCGCAGAGAGGAAATTCAGAGGCAGCATGGTGTAGTGGTTAAAGATGCCAGGGAGACTGAGGTTCACATCTGCCTTCTGCCATAAAGACTCGCGTTTGATTGGGTCAAAGTCAGGGTACTGCATTATGTGAGTCTGCTAACCCCATCAGCGCAGAGTGGAGAAAGGGGAGATGCAATGCAAAGCTGCACCAGGTTTTGCATCAATTCTCAGTCTGCCATGATGTACAACCCTGTAAACCAACCAGCTATGGAGCAGTGTCTAAGCCCCGTCCAGTAGAAATTCCAAGGAAGAGACAAAATGCAGAGCAGCTCAAAACAGAAGGTAGACCAATGCCTGACTCATTGCCTGGCAATTGCACAAGATGTTTCCCAAACACGAACTGGTTACAGTGCACAAGCCACACCCACTGCTACATTCCTGACCAATGGGGAAAGAGCCACGGATGCAATGAAGCCTTGCCAGCAATTCTTCTGGCACAAGGGTTCACAGAATACAGTAATGGACAGACCTGGAGGAAGTGGCAGGGAGTTACAGTATTCTGCAAAATGACGGCCTCTGACCTGTGTTCTGCTAGTTCTAGCCATAATAAACCATGACTGTTTAGCAGCCAGCAGAGTTAAGTGAGTTGTCTGAACAGAGCCACTGAGTGATTTGGGACCAACATTCTTCAAACTATCTGTTCATTCAACTTGCCTTTTTCTCAGCATTCAGTTTTGTGTTTGGATGCAAGCATCAGGCTAAGGAACAGTTTGTTTAATCATGGTTTATGGACTAAACTGCAGCTAGCTGCATGCATATTATATGCTAAGCCATAAAGCATGATTTACAATGCTGGGTTCACCAAATGAATTTCATAATCCCAATCCACATCACAGTTTAGCGTGTTGGGTGAACAAGACCCCAAATGTGACCCGTCTCAAGTGTCTGACAGCCTCTTCAGTCACAGCTAGGGTCCAACGCTACCAGACAGCATACATCTAGGTTTGCAAGCTCTCATTGCAAAACCAAGTAATGGTTGGTCAGCAAGGCCACAGTTTGTCCATCTCCCTTCTAGCTCCTCTTCATGAGAATAGCCCCGCCAGATGGCAAAGTGGCACACCAGACGCATCTGAGAAGTCCACAAATTGGAGATTGCGGCAAATCTCATTTCCCACTGTAGGCATCAAATAATGTAGGGTGGAGAGACCCCATACCTGGAGGTAGCATCCACTCAACAAGCCACTGACAGACCTGTCCTCTAGCAATTGGTTTGGTCCCCTTTTGAAGCCAGTTAAATTAGCGGAGAGCCAGTTTGGTGCAGAGGTCAAGGCATCAGGCTTGAAAGCAGGAGACCGGGAGTTCTAGTCCTGCCTTAGGCACGAAGCCAGCTGGGTGACCTTGGGCCAGTCACTTTCTCTCAGCCCTAGGAAGGGAGCAATGGCAAACCACTTCTGAAAAATCTTGCCAAGAAGACTGCAGGGACTTGTCCAGGCCATCCTGGAGAATTGGACATGACTGAGATGATTTTTAAAAAAAGAAACTAGCATAGCAGCCAACACTACATATTCCAAAGGTTGATTACGTGCTGCATGTAGAAATACCTCCTCTTATCAATTTTAAATCTTCTGCTAGTCAGTTCCACTGGGCAGCCTCTAGTTCCAGTCTGAAGGGAGACATTCACCCTTCCTTTACCATGCATAAACCTCAATTGTATCTCCTTAGGAGCATTCTTTTTTCTCTAAGCTAAACAGCCCCCTATCCCACTGTTGCATCCTGTCCTCATATGGATGGTATTCAAGCCCCCGACTGACTTGTTTGCCCTTTCTCCGGCTACACTGTATCCTCCTTGAGATATGGTGATCAATGCCATATCCAGCATTCAACATGTGGCTGCACCATAGACTGGGATCGGGGCATTATAACAGCAACTGATTTATTGTCAAAAGCTAATGGCAGAAAGGCACCGATCACACACACAGCTGCAAGTCTGAACCACAACCTCTCTGAATAACTGGGATTGGGAGAGATGATGATGTTTTATCATGCCTCTCTCTCTCTCTCTCTCTCTCTCTCTCTCTCTCTCTCTCTCTCTTTCTTTCTTTCTTTTCTTGTGTGTGTCAACTCAAGGCAGTGAACATCCCTAATCCTCCTGCCTCCTATGTTCACTGCAACAACAACCCTGTGAGGTGGGTTAGGCTGCGAGACAGTGACAGGCCCAAGGTCAGCCAGCCGGCTTTTATGCCTCAAAGAGGTGTAGAACTCACAGTCACCCGGTTTCTAAGCCAGCTCCTTAACCACCACATCAAACTGGCTCTCTTTATCTCACTAAAAACACACAAGAATGATTTTTGGCCCTGAAATGCCTAACGGAAGAAAGAAAGAAAGAAAGAAAGAAAGAAAGAAAGAAAGAAAGAAAGAAAGAAAGAAAGAAAGAAAGAAAGAAAGAAAGAAAGAAAGAAAGAAAGAAAGAAAGAGTTTGAAAAGCTTGGGAGCCCTTCTCAAGGAGGAAAATACTAAGCCACATGAACAGAACGATCATTTACACAAAGCCCTCTCTTACAGTGGCAGCATTTTCCAAAATGAACCCAGAATTGCAAGTTCAGAAAAAGACCAAATGAATCATCCATTTTTAACCCACAGCTTTTTGGGAACTCCCAGTGCTGACAACCGGCTCCTTTATTTACAACTACTATACTAGTCATCCCTTAACTGCCCCTAAACTGCTTGTTTTGGGGTTAAAAATTAGGTCAGGCCCAACCATGGCAAATTAAGGTTTGGCTGAAGGAGATATAGCTGCAAGAATCAGAGACCGGCATGTTGGTGATGGGAGCAGAATTTAACGCATTCAGCCACAGATCCACTGAATGCTGTGGACATCGATCTTTCAATTCCCTCGTCTATAAAGTGGGAACAGTGACCTACGTTGCCTGTTTCTAACCCCAGAGTGAATTCTGGAGGGAGGAAGTGCTTTAAGGGAGGACTTCACACAGCATGCTAAACCCAGGCTCACTGCATTCAGCTGCTGTAGGTGTGGGACAGGCTGTGCCCAGATAAGTAAGTTAACAGGGGAATGATTTATTTAGTTGTTGAATTTGTATGACTGCCCCCTCACTAGTTGACACTGGGCAGCTAACAATGGTTGAAAACATCACATGCAAAGTAGAACAATAAAGACTAAAACGTACTCTTCTTAAGCACCCAGTCTGCACATATTTTGACATATTATTGCCAAGAAAAATACACAGAGAGGAATTTCTCTGCTCAGGAACACAACAACTCATCTTGCAAGCGTTAGGGATGCAGAACATGAATGCTGTTGGTCTCATTTTACACACTGGGGAAACAAAGGCTAACATACAAAGCCATGATTTGGCTGGATTTACACGATAGACTGTAATGAGACTGGTTTGACTTTGGAGCAGTGATGCATGAACCCTGCCATTACGGATTGTAAAACTTGGTTTATAACTACAGGTAGTCCTTGTTTAACAACCACAATTGGGACCGGAATTTTGGTTGCTAAGCGAAGCAGTCATTAAGCAAATCCAACCCGATTTACAACCATTTTTGTGGCAGTCGTTAAATGAATCACTGTGGATATTAAGCAAACCACGTGGTTGTTAAGCAAGTTACACAGCTCCCATTGATTTTGCTTGCCAAAAGCCAGCCGGGAAGGTCGAAAATGGCGATCATATGAACACGGGACACTGTGATGGTCATAAATGCGAACCAGTTGCCAAGTGCCCAAATCATGATCACGTGGCTGCAGGGATGCTGTGATGGTCGCAAGTGTGAGGACCTGTCACAAGTAGGTTTTTCCAGCATTGTTGTAAGTCTGAACCATCACTAAATGAATGGTTGTTAAGCGAGGACTACCTGCAGTATGTTACATGATGGCTTGTTAAAATAAAGAATGGTATAGAAAAAGGCATGAAACCTTGCTCATCATGGCTTATTTCCCACTGAAAGGAAGGTAACCATGATGTTGAGGCATTTGACTGAGGTCCTGCCCGCCTTGAAGGACTTTTGAGAAATGAAACACCAGGATGTAGAAGTCAAAAGATATCCCTGAAAAGCTACACAAGTCCTGTTGTTTTTGCCTAAACAGGCAAATTACCTTCATTAATCCCATGCAGGTAGGTCTAGCCACAAAACAGATGTGAGGGGGCCAAGGTGTGCCCAGATTAGATGACTGTTGTTTCCATCATCCCCAGAAAACAAGACTGTAAGGGTTGTAATCTGAGGCTGCCAGATTAGGCAAGATGAACTAAAACACTGGTTAAACAATTTCAGCAAAAACATCTTCACCAAGAGGGCCACAGAAACAGTCAGGAGGGGGGGAGGGGCCACAGCCCCATGCCCCACCCTTGGAAACTACTTCTGGGCACCCCTATTGAGCCTCTGTGGAGGGGGGGAGCACCCACAGCCAAGTGGTCTTGGTTTTTGAACACACTGTAGATGTCCAGCATCTTTGTGAAGTCATTCAACCACAACGAGCAAGGTGACAGCATGGCCCATGTCCTCAGGTGGCAAAACACTCTTTCCTATCAAGAGATTGTTCCCCTCCTGCCACATCTGCTGGGATAGAAAAATGCAAGGAAGGGAGTTGAAAGCGTCACAAGGCTGGAATTACACATCATGCCAAGCCGCTGTGGTAGGCTGCATTTCATATGTGAAAACAGACCCTGGATCGTCAGCAAAACACAGACGACACTGGCAGCACAATGTCACTATGTAGAAAGCCCCCGCCAGCATTCCCCAGAATACGCCATTCTGTTCCACCCTCCCCTATAAATGCTTGAGTTCATACGATGCCTTAAGCTAGTTTATTTTAACCATGGTTTCTTGAACAAGCATGAGTGGTCTCGTTCACACAACGCACTAAACCAAATGTGGTTTGCCTATTTGTGGCTATCATGGGGCAAGCCCAACTGCTTGCATTTGTCAGCCATGGTTCATATTTCCGCATATACTCAGTGTCACTCAGCCAACGTAGTCTGGAGGCGGATTCTTTGCCCTTCCTATGACTGGCATTCGGATGGCACACCAAACCACAAACTAGTGGACCAAAACGGGGCCCAGCGTGCACATCAAACGCTGCCTACCCTTCTTTGTGGTTCACCTTGTAATGATCAATGATCAATTCCCTACGCTGTTTAATAAAGGCCCTGCACGCATTGAGATGATAGATGGCCATGGCTGACTTTTTCTTAGGGGAGACACAAGAAGCAGGATTCTTAGGCTAAGCCAAAATGAGGCCTATTTACAGCTCTACAAAGCCTCCAAGCTGCGGTTGCTCAGGCTAAACCCTGACAAGAACCACCACACGTCCCAAAGATTCATCTGAGTGATACCGGCCTATCAGATATCCACGTTGCCACTGGAGAATTTTAATCCTCTTCCTTTTCCTTGTGTGACTCATTCCTGAGGCAGGGCTTCAAGCAGCCACCTGCGCTCCATCTTCCCTGCCAGTTGCATCTCTTTCTGCCCACTTAAGATATGAAGGGTCCTCCCCAGTCCCTGTCATGTTCACTGTTTCAATGTGCACTGTACATCGTAACGTTTCACATGCCATGGTGCTGACGCGCGTTTCTGTTTGGGAGGGAGCTGCTGTGAAACCTTGTGCCAAGCTCTGTATCTATGTTCATTTCAATGGAATGTGTCTGGGTTATGTTCTCTGTTCAAGGACTTTTCCCGCGGACCATCAGAAACCATTAGGAGCACCTGGGATTGTGAGCTTGGGAAGATTCTACGGGGGGAGGGATCTCATTTGTACCGAGGGTTTTTAGTTTGCATTTGGTGCACTTTTATCATTCTCAGCTTTCTTTGTGATCCTGCATAGGTAAAGGTAAAGGTAAAGGTTTCCCTTGACGTAAAGTCCAGTCGAATCTGACTCTAGGGGGCGGTGCTCATCTCCGTTTCTAAGCCTTGGAGCCGGCGTTGTCATAGACACTTCCGGGTCATGTGGCCAGCATGACGACTCGGAACGCCGTTACCTTCCCGCCGAAGCGGTACCTATTGATCTACTCACATTTGCATGTTTTCGAACTGCTAGGTGAGCAGGAGCTGGGACTAGCAACAGGAGCTCACCCCGCCGCGCGGTTTCGAACCGCCGACCTTCCGATCGACAGCTCAGCGGTTTAACCCACAGCGCCACCGCGTCCCTTGTGATCCTGCATACTATTCTTTAATAAATCAGGTATCTTTGTGATCCTGCTCATGGGTCTGATGGTGTTCTAGAATAGGCATTCATTACAGTCCCCCACAGGGGTCCAGTAGAAGCCACAATGACGTCCTGCTCACAATGACATCACCAGGCAATGGATGCAAATCACACAACACATCTCACACGCACAGCGGCATCATGACACACATGACGTCACTCGCCACCATCCTTGGGTGAGCATGTCCCCTGCCAGCCAGGAAAGCACGGAAGACTTTTGTTCCTGTTTCTCTGCACATCTCTCTAACTGCATGTATAAGGTAGAGGTAAAGGTTTCCCTTGACATTAAGTCCAGTGGTGTCCAACTCTAGGGGGCGGTGCTCATCTCCGTTTCAAAGCCGAAGAGCTGGCGTTTGTCCGTAGACACTTCCGTGGTCATGTGGCCGGCATGACTACATGGAACGCCGTTACCTGCCCACCGAAGCGGTACCTATTAATCTACTCACATTTGCATGTTTTCGAACTGCCAGGTTGGCAGGAGCTGGGACTAGCAACGGGAGCTCACCCCGCCGCATGGTTTCGAACCGCCGACCTTCCGATCGGCAGCTCAGCGGTTTAACCCGCAGCGCCACCGCATCCCTTTGCTGCATGTATAGAAAGCTTAATTACAATTGTGCATGGCCAATGGCTTTTCAATGGGCAAAACTACAAGCCATCCTGAAGTCAAGAAAGGTGTGGGGGGGACACACTACCTACTCCCTTGAACGACACACAATTATATATTGAGGTGTTCATGAGGTTCTCTTTTGTCCCAATACGACCCAAGAGTGTATTTGTGCATGTGCTGTATGCCAGCAATATGGACAATGCTTATATTATTTTTTACAAGTTATACATACCTGTCTACATAACCTATTAACTGCCAGTCCCCTCTCCAGCCCCACTTGTAAATATCCGAACAGTTCTCACTCCCCAGTGCTGGTGCCACTAGTACTGTCTTTTGCACACAGTTCAATACTATGGCAAGCCAACTGATAGATCTTAGTGGTGACAGGGAGCCTAGAACCAAGCTGGTTTCCACAGTTGACCCTGGAAGGCCAGAACTCAGGAGATGTTCTCATTCAGTTTGGAGGCAGAACCTTGGGTCTGAGTGCAGAATCAACCCTTAAAACAAGATGTCTGGACATTTCAGGAGCTGACATGAGGAATCCTCAGTCACATTCAGGTCAAGTGAAAGGAATCCCACCTTGCTGAGATCTTGTGAAGCTCTCCAGATGTAGGATCTGTTCTCCCTAAGAGATCAAGCCAGTCAACTGTGGTCCTGGTGCTCTCTATGTGAACTTTGCTGATATGGAGAATGTGTGTTCTCTGCCCATGCTAATTGTCATGCGGCCCTGAATGACCCTTGATCTGAATCCACTCTAATTGTTTACACAGGCTTTGACAGTAATATCGTCTGTCCACCCAAGCTAAGTGCGGCCCTCTCAATTGTTGTGAAAATGCCTTCAGAGCAGGGAGGTGAGCTTTCCAGAGAAAGAAATGGGCTTCAGTTAGTATAAAGTAACCCCAAATCGCACAAGTATTTGGTCTACCTTATTTTAGGGAAGTGAAGAGAGCCATGAAATCCCTGCTTTTCAATGTTTAAGAACAACCCCCAGAAAAACAAACATTATACAACTTTGAAACTGCCAAGCCTGCCCAAAGTGGAATATCTTCCAACCCATATCTCTGCTTAAGAGTCAGCTATACTGCCTTCAGCTCCAATTTGTAGGCAATGTTGGCTCATGGTATGGATCACAATCCCTGTGCTGATCTATTTGGAAGTGGGCTCCCCACAGCATTAGGTGGACACCGGTGGTCACCTCAACCCTCAGCAGCTTTCAGTGGCATTCCCCATGCCAGATGTCACAATGGGTCTACCTTGCTTGACACTGTCATGTACCAGTGAGATCAGCTGGCAATAAAGTGAAGATGACAAGTCCTTCATACATTATAGTCTTGCAGTCTTGCCAGTGTCGTGAAGGTCAGCTTCACAGCCTTATAAAGTCTGAAGAAGTCTCTTTCCCTCCATGTTGAGGATGATTCCCAGGTGTAGGATCTGCTCTTGGCAATGCTGAGCATAAAAACATACTCCTGGAGGTAACGAAGTTGGGGTGCTCACTGCTTTCTTCACAGAGGATTATCCAGATAAGCATAAATGTGGACACTCTGAGTTCTCATGTGTCCCACAAAGGCCAACCTTCACTCTGGTAAATACTCTGGATACTAGGACCAGTCCAAAGAGAAGTTCTTTGTAATGGAACTGGTTCTTCCTATTTAACAATCTGAGGAACCTCAAACTGGAAGGCTTGACTTGGATTAAACAGACCTCCAACAGTTCACCAAAGCAAGGAAATTGTATGGTATGATAGCTTCTGCTGTGACTTCAATGTCTCCATTACGGTTCAATGCCTGACGCATTTGTCCAGCAGTCTGAAACTCAGGATCTCTCTCCAGCTCCCATTTTTCTTCAACACAACAAAGAGAATGGAAAACAGCTGAAGACAGTCTCTTACACAGAAAGGAATTCTATTGCACAACATCCAGTAAGTGACGTATTACTTCCTTTATCGTGAGTTGCTTCTCTTTGTTTCTGGAGATGGTATATAGCATAAAAATTGCATCTTGGTTGACTTGTGATTTCCAGAACATATCCCTGTTGAACCTTCTCTAATACTCATCTGTCTTTGCACGTGAGCTCCCAAATGTGCTAAAGCTGAAGTTGCCTACCAACTTTTGAAGTTGCCTACCAACCTGGGAGATGGTGGGGCAATATGAGAGGCATTTTCCTTGGTTCCTGCCTCCATTTACTTGCCATTTGGGGGCATACTTGTGTTGCTGGGCCTGAGAACCTGAGGACGTTTCCCTGTCTGCTTCTTGACCCCAAAAATGTAAGAGTGCAATCTAGGGACTGAAAGGGTGAAGACAGTCTTCTCCTTCTCTTGGGACAATTTATCTATAAAACAGGAATGTCAGCAGCTTGATGATAGGCATAGGAAGCCTTCCATGATCTTGAGTAGAAGATACAGCATGTTTGCCAATGTGGAGCATACCCCAGCTTTGTCTAGTTCCACCAAATCTTTCTTGGTTATCCCCTTGAAGAAGTTCAGAGATGGCATTCTAAGGGCTGGGATGTGACCTTGAACACCTTGACAAAATCTTGAGGTCTTCGAAGCAGTGACAGTGAAGTTGCTGGGGCCTAGATCCAGGTTGATCACCTTTACCGTTTTGTGAAATATCACTGGGAATAAGCATTAAACAAACTGTAATGGGATGATGCAAACTACTGTATGTGAAGACATCATCTAAAAGCTGGCCTTCTTCCAAATCCAAACCCTATGAAGGTTAACCCTTAACTCTTTCCTCCTATCCTCTATGCTATAGAGAATACCTTCTTATCGCTTAGGAAGTTAATGACTGAGGAGTCTGAGCATGAGGTGCACTTTCGTCCCCACTCTATGTCCCTAGATCTGTTTTACACAATATTAAATCAGATCGTGTGAACCAGGGGTTATTCCAGAACAGGTGGGAAGAGTGGACCAGTCAGAATTGTCAGGTGAATCCTACTCATGACCTTCTTCACTGTCATGCAGAAAAGGAGAAAAGAGGAGAATGAGATCCCCAAAGGATTGTGAAGACAAGAGACACCAAAAACATGTTTTTCACTTGACAGTTTTGACTGGTCCACTCTTCCCACCTGTTCTGGAATAACCCCCGTTTCACATGATCTGATTTAATATTGTGTAAAACAGATCTAGAGACTGCCTTGGGGCGAGGGATGTCAGGCTGTGGGCCCCATGTTCTGTATGGATAGATGGGAACATGGAGGGGACCTGTTCCTTCTCAGGCTTTTCAGCAGCCATGCTGGGCCTTACTAGGATGGCTCAGAATCTTCCCTGCTCTATCAGCCTCACCTTATTGATATAAGGCCACATCTGGTGCTCCTTGATTCCCCAACCGCCTTTCTAGAGTTGGAAATGAGAAATCTGGTTGTGTACCCTCTCACAACCTGGAAATCTTGAGTGCTGCTGTGTTGCCTTTCAGGGCCTCTGCAATGATCACAGCAGCTGGAAGGTCACCACCTGGTGCTAGTCCAGCTGCTGAAAGACCATTGCTGGTGGTGCTGCTGGCAAGCAAACATTTGCCTGCAGGTGACCTAAGCGCGGAGTTCTTTTCTTATAGGAATGCCCAGAGGAACAGAAAACAGGCACAGATGGAAATTTTTGCATACTTCCCCACCCAAAACCCAATGATTAATAAGGAACAGGACTGCTATGGAGAAGCAGCTCTTGAGGAATCACTTTCCTGACTGTAGCTACTTATGCCTTATTTAATAACCCATGACTAAACAAACCATGACTTACTGCCATGTGTTAATGACTTAGAGCAATATATTAACCAGGTCAAAGACATACTTCCTCTGAGCAAAACATTCAACAACCACAGTTAACAGACCAGACCTATTAACCCTATAAGGGTGGTCACCATACTTCCCTCCAAATGTTTTGGACTGCAGTTTCTGCCGCTGCTTGCCATTGGCTAAGGCAGCCAGTGTGGACAGAAACCAGAATCCAAAACATCTGGGGGGTGCAAGGGTTCTGACTTCCAACTTTTTAAGACTGAGGCGGTTCTGCCTAAATTAATTAATCTAGAAGGCTATATCTGCATTTAACCAACTTCCTGTCATCGATCCCCACCAGCCAGCACAGTCAACGTCCTTCTTGTCTAGGTGGGAAGGAAGAATAGCAACAAAATGAAAGGAGTGGTAATCTAAGTAATAAAGAGATGGTTGGGGAACATCTAGCTACCATGAATGAGTTTACATCCTGAAGGAGTTTGCAGATGTCATCTCAGAGCTACTTCCAGGGATCGCTGAGAAATCATGGAGGATAGGTGCAATGCCAGGGGATCGGAGAAGGGCAAATCTTCCTCCTATCTTCAAAAGGGGGGGAAGGAGAGGACTTGGGTAGGTACAAACTGGTCACTTTGACATCAGTGCCAGGTAAAACTCTGCAATGAAGTGTTCAGCAGTCCATTTGAGACCTTTTGGAAAAGAAAGTACTGCCTGGCAGGAGCCAGTCTGAGTTTATGAAAAATCATGCCGAACAAGCCAGATATCCTTATTTTGATATAGTGACCAGTTCAGTTAACCACAGAAATGCAATGGACACAGTATACCTTGACTTTAGCAAAGCATCAGAAAGTCTCTCGTAAAATCCCAGTAGAGAATGTGGTAAAATACGGACTAATCAATGCCACCATTAGATACAGATACACTTTGTTGAACAATCAAAGGCAAAGAACGTACATTTCTCACCAAGCTGGAAGTGCTGAGTGGAACTCTGGCAAAACCCAGTAAAATGAACTTCAGCAGAGACAAATGTAAACTCCTACATTTGGGTAAGAAAAATCAAAGGCATGCACATAGGATGTGGGGCCCGTACTATGCAGCAGCACATACAAAAATTAGGGTGTTCTGGAAGATCACCAGCTGAACCGGAACCAAGAGTGTGATGAGGCAGGGGGGAAAAAGCAAATGCATTTCTGTCCTGTATCCACAGAAGTACAGTGTTAAGACCAAGAAAAGTTATCATTCCTCTCTATTCTGTGCTGTTCAGATGGCATGTAGAATACTGGGCCGGATTCTGGACACCACAGTTTAGGGGAATAACATGAAGCTGGGCATGTCCAAAGGACAAGAAACTGGAACATTTCCAGGGAGATTTGACCAAGGTAAGGGGCCTACAAGGAAAAAAATTATGAGGAACATTTGGGTCCACTTAGCCTGGAGGAGAAAAAAGGGGAAACAGAAGCTGTCGTGAAGTATTTGAAGGCCTAATGTGGAAGACAAGGTAGAATTGTTCAGAGTTGTTTCAGAAGACAGGACACAATGGGTTGAAATTAGAAGAAAGCCATTTCAGTTGGACATGAGAAACACATCATGCGAATTGTTCAGCAGTGGAACAGACTGCCTCAGGAGGTGGTGGACTCTCCTTCAGGTACTTAAACAGAGGCTTGATGATCATTTATCAGAGATGCTATCGATTCTTGCTCTGGGTAGGGAGTTGAACTAGCAGATCCCCTCCAATCCTTAAATTCCACGATTCTTTGAAGCACATCCTAAGGAAGCTGATGAATGAAACAGGGTCCAGGAGCTTCATGACCATGGGTGTTGCTAACTTGAAGTGATGGTTAACATGCCATACAAGAACCATCATGTCCACCATAGATGAGTTTTCTGTTGCTCTACAGCAGTGTTTCTCAGCCCTAGCAACTTTAACATGTGCAGACTTCAACTCGCAGAATCCCCCAGCCAGTAGGCCATGGTTGAAAAATGCTGCTCTACAGAACAGGCCTTGAACAAGTAAGTTGCATGCCAAGAAAAGGATTCCTTGCATAACAAATCTTATGAAGAACTTGTGGACAGTAGAAACTCTTTGGATGTGGGCGGACAGATTACTTTTAAAGGTGGAGGATTCTCCTTTGTTAACCATTTTCCTTTACCAGTGACGGGTTAGGTTAGATCAGTGTTTCTCAACCTTGGGAACTTTAAGATGTGTGGACTTCAACTCCCAGAATTCTCCAGCCAGCATGAGAAACTGTGTTGAGAAACACTGGGTTAGATGGTCTTTGGGCTTCCTTGCTCTAGGTCCAAACCAAACAACCTTCATGCCAGCTTAAGAGTAACATCTTAAGAGAAACATGTGAACTCGGCCTTGTGCCTGTAGGCAAGTCTACAAACCATATGAAAAGTAATGAAGCTCCCTCCTGCTGTTTCCTCCTTGCACCTGGTTCTCTGGGATATATTATTTCCAAACAGGGACCATTGATTTAACCATACCGTTAATCACTAAGACCAACTTTCAGCAAATCTGTCCACTTGTCAACCAGTCCAAACCATTTCTGCTCCTTTATCTTTAGCTGCAACACAGACATAGCTTTTTTATTCCTCCCCTCTGAGATGTGGATTTAAAATGGGGTATATAAACACCCTGTATGGGACATGTCACTGCTCTGATATTCCTTGTACCTGTCATGCTATCATTAGGAATGCTTGTTATTTTATAAAGGGAAAGCCAGAAAGTTATTAGCATTAGTGTAAATTCAGTTTAAAGAGTAAGCTTTTCTCAGAAGTAGACAAACGGTGGAATCTTGTTCTTCAACCATTTCCAGAATCCAGTGTAGTTGGAGAGAAGTAGCTTGTTACGCTACCACCCAGGTGTACATTTTCTTTAAACATTAAAACACAAGCAGAAAAAGGAAAAAAAACAACAAGATGGCAATTTCAAGAGGGGATGTGATGATCTCAGAAGCACCCTTTATGTACTTTGCTATAATAATAATGACCACGATGATGATGAAAAGGTTGCAGTAAAAGGCATTTTTAAAACTGCCCCTGCACGTGCCTTTTTAAAAATTGTCAGCTATTCAAAGGGCACCCTATTACATCAGATGTCAATCTGCCTGCATGGATGCAGAGATCTGTACCACGAGCCAGAAAACCAATAAATGAAGAATTACAAAAAATGCAAAGAAAGGGAGGGGAAACCACACTGTAGCATTATGTCATAATTCTTATCAGCCCTTCTCTGTCTTTTTATTCGCGATTCCCCCAGACAAGGGAAGGCACCTTCCTCTTCCCACCTCGCGGATGCGCGCGCGCGCACGCGAGCACGCTTTTCCAAAGCACGAAAACCTCGCAGGCAGCCAGGCCGAAGCAGCCGCCCCGGAGGGATGTGTCCCCTGCGCACGTGGTCGGGGGCAGGGCCTCGACACGTCATCCGCTTCCCCTCAGCCAATGGGACGCGTTTGGAACGCAGAGCAAACACGCAACGTTCCAAAACTGGGGGGAGAAGGGGGAGGGAAAAGGGGGGGGGAGAGACACAGGCGACGCCAACGTTCCATTGTGCCCTTAGATCCCGACCACGCGCTACCGCATCTCTTCATCAAGCCCCTCCCACTTTTTATTTTTACTTCCACCACCAGCAGCTCTCCCCCCACCACCACTCGGGCACTAACGAGCGACCCTCGGAGCTCTCTGGCACATTTCTCATAAAGGCGTCTCACTAGCCAGACGCGGGGGGGGGGGGGGGGCGGGCGAGAGAGAGAGGCGGAACAAGTTAAGTATTATCATATGATTTCCCTCCCCCGATGTCATTTTCATTATTCAAATAAAGGAAAGGGGAGGGGAAAAAAAAAGCAACTGCCTCGCCGCCACCGCCCTGGGAAGCGCCAAACGGGAGTGAAAGGCATGTCCCCACAGAAGGGAATCTAGCAGATTCCAGCGGGGAAATCGGGGGCTGGAGAAGACATCGATCCCCCCACCGAACGGAAAACTGCGGAGCGGGTGGAGGGGTCTTCCACTCTCAACAGCTCATTTTTTTTTTTATTTGGGCTTGCTGGGAGGCTGATTCCCCCCCCTTTTGGCGCATAACTACATGACATCTTAGCTCACCCCGCCTCTTTAAGGCTGCCACGCGTTTGACTTGCACGGAACGTCTGATTAAAAGTTGCGGGGGGGCGGTGGAAGGAAAGGAACGGAGGGGGGCGGAAAAGGCAGCTTTCGGACGCGGAGAAGAAACCGGGCGCTGCCAGGCGGGTGAAGACCGCTTGGAAAACCTCCGTAATTAATTGGTGTGAATTCAGCTTGGGGGCCGCTTTGGGTTAGCGATCAGACGGCCCCGAGCGTTATTTTATTTTTTCTCCGGCTCATATTGCAAAGCGGGAAAAGATCGATTTTTTTTTAAGGGAGTCGCGAGAGCTGCAAGGAAGGAACCCAGCCGCTACTCTGCAGGAAACGAAATAATTTTTTTTTTACTTTCCGGCTAGCATGTGTCAGCAGATCTTGGGAGTCAAAGCAGAATCCGAAACAGAGTCCTCCGTCCGGAGGCTGCGATCCTAGAAGACCGTGCTGTGCCCGGGAATAAACTCATCGGGGCTTACTTCCGAGTAGACGGGAAGACAATGGCGAGGTTCACCCCATCGCCCCTTGTGTAATCCCCCCTTTAAAACACCCGTCTTTCTACTCTCCCCGCCCCAATTTTGATTAAAAAAATATATCCCGGACGGGGAATTGGGGGTAGGACAGGACAGAAACTTCCAAATAGGAAACTGACGACAAATCAGGTGACTTCTCTTTCATTGCAACATCTCAGCTGAGCAGCAGCCAAAACACGCTTACAAATCAAAATGAATAAATCGCCCGACCTCCACCCCCCCACCCGGCTCTCCAACCCGCCCAAAACGGCACGACCCACCGCGCATTTGACACGGAAGCAAGTTCTGGCGGATGCAGTGGGGCGTCGTGCAAACACAAAAAAACAAAAAAACCCAAACCACCCAAAGTGCAATCCGTAGGCGCGTTTGCACGGGGACTTCCAAATCCCACTGCATTCACGAGGGTTGACTTCCCACGTTGGGGTTCTGCTTATTTAGAAAGGATACCCGGAATTGCGTGCAAAGTTTGTTTGCTGTTCACAGCAATCCCGGTCAGAAAACGGAGGGGGCTCTACCCCGGTCACCCCGGCGCGCAATTCTTTTCCTTTTTTTTAAGTCGGTTTCTTACAATCTCTTAATGCTAATCTTGCACGCTCTGTGCTCCGGGTCCCTCTTCCACCGCCGCTGCCCCCCCCCCCACGCTTACCACGTGTTTTCTGTTGCTGAGCTTGCCATTCCAGAAATCTGGCCGCTTCTAACAATGTCTCAATGCTCATTTCTTGAGGCTGCGTCTCGGTTAAGGATCCAAAGTCTTGGGAGACTTTAAAGACCCCCCCAAAAAAAAATTTTGAGGGGAAAAAAATGCTTCGCTTCCCCGCCCCCTCCGCGGGATCTTGGTGGGCTGGTGGGTCTACCCAGAAAATAAATAGAAAACCGCAACGCCGGCCAAACGATCGCCCACCAGCTCGAGCTGCTACGAAGCTTCCAGACGAGAAAAAGGCTTTGTAACAAGATGGCGAAGTGTAACAGAAACACAACAAGAAAAAAAGGCACTGACACTGCCCTCAGCTACTATACTCAGAGTGGCGCCCAAACCCCGGCCTGGAGCCTTGCGTTGGACGGGAACGGAGCGATTCTCGTGCGTTTTGTGCGGCGGGGAGGGTGGAGTGGAGTTTCCCTTTCCAGTGAAGTGACTGAAAACTCTTCCTGGGCGGGACCCTTTCAAGGTGCACGTGGACGCTAGCATGGCAGCGTCCTTCCCTGTCAATTAAGAACAACAACCGATCGTCCCAGGTTATCAAAGGAGGATGTCAGGTCAAGCCTCTGGGAAGTTTCAGTACCTCTCTGCTTAATTAGGTCTTTCCTCCCTTCGTACCCCGATTGTATCTACGACGGGATGGCATTGCACGTTTCAATGTGATGTCATTGGAAGCAGCAGGTCAGAGCCAGATTTTTGCTGGTGGAAAGGGCAAGCCACAATCACAAGGCGGATTAAACCATCCAGGCCTCAACAGGGCTAACAAAATTACAGAAACACAGAGGGGAAACCATCTTAATAGGGTCTGTGGTGGCATAGAACATCTGAATCATTTTAAGCATGTGGAATCGTGTTGTGTAGGACAGTATGGCTTTTAGTAGGACAACAGGTTGGAGAACGGGTTCAACAACAGGTCCAACAAGTTCTGTTGACTTGTGTGTGCTGGCTGAGGTTTATGGGAATTGCGGTCCAACACTCCCAGGTTTTCTCCATCTGCTTTGAAGGTTGTTCCTAACGGTAAAATGTGTATTTTTTGAAAGAATATATGAAAAGGATACACATTTCTGGCTTGCAATAGTCATTTATGGAGCAACATGAAATCTAGGGGTTAGTAATGGGCTTGTCTACTGCTTCAATATAGAGTGCTCTGCTGATTATGACTACATCATTGACCATTTTGGGTGAATTTGATTTATCAGTAGATATTCAGTATGTCTGCCTTTATAGTTCCTTGCTCACAATTGCTTTCCTGTTTCTTCATCTGTGATCTTGGATTGCAACTGCTTTCCATTCCCCCCTTCCCCTGCAAGCTATGTTTTCCATAGGGATTCATTCTGCTGGATCAACAGCCACAAACTTGGTGGTTAGTGATCCCAGGATTCACAAAATGGCTTTCTAGGTGGGTATGAAAGAGGGGCATCCCTAAAGCTAGAATCCAGTCAGGGGCATCCTCAAAGCAGGTCAAACAAGTCAAAACGACAACCACAGGTGTATAATTTAAGCTGTATCTATCTATGCACTTAAAAAAGAGGGCTTTGATTATAGTTGTGGCCACCATTTTAACTTTTTTGACCCCTTCACAGAAGCCTTTACTCAAGGTGCAGGTTGAGAGTGGTTGAAAAGGCCACAAAGGGACCTCCTTTATGGGCTCTCAAACCAGATGCTGCTGCTGATTGGGCCATAAGAACCTCTTTTATGCTGAGTCAAACCATTTATTCCAGTGTTTCTCAACCTTGGCAACTTGAAGATGTGTAGATTTCAACTCCTAGAATTCCCCAGCCAGCCATTTGAAAAACACTGGTCTATAGGGTTCTGACTATAAAACCATTTTATTGATTTTGGTTTGAGTGAAATCTGCTCAGTCTCTGAAGTCCTCCAGGTAGATTGTTTATTCGTTCAGTCACTTCCAACTCTTCGTGACTTCATGGACCAGCCCACGCCAGAGCTTCCTGTTGGTCGTCGCCACCCCCAGCTCCCCCAAGGACGAGTCCGTCACCTCTAGAATATCATCCATCCACCTTGCCTTTGGTCGGCCCCTCTTCCTTTTGCCTTCCGCTCTCCCTAGCATCAGCATGTTCTCCAGGGTGTCCTGTCTTCTCATTATGTGGCCAAAGTACTTCAGTTTGGCCTTTAATATCATTCCCTCAAGTGAGCAGTCTGGCTTTATTTCCTGGAGGATGGACTGGTTTGATCTTCTTGCAGTCCAAGGCACTCTCAGAATTTTCCTCCAACACCACAGTTCAAAAGCATCGATCTTCCTTCTCTCAGCCTTCCTTATGGTCCAGCTCTCGCAGCCAGATGTTACTACGGGGAACACCATGGCTTTAGCTATGTGGACCTTTGCTGTCAGTGTGATGTCTCTGCTCTTAACTATTTTATGGAGATTTATCATTGCTCTCCTCCCAAGAATTAAACGTCTTCTATTTCCTGGCTGCAGTCAGCGTCTGCAGTAATCTTCACACCTAGAAATACAAAGTCTGTCACTGCCTCTACATTTTCTCCCTCTATTTGCCAGTTATCAATCAAGCTGGTTGCCATAATCTTGGTTTTTTTGAGGTTTAGCTGCAAGCCAGCTTTTGCACTTTCTTCTTTCACCTTCATCATAAGGCTCCTCAGTTCCTCCTCGCTTTCAGCTATCAAAGTGGTGTCATCTGCATATCTGAGATTATTAATGTTTCTTCCAGCAATTTTAACCCCAGCCTTGGATTTCTCAAGCCCAGCATGTCGCATGATGTGTTTTGTGTACAAGTTGAATAGGTAGGGTGAGAGTATACAGCCCTGCCGTACTCCTTTCCCAATCTTAAACCAGTCCGTTGTTCCGTGGTCTGTTCTTACTGTTGCTACTTGGTCGTTATACAGATTCTTCAGGAGGCAGACAAGATGACTTGGTATCCCCATACCACTAAGAACTTGCCACAATTTGTTATGGTCCACACAGTCAAAGGCTTTAGAATAGTCAATAAAACAGAAATAGATGTTTTTCTGAAACTCCCTGGCTTTTTCCGTTATCCAGCAGATATTGGCAATTTGGTCCCTAGTTCCTCTGCCTTTTCTAAACCCAGCTTGTACATCTGGCAATTCTCGCTCCATGAATTGCTGAAGTCTACCTTGCAGGATCTTGAGCATTACCTTACTGGCAGGTGAAATGAGTGCCACTGTTCGATAGTTTGAACATTCTTTAGTGTTTCCCTTTTTTGGTATGGGGATATAAGCTGATTTTTTCCAATCTGATGGCCATTCTTGTTTTCCAAATTTGCTGGCATATGGCATGCATCACTTGACAGCATCATCTCACAAGATTTTGAACAGTTCACCAGGTAGATTAGCCAGTCATTTAAAACATCAAAACAGTAAAACAGCATAATTTCCTGCTCTTCCCTTTCAGGCCCAGCAATGTTATGCAACACTCAAAAAAGGGGCAAAAGGCACTAAATGACAGAAATTAAAGGTACCCGATAAGAAAAGGAAGTATCACAACTTGGGGATGCTCCTGGACTCACAGCAGAAAGGCTTTTGCACAACTGCATCTTGTGTGACAACTGTGGGTCATTTCTGCTGTGCAGCCTCTCATACCACTGTCAGCTCATTAATGGACAGCTGCAGTTTGCTCTACATGGGCTGCCCTTGAAAACTACTTGGAAGCTTCATGGCTCAATATGCATCATAGTGCAGTCATGGTCATACTAAGATAGTCCATATAATACCACTACTAAGGGAGCTGCATTGGCTCCCAGTTTGTTCTTGGATGCAATTCAAGGTCCTTGTTATCACCTTTGTTACCACCTCTCTGTGGCTAGAAGACTTCCAATACCACCTCCTCTATGATGGATCTTACCAAATTTGGAGAGGACAGAGGGCTTTCTGAGGATCTCACCACCAATGGAATCTGCAGGGGCCCCACAGTCCGGCTTCCTATTAGAAGCCTCCTGCTGTGGAACAGCCTGCCTCATGATATTTAGACTATTGGACTTCCAAAGACAGACAAAGGCATAGCTCCTCAGGAGAAGATTTGGGGGGAAAGGAGGATTATCTACCTCCATATGGTTGGTATATCAGGGTTCTCATCAGCTGCAGACCAGCCATCTTCTCAGCAACCTTCTCCAGAAAGGGAGGGTTGGAGACTGGTCCATAGTTACCAAAGACCGTTGGGTCCAAGGATGGCCTCGAGGAGGGAGTGCACCACTGCCTCTTTCAAGGTTGAGGACACCACCCCTCCATCAAACCATGGGTCACCTCCCTGGCCACTTTGATGACCCAGAAGGGACCTGGATCCAGTAAACAGGTGGCTGAGCTAACAGCACAGAGACACATTGCTTCCCCTTCTTTAAACTTCTCATCCCTCTCTGTCTGAGGATCTCATCAACTCCACCCAAATACAATTTTTTCAGTTTCTCCCTTCCTTTCAACCAGAGATAACCTCTGGGGCTGTGTGTGTATGTGAAAAACATCAAGATGGCAATCCCATTGTGGCCACCCTCTTGACTTTTTCACACATACCCCTTCAGACACCCCTGCAGGGTGTATAGAAAAAAGAAACAGAACATGAATAACAACCGGTATCAGCATTTTAAAAAATGTGATGAAACGCTTTTCCCCATCTCAGCCTGGCCCACTCTTTGGTGCAAAGGCCCTTCACTGCATCCCAGTACAAAGGGAGGCAGGAACAAGAGAAAGGGGCTTTTCAGTGGTCTCACCTAAATTGGGGATGTGGAGTCCACATGTCTTAAAGTTGCCAAGTTTGAGAAACGCTGCAACATTTTTAATTGCATCTCCATCTTTTGAAGGGGCCCTCCTAGTTCTGTGTCAACTGCACACATGAAAACAGCAGCAGTACTCTAGTAGTAAAAAGGACTCTGATCCTAAACATATTTACTTAGGCATAAGTTCCACTGGTGGTTGCTAGATGCCAAATCATCTGCATGGCACAGTCCTATGAATAACCCCCAAAATATGAAGTAGAGATTGCAAAAGATCAATAATGCAGTTATAGTTTCTGGATTTAATGGTATGGGTAGCCCTTGCTTAATGACCACAATTGGGACCAGAATTTTGGTTGCTAAGTGAAGCAGTTATTAAGCAAATCTGACCTGATTTTATGCAGCAGTCATTAAGTGAATCACCACCAACCCTGTGGGTGTTAACTGAATCATGCGCTTCCCCATTGATTTTCTTGCCAGAAGCTAGCTGGGAAGGTCGAAAATGGCAATCACATGACCACAGGATGCTGTGATGGTCGTAAATGCAAACTGGTTGCCAAGTGCCTGAATCGTGATCACATGACTGCGGGGGAATACTGTGAAGGTTGTAAGTGTGAGGACTGTTTGTAAGTCAGTTTTTTCAGCACCATCATAAGTCCAAACTGTCACTAAATGAATGGTTGTTAAGTGAGGACTACCTGTATTAGAGATTCCCCTGTTTAGGTCAAGAACAGAACATGGTCCCCCCAGATGTTTAAAATTACCCTGACCCACTGCAACTGACATGCTGGCTGGGACTGATGGGAGGTGAAGTCTAAACTACTTAGGGCAATGTTTCTCAACCTTGGCAACTTCAAGCTGTGTGGACTTCAGCTCTCAGAATTGAAGTTGTCAAGGCTGAGAAACACTGACTTAGAGAGTATCTTGTTGGCTCCCTCTGACCTGGATAGCATTACTTCAAAAGACAGTATGCTTGCTTTGTTACATTTGCAATGTTAGGGCTGCCTTCCCCAAGTCAGGGAGACTGGGATTGATGGGAGTTGTAGTCCAACCCATGTGGAAGGCTCTAATATAGGACTGCTCTAAGCAATTGCCTTCACGATTTTGCAAACCAGCCTTGCCTCCTCCCCACGCCCGACTGCGTTGCAAAACGAAGTTGTGTCAGCCTTCATCCTTCCTTTCTCCGTTCCTTTTTTTTTGTTCCTACTGTCTGCGGCAACTTCCCTTTTCCGGGTTTTGCGGCCGATCTTGCCCCCCTTCGCAGCACATTTGCAGGCTGCTCAAAGACGTCATCCGATCCTGGTCCAATCGGCTCGCAGAACAACAAGGCATGGAGCGACTCCACATGGGCACTCTGCGCCGCGTGTCCCCGACAGCGTCCCCTTTAAAGGGGCAGAGCGCCTTCCACGGAGTTTCTCCTCCTCCCCACCTGCCGCGGACGAGACGACGGGGAGGCGGGGGCACGTGGTTCCTCCCCCCTCCCCACCGGAAAGGGGAGCTGCTCCTCACTCCGCGTGCCAAAAGGCGAGGATCTTCCTTCCCACGTTGCTGCTGCTACACATGGAAAAAATAAAGAAATAAATCGGGCACCGCTCATGCGGAAATAAAACAGTCGCAAAAAGCGGCAGCCGCAAAGCGTCCGCTCAGCCATGCACCCTTGCATTTTAACGTTATGCCATTCAACCGCCAGCGTTTATTCTGGTATCTTTTCACCCAAGTCTACGCCGGGTTTCTCCCGCCTGGCGACTCTAGATCTGCGGAGTGACACTTCCTCCGACTCCCAAGCAGCAGTTAGCCTCCCACCACTTGGGCCTGTTCAGATCGGCTGGACTACCGTACCCATCTTTCCAGCCAGATCAGCCTACGGCAGGCCCCAGTACCCGTCATCACCAGCCAGGCTAATGCCTGCGCACGCGCTGGCCGCTGCAGCTGTTTTTCCACCTACTGCCCGGTCTTATGCAGGATTATTGGCGGGTGTTCCGGGAGGCTTACTCGTAGGAAAGTTCACGCAGGCTTGAAGCATCCTTCGGACAATCTTTCTCCCTTATGGGCGACCTCGGGTCGTGTCTGATCCCTACGGGGCAGAGACCCATGGATCTGGTCAGACGGAAGCTTAAATTGCACTAGCTATCCCAGTGTTTCTCAACCTGGGCAGCTTGGAGATGTGTGGACCGCAAGCTGGCTGGGGAATTCTGGGAGTTGAGGTCCACACATCTCCAGGCTGCCCAGGTTGAGAAACACTGGGCTAGATTAAATGCACTGATATGCATACATTGACCTATAAACCGAAGCCGCCTAGGTATCAGTGGGGCTGACCGGTGGGCAGGGCAGGTCGGCCTTCCAGGTTTGCCCAAGATCCACTGGCGCCAAGGGATAAACTCAAGGACGCGCCGCTGGGAGGAGAACAAGCTTTACTGCGAAGTCACCCCATTGTCTTCAGCGTCACTCAATCCCAAGGAACTGCCTACTGTAAAACATTGCAACTCCATTGGACTGTAACGTTAATAATATTCGCTCCCAGATCAGCATGAAATGAAGGTGGTCCAAGCAAGACCCTCACTAGATTATTCTCCACGGAAGGGAGCCGAGGATGGCAGCTTGACCCCCGCCGTGCTTAGTTAGGAAACCCAAACGAGGTCAGGACGGTTTCGGTTACTGTTCCCACGAACCACCACGGGAATAAGCCGTAGCGAACTCGACGGGACGGACGTCCAAATCGACCTCAGGGGGCTCTGCTGTGCGACGGGGAGAGAGGTGGGAGCAACTAAGGCAAGATCCGGCACTCCCCCTTAAGCATTTTCCCTACGGAGTCTCCTTAAGTTCACCAGCAATGCGCACCACGCGGACGGGTAGGAGCGCGTCCGTCTTCTGCCTTCCCTAACCGGCCGCTCTCCACACTCGCTGGCCTCAAAAGCCGGCCGGGAGGATGGGAGCTGTAGTCCCACGCCTTGGGCGGCCGGGCGCCAACCTGGGCGAGGCTCAGCCGTCTGCAACGCGAGATAGAGAAGGCGCGCGCTCGCGCTCGCGCTCGCACTCGCACCACGCGGTTTTGCAGCGCGGGGCGGGCGCAGCCGCCCGCGCGGGACGTGCCTCCTTTCACAATAGCGGGGAAATCAAGGCGAGGAGGCGGGGCTTGCCCAGTTCCCACCCACGTGCCTGATGGGGTGGGAGGCGGGGCCGGGCCGGACCCGGAGACCTCTTTGAGCCGGTCTGCCTAGTCATGGCCGGGCGGGGGAGCAGAGCGGAGCGCAGTGCTTGCCTTCTTAAAGGGGAAGCGTCCTTTTTCGCGGAAAGGGGTGGAGAAGAAAGCACGTGGATGCTCGATCAAGCGGCGGCGGCGGCTGCTGCGTGGGAGCGCTGGAGGAGAGTCGGCGTTCGTGCAGCAAAACAGGAAAGGCGGCTCGTCTCCGGCCCCCAAACAGAGGGAGGCGCCGCTTGCGTTGCACAGGCGCCTTCCTCGGTGCTGGGCTGAGCTCGGCTGCAAACGAGGGATGACCTCTCCCCAGCCGCCCTTCAATTCCCTGGGGAATGCATCGTAATTACAGCAGTAATCAGGTTATGTTCACACGACCCCCTTCCCCAGGTCAGTGAAAGACCTAGCGGCTGCATTCACACGATCTGCGCCTTTTGGCTAGGATTTCTGCAGTTTAGGATTGCTGTGATTCAGCGTCTTTTTTAAAAAATTATTTTTTCTATCCTGCCCTTATTATTTTCAAGGCTGCGAACTACCTAATACTCCTTCCTCCTCCTCCTCCTGTTTTCCCCACAACAACAACAACCCTGTGAGGTGGGTTGGGCTGAGAGGGAGTGTCTGGCCCAGGGTCAGCCAGCTGGCTTTCATGCCTAAGGTGGAACTAGAACTCACAGCCTCCTGGTTTCTAGCCCTGTTGCCTTAACCACTAGACCAAACTGTCTTGCATGAATCCAGCCCCTTGGGTTAGTTTCTTGCCCAAATCTAGACAATGAGTTAATTCAATTAGCAGATTAACAGGAGGGTGCAAAGGCTGAGATAAAGAAATACAAACAGCCCTGCATGTTTGCAAAATAATGAGTTTTGTTGAATGAGATGAGTTTCCAGAAATATCTGCATAGTAGACATTTATTGAGGTACTGGATTACAGCTCCCATCAACCCCATCTGTTACAGCTAATGAGGGTTGCATAGATCTGAAAAGTCCTTGATTGGGGAAGGTGTGTGCAGCATAGCAGCCTCACCCTCCCAACATTTTTGGAGTTCTCTCTCCAGTCATTCCCAGTAACAGCCCACTGGCTAGGGCATATAAGAATTATAGTCCAGTGCAGCGTTTCTCAATCTTAGCAACTTTAAGGGTAGACTTCAACTCCCAGAATTCTGTACAAAGCTGGCTGGGGAATCCAGGGAGTTGAAGTCCCCGTGTCTTAAAGTTGCTGAGGTTGAAATACTAGTCCAGTATATCTGGAGGGCACCAGATTGGGGAAGATAGCATTGGTGGCTCAGCTAAAATGCTAATCTATCATTTACTGAACCATCTTTTGCTTAAGCCACAATTGGCTGAGTCCACCGATGTTAAAGCCATGAAGCTGTGGTTTATAAGATACGTTTTGATTAAGTGCCATCAAGTCGTTTCCAGTTCCTACTGACCACATAAATAGATTTTCAGCCCTGACAATCTAAGCCTAACCTGGCCCTTCAGGTCTTCCAATGGTGCCCCCGTCGCCACTCTAACTGAGTCCCTCCACCTTGCTGCTGGTTGTCCTCTTCTTCTCTTTCCTTCCACCTTCCCCAGCATCAGAGCCTTCTCCAGAGAGCTGGGTCTTCGCATAATGTGTCCGAAGTAGGATAATCTGAGCCTGGTCACTTGTGCCTTGAATGAGAACTCTGGGTTGATTTGTTCAATGATCCGTTGGTTTGCTTTCTTGGCTGTCCACAGTATTCTCAGGAGTCTTCTCCAATAACAAAGGCATCAATACTCTTCCTCTCCTGCTTGTTTAAAGTCCAGCTTTCCCTTCCATGGAGTGTCACAGGGAATACCATGGCTTGCATGATTCTGATCTTTGTAGGCATAGACACATCACAGCATCTGAGTATCTTTTCCAGGGCCTTCATGGCTGCTCTACCAAGTGCTGGTTTGCAACGTATTTCTTGACTGCTGGTTCCTTTACAGTTGGCGGTTGATCCTAAAAGGCAGAAGCCTTCCACCACTTTGATATCGTCACTGTAAATTCTAAGCCTGGTTGGTCTACCTGTTGCCATTGGTCTTTATATTTAATTTTAGTCCCGTTTTTTCACTATGCTCCTTGACTGCAGCTTGCAGATCCTTTGCATTTTCGGCCATCAGGGCCATGCCATCAGCATAGCTCAGGTTATTGATGATTCTTCCTCCAGTTTCAAAACCACACTCATCTTCTGATCCAGCTTCCCTTAGTATATATTCACAAGCCACTCTAGGTTCACATAAATCACAAGATCCACATAGTGACTCTTGAGTTGTATGAACCAAGACACTGTATGCTAGGCGTTTTGTGATTCTGTGGCAGTGAAAGATGGTTTCTGAGCATCTTCCCTACGAAACCCTTCTGTTTACATGGACTATAACGTCCTGTCTCTCTCCAGTCTTCTTTTTTCCAAATGGAGCTTCCCAAGTTCTTTGGCCCATCCTCAAGTTCCTGTGCCATCTTGCTTGCTCTCCTCTGAGCCCGTTACAACTTACTGTTTTATTTCCTTAGCTGCATTCATATAACATTTCTATGCTAGTGGTTGTGAGCTTGCCACCTCTGTGCCAACCCAGTTATTCAGAAGTTCAATTACAGCTTCAGCCACCTACTCAGAAGTGAATCCTATTAAGTGAAACATTTCTCTTCGGCCATTATTTAGTCATTCAAATTATTGGTATAAAACCCGATTTCTGGGTTCAGGTGCTCTTAGGATAGTTGGCCAAGTATTTATTTATTTAATCAATTGATGTGGCCCTTCTGTCTCACAACAGCGACTCTCACTTTGTGGAATGAGTTCTCCATCACAGAATTATAAGCCTGTGGAGTTGGAAGGATTCCACAAAGATTACCGAGTCCAACCCTCTGCAGTGAGCAGAAAACCAGATCAAATTATTCTCAGAGGATACCCTGTCCAACCTCTTTTTAAAAACTTCCCCCAGCCTGCTTAGATGGACTGTTCCATTGTTGTACAGACCTTACAGTCAGGAAGCTTTACCTTATATTTAAGTGAAAGTGGATAACCGCATCTTATACCAGTTACAGTAGACTGTCAGTTAACTGGAACTCAAGCAACCGGCACAAAAATCAAACCAGGGAAAAAAACTGGCACGCTCAAGCAACCAGCAAAAAATTTGTATCTCTCTGCTGCCATCTAGTGGGTATTAGGGTTTAATAGTAACTCTCAAGCAACCAGAAAAAATATTTATCCGGCATCTACCAATCCTCATGGCTGCCAGAGTCTACTGTATTTCTGGTCCTAGATTCTGTGGCAGTGAAAGATGGTTTCTGAGCATCTTCCCTACGAAACCCTTCTGTTTACATGGACTATAACGTCCTGTCTCTCCCCAGTCTTCTTTTTTCCAAATGGAGCTTCCCAAGTTCTTTGGCCCGTCTTCAAGTTCCTGTGCCATCTTGCTTGCTCTCCTCTGAGCCCGCTACAACTTACTGTTTTATTTCCTTAGCTGCATTCATATAACATGCTGACCCGCAAAGTTATCTTTGAGTTGTCATTAATTATTATTAATTTAAATTTATTCGCTGCCCAACTCCAGTGGACTCCAGTTGAATCCTGGCTTCTAGGAGGATATAGAAGTGTCTTGCCTTATTTCTAGATTTTTTTACTTTCTAAACTACAGTAGCCATAAAATAGTAGTAGTAATAATAGTAGTAATGCAGCAATGCAGAAGAGCCTTGCCTTATCCCTGGATTGTTTTCACTTTCCAAACTAGCCATAAAGTAGTAATATTATTAATAATAATGCAACAATGTAGAAGTGCCTTGCCTTATTTCTGGATTTTTTTTTAATTTTCCAAACTAGCTTTTACAGTTCTGGGTTTTTTTTGTGGTCTCCCATCCAAGTGGTAACTAGGCCAAATCCTGAGTGCAGCCCAGTGCTGCTCCCTGCTGAGGCCACCCAACTACATTTTACCCTAACATGAACTCAGACCATGCAGTTAGCATACGGTTCAATGTGTAATGCAGGATCAATTTTCTTGTGTCCTCCCCATTTACAAATATGGCGTTGCAACATGGAGTGCATTATGGCCAGGGAAATAAAATTCATAGCCTGCACACCTGTTCACTGCTATTCACCACAACGGCTTAGAACGGAGCCTCCACATTCCAATGCAGTCTACCTCTAAATGTCTATCATTGGATGCCATTGACGGGAGAGGGTTGTGTGCTCTATCCCTTGCTTTTCAGCCTTGCAGAATTCTCTCTGGGGTTGCTGTGGGCAACATGATGCTGAATTAAAAAGACTCTCGATCTTCACGTCACAAAGATCTGAGCCGGCCATATCCCAGTGGACACCCGGAAATCTCTGCGGGGGTGAACAAATACCGGATATTTGTCAGGAAAGGGAAACCGACACAAAAGAACTGGATTTTCAAAGTCTGCCTCTCCCTGTTCCACAACTGCAGCCCTCTTTAGCCCGGAGATCTCTATTTAAAAAAAAAAAAGATGGTGATGCACTGGGTTCAGCCATACAATAGCGTGTTTGTTTGGTGTGTCAGTGACTTCCTTGCCAAGTTGAAGGTCCCCCTCCCCAGTCAGGGAGAACATAAAGCTGATCGTTGATCAAGCAGCTCCTCGTTCACCCAGGGTGGTTCCCAGGGACATTGTAGGGGGAGAAAGTTGCTCAGTGTCTAAATCCTGGCGTGGCTGGACGGTTGCTGAAACTGCAGCTGCGGCTTTAAAGTGCAAAACTCTTATCCTGCCGTAACCCCGTTTCCTGGAAACCATGATGCACGCAAAGTCAGAGGGCCCATCGTTCGGGAAAGATGGTGGGAGATAAAGATTGTGAAAAGGGAGCAGTGGTTGGCTGACTTTATTTTTTTCTGCACAGGTTTGGGAAGAGTGTTTAGATTCTCTGCTTCGTATACCAGAATCCCTGGGCTGATTTGAGGCATGATGTTTGAGGGGAAACAATCTGTTCAACTTCAGGCGATGAAGTTCTGGCTGCTATAATTGCTACATTCGTGGGATGTTTTAACTTTAAAAATTGATTTATGTAAATGAAATGCACAGACGTATATCGGTACCGTCCATTTTCCTCTTACCGCAACCCCAGATATGAAAGCAGACTTGGAAAAATAGTAATAACCTATCATAAAAATGGGGTGTCCCAAGTAAAAGCAGCGTCAGTTAAATAATAAGCAAAGAAATACACTTTAAAGAAACATGGCTTTGGTTGGTGGCAGAACCCAACATACTGTAATTTCATGAGGCAGAGAGTTCCACAGATAGAATATTGGGGTCGAGGAGGCGCTCATGTGACCTGGCAGGGCCTCGACTTCAGAAGGCTATTGAGGTGTTCAGGGAAGGGACTGAATCACATGGGAAGAGGTAGTATCAGCCTGGCTGCAAATTTTCTAGGGCTTTAAAGAAAATAGCTAGAATTCAGAACAAGAATTGCATGTGCCAACAAATCAGCATCCCCTTGAATGATAACCTTGCCCTTTCAGGGCTAAACCCAGCAGTTCACCAGGATACCCTAGGCCCTATCTGCAGCCCAAGTCTCCAGAAGAGAGGGCTTGGGCTTGACCTTGACCTGTTGCATTTCCAAGGTGCTTGTGCAACGCAAACCACTGCACATCTTGTGGGCAACATCCTCTTCTTTGGCCCCAAATCTGAAAGTCGTCATGCTTTCCAGAGGAAAACTACACACTGTGGGGAGCAGAGGTTTGAAGCATGATGATCATGTGGCGGGCGGGTGGGTGGGTGGGAGCATCCTTCAGCTCTTGTTATGCATATTGCGATCCAAGCAAGCATCACCTAAAACCCACAGGAAATAATCCCCTTTTTGAAACAGTTTTTCCCTGCCTCTGTATGCAAATATGTACAAGTTTAAACTTACCCAATTCATTGACTGAAGTTCCCTTTAATGAGGAGATGACAGCCACCGATCTCAAGAGGCATTGTTCATACAGGAGGCTTGCAAACATGTCTGAACGGTTCCTGGGTTCTGTGCAAATGTAAAAGGTGTGAGCTGGTGTCAGCCTTGAGAGGTAGTCCAGACAAGAAGCACACCCAGAAGCACTAGTTCTGATTTTATTGTAAGGCTGCATTAACAGAATCTTGCAAGTCTGAAAGAACATCTCCCCCCCATCAGCTTTACAGTCCAAGAAACTGGAGAGGGTCCCTTCTGAGATGTTTTCTATGCCCCCATTCCTTCCGTAGGCTCAGCTGCCTCTTATCTGAATGTTCTCTAGTCTGTGGTTCTTTCTCCTGCCTCCCAAGGTCATTCCCACATACTGTACCATTACAGTTGGGTAGAAGATCCACTTGATTTCTAGAGAACTCCCTTTTTCCTGTTTATTTCAAGATGTGGTTCATCAAAGGAGTTTTTAAAAGTAAAAGTGATGAGATAATCTCTCTGTGTGTTACTTTCCAAACCTTGATGCACACCAGCCCAATGCACTCAAGTCCTCCTATGAATAATGGGGGTCTATTTAGAAATACAACTTCATATAAAAAGAACCCTTCCTTTCTCTGCCTCTGTCATAAGGACTAGCTCCTTGGTTACACCCCAGTGCCTACTTCACAAGAAGGGAAGGTTTACATAAAGTTACCAATCAAAGTGTGGAAGCTAGAGAGAGAGAGAAACACCACACCTAAATAGACCCTGGAGCTTATAAATTACAAGTATGGTAGCACCTTTTCAGACTAACAAATTTTATTATTTACGTCTTTTGAAAACATTTGTTCATCTGAAGAGATGCTACCAGACTCCTGAGTTTTGATTATTATATACCAGTGTTTCTTAATCTTGGCAACTTTAAGACAAGTGGACTTCAACTCCCAGAATTCCCCATTCCCTATGCTGGCTGAGGAATTCTGGGAGTTGTAGTCCATACATCTTAAAGTTGCCAAGGTTGGGGAACGCTGCTATAAACTAATATTTCCAGACTTGAGGAACCTCCAAATGTGTGGACTTCAACTCCCAGAATTCTCTCACCAGCTTGGCCATGGTTGAGAATACTGGGAATTGAAGTCCACACATCTGGACATTTCCCAGTTTGTGAAACATTGTCATAGCCTAACACGACTTTCCTACAGTGCCTCGAGGTTATAGTTTACTGAGATATTTCTCAGATTTCTGTCCCCCACACCTCTTCCTTTCCCCTTGAATTTTTAGGAATCTGGAATTTGGGTCCAAGTTGTCTCTCTTCCTTGATTAAATGCGTCAATCCATGCTATTTTACAGTTGTAACTTGTGTTCAGCTTTTGAGCTGAATGGCAAAGGAGTCAAAACAAAAAGAAATGGAAAAGGCTGAAAAGTTTTGAGTGCCACAAAGATGTGGATTTTAATGCCAACACTGCCACCTATTGATCATAGTGGGTGTTCAAACAGCATAACTAGATTTTTGAAGACAAACTCAGTCCTTGCACTTACCCATATTTGGGGCTGTTTGGTTTGCAGCAATATGTGAGACCAACAACTGTAAGCCCCATCTTAAAGCGTGAGTGAATTAGACTGGGATGGGTCATTCAACAAACCATAATTAAAACAAACTATGGTTTAGTGCTTGTGCAAACAGTGATACCAAGATATATTTGATAGAGCTCCTCCCCCTTTAAAAACTAAATGGAGTAATCTTTAATGAAGGATATTGCGCAAGGACTGGTGAAACGAACTGTATGATCGTAAGCATGTCTCCTCAGAAGTGTGTCCCACTGAAATCCGGTATTCTCAGTAAATATATTTTGTCTTCCCCCAACCTAGTGTTTTTCAGGCACTTTGAACATCAGCTCTCCTAATTTCCAACCAGCAGTTCTGATGGTTAGGAATTAAAAGTTCAGGTCATCAAAGAGCACCAGTTTAAGGACACTGGACAGATAAATGGCAGTTTTATCAGCTCAGTTGCTTCCAATTCTCCATGATCTGATGGACCCACATTTGGCCAGGACTGTGTGTCAGTAACCGTTCCTTTGAGTTCTTGAAACTCCTTCTGTCATCAGTGATGGTATCTAACCCTCTGGTCTTCTCCTGGTCTTTTCTTCAATTCTCTTTGATTTTTTCAAGCATCAGGATCTTCCCCAGTGACTTTTGCTCTCAAATTATGGGTCCAGCATATTTAAGCTTCAGCTTTATGATTAATATTTCAGAGAACACCCTGGTTTTACATCATCTGGTATTTAATTATTTGTGCTTGCTCTTCAAGGCGTTTTCAGCAATTCTCCAGCACCACAATCCGCTCAGCCTTTCTGATGATTCCATTTTCACAGATTACAACTGGGAAGGCCAGAGCCTTGATTGTCAGCTTGATGGATTTTCAATGGAATGCAGTGGAATTCAGCCACTATATGGACATGGGGGAAACAGAGCTGAGCAAATGAATCAGAATGCAGGGATCAGAATGCAGAGCTCAAACCTTTAATCCAAGACTGCATAAAGACACCTCTGCCAAACACATTTTTATGGCTCTTTCTGCCTTTTCTGGTTGCATGCATGTTGATAGTAGAGATAAAGTCTCAAGTCAAGCTTGACTCCAGGTGATCATTGGTCATTTTTTTTTTTGGCAAAAGCGTGGAATGGCTTCCATTGTCATCTTCGATTATTCTTTTTCTTCCCACAGCCCTGGGATTTTTCTGGTGGTCTCTCATCCAGGCACTAACCAAATCTAACCATGCATACTTTTCAGCTGAAGGGGCCCTTCTGATAAAATTATTGGAAAAGCATGTTTATTACCACTTTGAAATGAGAAACCTCATAAAAATAGAATTGTAAGTCCCAAAATAGGCTTAATACCTTAAAAGAAAAAAACCAGCATACCCTCCTTTATCTGCTCCAAATCATGGGGGAAAATACTGGGGAGGAAATCCAGGCCATGCCCAGGAATTTTATGCATCTCTACTGCCTGGACGTCGCTAGTTCTCTTCCTGGAAGCCTGCCCCCACCCTATGTGTAGACATTCAACCCCAGATGTTTGCTTGGACCCTCTTGTAAAGTGTTTTGTGCAAAATGGAATTTTAATAAACATAATAAGTCTTGTTCTGCTAGTACCTTCTTGAATAAATCGGTTAAGTTTTCTTGGCAATAACATGGAAATGATGTGCTGTTGGCTCCCTCCAGAATGTGTTTTCAACTTCCCAACCTAGTCTACACTTCTGCGATTTACTGGTGGGCCTTCCATTCATAATTAGGTCCATTCAACCCTGCTTCCTAGCCCAGACAGGGTTGGACAGGTGCTACTATTTGCTGAGAATAAATCATCCTAAATAATGATTGTACAGCTTTGACTTCCGGGAATGGTCTCTGCTCCAAGAAACTCGTCGTGGCGACTGGGGAAGGCACTGGCAAACCACCCTGCTCTAGTCTGCCAAGAAAACGTTGTGAAAGCGGCATTCCCCCCAAAGGATCAGGCAAGACTCAGTGCTTGCGTAGGGGACCTTTCACCTTTCACAAAGGAGAGATTATGCTCCAACCTGGCCACTAGGTGGCACCTTCATCAGCTTGACAGCTTCAACCTCTTACAGTGCAGTGTTTCTCATCCTCGGCCATTGAAAGATGAGGGGACTTCAACTCCCTGAATTCCCCAGCCAGCCATGCCTCCTCTGCTGGCCAGGGAATTCTGGGAGTTGAAGTCCACACATCTTCCAGTAGCCGAGGTTGAGAAACTCTGTTACGATGAAAGTAGCCATCTGATCTAGTGGAGGCACAGATGGGGAAGGAGACATTTACGCCCCTATGGATATCGTTGATACATTCCATGGGGTGTAGGTGGGCTCATATAATGCGCCAAACCAGGGTTTGTTTAACCAAGGTTTCTCGAATGAATCACAGGCAGATGGTTCACACTATCCATAAAGCCGTAGATCTTGGTTGTTTGAGTTGAATCGAACAATTGATTTGTAGATCATGACAGCCTGGGTAAAGCATTGAGACAAAACCAAACCAACAAGCTGTGTGAGGTCCTGTATTTTTCAAATGTATGTATGTATGTACACACACACACACACACACATACACAGTATATGTAATATTATTCACTTTACTATCTTGATGTTATTATTACACTACCCATTTCAGATACACTGATCACCAGGAGATACTACATGGCCAGTTTCACCCTTATTAGGAATCTTCAGATGTCGATAAAAAGGTAAAGGTAAAGGTTTCCCTTGACGTAAAGTCCAGTCGTGTCCGACTCTAGGGGGCGGTGCTCATCTCCGTTTCTAAGCCTTGGAGCCGGCGTTGTCATAGACACTTCCGGGTCATGCGGCCGGCATGACGACACGGAACGCCGTTCGTTACCTTCCCGCCGAAGCGGTACCTATTGATCTACTCACATTTGCATGTTTTCGAACTGCTATTATTCCATGGAGTTCAAACCCTCTACCAGGAGCTGCACTCTTGGACCTTTGCACTTTAGATGAGTATATACAGTGTGTCTGCCTGAGGAGCTATCCAGGTCCTGGCCCTCGATGGGGCTGCAGGAAGGGACATACAGGATCGGTCGGAATAGTATGTACAGCCCATCTTCTCTTAGCCTCTCAGAGTCATTTAAAACCTCATACATGGGAACATGACATATAATCTCTCTATCTCTGGACTATATATACCAGCCTTTCTCAACCTTTTGACCCTGGAGGAACCCTTGAAATATTTTCCAGGCCTCGGGGAACCCCTGCCCATTCAGGCTCAAATATAAGGCAGAAGTTAACAGAATTATTCTATTCGTTTCATGGGTTGGCCTGTCTGTATGCATTAACAGTGTTCTTAAACTAAAAATAAAGAATAAAACTTACCTCTCTAATATGAAGTTGCCCAAATTTGAAATAATTTTTTAAATAAATTGTGATCTCCTAGGGAACCCCGAGTGACCTCTCATGGAACCCAAGGGTGCCACGGAACCCTGGTTGAGAAACCTGATATATCCTATTCTGATAGATACTACTATACCTGTTTCATAATCCTGAAACCTTACAGGCAGCTTTATTAGTTGCTTGCTCCATGTCTGCACAGGAACTCGATGAGCTGTCTGTTCAAAAAGTGAATGTTCTCCATGTGGTGTGTCTTGGTCCAAGTTCTCTAGGCCTCCCATCCTAATTTGGGCAGATACATGCATCTCTTTTGTAGGGCTGTCTTCCCTACGATGTATTTGAGAACTCCAATGTTTCCAGCCTTGTTGGGTCTCCTCCACGCAAGATTTTGACTCCTTTCTCTTTTGGACAACAGAACCTGGAATCCATCTGTTGTGTGGATGGATGTTCCCCACAGCCTGAATGGTGAGAGAGAAATTGTACCTTTTGGTGACGTTGCAGCGAGACTAAGCAAGAATATATTCCTGTTGGAATCTCTCTGTCGCTGTGGGGAGAGTAGTCCTCAACAACTTTCCCATTTTGCTGTGAGGGAGTGAAAGGAAGACCAGTTGCTGGTGTATTTCTCAAGTGAAGTAATGTGAGGTGTAGATTAATTTCATCTAGAAGAGGTTTTTCCAGCATCAGTTTCACCATCTAAACCAGTGTTTCTCAACCTCAGCAAGTTTAAGATGTGTGGACCTCAACTCCCAGAATTCCCCCAGCCAGCATGCTGGGTGGGGGAATTCTGGGAGTTGAAGTCCACACAGCCTAAAGTTGCTGAGGTTGAGAAACACTTGTCTAAATCATCCTCTCCTGATTTGCAGACTATGGATGAATTGGACTATGGATAAATAGGGTGGAATGGATAAGCTTTTTGTCCCATTTGGGTGTAAATTCCTGCATTCTTGACTTGGAGAAGGGCCATGGTCCCAAACAAGGGCTATTGGAATACTAGGTTATACAAACCAAGATGTTAACTTGGCAATAATGACAGCAGAGGACTTATACTCTGAGTCCAGCATTTCTGAGTACTTAGAAAGATCTAAGATCTGAGAGCCAGTTTGGTGTAGTGGTTAAGGCACCAGGCTGGAAACTGGGAGACTGGGAGTTCTAGTCCCACCTTGGGCACAGAGCCAGCTGGGTGACCTTGGGCCAGTCACTCTCTCTCAGCCCTAGGAAGGAGTCAATGGCAAACCATTTCCAAAAATCTTACCAAGAAACCCTCATGGACTAGTCCAGACAGTTGCTGAGACTCAGACATGACTGAATGGTGGTAAAAGAAAAAAAGAAAGAAAATCTAACCAGAAATAAAATAATTATCTTCTTATTTCAAATATCATCATCATCATCATCATCATCATCATCATCATCATCATCATCATCATCAGTTTATTCAATTTATATGCTGCTTGACTCCCAGAGACTGTGGGAGATCTCTTGGGACATGAGTTTTTCCACAACACCTGCATGTAAATTTATTACCTGTTGCTCCTTCTGGAAATGTACTAACTGTTGACTTCACCAGAACTTCTGTGGATTTCTAAATCCTAAAGCTAAAAAGCTCTTCTAAGTTGCCTGCTTCAAAGCTGAGCTAACTTCCGAAGTATGTGTTTGCATCTGCGATGTTGAGGTTTATGGTGCTCTGACTTTTATCTCAGTGTTTTTCATCCTTGGCAACTTTATGATGGGTGGACTTCAACACCCAGAATTCCCCAGCCAGCCAGGGAGTTGAAGTCCACCCATCACAATAAAGTTGCCAAGGTTGAAAAACACTGCTTTTTCTACAGCTTTATCCAGGGTCAAGTCACACTTTCTCAACAATCAATGCTTCAGGATAACCAAACATAGACTGCACACCATCCTGTCATTTATAAGTGAATCTGAAAGTTCTCCAGATTCACACACGAGTGTTTTTAACTCTGTAACATACCGGTTAAAAGTCTCCTGAGTTCCTTGAGTTCGAGTAAAAAGCATATGGCTCTCAAATGTCATCTCCTCCTGTGCCGAAAAGGACTTGTTTGCCCATTTGAAGTGACTCAGCTGTGGACCTTGGACCTTGGGTAGAGCCTCAGGGACGAAACATATAGCAAACTTTTCTGTTGTTACTGGCAGTTTCGGCTTATATTCCCTATTGTGTAAATTGAAACGCGTTGTAAATCTCGCCGGCAAAATGCAAAGACAGAGCACATTGAGGCCCATCTTCTCTCTGCTCCATCAGACACAACCGAAAGACCTGAAGCCGCTTACACCAATTCTGAGCAGCGTTTCCTGCTGTTTGGGGAATTCTGGGCATTGGCACCAGGTAACATTTGCAGGCCCTGCACAGTCCTGTGGCTCTTCTTAAGGCATTTGTGGACCAGCGACTCTTCTTAAAGGCATCGTATCTTTCAGCCCCAGCAGGAAGACGCAGTTCGAGTCCCCCATCCCTGAGGTTTTTGGGCCAGATCCTCTCTCTCAGCCCAGTCTACCTCACAGGGCTGTTGTTCAGGAGCTAAAATGAAACGATCTCTTTTTGTGCTCCTGAGGACAAGACTAGTGATAAATCTAATAAATAGATACATGGTTAGCCCCTTTGTCTCTATGAAGTTGGGGGCGCGCTAGAAGTGGGGAGACCCAGCTTCCAGTTCCCCCTCAGCCACAGAAGCTTCCTGGGGCCATTTGGGCCCATCATGCTCTCTCAGCCCACCTACCTCACAGGGTTGTTGGTCGGTTTGGGCTGGGGAGGCCCAGGTTGTAGTCCCCCCTCCCAGCCATGGAAGCCCATTGGGTGACTTTGGGCCAGTCCCTCTTAGCCCAGGAATCAGGGTGGAGTAGTGGCAAAGGTGCCAGACTAGGAAAGCAGGACGACCCAGGTTCAAATCCTTCCTCAGCCATGGAAGCTCCTTGGCTGAATAGACTCCAGTCACTCTCTTGCTCAACCCAACCTACCTCACAGGGTGGTTGTTGGGGGAAAAATAGGAGGGACCACCATGTATGCTGACTTGAAGTCCTGTACAAAAGGCAGGATAGAAATCTAATAGATAAAGGCCGCTCAACACAGCTCTTCCAGAGGCCATCTGGGGCCCTACGTGGAAAAAAATGAAATTAAAGGCAATGCCTTGCAGGAAAGGAACATTTCAGCACCGGCAAAGCCATACTAAAGGGATACCGAAAACACCATGCTCTGAGCAGTACACAGGAAAAGCACTTCCCGCTCTCTCAAAAAGCCTTCCACTGCACCTTTCTGCGTAATCTGAAATTGCTGACAAATTGGCAGTCCCTCAGCTGCTGCGTGAGGTCAGATGATCTGTTGATGTGGCCGGCATTGATGTGGGGACTGTGCACACCCCTGAATAGTAATTGAGGCACTGCTTCCTTGCAACATTTGACTGAGGCTTTTAGGAGCATGGGAGGAAGGGTGATCACCCTTCTGATTTTTTTAACGTATCCTAGCTTCATATAGACCAGTGTTTCTCAACCTTGGCAACTTTAAGATGTGTGGACTTCAACTCCCCGAATTCCCCAGTCAGCATATGCCAGCATAACGTCTTAAAGTTGCCAAGGTCGAGAAACACTGGTATAGACCACCCAGTTTTTGGATTTTTTAAAGCCTCCTTTCTTTCTCCACTCTGTTCATTACAAACCTCTGTGTGTGTGTGTGTCCATATTTTTGTTGCCTTTGACCAGAGGTGGCCTGAATGGTTCAGGAGGAAGACAAAGAGTCTGGGGTGGGCTTGGGGCTGAACCTTTCCGCAAACCAGAATCCATTGGTCTTTTCCCCAAATCTCCAATTTCTCCCATCCTCATATATTCAAACGGCCTTTGTTTTTTAAAAGTATTTTCAAATTTCTTCCTTTTTTCTAATAATAACTTTATTAAGTTTTAAAAGATAAAAGCGAATATAAAACTAATAATCAAGAAAAAGAATAGAAAGAAGAAAGAAAGAAAGAAAGAAAGAAAGAAAGAAAGAAAGAAAGAAAGAAAGAAAAGAGAAGTGCCAAAAGACAAAGAAAAGGAAAAAAACAGAAATACAAAAAGGAATGACTTCCGACTTTTACAACAGATATAGGTAGAACTTACATTAACATTAGAGTAATGTTAACAGTAAGAAACTCTAAGGTTACAACACATCCATTTTTTCTATTTGTCAGCTCAATTTTCTTCCTCTATCTCTAAGCCAGGGACTTGGGGGAGTGTTTAAGGCAGGACGAGCAACATTGTTTTGGCCTGGGGGCGTTGCGCAGCCCATTTATGCCCTAGGGCCACAGGGGCATAGTCAGTGATATGCCTTAGTGGGCTGAGTGGGTTTTCAGACCCCATTTTTTTATGGGGCGGGGGTTTAAGCTCTGGAGGATTAGCTGCTCAGAGGAGATGTGGTCCTCCAAAGGAAACAGTGTCTACCTCTGCTTTAGGGGAAGCTTCAGATGAATGATCAGGGGCTGAGAATGATGTAGCCGAGTACCTCTGGAGGGCGATTCCTCATGAGAATCACTTTTTGAAGAGTGGGAACTGTATGAAAACTGTTTTGGGGTGAGAAAGTGGCTGACAAAAATAAACCTGGTTTGGTGAGCCTAGGACAAGGACCAGGTTAGCCATTAAGTCAGCCATGCGGGGGGCAGTATTTTACATTTGGGTGGAGCAGAATAGGGTGGAAGAACAGTGATTAGCTACTTCAATCTTTCCTCGCAGAGAATTATGCAGGATTGTCGTGCCTTGTTCATTGTGGACTGGAAAAGAAGGAAATATGCAAGATTTCCTCCCCACTCCCCCATCAATGAAACTTCCAGTGTTCTACAGCCGCATTTCAATTTTTAAAACAGTCAGGCGACGCCTTGTATATCTGAATTCTGTTTCAGCCAGGTTCAGGAGTTGTCCAACTTTTGCATTAGAATTCTGCAATTGTAATTCATAATCTGGGATTCTGGGTTTACAGATGCATGATGGATGATCGTGACCGGCCCCAGAAGCAACAAGCACGCTGCGCATCCAGGCATTGTTGTCAAACATGTGTTTGATTTACTCATTTTTGCAGTGAGTTGTGTTGCAGCTTGCATTATCACCCGAGAAGGAGAAGGAGAAGGAGAAGGAGAAGGAGAAGGAGAAGGAGAAGGAGAAGGAGAAGGAGAAGGAGAAGGAGAAGGAGAAGGAGAAGGAACAAAGCTTCTGAGGTTTGTCTCTGGGGTGAATTCCATCTCCTGCCATGTGATTGTTTTACCATTCAATAAGCTCCTGCTGTTCTCAATTGAGCTAATGCACTTCCCGGAGGATAAAATACCTCGCTGGCACTCTGGCTACCAACTATGTTCTCTTGCAAAGCTGAACAATGGTAGCCTGATTCATACAATCATTGGTGAGATTTCCATGCCACTGTTGGGTGTCTCCCTTCCCTGAAAAATTTTACAGATTTGTTTCCTGGGTGGGGATATCCCCAAAGCCTGGCATACAGGCTGGGAAATCTTAGGATCGTTAATAACACATACCCTGTTCATTTTAATGTGGATCTGGAAGAGAGATGGTGTCCTATGGGTCAAAAATAGCCCTGTCTGGAATCAGTCATTATCACTGGAGAAGGAGGAGGCTGTTAGACCCAAGGCTGATACGTTCGTAGTTGCTTCCAATTCTTCATAACCAGATGGACATCATTTTGCCAGGCATGTCCCTCGGTAACTGCTTTGAGTTCAACGTTCCGGCTTGTGTCATCAGTGATAGTCTCTAGCCATTTGGTCTTCTTTCTGCCTCTTTTTCCCATTGCCTTCATTTTTTTCCAAGAATTAGGGTCTTCTCACTCTTGCTTCTGCATTATGGGTCCGAAATATTTAAGGTTTAGTTCTATTATTACTGCTCCAGGGAACAGTCTGGATTTAGTACATCCAGTATTGAGTGATTTGTTCTTCTCACAGTCCAGGGTATCCTCTGATGGAGTTTTTAAAGGTTCATAAAAGAACTCCAAGCAGATAACAACAATCTTGTGAAGTAGAAGCATGAACCAAAAAAAGAAACTTGCATATTAAGCTTAATTGCGTTCAGAAAAGAATTCAGTCTTCACACAGGAGTTAGATGAAGAGAAAAAAAAAAGGTAGCTAATATTTATTCAGTAGATCTGGATACCAGTAGCTTCATAGTAGAAAGCACTTATTCATCACTGGTTCTTTGTAGACACTTTCTATGGAAATAGAAAGTCTGTGTGCAAGTGAGATGAAAGGACGAGAGCTGCATTCTGCAGCACCTCCTGCTTGCAGGTGTGCCCAAGAGGTAATGGAGATCATTAATCCAAACCCAGGAAGAAGAAGGAAGTGGAAATCAGGTGACCCATGTGACATCCCACAAGCACAATGGAGATGTGTTTACTAGAAAGACCCCTTTATGCTTATGAGACAATGCTGAGTTGACCCCTGATAATTCCAACATCCCCAACCATGTGGTCCAGCTCTCAGTTCTAAGGAATCGGTTCTTCTTTCTCCAGCCTTTCTGATGCTCCACCTTTTGCAGCCGTATGTCAGAAGTGAGAAAACCGCAGCCTTTGCAATGGACACCTTCACTGTCAGTGTGACATCTCTGCATTTTGATATTGTGTCTGGATTTGCCGTAGTCTTTCTCCCAAGAAGCAGATACTTCTTTATTCCATGGTTATAGGGGAATGCCCCTCTCTCATAAAAACACAGCCACCTGCTGAGTTGGGACAACTGCCCATCACCCTAGGATGGAAGGAAGAGACTAGAGAAAAAGTTTAAGAATTCCTGAAACACAGAAGAGAAAGCACAGAACATGGAAGGGCTGGAATGTAGGAATGGCAAAAACAAAACAAAAACAAAACAAAAACAAAAACAAAAAACAAGGCCTCCTTCAAGTTAAGTGTGACTTCTGGTGATTGCATGGACCTGTCCATGTAGGTTTCTTGGCAATAACATAGAAGTAGTTTGCCACTGCCTTCTTCCAGGATGTTTTTTGAACTGAGCCCAGAAAGACAGAATGGGGTGAGGAAGAAACTCAAGACTGCCCTGCCTTGACTCTCTTTGGTACAAGAGGGAGGGAGAGAGAATCTCCATCAAGCTTTCAAGATTCTGTTCTTATACCCCATAACAATAAAGTAGAATTCCAGGAGGTCATGCAACATTTGTTTCCTGACCTGGCCTATCTTGAAGGTCTGGTACCAACTAATGACTCATGTCTTCAACCTGAGAGTGCCATCTCGGAACTGCCATGGCTGTGCTTGTACAAGTTCTGGGACAAGAGAAGTAAAATTTTAGCACGCTCATTTGCTTAACACACTAAGCTTCATTCGTGTTAACCTTTGGGTATACGTTGTAGCGTGGCAAACAAGCTTATTTGGTGGCTTTATGGATCACTGTACAGTGTGAATTGGGAAACTGGGCTAATTCAGGGGCCAGGTTGACTTGTGGGAATGCAGTTGTGGGATCACAGCTGTCTACAGCTGGGCACAATGAGGATAAAATGCCCCAGGGTGGTCACAACACAAGCTCCCCTCTTTCATGCTTGCCTTGCAACATCACACATCATTGGCATGTTATTGCACATTGTATATAAGGGGCATAGCTTGCATCATCGCATACCTTTTGCCAGCTGCTCCCTTCCTGCAGAAACCCCTACAGTAGGGTTGGCCGCCACCCGATTCATATGGCAGCCAAATTGTCTATCCTTTTTAGCCCTTATCCCGGACAAAATAGCAGCAGATGCATTATCTGGAATAGTGTTTGAACAACTGGATTGGCATTCTTCATTGATCAGGGGGGGAAAAAAACCCTGCTTTCAGATACAACACATGGTGCCTTAGCTGTCCAGGGGGAGGGGGAAAAAGGGAAGTTGCCATAGAAACGGGAAATCCTTCTAATTGGAGAATTTTCAAATGGGAATATAGGCCAATATTTCTGCTTAAGTGGCTCCCGGGTTTGATGTACTCTTGTATTTACCCAGATTCGGCAAGACCAAATGGTCGATGGGCTTCCCCAATCTTCCCCGGCAGAAGAAAGGTCCTTTTTTCTCTCTGCACCAGCCTCCCTGTCTCTTTGAAAAACGTTGGCTTAGCGGATGCTAAGAAACTGTTGCTGGGGTTACGAAGCATCTCTCCTCATCTTCCCTTGCTAGGTTAAGCATGTTGTATCGAAGACTGAGGGCAGCATTTTACTAACTCAGGCCTGATGGCAACGTTCTTGCTACCAGGGAAATCTGGAGGGCTGGAATCTGTTTTCTGAGGGTGCATCTGCTGGCCATATGACAGGAGATCAGATATGAAAAAATTGCCGAATCAACGTTGCAGCTTTAGGACCAGCCTAGGTAGCCTTGCCATGTCTGGGTTGCAAATTCCAGGTGACCACTGGATGGCAACAGAGAGATAAAGAAAGTGCTCCTGGCTGCCATCTCTTGGCTGACAGAGTTTTTGCAGCCCAGATATGGCAGTTTAGAGCTATGGCATTCCCAAGTGCATTGTCTGGCTTTTCTGAATGTGTTTGTGTTTGGATTATGCAATGAGGAATCTGAGTTAGGTGAGGACTGAGCAGAACAGATTCAAGTTTCTTTGCAACCATGATGTTCATAGAAGAGAGGCTTTATTTTTCAGCTTAACCCTCCTAACAGAGTTGTTTGTATTTAATGATGAATTGTGAACTGGATGGACTTCAACTCCCAGAATTCCCTGGCCAGCATGAAGTCCACACATCTTCAAGGTGCAAGGTTGAGAAACCCTGTCTTAAAGGGTTTTTCTCAAAGGCTGCTTTCAATTCCCTTTTATAGGATGAGGGATGGTTAATTCTGTAATGCTGAAGGATGGTTATTTTTATGCTTGGTTGTGATGGGAACACTTTGGGCATGGTGAATCCAGGAAATGACAGGGATGGACCTGATCATATCCTGTCAGGTGACATAGATAGATGCAATCTCTTGGTTAGAATCAGAATCATGAAATTGCAGGAGGCTCCTTCTCTGCAAGGAATCTTCTGGATCCAGTTCTTCCATAGTCTTACCAATGGATTGTTTCGTAACTGGGTTGTCCTTTCATCCAAACTGACTTTTCCCCCCAGTTACTTTCTCAGTTGGCTATCTGAGGTTTCTGTTATTGTTTTAACCCTGCTGTAAGATGTAGCACTTGACAGGGTAGCAATGAAGGTCTTGGAAAAGATACTCAGGTGCCGTGATGGGTCTATACCTACAAAGGTCAGAATTGTGCAGGCAATGGTTTTCTCTCTGATACTCTATGGAAGGGAAAGATGGACTTCAAAGAAGCAGGATAGGAGGAGTATTGATGCTTTCAAACTTTGGGGTTGGAGAAGACTCCTGGGAATATTATGGAAAGCCAAAAAAATAAACCAATGGAACAAATGAAACCAGAGTTTTCACTCAAGACACAAATGACCAGGTTCAAATTATATTTAAACCCATGGCTGGCTGGGGAATTCTGGGAGTTGAAGTCCACACATCTTAAAGTTGCCGGGGTTGAGAAACACTGTTTTAGACACTTTATGTGAAGATCCAGCTTCCTTGAGAAGTCTATAATGCTGGGAAAGGTGGAAGGAAAGAGAAAGAAGAAAGAGATGACCAAGAGCAAGATAGATGAACTCAATTACAGTGGTGATAGATGTACTACTAGAAGACCTGAAGGGCCACTCTGCGTTTGCTAAGAGTCAGCACTAACTTGATTGCACATACTGTAATCAATTAATCAAAAATGTGGTGACCCGTCCCTGAACGTGGCCCTTCAGGGAGGGATATCCATTGGGGCAGTGTTTCTCAACCTCAGCAACTTTAAGATGTGTGGACTTCAATTCCCAGAATTCCCCACCCAGCATTAGCTCGCTGGGGAATTCTGGGAGTTGAAGTCCACACACCTTAAAGTTCCTGAGGTTCAGACACACTGCATCAGGGGAATGAAAAAAGTCAAGATGGTGACTGTTACTGTCTGACTGAAGCCCCATCCTCTATGGAATGCGTGTTTAAAAAGGGGCAGGGCTTCAGTCAAATAGCCACAGCTGACATCTTGATTATTTTTACCTTATCTGCTTCCAGGTTTGATTGGACTCCAGATTTCTTCAAACCTAGCCAGTGTGTCACTAGTTTCTCATCTCCCATTTGGATATTTTTGTGTTTGGGCTGTAACCTGTTGTTTTCTAAGAGATTTGCTTGCATTGTGCTTTTATTTTTTGCTCTTTTTTAACCTTCATGCAATATATACTAACAGCCTAGAACAATGTGAAAAACTAGACCAGAGTTTTTCAACCTTGGCTACCTTAAGATGTGTGGACTTCAACTCCCAGAATTCTCCAGCCAGCATGTTGAGTTGAAATCCATATATTTTAATGTTGCCAAGGTTGAGAAACATTGAGCTAGACAATTGTGGCTTTTTAAACAATTTTTTTTTATTTGAATAATGTTTATTACTCCATTTTCAAACAAACATATTCTCTTCTGTTGAAACATACATAAAATATAAATGAACAATCACCAAAGAAAAAGCAAAACAAAGTATTACAAAACAAGCCAACACATAAAGAAAAAAAACAAAGACTCTGTCATTACAACTATATCCCAAGTTCACTTGATTTTATCAGTCTTTAAAAAGGAAACTGTGGTTAATAAAATTGTGACAGCCTGATGTGTGAGCCAAGTCCACACGAAGCACATCCCAGGATAATTCACACATGTATTTTTCTTCAGATGTCTAAGAAGATATATATTGATGGGAGATCTGTGTTGCAAACTTTGGGGAATGGTATTTTGATGGGAAATTGTGTTTTGCTCAGATTTGAAAATAAGCAATTTACTACCAGATGAATTTCTTTCCCCACCTTACAATAATAATAAAAAAGGTCTTTTCCCCAGCTGTGGATGTATAGGAAACTCTAAGATTTCTTTTAAGCCTCAGCTTCAGAAGAAAAGCAGCTGCAAATGGTTTGAAGCCATTCAGGAATTATTATGGAGATAATGAAGTGGAACAATTTATTGGTCCATCATTGCTAAACAAATGAGTTTCAGTTGTATCAAAGCTGTAATGAAGCTGTCAAAGTTTAACCATCTTGAGAAGCCACTACCAGCAGTGGGACAGGTGACATGGATTATTCTTTTTCCTGCAGGCTTCTGAGCTGAGATCTGCAGGGATCCCATTCCACATCTGGTCCCCAGCTTCCCAGAAATAATATGGGTTTATCACAACCACAGCGTCAAATAACGCCATGGACTTGTTGATTAATTTTTTTGTCTTTTTCTATAAATGAACAGAATCCAATGCAATCAGTCTCCCCCCCTCCCATGTTAATTTTGGCAAGTTGGAGCCAGTTCAGTGCCACAAAGTTCAGACTCCTTTGGGGCAGAGAAAAGCAGCATTTCTAATAGCAAATGGAAATGAGTTACAAAACTTGGGTGGGGTGTTTCTTCTTTTTCAGCAGTGAGCCAAGAAGGCAGCAATGCATGAAACAAAACGCTGGGGCTTCTTTGCACAATTGCAGGTTCTTGTGTGATGCGGAAAGCCATGCCCTGCTGTTGGAGCTGGGGTTTCTGCAGGGGGGGTCAAAAAATTCAAGGTGGCGGCCATGACTGCAAGATCAAAGCCCTGCCCCTTTTTTGCATCCCTGGGTGAGCCAGGGTGCTGTATGGTTGTTGGTGTCAGACTAGGAGCAGGGATGCCCAGGCTGAAGTCCACCCTTAGCCATGGGTGACTATGGGCTATTCTCTTCAGCCCAGCCCACCTCACAGGGTTGTTGTTGTGGAGAAAAATGGAGGAGAAGCAGCAGAGTCTGTGGGGAAGTGATAAAAAGTCCTTCCCTGCTTCTGGGAAGCAAGGAGTGCTATGTATACCTCCTTTAACTCCTGAAGGCAAGACAGGATATAAATCTGACCAATAAATACTGTAAGTAAAACAAAATCAGTACAAAGTGCATGAGAAGTGCAACCACCATTACTTTGCTGGTGAAGCAATTTTTATCCAAGAACATGCCTTCTTTTCTACCCCTTCGACCACCCAAAAGAGGGTGCAAATAATTTAAAACATGCAACATCGCTGCCAAATCTCAAGTGGTCTGTATCAGCATGGGATTGTTACATAGGCTGCCAGTGGCAAGCCTCTCTGTTATCAGAGGAGAGACTTGCCTGCTGGCCAAGTCACACAGGAAGGCTGTCAGAAAGAAAGTCAGAAAGTTTTCTCAATAATGTACACAAAGATATATTGGCTCTAAATGAGAATTTGTTCAGTTGGGGCAATTCTTGTGAGCCCATCCCTTCCATCTCAATAAATCTTTTAAAGAGAACCTTTAAAACTGCAAGAACTGCCCTTTGAATGAATCACTTTTAGCTTTAGTTGGTGGCCAGATAGCCTGACCTGAAGGACATGAAGGTGCAGGGCCCATTTTGGTGCTGGGCCTGTGTTTTCTGCTTGTTTGGCTGGTGTTAATCCCTGCTTATCTGGGTGTAGGCTGTGTTTTGGTCCTTTTGTTTCCTTCCTAGTCTTTTTATTCTCTCTTTTGAATGCTGTATAAATGTGGTTTATCTCTATGTGTCTCTTGAACTGCCAAGGAGACAAACAATCAGACAAACAATCAAGCATAAAACAATACCCTAATCAAGGGACTACCAAGGAGAAAGCCCACCCCGCCAGCACTGGCAGGGCAACTGCTGTGTATAAACAGGGAGCAAACTCCACACTCACCAGCACTGATGAAGTTACCTAGTCAGATAATGAAACGTCTGCAAGCAAACAGCCAAGCTCAGAGACCACCAAGGACTCCACTGAATGCACCCTTTGCTCTGGCTCTTCCCTTCCCTTCGAGTTCCCCAACTGCAAGCCCAGGAGAGCTGGAGTGACCTTTGAGATGCCCGAGTCTGCTCCTCTGCTATCGACTCCTGTTTGCTACTTCCCCAAATCTGCCTTTCCTTCCAGAATGGAAGAGGGCTTCTCCCACACCCAAACCGGATCCCTTGAACTGTCACAACTCCTTCATTGGGTTGTTTAATGGACCTTGAAGCAGGCTGCCATAACCTGAAAGGTTTTCATGCATGACAGAGAAAGAAGAAATAACTACTGGTCTCGTGTTGTAACCCTTTTTTTTTTTAATTCCTTCTGGCTGCAGCCTGACTCTTTCTGCTCAGATGGTGAAGCTCGCTGCCTTTGTGATTTTTACAAATCAAAAAATAGCCCTCTAATCTGACAAACCATAACCTACTTTTTGCTCTTCAATAGTGGGCAGAAAAGGGGAGATGGGATTGAAGTGTCTGTCTGCTTGCAAACCTGCTCCCCCTTTTTTTAGCCTGAAAAGCCCGACTTGTTGGTTGGAAAAAGTCACATTTCAGGCAGAGATGAGACTTCTGCTTCTCAGGATTTTTTTTTTTTTGTGGCAGCTAATGGGATGACTAGTCAAATCCCTTTTGCATTTATCACACCCGCACGTGGTCCTCGCAGTGAGGTTTATGTAGAAACTACTCATGCACTGAAATTCAATCATCCCACTCTGCCGATGTAAGTCATGGTTGCGAGCAGGGTTTCTCAACCTTGGCAACTTTAAGGTGTGTGGACTTCAACTCCCAGAATTCCCTAGCCAGCATGGGGAATGGGGAAATGGCTGGCTGGGGAATTCTGGGAGTTGAAGTCCACACACCTTAAAGTTGCCAAGGTTGAGAAACGCTGCCCTAGAAAATCGTTTGGCAAGTCATAAACCCACAAGGCCCTGAACAGGTTAAAAAAGCTCATCTGCCAAGTATTTTAATTGCCACCCAGAGAATTAGATCAGGAAGACTCGGTTCATTATTTTCGGGAGGATGAAACGGCCTGTTCCGCTTTCGATATACAGTGTGATGGGCTGATTAGCAGGCCTTGGTGCTCCTGAGGTTCAGGGGTTGAGATAATTATACATGCCCTTGAGTCCCAGCCCTCCTGCTTCCAAAGGTGGAGGACAAACTTCTGCAGCTCTGCCCTTCGCCCCTTTTCTGCATGCTGGTGCAGCCCTTGATCTGGGTGGAACCTTTAAAAGGTTGAAAAGCCAATGAGAGGCTGCCAGGAGAAAAGAAACAAAGTAATTTCCCAGGCATCTTTCAGCAAAGGGAACCTTTAAAAAAGGATTTCCCCCTCCCCTTGTGCATCCTGGTTGGATTGCTGATTACACACACACACTTCTACAGGGTGTGGTCAAAAAAGGCAAGATGGTGGCCGCAACGTGATCCAAGCTCTGCTTGTTCTTTACGTGTGATGTGCATCTTGACTTTTTTGACCATACCATGCAAACTCCCGTGTGTATTTGTGTGTGTGTGTGTGTGTGTATGCTATCAAGAATAATGCAGGAGTTACTGTTTGTAAGACTAAGTAAGTAAGAGTTAATGGTTTGTCAAATCAGAGGGCTATTTTTTTATTTGTAAAAATTTGTAAAGCTGGCTGGGGAATTCTGGGAGTTGAAGTCCACACACCTTAAAGTTGCTAAGGTTGAGAAACATTGTCCTAGGAGAACCTCCGATTGTATATATTTCCCATCCTCAGGAAAGGCAATGCATTGAAGCTTCACTGATGCTTTAACTTCTTGGCTCAGTGACATCCATGGGTGCCAACAGACCTGGTGACTGAGCTTCCTGACATCCATCAGTCCTCTGCTCCCAGTTATTAAGAGTCTATCAAATTGGTGTTGACTCAGAGCAACCACATAGATAGATTTTCTCCAGAAGCACCTGTCCTTAACCTACTCCTTCAAGTCTTCCAATACTATAACCATCACCACTGTAACCGAGTCTATTCACTTGATGCTGGTTGTCCTTCTCTTTCCTTTCACCTTTCCCAGCATTAGAGCCTTCTTTAGAGAGCTGGGTCTTTGCATAATGTGTCCCAGGTAGGACAATTTGAGCCTGGTCATTTGTGCCTCGAATGAGAACTCTGGGTTGATTTGTCTGATTACCCGTTTCTTGACTGTTCATGGTATTCTCAGGAATCATCTTCAACACCAAAGTTCAAAAGCATCAATTCTCTTTCTAGCCTCTTTCTTCAAAGTCCATATTTTAAGATGCTTTGGGGTTATGTTGATGGAGATGAAAATATTGATGAGGATGTGAATATCAGGCTAGGCTGCTAGGTGATTAATCCTGCTTCTTTCTGCTTATGTCCTATTCCTCCACAATTCAAATGGGGGAAAAAAGAAATACACATATGTGGAACTCTTTCTGGAACTATCCTGCAAAGCTATTTAAAAGTAGTCATTCACACAAACAATAAACTCAGTCAACACTCAGGCTGTATTTATGGGAACCATGATCTTGTAGGATGCAAGCAAAATATGGTGTGAATGAAGATGTATTAAAGTACAAGAGCAACTCAAAGCAAAATTAAAATGATCCTAATAGTTAAAGATACAGCTTTCAACATTCAGGAATTCTACCACCACCCTTACCTCTGACTCTGCAAAATGCTGCACAAAGTCCTGACCGCCCCCTAGCTTTTCTGAGATCAGCCAAGATCAGCTGGTGCTACCACTTTGCTTTAGAGGTTATACCCCTCCAGAAAGGTTACCTTTGAATGTTCAGTATCTGCTTTTCCATGGTTGATTGTATTTTAGAGTTGCCCATAGCAGACAACTCAGTTCCCAAAATTTAAGGGTACCTATCAATTCTAGTTCAGTGCCCCTTGGAATTTGAAGAACACTTCCTCAAACAAAATTATTCAATACCAACACACTCACATGGTGGGGAAAGGGAAAAAAATGTAGTTGAAGTTTTAAGCATGGTTTACTAAATAAATGGGTTCACACATCACAATGAATCCATAAACTATGATTTCAAAATCAGAGAATTCCTGAAAATTTAACCATCAGCTCTCACAAGCTGGTATGAGCTGGCTCCAGCACGCCACTGCTTGTACCCTCCCATACAAGTGGCTGTTCAGCCTTTGCTTGGAACCTCCAGTGATGTTTTCACCCACAACTCCAGGAGGCATAGCTTAGTAACAATCACAGTTGGGAAATTCCTCTTTATTTCAAGTTTAGCCCTCCCTCAGTAAAGCTTCCACCCATTGGTTCTTGCTTTAGCCTCAGATGCTCTGGAAAATCAATCAATCAATCCACCCCCCTCTTCCCTGTGACATTCCTTCAAGTATTGGAAGACTGCAATCCCATCTCCCCTCGGCCTTCTCTAGTTTAGGCTAAACATACCAGTTCTTTCAACCATTCTTCAGATGATTTAGCCTCCAAGTTCCTCACCATCCTTGTCGATCTTTGTACTCTTTCCAGTATCCCAGCAACCTTCTTATATTGTGGCAACCAAAACGGGACACAGTGGTCCAGGTACAATTTGATCAGTGCAGGATGCAGGCTAAGATGGTTGTTCTGTAAACCATGGTTAAACAAAGCCACTTCTTAGCTTGATTTTGTAAATCCAAATTCTTACTTCTTCTTGTTTTTTCTCATCTACCAGGCCATGGAGGACTAAGCAGAGTGCTGTTGCTGGATTCCAAACCTCATGACCCTTTAAGATCTCAGGGTGCCATCTCCTGCTACACGGTGCTGGGGAATTAAGTGTTGATTCCTGAGGTTGCCAGAACAGTACCATCAGCACAGAAGGAGAAGTTTTCAGCAGAAGGTCTCACAGTGCTGGATTGGAAGAATGAAATTTGCAGGGGTTTCTCTAATGAGAACCCAAGTGGCCTCACCACATGCTTAACCAAATCAAGACAAGACCTACAGTTGCATTTGCAAATCCTGCTAACCTGGTTTAGGTTCCCTGTAGCTTTTGTGAACTTGTCCTGTTCAGTAAACTTAGGCTTCAGGGTGGTGCACAGACCAAGAAAATGGGTTAATTCCGAAAGCTGGGTAAGGAAGTGTGTTGGGGAACCAAGGGACTCAATTAAAAACTCAGCAAAACATCAGTTGTGGTTGACACTACATATTTAACCTGAATTAACTTAGTAACCGTTATTTGGTAAAGAGTAATTAACTCTTCTGCGTCCCCAACAATACATTGGCAAGTGAGAATTCACAGCTTGGAACTGTGGCCCTGTGATCAACAGGACAAAGGAAACAATCATGGGGTTGGAGGAACAGAATCCCCTCATGTTTCAGCCATGTGCATGGATTAATTCACATTATTCAAGGGGGCAAATGCCTGTAATTATTATAAGTCTCTTAAACAATCAGTTTCCCAGGAAGAAGACACCAACTTCTCTGTCTCCATAAGGGTGGCTTCACCCTTATAAAGGTTAAAGCAAATGGTTCATGTAGGCAGGGGAGGGGGGCTTAAAAAAGTCAAGAGGTGGGCTGCGATTGAACAATTGAAAAGCTTTGATTGTGTGTGGTTGTGATTGCCCTCTTGTCTTTTTTGGCTCTTCCCATGAACACCCCCGCACACAGGTTACATAAAGGAAGAGGAAAATTGAACCGAGGCGGGGGGGGGGGGGAACCTAAAATACTCAAAGTCATTAATCCATTAATTAATTTCATCCTGTAATGCATTTATATTCTGCCTTTTTTCCAGAAGATAAAGGCAACATGCATGACACAGGAAGCATCTCCTTCATTGTTGATCCTCTTATCAACATCCCTAGTGAGGGAGGCTGGACCAAGCGAGATGAGGTCAAAGTCACCCAGTGAGGTCCCTAATGAGTGGGAACTTGAACCTGGATCTTCCCAGACCAGCTCTGACTTGTTCATTGAGCTGGGATTGGAAAACGGAGAATGAGGAGCGGAGGAACCTGAACAAGGGTACTGTTGCTGCCTTCTCTTCTGGCAAACTCTGCTTGTTTCTATCTAACGGCTTTTATCTACAGACCAAAGCCAGGTAAATATTTTGTATTTTCTCCCCCTAAAAGTAAAGGTATCTTCTTTTCGGTGGCTCCTGCTTTCCTTATGCTGGATGGCAGGTGCAATTCAGCTAGTCACCTTTTCTAGCAGTGCCTTTATGAGAAAGATATATATAAGGAAATAAATGATTCAGAAGGTGTTAAAAGATTTATAGATATAAGCATGTTATATAATGAACTGTATTTATTATTGATGGAAGAGCATTGTAAGGCCATATAGATGAGGCTGGGTTTCTCTTTATTCTAGAAGCACTTTTGCCCCCTCCACCCATATACTTTACAGGGAGAGATTTGCTGAGTTTGCATTTGAATGCAACCTTATATAATGCTATATGTTAGAATTAATAAATGTACCAAATTGTAGGTATAATCTGAAATTCACAATGCTCTTAATTTTTGCAATGCAGCTTCCTAACAATTTGAAAAAAAGTATACAGGAAAAGTCTACAAAAATACATATATAAAAATACGGTTCCAAATGTATTATGTTACTTTGCAAAAAAAAAATGCACGTTAATCAAAATTACAAACAAAAATTTCTGTTAGGCAAGATGTATGTCCAAATATTTTAATGCAAAGGATTTTTAGAAAATACTCAAATATATGGAACTGAACTTGACACATTCACAAAGCTGAGAAAAACCAACTTGATATATTGACAAAAATAAGGTGTCAAAGTTGTCTAATTCATCCACCTCCAGTGAAGGATGCTGGTGGTTGTAATTCAACAATATCAGGTGTACCTTCTCTCATATCCCAAACAATGATTAAGATCAAGATGTAGAGAGCAATTTGATCAGGAAAAGGGGGAGTTGTTCTTTGATTTCTTAAATTTTTGTTCTGTGGACTGAGATGGATTAATTACATCAAGGTGACATGCAGAGTTGAGTACAGAAGGTTCCTAACGCAAGATGTTCTTCAGTCTGGATGGTCTTGAGATGATTTGGCCTATTTTAACTTCTTCTGTTATAGGAACACTAATAAGATAAGAGCACTGACAGAAGACAGTTCAACTGAACTACAAGGGAAGTGAATCTCCTGTTCTTTCCTTAGATCTTCATCTGCCGCCATGGACAGAGAGAAAGGTCCTCAGCTAGCAGGGAACATGGACCCATCAGAGCAGTTTGAGTCCAACAGGTTATTTGACAGAGTCAGGAATGTTCTTCCCAAGAAAAATGACAAGTCACTTCACTTGATGCTCTTCAAACTATTCTAATCTAGCTAAACAGACACCACCTTTCATATTAAAATATGAAACAGCCATTTGGATAGTTTCATATAATGAATACAATAATATTGTTGAGCTCCCATTACAGAACTTTTTTGGGGGGGTGTCCTTGTATCCTGAGATAATTGGAAAAGTTTTGAAGCAGGGGTTTGTAACTTTTTTACACCACGGGTCCTTTTGAGATTCTGGTAAAACCTATGGACCCCTTCTCAGAAAAAATGTAAAATGCATAAAATAGAATTTGTAGAACCAACTATCAAAATATTTTAAAAACAAATATGTAAGATATATGTCATGAGTACTGATGGTGAGCAGGAGAGGGCCCCTATCCAGGGGCAAAAACGCATGCGTAGTTTAGAGAGTTTGAGCTGTCATTCAAAGAGAACCAGAACAGACCTGCCTTGACTTTTGGGGTTTATCTGTCTGGGTTTTCCCACGCTTCTTCAGTTTGATAGGATTTTCTGTCTACAATAGCAGTTAAATAAAACACTAGACACTTCTTCCACGTCTTGGCGTGGTTCTTGCTTAGTCAGGACAATATATATGTGTTTCTTTATTAACCCATTAAATTGATAAAAAGATATTACCCTGTTTTAGGGTATAATAATTTTTGATTGTGATTTGTTGAAGTTAGCAAACCTTTTTGGAGTTTTTTTTTTTTACTGATTATGTGCCATCAAGTCATTGTCAACTCTTAGTGACCACTGGATAGATTTTTTCCATGATTTTGGAGTGTAGAGGTCATAAATTACTTTGTCGCTTACATATTTTTTTGAACGAAAAGCTAAATCTCAGTTAAGAGGTTAGTAAAAAGTTGCGATTTTTTTCCCATCCAACTTCACAGACCCCCTGAAATCTATCCACAGACACGCCCCCCCCCAAGAGGTCTGTGGACCCCAGATTAAGAAGCCCTGGTTTAGAGAAAGTTCAACATCGTTGAGAGAAAGGCTATCAATTTTCAGAGTCTGGACTGATAAGAAAGAGAAGCAATAGAAAAGGATGGGGGTGTCCAAAAGGTATGGTTAAAAAAAAAATCAAGATTGTGTCCCTGAGGCTCCACCCATTTTTATTGGCATTGCATATTAAAAATGGGCAGAGCTTTGATCACACTGTCACAGCCACCATCTTGATTTTCTTGCCCATAACCCTCAGACACTCCTGGAAAAGGAGGAATTCAATGAATGTGGCCCCCAAAAGGGATGTCCACTTAGTTGGCACCATGAGTAGGAAGAGTCTGCGCGGCAACATTTTACTGCAGGCCCCACGGATATTCAACAGATTGCTAAATAAGCCAGGGGAGGTACATCTACCTCACTTCATTGCTTCTGTTATATTGTCAGTATAATTTATCCATTGTCTGATCTTTACTATTCTTTTCAAATTTCAGGAGCAGCTTTTGCAAAAAAAAAAAATCTGGATTTTTAGCACTTGAAAGGCTTTGAACATGTATATCTGTCTATTACAGAATTCAGAGTAAATCTGTCTGCATTTCCCTGGTGGAACAAGCTTCAGTGCCTGAAACTGACAAAGGTGAAGGCTGGAAGTGGAATAAACAGTGAATTAAACTGTGAAAGATGCAATACTAAGCAGGCAGCGCATGGCTGGTCATGAACCAGTCTTTGCAGAATGATTGGAAAGGAGAGAGGGATAAAATTGAGATGGCCATGTTGGTAAAACCCATGCTGGCTGTGGAATTCTGGGAGTTGAAGTCCACACATCTTAAGGTTGAGAAACACTCTCCTAGAGGTTTAGGCTAGGCTGGGCAGTTGAGACCATATCCTGGAAGAAGGCAATGGAAAGCTGCTTTTGCACTGTGGCCAGGAAATTTTCACAGATATTACATGACAAGGAGGACAACCATGTTAGTCTAGCGGGGGCAAAAAAATCAGGAGATGTAATGGTATGTGGGAATGACCCTGGGAGACTGGGCCAAGAGATGTTGCCAAGGGAACAGTCAGATAAGAGACAACATAGTGGGCGGGGCAAGAGGGTCAGAAGGGACCCTCCCTAGTTTCTCGGGCTGTAAAGGAGACCAGGGGGTGGAGGAGAATTGTACTTTCAGATTTATGAGATTCTGTCAATGTAGCTTTACAATACTGTAAAGTGAATTTAGCTTATCTGGTTGCGATTCCTATCTGGTTTACCCTGTGAGGCTGACAGGAGGCGTCTGATAACACCTTTTCCAACAAAGTGGAATGCTCTTATTGCGTCTTCAGAATGCCGCCCGACGGCCCTGTTTAAGATCACTCGATCCCTTTTGGGGAAGGTGGGTTCAGTGACCCACCTACAGGGCCATGCAGAGGAATTTGCTGAGCATCTGCAGGACAAAACTGCTTGGATCCGCTCCAAGTTGGACTCCAGGCGTGAGGCGTGATCTGGAGAGATACCAGGGGAACAGGCTTACCCAGTTATCTGGGAGCAGTTTGATCCTGTTGGACCTGAGGAAGTGGACAGGATCCTACAGACAGTAAATGTCCATAGGATCCACCATATGCCATCTAGACCCGTGTCCCTCCTGGTTAGTAAAAGCAGGCCGGGAGGTCACATGTGGTTGGGTCCATGCGATGGTTAATACATCCTTGGGAGAGGGGGTGTTTCCGGCGTAGTCTTTAAAGAGGCGTTGGTACACCCCCTCCTCAAGAAGCCATCGCTGGACCCTACTGTTCTGGACAATTTTCATCCAGTCTCCCACCTCCCCTTTCTGGGGAAGGTGGTTGAGAAAGTGGTGGCTTTGCAGCTCCAGAGGATCCTGGAGGAAACGGATTATCTAGACCCCTTTCAGTCAGGTTTCAGGCCCGGTTATGGGATGGAAACGGCATTGGTTGCACTTATGGATGATCTCTGGCGGGAGTGGGATGGAGGCAGTGCATCCATCCTCGCTCTCCTTGATCTCTCAGCGGCTTTTGATACCATCGACCATGGTATCCTTTTGGGGCGGCTCAGGGAGTTGGGGCTGGGCGGCGTAGTCTTACGCTGGTTCACATCCTTCCTCCAGGGCCGATCCCAGTCGGTGTTGATAGGGGAGGAGAGATTGGCCCCGCGGCCCCTTCTTTGTGGGGTGCCACAGGGATCAGTACTCTCCCCTCTCCTTTTTAACATCTACATGAAACCGCTGGGTGAGATCATCCGTCACCATAGGATGAGGTATCATCAATATGCTGATGATACTCAATTGTATATCTCCATCCCGGGTGAAGTAAGTGATGCCGTGACCACCCTCTCCGAGTGTCTGGGGCTGTGGGGGCCTGGATGGGGAACGACAGGCTTCAACTGAACCCTGGTAAGACCGAGTGGCTGTGGATTAATGGTTCTTCTGTATCCGGGACATTAACATCTCTGGTTCTGGATGGGGTTGCACTGCCCCAGACAGACCTGGTGCGTAACTTGGGGGTCCTCCTGGACTCACGGCTCCTGCTCGAAGAGCAGGTGGCAGCCGTGGCCAGGAGGGCCTTTGTGCAGCTATGTGCTGTGCATCAGTTACGCCCCTTCCTGGACCAGGAGGCCCTTCGAACAGTCACTCATGCCCTTGTTATCTCTCAGATAGACTATTGCAATGCGCTATACATGGGGCTACCCTTGAAAAGGATCTGGAAGCTTCAGCTGGTCCAGAATGCAGCTGTGTGAGCTGTTTTTGGTGCCCCCAGAAGGGCACATGTAACACCACTGCTGCGCGAGCTGCATTGGGTACCAGTTTGCTTCTGGGTCCAATTCAAGGTGTTGGTTATCACCTTTAAAGCCCTACATGGCATGGGGGCCAGGTTACCTGAGGGACCGCCTCTTCCCCATTACATCAACCCATACCACCCGATCGTGCAGAGAGGGCATGCTACGGACCCTGTCTGTAAAAGAATTTCATCTGGCGGGGTCCAGGAAGCGGGTCTTCTCCGCAGTAGCTCCTGCCCTGTGGAACATGCTGCCCCCAGAGGTGAGATTGGCCCCATCACTCTTGGCCTTTTGGTGGAGTTTGAAGACCTGGCTCTGCTGCCTCGCTTGGGATGGAGAGGGGAATAGAGTTACATGGGGATGGTTGTTATAGACCACTCCTCCCACACTTGGACTGTTTTAGATGTTTCATCGCTTGGATTTTTTATTCTTTATTTCTATTTATAGTATTTTTACTGTATTTTATTTTTTGTATTATTCTGATGGTTTTAATCACTTGTTGTAAACTGCCCAGAGGCCTCCGACGGGAGGAGATGGGCAGGGATAAATTAGATAAAATAAATAAACAAACACATTTTATGGAAAGGCATAAGCTTTTGTGAGCTGCCTTTTAATGAAATGTGTTCATCTGAAAGGTGTTACCAGACTCCTGATTTATTGCATGCCAAACTGGCTTTAGACTTTTTATGATGGAAGAACTGTCCAGTCTAAAACCTGATTTAGAGAGAAAGAACAATGAGAAGGGAAAAAGGGTTGGAAAGGGCACATTTAATTTTTACTTTTTTATTTGTTAGGTTTATATCATGCCTTTCCTCCAGGAGCTCAAGGTACATACAGTAGTGTTCCCTCTTCCCATTTTTCCTTACAACAACCTGCTGAGGTAGTTTGGAATAAAAAAAGTAATTTTCCCAAATTTTCCCACTGAGCTTTTAGTTGTACCAAGATTTGAACCTGGGACTCTCTGGTCCTAGGCCAGCACCCTAACCCAGACTTTCCCAGCCTCTAGATGTAAGAGACTTGAATTCCCAGAATTCCCCAGCCACCACGACCAGTGCTGAGAATTCTGGGAGTTGAAGAGCCCACCTCTGGAGGGCATTGAACAGCAGACAGACAGATCAGGTTAAGTAGGCCAAAGAATTGCTATGACTGCTTAGATACAAAACGCTAGGGGAAAAGTTGGTATAGTATAAAGTAAGGACTAAGAAGCTTACTAAGAAATCAGCAAAGTCAATATTTAGAGACCTTTTCAAACTATATAGAGCCAGCATAGCTGGGTGGGGAATTCTGGGACTTGAAGTCCACACAGCTTAAAGTTGCTAAAGTTGAGAAACACTGGTCTAAAGCATCCCAGGGCTGTAGATGAATTTGGGAAGATGAAAAAGCCTGGGAAAAGGCAATGACTCCATACTTTAGACCCCCTTTTGAATTATTACAAAGAGTTTCTCTGAACAAGCTTTCAAGAGTTCAGTTGTTTTTCGTTGCCCTTGGTCGGCCCCTCTTCCTTTTGCCCTCCTCTCTCCCTAGCATCAGCATCTTCTCCAGGGTGTCCTGTCTTCTCATTATGTGGCCAAAGTATTTCAGTTTTGCCTTTAATACCATTCCCTCAAGTGAGCAGTCTGGCTTTATTTCCTGGAGTATGGACTGGTTTGATCTTCTTGCAGTCCAAGGCACTCTCAGAATTTTCCTCCAACACCACAGTTCCAAAGCATCAATCTTCCTTCTCTCAGCCTTCCTTATGGTCCAGCTCTCGCAGCCAGATGTTACTACGGGGAACACCATTGCTTTCACTATGCGGACCTTTGTTGTCAGTGTGATGTCTCTGCTCTTAACTATTTTATCGAGATTTGTCATTGCTCTTCTCCCAAGGATTAAGCGTCTTCTGATTTCCTGACTGCAGTCAGCATCTGCAGTAATCTTCGCACCTAGAAATACAAAGTCTTTCACTGCTTCTACATTTTCTCCCTCTATTTGCCAGTTATCAATCAAGCTGGTTGCCATAATCTTGGTTTTTTTGAGGTTTAGCTGCAAGCCAGCTTTTGCACTTTCTTCTTTCACCTTCATCATAAGGCTCCTCAGTTCCTTTTCGCTTTCAGCCATCAAAGTGGTATCATCTGCATATCTGAGATTGTTAATGGTTCTTCCAGCGATTTTAACCCCAGCCTTGGATTCCTCAAGCCCAGCACGTCGCATGATGTGTTCTGCGTACAAGTTGAATAGGTAGGGTGAGAGTATACAGCCCTGCCGTACTCCTTTCCCAATCTTAAACCAGTCCGTTGTTCCGTGGTCTGTTCTTACTGTTGCTACTTGGTCGTTATACAGATTCTTCAGGAGGCAGACAAGATGCCTTGGTATCCCCATACCACTAAGAACTTGCCACAATTTGTTATGGTCCACACAGTCAAAGGCTTTAGAATAGTCAATAAAACAGAAATAGATGTTTTTCTGAAACTCCCTGGCTTTTTCCATTATCCAGCGGATATTGGCAATTTGGTCCTAGTTCCTCTGCCTTTTCTAAGCCCAGATTGTGCATCTGGCAATTCTCGCTCCATGAATTGCTGAAGTCTACCTTGCAGGATCTTGAGCATTTACCTTACTGGCATGTGAAATGAGTGCCACTGTTCAATAGTTTGAACATTCTTTAGTGTTTCCCTTTTTTGGTATGGGGATATAAGTTGATTTTTTCCAGTCTGATGGCCATTCTTGTGTTTTCCAAATTTGCTGGCATACAGCATACATTACCTTGACAGCATCATCTTGCAAGATTTTGAACAGTTCGGCTGGGATGCTGTCATCTCCTGCTGCCTTGTTAATAGCAATGCTTCTTAAGGCCCATTCGACCTCACTCTTCAGGATGTCTGGCTCTAGCTCACTGACCACACCGTCAAAGCCATCCCCGATATTGTTATCCTTCCTATACAGGTCTTCTGTATATTCTTGCCACCTTTTCTTGATCTCTTCTTCTTCTGTTAGGTCCTTGCCATCTTTGTTTTTGATCATACCCATTTTGGCCTGGAATTTACCTCCGATGTTCCTAATTTTCTGGAAGAGGTCTCTTGTCCTTCCTATTCTATTGTCTTCTTCCACTTCCACGCATTGCTTGTTTAAAAATAATTCCTTATCTCTTCTGGCCAACCTCTGGAATTTTGCATTTAATTGGGCATATCTCTCCCTATCGCTGTTGCCTTTTGCTTTCCTTCTTTCTTGGGCTACTTCTAGTGTCTCAGCAGACAGCCATTTTGCCTTCTTGGTTTTCTCTTTCTTTGGGATGTATTTTGTTGCCGCCTCCTGAACAATGTTGCGAGCTTCTGTCCATAGTTCTTCCAGGACCGTATCTACTAAGTCCAGTCCCTTAAATCGATTCTTCACCTCCACTGCATATTCCTTAGGAATATTAGTGAGCTCATATCTAGCTGATCTGTGGGTCTTCCCTAATCTCTTTAGTCTGATCCTAAATTGTGCAAGAAGAAGTTCGTGATCGGAACTACAGTCAGCTCCAGGTCTTGTTTTTACCGACTGTATAGATGTCCGCCACCTTTGGCTGCAAAGGATGTAGTCAATCTGATTTTGGTGTTGTCCATCTGGGGAAGTCCATGTATAAAGCCGTCTCTTAGGTTGCTGGAAGAGAGTGTTTGTTATGCACATTGAGTTGTCTTGGCAAAATTCCATCAGCCTATGTCCTGCTTCGTTTTGTTCTCCCAGGCCATGCTTACCTGTAATTCCAGGTGTCATCTGACTGCCCACCTGAGCATTCCAGTCTCCCGTGATGAAAATAACATCTCTTTTAGGTGTGTTGTCCAGTAGGTGCTGCAGATCCTCATAGAACTGCTCTACTTCAGCTTCTTCAGCATCTGTGGTTGGGGCGTATATTTGGATCACGGTGATGTTAGATGGCTTGCCCTGAATTCAAATTGAGATCATTCTATCATTTTTTGGATTGTATCCAAGCACTGCTTTAGCCACTTGACTAGTAATTATGAAGGCTACTCCATTTCTTCTGTGGTCCTCTTGTCCACAGTAGTAGATCTGGTGGTCATTTGATGTGAAGTGGCCCATTCCAGTCCATTTCAGTTCACTGATACCCAGAATGTCTATCTTTAATCTTGACATCTCAGCAATAACCACATCCAATTTGCCCTGGCTTATAGATCTTACATTCCAGATTCCAATGGTGTGTTGATCCTTAGAACATCGGATTCGCTGTTCACCACCAGCACCGTCGGCCACTAGCCGTCCTTTCGGCTTTGAGCTAGCTGCGTCATCACGTCTGGGGCTAGTTGAACTCATCCTCTGTTCCTCCCCAGTAGCATTTTGACCATCTTCCAACCTGGGGGGGGGTCTCATCTTCTGATGGTATACCGACATATCTCTGGTTGTACTAATCCATTTAGTTTTCATGGCAAGAATACTGGGGTGGGTTGCCATTACCTTCCCCAGGGATCGCATTTAGTCTGACCTCTCTGTCATGACCTTCCTGTCTTGGGTGGCCCTTCACGGTTTAGCTCATGGCATCATTGAGATGCTCAAGCTCCAGCACCATGACAAGGTACGATTCTTTGCTGAAGAGAGCTCCTTTTACGTTTAGATTATAAACTGCTGAGAGCCCCAGGTAGCCAGCCGGCGCTCTCATAAGCTGACCATAAACAAATCGCGAGAAGAGAGGAAATGGACGTCATTATTTAATCTAAGGTCCACAGAATCTTTGCCCAAGGAGGGATGGCAGCGAGACGAGGCTGCCGCAGGAAACGAATCCCGACCGTTTAAGGGTTGGGCAAACTTCGGTTTGCGGTTACCCTTTGATGTCTACGTAATTAACAAAACACAAGCCCGGTTTTTCTTAACCAGCAGTAGATCGGAGAGCAGCTCTGCAACCTAGTCTCCCTTTACTTTTGATATACAGAATTTGTGATCTTAAAAGCATTCTCTTCACCACCAGATTTGTTCCAGGTTTTAGGCGGAGAAAGCCCAAAGACGACTATAGCCCCTGGGCTCTCTCGTCCCGCTTTCATAGAAACACACACGGCTTAGCCGCCAGCCTTCGGTTTTCCAAGAATCCTGGGAAACGTAGTTCCTCTGTTAGAAATGAGCTCTCGCCAGACCGCGCAGCGCCGCCGCAGAACTACAGTTCCCGGGATTCCTCGGCGGGAGCGCTTCGGCCAAACAGTTCGAACACGCCGGGCGCGGCGTGATGCAAGCCGGGTGGGGCGCGGGGCGCGCGCGCACGTGTCCAGCCGCCAGCCTCGGGGACGACTAAAGCCTTTGGAATTTTAGAAACTGGTTCTGTGCAATCCTAAATACGCTTAGTATGAGTAAACTGCTTACGTCTAAAGTAAACAGGTACAGTGTATTATCGCTTTGCTAGGGAACGCAATAATTTACTTTCTTCTCTGAATTCCGGATATCAGGGCCGCTCGTAAAAGCTTGCCAGCGTTCTGGCAAAGTGAAACAATTAAAAGAAAACCCCAGAAAATGAGGAGGAGGAGGTGGGGGGGGGCAAATGATGGCAAGTGTGCAAGCCGTATCTATGGCAGATAGCTTGTATTCTGAAGAACACATAATCAAGTCAGATAAAACCTAACATGCATTTGCATGACAAGCTACGTGGAAACTGGTGAAGTATTGTTATGTTGTTTGTTTTCATGTTACTATTTGTTTACGGCAATCCCAGCTATTTTTATTGGACTGATCTGTGATTCTCTTTTGCTAACCACACTTTGATAAAGGCATGTAATAAGTAATTATCATTGGCTACTTTCCGGGAGTAGAGTGTTGTGCAAAACCAGCCTGTTTGGGTAGTTCATGTTTCAGAAAGTGGGTTAAACCAATAACAGGTTACACATTGGCTGCAGCCAGGGGGTTCCCAAGCACTATATGATGGTTTGCTAAAGCATGTTTTGTGGGCTAAGCCACAGGTTGTAGAGTTCAAACAATACAGTCAACTGTACAACTGAGAGGCTGGATTTATGCAAAACACTAAACCAAATAAACCATGTAAGGCTTAGTGCAATGTAGATGCGCACACTAAACTCCAGTGCTAGATCAAATCCTGGCTTATACAGTGGACTACACCATGTATCTTTGATCTGGGTTAGTGTGTTCTAAGAACCATTGTGGTCATTCAATAAATTATGGGTTAGCATGTTATGCAAGCCCAGTTATTCTCTCCCCATTTATCTGCATATAGCTCTGTTGCTCCCTCACTCCCCCCTCCCCTTATTCTCATAAAAGTCGTATTTTTCAGATCCAGTTTATCACCAAGCAATTTAGGAGTGAAGTCTGCTAACCACTGATGTTATATTTAACCTTGCCCAGGTCTCACCCACAATAGCTTTGGGGATGTGAACCTCACTTCTCCAGTGCAGAGATTGGCACTACTCCATGCCTTCCACACTATACAAATGGGCCCTGCCATAATAAAAATAATGCATCAGATCTGAAATCTCACTTTTATACAGGGCAAAAAGGCTCCCTCCCTCTTGTACCTTTTTTTGGCCAATGATGCCTCCCATCCTTTTCCTCCCCCCTGAATGCCATTGGTTGGGATTCCCTGTCAGATGATTGGGGGGGGCATGAAGAGCTTCTATTTTAGAGGCTTCATTGGCCCATTCTACTCTATGCTGTCTCTGTTTGAGGGGATGCTTTGTTGCTATATTTAATTTATTTGATTTAGGTGCTGCCTGATTCCAAACGACTCTGGGCAGCTCACGGTGCAGCAAAAGAACACAACACAATGCAATTCAAAAAGAAACCAACACAAAGATAAACACAGATGTAAAAAACACAAGGTGGAACTTGCCATCAAATGCTTCCTTCCAGTATGTCTCAAATGCCTCTTGGCCCTGAACAGCCTGTCAGTACTTGGCAATTCCAATATATCTGGTAACATTCACACATACACCCCCCCCCCTTCCGTGATCTCCATGGCTAGGGATTCTGTCACGGAGGAGGAGGAAAGACTGTTTCGGATCAACAAACCCAGCAGTAGCGTGTTAACCCTTGCAAACATCACCACGTCAGCAAAAATGAAAAAAAGAGCAGAGCCACGCCTTGGCGTGAGCCTTTGAAAGCGAGCTGAGAAGCCGGGCGTGAGCCAGTGCCTCTGCTCACTTGGCGGCTGCAGTGGCAGGCAGCCGTCCCTCAGGCAGGGAGGGGTGGGGTAGGGTGATGCAAGAATTTTGGCATCCTTTGCTGCCATTGCTAGGCTGTGCCTTGTTTGCAAGAAACAGGACGGCCCTTTGGGGCAGAGGCAGCAGAGCCAGAAAGCAGAGCGTGTGTAGATGCTAAAGAAATGGCAGGTGACCTTGCCTTAATTCTAAGCTTTGCAGGATGGAGGGTTTATAAAATTCTTGTTAAAACGCAGTGGCTACATATTAAAGCAGTTTAGCAAAGCACACAAGGACATACAGCTTGCATCTCTGGAAACAGTCCTGGACAGTATCCAACCTAAATGCTGCCAATTGTAATGGGGAAAAAGTAGAAAAACACAGAGGTTTTTTTTAAAAAAAAAAACTCCAAATAGGTAATTAATCACAATTAAGGAGGTCATGCATTTTCCCACTATATCCTCTTCTGCCGGAGGCTTGAACTAAAAGGGTCAGAGGCTTCAGAAAGAACCAGCTTATGTGAATTGTAATGAAGAAACAAGCAGTGGAGCTAGCCATAAGAAGAAATAAATCCCTTTTTTAGGCCAATTCAGGGTTCTTTGGGAGAAAGAGAAATAAAGCCAGGGGAATCCACCAGCTGCTTTCTTCTACTTGTCCTGCATTAAAACAGTAAGGACAGGACCATTTCCCAGCCTTGTTACTTAAACAGAATAGGGCAATAGTATAGTAACTTGTATTGATTAGTCAGTTGGCCATATCAAGAAAACAGAATAGGGATTGGCAATAATTTGCAGCCCAGATACTGTAGTTCCAGCTCAACCAAAAGATGGTTTGTATGTTGCTCAGAAGGTTGTGTGAACTGAGGTAGCGTGGAGTGTAGTTTACAGCTTATAATGAAGTGTGAGCCCAAGTTATCAGTTGTGAAGCAAACCATGCTATAGTAAAATGTGTGGATCTAATCACTGGCCTGATTTATAGAACACTAAATCACAACTTGCTTAACCGTGAAATATTCAATAAAACACGATTAGCTGGATTTGTACAATACCTTAAAAGCATATCCTTGGGGTGACATGCAGCCCACCCGTTATGAGTCCCCAGAATGGGGAACGCTAAATATTTTGCCTTTTTCACATTTTTTTTTTTTTTTTTTTGCAAAGGAGGGAGTTTACAGGTAAAATTCTTAAGGCACCTGTTTTACCTTTTAAAACCCCAGGAATATCTGAAAATGGATCCTGGTGGTCCTTGACATACTGTGCAAAGCCTGTTCTAGCCTGTGATATAAATCATGGCTTATAAACCACAACGGCAGGTTACATATCCAGATCAGAACCAAACCCATTCTGCTTTAGCATGGTGTGAGAACCCAACCACGGCTTCTGAAGTATTTACAGTACACCCAGAGTCGGTGAAGTGAGTGCTATCTAGGTAGTAAATCAACCCTGCCATGCAATGAACAAAACATTACAGGAGAAAGAATCAGAAGATGCCACATTCCCTCAGTTCTGATGGATTTTTGCTGGCAATTTTGGCTTTGAGAAGGGAGCTGAGTATGCCACCCTCTCTTGTGACCCCAGCATTGTCTTCACTGGGATAATGCCACAATAGACACCCAATCTCAACACCTGTGAGCATCACACACAGGTCAGATAAGCATTGCTCGTGTAACAAACCAACATTGGTGTGAACAAAGGGAAGAGACTTGCTTTGTTTTGAATGTTTACATTAGTTTCTTTGGGGGGCAGGTGGGATTGTTGCCCTCCCCAGGTCTGGACCAAACAGGGGTAATTGGAGCATGAGTGATGGATCTGGCCACCTGGCTCTGTTTGGCTCCTAGCAAAAAGAACGGCTTGCTTGGCAAGGAGAGCGGGGAACGGACCACCTGGCTAATAAAGGGCCATCGGAGTGTCTGATTGGCTCCATCGGCCTTTTTTTCCCATTCCTGAAACAGCGAATGGCTTTCTTTTTATCCTCGTTCAGCTGGCCCCCCAAGCTTGTTTGCTCCCCCCCCCCCGCTGACTAAGAAGAAACAGCCCCTTCTCCTGTCTACTTGCAAGGATAAAGGAAGCTCTTTTGCGTTTGCTCAATGGACACCAGCTTCGTTCTGGCTTCCCTTTCAATTTCCTTTGCTCCTAATGGGCACAGTGTGTCCCTTCCACAACATCTGCCTGCCCAAGTTCCTCGTCTCTTAAAATCAGCACCAAGTGGTGGTATGCTAGGTGGGGAGTAAGGAACCCCAGACTCCAGGCTGGTAAGGGGATGCTGTTCAGGGGCTTGCCTGGTGCCTGGAGGCTGGGGGTCTGGATAGGGAAGAACCAGCTGCAACTTCACCCTAGTAAGACAGAGTGGCTCTGGGGCTTGGGGTCCCCTGGATCTGTCACCTTTAACTTTTGATGAGGTAGCCATCCTCCAGAGAGATCTGGTGCACAATTTTGGAGTCTTCCTGGCTCCCGTTTGAGGAGCAGGTGGCAGCCATGGCTGGGGGGGGTTGTAAAATTGCACACCACTTGCATACATTCCTGGTATGGGAGGCCCTGCTCATGGTCACTTCTGCCTCAGTCTCTTCCTAATTGGACTACTGCATTGCACTCTACATGGGAAGTCTCAACTGGCCGGAAGGCAGTGACATACATAGTTTTGGGTTATCCCAAGAGTTGCCCGTGTTATGCCATTGTTGCACAAGCTGTGCTGACTTCCAATCTCCTTCCAGGTACAATTCAAGGTGCTGCTTATCGCCCTGAGAATACCTGCCCATCCCATCAGATCAGATAGAGTGAACATGCTCCAAGTCCCCTCTGTTAAATGATGTCATCTCGTGGGACCTAGGGGGTGCACCTTTTCCGTTGACTTTGCTGTGGATGAGAAAAATGTTGGTTGATCTCCTGGTTCCTTGATCATATCTGGATGACATGGTTGACCAGGATAAAAGGGTTAATTTAACCCCAAATCCCAAATCAAAGATTTGTTGGTTGATCTCCTGGTTCCTTGATCATATCTGGATGACATGGTTGACCAAGATAAAAGGGTTAATTTAACCCCAAATCCCAAATCAAAGATTGCTTCCAGCTAAATCTAAACTACTTAATTGGCTGAGTCAGTAGACTTAATTTTTCCCAGTTGTACAACAGGTTAGCCCCACCTTCATGAACTAGTTAAGTGTGCCCTGTGAACAAGGACAAAGCATAGGTATCTTTTCAGACCATCACCTAGCCTCCAGGACTTCAAGGCTATTCACATACTTCTGTCAAATGAAACGAAATGACTTTCAGAAAGGCAGAAAGATAATCTTTATCTGGGAAGAACAATATCCTGCAATTTGCATAAGACAAAGGCAGGCGGGTAGCAGGGGTGTGGGGAGATCCAGTTCCAATTTTGCTTCTGCAAGTTTTTTTCAGGATAGGTTCATGCAACACACTAAGCCCTAACCTAGATTAACAAATTAGCATTGTGGCTTCCCCTTAATATGCTGTGACTGTAAATAAACCATATAGTGGCTTAATACAAAGGCCAGGTTCATATGTGATACAAGTTGGCATAGTATTTCAAAGTTCTTGTGTGACATTTCCTGAGATTCGGGTGTCTCTTCTCTCTCTGCGCATTCATGTGTCCGTGCGTGTGTGTGTGTGTGTGTGTGTGGCTGTGTGTGTGTGTATTAATTTGGGTGGCCAGTAAGCAATGATTCTGGATGGCAACTATAGACATTTGTTGCTAATTTCTGATTTATATTCGGGTATGCTAAATGGGGGAGACCCAAGTTCAAATCACCTACAGCAGCAGAAATTATCAGGGTAATTTTGGGCTGGTCGGTTTCCCTCAGCCCAAGATTGCTGCTAATATGGGGTGGGGTGAGGTGTCAGAATAAGAAGGTAGAATTTTATGCTGTCTCAAACCCTGGAGGAAAAGGTGAATATGAGTCTATATAACACAAGAACAGTACAATCGGAACTTGGAAAAACTAAGCAGGGTCAGAGTTGTGAACTGTTGTAGGCTGGAGTGAGAAGTAAAAAAAAAATCCTGGAAGATGGTAATGGTAAAATATATAAGTTGAACAAATAAATAAATCTGTTGGTGCCAGGAAAATTTTACAGATGTGTCAGTGTAATACTGTAACTGTCATGACCTCGTTGCAAGGCACAAAGAGCCTCACAACGTAGATCATGATAATCAAGAAATAGAGGAAGAAGATAATTAAACCAGGGATTAAAACAAGCACCCAAAGCACCCACACCCACGGACCCATATGCAGCTGAAAAGAAGGACATCGAATGAGCAGAGATAAGCCGCACCTGGTGCCCTGGAGGACACACCAGAATCGAGAGGACAAGAGGAGACAGGGGAAAACGCCCAGGCAGCCATCAAGGGTCCCATCAAGAGGGATTGGGACAATAGAGGGTGGAGGAGCCCGGGGCCCTGCAAGAGGGTATAAAATGGGCACCTCCACACCACACCCCCCCCCCCGTTCCCGTTTTTCGTTCTGTCAGCCACTATTCCAATAAACCAAAAATCCTTAATACCCATTAAGTGAGTCTGTGTCTTATTGCGAAGCGAGACTGACCCTGACAGTAACAAGGATTTGAACTCAATTTGAAGAAGACTTTACTTTTCAAGATGCTGCTAGATTTTTGCTTGGTTCTATCGCAGCCTGTCTATGTGGACAAATATTTTGGTCCAGGGATGGGTGGGAGTTAAGGGCAAAAGCGGTTCCTTAAGCCTTGCTGAGACTTAAGGCACCCATTTTACTCATTGTAGCCCCCAACCCCTCCAGAAATTAGCCAAATTGTTGCCCTTGGGGGGGGCTAAGCCCCGCTGCCTAACTCTTCTTCCAAATGGGGCAAACATGGCCCCACCCAGTCTGGTGATGTCATGCAATACTTACTCCTCTTGCTGGGGCCCTTGGTGTCTCTGCCGGCAAGAAGATCGCCTGCCCATCACTTACAGACTTCTACCCTCAGGACACAGAAAGACCTCCAGCTAACCACACAAGGACTTGCTGATGCTTAGCTGTGATATGGCAGTGGGTGTTTGTTGTAAAAGGTTCAATGATGGGTGCCCAATGATGCCCCCCCCCGCAAGAAGCCTATCCCAGGATTAAATACATTTTAGAAGATGACTCTGGCAAAGGGTCAGTTTACCTGTAGCTTTATTATCCAATTCAGGCTTAGAATAAAAATATCCATCTTGGTTCTTGAATGTTATTTCCTCAAATAGGGCAATTCCATATTGTAAAATCAATGAACCAGCCACATTCAGTGCTTGAGGAAAATCACTGGCTGCTTGCAATGTGAAGTAGAGTATTATCCACAATAGCCTTTTCCTCTCTCTCTCTCTCTCTTTTTTTTTTGCAAGGATCATTTATTCTAAACTCCTCCTCAAAACTGTGCAACCTTTCACAAAATCTTAACAGCTGTGATTAGAGAGGGGTGAAAAGTGGCTGTTATTTTGCCCTGTTTCCTTGTTTTGATCTTGTGTTCTCCTCTCAGCTTTGCACATCTGGTTGAATTTAACTTGCTTTTGGTTCTTCCTCAGAGCCCATTCGTGCATTTGAATTTGGGGACATGTGTGTGGATGCCCAGGTAAATAAAACTATGGGTTTGAGTCTTCTTCCTTTCTCCTTTCCAGGTGCCAAAACATTGTATGTGCTCCCTGCCTGTTGTTGTCCTCCTCTCTGTCTTCTAGAGGCTAAGCTGCCAAGGTATTCCAGAACACAGCTCATTGGCAGGGCGATTCTTCCATTCTTCTCCCAAGCCATTTTGCTAGCTCAGCTCTTTTGCACTCTGGAGAGTACTTTCCATTTGCCTTGCTGCTGATGTATCCTTTTGGCCAATGGCATATTATTATTACCACTACCACCACCACCTCCAGTGGAAAAGAGCTGCAGAAGGAAGTACAGTTTACAAATGTTTCTTTTTGCAAACATGTGCATGTTCATCTTTTGTTACGGAAAGTCAGGAACTGGTTTTCTACAGATCAAACAGAGACTATCCAGAGATCCTAATGGAGTCTGCACACTTTTGGGTGCCACCTAACACAAGTCAGCTGGTATAATGGCATAAAGATTGTGAGCTGCTCGTTATTGTGAGATCCTGGCTTGAAAAAGTTGAATAAATAACAAATACCCATTATTTTTCCATTTGGGGACAGGGGATGCAGAGGAGTCAGTTGGCATTTTTCTAATAGTCCAGATGAGAAAAGTTTGATTCATTCTCTGTGGCCTTCTGGATGGAGCGCATTTCCGTCCCTCTCTCCATTTGCAGGTTTATCAACTAATCAGCAGCCGCTTCCTGACCGTCCATAGTTGCTCCTTCAGCATCTGTGGTTCAGTGGAAGGTACATAAAATGAGTTTTTTTGACATTTGATAAGTGGAAGAGGATACTCAGTTCCTTCCCATAGCTTTCTGACAGGTTACAAAACATAAGGCATGTTCTTGTTGAAAAGATACTGTATCAGGCATGCAATCAGTAGAATCTTTCCAAAATGTAATCCTTACTGATTTAGTCTCTCTTCTGTTTTTGTTCTACAAAAACAACTCACTCATTTAAGGAGGTGTTTGGGAACATTAGGAGGGAAATCAAGTAAGAAAAGTGTGCGAAGTCAACAGATCTGAAATTATATACATCCAAAGTGGTCTTTTTCCTCTTTGCTGCAGGCAAAATTTCTCCCATCTGTTGGTAAGAACTTGGGATAATATATTTGATTATTTTAAAAGTTTTTTCATAGTCCATGTGGGGCAGGGATGTGAGAGGGATCATAGGAGATTGCAAACTAAATATGTCAATCAAGTAAAAACTATAATCTTTATGAATAAACAGTCCAGAGATCAGAGTGGAAGAAAGAGGGAAGAAGCAAAAAAAAAAAAAAAAGCTGGAAAAAAAAACATTGTCACACTATATTATGGGCACTTAAAAGCAAAGCTAACTATAAAATGCTTGGGAGAAGCAGCATGTGGACAACAAAGAGGATTCCCTAAGGCTCTACAATTGTTAAACTGTGGACCTTTTTGTAATCGTTAAGTGGCGACAGCCACCAATGTGGATGACTGTAAAAGGGGACTGGATAAATTGATGTGGGTTTGGGTTTATTAGTGTGCACCAGTCTAAATAGCCTCATCCAGCAGCTGCTGGTTTGTTCATTCCCTGGAAAACTCCCTGCTAACCTTATCAAACCATAATGCTCTTTCCTATCTCTGCGCATGATGGTCATTTTTAATGGGCAGGAGGGCAAAGTTCTGACAAAGGATTGGGCTGTTGCCAGCTATCATTTTTATTTCCTAAAAAAGCTTATGGGCTCCATTTGGGGTCCAGACAAATTCTAAGAAATAAACACGTGACTGGAAGCTGGCACTTGTTTTGTGACGTACTAGAAATCCTTTCTTTGTTCTGCTCCCCATCTCTGCCATTCGTTTCATTGGGTGACTTTGGGTTCTGGTATCATAGATACCACTATTGGCCCTAAGGTTGTGGAAGATGAGCGCTGTAGTCCAACAATATCAAATACAGCGGGGGAGGAGTCACCTTCCTTTCAGAGGGTATGCAAAGACCCCTGATGAAGTCAATGTGCTGAAGGGCAGCAGTTCCTTCTGCCAAGAAATGCATCTGGGCAAACTATCTTGGCTCTCTTTCCATGCGCCAGAGTGATAGATGGGGAGCGGCAGAGAAAGTAAGCAGTAAAAAGATTGCTTGCTGCAATTATCTAAATGGCTTATGTGAGCAGAACATGGAATGAAAAAGGGAAGGAATTCCTCATTTTAAATAGTCACCAAACACAATTGCCACCAAGCATATACAGAACTGATACATAGGGTTTTTGTTGTGGGGAAAATAGGCAGGAGTATTAGGTATGTTCACTGCTTTGAGTTGACTATATATATATAAGATGCAGGCAGGAACAGCATACACTGAATGACACAACCAAGTAGCTGGCATTGCCTACACGAACATCTGCACAGTGTATGAGCTAGACCCTCCCAAGTCCAGATGGGAGATTCCACAGAAGGTCGTGGAGAATGACAGGGCTAAGATCCTGTGGGACTTCCAGATCCAGACAGGTATGGCCAATCACCAGACACTGTGGTAGTGGACAAGGAGCAGAAGACAGCGGTGGTGATGGATCTAGTGGTACCAAGTGACAGCAACATTAGGAAGAAGGAGCATGAGAAGCTGGAGAAGTACCAGGGCGTGAAGGAGGAACTAGAGAGGATGTGGGAAGTGAAGGCCAAAGTGGTCCCACTGATGGTAGGGGCACTTGGGGTTGTGACTCCCAGGCTGGGAGAGTGGCTCCAACAGATCCCAGGAGCAACATCGAGCTCTCTGTCCAGAAGAGTGCAGTGCTAGGAACAGCTAAGATACTGTGCAGAACCCTCAAACTCCCAGGCCTCTGGTAGAGGACCCCAGGTTGAGGGAGACACATACCACCCATAGGGGTGAAAAGGGAATTTATATATATACACTCTGCGTGTGTCTGTGTGTGTGTGTAGGGTAAAAATATAACATTGATGATGAAGGTGATGAATTCTTTATATTGATGAATGAGAATGGGATATCAGAAGTGTTTTCAGGTTACCCTCTGAGATCAGGGGCTAACCCCTACTCTTTTAGTCTTAGGAAAAGTGAAAACCTTCTCTTTCTGAAGAGCTTTTGGGAGTGAATTTTATGGAAGACAGCAGCAGATTTCAAAATATTTAAAATGATTTTTAATGAATTGTTTGATTTTAATATTTTAATGAATTGTTGTGAGCCACCTAGAGTAGCTTAAGTAGACACCATACAACTAATTGTAGTAACTACCTAAATAAATAGTGCCCCTGGATCTATGCCTAGACTAAGCATTAATTTTCCTTACCAGATCCATCAGAGTGATTGTGTGGGTCATTCAATTATAACCAAGGGTTGCTCCCTAAAGAGATTGCCAACCCCATTATACTGAAAAGCTCTGGTTGTTTGGGAGCTGCTGGACAAGTACCTGATCAGGGACTGAAGTCTTACAAGGAAAAATGGTGTCAATAAATGCATACAACACCTGATGTGGCATATACAACACTCCTTCCTCTGTTGCTCCCGCTTAGCAACAAACTTTTGAGACAGATACCTGAATCACTGCATTGCTTCATGCTGATTGGCCAAAGGCTACTTTAGGAGCAGATACAGGCCTGTTCTCCGCAAAAGGAAATCAGGAGGAATGGCTGAGATGGTGCTGCTGCCGCCACCGCCTGCCGGTATTTGCTTTCGGAGGTACCGCCCTCTCTGCACCAAGGGGTAGGCCTGGCCCTTTCTTAATGGGCCGGGGCAGGTGGGGGAGCAACATTTTGGGGCCAGAAGGGATGCTGGGGGAGGGGGCTTCCAAGACCTCAGTAAGTGTGGCTAGCCATTTTTGAGGTGGGTGGGGAAGGGGAATGCGGCTTTTAATGTGGTTTCACAACAAAACAGCAACAGTTGTGCTTTGTTTCTTAATTTGAAGGAGGGCAATTTTGTGGAGTTGGGGGGCTAGGAAAAGAGGTATGTGTGGAGTCTGCAGGTTGTGGGTTACCCACACTGGGATGGGGTCTTCTATAATCCAGAGGGCACAGCTCCAAGAACCCTTTGTCTTACAGAACTCTGGACTTGAGAAAACATAATTTACCTCTTGCATTGGCTGTCTATCCGATGGCAGCTTTTGTTAGTGCAGACAGGACAACTGCAGTGTTAGTTCCACGCTTAGTTTCATCTTGTAATGTGTTGAGCAACCTTCATGTTCTTTCACCGGCAGAGAGACTTTTGTTTGCATTTTTAGGTCTGTCGGGGGGGGGGGGGGAGTGTGCTTCCAGGTCCCAGAATTGCCTGCCACTGATCATAATGATTTATTGGGTGTAGGCTGAAGGTGCACAGCACCCAAGTTGTACTCTAGGATAGCTGGCCTAGGTCCATCTGCTGTGAACCTGCTACTTTGGACCCACTTTCTGTTTTTGTAGCCAACTAAGTCATTGGTCGAATATAACTGTATCTTAACATTATATTGTAGAAAACCACACCTTCTTCAGAGTTTTAGATCAGCAGCTAACTTTCATCTTACTGAGAAAAGTAAAACCTTGTTAAACACATGGGGAAAATCATATGAATTGTATTTAAGTGTTTTAATTAGAAGCAAATTTAAATTACATTTAATTTTTGTCCTGGCCCTGGAATGCTGTTCAAAAGCTGAAAGTGGCCCTCGGCATGAAATCCCTCCACACCTGTGACTTAAGGATATTTGTTTAATGTTGCAGTTTTTCTTTCCTCCATGTTTAGGCCCAGGCTGCAATTAATATAATGAGCAGCTTTGATTTAACAATGAGAAATCAAGTAATAATCTAAGGGGGGAAAGAATTGCTTTGTGGGTAAGTAAGCTATGAGCCCTAATGTGGGGGAAAAATCCTAGAGAAGCACAGGAAGTTCGTACTTTGAATGTCTTTGTGAAGCATAATAGTCTATTGAGAGCTGTTTTGTCCTAGCATAAAATTCAGCACTAATTATTTTCTCTAGAAATATCTTCTAGGATCTAGAACAGCCTTTCTCAACTTTTTGATCCTGAAGGAACCCTTGAAATATTTTTCAGGCCTCGGGGAACCTCTGCCCATTCAGGCTCAAGTACAGGCCAGAAGTCGCAAAATTATTACATTCGTTTCATGGGTAGGCCTGTACAGATGCATTCACAGTGTTCTTAAGCTGAAAATAAAGAGTGAAACTTACCTCTTTAATCTGAAGTTGCCAGAATTTGAAATAAGTTTTTAAATAAATTGTGATCTCCCAGGGAACCCCTAGGGACCTCTCGCGGAACCCAGGTTGAGAAACCCTGATAGAAGATCTAGAAGATCACAAAGAAAATTCCTAAGTATTAAATGCCTCTAACTTTCTGGAGCCCTGCTTTAGTTTATAATGCCATGGTTTAAATTCTTTTTAGTTGTTGTAATTATTATTGGTAGATTTCTGTATACATCATTTAATTTTTCTTTAAATAGTGCCAGGTGAGCTTTAAAAGAGTATCCAGTTATTTATTCCTTTAGCTGGTTTTTCCTATGACAAATAGCCTGTCGAGCAAGACAGAAAATGTTGATTTTTTTCATTATTAGCAGGCTATTGACAGGTTCAAAACAGGAGGGAGATTTGATTTGATATAGTAATGAGCCATTACTATATTACTATATCTTATAACTCTTTGTCAGGAGAAGCTAGGTCCTTAACTGCAATCAAGCAAATCAGACTTAGATACCTGTTTTGTTTTAACATTTGTCTTGCTTCTGTTCCAACAGGACATAGAAGGATACTTAAAAGGGGGAATTTTAAGTCAATCTCCCTCCTTGAAACTCAGTTCTTTCCAGATGAAATGAATTACAAATCCCATCACCAGAGCTTGCCTGTTATGGCTAAAAAGGGATGGGTTTTTACAGGGGTGTCTGCAGCAGTGGAAGAGGGAGAAAGGGGCATGAGAAGGGGAAAAATGGGAGAGGCTACTATTTGCATTGCCTTTTGTTCTTGAAGGGAAGATGTGCTATAAATGTAGCTAAATAAATAAATAATAATAAATATGACAGCCAGTTTGGCGTAGTGGTTTAGGCAGTGGGCTAGAAACTGGGAGACCATGAGTTCTAGTCCCACCTTGGGCATGGAGCCAGCTGGGTGACCTTGGGCCAGTCCCTCTCTCAGCCTTAGGAAGGAGGCAAGGTCAAACCATTTCTGAAAAACTTTGCCAAGAAAACTGCAGAGACTAGTCCAGGCAGTTGCCAGGAGTCAGCACTGATTTGAAGGCATCCCCCCCACAAATAACTTACTTACTTATTTACTTACTTTTAAGGAAGGACAGACGGACATGTAAAAATCAAGACAGGAAAGAAAAAGAGAAACTGGTTGGCTCCACCCGACTTTGGCCTTGCCCTCATCAAAAGATCCCCTTCTTCTCCTTTCCTTTTTCCAGATTGCAGTGGTGGAACAAGATTAGTGTAGATTGGTTCTAGAGAAGAGCTACCATATATGGGCTGCACAAATCCAGTCTGCTGGTTTTCTCTACCCCTTTGCTGCTGTCTAGGGGCATCTGGAGTTTTGCAGTCCATGTCTGTAAGCCCTCGTCTGTTACCAATTGAAACCAAAATTAAGAAGTGCTTACAGAACAATGCCCCACACTAACTGGGATAGGCAACTTGGTGTTCGTGGGCACCCATGTATTTACAGAGACTGCATTTGCCTCTCACCATGTTTCCTGTTCCACTTGACTGATTTTTATGATTCATTTTGGTTTCTAGTAAAATATTTGTTGCCAATTAACTGGCAAGTGTTTTGTGCAAATGCAAGTCTCCAATGGTAGCCATTCTGTGAGTGTGCCTTCAACTTGCTCTTGAATGTCTAAATACAATCACCAGTCTACCCCTGTCTTTTATATTTAAATTAGCTGGAGTTTTATTTCTTCTTGGACATCATTCTTCCACCCAAATCTTCTATAGAAATATAAACTAACATTTTCTAATGGTGAGTTTTTGGCACAATCACAAAACTACAACTACCAGATACTGGAATCAGTTGGGGAGTTTATTTATTTAATAAATTTATATGGCAGCCCATCTCAAATACATGACTCTGGGCGGCTAACAAAAAAAATGTTCTTAAAAAGTAAGAACAAATAAATGATTTGTGATTAAAATTTGTGATTACATTTGTGATAAGTGATTAAAAACATAAATGAGACAGCATAAAATAGCAGCCAAGAATAATCAAACACCACACAATTAATATAACCAGACAATGGGCTCACCCACACTATCAGGGCCCCAAGCTTGACAGCAAAACCCAAGTTTTTAATGCCTTGCAAAAGGCCAGCAGGGTTGGGGCAAGTCTGATTGGGGCGGGGAATGATATTCTAAAAAGGGCAGGTGCCATGGCAGAAAAGGCCCTCCTCCTGAGTCCTGCTAGATGGCCCTCTCTTGCAGATGGGACCTGGAGCACATAGCTATATACGTAACTATTTTAAAATCTTTATAGTGGCTTTGAAAATGTGTGAGTTGGAGAAGTATCTTAAATTTAATAGAGAATTAAATTATTGTAATGATGTTTTGTTGTCTGTAAGCTTAAAAGTTGAGTGGAGTTTTTGATACTAATCACTGTTACTGTATGGACGGAAGAATATTAAATGAGAGCAGAAAAGATAATTCTGTCACTGCTTCCATTTTGCTACTAATTCATAATTGACTTTCCTTGTTTTTTTCTACCTTCCCTATCCAATTTTCTTTTAGTGTGCTGACTGAAATAATCCGGCACAGCCTGTCTTGTTTTTGTAATTTTCATAATAGCCCACAAAAATATTATTATACTGTAATTTTATCTCAGTCTTGCCTTACACTTTCCTCTGTTATCGTTTGTGTCACATGCTAGATTTTAAGCTCTTCAGTGTCATGTTCTGTATTTTGGCAAGCCCTTTGATGATTTTAGGAGATTATTTTGCTAAGCTAAACTTGTGATAAATCTTAACATAGTTATGAATTCGCATCAATTTGTATTTTATTTTAGTATCAAACCATCCTGAGGGTCCTTTTGCGTAATTTGTATATATGGTTTAATAAATGTATTGATTTCTGCTGATTGATAAATTGTGTGTGTGTACAGACACACACATTTATATAACATACAAACATAAAATACTCTGTACCATGATGGCACAATATCATTACCAATAATAAATTTATTGTAAGTTATTGTAAGTAATTAAGATTGCCAACACAACACTCCTGATTTTGGAGCAGGTCCTATTATTCTAAATAGGTATTACTTTTTAGCAAATGTCCATACAGGAGATGGAAGCATAATGGCTGGTTAATAGTGGTACCAATACCAAGGCTTTCTGTTGACATCCCATCCAATGGGGAGTTCTAGTTTATCTAGTTTTTTTGTCTACTGTAATCTGTAAACTATATTATATAGTGATGAACTGTATTAGTTTTTATGATGTGATCGTTTATGGCTGGCTGGGGGGTTGAACCCAGGCTTCTGTGGTCCCGTTCCCACGCTTGCACCCATTTTCTTTTCAGAGAAATGTTGAGCATAGGGATTGTCACTGTGCACCTATGATTAAGGACTGGTTATTTCCGTGTTTCTGTAAAGCGAACAAACTGAAGGAGATAAGGGGACGCGCATTAACAGCCAGAGAGCTGGCCTGTACCTGTGGCGTGATACGTGCCCGCGGGTTGCCCATCTTCCACCAGTCCGCCGCCTTCCACTTTGTGCTAGGACTCGACCTCATCTAACTCTCAGCCAGCGAAGCCGTATTAGTATTAGCTAGGAATTCTAGGAGTTGAAGTTCCGACGTATCACGAGGACACAAAACGAGGGGAAAGGCTATGGCTTTCAAAAGAAAGGGTAATGAACATGTACTGCAGGCGTGAGTAATAAAGCTGGGTTAAATCTTTCCTTTCTTTTAGACGGTTGAAAAACGGTTGTTCAGAAGGGGCGAGTGCCCGAGAGAAGCCGGCCGCACGGGCTGCTGGGAGTTGAGTCCGATAAGCCGCCGGCTCCTTCCCTGTCGCAAGGCATGCCGGGAGGCGGGGCGCTTTAGTTTCCCCAAGATGGTGTCCTGCCTCCCGTCCCCTCCCCTCCCCGCACATGCGCAGTGCTTGAAGCGGGCCGAGCCTGCTCCCTCCTTCGCCTTTCTCGCTCCGGCTCCCTCCCTCCTTCCTTCCTGGCGGCCGGGGAGCCACTGACACGGCCGGGACGCAAAAGCCAGTCGCCGCCGCCGCCGCCGCGAGGAGGAGAAAGACGAGGAAGGCCAGGACCACCACCACCGCCGCCACCTTCGACGAAGCCGCCGCCGTCTTTGCTCCACCCCTCCTCCATCTTCTTTCTCCACACAAGCCGGTAAAAGGGAGAGAGGAGGGGACCAAGACCCCTCCTCTGCCGGGCCGAAGCCGCCGCTGCTCCTCACCTCGCGGGCGGGGCCGAAGCCGCCAGTCCCCGCACACGCAGCCCGCGCCGGTGGATGGGAGCGGCCTCGCAGGCGGCGGCAGCAGCACCACCAACAGCAGCAGGAGCGGCTCCTCGGGTAAGGCCGGCCTCGGTCCTGAGGGAGGGGCGGCGGGGGGAGCTGGCGGGGCGGCGGGCTCTGCTTCTCCCCGGGCTCTGAGGCGGGGCTCTGAGGCGGTAGGCCCCGGCGGCGGCTGCTCCCTCGCCCGCTACTTTCCAGCTCGCTCTCAAAATGGCCGCTGCGCCCGTTGGGGTGGGGGGAGGAAGGGGCGGGGGGACGAGGAGGAGGAGGGGGCTCCGCTCGGCATCCCCCTTTTCGCTCCTCGCCGCCATGCGTGGGGGGCCACAGACGCCCCCGCCGACCTCGCGGCTCCCCGCGCGCGCTCCATCCTCCCCGGATCCCGGCGACCTGGAGGTACAGTCAGAGGCTCGCTCGCGGGGGGGGGGCGGCGGCGAGGGGAGCTGGAGGGCGCGCGCACTCGGGCGGGTTCTCCCCTCCTCTTTCGCCCGCCCGCCCGCCTTTCTCTCCCTTCTGTCATTTGCCGGCGGCGTCCTTGCACACATTCCCCCTCGGCCCGCGTTCCCGCTGGCTGAGAAAGGTTGGGCAACTGGCTGTCCTCTAGATGCATTGGACTACGACTCCTATCAGCCTGGCCAGTGGTCGAGGGCGCGTCCTTGTGTTGGTCCAAGAGACCAGGCTTGTCTCTCTGGTGCATCCACCTTGCCCCTGTCTTTCAGCGTCTCAGAGGTGTACAATTGATGGGTTTTTTGTTTTCCCCCCCCCTTCTGTTCTGATGTGCTGTTTTCCCCTCCCTGCTTCTGCCTGTTTGTCCTGGCCTTATTGGCCCACTTCCCATCCTCCCTATTTTTCTCTGGGTGACTCTGCAAGTCAGGAAAGCATGGCTGGGTTGGGAAGCTGGAATGGTGTTTCCCCTGTTCTTGTGCTACAGCCTCCTGCCACACATCTTTTTGTCTAACCTGACTTCTCCCATCCTGTTGTTTTTCTGCATTTTCTCTTCCCTTTCCCAGCCTCTCTTATTTACCCATGTCTCGCCTTTCTCCTTCCATTCACCTACATGCAGCATTCCTTCATCCTCCAGCCTCCTCTCCCCTATTTGTCTACCCCACATACTTTTCCTCCTTCATTCAGTTCTTGTTCACACACATTTGTTCCTTCTCTAGTCTTTATTGACCAGACCTTTTATTTTCCCTCATTCCTTCATACCATGCACAGCACCCCTTTTCCTCAGCTTTCTGTGCATCTCTCTCACTTTGCACAAAGCAGCCCCCACATTTTTTTATTCCATCTGGCTCTTCTCCCCCACTGATCCCATCTCCACAGGATGAGTTATATCTAACTCTTCCTTCCATCTATCAGCCTTTCAGTAAGGTATAGATGAGTATCATGACCCATTTGCATAGGTCTGTAGTAAAGTGCCCTTTTTCAGTCTATAATTGGATAAAGATTGTATTTCCTTTCCTTTTACTTGTCTTTCTCTTTTAATGAGAGGTACATAAGCAACTTTTTAAATGGGGGATAGATGTCCCTTATTGCTCCCCTGTATAGCTTTCTGACAAGGATCATTTCCTCACTCTCTAATAGTATATTAAAAGGGTCTCTCAATTTCTGCCTTTCTTTCTTTTGACTGTACAGTACTGTATGGGAGGGAACACCTTATCCTTTGTAACAGAGAATAGAACAGCCCCTTTTCTCCTAATCTTGCTTCCTGTTATAGGGTACTGGTAACCTATAACTTTAGATGAAACCCTTCATCAGTATATATTCCTTTTAACAGAGAGCTATTATCCTCTTTTAAAGGGTTTACAAGCTTTGAGGGAGAGATGATTTTTTGTCTTATGTTCTGATGTAACTTGGAACATCTTCTGTGTTCACTCAGAATTCCACTTCAGCCTAAATATATGGGATTTGTTGCCTTTTCCATTCCTCAAGTCCCTGAATTGTACCATAGATTTTGTCATATAATCCTATTTCACTGCATTTGTCCTCCCTTTCTGTGCACACCTCTTCTTTCTTTCCCTAGTTAACTAGGTAGGTGACTGGCCATCTTCCACTATTTACTCTCAGAATTCCCCTGTTCTCTCCCTTTTGGAACTTAATTTGCCAGTATCCTGTTTTCCATCCCTACAGTCTTTCTGCTTCATCTATTCCTAGTGCTTTTATTAATTTATTTTTCATCTTGCAACTGCTTTGTCACTCTGAAATCATATTTCACTGCCCTGCTTCTAGGCCTTTTGCTCTAAGCTCCCCAGCCTTGCTTTTTTAACTCCTAGCACAATAAGTGCACCTCCTGTGCTTCAGCAAAGACAACTGTTACAGTCAGCTACTCCCAGCTTCCTTAAACTAGTATGGATTCTTTCCCTAATAGCCCCTTATTTTTTTTTAAATAATCTGTATTATTATGTGTTGCTCCAGCTTTCTGGAAACTCCACATAATCAGACCCACACCTACCAAAGCTGCATCTGTTGTTACTCAGCCCGTTTTTCCTGCATCTTCCACTCCCAATGCTCCAGCTCCATACTTTGCCAGCCTGTAATTTAGTCTCGCCTTCCTATTTTCCTCCTCCACATAGCCTGTTAATTTTTTTCAGCCTAGTGTTTCATTAGCTTTGTTTCCCAGCCCAAAGACTAGTGTGCCGCAGAACCCAGCTCCATATTTTTCGGGGGTCTTCTGTGTGTTTATCATCACCTCTATTACTTGCCATCTGTATTTCCTAGTAGGGCTTTTCTCATGGTGACTTAGCAATAAACACAGGTGGAGGAGTTTAAACTAACATGACTGTTACAAGGCCTGGAAATAAAGAAGGGTGGTCAGATTGAGAAAGGGTGTACCCTGTGTTCTTTTTTCACCCATCCTCCTCTTGTTTTTATTTATTAACTTCTTCCTTTTTTAAAAAAAAAATGGGAGGAGATTGTTTGCAAGGCAGTATAACTGTTTAAACAAATAAACAGAAGAGCTAAATGTTAATGTGTTAGTGTGCTGAAATAAAGGACCTGAGGTGTTCAAAATATAGAACAGTCTGACAGCTCTAATCTGGTCTTTCAACAAGAGGCCCTTTTTCCCACCCATCTCCCTGCAGTGACTGAGTAAGAGAAAAATCATTGATAGGAGGTGGCTGAAACCTTCAGATTGAGCCGCAGCAAAAATGGGAGGAGGATGTAGTGGAAGATAAAGAATAAAGAGATGAGATTCCACACGTTTGGGGTTACTGTCTTACTGCTACTATCTTAAGGGTTCAGTGGTTCTTTAAAAAAACCCAAAACCCTACTTTGGTTGCGTAAGGGGAAGGGGTGATGCTAATAATATTGGTAAAGAGTCCTTTCCCTTGGAACTTGTTCAGAAAATAGCTTTTTTAAATATTACTTTAGTTCTGTGGTGTCTTTCATTCTTGACCTCTGTGGGAGAGTTGGGGTGGCCCCTGGCTTTTATTATATATATAGAGAGAGAGAATGAGAGAGAGGGAGAGAGAGACTATGCTATTGCACTCGGTCAGTCTTTCCTTGCCTTGATAGCATTGGTTAAGAAAATCTGTCTTGCTAATGCTGCAGTAGGATTTGATTGTTGCAGTTCAGATTATTTGGCAACTAATTTTCTAGTTGGTCAGTAAAATCTATCAATATAATTTTAGGATTCTACCTCCTCCCCCTCTGTCTGCCAAAATAGCAGTATAGCACAGTCTATAAAGCACTAACCTGTTTGCATATACATTCTTCTGAAATTCTTTAACATGTGGAGTTACATCTCCTTGTAGAGATATATATACGTTGTACTAGTCAGTGTGCACAGTAATGTGTGTGAAAAGTGGGGTTAGTCTGTATTTTCAGATTAATAATTAAATGATTGTACATAATTAAATTGTCAAGGTGTTAAAATATATCCAGTTATATTTAAAGTGGCTCAGAATATTCTTGCAATAACTGAGATGCTGAACAAAGAAAACACTTTTAACAACCGCTTTTTCTTCAGAAAGCTAGTTCGTCAGGAATGTTTTTGTTGCTCTTGTTCGGTTGGATTGTGCTTGTGGAGGGCGAGTACAGCCTTTGAGCAAAGGAGAAACTGGGTGGAGTAAGGCAGAAGCTGTGAAACAGCTAGATTACCCTTTCATAGCATTCCCCCCTTCTGCTTGTGTTTTTGCCGGGTGGAGGGAATAGTAATTGCAGTAACAATGAAGTCTGTTCTTTAGGGAGGAGTCTAGTGATGCAGAAATCAAATGAATGTAGGATTCTCTTATTTATTTTTTCCTCCTTCGGGGTGGATCTTGATTTGTCTGGCATTAAAGTGACCAGTCACTGTTGGGAAGCAAGGTTTTTTTTTTTTTTTGTCTGAGCATCCCTCTCAAAAATGGCATAGATTTTTTACTTGTCAACCTAATGTTAAGTAATTCAATATGAAGTTAAAGATCAAAATGCTATTTACATAAATAATATATATTTCCATATTGTCAATTTGTACTTTCATTTTTTCATACATGCTAGTAGGTAGGCTTCAGAACTGCAGTTATGCCCCCTCATCTTATGGCTGAATTTACTGTAGTTATTTGGTCATGAGATAATAATTTTAGGTGCTGTTGCTGATGTTTCACACAATTTAAAAGAACATCATAATGCAGGATAAAGGATGTGGGAAATACTTTAATGAAATGGAAAATATAGTATTTCCCTTTTCCTTATATTTGCCTAATGAAGGATGGCAGTATTCTCATTGAAATTCAATCTTTGTCATGGCAAATTCAATTCTTAACAAGGGTGAAAATACATAGATTAGACAAAGCACAATAATTTGATTCTTACCAATGTAAGGTATCATTGATCAGTAAGCAACTTGTAAAATCTTCTTTTGTGGAATACTTGCTGATCAATGGCTTGTGGATTTCTACATGGTGGGTGGGTTGTTTGCTAGGATGCCCATACCACAAGAGAATTCCAGAATACTAAGATAACAAAACATATTGACCTTGAGATTTGGATTTTCTCTTATTGAGCTTGACACAAGAAGAAAGTGTGTATGGATGGGCAAAAAAGGAATGTGAGATTTAATAAGGACCATGGAAGATTATTAAAAAAAAATCAATTTCAAGTATTCCATACTTGATCACATGGATTATTTCCTTTGCTCCACCACACTTTCTTTAGATGATTTTATTGCCTTTTTGCTTTGTTTTGTTTTCCATTTTATGCGGTAGACAACCTGAGGCTGCCAGGCAACGTGTGGCCTTTAAAAGCTTTGGATGCAGCCCCCAGAGACCTCCAAAAGTTGTTACCAATTTGTAATTTTAATGTGACAGAAGGAAAAAAAACTATAAAATATATGCTTAGAGAGTAACTTAATTAACTATTTTAAATTAAATTGAAAAAGACAGCTGTTAAAGGAGTGGGTGCCTTTTAAATTTTCTAAATAAATAATTAAGTTATGTAAATAAAAATTCAGTTTCTGTCAGAGTGGATTTGATTTAAATCTCTAATCACAATTTATTCAGTAGTCAGGAAGGTTCTGTAACCATTTCTAGTAAAAATTCATTCTTGTTTGATATAACATGAATATATATCTTTCTCTCATTTGAAGACTTTCATTTTCAGACAGTATGCACCATATAACAGCAGTTAGTTACCTGCATAATTTGTGGCATCATTAAGACTTGGATCAGCTTAGTTTAATTTGTTGTAGGTATTTGAGAATATTTTTGCCATGATGTTCTACAGTAACAACCATCACTAGATATTAAATTGTACCAATAATTTTATTTGGCTGTTCATTAACCTTTATATTGCATGTTTAAAGAGTGGTCAGTTACTAGGTCTGTTAACATCTCAATGGTAGCAACTAAAATAGAATATATTTAGAAGTTATGATCATAATTTTACATATGACCTCTTAATATTTTAGAAAAGATTTTAAGAAATATTATAAATTCAATTTAGATTTTTGAAAAATCCATAAAAATACTCATTTACTCATTTTTTAGTCTGTCCTGGGTTTTGTCCTGGGTGCACACACTGCTTTGGAGTGCGACCTCTCATGTACCACTTAAAGGCCAAGGATATCAGCCTGGATGAAGGTATGCATCCCTGCGATGTCTCCATAGTATGCCTTAGTTATGCCTCCCTCTACTCAGGTATTAGTTGTTTTTTCCTTTCATTTACTATATACTTGGGTGATTTTACAGTTGATTATTCTGTCTTTCCTCTGGTCTTGTTGAAGGACATTTTTAACATGCATGTTTTCAAATGTTGTTAGGTCTGATTAGGTGTTTACTATAACGTATTAACACTTTGGTTACATGGTTACTGTTACCTGCACATTTTTTCATGGATGCCACTTCATGCAGATTGATTGCATTCATTCTCTTTTAACTGGCCTATGGCACTCTCATCCAGAGAAATACAAAGTTGAACTCTTTTTCCCCCCATCCCTACTGACAGGTAAATTATTTGTGATCTGATGCATGGCAAGTATAGAACAAAGGATGTCTCAGATGTCCTGCTAGCATTGACGATAACCTTATATCGGACATTATGAGGAAACGATAGCACTTGTGATTTGATTATATGCTTATATTGAACTAAAGTATGGAGCACTGCACCTAATGAAAGAACAGATCCTAATTAATATCAAAGTATTTCTGTATTTCCGGTGTATGTGATGCTGTATTCTTAAGCACCTTTAATTCATTTTCTTGGAAACTATTTTAAATCTGTACGATTCATCTTTTCCTCTGGAGTAGCACTATAAGATGGGCCATAGATACAGCTAGTAGTGCTTTCTAAGTAATTTTACATGGAGCTTTCTCACTAGAAGGTGAATTAACAATTGTAATCTGAGGATTTAGGGATGAATGTAAGACCTAGTAGAAAATAAAACAAAGAGCCAAATCTAGTATGAACTATATCATTTCTTAATCTTACATTATTGATCTTACCATACTTCATTTTAAAACAATGTTTTAATTACTGCCTAAGTTCTCCTCATGTAGTTAGTGTGATATGACAAACCTATTCTGTATGTTCTTAAAGGTGCATCTCGGAGAATGGTTGTGGAATCTAATACATAAATATCACATGAAATACCTTAAATGTAGGTCAGCTAAAGTGTTATATTGGTATGGGGGCTTGAGGGGGTCATGGCTACCCTGAGCTGCAAAAACTCATTGGGTGACTTAAGCCAATAATTCTCTCTTATGAGAACAGTACTGCTGTTGCTGGGAAAAACTGAGGAGAGCACTGCTGAACTCCTGAAGGAAAGGCGGGATAGAAATTAAATAAATAATGATGACTGCCTTTTTGTCAAGCAATTAATGATTTTTTATTTGTGGTTTAGTTGCCCTGTCATATATTCAGTATGTTATCCTTCCATGACACACACCTCAGTATTTATCAGTTAAAAATCGTCTGCTGAATCCTAAAAGAAGGTTAATGTGTAAGAGGTTGTGATTAAAAATGCTTACCTTCTGGAAAGATCTTAAAACTTTCATCTGATTTTCAATATTATTAAATAGTTCTCTTTTCATATGTACCTCAGTCTAATGCTGTTTACAGATTAGCTATTTAAAATTTGGGAGTGGTTGGTTCAAATCTAGAATGATTAATGAGAAATTAAAAAATGGCAAGATACCAGAATAGAATAGACAGGGTATGTCCTTTTATCTTGTATGCTACCAGATTAGAACTCTACTTACGTTCCTATGAAATAAGAAGAAAAGCTTGCATATCACAGATGTCCTAATAAGTTCAAGGTTATTGTGTCCTTCAATCTGATGGACATGGGTAAGGACCGTACACTTGACTTTCTATTTTGGAAGTTGTTTGTTAACCTACAATTATCCAGTCTGGCAATGTGTCAATATCATATGCATGGTATTGATAAAGTGAGGTTCCATATTGGACATTGTTTATCTCAGGTTGACCTAACCTAGGCAACTCACTATGTTATACAAGAGCAAAAAATAAGTACTTGCTAGGAGTCTGACAGACTTGATTGATAAAAATGAAGCCCCACTACTGAAAACCAAAGGAGAACTAAGAATTTAATGTTCTCATCCAAGATTAGTATATTCATGTAATAAAAGTATGGTACTGTAAATTTATCTTGTATTGTCTGTTAAAAAGGTGGAATTGGTAGGATAGGCATATTTGTTCAAATTATATTGGTTACTAAATTGAAAGATAAGGGATTGGTCATTCTCTACATATATTTTGTATTGTGTATTTCTATGCAACCAAGAGCGCTTATTTGATGGCGGAGGATGCAGATCCATATGTATTTATTGAATAAAGTAAGGGATAGAGACCAATTGCTTGCATCACAAAATTACCTGTTCATAACTTTTCTGGATGAAAATGTTTTTCCACAAGAGGAGGTATGTACGATTCTTGATAGTTATACATACTTCTAATTTGAGAAATGAATTCTGTCTCTGTAGTTAGTATAAACTAAATTTGACGTGATGTTTTAATTCAGTCACAATATATCAGCTTTGCCACATAGAGCTGCCAGAAGATTAAAAGCAACACTGAGTTCCTTGTGGGAAGAACAATATAGAGATGTATTAAATGCATTTCTATGGAAAAAAAGTTCCTTTTGACAAACATGAATAGAAACACTTTATTATTACTTGAAAAACTACAGTGCCTGAAGAGAGAGATGATGATTATTATACAAGTCCATCTTTACAACTGAGCAGCCTGTGTGAGGAGACGATTAAAATATTCTGCTTGGCAATCAGTGATTAATGCAATCAGATTTTCTTTCCTAGTTTTCTTTCTTATTGGCCATGGTGCCCGTCCTTTTTAAAAAAAAATGTGTTTATGATGTTCTAGAGCAAATTTGTAGTCATCATTAGATAAAAATATTAATTGTTTGAAACTAGAATGTTAATCCTCCTGCCTTCATTGCCTCTTTGAGCTTTGGTTGCAATTTACAATGGAGGGATTCTCATACCGTATCAAGCTTTATAGAATCATTCTTGTGAAAATGCTGCAGTTCTGTCTAGTGCAGCATCCTTGAACCTTCTCTCCAGACGTGCTGGGCCATACAGCCTATCATCTCAACCTGTAGATGCTTTGTATATTTGGGCTAGGCTATTGGGAATTGCAACACATTCACTGCAAGAAGGCTGCTCTAGAGCAACTAACCTAGTGGCTTATCTTCTCCAAAGCAAGACATTTCTTTATTCTATAACTAATCCCATTAATTCAGTTGATCCAGATGACTGAGCTATGAAGTAGTGATGAATGATAGGACTTGCTAGCAGACTTAAAATTGAGTTTTAATCTTCCTCCCTCATTGAAACGAGAAAATCCTAGCATGATGATTAGGTATGTATACTCTTTGTAGCATGTGATCTGTATAAGATGGATTAATTGCAGAAGAATGCATGTGTGGGTAATCTTTCCTCTGTGGAGACCTATCTATGTAATTCTATAACTATATTATTACTACACTGGATTTAGAAACACAGTGGCTTCCATTGTGATAATCAACAGAAGTCAAAGAGATCCCTGTTGATTTCTGTGCAAAATGTTTGTTTGTTTTATTTGTGAGATTTATATTCCACCTTTCTTTCAGATGCTCATAATGGGGGATGTAGTGCTCCCTCTTCCTATTCTTCCCCACAACCACCACCCTGTGGTTACAGAAATTTTAGCTGGCCCAAGGTCATTCAGTGAGTTTCCTTGGCTAGGTTTCCCCACTCCTAATCCAACACCTTAACAACTGCACCACATTGGCTTTCTTTATTACTGGTACAATGGAAAGTTTTCTGTATGCCTTAGGTAGTACGGATGGTGAGGATGAAGAAGTGGCAATTCTCTTTAAATAATAACAGATTAAATATCAATCTTTTCCAGTTACTAAAAACCATATCTTAAATATAAGGGAGCATAGTAAGTACTTGTTAACCTCCTTGCCTCCCTTCTGATATTCCTGTTGTTTTATAGGCTCTTGCTGTTTCAGCTGTCGAAATGCTACCTCTGTGAAAAAAACTACAAGTAGTACTTCTTAAAGGAGCATTTAATTTGTGGCAGTACTACTTTTATTTAAAAAGGACTATTGAATTTCACCTTAAAATACAGCTAGAAAACTATCCTGCATTGGTTTTCCACCACAATTCTAGGTAGACAGGACCTCCTGTCTTCTGTATCAAATGAGAATCAACACACTGTCTGGTCTGTGATCTAAAATCATAGATTTGGAAGCAGCTATAAAGATCATCAAGTCCAGCTCCTTCTGTACAGAGAACCAGATTAAAGCATCTACAGTAGATGGCCGTTCAGCTGCTGTTTGAACTTGGGCAATGAAAGGGCACCTACCATCTCTCTGGATAATCGATTCCACTGTCAAATTGTTCTAACTGCTAACGTTCAACTGGAATCTGCCTTCCTGTAATTTAAATTCACTGTTTTGTGTACTTCTTGTCTTTACTTTCTGTGTGAAATATTTTCAGGTATCTGAACAGTGCTGTCCTGTCTCTACTTCTTTTTTTTTGCCAAGGCTAAATGCTTCAAGTTCCTTTAGTCTTCCTTCATAGGGCTTAATTTGTAGCTCCTTAACATCTTTGTCGCCCTTCTGTGAACCCATTCCTGTTTGTCTGACTCCTCCTCTAAAGTGTGTTGGCCAGAAATGGGCACAATACTTGAGGTAGATTCTGACCACTGTAGAGGAAAGGGATCTATTTATTTATTCATTCAATTTGTCCCCGCCCGTCTCATACATTTTGAGATCATACATCCCGAAATGTATGAGAACATTTTCCAGTGCCAGCATTGGCTACCAGGGCAGGAATTGGATTACCACAGATTCAGAGACCTGGTGATTCCGGGATTATTCCAATTTTGACACTTGATGGATTTGTGTCCCCACCCCCATGGAATTGTAGAATTAGGAGTTTTCCTGGACTCATTACTCATGCTGGCAGAGCAGGCAGGGGCTGTGGCCAGGAGGGCCTTCGCCAATTTAGACCTGTACCTGTTGCAGCCTTATGGAAAACAGGAGGCACTGAAGATGGTCTCTTGTGCCTTGTCATCTCTTGTTTGGATTACTGTAATTTAGTTTATATGAGCCGTCCTTGGAGACCACCCATAAAGTTCAACTGGTGAAATATGCTGTGGCCCGTATGCTTCTTACAGCCACTGTTGTGTTTCCAAGTGCAAATAAAAGTGCTGGTTGTCCCTATAAATTCTTACATGGCTCGGGACCTGGGTATCTCCGGGGCTGCCTTTCCCATATCATCTCTGCCCATCTGGTCTAAGTGGAGATACCTGCTGAAGGTTCCTGCCTATTTTGTGGTGCGATGGAAGGAGGCTCAGAAAGAGGCAGTTTTTGGGGGAGTGTCCCTCCTTTGGGATAGTCCCCCCACCAAAGGAAGGGTGGGTCTCTTACCCCCTTCCAAAAGCCTTCTAGAACTTGGCTGCTTCAGAGGGCTTCGGGGATTTTCAGCACAGACATTTGGTGTCTGATTACTTAATATTGTTTGAAATAATTGCTTCTTTATGTTGACGATATTGCTCTTATGTCCATGACTTAGAGTCTTTTTAGACAAGTGGCCTATAAATGCCATAAATAAATAGATACAATGTATACATTACTTGCTGAAGGGAATATCATTTAGCTCATTTGTACAAGAAACCTGATGGAGAGGGTGTCTTATGGCCTCTGCAAATCTCTTTGGTGTCATTGATGACTTTGAATTAGGTAGAATCTCTACCACTGATCTTTAAAATAATCTTTCTCATTGGCTATGTTAGCTAGGGATTATGGGAAATATAAGTCCAACTAGAAATGTGACATCGTAGAAAAGAGTTTTTTAAAAATTCTAGAGGCCTCACAGTATTTGTCTTCTAAGAAATTGGAAAAATTGTTCTGAAAAATTTCCCATTTTTTTCTTTTAAATTTATTGAGGTGTGACAGAAAGTCTGTATTTGAAAAACATTAAATCAACAAATAAAATAACATGAAAACCAGAAGCTTCATAAATGTAGGCAAGCATACATAAAATGTTAAGAATAAAGGATTAGAGAAAGTAGAAATTGCTGATAGTATTTCAGATTCAGAAGATATTCATTGCAAGGTGTTTCAGGTGGCAAAAAGTGTTTTCTCATTTCACCTCAAAATTTCCCCCCCAAATTGTGCTTTCTAGTAGCTACTTGATATAATGTAAGACAGAATCCTAAATAATAACTTCCTTGTTTTACTGCAATAATGTCTTTTTTCTGAGTTCAGGTTGTTGCCTGCACATGTCTCCTAAAGAAGCAAAAATATATCTTTATATTCCTTAGGGTTCATAGCTTGTAATTTCATTTGTAATAAATATTAAAAATATTTAAAAGTAAATTCAGTCTACAAATCTATAATTATTGTCTGAATTCTTTTCAGTTTTATCTGCCATAAATATTTTCATGAGCACAGCAAGTTATACAAGGAAGATTTTATAAAGAAACAATATGACTTTACAATGATATAAAAATAAATATTGTATATAGTTCAATTTCCCCCCCATTTTCCATTATGTTTCAAGAAATAAAAATTTCAAATTGTTGTAAAATTTTACATGTCTGGTCTCCAGTACATCTGGTTGGTTCTAGCTTGCAGAATTGTAATGTAATAAAAAAAAAAGGAAGAAGAAGAAGATAGAGCTAGTAACGTAGCCAAACAGTATGTGAAATGCCAAAACTTTTAAGAATTTTCCTATTCTGTATTGTGGAAAATCTTGAAAAAAATAGTTGTCTCTGAATAAACTCAATTTCTGATCGTTTGTTTTTTGTTTTCTGGTTACTCTTAATCTTTGTTATAGTTAGCTGCATAAAACACTTGCTAATTACTATGAGTAATTTTCACCTAGTGATAGTCACCATTCCAGTATTGATTCCCTGTTGATTAATGTGAATCAGTTAATTAGATAGAGATTTTAAGTGGTGTTTGCTCTAGAAATGTGCTGTTTTAAGCATGTTGTAGAAAGAGGATGGAAGTGGCAAGTGAAGAGGGAATCTTCAGCAGTTATATTCATGTGAGTAAACACAGCTGTTTTTTTTTAAAGCTTAGAATCAGTAGATCAGAAAATGAGCTGCAATTGACAAATCTGTCAGTAGTTTTTAAAAAATCTTAGTTTTAACTGGTGCAACCCATTCTTTTATTAAAATACATCTGTAGCATTTATACATAATTACTGAATTTCAAGAGCTATTAACTGTCTACAGAACAATTCTGAACATGTATACATAGAAATAAGTCCCAAATACGCATGATTTAGGTTTGCATTTTGAAAGATATTATGGGATCATGCTACACTCAGATAAGTGAAGGTATGGCTGCATATTGCTGCCAACAAAGCAGTTCTTTAATGTGTATTTTAATCATTTTTTGTCTATTCGCTCGATCTCTTTTTTTTAACCATTTTTACTATTTTTTTCTGCATTTATGATCTTGGGTTTGTATTGCTTTAATGCTATTGTGCTCAATATCCTTTTATTTAGGTGGCTTTGAAGAATGTATTAAATGCAGTTTATTGATATGACTTGAGGCTCATTCTGCTTGTAAGTTAATGAAGGGAAATATTCTTGTTTTTCAGCTTCAAATACAAGGATTGATATAAGCTATTTGGATTTAGGTAAAGGTAAAGGTTTCCCTTGACATTAAGTCCAGTCGTGTCCGACTCTAGGGGGCGGTGCTCATCTCTGTTTCAAAGCCAAAGAGCTGGCGTTTGTCCATAGACACTTCCGTGGTCATGTGGCCGGCATGACTAAACGGAACGCCGTTACCTGCCCGCCGAAGCGGTACCTATTAATCTACTCACATTTGCATGTTTTCAAACTGCTAGGTTGGCAGGAGTATTTGGATTTAGATGCTTTAAAAAAACAGACATCTAAAGCAGAAGTATAATGAAAATTTTTAATATGGTTATTTTGGATACTGAGACCTTGATTAAGGATCATAGTAGAAAGCCAGAGAAAAGAAAAGTATATATAACTAGATTCTCATCAATATCTTTACAAATAATTCCTACCTTGAATAGTAAGATACTCATAACTCTTGAATGGGTTAATTGTAAAGATCTTCTATTCATAATGGAACACTATCACATACATTCATCAAAAAAAGTGCAGGTATTAAGAACTTTCAGTGGAAAAATAATGAAAAAGTAATTGTGTGCAACATCATGAAGGAACGTCAAAAGAATATGCTGTATACTCTCCAGCATTATAGGTTCGCTCTTAAAATAACCCTGAGGTAGAAAAAATGTACTATTCTGTAGACAACAGAATGATACCGTCATTTTGCTTGTTGCAAACACTTCATTTATTTATAATTTATATTTTGAATTTTGTCACCACCCATCTCACTCAAAGAGTGACTCTGGGCGGTTTGGATTAAATATTCTGGTCATGTACAGTATGTCTTTATGCAGGAGTAAGTCTGGTTTTCTTCAGTGGCTCTTACTCTCTGATCAGTGTTCTTAGGATGCATACATCGCAGCTTTTTAAAAATACCTGCAAAGCTTTGGGATGTTTGTGGGGGAAGAAATGTTATATTTACTTCATGTAATTCTCCCTGGAATTTATGGAAAAATAGTAACATTCCCTGTCCAGTCACTGACAGGATCCAAGATCTTGGCTTCAGGAAGGTTGCTGCATTATGTGCATTCAGACCATTTCCTGGCAATTTAAACAATTGCAGATATGCAGATGACACAGCAATCAAAAGTACCTAAGCGGGAGGGGCAACGATATAAACCAGTAGATGCATGTAATTTTGATGGAGGAACCTATCCTACAACCGGACTTTAGATTTTGAAAACAAAGCATGGAGAGAAATGGCGTTATCAGAAGATTTAATAATCTTGATAAGTCAGGCTTTGTATAGGATTCATTGGAGTGGTCCTTGTCATGATACTGTCTCTGAGGAAAAGCCTAGTTGTTGAATTATTACTGGATGCTGTCTCAACATTTCAGTTGAGTTGAAACACAGAATTTCTTTATCTGTAAAGATTTGCTAATGTCATGATATAAATAAAGGCCAAAGCCTGGAAGCAGTGCCTTACTGCATGGTAGTCTTTTGAGAAAACACTTTGAAATGGAACATGCAGTCTTTATGAAATGCCTTCCAAACCAAATACTAAACGTTCATGTCTATCCAAAGGGAATTGTTGCCGCCTAGTTGTCGGGATATCCACTATAGCATTAAGCCAATGATGATATACGCAGTTAATACAGAAATAATAATTGGTTGTATAAATGAACCAGGTCTTAATTTGGAGTTGTGGTTTCTTTTTTCTGCACATGCTGGAAATAATTATAGTGTCACACTGATGTAATAACAGTAAGGTGAAGTAGTTTTCTGGGCCACAGTGCAAAAATAGTTTGCCACTGCCACCTTCTGGGAAAGGGTTTTTTGTTTCCCAGCTTTTTTGTGTAGCCTAAGGCCTTGCTATCCCATGGAGGTCTTCCATCCTAGTACTAACAGACTTGACCCTCCTTAAGTTCTGAAGCCAGAAAAGGTTGACCAGGTAATGTAGAGAATTCCAGCTCTGGAATTTACTATTTTGAATGGTTTGGAAGTGGTCTAATCCTGGAATGTGTATATTTTATGGTTGGGCCAATTTCAGAACACACCAAATGTTCTGTGATGGAATGCTTTACATACCCATTGAATAGCTACTTGGTAAATTGAATGAATGAACGAACAAATAAAACTACACTCACAGATTTTCAACAGTACTTACAGTAGGGGCAATATGTTACCAGAAAGATTACTGAGAGAGTTGGATGTTGATCCCTTAACTAGGAGGATTCCAAGGTTAAAATTTCCAGTAAGCATTTCGCCAACCTTTTTCTTCCCTATCCTTCTCAAAGCATTAACGATGGAGAGAACCAATTGAATTTTTTCACCTAAAACATGAAATGATAATATTTCAATCTTTAATATTGGAATAATTAAATATCAGGATTTAATATGATTATTTCAGTTATGATTGTTTTCCAACTATTCTGTATGTCCACTTAATCTAGTATTAATAGATGAGTGATGTGCAGTGCTAATGTAATCTTGCTTATAGAGAAAACAACAATAAAGGTCAGCAACGTAGTCCGAGATTTGACTGCTAGCCAGGAGTATAATATAAAACACATAGTAAAATTAAAACCAAATTTCAAGTATATACAATGCTAGGACTTACTGCACCAGTTCCTTTTTTTTTTCTTGCCTGCTAATAAAAAATCAGAAGAGGAAAATGAAGTATAAAAAATAACTTTTAAATAAGAGTTCAAGAGTTAAGATTTAATTGGCTATTTTTAAGCAAATGAGACGGCTTATCAATGGAAGGTGGCTATATAACATTAGATACTTCAATCTGTCAAAAGTAATTTGCTGCTTTATAATAAAAATAGTTTTAGGATGCTTTTAGATAAGTTTCAGCTGTTCAGCAAGATATAGAATATCACTGGAATCACAATGAGTGACATTTAAACATACATTTAAAAAAAAATTTAAACTGGAGCAGACAACCTTTTTGTAGTAAAAGGGGATATGTTTAGATTTTTAAAAGCTCTTTTTTGCTTGTCAAATGCTGCAGTGTGACTGGCAGTGATGTGATGCATTAGAGAATATTGCAAAATGGGCACGTAACAACTAACCTTGAATTGGGTTTTTACTAATTATTTTTGATTCTAAGGTTTTAAGGCGGGATAAAAACTTAACATGCATTCACAAACACGAATACGGGAGGTGACAGATTAATTTCTGAGATATATTAAGTTCACGAACAGCCAATTGGCTAACCCGTGTGAAATTATTGCAAAGACACTTGAATCAAATATATAGAGTTGCAGCTTGGGCCTTTGTGGGATATTTTAATCTGTCCTTCCACTCCATGGAATAGGACAGGAAAGGGGAAGAAAAAAGCAGCAAATGGTTTGTTTTGGAAATCTTGGGGGAAAATGGGTTTCTAGGGTCTTTTACTAGGAAGATGGGCTCTTGGCACGGGGTGGGTTGCATCTGTTAAAGACTAATAAAAATGTATTTGGCCAAAATAGCTTGGTCAGAAGGGCTGAATCTTGCTGAGATTGCCGATGAAAACCCTAAAGTGAAGATCTCGAAGACTTGTGCACTATTAAAGGAAGCGGAAATGTTGCTGAAATGGAGCCCACTAAAGCACTCAGTGAAAAATCAGAAAGAACACAGGCTCATAAAATCCATGGCCTTTGTTGCCAATATGCTGGTGCTCGGTGTGGGAAATAAGGTGACCTTGAACTCTTAGTGCAGGAAGGCAAATTCAAGTGGAAAAGTTCAAGAGCTATCCTGTATCATTCCATTGCGTAGGACAGAGAAGAGTGGATATAAGTTATAGAAAGACAAATTCCAGTTAAATGTTGAGAATGTTTTCCTCATGGAAGAATGGTTTAACAGTGGAACTAGTACCTAGAAAGATAGCAGGTCCCCTTTGCTGGAAGTGCTGAGACAGAAATTGGGGGCAGTCATCTGTCACAGATGTTTTAATTTGGATGAAGTAGGGATTCAAATTTATTTACCTAAGTAGCCCCTTACATCTTTCCTGTGATGATGTCATGTGCATGATGATGCTGTTTTGCAGATAATCTGATTTATGTAATAGCGTAATTATGCAAATGATGTAAATCTCAGCAGAAACTTGGTCTACTACATGAGAAGTTTGTTCCATCAAGATTTGTTGAAATTGAGGTTATATTCTGTTTTTAACTTCGGTAAACTTTACATTTTCAATATTTGAGAAATTACATAAATATTTTTATTGCGCAGAAAGTTTATTTCCTGTCATAGGAAGCAGACTGTAGCTGAATATTTTAATTCATTGTCATGCAAGAGCAGTATATGGCTAATTATTGATGGTTGAGAATTTAGTGCATTTCTTACACAATGTAATCATGAGAAAACAGATTTATAAGGCTTTTAAGTTATTTGACATCTTGGTGACAAAGATTATTTTATTAAAGTTTTCCAGTGGTGACTGTGGTGGACACTTGGAAAGGTGAAGAGGTTACATTGATTAGGAGGATTTCTTGAGCAGGAAGAGAATCATAAAATAATAAAAAAAGGCTCGATAATTATGCAAGAGGAAGTCTTAGTCTAGACACACACACACACACACACACACACACACACCAGTTCTATACTTCTTTTTCTTGTTAGAGCTTTCAGTGAAATGTTAGCATAACTTTGATATTTAAAATTACATTAAGGCATCAAAATTCTCAATGTCAGATATATATTTTTAAAAAATTTGAGGGGGAAGAAAATGTTGACTTAATCTAATCTCTGCAAATCCCCTGCATGCTAATGAACAGCTTCCAGAAAATTCTGGCTCGTTAATGGTAACAGAGTTGTGGGGAACGTCTGGCCCTCCAGATATTATTGAATGACAGCTTCTAGCAATCCCAGATACTGTGGTCATTGCTGAGTATATTGAGGACTTGAATAATATTGGAGAGGGCCATGCCATACCATTTTCAGTATAGCAGCAAAGAGGCAATTTGTCTCAGTTATACTTGTGAAATATTAAATGTATGCAACATGATTTACTGAAATTTTGGTAATGTTTGTACTTTTCGTTAAATACATATTTTTTTTCTTCTAATGAGCATCCCATTTGGACTTAGAATAGCTTTGTGTTTACAGTCATGTGAAATATGACAGGATTATTCTAAGGGGTAGGGAGCCCAAAAAAGATTCCTTTTGATTTTTATTGATTGGCTGTATGCATTTATTCTTAGACACAAGTTTTGAAAAACTCTTAATAAATTCTTAAAGAGTTTAGCGATAACAACAACAAAATAGCTCCCAGTTGCCCTGGCTAAAATAATTCTGCTGAAATGAAGAAAGCTTGGAATAATCATGAATGGATTATTAAAAAAAATTACAGGACTTTGAGCCCTGCAGAACAAGTTCATGGAGCATGTATTTAATTCTAAGGTTGTTGCTTACTCTATGCTCTGCTTGAGGAGATTGTAGATCTTAGCAACAGTTAAATAGACAATAAATCAGTTGCTTCAAACCTTAAGTTTGCATACCCTTGATCTAGAAATACCTTGGCAACACTAATATGCATGGTTTCTTCCTTGGTCTTATATAAACAAGCCCTTAAAACTTGAGTATCTTCACCTGAGTCAGAGTGGGTGAAGGGGGCTGTATGTGATATTTTGTTTTTTGTAATAGTTTTTGTTTGTTTTCTGGACTTTCTCATTTTGATGATGTAATTTCCTGTTTTTCATTGCTGAATTCTGTAAGGCTCCCAGAGACAAAAATGATTGGGACTGCCAATAAATCTCATAAAGTTCCATGACTGCAATCTCTGATGGTAAGGCTGTTTAGATCAAATTGTTTATTTTTATTAGGAAGAACATTACATTAAAAACATATCCTTTTATTTAATGCAGTTTAATCTCCTGTTGATAATTCCCTCTTGTGTGAGAAGGATTAAATAATTAAATTCAGGTAGAGAAAAAATATCATAAGATTCTTAAGGACTGTCATGAAAAAACCAAGAAAGGGTTGGTCATTCAGTTTTCATGGATAACTCTTAGCTGCTCAGAGGTAGATGTTCCTTTATACTAGTTCAGATGATGAAAAGTGCATTCTTTGTGTATAGTTTACTTTATACTGCTTTGTAGGCTTTTCTGGTAAATGTTAGATGTCACCACTCAAAATATGAAAGCTTGGCCTGGAACTAAAATTCTTCAAAACCACTAAATGCCCATATAATTCCACTGTGCTAGGTTGGAAAATTGAGATTCACTTTATTGTCCTCTTTAACAATTTGATGCAACATCTTGAATTTGAAAACATTTCTTTGCTGTTATTATAGGTGCATAACTATGAGCAACAAATTCTAAATCCATGAACTGCTTAGCTTGACAATCTTTTAAGAATTACCCTATTTTGCTCTGAACATCTATTAACATTCTGAAGAAGGACCAGTTCAGTTGTAGAAAATGTCACAGTGTAGAGACTCAATTGCAGGGTTCTGAAGTACCTATTACCATTATTTCTAGGAATAGGTTTTAATAAGGAAGAAACAAAGTACTTAGACTTTTTCTGGCACAGTTTTCAGTATATACTTGTCAAGGTGAAATACAATTGAGACAAAGGAAAGTTGATCCATGACTGGAATTCTGAATTTAGTAGTTAGGATTAAGGGCCAGTTTGATCTGGGGGTTAAGTTGGTGGACTTTGAGTGGGAAACCCTGAATTCTAGTTCTCTCTCAGCTACAGAAGCCAACTGGGTGACTTTGGGCTGGTTTTTTTTTTCCGTGTCAGAAGCACCTACCAAGGCGCTTCTGTGTTGAAAGGATTTGCCAGTGATGTCACCGTTGCCCAGGGAACGCCCAAGGGGGCTCCTTTCATGTCCCTGTTATTTTTCCACCGAAGTGGTACCTATTTATCTACTTGCATTTGCATGCTTTCAAACTGCTAGGTTAGCAGGAGCTGGGACAAGTTGGCTGGAGCTCACTGTCACACGGCTTGCGCTCTTGGATTTCGGACTGCTGAGCTGCTGACCTTAATGGTCCTCTGACTCAATGTCTTAGCCACTGAGCCACCACGGCCCCTTTGGGGCCAGTTATTCCCTAAGAAGAAGATAATAGACCACTCCCAAAAATGTTGCCTAGAACAGTGATGGACTTGTCCATGTAGTCTCCAGGAGTCAAATCTGACTCAACAGCCCCCCCCCCAATAGTGTAGGATTAACTTTGAAGCAAATATTAACTTCTATCTCACACCTGTTCCTTAGTGTACCTCTTTAGCTTTCTTGCGTAGATAAGTGGCTATAGCAATTTGCATATTGGTGGAGAGGGGAAAATTGATGTTCTGTATTTAAAGCAAATACTCGTTTAGAACAACATTCAGTCACTGAAAGGCTATAGCTGGCTTAGTCTCTTTTGATAGGGATTCTTTTTCCCTTTCCCACATGAATGTTGAACTTCGTTGGTAAATACAGGCTAGTCCTAGTTATATGGATATATTGCCTATCCATGTTTTTGGTGTGTGGTTTTCACCTTACATGGTTGTCTATTCCTGCAAATGTTCATGGGACATTTTATTTCCTCTACAGTCAAACTTAGGAGCATATGAACAGAGGCTCTGCTGAGGGAAATGGAAAAGGTTTTCACAAATTGTTGTCCTTGAATGAGAATGTGACACTGCTGGACTTATTGGCTCGTGGAGACAGTACACATCTGATGCATGCCATTATTGCAAAAGTGAGTCTACACTCTGCACCATAAAGAAAAACTAACCCAAGATCAGTGCAGGAATAGTGTCTGGCATGTCTCAGAGTCTCCCGGTGGTGTTCTATCATGTGATCCCCACATGGAATGATTGGAAAAGACCCTCAAGCTGAGGACAGAGGATCAAGCCCAGAGGCATAGGCCACTGAAAGGACCAGCAATTCTTGAGAAAGTGCTGCAGCTGTATGGGCAATTTGTGGCAGAAATCAGTCAAGCGGTGGAAATGTCTGAAGGCACTGAGCTTGGGTTTCGGTTCAACAAGGGCAGATTTGAAAAATTCAAGCATCTCCACAATCGCCATAATATGTAGTTGACAGGTGAAGTAACAGTTCCGAGGCAGCATAAACATATTCAATGAGTTCCAGTGGCTGATTAAGTCTGGAAAGTACAGGCCAGAGCAGCTCTTCAGTGCTGATTTCTTGTTCTGGAAATAGATCCCATTTGCTCCTTCATCTGTAAAGAAGGCTGAAAGGCTGTGGGTTTCAAGGCAGTCAAGAACATACCTCTTCTGGCATGCTGTACTACTGCAGGGGACTACATGATCAAGTACATGGTCAAACCAGAACTTTTCACAGCTTGGAGGAGGAGGAAGAAGAGGGGAAAGAATGGCAGCAGCAGGTCTGCCTCTGCATGGTGTGCTTCTGTTTGATCTGCGCTTGAGTCGGAAGACCAGGTGGAGAACTGCCAACTCCATCAGTGGAGTGATGAAGCCCCATTGCTTCCTTACTTTTTGTGAGGAGGATTTTTGTGCTGCCTCTCTGGCCATCCTTTCAACCATTCAGGCTGGGGATGGAGGGGGGGAATGCTGCTAAACAGAGGACCACAACTGTGGGTGTTTCAAATCCAGCATGGGTATTTCTTGAATGCAAGGTCTTTGGCCCATGCTGCCTTTTATCTAATTTCTGGGGGAATGTAGTGTATTTTTCTTTCCTCTAACTCAGAGGTTCTCAAACTTTCTCAGTCTACTTAGTGTCCTGGTGATTTTTTCATTTTGTCCTGTGGTTCCCAAACTGTGCACATGTCATTCCAGAGTGCTACAGTGAACTCACAGGGTTGTCACAGGATAGTTTAAATTTTCGAGGAATACTTGTGAGTTCACTGGGAAATTTGGGAACCATGGTTCTAATCCATAAATATTTCTTCCCTAGCCAATATCCTGTGTGTGAGCATGTGCGCACATCTGCCCGTTTCAGCATTTTTTGGCTGCGTTTTCTGAGACAAAATTTATTTTAATGTGCAGGAGTATTTCAAGACACAGCAAACAAAAGAAATATCTGGAGATGCTAAGCCAAAATTTTATAATTTTTAGCTTGAATTCAGCTTTGTGTTAAAAATAAAATCAGCTTTGTGTTGAAAAATAAATCAAATCAATTAATTTTTTAAATTTAAGCAAGAGAGTTGTTTTATGTTCCACTCTGAGCTAGTATTTATTTTCCTTGTCATGTAAACTTAAAAGCTGGTTTTAAAAAGTCATTTGGAAAGCGGTTGTGTGGCCAACTTTATATTTTATTTTTGTTGTTTTCATTTAAAATGCTTAGAGACACTATCCAGTGGCAAACAGGTAACTCTGTGGCATGTGTAACTCCAAGAATTCATTACCACAGAGGAAAATTTGTCTACTAAGAAATTAGAGAGGAATTTCAGAAGTCATGAGTGCGTTTACTTCTCCGAATGGTAACCATTCCCCAGCACCCGGAAGGTTCAAATTACTGCCAAATGCCTGAGAAAGAAACAACTGATGTGATTTAGCATAAAGCACAGAAATGGTTCTAGACAGGTGCTTTGTTTTGTCCTCAGATTTCATGTGGAATCCTGTACTGTGAATTATATCTTCAAAAATAGAGGCATCATTCCTCCACCGCCCCCCAAGCTTTGGATTATAACTTTGAGGGACTGCCTCTCCCCAGTGACATCTACCTGTCCCATCAGGTCCAGCAGAAGAGTCTTGTTGTGGGTTCTGTCCACTAGAGAGCATCATCTGGTGGGACCCAGAAGGAGGGCCTTTGCTGCTGCTGCACCCGCCCTATAGAACATCATTCCTCTCCCCCACCCTGAGGTCAGGCTGGCCCCGACCTTGATGGCCTTCCAGAAGGACCTGAAGACCTGGCTTTCCCATCTGGCCTGGGGATCAGAGTGGTGTAGAGCCCATAAAAGGGCTGTACTGTTCTTGAATGATTGTTGTCTCCTGGCGACTGCATTGCATGGTTTTTAATAGTTTATAACGTTTTATATTGTTTGTATGGTTGCTTTATTTTGGGGGAGGGGAGGTTGGTATTGTTTATGTTTTTAATTGTAAGCCACCCAGAGTCACAAATGTGAGATGGGTGACTATACAAATTGAATAAATGAATAAACAAATAACTTAATGGGAGTTGCCTTTAAATGAGTTGCCTTATTGTAAACTGCCCAGAGTCCCTCTTTTGAGGGAGATGGGCGGTGACAAAATTTGAACAACAAACAAACAAGTAAAATGGACTTTCACTCCTACCTATTGCCTGCAAATTCTATTGTTTTTAAAAGTGAATTATGTGATTATTCATGAGATGCAGACTTCTTTGCTGGACAGCCTGTGGACAACTGGGTAGTATTGCAGTGGTCGGCTTCTGGCATTTAATACGTATTAATGACATTGCTCTTTACATAGTAGCTGAACTTGCAGTACTTGGTTTTCTTGATGGTAGGGGCAGTTCATTGTCAAAAAGCACATTTGCCCTCTAAGAAGCATAGCTGCAGAATAGTGCCAGTTGAGAAATGGCTTGAACGTAGATCGGAATGATTAGAATTCAGACCGTCTGTAAGATAAGTGAAGGCATTGCATAGTATGGAAATTGCCATGACTATAACTCTCTCAGTGCATCTGTCCATTTGGGGTGGGTCAGTCTGGAAATGTATATTTTCTCATATTTGAAGAATAAAAGAAATTTGGGGAAAATGCTTTTAGAAATCTCAAAAGCTGGAAGCTTTGTAAGACCGTAGTAAAATTGTTGAGTGGTTGAATGTGCAACATCCCAGGAAAAGCACTCAGGGTCTATCTGTCATACTGTAATAAACAGGTATATTCCACTGGTTTAATAGCATTTAAATAAGTATTACTCTGCATGTGTAAATGATACTGTCCTAATGTTGCATTTGAGAGTTTTATTTGATAGCTTTTCTAAAGTTATTTAAGTATCTTGGCATGAAAAGGGAAGGCAAACATTACAAAGATTGTTTGACCTGGCATTTCTTTAAATTATATTTCTCCTGGAGACTGCTGTTATTTTCTGGCACCAAATTGTGTGCCTCTATGGCATAATACAGAATTGCAAGTTACTCATAGTCCTGTCTATTTTATGCCAGTAGAAAAACAAACTAGACAAAAAAAATCTGTTGGATGTTTATTTTCTGTGGTTTCTTGAGTTTTCTGCTTGTTTTTAGCACTTAGACTTTCAAAGGCATCATTTAAATCTTGAAACAAACTAACAGAAATTCCATTGGGTTAAAAAGCTACTGAACACTATTTTCTTATGACACAAATACTTAAACTGAGCTTGTTTTTTTTAACAAAATACTTGCTTGCTCCTTGTATTCTTGCCTGAATATTACCCTATATTAAACATCCCAGTTATTAGTTCTGAGCCACCAAGAAGAGTTGCTGAGATCTAGCATTCATTGAAGTATAAAATAGATGTATAACTTGTTGGATTTGATAAAGTTTGTTGCCAGTAAAACAGTTGAGAATAAAGATCTCCTGTGAAAATTCTATTCATAATAGTGTCTATATGAAATAGCCAGGTATGTTAATTGAAGGATCTCAGTGGGTTGACTAGATTACAATTTGGCAAAGGAAACCTCTTTTTTTGTATTATCCCTCCTGGTCTCATAAGTGCACTAAAGCATAGTACAATGAACGTAAATGTTTTGGTGAAGTTAATGTATACTTATCTTTCATATGTCTTTCATAATTAGAATGAAGAATTTTTAAGCATAGTATTTCATCTCCCAGCTTCTTCATATTTGTTGTAAATTTTTTTTTACAAAGCTGGGTTTTTAAAGTTCATAATATTCCTGAATATAAATTAATGAGGTATTTCAGTATTTTCAAATGTCTGTTTTGCCAAACCTTTTACTATTCTTTTTTTATTTGCTATCTGCTGCTCTCCAACTGATGTCTTTGCATATTGAATGTACTAGAATATTCTTCTGTGGCCAATGCCTAGTTCAGTAATATTTGATTGGCTAATTGTAGCCCACCATTTTATACATTGCAGTGTCAGTGGTACCTTTGCTTCTTAAATTTTATTTAGATATTTTGAGAAAAGGGGAGATGATTAAAGGGGAAGACTACATCTGTTTTGCATAATATTGATTTAACAGGCATTTTGTCTTAGGATAAACTACTAATCTAGCAAGTGACAAAAATTGATGTTTTCTGATTTGGGTAGTCAAATTTTTAAGGAGTTAGGGCTGCTTTTAAAATAAGGGGGAGGCAGGACAAATAAAGTTTGATTTAATTTATATTTAAATTATGCAAGAATACAATAAAATAATTAAAGCAGCCAACGCAATTATTCCTTTCATATGAAGTGTTTTTTCTTTCTTTCACATTAAAAATTACATGCTCATGGAAACTTTAGGGGGAGTTTTTTGTGGGGGGGTGGTACCCTTTAAACCAAAATTATATGAGCTCTTAAAATTTCTGCATATTTTATTCTGAGAACATCCTTAAATGGAAAAGCTGTATGCTACTGACAAATTCTACAAAATACTATTGTTTTTCCTTTCATTTTCTAGATGGAATGACTCTTCATTGTTGAATGCATCCTGCCTCTTTGCTAGTGTTTACCTGTGACAACGCCTTGTCTTTTGGGTTGAAGCCACTTTGTGGCAGACTGAATTGTGTATCACAGAATTTCAAAGGTGCTTGACGCAGAGGAGACAGCTGGATCACGTTAACCTGACATCACAGCCACAATGGTGCTGTCACAGAGGCAACGAGATGAGCTGTGAGTACTTGAGAGTATCAACTTTTAGTGTTGATTTTGCCTACAGTCCACTGCTGCCAGTGGTCAAGTTTTAATCTGGTTGAATTAACACCAGCATCTGACTGCAGAGCAACAGCTCCCAAAGAAAAGATAATGGCGGTTCATAAGGAACAAAGCACATCAGACTGCTTCCAAATCCTAATCTCAGGTCTCATAATGGGGAAGTGGCTAGACGTAGGATGAATACGTATATTGACCGGGATGATTTACAGCAGTCTTCCCAAACTTGGACACGCTCTAGATGTGTAAACTGCAGCTTCCAGAATTTTTAGTACTGACCATGATAGCTCAAGAATTCTGGGAATTGACGCCCATAAAATTGGAGGGTGCCCAGCTGCCTCATGCTTCCATCCGAAAGCCTGTGGAGGTTTGAACCGGATTAAGATATGCTGGGGTTATTCATAATAAATAAATGTGAGATAACCTCAAACTTGGCAAATTGCTGGGAGGAGTTCATGATTTGCTAGCATGCCCAGTTATGGGCTTATAGCTCTAGTTCACACATGTTCATGCTTAGCTCTCTCTGTCTGTCTTTTTTTTTACCATGCTTTATTGAACATAGTTGGCTGGATACATAGAACATGTTCACCCAGTAATAAACTGAGGTAATGGCTCAGTGTGATATACCCCAATACCAGAAAAGAAATGGGGCACATCTTGAGAAAAATAATAAATTATTTGGACATAAATGCTTGAAGAAAAGGCATGATAAGGCCTGGCTTCCTTCCTCATCAAAATTAAATGGAAGAAACACAACACATTAATTAATTAATTAATTAATTAGCCACCTCCCATCTCCCCCCAAAGGGTTGGACTCTGGGCGGTTTACAACAAAGATAAAAACATTAAAATACTGTAATAAATATAAATACAAATATGACATAAACCTAAATACAATATAAAATCCAGATTATGGTAGCCGTTGGAACATCATTCAAGTGTATCTAAAGGGGCCATTTAAGGCGCTAACCATCTCCAGGTGTTATTACTTCCCTTCCTGCCCCAAGCGAGGTGGCAGAACCAGGTCTTCAATTGCTTCTGGAAGGCCTCAAGAGGTAGAATCTCTTACCTCTGGAGGAAGAGTGTTCCAGAGGGTGGGCGCCACTGCAGAGAAGGCCCGCCTCCTGGACCCCGCCAGATGGAATTCTCTTACAGACGGGGTCTGTAACATGCCCCCTCTGCATGATCGGGTGGGATGGGTTGATGCAGTGGGGATGAGATTGTCCCTACAAGTATTTACTGTAGATCTACACATCTATCTAAGATCGCAGCGACAGATCAAGACTATTGTACATGTTTTGAGAATGGCTTGTACTACAGTTTGTTTGTTGAATTCATTTATATAGCTCCCCAACTAAGCACATGACCCAATTGTGTATGTCTTTACTGTACCTGTAAAAATAAGTTCACAAGGTGTTTTGTGACTGAGCAAAGTGCTGCTCTGGATGTTGCTTCTGAAGTAGCTGCTTGAGGCCCTCCCAAGGCCTCTGGGTATACCTTGAAGCAGCTGCCTGAGCTTTCAAGTGGCTATGGCTGATTCATAGCTTTAGGAATGGATCCAGAGGGAATGTACTCTTTGGTGCTGTGATTGAGCAACAATATATAACAATCTGTCCATGCAGTCTTAGTGAATATTGTTTATTATGAGCTCTGTGTTGCAAAGAGAACAGTTCCATCCAAGACCACCTGTTCATTAAAGTAAGCTGAGTCTTACATCATCTTTTGACAGAAGAAAATAATGTCGACTGAGCGAGGCCTTTCCTATGCTAGAAGCAGTATTACAGAATTTGCTTCTGAGGAATAATTGCAAGGTTCAATTTCATCCTGAGAATGTGTACATTTTAGTAATGTAGTCTTTCATTTTGTTAAAATCTTGTTCTGAACTGTGTCTTACGGCTGCTACTGTGTTAATATTTGTCAGTACTGTTAATGTGTTCACATGCAGACTTTTGATTCTTTCATTGTAAGCCATCTTGAGTGACCTTGATTGTAGCTAGAAAGGTGGGGCGTCTGTTTTTTTAAGAATGGGGAACATTGTGGCTGTAGCGTTTCTGTACTTTAGAAGCATTAGTCTGAAACCATAAAGTGTGAGTTCGTTCAGGCTCCTCTTTCTTTTCCTCATTCACTGTACATTTGGGCCTTCCATCACAGTGAGTTTGAAAATGGATGGATTTATTTAACATATAGTACCTATGTGTTATAGGCTGTACTCCTATAAACTGAACCCACTGGTGGTTCAAAAGGCACAACATCCTCAGCTAATCTTAATGCATGAGTTGGATGGTGTTTGGAATGGTATCTTTGAAGAACTTGGGTTCTAAGATGCTTAAAGCTTAATGGACTATTGTTGGCATCTTAAACTGAGCCTGGAACTAGGATTTATGCAGTTAACTTGCTTGTTCCAAGATGACGTACAGTATTCAATAGGGGTGTGTGTGTATGTGTGTGTGTGAAAGAGCTTTCTGGCAAGTTCTAGATTCATCAAGGCAGTTTTTCTCAAACAGGATGTTCTTGGCAAAAATACTGCAGTATACAAGCAAAACTGTTTTGCTGGGTTGATAATCCCTCAGTAGTATTTGAAGAGTCAGTTGATGGTAAGTTTTCTGCTGATTGGTTTGCTGTCAGATAATATCGTAGTTCAGTAAACCAGTAATGCTGTGTCCCTTTTCATTTAGCTCACAGCCTGCCTGCAGTCATAGCCCTTTTTCAGTAGGGGTGTCTGTTGATCCTCATTATTGCAGTGGTCAGCATCTGCTTTTACGAGTGTTGCCATTGCTGCTGCTGTTACGCAAATTCTTAGGAGTAGAAAGGCTGCTTGTTTAGACTACAGAATAACAGTGCACATCCCTTAGATGATTGAGTGGAATAATAGTTGCATGTATTCTATACTTCCCAAGGGGAAACCTCCACCAAGTTACCAAAATTACATTTATATTACCTTGATTTTTAAAAATCTGATTAACATAAAACTTCTGTATGAGTATTTCCGGGCAGGAAAATCATAAAGATGGTCTTCTTGCCAAGAAATTAGCAGCTTTTAGGGTCATAATGCTATATTTATATACCAGGCTCCGTTGATAGCACGTGGATGATCCTAGTGGATATGGGTGGAAAAGGTCTGTTTGCAAAAGGCTTACGTAGGGCTTCAGGATCAAGTCCAGCACTACAAATTGAGTCTGGATATAAACAGATCTCTTAGGTCTGATGTTGCATGATATTTGCAGTTGGAATCAGACAAAATTGCAACATTGATATTTTGGACCAGCTTAGGCTTTCAATCGGTTGTAGCAAACTGATCTGGGAATACCTAGACAGTGAGGCCTCTAAGGCTAATCTCAGTTATCAAGGAAAGGGTACAGTGCCACAGCCACTGTTTGGGAATCCAGGAGAGATTCCGGTATCTGGATCTGCTAGCTCAGGGAAGATCCTGACCTCTGTGTCTCATTTATGAGTTACTTGCATTTGAAACCTCACCCTCTACCATCATTCTTTCAAAGCCTGATTTAAGTTTTTGGTCAGTGGCTTTCATCCAGTCCATTTTTAATTCCAGGAATTCATTCAGGATTTCCATTTGCCACAGTGGGATTTAAGAAAGAGAAGGTGTGTAGCTGAATGTATGTGATGTTAACTCCAGGTGCTCTGCCACCCCCTTATAATTACTTACATGTTGATGTTAAATGAATAGGAAGTCCACAGTAATTCCCTCCACTGCACAGCATTCAGAAATTTATCTAACACACCGAACTCTGTATAGCAGTGTAGGATGACAGAAGGAACAGTTACATCAGAAACCCGTGACAAGCCCAGGCAAAGACTGATTTCCTTTCTCCTCTGGAAAATAATTACTGTTACTACTAATTCATATACTGTAAGGTAAGTTTTATATTGTACAGAGCAATGCAAATGTACAAACAGATCATGATGAATCCTAATTTCCCTTTCAGAATGAAAGTTAGGAGCCAGTTTTTTGTCCATGTTGGTTCTGGTAGAGCAAGTATTGGCGATAACATAGGTTGGGGAGTATTCAAAAATACTGGGATATTAATCTATGATCCAAATCTCTCTGTTTAGAAATCGAGCAATAGCAGATTATCTTCGTTCTAATGGCTATGAAGAGGCATACTCTGTTTTTAAAAAGGAAGCAGAGCTCGATGTGGTGAGTATATTTTTCGTATTCCAGCTAGGGGATAGTTCTTCCCACAATCTCTCATCAGTGGCCATGCAGTATCTATCAGCGGTGCCCTGTATTTAGTGTAATACCTTTAAAAGCTTCTCCTGCAAATAGCAACTTTCTTTAAAAGTTGCTTTTGTTGCTATTTGCAGGAGAAAACGGGAAATCCCGTTTATCAGTTCTCCATATCTTCATTTTTGTTTTGTTTTTTAATAAAGAGATTATAAGTAGCTACTGAAATGTGGATTTTTCACTTGTCTTTGCTCACCAGTTGTCCTACAAGGTCTGGGTTTAAAATGCAAAACAATACCAAGTAAGCTATCCATTAATTTCTACACTTAATGAGTGATTATTAAAAAATATTCTTTTTCTACTTTCCACTACTGTACATTAAAAAGAAATTCATACCATAATCCAGCCAACATCTTTTAGATATTCTTGACAGGACTTTGTTCAGTATGGACAGTTGTAACGACATGCTTGGAAATTAAAATGTTTTATCGTTAACAGTGAAAGTTAAAGGATGAGTTTTCTGTTTCTAAAAAAAAAGATTTGAGTGTAAAATAGCAGTTTCCTTGGTGGTTTGGTTCATTCCTCGAATGACAGTTGGATTAGTATAATCGTTGCACACTAGTGACATCTACAATAGACTAGCCATTAATTCAGAATGACATAAATACAGTATTATGATAGAGAATGTTCTTGGACACAACTGTTAGATTTGCTGGAGCATTACCTGTTTCTGCTCTTTTGCAAACAACTTGTCAAGATGCAAAGTAGATCAGTGTAGATAGAAGGTATAAGTTTTATATTATGTACAATTTCTGTTTTCTGACTTTATTCAATAATGATAAACAGCTCCAGGTTCTTCTTTGAGCATTTTCTGTCAGTAGAATTGTGCCATCTTTCCTTTATGTGTTGTCTTGACCTGTGGAATGGGAAGGTCTTCCTTATAGTCAGTTGTTTGCTTCCCATTTCATCTTTTTTCCTCCTGACCATTTCTGAAAATTACAAACAGAAGTTGCAATATTAGGTTACTCACAGTGGAATAGCTAGCTTTATGCTATCTAAATAATAAATAACTTCCGGTTTTCTTTTTATTCTTTTTTATTCTGTTAAAGTTTATCTTACATGCATGTACGTTATATTCTATGCAATAGGTTTTTTTTTTTTGTTTCTAATACAAGTTTACCTTTTTTTTTCCTCCATTAATTTTTTTGGGTTTAATATTGTATACTTTTTAGAAGATACCTATAGTATTGTTCTCTAAATGTACCTCATTTATTCATTTTCTATAGTACAATATTTTAGGTTTTTAGAAAGCCTAAGCAGTGTAGAATGCAGCCCTTATGAATTAATCTTTTTTGATATTAAACTTTTTTGATCTTTTGAGGGAGATGGGCAGTGATGAAATTCGGAATAAAAATAAATAAATATTAAGAGGTTCCATTCACCTTTTACTCTTTGAAAGGGAAGTAGCCATCTAAGTATGAACTGGAAATATCCCAAATCTTCGGATGACTCCAGACTACATGCAATTTAAATACATGTTAATCTCAGGCTGTGAAAACATAGAATTTCATCTTCCTTATCAAAATACCCACTTGAGGCTCTAATTTCATTTCCCTAAATCTCATTCAAATAAAAGTCCTAGTTGTAATCTCATTGTTCGGGTAATTGAAAACAGAGCTCGATGAGAGGAGTGCTGCCTTATCCATCAATCTCATTAAATATCTTTTCCCCAGAAGGTAAAAAGGAGGACCTGAATATGCCAAACATTTATGTTATTCAGCCATGAGGGAGACTTTCTATCCTTATGAGAGAATACAGAGAAGCTAGAGGAGTATGAATTGGGTAAAGAATGAGTTAATGAATTAAAAATTTTTTAAAAAGCAAGCAATAGATACTATCCTTAAACAAAGAAATTTAAAAAATAAGCATTTTCATCTCGAAACAGCTGTGCTAGAAACATTGGGAGATTTCAGTACTGTTTCTCAGTATTAAACAGAGACCAGTTTAAAATGCATATTTTAATCAGCTCATTGATTCAAGAATGTGCTTCACACCCAGTAACTGTTAATGACCATTATCTGTGGGTAATTTTTGCTGACTGTACTTCCTACATTTTATTTTTCATTTGACCTTGCCTTTTATTGTTTTCTTCCTTCTCTCCCTCCCTAACACTCTTACATATATAACTCTCAGGAAAATACTCCATGCATCTGGTAATATGGGTTGAGATCCAAGAAATCCTATGCTAATAGCCAATTTGTTAGTCTTTAAGGTACCATAAGACTTCTTGTTTGCTTACCCTGTCTGAAATAAACATTCATATCTATGGATTATGCATATTTTATATAATCTGCCTATAGATCTAACTAACCTGTTATTCATCAGGTTTATCTACTGACGGTTCTTAGCTGTAGTCTTAAGACTATGGCAGTTTTATTTTTATGCAATGTTTACCAGTGTAAGACTTACTGCCATGAAACGTGCTGATTATCTAGATAGTGTTTCAGGCAATCTGCCACTGAGTATCTGGGAAACAATCTGGAGAGCTTCTTACAGTTTTTCAGAGGAGGCTTCTGATTGTCTGCTGCAGGAAAAATGCCTGAGCTAGATGTTTGTATGACTGATCAGGACAATATAGGTTCACATGATGATGGTGACAATGACAACAATGATGATTTTTCAATTTGTAGACTTCTGAATCCCCAGGACTCCTGGTGGGTAATAGTGTTGCAGATCATTTCAGTAAACCAGCGAACTTGGTATTGACTGACATTTAACTTCATTATTAGCATATTAATCAAGTGAGATAGCTTTTATTTTACACGTGTTTGCAACCATTTGTAGTGATTCTTCATTAAGTTCCACATTTTTATGAAACTAGAAGTTGTTCTTCCTCTCTCCTTGAGTATGAAGATAACCCTAGCATGGGAGAAATGCTGTTAAAAAGTTATGATTTGTTTAATGACCTTGATCTCCTTTTTCAGAATGAAGAATTAGATAAGAAATATGCTGGGCTCTTGGAAAAAAAATGGACATCAGTTATAAGATTACAAAAGAAAGTAAGTAGATGCTTAAATTGATATGTCAGTGAAGAAAAATGCTGCATTGAGTTTTAAAGCAGTATTTAAAATAAACATTCTGATGAACTATATGTAATTTTTAATTACTGGTTTCTTACCTTAATATTTCACCTTTCTGCTAAGGAGCTCAAAGCAAAATGTATATGACCCTTCATCCGCCCTGCCCAAGGCTATTCCTATGAAGTAGGAGAGTTGGCTGAGAGTTACTGACTGGCTCAAAATTACCCAATGAGCTCTGTGTCAGGGATGTTCTTGAACCTGAATCTCCCACATCCAGGTTCAACATACAGCACTGTGCTCTCTTATAATTGTATTTAAAAAAGACTCTACCAAAGAGCATTTACTCTACTATGTAAAATATATAAGTTCTGTAGAGTAAGATTCAACAGCTTTGTTTTAGGGGGCCTATCAGGAAATAATATAGAGTAGTTCCCCCCAAAAAACTCTGGTATAAAAACACACAATTTATTGTTTCAATATCAAAATAATTCAGTAATTCAAATACTCAGTTATGATGCAGTTAGCTCTGATGCATTACCCAAATATATCATTGTTCCAGTACTTTGCAATGCACTGCCCACATATATACGATGGATAAGACCATCTCTGCTGGTAGGACTGCTGTTAGCAAAACAGATTTTTAAAATCCTTGGGTACTGAATATCCTATAAATTTAAATGGATGCATATTCTGAAAGAAGAGCTTTTTTTTTTTTTCCTAATGTGCCGATTAGCATCATGGTCTGGATACAGTGATACTGGGTATCTTTTCCAGTGCTTTTAATTTTAAAGCATTGAGAAAATACTTCCTTGGAAGTAAGATGTAATGATCCCAGAATTGGGTGCAACCAAGGGTGCACATGTTAAAGCAACAGAAAGGCAATCTTTCTTTTCCTTTTATAAAATGTATGTATGTGCGTCTCTGTGTGTTTGTGTGTGTGTGTGTATGTATGTGCATCTGTGTGTGTGTATTCACATTGCTTTAAAGAAGGCCCAACTCTGGATACCTTGGATAATAACAAAGAGGGTTGGAGGCTGAACAAAATACGTGTTGAACAAGTTGAAAGAGAGGTAGGAATTTACAGAAAAATACAGTTTTTCTGGGTTTGCTTAGCTTTCAGATTTATTGATGTTCCTAAAATTTAAACAAACCTGAAGGATTTGAAAGAAAATACTGGTAATTAAGGGATGGTATAACAAATGGGATTATCCAGTAATTTTTTAAGGGAAAATGGTGTATTTCTATTGCTCAGCTAAAGTTGGATTTATTTTGCTGTAGTAGTATTATTTAAAAAAAAAGACTGAATTGATTCAGAGTATCCAGGCAGATGATGAGTTTTGTTCAGTTCCTTTTAGAAAGCTATGCTGCACAACTTCATGACTGGCTGTAACAGCCTTTCCCCAACCAATACCTTCTAGACAGGTTGTACTATTAATCCCTTAATCCCTTTTGCTGTGATATCTGTGAATTAAGACATTTGTAATCCACTATATCTCATGAGGAGCAAGTTGAGGAAGTTTGGTATATAGATTTGGAGATGTGTTGTTTATTTGTTTAGTCGCTTCCGACTCTTCGTGACTTCATGGACCAGCCCACGCCAGAGCTTCCTGTCGGTCGTCAACACCCCCAGCTCCCCCAGGGATGAGTCCGTCACCTCTAGAATATCATCCATCCATCTTGCCCTTGGTCAGCCCCTCTTTCTTTTGCCCTCCACTCTCCCTAGCATCAACATCTTCTCCAGGCTGTCCTGTCTTCTCATTATGTGGCCAAAGTATTTCAGTTTTGCCTTGAATATCATTCCCTCAAGTGAGCAGTCTGGCTTTATTTCCTGGAGTATGGACTGGTTTGATCTTCTTGCAGTCCAAGGCACTCTCAGAATTTTCCTCCAGCACCACAGTTCCAAAGCATCGATCTTCCTTCGCTCAGCCTTCCTTATGGTCCAGCTCTCGCAGCCATATGTTACTACGGGGAACACCATTGCTTTAACTATGCGGACCTTTGTTGTCAGTGTGATGTCTCTGCTCTTAACTATTTTATCGAGATTTGTCATTGCTCTGCTCCCAAGGATTAAGCATCTTCTGATTGTCTGACTGCAGTCAGCGTCTGCAGTAATCTTTGCACCTAGAAATACAAAGTCTTTCACTGCTTCTACGTTTTCTCCCTCTATTTGCCAGTTATCAATCAAGCTGGTTGCCATAATCTTGGTTTTTTTGAGGTTTAGCTGCAAGCCAGCTTTTGCACTTTCTTCTTTCACCTTCATCATAAGGCTCCTCAGTTCCTTTTCGCTTTCAGCCATCAAAGTGGTATCATCTGCATATCTGAGATTGTTAATGTTTCTTCCAGCGATTTTAACCCCAGCCTTGGATTCCTCAAGCCCAGCACGTCGCATGATGTGTTCTGCGTACAAGTTGAATAGGTAGGGTGAGAGTATACAGCCCTGCCGTACTCCTTTCCCAATCTTAAACCAGTCCGTTGTTCCGTGGTCTGTTCTTACTGTTGCTACTTGGTCGTTATACAGATTCCTCAGGAGGCAGACAAGATGCCTTGGTATCCCCATACCACTAAGAACTTGCCACAATTTGTTATGGTCCACACAGTCAAAGGCTTTAGAATAGTCAATAAAACAGAAATAGATGCTTTTCTGAAACTCCCTGGCTTTTTCCATTATCCAGTGGATATTGGCAATTTGGTCCCTAGTTCCTCTGCCTTTTCTAAACCCAGATTGTGCATCTGGCAATTCTTGCTCCATGAATTGCTGAAGTCTACCTTGCAGGATCTTGAGCATTACCTTACTGGCATGTGAAATGAGTGCCACTGTTCGATAGTTTGAACATTCTTTAGTGTTTCCCTTTTTTGGTATGGGGATATAAGTTGATTTTTTCCAATCTGATGGCCATTCTTGTGTTTTCCAAATTTGCTGGCATACAGCATGCATTACCTTGACAGCATCATCTTGCAAGATTTTGAACAGTTCGGCTGGGATGCCGTCGTCTCCTGCTGCCTTGTTATTAGCAATGCTTCTTAAGGCCCACTCAACCTCACTCTTCAGGATGTCTGACTCTAGCTCACTGACCACACCGTCAAAGCTATCCCCGATATTGTTATCCTTCCTATACAGGTCTTCTGTATATTCTTGCCACCTTTTCTTGATCTCTTCTTCTTCTGTTAGGTCCTTGTCATCTTTGTTTTTGATCATACCCATTTTGGCCTGGAATTTACCTCTGATGTTTCTAATTTTCTGGAAGATGTCTCTTGTCCTTCCTATTCTATTGTCGTCTTCCACTTCCACGCATTGCTTGTTTAAAAATAATTCCTTATCTCTTCTGGCTAACCTCTGGAATTTTGCATTTAATTGGGCATATCTCCCCCTATCGCTGTTGCCTTTTGCTTTCCTTCTTTCTTGGACTACTTCTAGTGTCTCAGCAGACAGCCATTTTGCCTTCTTGGTTTTCTCTTTCTTTGGGATGTATTTTGTTGCCGCCTCCTGAACAATGTTGCGAACTTCTGTCCATAGTTCTTCCGGGACCCTATCTACTAAGTCCAGTCCCTTAAATCGATTCTTCACCTCCACTGCATATTCCTTAGGAATATTAGTGAGCTCATATCTAGCTGATCTGTGGGTCTTCCCTAATCTCTTTAGTCTGATCCTAAATTGTGCAAGAAGAAGTTCGTGATTGGAACTACAGTCAGCTCCAGGTCTTGTTTTTACCGACTGTATAGATGTCCGCCACCTTTGTCTGCAAAGGATGTAGTCAATCTGATTTCGGTGTTGTCCATCTGGTGAAGTCCATGTATAAAGCCGTCTCTTAGGTTGTTGGAGTTTGGAGATGACTGTTCTGTAATTATTCTCTAAGGCATATTTTAGTACATTTGTATGCATATATATACTTACAGGATATCTCTGCCTCTCCAATCAAAACCAACTCTGGGTGGCTAATTTACATAAATTTAGTTACGTAAATAAAGTTAACAAGTACAAAGTCTAAATAATAAAAAAATACAATTAAAAAATCCAGTGCCAGAGAAAAAATAAAACCCGACATCCATTAATTTCCAGATTACAAGAGCCAGCAGCTCACAAAATTCTCAGTCTGAACGCCTGTTGAAAAAGCCAGGGTGTGAAGGTTTTTTTTAATATCTTTTGCTATTTCTCTTTTGATTCTCTCGAAACTTAGGTTATGGAATTAGAATCCAAATTAAATGAAGCTAAAGAAGAATTTACATCAGGTGGGCCTCTTGGTCAGAAGCGAGATCCTAAAGAATGGATTCCCCGTCCTCCAGAAAAATACGCATTAAGTGGGCACAGGAGTCCAGTCACAAGAGTAATTTTCCATCCAGTTTTCAGTGTTATGGTCTCAGCTTCAGAGGATGCCACAATAAAGGTAGGACCTTCGGAACTTGCACACACACTTTGTATCTAAATGTTTGGTGCAAAGCCAGTATGGTTGAATAATAATGGCTGCTGGTCCTTTGAAACCTGATATTATTATCATCATCATCATCATCATCACCACCACCACCACCACCACCACTACCACCACCACCAGTGCATTTCTGGACACAGTGCAAGTCATCTGAGATGTGTCTTCAGATAACTTCTTTTTTATTGCCCCAGGAGTTTTTAGCATCTGACCAAAATAACAAGAACACACCATGTTTTGGTTGTAGCTGGCAGGGGGTGAGAACTAATCGATATGAACACTTACCTGAGCTTGAATCTCATTTTGCCTTGTTCTCAATCTAGAGTTGTAAAGATTTTTGAAAATGGTGGGAGAAAAGCAATAAAACTGGGAATATATATATATTTTTTAAATGCTATCCTTCCCCCAACCCTTTACATTTCTACCACTATTTATTATTTCATCTAGAATAGAAGGCGGCCATGGAGATGATTAGCTTTTACCCCTAGTTTATTATACTAGTTTTAAATTATTGGAGATTATTGGATTGAAAAATGATCTTATATGTTGCTATTATAGTTTAAAGTGATGGAGCCCAGCCTGGCCATCCTGATGAGAATTAGGGCTGTGTTTTGTTGTTAGAAAAAAATCTTGTCAAGGAAATAACAGTCCCTCAGCATGGGGCAGTATCATAAGTATGCTGACAATGCCCAGCTATATATCTTGACCCCAGGCCAAACAGACAGTGTGGTACAAGTGCTGACTCATTGCCTGGAGGCTGTTAGGGTCTGGGTAGGGTGGAACAGGCTCAGACTGAATCCCTCCAGGGCAGAGTGTCTTTGGGTATTGTGGAAATACCCTATTTGACTCTCCATGGGGTTATACTCCCCTATTAAACGTGGTTCACAATTTGGGAGTCCTTCTGGACTCAGCTCCTGCTCATTCAGCAGGTGGCAGCTGTGGCCAGGAAGGCTTTTGTGCAGTTACAGCTTGTGTGCCAATTTCAGCCTTTCCTGGATCAGGAGGCCCTGCTCACAGTCACTCATGCCTTAGTCACCTCCCAGTTGGGATTACTCCTTGGAAAGCATTTTGAAGCTATAGCTGGTACAAAACATGGGGGCCAGTCAATGATGGGTGGACCCCGATATATTCAGGTGATCCCATTGCTTCAGGAGCATTGCTTGCCAGTTGGCTTCCAGGTGCTGTTTAAGGTCCTGCTTGTCACCTTTAAAGCCCTGCATGACTCTGGACTGGGCTGTCTGTGGGACCACATTTTCCCATATTTATTTGCCTGTCTGAACAAGTTGAACAGGGTCAGCTCCTTCCACGTCCCGTCTGTATGAATTTGCCATCTCAAGGGGCCTTGGAAGCAGGTTTTTAAAAAATGTTTTTACTGCTGTTACCATACTCTGGAATTCCTTCCCCACCGAGTTCCATCCTGCTACTTCTTTCTGGGTTTCTGGAGAAGAGTTAAGACCTGTTTTTTTTTTCTGTCAAGCTCAGGAAGAAGGCATGCTATGATTGAAGATTTGAATTTGGCAGATGCATATTTCTGTACATTTTTCTTTTTCTTTTTTTTTTGTATAATTATGATACTGCATTTGGTTTATTTTATGGGTGGGTTTATTTATTATTTTTATGGGGAGGAGGTTGCTCAGTGATGTTTCTGATTGTTAGTTGCCCAGTCTTCCGGAATGGGCGGCATACAGATAAGTAAATAAAAGGCTGAGATGCCCTGTGTTGCTTCTAGAGTAAAGCTTCATGATATTATTTGGGAAAAAATAACATAATGCTTCCCTCTGAACCATTGAATTGTTAAGTATACTTTAAAAAAGGCTTTTGTGGTTTCAGGAGTTCCTAAGAATGTGGCTTCTGAGTCTAAACCATAGAAGCCCAGGAGAAACTCTGGAAAAAAAAAATGACAGGAAACTGATTGCCTCTTTTTTACTAGTTATAATCCTTAGTTCTTATATGCACTACATAGATTCAGCCATTTATATTTTTAGCTAACAATATTCTCTGCTTTTGGAGGTGACAGGAATCTCGCATGTTCCTGCAAAAGCCACATGTGTGAATCGGCCTGTCAAAGTGGAATAGCACTAAAAGTTTGTTCTCTGGCATATTTGCGGTATTGCTTGCAAACAATGCCTTGTTTTGATTCTAGGGGAGTACACTTAAAACTAATTTGAGAAGTTGTTAAGCTTTTTAAGCATATCTCATTACCCCTCTTTTTTTCTGTCAGAAAGAACATTTTCTCTACTATTAAATCTTGAGGAACTGGCCAGGGTTCTCAGGGATGTCAGCATTGCCACCGGCATATTAGATCCTTGTCCCTCCTGACTGATTAATGACCTTGTAGGAAGAGGCCAACTGCTGGCTTCAGGTGGTGACTAATTCATCCTTGAGTTGGCTGGTTGACTACTAGGAGGCCATGGTCTGTCCTTTCCTCAAGAAACTATCACTGGACCCAGCATTGCTGGAATTTTTTTTAACCCGTTTCCAGACTTTCCTTTTGGGGGACGATTGTGGAGGTGGTGGTATACAACAACTTCAGAGGGCCCTTGAGGAAGTGAATTACCCGAACCTTTTCAGTCAGATTTGAGGTCTGGGTACAGCACTGAGATAGTATTGATTATGCTTGTAGATGATCTTTTGGGAGTGGGGGACCAGGATAGGGGTGGCATGACACTCTTGGTTCTGCTTGGTCTCTCAGTAGCATTTGATACCGTTGATTATGGTGTCCTTCTGGTTTGTCTCTGGGTATTTTGTGGGGTGGCTCTAATTTGTTGTGGTTCTCCTTCTTTTGGGGCAGTTTCTAACTGTGTTGTTAGGAGGGAAGAGATCCAGTCCAAGTTCTTTGCTTTGTGGGGTGCCAGAGAATTCGACACTCTCCCCAATTTTATTCAGCATCTCCATGAAGCCACTGGCTGAAGTTATCTGCTGGCATGGGGTTTGGTATCATCAGTATGATGATGATATCCAGTTCTATATTTTGATCCTTAGCCAAATAAGCAATGCTGTAGAAGCCCAGTCCCAGTGTCTGGAGGTGGTTAAGGCTGTGGATGGGAAGAAAAAAGCTTAGGCCAAATCCTAGCAAGACTTGAGTAGCCTGGGTTTCAGGGACCTGCCAGCCACAGTGATTTACCACTGCTAGTTCTTGATGGGGTTGCATTGCTGGGGAGAACTGGTTTTTGGTTTTGGTGGTCCTCCTGGACTCTTGTCTCCAGCTCTGTAAGCAGACCGCAGCCATGACCACAAGGGCCATTGTACAAATTCATCTTTTGTGCCAATTGCATCCCTTCCTGGATTGGGAGGCCCTCTCACAGTCACTCATGCCCACCTGTTTGGATTGTCACAATATGCTGTGCTAGGGACTACCCTTGAAGATCACTTGGGAGCTGCAGGTGGTCCAAAGTGCAGCTGTCTAAGTAGCTATAGGAGCTACTGTTGGGCTTTTATAAAGCCATAAAATCATGGCTTTTCTCAGAGGCCTGGGATATGGTATAGCAGTTGGCTCCCTGATGTTGGCTAGTTGTGAGTATGTTTGTTTAGTTACCTTCCGAGATGTGCACCATGGGTTTTAATATTAATTTTCTCCTTTTGTTATTTTTACTTATTACTTACTTGGTAATTCTGTAAATTATTTAGAATCATTTTGTGATCGAGATAGCATACACATTGATTTACAAATAAATAGGTGTTACATAATTTTTCAGACAGCTGCTTTTGGAGCAAATGAGAAAAAATACATTTTATGGAGATCTGTATTTACCAATTTCTTGTCTAATTCTTAGGTATGGGATTATGAGACAGGTGATTTTGAACGCACCCTGAAGGGCCACACAGATTCTGTGCAGGATATTTCCTTCGACCATAGTGGCAAGCTATTGGCCTCTTGTTCTGCAGATATGACCATTAAATTATGGGATTTCCAGGGCTTTGAGTGCATCAGAACCATGCATGGTAAGGAATTGTAAAAAATCATTAGTAATCATAAGATGAAATAAAAACTAGGTATACTTCTCCCCTTTTCTGATGATGATATGAATAAGAGGACACCACATCCAGGATACTTATCCGAAGGCTTAGTTCTGATATGCAGCTTGACAGCCATGTTTTGGGGTTATCATACTTTGTGGAGCAGGTAGGAGTTCACATCCTTAAAAGCTTTTCCATGCAGTAGTGTCTTCTCCACGTGAATGCCATAGATTTATCCTAATCTCCCCTCTCATATATTAGCAGATCATTTACTGTGGTGGAGCACAACATGGGGAGACATGACTCATAGCCCTGGAAGTGGTGTGATCCAGTCCAGGCATATGCTTACCATGCTTGTCACTAACCTACTATGCTGCCTGGTGTATTTCGTTTCTTTCTTATTACTTCCTTTCTGATTGCATTTTAACTTAGCTGTAATAGGATTGAAATGTTACAGGTTTTGAGCAATATAATGCTAATGTTGAGTGGTTGCTGAAGGCTGTAATGCTTTTACTGTTTGTTTACTATGTGATGCTGTTAAAACTCGGTACCATTGGGAAGCATTGGATTTTGGTTCATTTTGTTGTTGTTATGTGTTCAGAAGCAGAAATAGTTTCTCTCTTCAGCAGTCCTTTGAATCAAAAACTTGCCTGTCCTCCATTGCAGAATTGTAGCAATGGCTGTGAGGCATTCTGATATTTTTGCTTCCTGGGGGTGTCTTTAAAGAGCCCCAGTAGGCAGAACATGTTTCTGAAAAAGAGTTTATTGCTTCTGGAGGAAGTAGAGTAGCACTGTTTCCAGCCTAGAACTAGAAAATGGGTGCTACTTTTCAAAAAGAGATAGTTAAAAGTGGTGGCTAATATCTACAAACTTTCTCCCTGGGAATTAGTGAGTGGAGAGGCTGACTGTTACCTTCCAGGTGTTGTGGCTTCAACCCAATTCCTGCCAGCCTCAGCCAGCATGAATAAGAGTAAGGATGTTGCTCTCCTATGCACTGATGATGTTACCTGGCCTGATAATGAAATGTCTGCAGGGAAAAAAAGCAAGTCAGAGAATACCAAGAATTCTTAGTGCCATGCATAATTTTTTATTTCAGTAATATTCTTCCTTCCCAACTTAAAAGTCTGCAATGCTTTGCCCTCTCTGGGGTTGCCAGCCCCCTGATCATTCAGCTACCCCTTTTCAGCCTCCTTTTCAGTTCTGCGGTGACCTTTTTTAAATGTGGCAACCCCCAAATTTTGATGTTCAGAACATAAGCACCTCTCAGTGCCCATTCAGATGACATAGTTTTGATTACAGAGCCAAAAAAGAATAGATGGTCTTGAGGATTGAAAGAACGGGCTGTTGTAAGTTGCCTGAAATCCATGGGGTCACTTGCCCTTCTTGGTTGCTGCAGCAATCTTTCCATATTTCGAAACGCTTGGGGATTCTGTCATGAAACCACTCCCTTGCTCTTCCCAGCTCCTGTTTGTGTGGTAATATCTGCAGGGCTACAGTCTTAAGGGCTGTGCTTCCTTGCTCAAGAACCTTGGGTGAAAATGTGTATTCTTGAGGTTTCAATTAGCATGCCACGCTTATTCCTCAGAAGTAATGCAGCACATCGTTGTATATAGTCAGGCAACTGCCAAAGCATACTGTGTGCTTTTTTCAGCAGCGCCTCTTGCTTGCCCCCTGAGGATTACCATATGGTAGCATGCTGGTTGAGATTGATGGCAGTTATAAGCTGGCACATCTGGAGGGCACCCAGTTGGGAAAGGCTGCCATACAGAATTGTGTGAAGGGGTGGATTAAATAATGATATTCACATACATAGTGATAAAATCACAGGAAAACTTAATGTGAGTGTGTGCTTTCTTTTTTTCTGTAGGTCATGATCATAATGTTTCTTCAGTAGCCATCATGCCCAATGGGGATTATATAGTATCTGCTTCAAGGGATAAAACCATCAAAATGTGGGAAATTCAAACAGGGTAAGAGCCTGCAGATACATTTATATGAAGGTGAAATGGTATATATGGTAGACATACCTTTAGGAGATGGGATGGACATTGCGGGGGAACCATTAGCTTGGCAGTGGAGAAACTGCATTTCATACAGAAAAACCCAGGCTGAATTCCCAGCATCTCTAAGTTAACAGGACCAAGTGGCAAGTGATAGGGAAGTCCAGTCTGTGATGAACGCCTACCCAAGTTTCCAACCAGACTCACACAAGAAGCTTATGGATATCTGATTTATTACTGGACAGTATGCAAGTTCAGGAGCAAAGCTGAGAATGGCAAAAGCGCGGGTCTTTCAAACAATGAAAGCTTAGACAGTTCCAATCCCTCCCCCCAGAGTCAGTAAGAGTTCACTCCCCGCAGCCTGCAGGTGTTCCTAACGGTTCCTGCCGGTCTTCGGGAAAGTGTCCTTGAACAGATGAGATAACCCAAATAGACATTCCAAAGTCTCTACATCAGTGCCTGGTGCAAAAGAACAAGGGCAGCTCCCTCCCAAACAGTAACACGTGTCAGCACCAACATGGCATGGGAACTGGTTACGATGTTCACAGGAACGTTGGAACAGGAACCATGACGCAGTCTGATGCAGAGCCAGCAAAGCTGCTCATCAGATGAACATAAGCTTTCTTTGGTTGCTGAGTTAGTAGATGACAGTCCACAGACAGATTAGTTTCTGATCTGTGGTGGGCTAGGCCACAACATATCCAAGTCTGGTTAAAGTATGTGCCCATTCTGTTCATGGCTTTGCGGCTCCTCCTGGAGTATTGGAAGGCAAAGTATTTCCTTTGCCAATACAAACTTCCATGCTGATTGTGTAGTACCACATGTAGGGCCTCTGTTCATGAAGAAGATGTGTTGGAGCAACATCTCTTCCAATGCTTTATAACATGGATTCCTGCCATATTATCTTCCTGAGCATGAGGGTATTCACTAGAAACAGACCGGTCTCTATAGCCAGCATGGTTCTTGTGTTTAAGCACAGAACTATACACATGAGAAATACTTTACTGGATTCTGGAACAGCAAATTGCCTATAAGAAACTTAGTCAGAGGGAAAACATTCAGTGCATGTAGAGTGATCATGTTAATTCAGCTCAACATTGAGTCACTCAGATTTGTACTTCATCCTGGTCATTTTGTTTTTTAAATATGGCCTTCAGCACTCCTCATAAAAATCAAGTGTTGCCTTCAACCTGTGTTGCCTTCAAGGTTACACAGTCCTGATGCAACAACTTTTCTACAAGAGGATGTATTTGTTTTGTATAAGCATAGTTCTTTTCATTTGTCTCACATGCTACAGCCCAGGAGCATGGGAAGTGTGATACATATATTTCTTTAGACTTGTGAGAAAAGTGATCTCAAATTTCCTGTCTTTCTTCAACATGTGGGATTTTTGATACTTTCTGTAGGATTGGTCTGATACTGCTAGCTGTTCTGGAAAACCTCTGAGACCATTTTGTGCTTCTGCTCAGATCTTTGTTTCTTTAACTGTTCTTCCCCCTTTGCCCTCCTTGTCTGTCTGTTCAAACCTCCTGTAGTCTTCCCAAACCAGTTTAATAACAAAAATTTCTGACCTGGGTTGGCAAGACTACAGGCTAGCTCTTTAAAAAAAAATTGCTGCAGGCACTTGAATTATCCTCAGACAATCAAGTTTATTGGTTCTGTTTTCTGTTGCAATGTTGCATTAATATATCTTTTCTTTCCTGTGAACAGCTACTGTGTGAAGACTTTCACGGGGCATCGAGAATGGGTCCGCATGGTACGGCCTAACCAGGATGGCACGCTGATTGCCAGCTGCTCTAATGACCAGACTGTGCGTGTCTGGGTGGTAGCAACAAAGGAGTGCAAAGCTGAACTTAGAGAACATGAGCATGTAGTAGAGTGTATTTCCTGGGCTCCTGAGAGCTCCTACTCCACCATATTGGAAGCTACAGGATCTGAGGTAAGAGGGTTCCACTTAGGAGAGCATCCTTATTGGTTTGGCAAGCTTTTCTACTTGAGAATTGGATATGATTTGGCCTTTCTCCCAAGGGAAGTCTTCTTTCTCCTCTCTTTAATGTTGTATGGTGAAGACTTTCAATTTCAGGCAGGATTGTGTGATATCAAACTGTCTAAATACTTTCTCTTTTTGTGAGGCATTGCAGTGTCATTCTATTATCTCGTTGGGGAATTGCAGGAGCTGTGGGTCTAAAACATTTAGAGGGCCTAGATAGCGTCAGATTGGGGAAGAACTGGGTACAGTCCTGCTACTTCGGGGGATTGGTATTGTTTTAAAGCAGATGATAGATTTTTTGTCATCTTCATTTTTTTCTTCTGTAAAAAAACGTGGGGTGGTATCAGGGCTTATTTAAAATCATTTGTAATCCCTCCTTTCAACTATAGCCTGTAGTTAACAAAACAGGTGCAAGCAACAAAAAAAAAAGTCTTGTGATCACCTGTAAACGTTATTATGTGAACTATGGCATAGGCTTTCTTGGACTAGAATCAACAATTAAGGTTGTTAAAAAAGGTAGTAAAGATTTTAAAAATGACTAAATTCAAATATAAAACAGTGACAGTTGATTATTAGGCAGTAGAGGGATTGTTACGCTATCTGTCCTTAACAGTTAAGGTTAGTTTTTAGCTTAGCACTGCAGTGAAGCATGAATGGAAACTAATTGAATGTCTCTAAGGAGAGTATCAGTAGGGCCCACCACTGAGAAGGCTCTTTCCTTGATAACATCTGGCCGTAGGATGCTAAGGGCCTTAAGGACAGGGATGTGAACGACGAGCACGGTAAACAGAACTGATTCTGCGGATGACCTGCTCCCTTGTGGAAGATCTGCAGCAGCAATTCTTCATTTTGCTTTCCAGCCAGTTGGAAGTCAATGCAGAAAAGCTGTTGTTTCTTCTAATTGTTTTTCCTTTTTTTTAATTATTAAGAACTTTATTCATTTTCAACATACATAGTTACAATACAATATAAAAAATACAGAAAAGCAAGAAAAGATAGCTAAAAAACAAAGAAACTGCATGTGATGTAAAAAAAATGAAGCCTTCATTGTGGGTTTTAGTGACTAAATGGTTTGCTTTGAAAGGAACAATATTAATGTGGTCAATTATGGGTAAGAGATTACATCTCAGATTGTATTTATACCTGCACGGGAGAAATGGGAAACCATCTTTTGTTTGTTTTCTAAGTGTTTTTCCAAATAAATCACATCACACTAGCCCAAGCCTTGCACTTAATAGATGGAGGCAAACAGGTTGATGGGAGAAGAGCTAGAATAATGGATGCGGTTAGAGTGGGTAAATGTAGTGATTGCTGGTCCCATTAGCAAATTTTGGGTTACTGCTACTTGGCACGGGGAATCTGGCTATACTCCTATGGAACTATACCTGCACCGCAGTGCATTCTGTACAACAAGTAGGCAGTGTGTGAAGTTCATTTTTGCAATGTGATTAGAAGCATCTCTCCATCCTAATGCATCCTGCACCACCACCATTTTTTTTTCTTTCTATGTAAAATGCAGGGCAGGCTTCTCGGTTCAATTCCTACATGTACCAGCTCCCCTATGAAAACTCATTTACTAGATTTAAAAAAAAACCTTTAGAATGGCAGCATAAAAGGAATACCATCATTTTGCCTTTATTGTGATCAGGATTGAAGCTTTTTTAATTTCTAAAAAGGATTTCCAAGCATGCTTGTCTTGGTCATTTCTCTCAGCTGACTGTTTTTTTCCCCCCACAGCCCTGAACTGGCTCAATGCTGGAATGAGAACCAGAAGCCTTCAGGGCTGAAGGAACTGTTAGATTCCAGTATCTGTTTAGTAAGAGCCTATTCTGGCTTTGCTGTTAAGGGAGACAAACAGTCATGGCGGCTGAATGAATATTCAGATAACTTGTATTATCGTAGTAATACTCATACTTTGGCTGAATGTAGATCAGCCTTCCCCAGGGTGGATCCCGCTAAGTTGAGACCCTGCCTTGCAAAATTCCCAGTCAGTATTCCCCACATTTCTGAAGGGAACCAGCTTGGGGAAGGCTGGTGTAAAAAGTAGCCTTTTGTCTGAAGTTCTGTTTTCATCTTCGACATTCAAGAGTAGACCATATGGCAAAGTGCCTCGGGCTCCCTTTCCTGGCATGTGAATGATGATGACCTGGTTTCTGCTTAAGTGTCTTTAATGTCTCATGTCCCGGTTACTCTGGATTTCCACATGTTATCTTGGAGGAGTCTCTTAATCAGTTCTTGTGAACCTCTAAATGAAATGGGTTTCCTTGAGGAAGGAAAAGGGGAGGCAAATTAGGGAGGCCTTACCATTGGTGAATGGAAGTATCCAACTGCTCTGTTCCAGTGCAAAGAGTTGTTTCAAGTATAATTGCACAATATCTTTTTTTAATTAGCTGAAAAAAAATCCCTGAGTAGTTACCTCTAAAGTTGACCAGAACTCTTCAAATTGGATGTTAAAAGGGTGAGGGGAGAAGATACACTTGAACATAATGGAAAATCCCCAAGTGACTCAACATCATGCTGTCAGATATGTTGGGACTCCAGCTCCTAGAGTTCCCAGCTAGCTCTTGGCCAGACTAGTAGGAGATTCTGCAAGTTGTGGATCTAACCCATCTGAGGACACCTGAGCCATGGATTACATTGTACCTAATGCAGAAAACATGCTGAAGTGAAATACAGCATTCTCTTTGTTTTGAAAATGTGAGAGCCAGGAGTTTCCCGCTAACTGGAAGACAGAAATCCCAAACACAGAAATCCTTACGCTGGCAAAGCTACAGTATCTAGTGTGGCTGTGGGACATCTTCAAAGCATCTTCCCCTCAGTTCTAGAATTACTTTCCTCAACGTGTCTTCTCTGTTAATGAAAGCAACCCCCAATCAGTAAAGACAGAGTTACCAGTTCATTAAGTGAAAAGGGGGAAAGAAGCTCTCCACAGAGTTTATTATAGAGGGTTTATTATAGAGCAATGTTTTGTTGAATTGGAGGGATTTACTGTTGTTCTTTCAAATGGATGATTTGTGCTCGTTGGCTGAAACTAAGTAGCTCTGTTGTTTTTTATTTTATTTCTCTACCACTCTTCCTCCCAGAGGAGCCTTGAGCAATTTGCAAGCAAATAAAAAGAAAGTCCTAAATGAAACCATCATGAAAAAACCACTATGAACACAGTAAAGATAAAAAAGAATAAAATTCATTTAATAAAACAGAAAAGCAAAATAATAGGCAGTCATTCAGTCCAGGTATGTTATATCTTGAGCGCTGAAGCTTGGCATAGATCGTCCTTACCATTGAAGCCACCTGCTTCTAGAGACAGATTAAAGTCAAGGAAAACACCCAGTTATGCATGTTTTCCTTTGGAAGGACTGTTATCTCCACATTGTTTACTTACTTTTTCATGCAGTGTATCGAATTTTTACAAAATGTTCTCTTTTTTTCTGTAGAGTAAGAAGAGTGGTAAGCCTGGGCCTTTCCTGCTTTCCGGATCCAGAGACAAGACCATCAAGATGTGGGACGTTAGTACTGGCATGTGCCTTATGACACTTGTAAGTTCCCTGAATATCCTTTTCTCTGTTCGTCTGCTCTGCAACTCTGTGTAGTTGCTACATGAGGGAATAGATCTGTACTTCTTACGGGGTGAGTTCAAGCATTCTCCGAGGAATCCAGTTGCACACATCGGAATAAATAGAATTGGGAGAGCTTGAAGGAGGACTGGAAAAACAGGTTACTGTTTCTATCCAAGAAACTTTTAAGTGCTGTTAATTCTAGTACAGCACATTTGGGGCCAGGGGCAGCATAATCTGAGCTCTGGATTTTGATTTGTGTTGTTCATCTTCAGATGTGCATAAACGATCTGCTTGTGACTGTGTGTTTTTCTGTCTCACTTAAAAGGTGGGCCATGATAACTGGGTACGTGGTGTCCTGTTCCACTCTGGTGGTAAATTTATTTTGAGCTGTGCCGATGACAAGACCTTACGTGTCTGGGACTACAAGAACAAAAGATGCATGAAGACTCTTAATGCGCATGAACATTTTGTTACCTCGTTGGGTATGTATGTGCCTTAAGTGTGCTGGTAGCATGCTCAACTGAGGGCATCGTAGCCTTCCTCCGTACCTGGGAGCTGGGCGTGTATGCTGAACACACCACACCTCAACCAAATAACAGTTGGTCATTTGACTGGCCCACAGCAACCATATCAACAAATGCCCATCATCTCAATTTGCCTCCAGCAATAATCTGTAGCTCTTGCAAGGAAATTCAGGTTATTTCTTTGATCCTGTCCATACACATTCATCCTGGGCTTTCCTGCCTTCTACTTCTGGCCTTGCCAGGCAATTTTTTTCTGCTCACTTTGCATGCTCATAGAGTGAATTGCTCTTCCTGGTCATCACCGCAGGAGAACTGTCAGCCTTTATTTTGTCCTGGAGCAGTGGATTAGTTCTCCTTACTGTGCATGGTACTCTTCATAAACCATCTCCAAACTATAATTTGAAGGTGTCAGTCTTTTCTCTCAGCATTCAGCTTTCATAGTTGCACATAACAACAAATGGAAAACCACTGCTTCAACTATTCTGATCTTTGATGTTACTGAAATACTCTTACTCTTCAGGATACTTCTCACTGCCTTCCTCCCAAGGCTTAACCAAACTATTTCTCCTCTTTGATGGAAATTTATAGACCAAACTTTTATAATCTCTGGACTGCGCACTTTTTGTTCCAGAATTGTTGACAGAAATCTACTGGTACTTTAACTGCTTCTTCTCCTAAAGCTTTTAAGAGTTCATCTGTCCCTGGTGTTTTTTCTGTTTGATAGTTGATCTGTTGCTGCTGTAGTTCACTTTCTGATCCACCTGGTTCCTGAGCAGATTCCCTTTCTTCAGAATGAGAGTTTCTCATTCTGTAATCATATTTGTAAGGGTATAATCTTACAATTTATAAGCGCATAATAATATAATAAGGGCATCATCTTTCCATCTTCTTTTAACTTCATTTCCCTCTGCTAGGTCTCTTCCATGTATTGTTGAGCAGACCTGCTTCAACTGTCAACTTTCCCATAGTTCCTCTGAAATGCCTCTCGTCATCTTTTTCTTGTTAATGTCCTCTGTTTGTCGACATTCTCGGTTGAGGTATCTATCTTTGTCCTTCGTTGTTTAATGCTGAATACTTGTGTGCGATCATCATACTTGTTGCCCAAGGTTTTTATTCTCCTTTTTTCCCAGTTTATCATGCTAGTCTTTTCTGAAAATCATTTGAATAATTTTTCCTTTGAAATTTAGGGAATATTTGTTCCCCCTTTGGTTTTCACAGTGTTTCTTACTATTGGCTCCTCTCTCTTTTGAATAAATTAAGTGTACTGACTGTTTCTTATGTTCTGACTGTGTATCTTCCAGGCCAAATCTTGCTAGTACAGCTACTCTTTAGTCTTCTAGGTTTAACTGGTATATTTGACACAGTAATGTGTGGTTTGTTCCACAATTTGTTCCTGGAAGTATCTTGACTTCTTTCAGATTCTGGATGTCAGCTTCATTCTTGGAACAGCATCTTTCTTTCTAGCCGTATTGTTCCCAATGCTCTGGTCATAGGTGACACACCCAAAGAGTCAGGCCGTTCCCCATTTCGAGGATTCTGAGCTTAAAGCAAAACACTTATATTTCAAAGGTTTGTTGCAGAGAAACACAGCCACCCTGGAACACTTGATGGAGTTTTAAGTGGACTTTTTTGTTCCGAGCATGAAACAAAACTCATTTCCTGTTTTGTTTGTACCTCTACTTCAGAGACTGTTGCTTTTTCTCCAGCCCAGCCCAGCCTTTGTTCTCAGAGCGCATGGAAGCAAATACACATTCCTCATGCAAGCCACTGCTAGCTTGCTGTGCTAACCAGTACAAATGTTACAGTTGTGTGTGTGTGGTGGTGGGGTTTCGATACTTAAATTTTGCTGTTTGTGGCTTGCTGCCTGGCTCTAGAAGGGTTGGATGATTGGCAACAAATTCTTACACTGTGCTAATGAGCTAACCTGGTATCCTTTCTTGCTACCCTTCACTTAAAACCCATAGTATCCTTGGAATACTTGTACATAGGGCAAACTGGTATTCCACCTCCTGAAAGTCTAAAGCTGGAGGGGGAAAGGTTCTTGGAAGGAAACAGAAGAAGCATGTCCTTATCTGTCGGGAACCATGATAGGAATTTGAAGGTTCAGGCAAGAACCGTATGTTAGCACCAGCCTTGTATGTCCTCATATTCCGTGTGCTTGATTTGTAGTGTTTTAGACATACTTGGCAATAGCGTCTATAGTCCAAAGAACCTTATAATAAATTAGACACTCATGGCATATGAGTCTGAAGCCCCATACCTACTGAATTACTCAGGAGCCACAGCAGAGAGGAGAAGAGCTTCTCAAAACTTAAACAGAAGATACCTGAGCTCTCACTTGTACTGGTGGGGCACTTTTTGCAACTGCATAAAAATAGGCCAAGATACAAAGAGGTGCCTGACCAGCTCCTTCTACTGTCCCTTTCTCTTTACCCCCTTGGTAGACGGTATTATTGAGGGCTATCTTTTACAGGTAGTCCTTGCTTAACGACTGCTTGTTTAGCAACCGTCCAGAGTTACAATGCTACTAAATCTGACTTAAAACTGTTCCTCACCCTTATGGCCGTCACAGTGTTCCCACAGTCACGTGATTGACATTTTCAACCTTCCCAGGCAGCTTCTGATGAACAAAAATCAGTAGGGAACTGCGTGGTTCACTTAACAACCCTGTGGTTTGCTTAATGACTACAGAGATTCGCTTAATGGCTGCCACAAAAATGGCTGTAAAATCTGATCTGGATTTGCTTAGTGACCTAAATTCCGGTCCCGATTGTGGTCATTAAGCATGGGCTACCTGTAATTGTTGCTTTTGTTTGGTTAAGTTGATTTGATTGGAGCATGTACTTTTCGTTTTATTGGTAAGAGCATGGCCTCCAGCTGATTGATTGACTTTAAAACTCTGGAAACTTGGGAGTGAAAAACAGTGAAGAAAACAATTATCTGGCACGGGAAGGGGGAATATCTCTAGGATGTCACTTGTCCTTGGTGCTTTATATAAGTATTGGCAGCATTTCATTTCATTCCGGGTTTTTTTTTAATTGTCTGACCTGACCCTGATGTCCTGCAGATGTGAGGGATTGGAATAGTTCCAGTAACCACCACAGTCCAAGCCATAATCCTTTTTATTCGTTTTTAATAGAGTTACACTAGGCATGCTAACTTTCTTCTTTCCTCTTCCTCGCAGATTTCCACAAGACAGCACCCTACGTGGTCACCGGCAGCGTAGATCAAACAGTAAAAGTGTGGGAGTGCCGTTGATTGAATTTACATCTGACCCCCCTCCCTTCCCTCTCCCTCTGGATGCACTCGGATACCATGGTTACCCATTGAGCTCTGTTTAAAATAAATATTGTCCTTTCATGTAAATTATTCTGGATGTAGATTGAGCTTATTAAATGTTACACACAAAGTATTCATGCATGGTGAATCCAAATTGTATACTGTAAATTTACATACGTTGTCTAGAAGTACCATAGGTTAAAGAATTTGGGCTGGCATTGGTCACATCAGACCTAAGAAGGCAGAAGCTGGTTGGTTGAATTAGGGGCACTTAAACTGGTGACAGCAAAATCTTTCTGTGCTGGGTAAGCGGAATCCCTGACTCTGCTGTTGGTGGTGCCTGTTACCAAGTGACTCATACGGGGTTCTTTTGCGGGGGGGAGGGTTCTGTCAGAAACACGTTTCTCTGTAACATCACTTCAGTATGCTTAAGAAATCTAAGGATACTAGATTTAAAAAAAGCTGCAACTTAGAATCTTAAATGTAATTAATGGAAACAAATAAAGTCTCTGGTTTTTTTTTTCCTGTCATGGTATTTGCCAAATCAATAGGATATATTTTTATTTTGGTTTCCTATCAAGTTTTTAAAAAAGGAGAAAAAAGTTAGTACGTTGATACTAACGAGCTGCAATATAGGAAGAGAACCTTGGTATGATGTGTGTATTTTTTTTTCTCCATTTGGTTGTCAGACTTCCTTGCATTCTCACATTTGATGCTTCGCGCAAAACCTGTTGTAGGAGGCTGCCAGTCTTGCTCTTTCTTAGCTACCACTTGGAGCAGTTAGATGTAAATCTCCCAGTTGACTCCTGAGGATTCAGCCATGCTGTCTTTCTGTTGGCTTGGATTAGGGTTTCAGCTTTGTGCATGAAAAGCCATCATCTCTCCACCCCACCCCACCCCAAAAAACCTGCTAGATGTTCATTAAGTGGGACAATTCTGCACCCCCCTCCTTTTCCAGTTAGTAACTTCTCAAAGCAGGTGATCACAGATTTCTGAACATTTTGTGGAGAATTTAGCAAGCTAACAAAAAAGAAATCTCATTACAGCAAATGAAGAAGGGCTATGTGCTGATAGCTTGCAAGCTTCTAGATAATGTCACAACCACATTTTGTTCCTTAAACACCCACAACCTACTCTTTTTGGGGAAAGGCAAGCTGCAGTATCCTATTTCAGTGCGGAAAATTTGAAGAAAAGTCCTGATTGTCCCCGGTGCCGATCTTCTGAAGTAACAGATGTACTGATCCCATTTATCAGCATTATGGGTCAACTCCTGTTTTACACCATAAAGTCCAATCTTAACTAATCAGGCATATCTTTTTTTTTTTTCAAATCCACTTCATATTAATGTAAGAAACTGCCCATCAGATGTATTTTAACAGGCAAGGGTATTTGCTTTTATTTGTTCTATGGCTTTTAACAAACAAAAAGCAAAAAATGTGTCCCTTAAAAAAAAAGTAACGGAAACGCACGGTTGGAGGATTGAAATGCATGTCAAGAGAAAGAATGCTTGATCTCACACATTGGTTCACCCCACTGGTTTTTTTTTATGCTGGGGGCATCTGGGTTTCTTACCCAGGAACTAGAAGACCAAAGGCAGTTAGAGGGTAGAGGCTAGGCCGGGATGTCCTCTGACTCTGGAGAGTCCAGTGGCATTTTATGGTCAGTAAAAACTTTCTGCTGGTGGACCTTGGATATTGGAGGTCTTCTACTTTAAAGTGATGGCTCTTTTTGTTTTTTGAGCATGTAACAGGACCTAACAGCTGAAAAGTAGTTCTTGGCCAGATGTAGTGACTCTAATGATTTTTTTTTAAGTTAAAGTAATTATATTTGCATAATCAATGAAACAAGGGTACCTTACTAATGGAGCTTACCACTGTTGTGTTTTTCTTCTACGGAAACAGCAAGCAGCAGTTGAGGCAAAATATTCTTTCTCCAATTAGTCTGGGGAAAAAGAACTTGCTTCAAAGAAATTGGAACTTGCAAAATTGCCACTTAATTGATAGTCCATCTCCAGTAAGCAGTGAATTCTCAGGGATGGTTGTGGGTTTAACTAGCAGTTAAAGCCACGTTTTAAACACAAAACTAAATGGGAAAGAAATTCACTGTTGAAGCATTTGGCCATTCAAAAACAGGCAAAGTGGCTGAAAAGCACCAGCTTTGTGTACAGACAGATCTCTGTGTCTGTTCAGTTGCAAGCAGTTTTTCTCGGACCATTCCAGAACTGCATGAGCTGAGACCGTGCCTGGGAGAAGTCCTAGGTCCGTTTCTTCTCCCCTTTTTGGTTCTTTTGCTGAAAAAAGTGCAAACTTTTTTTTTTTTTTTAGTTTTTTTGGTGGTTGGAACACAATCCAAAAACTTAAATCTTGGAGCAACCTGCACTTTACAATTTTTTGTTTTAAAAGCCGTCCTACTTTCGTGTGTGGTGTGACCAATGATGTGCCCAGAGCACTAATAATGAAAAATTAAAAAAACAACAACACAAAATACTAGTTGCTAGCAAGTTGTCAAGAGCTGTGGAGCACTGTAGTATTTTGAAAGCTTTGGCGATTGCTCCCCTGCCCCTGCCCCCCCACCCACCCCAAATCCTTTCCCAGGTCTTTTCTGTCAGCCTTTCCTTCTGTTTGCCTCTTACCTTTATGTCAGTTGAACAGTTGGTCAAATCATTCTTAAACGGCCTTTTCTCTTTCCCCTCTTCACCATCACTCCACAGCCTGATCCACGAAAGCTATTTGAATTGATAATATTTTGCGTTGGGTTTCACACATAGTTGTGGTTTGAAAATCCTGAAATAAGGTTTGGAATGTGAAATAGACCGAATTTGAAAAGGAAAAAAAATCCTCTATGATTTCACAGTTACGTTTTTTTTTTAAAGATGCCCAGGGTACTAGCTACTGCAAATCTCTGTTAATGATGGTGTATAAAGTTAGAAAAAGTGGTTGGGGAGAAAATGGGGTAAGGGTGATAAAAATGTTGAGCTGGATTTAGCAAGTCACAACTGGATGTTAAGTGAGCTCCCCATCCTTTTTTCTCTGTCCCTGTAACTGCTTTCTTGTCCTAAGCACATCCTTAGAATTTTCCAAAGTTCTTTCTGGAGGTAATTAGCAAAATTGTCCATGTTTTAGAAGTTTGATCCTGACACTGACAAGAAGACAAAGAGTTTTTTTTTAAAATCCAGTAAGAGCGATGTAGAAATGGCTATTGGAGAACTTTGTTCCTCAACCCCCAGAATGTAGGAGTTAACTGAAGATATTGACACAATTAAAATTTAAAAAAATCAGTAAAGGAATGTATATAATACTGCTCTGTGTTTTACAGTAAGATTTGTTGCTCTCAGACTGTGTAAAACAAAATTTATTCATGTTTTCTGCATATTAAAACAAAAATCTTATTGTACCAATTGGTAAACTATTAAATGAATATAAAACTAAATGTGTTTCTCTTTTGTTTAGGTGCAGAAAAGATTGGATGATTTTATGATTTGCCTTCCGTGCTTGCTGTTAGGGGAAAAGCAGATGTAAATGGTCTCAAATTTCAGTGTAGAGGAGGACCCTATTGACCTGATACTGTTAATGCTGTAAGCTGTGTGGTTGGTCCAATGGAGTGGAGGTAATGCCAAGGCTTGGGACAGGGGCTGATGAGTTTGTGCTGCACACGTTTCCTTGCCACCCGGAGAGGAGTTCCCGTTCACTCCCTGCTGACATTTTTATTTACATGCTGCCCTGCAAGGGAGCCCGGAGTTGAGGGGAACTGGAATGCCTTCTTTGGCATCAGGCGTAAACATTGGCTTCATCTCTAGCGAGGGTGGAAAAAGAGCCCATGTGCACCTTCCCTACTTGGGCTGCTGAAATGTGATTCTTCTCTGGAGAAAAGATTGAAATAGCACATTAGGCCTTGGTGAAGGTGGTGGTTGTGGTGGTGGTCATCATCATCATCATCATCCCACTTTTATATAATGATCCTGCCTCCTATTTTCCTTACCACAACAACCCTGTGAGGTGAGTTGGGCTGAGAGAAAGAGGGACTGGCTCAAAGTCACCCAACCAGCTTTCATGCCTAAGGGAGGACTACAACTCAGGGTCTCCCAGTTTCTAGCCCAGCACCTTCACCAGTATGCTAAACTGCCTCTCACATATGCACAGATTGCCCCTTGAGCCCCCAGAAAGGCTAGGCACTTTAATCGTAGCTGTGATGACACTGGACATATTCCCTGCAACAGAATTGAGGGGGTATAATGATTAAGATGCTGGGCCAAGACTATTTCAACACTCGGGTTAGTAAAATACAGGTTGGAATGTGAGCTGCTGTGTGGCTTAACACAGTGTTTTGACACTTGCTTCAAGTACGCTCGGCCATGGAAGTTACCTGGGTGATTTTGGCTCAGTCACTGTCCCAGCACCACAGGTATCATGGTTGTGGGGGGAATTGGGGAGGGAGTGCTGTCTGTGCTGCCTTGAGCTCCTGGACAAAAAACATCACCTGTCTAATCAAAAATGTGGCCTCTAGTTGCTCCAGGCTCCACCTTCTAGGTTATTGTTGACTCTGCAAAGAAAGGTCTGGCTTCGTGTGTGATGTCTGCAGGTGGTTGCAAGGGTGGGTGAATGGATAGAGCAGGTCCAGATGCCATGCTAGGGCTGGGGAAGGCAATGGGTCTCTTACCTGGATGGGAAGGAGCTTAGAAAGCAGTTTCCCCGAAAGCTGAGCAGTAGATTTGGGGTCTACCAGAATTTTCATTGTGAAATTTTTGATTGCAAGGAGCAGCGATGACGACTGGCTTAGATTCTTTAAAAGGAAATGAATCTGAGCGCCACGTGGCCGGTGATGATACGGAATGGAATCAGCTTGAGAGAATGACTCTGAGCACAGATTCTTGCTGAGGGAGATGTGTGGGTGTTGTACATGAGAGAGATCGAGGGGTGGTTGCCTCCAGGCCATGATTATTGTTGTTTGCCTATGGCCAAGTCTGTCAGACTTATAGCGGCTCACAGCAACATAAAGCACAAGAAAACATCCATGGTAAAATGACACTGCGCAAAACCATCCATAAATCAAAAGGAAAATGACTATACTCCATCATACCAGATCAACAATGGGCTAATAAAGTTTAGACTTCTGTTATTCGCTGTACATGGTTGCCAGTCTGCTTCTAGGTCCAATTTAAGGTGCTGGTTTTGACCTTGAAAGCCCCCCATGGCATGGGGCCAGGTTGCTTGAGGACCGCCTCTGCCCAATTACATGTGCCCATCCCTCTTAACGTTCCACAAGTTCTTCAAGACCTGGCCAGGTGATCAGGACCAGGGAGCTTTTGAGATGTCTCCCTTGCTACAGTTAACATCATCCTCTCTTGTTGTGTGTGTGTGTTTATAGTTTTTAATGGTAATTGTTTTATTTGTATTTATTGGTGGTTTTTTTAACTGAGTGTTGTACACCACCCAGAGTCATTTTTATGTGAGGTGGGTGGCTATATAAATATGATGTAATCAATCAATAAATAATAAAGTATTAGAGAGACACTGTCATTCCCCAAAAGTCCTCCAGGAGAGATCATCGCCTTCTGGAAGGATGTTCCCAAGAGGCTGTTCTAGGGCATGGGACCATAATTGAAAAACTTATTTTCTGGATTCAGTGCTACTCACCTTGCAAAATTAGGGTGTGGCACACAGCTGCTTCTGGGAGGAATTCCTCAGACAAAGCTGGAGGAGGTGGTCCTGAAGGTACCAAGATGCCAAGCCATAGATGGGGTTTAAAGGGAAAACTAATGCCTTGAATTGCAGCCAGAAACTTTATTGAGAACCAGTGTAGGCCTGCAGAACAGATTCAATAACCGAAATATGTAGTGCCGGTATGTGGCAGCTGCGTTTCAGACCATTTGTAAGGTCCAAGTGAATTTCAGAGGCAGCCCCATGTAGATTACATTGCAGAAGTCTGTGTGGTGAAGAAGGTATGGGTCACTGTAGCCAGGTCTTCCTGCTCCAGGAAGGGCTGCAACTGGTGTCCCAGTTGAAGCTGGGCAAAAATGCTTCTGGCCATGACTTTCATTCTCCATCCAGGAGTAGCTGTGAGACTGAGAGACCCCCAAGTTGCATACCTGCTCCCCTCAGGGGCAGTGCCATCTCAAGAATCAATGGGTCCCATGCCAGTAAATCTTAGTTGGACTAAAGCAACTGGCCAGATGCAGTGCAAATCATCATGCAGTCACTCTGAGGATGAGAACCTACCTGCATGCATTGGGCAGAGATAACCTGGGACAAGCCCATGGTGGCTGTGGAGGCCATGAACTCCATGGTTCTCCAATATCTGACCCCAGCGCATGGACTCTGAAGCCACTCAAGACCAGAAGGCATGGGAACGCCCAACACAAGCCTGGAGATGAGATTTGAGCTGTGCAAATGCATTTGTTAACCACTACCAGAAATGGCTAAAGGAGTTTGTTTCAGTGCTTCGATCACAGAGGGAACATACTTGTGGCTTGATGAATCTGCTAGTCAGCGATGGGCACGTTGGATGATTTTCACAGAAACACATTACCGGGATGTGAAACAGATTTCTGAGTATGTGAGTTTAATGGTTAGCAGGAATAAATGGAATTCATTTTGAATCCTAGTGGAAAGCCTGAGCTGTGGTTTGACCTAAATTAAACCAGCCCAAATGAACTATGGTGTTAATTGGAGCAGACACCATTTTATTAACCTAATTAGTATTGATTCTCCTATATAGTTTCCCCCAATAGATTGGTTTTTCCTAGGCATGCTATCTTTGCCTTAATTTTCTAGGTCAGGAAATTGTAACTTTTGATTACCACCAGTTTTATAAATAAGTTAACACTCATTTTGTGAACAAACCCCTTAGGTTGTTCAGTGCAGTAAGTATGTTATGTATCAATCTACAAGACGGTGATTTTCCTTGATTTTTTTTCCTGCTAGGAATAATAAGCAAAGAACACATGGGAGTGACTGGCTCTTAACTAGCACAATATTATTTTTAAGATACCTAAATTCTTCCACGAGATGCCTTTACATCTTGTAAAGCTCTGTATGCGAGTGTTCTGATCCTGCTTATATATATATATATATATATATATATATATATATATATATCCCAGGCCCAACTATCTGATTTAGACACTTCTAGTTACAAACGTATATCCTGAGAAGGTTCATAAGTGAAATAGCTGAAGTCCTAGTGGAGCATGTTTGACTTGACTCCACCATGACTTGAAATCCTATGGGGGGGAATCAGAGGTTACAGCATCTTCTATGTGACAGGCCAACTGCACTTTCGACTGGGAGGGGAAAAAAAGGTCAAATCATAATTTTAGTGTTAAAAAAATAAAACTATATCCTCTTAAAAGAAAAAAAAAAAACTGACATCACTCGCTGTTCTCTCATAAGGCCATCACAAATGTGAAGCAGGAAAACGGCCACCTCAAAGACTTTCAGGACGTTCCACAGGATGGACGTTATGGAGGCGAGAGATCCATGTTCCCTCCTGCCCGGAAAAAAAAAAAAAGGAAATGAGGTACATTGGGAGGTAGCGAACAACAGTTTGGCCATCTCTCTACTAGTTCATTTCAGAAAGCCCCTTCTTTAAAACCTAATTCATTGCCACGCAGTGGAGTGGACTCAGCTTTAAGCAGAATAGACAGCTGAGGGGTACTGCAAAAGTGGCCAGAAGTTTGACTACAGCTTCATCTGAACAGTGTTCTTAATTGGATATTGGTGGAGGGGGACAAATTTTGTGGCCTAATATGTCAGCAGGGCACATGTGGAGTTTGGCAACTCAACAGCATCGTTTTGCCTGTCCATACCAAGGATTTGTATTGTGGCAAAGATGGATGCTGCTCCCTGGCCGAAGCGCACCCTTTCTTGTTTTCCCCTAGAAAAGCAGGAGGCTCAACGGGGGGAAGGGGGGGGGAGTGCAGAGGTCTCCGTTTCCAGCAGTCCTCACACTCCAAGGCAAAGAGATTAGAGGAGAAAAAGCACGACCCTCTCTCAAACATGGGTCAATCCTGTGTTTTTTACCCAATGAAATATGTAGCTTCACATGGAGAGAAAGCAGAAAGAGGAGAAATGAAAGCAGATGCAGCTTAGGTTCATGATTCTTGGTTTTAATACATTCACAGATAAACCTTAAAAATAAGAGACATTGATTTGATTCTGCTGCTGGGGCAGTTTTTTTCATTGATGGCAATCTCGGTTGTATGTGCTCAACTAGACTGCCTCTCTCTCCCCCCCCCCCCCCCCGCAAGTTCCAAGGATGCTCTGACAAGTGGGCTTCTCTTTGTGCACATCCTTCCCCCTCTGGAATGGGGGGAAGCGCACAGGCACTGAGGATTACCCAAGAGACAGGTGGGGTGGGACAGTGGCGGTGATGGGGAGTGACAGATTTCAGGGGTGCCGCAAGAATATGGTCAGCACCTCCCAACCCCTGGAGCTCCATGGCAATTCTCATTCCCATCACTCTGGATCCCTTTTACCATTCACTTGCAAATGCTGGGGTGGAGGGAGTGGGGTGAGGGGGAGACACCTTTGATCAAACAGTGTCGAAAGTGGCTTTTAACTTTCCAGCTTGCTTTCTTTGGGATGTTTTATCTTATTCCATCTTGTGTGTACCAGAAGGAATTTATTTAGGCACTCTTTTTTTCCTGGGATGTGACAAGTCGCAAAAGAACAATACTCCCCCTTTTGCCCCCCCCATGAAGCTAAAATGTGGCACCTGAAAGGAATCCAGCGGCTTTCTCCTAAGCATGGGAAGGGAAAAAAAGGTTGTGCCTTAAAAATTTGTCTCTTCAGTACCAAATCCATTTGGGTCTCTTTAAAAAAATCAATATTCAGATAAAAATATGGCTGAATTTATATTTAATATATATTTATAGTGTTGCACACACCTAGACAGTGTAAGGGGCTGAGGTTTAAAGGCAGGAAGAAGGGAGGAAGAAAAAAAAACGTTAAAATCAGTAGTGGTGGGGCGGTGACCAAAATTTCATTTTGCAAAGTTAAATGTCCTTTTAAAGTCAACATAAAAATGACCTGAGAAATATTATTATCCCTCACTTGGAATTAAATCTCTTATGTACACAGTAGAAATGGATGGATGATACACACACACACACATACGCGCAACATACACCTCTCACCCCTCTTCTACCCCGTCCCACCTCGATGTGGCATCCTTAGTCTACATCTCCCAGTCTAGTTAGGCCATTTGGGCATGGGCGGCTGCTGTTCCACTCCATCTGGGATGCCTGCTTACGGCAGTCTAGACAGGCAAACTTCATTTCTCAAAATTTCGTTCTTTTGCATTGTGTATTCATTGTACCAGTGCAAATTAAACACAAACAAAACAACCCCCCCCCCCCGAAACAAACAACATTGCCAAAGTTGTCCCAGGGTGAGGCTGAGCCACCTGGGGCAGATTCTGTCGTGAGGACCAGTTAACTAGAACGCTCTTCAAGCTAAGGGGTGCTGGGGTGGACAGGCTGGCTTTGGACATCCTCCTCGGGTTTTTTTTCTTCTGTCTCTGGCTGGTCACTGCTCCTGAAGGCCTCTTGCAGCTGCTGCCGTCTCTGTACCTCGGCCTTAAGGCTCTCTAAATCTTTTTGGCTGTGGAAAGAGAAGGAAGAATAAGGGATCGTTCGGACTGTGGGAGGCTGTTGGGGGAGAACTCAGATGCGATTTTGGAATGAAGATGGATGATTTTGGACTTGGTGGACAAAAAGGGGGTAGGCCATCTTCCTTTCTTAAAGCAGGAAACTTGAGGGTACATTTTTGAGCAGGAAGACCATCAGCTTGAAATACAGAAGGTTCCCAGGGCCAATTTGGGCACTTCCTGCTGAAAGATGCAAGTGATGGTCTTCTCCGGGGTTTTAGGCAAGTGATACTGGGCTAAATGGACAAATACAGGTAGTCCTCGCTTAACAACCATTAGTGACAGTTTGGACTTACGACGGTGCTGAAAAAAAATGGAACTCACATGACCGTTGCAGCATCACCACAGGGAACTGTGTGATTTGCTTAACGACCATATGTTTTGCTTAATGCCCATAGTGATTTGCTTAATGACCGCTGCAAAAAAAATTGTAAAAATCAGGTCGGATTCACTTAATGACCACTTAGCAACCAAAATTCCAGTCCCAGTTGTGGTCATTAAGCAAGGACTACCTGTAAGTCTGATGGGGTCATGTATCTTAAAACTCATAAAAAATGTTGTTAATCATGGTAGCAAATCAATATCCAATACCAGAATTTTGTGCATGTGTGTGTGTGTGTGTATTTAAAAAAAAACCCCAAGATTTGTTTCTTTTTTTAAATGATACATTCAACAACATCCTGGGAGTGGTCTTCTACTGCAGTTTACAAGTTAGGAATAAAGTTTAAAAGACCACTTTGGCTTCCTGCTGAAAGCAGATGCAGGACAAGGGATTTTTTGAGGAGAAGCTGAAGGGGCAGGGAGAAAGTTTTAAGGCAAAACTCAAGCAGCAAAGCATGCCAGGCCCTGCAGAACTACGAAAAAAAATTGGACCACTGATTTCTCCTTCTGTGGGTCCCCTCTTTACATACAACTTGCAAACGTTTTGGAAGTCTCCCCTTAAAAGTGTCTCAGGAGGACCACTCCTGCTGGTGGGCCTGAAGTAAAGCGACAGGAGGGGGCAAGGTTCTGCTCTCTTTACCTTAGCGGAATAAAGAGAATTCCATTGATAATGTTCAGCTGCTCTAAGACACTGGCCATGCTGGGAGCTGTGAACTAGGAAGTGAAGAAGATGAGTTTAGTGCCACATTAAGAAAGAAAACAACCCAAATCCCTCCAACAAAGTCAAGAAACTTGCTTCTTTTCAAGTTCCCTTTTAGTTTTGAAAAATTCAAACAGAATAAAAGTTGGGCATGCCAATCGCATAGCCTGGATATCATTCTTTTACCCAGGGATGGAAGACTCAAGTAAGGATGGAATCTTTTAAGGACTTGCTCCTTCCAGGGGCCTGTCAGGTTGGGCTGAACAGGAAGAACAGCAGGGCAACCGTAAGCAGGCTAGCAAAAGCCCTACTGAATGGATGATGGGCTCAATAGTGAGCCAGACCTGCTGATGTTACTCCTACCCACTTTTTTCTAGACCCTGGATTTCAGCAGTTGACGGCTGCTGCTTCCTCCTTCCGCTCTTCTGCCTGGTATTCGACCAAGTTGGCCAGCCATTTTTATCTCCTCTAATGCTTCGTAAATACATAAAGGCACGGAACAGGTTTTGTTTTGGGGAAGGGACCTGGGTTCAAGTCCCTGCTCTGCCAACAAACTGGCTAATCTATCTGCAGCATCTTTCAGCTGAGAGGTAGACATTTCTCCCTTTCCCTCCAAAAGTTGCAGTGTGCAAGTAGTAATGTTTCCACAAAGGCAGGGCATAAATCTGGGGCCCCATTGGTTTTTTTTTTTTTTTGCACTGGGAATGGTTAAGACAAAATAGATGTGAAATGCTATGTCTAAGAAGCTTCGTGCATCTTAGTTTTTATTTCATTTCCCCCCACCCAAGTGAAAATGATGCGACTGAAAAGTAACATCCTGCCCCCAAATGTTGGTGTTGCAATACTGAGGGGCTCTAGGGACCAGATGTCATTGGCCAACACCTTTAAGCGCAATGTGACTCATGGGTGAGGCCGGCCAAGAAGGGGCTGCAACCAACATGGGCTCTTCCAGCTAAAAAAAAAGGCCCTCTGTAACAGTGCTAGAGAATGGACTGAACAAGCACACTGAAGTACATTATACAGCTTACTTTCCAAAACTAGACTGGCCTCTTCACTCTGAAAAATGGGAGAGGAAGAGTGGAGATGGGCCGGTCCAGCTCCAACATCCCTGGTAGGGGATAACTTTCAGTAACTCCCTCTTTTGAGGCAGATGGGGGGTGGCTAAATTTGAGTAATAAATAAAATAAATAAAAATAACTCACTTTCAAGGGCATAATGTTGGCATTGGATCCATTTTTGTAGATCTCATTCATTGTGCGTTGAAGGGCCACAGCCTGCTGAGTCAAATATTTCAAGTACTCCGAGCTGTCTTTGGTCTTCTCATGATGCTCGCCAAGCTAGCCACAAAAGACACGTATGCATCAAATAGCAATTAAGAGGAAACCTACTGCTATGCCTTCAGAGCAGCTTCTTTTCCACTCAGTGGCTAACTAGGTACAATGGCTAACTTGTCTGCAGCTGCACTCGTAAAACAGCAGCAGGGACAAAACGTTTCTGAATATGGAGTTTCCATATATTCTTCAGAGCTTAATAGCCTCTGATAGATCTCCAGTTTGTCTAACTGTTAACACTTCAGTACGGTACAGCAGGAAGAAAGTACATTTTGGGAAATGTCTGTCTGATTTCTTTAAAGAAGTTTTTAAAAATGCAAAGAACAGCCTTAAAGCGTAAGAAATCCTACTCACTTAGAAAATATGCTGTCAACAGATTATAACATCTGAACAAGTTGTAACTACATATTTGTTCTGGACCTTCGCCACCTGACATCCAACATGCCTGGAGATCAATTCCCAGCTCCTCAACCAGAGGTGTCCCAAGGCCTTTGGCCAAGGGTGTGCAAAATTATTCAGGCCCAAATACATCTGTTTCAGGTGTTCCAAGCTCAAAACAAAACGAGCTGAAAGAAACTTGGCCACTTTAATTGGCATTGTTTGGAGTATTCCAGATTGTTCCCAGGGAAGAGACTTTTCGTGGCTTCTAAGTGAGCTAGGTTTAATCTTTTTTCCAGTCTAGCCAGGATGGGTTGATGTCAGGGATGGTTTGGGCTGGACTGCTGGGACAAAGCAACCGTTAATGCAGCAGATGGAGCATGGCTCAAGAGCCACCATGGAGTCTGCTCTCTTGCCTCAACTGGCTGACCGTGGCTGGAATGGATGGCTCCTATATTGTCTGGGTTGGCTTGTAGAACTTTAGTGCGTACATATGTGTGAATTTGTTCATCTTCTTCTGTCCTATGGCTGTTGAGCTTTAAAAATGCATTTAAAGCAGCAAAACCTTTATGTGGGTTTGACTGACGAATTCTGGTGTATGTTGCACTCTACGCAAGTCTTTTTATGGAAGTTGAGCTTTCCGATGCAGTTAAATGCAGGTTTTGCTGTTTTGCAGAGCTTGGCAATTGCAACCTGCCGTACTAGTAAGAATTTGGGGCTGCTGTAAAGTTAATGTTACACATGCAAGGTAAGCTACAGCAGGGTAACAACAATACAATCATTTTTGCTGAGCGTGTGCTTATCAGGAAAGCAAAAAAAAAAAAAAAAAGCTGTGTGCCTAAATAAATAGATAAAATTCTCTTAAGAAGTATTTACCTCCATTATTACTTACGGGAATGTTTTGATTATTTTGTTAAAATTAGAAATAATTCCATGTCATGTTCTCATTCTAATGTATGGTTAACATTGTAACGTTTCACATGTCATTCTCTGTTCCGTGTTCTTTCACCCGGGGTTTTTCCATTCTTTCGCCCTCTCTTGTTTTGAGGGCTTGGAATGCATGTTTGGGTTTGCGCTCCTGTTCAAGGTTACTTTCCCAGGCGCGTCTAACGGCTTCCAGCACCTGGGAGGGGGAGCGTCCTGACGGGCGACGGGGCGGGACCTGCTCACAAGCAAGGCTTTTAAGTTTGTATTTGGCGCGCTTTTGCTCATTCTCAGCTTTCTCTGTATTTGCATACTATTCCTTTAATAAATCAGTTATCTTTAAGCCCGAGCTTGTGAGACTGAGTATTTGGGTTTAGGCAATCATTACATAAAGCTGAGAATCATTTCTTTGTCCATTTTCCGCTGGCCCCATCCAATCCTTGGATAAGAGGGAACGCCAGCGATGACAGAACCTCAATTTCGCGTAAGTGAGGGAGGCGAAGAAGAGCGGGAGGTGGCCAAAAGCCGGCCAGCGCTAACCTCGAGAGCGCAAAGAGCAGCACGTCGGGAGTTGCGAGATACCCAATTGGACGAGCTGCTAACATCCATACAGGAGAGTCTTAGGAGTGAACAGAGATCTGTTATGGAAAGAACCACGGGGAGGGGGTCTCCCCAATTGGCCTGGGAGCACGAAGTCCCCTTGTCACCAAAGGTGGTGATAACCAACCAACCCCAGGAGGAGCCGGTCACTCCGGCCCGTATGAGGGCATTGGAAGATAAAATGGATTTAATAGTGACGATCCTCAAGGATCTACCCAGAGAGGATCAGCCCAGAGGGGCAGAGCCCACCCCGGAGGATTGGGAGGAAGAGCCGTCACAGTACCCCAGGCACAGCACCCTGTCGACCCGGGGGAGAAGTAAGACTCGATCAGCCCATCAAAGGGGAGAGCGAGAGGCAAGACCCCCTAGGGATCGACTACCTGTGGGGGCTCGGCGTACGCTGTCATTCGCGGCACCGCCACAGCCAGCTGAGCCGGCAAGAACCTTCCCACCATTTGGAGTGAAGTTTGATGGGGATCCCGCAACGCTCTCCTTCTTTATTACGAATGCCAAGCATTATATAGAAGATTGGGGTCGGAACTTTCAGTCTGAACACGGCAAGGTCAATTTCATTGCCAACAAGCTGAGAGGAAGGGCAGCAGATTGGTATGTGCAACTATGCCAAGCTGAGGCAACTGAGTTAGAGGACTTTGATGAATTTTTGTGGGCACTCAAGGAGCATTTCGAAGACCCCCTAGCTCAAGAAACGGCCAAAAATGACCTGCGCAAACTCTACCAAGGGTCCCTCTCAGTTGCTAAATATGCGTTGGAGTTTAAAGCTTTAGCAGGAAAAGTGGAAGACTGGTCTGAGCCAACAATCATCGAATTGTTCAAGCAGGGGCTAGAACCCGAAATCCTTCGATGGGCGCTAGGCAGAGACGATCCCAAAACGCTATATGGGTGGATTCAGTTGGCGGGAAGCGCAGAAAATGCCCTACGAACCTATGCCCATACCAAGGAGCTTCGACAAACACGTCTCGCTAGAGGGGCGCGCACATCTGGACTTGCCAGCCGCCCCAAACCAAAAACCTGGGAAGAAGAGAGGGAGCAACGGTTCTCCAAGGGTCAGTGCCTCAGATGTGGGAAAGAAGGACATCGAGCCACTTCGTGCCCAAGACGCCGTCCAGAGGAACGACAGACGAAACCCACGGTAAAGACGCCTGCTCCTGCTCCACCGCGAAAACTGAAGGCAGCCCTCGCGGAACTGGACCCCCCAGACCTTCCCTTCGGTGAAGAGGAGGAAGAGTTGCAATTCGAGCAGCCGGCGGGAAAAGCCTACCACCTGCCCTGAAGGGCGCCCTAGGGCAGGTGGAAGAAACCGGGCGTAACCATGATTCGGTGAGTGGAAACTTCCCCACACTGACTGTTAAAGTTAAACTAAGCTCAAAAACCAAAACGGTGGAAGTGTGGGCCATGCTAGACTCGGGTTGCTCCCGTTCCCTGATGCACCCTGATGTCGTAGCGGCTCTGGAACTGCCCACGTTCCCTTTGCCAAGACCCATGATTTTCACCCAATTGGATGGAACTATGGCGGGAGGGAAGGCAGTCAATCTTTCCACGGGACTGGTCGCCTTGCAGATGGGCTCCCATCAGGAAAAGCTGCCATTTGTGGTAGCTCCAGTGGGGGGTCCTCTGGTAATCTTGGGGATGCCTTGGTTTGTGAAGCAAAACCCTTTTATCAACTGGCTGCATAGAACTGTGACGTTTGCAGATGGATTTTACAAAGTACCCGAAAAGGACCTACTGGAGGACATGGAGGGTGGTGGGGTAGCGTATACCACTGTGCAAACGCTTCAACCTCTTGAGGGGCTACCCAATCAGTACCAAGATTTTGCTGAAGTATTTGGGGAAAAGGAAGCAGATCGCTTGCCACCCCACCGAAAAACGGACTGTGCCATTGAGTTTTTACCAAATGTAAAATTGCCTCACCCAAAAATATACCCCATGTCTCCCAAAGAGCTTACCACGCTAAGGGAGTTCATTGACAAAAATCTAGCTAGAGGTTTCATTGAGCCGGCAAATTCCCCGGTAGGAGCGCCTGTCCTATTCAGGCCAAAAAAGGATGGGTCATTAAGGCTGTGTACCGATTTCCGCGGGCTCAATGCGGTCTCAATATTAAATAAATATCCTTTGCCCCTGATCAAAGATATGTTATCACATCTGGCCAGAGGCAAAATCTTTTCAAAACTAGATTTGAGAGAAGCCTACTTTCGCATTCGCATAAGGGAAGGGGATGAGTGGAAGACAGCGTTCAACTGTCCTCTTGGAGCTTTCCAATATAAAGTCTTACCATTCGGGTTATCTGGGGCACCTGGGGTTTTTATGCAACTAATCAATGAGGTCTTGCATGACCACCTATTTAAAGGGGTACTGGTATATTTGGATGATGTATTGATTTATACTGAAACCATGTCAGAACATATCCACCTGGTGCGTCAGGTACTAGCTAAATTGCAAAAAGCACAGCTGTATGCAAAACTGTCAAAATGTGCCTTTCATCAGTCGCAAATTGATTACCTAGGGTACCGGATTTCAGCTCAGGGCATTGAAATGGACCCTGCAAAAGTAGAAGCCATCGTGGCATGGGAACCTCCCCGTACCAGGAGACAATTACAGAGTTTCCTTGGATTCTCTAATTTCTATCGAACATTCGCCCAAAATTTTGCGGAAATCGCCCTCCCCCTTACTGAACTGTTAAAAACTAAAGGACAGGGGGATACGCGACGTTCAAAGAACCCAGGCGCGCTCCTTAAATGGACTCCCGCCTGTCAGCAAGCGTTTGAAGCGCTGAAACAAATCTTTACCACAGAACCGATTTTACAGCATCCAAACCCCTCTAAACCCTTCGTGGTACAAGTCGATGCTTCTGATTTTTCCATAGGAGCAATTCTATTACAAGCTGACCAATCTGGCGCTTTAAAACCCTGTGCCTACCTCTCTCGCAAATTCACGGAAACAGAGAGAAGATGGCATGTTTGGGAAAAGGAGGCGTTTGCTGTAAAAACAGCGTTAGAGACGTGGCGACACCTATTGGAAGGCACTTCAAACCCTTTTGAAGTCTGGACTGACCATAAAAATCTGGAAGCTTTAAGCACCAGTCGAAAACTCAGTCCCAAACAGCTGCGCTGGGCTGAGTTTTTCAACCGCTTTGACTTCACCCTTAAATTTATACCAGGCAGAAAAAATTTCTTAGCTGATGCACTCTCGCGCAGACCCCAAGATGCTGGCCCAGGGCCAACGGTCCAAGGCACAGTCTGGACCGACAAACAATTAGGTTTGGCAGCGGTGACTCGCAGCCAGACCCGAGCGCAATCAACTCCGCCTCCAGCCGCTCCGCCTTCCAGCCGCCCGCCTCCCTTGTCAATTCCCTCCGATTTGCAACAACAGTTGCTCTCCCACCTTAAAACAGATACTTGGTTGCAAGCCAATAGACACATTTTAACTTTCACCGATGATCTTGCCTGGCGCAACGATCGTCTCTATGTACCCGAATCAATGCGAAAAACCATACTCCAGCGCTGCCACGATGACAAGCTAGCTGGGCATTTCGGCTACGTGAAAACTTTGCACCTCGTTCGCCGCCAATTCTGGTGGCCAACTTTACTCAAAGACTTGAAGGAATATGTCACTGCGTGCCCTGTATGTGCGGCGATAAAGCGCAAACCGGGCAAGCCCCAGGGTCTCCTTCAACCTGTGGCCACTCCATCTGTCCCTTGGCAGGATATCTCCATGGATTTTATCGTTGATCTACCCCCTAGTCAACGCAAAACTGTCATTTGGGTCGTCAAAGACTTTTTCTCCAAACAAGCCCACTTTATCCCATGCGCTTCTATCCCCACCGCACAACAGCTGGCACGCCTCTTCCTCATCCACGTGTACCGCCTCCACGGTATCCCCGCCCGTTTGGTGAGTGACAAAGGCACACAATTTACGTCACAATTTTGGCGGGCATTTTTGAAACTTTTGGGTACAAAACAATCGCTTTCTACCGCCTGGCATCCGGAAACGGACGGATCTACAGAGGCGGTTAATTCTACATTGGAACAATACCTCAGAGCTTTTGTTAACTACCAGCAAGACAACTGGGTCGATCTACTCCCATTTGCTGAGGTCGCTTACAACAATTCCATCCATCAAACCACTGGTCAAGTTCCCTTTAAAACAGTTTTTGGACGTGAATTCGTTCCGATTCCTGAACTTCCTCATCCTCAACCGCTCCCAGCCACCCTCGCTGACTGGGCAGACTCTCTCAAGGACTCATGGTCTAATATTCTACTCGCTCTCCACCATGCCCAAGCTACCTACAAACGCCATGCAGATGCAAAGCGTTCCCCGGAACCATCTTTTGCTGTCGGAGATAAAGTCTACTTGTCAACTAAGTTTATCAAGTCCCCACAACCCTCTAAAAAACTTGGTCCTAAATTTGTCGGTCCTTTTCCAATTGTTGCTCAACTCAACCCTGTTACGTTTAAACTTGATTTACCTCACAACCTTAAACGTTTGCATCCTGTTTTCCATTGTAGTTTACTCAAACCCTGCCTGTCGTCGGACCGTTGGCATCCGCAGCCCATTCCTCCACCTCCCCTCATGATTGACAACCAGCAACACTTCGAGGTGGCATCTATCCTTGATTCCCGACGCCAGCGCTCCACTCTGCAATACCTCATCCGCTGGAAACATTTCCCTCATCCTGAATGGGTTGCTGCTCCAGACGTGCATTCTCCTCGTCTGGTAGCCCAATTTCACTCTGCCTATCCTAACAAACCGGCTCCCTAATTTCTTTTGGGGGGGCAATATGTCATGTTCTCATTCTAATGTATGGTTAACATTGTAACGTTTCACATGTCATTCTCTGTTCCGTGTTCTTTCACCCGGGGTTTTTCCATTCTTTCGCCCTCTCTTGTTTTGAGGGCTTGGAATGCATGTTTGGGTTTGCGCTCCTGTTCAAGGTTACTTTCCCAGGCGCGTCTAACGGCTTCCAGCACCTGGGAGGGGGAGCGTCCTGACGGGCGACGGGGCGGGACCTGCTCACAAGCAAGGCTTTTAAGTTTGTATTTGGCGCGCTTTTGCTCATTCTCAGCTTTCTCTGTATTTGCATACTATTCCTTTAATAAATCAGTTATCTTTAAGCCCGAGCTTGTGAGACTGAGTATTTGGGTTTAGGCAATCATTACATTCCCTACACCAACTGTTCTCCAGGTCAGGTGGCAAGTGGCAGTCGGCATGGCCTAACCCCTTAGCAAGTCCTACGGCCCTGGGGTGAAGAACAAGGGAATAAGATGCTTGTTTTAAGTTCCATTGTTTCTTATGGATGGAACACCTGAAACATCTTGAGTTTTATTCAGTTGGAATATAAAATACTGAAGCTATTTTGTGTTTAGTTCCTTTGTAACACACCCAACTCAAAATGTTCCAACAGGAGGAAAAAAACCCCTAAAAAAACACAACCTTCTATCTCTGAAACATCTTCCATTTTGCACACCCCAATCCCCTGTGTTTTCCCCAGAAATTACACTGATAGTGAACATTCTATAACCGGGCCTTGCCTCTTTGTGAATGCTCGGTAGAACAACCAGTTTCAAATTACATTTTTTATATTACATATTAATCTGCAGATCTGTACTGAAAGATTGAAGACACTCACTATATTAAGCCAAGCAAGGAATACAAAAAAAAATCCAACCTGATTTTTATAAATTGTGTAGCCTTCTTTCTCGTGCTGCAGAGCTGACCGAAATTCAGCCTTACTCTCATATACACGGGCTACCAAGTGATGGCTGGAAGGAGGATAAAGAACAGAAGATGGGAAAAAGTTTCTGTGCATCACTGGAAGAAAAGTGTGCGGGTATGTGTGCCTGAGACAATGCGAAGTGCAGTTGCCTGGGGGGGGATGAGTGGATTCTTAGCCTCCCTAGGCCCTCCCCTCTCTAATCTTTTAACCATCTATGAGAGTGCTGAGGACGCAGTGGCGCTGTGGGTTAAACCGCTGAGCTGCTGAGCTTGCCGATCAGAAGGTCGGCGGTTCGAATCCGCATGACGGGGTGAGCTCCCATTGCTAGTCCCAGCTCCTGCCAACCTAGCAGTTCGAAAACATGCCAATGTGAGTCGATTAATAGGTACCGCTTCGGCGGGAAGGTAACGGCGTTCCATTCAGTCATGCCGGCCACATGACCATGGAAGTGTCTACGGACAAACGCCGGCTCTTCGGCTTTGAAATGGAGATGAGCACCGCCCCGTGGAGTCGGACACGACTGGACTTAATGTGAAAATGAGAGTGCTAGGCAAGCTTTTTGACCTGGAGATACCTGGACTTTTGACAGCATATATAAAGGGCGCTCTTACAAAATACCTGTGGTGGACATCGCCAATCTCAAACCACACCAGAAGGTGAAACAGCTCTTTCAGATACTGTCTACCATCCCATATAAATTTGACGCTGGAAACTGATTTCCTTTGCAGCAGGTCAACATACAATAATTTTATTAAAGACTGCTTTTAAAAAACCAGGTGAGATAAGGATGACATCATCTTCCTCTAATCTCCAGTAATTAAAAAAACCTCCTTTTCTAGGAAGAGGCAACTTTGGGAGGGTGGGGTGGAAATACGGTTCATGAGTAGCGCACCAAGGCTGAACTCCAGAAAGTGGCCAGGGTTAGGAAAAACTGAACTTGACTAAATTAAACACACTGATTACTCTCTGTGTATTTTACTTTTTCTGCTTCCATTGCATTAAAAATTGCAACTGGTTGGCATGTTTGGAGAAGGTCTTAGGGGTTGCATGCAAATTGGGGGGGATCACATGCAACCCTTGACTTCTGCAGCATTTCCTACAGGCATATATAAAGAGAAAACTTTGGTTCCCCTTTAAGGTTTAGGGAAATACAGATTTGTTTAGGAGGAAGGGGTTCCAAATGGAATGAGAGTATTGGCATCTATAGCAGGAACATCCTACCCTGCAGCATTTTGTTGAAGCGACTGTGTGTGTGTGTGTGTGTGTGTGTGTGAATGTTTGAACCAGTGTTCTCAACCTTGGCAACTTGAAGATGTGTGGACTTCAACTCCATGCTGGCTGGGGAATTTTGGGAGTTGAAGTCCACGCACCTTCAAGTTGCCAAGGTTGAGAACACTGGTTTGAACAAACAAGTGTCCTTGAATACTTCAGTGTTTCACTGTTACCTCCACATATTGCTTGCATACCCTGAGATAGATTCATACAAGTTTCTGCATGGGATGGATGTTCAGTTGTCACCTGTTGACAGAACTGGGAAGAAGAATCTCACCTCAGTGCAACTTTTAGGGACTTGGCCCCATGGAACTTGGAGTTGATCACAAGAGCGTTCTCCAGGAATCGCAGTGAGAGGTCATATTCCATAACTCCATGAAGGACCAGGCCAATATTGTTCTAGGGATGAAGATCATGTGCCAGTTAGACCAAACAGTGGCAAACTTTCAACTCAGGGTAGGTCTCCTCTATACACAGATCACAGAGGGGTGAAAGGACCACCAAATAAATCCATCTCTTAACATACAGAACACCAGCTCTGGGCTCAAAATCAAAGATGGAACAAAGAGTTTCCAATCTGCTGCTATTATTTTCAGCCAAATACTTTCCAACTTCTAAGTTCTGCTTACACATCATGCTTAACCAAGTCAGTTCAAAGATGTAGCTGCTTCATTTGCAAAATATGCATACCTTAATCTTAGTTTGCCTTTTAGAAGAGAATCTCTGTAGCTCAGGGTTGAACTGTGGAGTGCTTGGTGCTCCCTGAGCTCAGTCGTTGGCTTGCAGACGTTTCATGACCCAACTAGGTAACCTCATCAGTGCTAGTCTAACATCATCTAATAGTGGAGTCTAATGGTGCTTAGCACTGATGATCTTACCTAGTTGGGTCATGAAATGTCTGCAAGCAAACAGCCAAGCTCAGAGAGCACCAAGGACTCCACAGTTTGCCTTTCTGGAGTTTAGTGTGTTGTGCTACCAGTGCATTTGGTTCGTATGTAGTTCAGTGTTCTGTGTGAACCCAGTGTGATATGGGAACCCAGCTGGTGTCTTAGCAGTTAAGCCATCATATGTTCTTTGTATTTGGGCATAGCTTGAAATCTGAACTCATCCCCTGTATTTGGACTGAAGCTTTGGCAGACTATGTGAATTAATTCCATTCGTTTACTTCCAGGAGGAGGTGTGCAAATTTTGAGGGGGCTACAGGCCACGCTCTGAAAAGTAACACGTACAGCAGGGAGAAAAACTACCTTTTATTTAATTTCATTTACATTTCAACAATTAAATTAAAATCAAGTTAATATGACTATTCTCCAGTTATTTAGTTAATGGTTTCCCCCTTCCACTGCATCAAAAATTACAATCTGCTCACAACATTTAGTCTTTGGAGTCTGCAAAAAAGGGTTCAGGGGCCGCAGGCAGTTCTGGATTTGCAGGCTTGGCACCTCCGATTAAGAGAAAGAATGTCTCGAACCACTGTACTGAGTCAAAGTTGGAGCACCCACTCCCAGCTTCAAGGGAGTTACAATTTTTGTTTCCCAAAGCAGGTCAGGCAAAGCAGAAAGCTAAGGGTGAAGCAGGTTTTGAGAGATGGCTAAATCTGGGAGGGTCTGTTTATCTCTCAAAACCATCCACCAATTCCGAGTGGACCAACGGGTAAATAATTTCCTACCAGTTGGATGCGGTATATCCGTAGTCTTTGGAGAATCTGCAGAAGAGCTTGTCTTAGTTCAGTATTTTTATCCCTTATCTTAAATATCTAGCCTTTCAGGAAATACTTTTGAGTGAGAAGAGAAAAACTAAGGACGACCAATCTACTGCTAAAAAATCAGGAGCCTGGCCACGTCTTTTCCGACTCACAAATTCTATTAAAAGGCAAATGTTTTTGTAAGCTGCGTTTGTGGGTAGACTTGGATTTGGGTTACTGCCATGTGTAAGCCTAGCCCCTGTGGTTGCAAATCACACTTAATAGCTTGGTAAGAGTCAGGCAACAATGGCTTGTTCAACAAGCCATGGTTAAAACAAAACTTAAGTCATGTGTGCAAATGCAGCCTAGATCTCGAGGGAAATTTTCCCACCTGAGACCACAAACTCCATGCAGATGAAAAGCTGAACTTCTTCACTGCAGCAATTTTTCAAAGGGTCAGGACAGCTAACGGTGTGACTTACATCCAAGAGGGCCATCTCTGGGTGATCCTCCCCGAACACCAACAGCATGAGGTAGCGTGCGCGGTACAGTAAATTGAGTGCTGTGGACAACTGGCTGTTTGCAAAGCAGTACAAAGCAAGATGCATCTGTAAAGGCAGGAGAAAGATACTCAGATATCCAGTGGTTGACCAGGGGGTCTTCTTGCCCGGCTCGTTCAGGTATCTGCCACAACAGAGACAGAGGGCAACCCTGATTTTCCCTCCAGCCCTTCAACCTTTGTGATGCTACTTACATATTCTTGGATTGTGTTGGGATGCTCAATGCCAAGGACCCTTTCACTCATTAGCACCGCTTTCTGTTGATTGCTTAAGGCCTGGAAAAGAAGAAAAAGTAATGTGGAAAACTACATAGGCTAGAAGAGTCCCTCTTTTGGCTCGCATTTATCAGAAAGCTCCAATTTCACACAGGTGGAGACTATGGCTGAGAGGGGGTTGCTTTAGCTGGTGTGCCAGCTGTGACCCTACCTGGAGCAGAAACCAGTCTTAATCACTTCTAGATAGACTACTGCAACACTCCGTACATGGAACTGCCCTTGGAGATTATCAGAAATCTCCAACTGGTACAGAATACAGCGGGGTTATACAAAACCACTGTTGTGGATGCTGTTGCCAATAGGTTTCCAAGGATAAATGAAAGTCCTGATCATTACCTAAAATGCCCTAAATGGCTTAGTGCCTAGATGGTTCCAGGACTGCCTCCTTGGCACAGCGTTGAACCATTCAGGGACTGTTTCCTACTTAAGAATGTTGACATTCCCCCATCCCACCTTCATTACTCTGATTTGGGCAGGGGGAACAAAAAGGCCACATTTTTCAGTATACGCTTTGTCCCTAGGACACTTTGCCTCCAGAAATTCAGAGGGCGCCTTCCCTGTTTTTTTAAAACTATATGCTAATCAGCATTATTGTTTTTAATTAGATATATTGTTGAATTTTATGGTGTTATAGTTGGATTTTATATAAACCCTCCTGAATCCATGTTGTGTTGGCAGTATATGTGTTTTCTGCTAAAAAGTGGGCATTTCGTGTTTAACACATGCCAGATCTCCCTTAAGAGTTGACTGGGTGAGCTGGAAAAAGCCATTTAAGGCGTCAAGTCCAACCCCCTGTTCCACACAGGAGTCCAAATGCAACCACTCCCAAGCAACGGTTGTCTAGCCTCTGATCAAGCATATCCAGTGAAGCCCACCACCATTCCACTGGTGACTTGCTTGTATTGTTAGACCAGGGTTTCCCGACCTTGGCAACTTTAAGCTGTGTGGACTTCAACTCCCAGAATTCCCCAGCCAGCAGTACTGGCTGGGGAATTCTGGGAGTTGAAGTCCACACAGCTTAAAGTTGCCGAGGTCGAGAAACACTGTGTTAGACAATTTTCCTAACGTTCAATTGGAATCTGCTTTCCTGTAACTTCAAACCATTATGATTTGCCTCAGATCCTGAGAAGAATTATGGCACCGTCTTCCGACTGGCAGCCCTTCAGGTATCTGAAGAGGGTTATCACCCTCCCTCTCAGCCTTTCCTTCTCAAGGCAGAATTCCTTTAGTCCCTTCAATCTCTTGTCACAGGACTCAGTTGTCTTTCTCTAAACATGTCCCACTTCAGCTGAATCCTTCCTGAAGCGAAGACTGGACCCAACCCTTGAGTTCAGGTTTGACAAACACACAACAGAAGGTGAAACTATTCCTTTCCATAATCTCTCACAGGTTGGCTTCCTCAAATGAGCCCATTAAAAAAAAAAATTTAGGAGAGAAAAAAAAAACAAACGGATTTCTTTCACTCAGGCATGAGTTTATAAATCTCCCTCTCATGACCTCCCTTTTTTTCCTACTGGACTTTCCCACAAAAATGGAGATCTCCCTCTCAGAACAAGGAAGGAGAGAGGGAGGGAGGGAGGATACGTGCAACCTCGAAAGTAGAAGTGAAAAATAATCTTCCTTTCAGGGAACTAGAATGATTGGAACAGTTAGAGAAGGAAAAACAAAAGAGTAAACTGCAGGTAGTCCTTGCTTAATGATGGCAATTGGGACAAGAAATTTGGTCGCTAAGCGATGCGGTCATTAAGCGAGGCATCACATGACTGGATCCAATTTTATGACCATTTTTACTACAGCTGTTAAGCGAATCACAGTGGTTGTTAAGCAAATCATTGGTTCCTTATTGATTTGGCTTGTCAGAAGCCGACTGGGAAGATCACAAATCGCAATCACGTGACCGTGGGAGTGGTGTGACAGTCGTAACTTTGAGGACGGGTCATAAGTAACTGTTTTAGCCCCGCTATATCTTCAAACCATTGTTAAATGAATGGCTGTTAAGCGAGGTCTACCTGTATGGAGTTGAGAGTCTTACGAAGTTGCAAAGATTATAGAGAAAATAGAGGAAGGTTTGAAGACTGTGTCCTGCACAGCCAACCAGATTCCCGAGGAAATGCAAAAATATGAAAAGGAGGGTGATGTTTGAGGTGGCGTAAAGGAACCATCGAGACAGGCAGCCTCCATGAACCTGACCTGCAATGAGGTTGTTGAGTTCCCTTTCAGATCCAATTAAATTGGTGGCCATCACTAGTCCTTTGGGCAGTGAATTCGGTATTTTAACTCTGGATTATATGAAGCCTATTTCCCTTTATTGGTCATGAATCTCCACATTTTCTTTCTGTGGATCTAACACTGTGAGACAGGGAGAAAAACTGATCTCTGTCCTCATTTTTCACATCATGCATGACGTTAGGGAGTTTTACCCTGTCTCTCCTTATTCCCCATTTTTCTAAGCTACTCCCCCTTCTGCCCAACATTGTAGTATTTTCTTGTAAGTAAAACTGCTTTGGTTTCTTGAACATTTTGGTTACCTTTTTCTGCAACTCTGCCAGCTCTACAATACCCTTTTTAAGATGCAGTGACCAGGACTGTACATAGTTTGCCATTTTATAACAACACCAAAACTGGTGTTGGGAAAGTCAATCCATCATTAGGACTGAGAGAAGGGAGCCTCTCCCAGGGATGCACAATCAGATGTATTTTTGTCTTGATTTGCTAAGGCTCTTACGATTATGCAGAACAAGCAGATGCTTTGAGCAGACTCAGATTCCTGTTTCTCTGTACCTCTGAATAATCTCCCATGATGTAGTTCAGGCGAGCCAACAGCCGAAGGCAGGCACAGATCTCCACGTGCATCGCTCCGTAGACGTTGTTGAACAGGTTTAAGGCTTCACTGATCAATTCACAACCCTCTTTCAAGAAACCTAGAAGAGAGAAGGGAAAATAAGATTCCCCTCTGTTAAGACAGCAACCTCATGCGCCAGGGAGCAGAATGCCATGTCTGTTGCAAATCCATCTTCCTACAATGCAACACTTTGTTCTTCCTGTTGCTCATTTTAAGCCCAAGTTCCTAATCCTTATGGCAGTGGACATATAGTATGGACCAACTGCCTGATGACGGTGGGGCACGTAAAAGAGGAGATCTGTTGCTTGCAAGCCTGGTTTAAGGGTTTCCTTTTCACCCTTATTTTGATACAGTCAGGCTATACAGGCTCAACAACTAAAAATTTTCACTAGTTCAGGGCGAAGGATTATTGCCATCTAGGACTGTAATTGTACCTCCTCGTATTCAAGTGATCGTTTAGACATCTTTGAAGAGGCAAGCAATAATTTAATATGCTTCTCTTTATTAAAGGAATGTATTCATTATCAGTACGTAAGAGCTTACACACCAAAAATTGTTCTTATCCAACATGTCCAGCGCTAATCTTTCAGAGACACTAACGTGTGTGTGTGTGTGTAAATAATAATAGTGAAGGAAGTGTGAATAATTGATGTGGCAATACCAGGGGATCGTAGAATAGAAGACAAGGAATTGGAGAAGATCACCAAGTATCAAGATCTGAAAATCGAAGTTGAAAGATTATGGCTTAAACGGCCGTGGTGGTCCCAGTGGTTATCGGCACACGGTGTGCCATACCAAAAAGCCTTGGACAGCCCTCAGAAAATCTGCGCATTGACAAAATTTCCATTTGTCCATTACAAAAGGCCACACTGCTTGGATCTGCACATATACTAAGCCAATACATTATGACATCCTTGGTTCTTGGGAAGAACTCGATGCAAATGAAGGCCAGCACCAGCCAAAGAACTGGCAGCTGTGATTTCACGTTGTTGTGTATCATCATCATCATCATCATCATCATCATCATCATCATCATCATCATCAGGATGAGAGATAATGGCCTGAAAATATTTCAGACTTGACCTTACTGATTCTGCCCATTCCAGAAATAAGAGTTGTTTTGAGCCTGAAATATTTTTGGAATGGTCATGACGGCATTTCCAGGAAAGTGAAAACAACCTGTTCCATATGCGAAACAAGTTTTGAGTTTGAAATATTTCCAGTTTGAGATGTTTTGTGGGAGGTTCCAAATCTGAAATAGGAAACCTGCAGTCCTGTTGAGCACAGTTCCCCGCAGTTCCAGTTATGAGAGATGCTGGATTTCAGAGCATCTGCAAGATCACAGTTTTCACACGCCCACTTTAGCACATGGACAACGTTTAAGCGTGATTGTAAAATAAATAATTGCATTCTTGAAGTCTACATGTCCTGGGGATAGAACTTGGGGGAAAATGGTACCTTACTCGTTTTTAAAGAGAATCAATATCAGATTTCACCAGCCACACTCTCCCACCACTGCCTTTTTCTTCCCCAAGTCAACCTTGAAAGATGCTTCATCGTGAGTTCACACCTTGTTGAACTTTTGCCTGCCCACTCTGGAAGAAGTGGAACGCATCTGATGCTTTGGGGTTGACGTGTTTCACAACAGGGAAGATGTTGAGGATGTCCTCCTCGGTGAACGTTGGTTTGTGACGGCTATCAAAGTTATATTCTTTCAGCAGGATCTGAAATGCACAAAAACCAGAATTTTCTATGCTTTCCTGATGTTCACAAGGAGGCAAGGGGAAGGGTCCTCTAGGAGATCACCTTCAGTTACACAGGCCCTGGATGCAGACAATAGCAGTGCTCTGAACTAAAATTGCTTTAATTTCCCATCATGCCCTGAATGTCATCTCACTCCAAGTCATTATGGAAAATGCGAGGGGTGAGCCTCCCCTTCATTTCTCTATAGATCTCATGGCATCATTGTGTTGAAAAAACAAAACACTACCCCTTGGCACTAATCTGGGTTCCATCTTGAATTAATTGCTAGTATTACCTACTATGAGGATATTTGTAAGGATGTAATATCTATCTAAGCAAACCCAATTAGAATTAAAATAGACAGGATGGGGAGATTTACTTAATATACAAACCCAGGGAATATATTTAAAGAATTTAACAAATGAATGCAATTGGCAAACAGCATGCGACTGCTCGAGAGTGTTAGAAATAAACCCGGATTTGGTGCATTAAACTAGCCTTCTTTGACAATTCTGATTGGGGCTTTAAGTGGTGTTCAAGGTACAGACACACAATTCACATTTCTCCAGAATAGGGCAGGGCTGAGCAATCTGCATTCCCCCCAGCCCCTGCTAACTATTTTCTACCCGCAAAGCACCTTCAATTACATCACCAAAACTGGAAAGCAAAACTGCCAATTTTCAGCAGCATGTTTTTTTCCCCAAGGTTTTGCCTAAGGAAGAAAAGTGTAGGGGAGGGAGAAGAAAGATGTCTTAAACTTCTGCATAGTTTAAGGCTCTCATTTTGCTTCTGAAAATTCCATAATACTCCCACCAACCCCAAAGCAGCCATATACCCTGAGGCCTTCAGCAACCAAGCATAAGTTTAAACTGCAGCCCCGGCTTCCCTCCATCACAGTTCATAACTTGAAGACCAACTGTGCCCTGCAAAGATGCCTATTTTCTGAGACTACCTTGCCACAGATGATTCTGCCCACCCAGGTTGAGCATCTAAAGGGTCTTTTGAGAATCCCACCTCCACCTGAGGGCTTTCCAGTGAAAGCTCCCGCACTTGGGAACATTCTTCCCTTGGAGATGTGGCTGGCCCTCAAGATGCTCTTATTCTAGAAGGCCCAGAAGATGGCGTCTGAACAGGCTTAAGTGCCAAAATTTGACTGTGGGCCCTTCCTGAGTTATTAACCACTTGTCATATTTTATGACGTTTCTGACCGGTTCTGTGCACCAGTTAGAGTCCACTAATATTGGACTGGTATAAAAGAATTATAAATAGTAAATCACATTACTGTCTCCACCCAAGACAGATGTGAAGGACAAGGTTTAAGGGCAGCCTTCCCCAGCCTGTGGACTTCAAAACTCTTTGACAGTAACTACGCTGGGTGGGGAATTGCATACTGAGAAGATGCGCAGGTTGAAAAGGAGAGCCTATGCATGACGCAATGGCACCTTACTATGTTCCTCTGAATTATGTTGAAGAGGTGAGGCGCAGAGAACATAGCAATGGTTTGTGCATGTTGACCCCACCTGGATTCCAGTTTTGAGAGAAATCTCCCGCAGCAGGGTAATCTTCTGTAGGTTGTATACTTCTACTGCTTGGTCAACACTTTCACTGCAAAAGGAAACAGAAGTCAGGAAGAGGAAGCAGGTAACTAGACAGATCAAGTGGATCTATGAAATTCTCAGTAAAGTAAAGATGCTCCCTTGAGATCCATGTTTCTTGGCAGCAATATGGACATGGTCTGGCTTTTTCTAGGATGCTTTTTTCAGCTTCCCAATAAAGCTTTAGCCCTGAGGGTTCCTGTTTCTAAAGCAATCTTGCCCCACTGTCCCCAGTCATGCAGTTAACTCAAAAGATATTTTTTTAATAGAGAAAAAAACAACAAAAAGTCAGTCACCTCTCAAGTGCACAGCAGAAGTAGTGTTGGCAATAGTTTGAAGAAGGGAATAGCTTAGGTCTAGCTCAGGGGCTAATGCTAAAAAGGTCCTGGTCTTTGCAGAATAGAAAATCAGCACCATAAAAGTGGCATCTGGAACAGAACCTTGGCCAAATTGAAAAATTTGTACAGGTAGTCCTCACTTAACAACCACAGTTGGGACTGGAATTTTGGTTGCTATGTGAAGCAGTCATTAAGCAAATCCAACTGGATTTTACGACCTTTTTGTGGTGGTCATTAAGTGAATCACTATGGGCGTTAAGCAAACCATGTGGTCGTTAAGTGACTCATGCAGCTCCCCATTGATTTTGCTTGCCAGAAGCTGGCTGGGAAAGTTGAAAATGGCAATCACATGACCGCAGGATGCTGCGACGGTCATAAATACAAACTGGTTGCCGAACACCCAAATTGTGATCACATGACCGCAGGGGTGCTGCGACGGTTGTAAGTGTGAGGACTGGTCATAAGCCAGTGGTTTTGGCACCATCGTAAGTCTAAACCGTCACTAAACGAATTGTTGTTAAGTGAGGACTACCTGTAGCATAGTACTTGCAGCAAAGGTTGGAGGGAAAATCAATGGGAAAATGAGATGAGGCTCTACCAGGCAAATTTCCTCCTGATGGTGATTTTCAGTTAGATGTCCCTGCAAAAACCCCTTCTCAGGGATTGCAACCTGCTTTATTTTAGAAAGCTTCCCACTTTTCCCAAAGTCTTCAAGGAAGGTTTTAATACTTAGTCAAGGGGATGGAAAGTCCTGCAGGTGAGGCTGCCTGATGCCCCTCCTTCATGGAATCCCCTGCTTGTTCTCCCTTGGAAGCTCTGAGATGGGGCTGACAAAATGGGATGGCAAAGGAGAAAGAACAGGGGAACCATTTTCCATTTCAAAGCTTATTAAACCTTTACTATGCTCCATGGTCTTGTAACAGTGGAAAAGAGAGAAAACCAAGAGGGACGATTCTGTCTCCACTTCCTAGGGCTCTTGATAGACAGGCACCACCCTGCAGCTACTGAAAAGCTGCCCACATCTCTCAGGGCTTCCATGCTGGCTAGGAATCCTTAGCGTTGTAGCCTACTAGATCCAGTCTCCGGAATCAAGGAAGGCTCTGGTGGTGCTACGGGACGTGGCGGAAGCATCCTGCTGGACTCTGGATCTGCTCCCAGCTTGGATGCAAAGGCCGTGGCCTATGGAAAGGGTCTCAAACTCCCGAGAGGGGAAAGTAAGATAGTTAAAACATCTATGGAACCAAAGGCATCGAGATCCCCAAAAGTGCATGGCTGGTTTGATCGAGAAGTCAAATTGGACCACCCTTGCGATCTTTACATTTTTACTCACATTTCCAGACCAAAGTCAAAGTAACTCTTGGCTTCTGAGCAAATATTCTTCCACAGCTCCTGGGGGCTCATCGCAGCCCAGGCGGTATTGTCAGCAGTGCCCAGGTTCCGGTTTTTCCTCCTCTTGTTTTTCTTCCGGGAGACCAGCTCGTCGGCAGGGAGGTGGCCCACTGGGTTAGGGAAGGAGCTGAGGAAGCAGTTGAGGAAGTGACTAATGGCAGCCGATAACCCTGAGAGCTCCACTCCCTGAAGGGGACAGAGAAGAGTTGGGGTTGGTCAGTGAAAGGCACACGTCAGCTCTAGGATGGAGAGTAACCATCATGGGTTCTTTAGTTCCGGTGTCTTTAGATGGGTGAAGGATGTGTGTAGGCCCTGAAGAGGGCTGGGAGGTTTTCCACGGGGAAGGAAAGAAGAACTGGAAATTTCTCACCCCACTTTACAGCTTGCCCATATCCTTCATCCAGCTAAAGGTATCAGAAGTAAGTAACTGATCATGCAAATTTCCCTCTATTTTTAGGGTAACTTGCGTAAGACAATATGCACCTGAATTTGTGGCCTCTGGTGCAAACTGCAAAGTATGTTTTTCAAGTTCCAACTCAACATTTTCTGTAAATGTAGATTTACATTTCAGGAAAAGTAAATGTTCTGTAGAGCCAGTTTGGTCTAGTGGTTAAGGTGCTGGGCTAGAAACCAGGAGACCGAGAGTTCTAGTCCCGCCTTAGGCATGAAAGCCGGCTGGGTGACCTTGGGCCAGTCACTCTCTCTCAGCCCAAGAGCCAATCAGGCGTGGCATGAGAGTTCTAGTCCCGCCTTAGGCACGAAAGCTGGATGAGTGCCCTTGGGCCAGTCCCTCTCTCTCAGCCCAACTCACCTCACAGGGTTGTTGTTGTGGGGCAAATAGGAGGAGGAAGGAGCACTAGGTATGTTCGCCGCCTTGAGTTATTTATAAAAATAATAAAGGCGGGATAGAAAACAAACAAACAAACAAACAAGTGCATGACTGTATTTTGCTGCATCTGGCTACTTTAAAGGGTAATGAGAGAGAGAAGAGTCTTATCACAATATGTTTCCAAGGAGTGGGGAACTGGTAGAGTTATCAGACCATAAGCAGCTAATGCTGTTATGTTCCCCAGCTTGCTCCATCTCATCCCTCGGCCACTTACTGTGACTAAGGAAGCACTTAGGTTGTTTCACTTGCTGGCATTCATGAAAGGGAGGCAGCATTCAAATGCACACGATGCAGTCAAAGAAAACTTTTTATATTTACAGGAACAAACTACATATATGATGTTTGGTAAATAACTGGCTATGCAAGTTCCACCGTCTTCAGAGCCAGTGGGCATTCAGGCCGTATCAAAATACTGTGATATTGGGGCAGAAGATATATTAATCACTTTAAAAGTGCGTTGCCAATTTCCTTTAAAAATGAAAGTTGGGGGGACACCTAAAAGAGAGAACCATGAACAACAGTAGACATAGGGCGCTTCAGCCATCAAAAGCTCACTCTTTGCCTTATACCCTATTGGCCAGCTTTGAAAAGAAATAACAGAGGGAGCCAAGAAGTGTCCAAAATTCACTTCTTTATGATATTTAGAAGAAAACTGATTATTGGCTAACCAAGGATCTTTTCCACATACTCACCTCACTGCCTCAACCTGAATAGAGCATGAGCATGGAACGTCATCGCTTTGGTTTCACATCAGCATGGTTACACATGCTACCTACATTCTCTCAGCCACCACTCAGCAAGGAGATGCAAATGTGTTTGAGCGTGCAAAGTGTTTGACGTGTTTTTAAGACAGCTCCTCTTTCAGATCATCCACTCAACTCAGCAGGGCCAGGAAGACTTTGAAGAGGGCTTAGAGCTGCATAGCAGACCAAGCAAACTGTGATCTAAGGGCTGCGGGGTGGGCACAAATTTATTACAGGTAGTCCTCACTTAACAACTACCCTGTTTAGCGACTGTTCAAAGTTACGACAGCACTGAAGAACTAACTGTGACCGGTTCTTGCACTTATGACCATCGCAGCATCCCACAGTCGCATGATCACCATTTGCGCGCTTCATACTGGCTTCCAAAAAACTAGAGTCAATGGAGAAGCCAGCAGTGAAATCGCAAGTCGCAGTCAAGTGATGTCTCGCTTAACAACTGCAGGTGATTTGTTTAACAACTGCAGAGGAAATGACGTCATAAATCCATCACAGTCATCCAGACGACTGAAGCAGCCACAGGCTTTTAACAGCTGGTGGAGACCATATGATCTGAATCTCAGAGGAAGACTGACTCTGCAACCAGGTACACCATTTTTCTATGCAGGATTAATGCAGTAACAAGAGTCCAGCTGCATCTGACTGGGACTTTTAAACTGCCTCTGCAGAAGAGCTAATACCAGCAAACGCCTCAGGATCCGTAGAGGTAACATCCCATCTATCCAAGAACCAGCACGTGCCCACCACTTACAAACAAAGGTTTCTTTTAGCTTTCAGTGGCTAATGACCATTAGTTACTCCCTCCTAAAGTTTTGAAGGTCTGGAACAAATCAGAAAAAAATATGGGAAAAAAATTCCCTCCCCCGCTTCTAAAAAATTGTGATTTTTATTTTTCCCCGGAACTTCGCATCTTGACTGTACTCCACTCTTCTTTTAAAATGCCATGCTACAGTTGTTTGGTAAGAAATTCTACAAAAACCATTCTACTGCCAGGGACCTACAACCAAGTTTTTGTGTGTGTGTGTGGGGGGGGTCGCTTCTCTTCTGCACTACTAAAAGAGCTAGTGCAAAACAACAACAACAACAAAAAAACCCACAGAGAGGTATTATGCTGTAAGCAATGCTCGACAACTGGGGAACCTGGCTTGTAGATCAGATATTGGGCTTATAAAGCGTTCCATCCACACACAACTGTGGTGGGCGTTTGGGGATCAGGTGTAAAAAATATTTTAGCAAAGTGCCGTCATTTCAAAAAGAAATCCAAACCAGGTTGCGCAGTGTATTGAAGTCTGGCTAAAGGAGAGTACTAGTTAAATGTACCCTTTACTCAAGGAGCGACTTTTTTAAGCCCTGCCAAAAGCATGCTGCAGATTCCACAATCTGAATCCACTTTACTTTTTTTTTCTTCCTACTTTGCTTTTCATATTTCAACAGGAAATGCCAGGGGAGAAGAGAATGTACGTGAGAAATCTCTGCAGAAGATGCATGCATGCAAATGTTGCTGCAGCCATTGAGAGGGGACACCCCCACACACACACACAGGTCCATACCTATCTTAGGTTCTAATGCGATTGCATTTCCAGTTGCTAGGCAACAGTCCTGAAAGGCCTAATGGGGAAATGGCTTCCCTTATTTCAAGGAAGGAGACCGGGGAGACCGGGGTGGGGGCAGATAATCATGCTAAGGAAAGGGCAGCAAATGATGACATTCGGAGTCAGATAACCCGATTCATACCTGCAGGTATATCTTGAAGATGTGCTTGGCTGACCGAGTGATCAATTCTGTGATTCCTATTTTCTGCATTCCAAAGAAGAAAAAGAGTTAAAAGGGTAGGACCGGCCTATAAAAAAAATCTTTTCAAGTTCTACGTATGACCTGGCTTGGTATTCTTTCTGCCAAAGATAGAAAGCTGTTTAATTCAGGATTCCCGATTTGGGGCTTTCTGGCATGTTACAACTATATCTCCCAGAATTCCAAGGCACTGGTCAGGCTGGCTTGGAAGTCAGGAAATGTATGACTTTCCCTGAAGGAAGATCTGTAGAAATACTGCAAGTCCCAGGTTTCAGGAGTCACAAACTACCCCCGTTTGAGACTGGTGAATTTTCTAAATTAGACATTCTACAACTGACAGTTTCAATGGTGCTTTTCACCCCAAACCCCATTTGACTTTGCTATTTTCATAGCATCACTGATTGGAGGCTCAGTTACACAATGAGCTGTGTTCACACCACATACTCTCCCAGGGCAATTAAAAACATAGTAGATGTATCTGCGTAATTAGTTTCAACCTTGGTTTGTTTTTCTGGGTTAGCATATAGTGCAAACCCAGCCTTTTGGTTAATTGACAATTCAAGTCTTTGGCAAACCTGAAAAACAGATTCCTTCTGTAACCAGCATGTTGTGCAAACAGTCTGTATGCTGAGCCAAATTGCTTGCTGTGAACTTCTGAACAGAGGCTTGTCGAAATCCTAGGCTTCACTTGCTGAGAATTCAAGGCTTTCCCAGTCTAGATGCGGTTTGACTACTGTTCCCATCTACCTTAGCATGAAAATTAGTCAGGGAATATGACAGTCCTTGTTCCTCTCCCAGCAATCAGTATTTAGAGGTAAACTGCTGCTGAATGTGAAGGCTTCATCTGGAAATCACATGTAATAGGCAGTAACAAACTAATTCATTTGGCTAGACTGGAGGCAGCAACACACAGCCTAACTGTGGCCTCCATTTCTTTCTCTGGATCCAGAGCACCTGCAGATTCCTTCTAGAGTAGATGTCCCAACTTTTCACCCTTTTTCTTGCTTTTTAGATCAAAATGGCTGCCTTAAGCTCTGCAGTTCCAAATGTTTTCTGTGTTTCCTCTGAGTCGCTGCTATCAACCCACCACCCCCTAACCAGGACGACCTTTATTTTTATGTAGAGGCAATTAGGTTGAGAATAAACGCAGTCGGGGCAGATTATCCCCAAGACAACAGCAACACTTTGTTAAAAAAGATGACAAGTGGGAAAAACAGAAGGCTTACATAAATGTGATCAAGTTGAGTCTGGGCAGGGGTCTCCATGATGAAGGTGATCACTTTCCCCAGATAGCGCATGTTGATACCCCGTTGATGCATGGCTTCTGCTAAAGTGGTGCCATCCATTGGCAACATGGTGTGGTCGAGACAGTCTTTGACCTTCAAGAGAAAATACATGGAAGAGGAGAAGACTCCCTGTTAGGGAATAGCAAGGCGGTAGTGGGTGGGGTCAACCACTCCCCGTCTCCTCTTTCCATCTCTGGAGGTTCTTAAGAAGAAGCTGGTTTAGCCTATCGTGCCATTTTTTTCAGGATATTTAAGAAGAAGATGCAAAGTAAATACTATCCCTATCAATACTACTCATATCTATTCTTTTTTGTATAAGACCAGTTTCATATTGACCCAATGCTGGACTGTACAAAATAGAACATTTGTAAAAATATGCAGTTTGCTTTGATAATTACTTAAAAACACAAATCTTACATATTTGGTTCCCTGTAACTCATTGGCGAGTTCTGCTGTAGTTCCTGACTAAAAAACCTGAAGTCTACAGGTAGTCCTTGCTTAACAACCACTCGTTCAGTGACTGTTCAAAGTTACAATGGCACTGAACAAGTGGGACTTACGACCAATCCTCGTAGTTGCAGTCATTGCAGTGTCCCCACGGTCATGTGATGGTGATCTGGTACTTTGCGACCGGCTCACAACGATAACATTGCAGTGTCCTGTGGTCCCATGATTGCCATTTGCCACCTTCCCTGCCAGCTTCTGACAAGCAAAGTCAAAGGGGAAGCTGGCAGGAGGCCATAAATGGCAACCATGGGACATCATGCTTAACCATTGTGCGGGATTCACTTAACAACAGCAACCGGAAGTGCCAGAACTGCCGTTGTAAGGTGGTACATCACATGACATTGCACTTTACGACCGAGTTGCTTAGCCTAGCCAGTCCCAATTACTGTAGTTAAGCGAGGACTACCCGTATTGGTCTTTATATGCTTGAGCAGTCTCAATGACGGCAGCTATGGAACCAGGGTGATGGTGGTGGTGGTGTGTCTGTGTGTATGCGGAGGGGAGCTGGCTTGACAATGGCCTCTGACTGGATTGCACCTATATGGCCTCTCCCTGCCCGCGAAGCCCCCAGGTTCTCTGATGAGCTCTGGGAGACAAAATGAGAGAAATGAAGCCTGGAGTGCGGCTGAAGGAAGATAAGGAGCACGTCTAACAGGACACAGTTGAGAGGCTATGTTAAGGATTATATCATGGTGGTAAGAACAGCAAAACAAGCTATTTTTCTGCTCTTATTGTGTCCATGGATTGCTGTCCAGAGACCTACCATGTTGCTTCCCCAAGCCTGTTCCCGAAACTTTGAATATTCACTCACCAGGCCTGGAATTTGATACGATACTAGAAAAGCAGCTGCATCCTTTAGTAGTCTCTTTTGATCCTGAATTTGCTCTTTGCTGGACTCTGGAAAGCGGACACCTAGGAGATAAGGAGATTGGTTTTTTTCCTCCCTCTTTCAGAGGGAGCAACCCACCATCTGCAAACTGCACACAATGCCACCTGCAATTCAAAGGGGGGAGGGCTGCTGAGATTGGCAGCAAATGGCCAAGGGCTAAGACCTGTTCTTTCTTGTGCAAAATGCAGAACCTGAATTAACAGATTTCAGTTACAGGAAGGTGGGTTCCAACTGAACATTAGAAAAAGCTTCTTAATAATATGAGTACAGGTAGTCCTTGACTTACGATAGTTCGTTTAACGACGGTTCAAAGTTACAACAGCCTCGGAATGGGTGCTTTATGGCCTGTAAAGCACTTTCGAGTGTCACAAAACGTTGTGCCACCCCCCTGCAGTCACATGATTGGATTTCAGGCGCTTGGCAACTGGCTTGCATTTATGACTGGTTGCAGCATCCCACAGTCATGTGATCATGTTTTGTGACTGTTTTGCTGTGTTCTGGCAAAAACGCCCATTGGGGAAGCTGGATTCACTTAATGACCTGTGATTTGCTTAACGACCACCATAAAAATGGTCATAAAATCGGGTTCGCTCATGTGGTGACTCGATTTATGACCACAACAACTTACAATGGAAATTCTGGTCCCAATTGTGGTGATAAGTCGAGGACTACCTGTGGTTCAACAGTAGGTTGCATGTTCATTGGTTGCATTCAAAGGGAAGCTAGAGAGCTGTTGGCGGGAAGCTTTAACTGGGATTGCTGCACTGAACAGGGGGTTGAACTCTATGGCCAAATGGCTGTATGGATTTCAACGGTACATTTAAATCTGGGATCTTTCAGGTGAAAGCATATACTTTTTGAGGACATTAGGCTGTTTTCTCATAGTTTCTTTTTACAACTGGAAACAAAGCAGCTTTAGGCATCCAAAACAGTGGATATGTGCTTAAAACAAAGAAAGAGATAACAGGAGAGGCGACTGGCAGCAAGGATTCCAATCCACCTGACGCATGATCCTTACCTGGAGAGAAGATATCTGGGTTGAACCGTATATCAAAGGACGTGTTACTGATGGAACCAACAGCTTTGCAGGCATTCTGAATTACCTCTCTGCTTTTGGGGTCCACTGTGTCAGAAAAGAGAAAAGGCAGGTTTTGTGAAACACGGACCAAGAGTTTCTTTTCAGCCATTGAACTGAAAAATCAAAGTGCACCTGCAAGCAAATAGTTCTGAAAATTTAAGGTGTGATCCAATTTGAGAAAAATTGTTTTTTTTTTATTGACCCACTGCAAAAAGAATACCATCAGGCAGAACAATACCTTAATCAAGGACCTACCAAGGAGAAAATCACACCCCACCAACACTGGCACAGGGCAAGCTACTGTATATAAACAGGGAGCACCCCTGCCCTCACTGGTACTGATGATGTTACCTAGCTGGGTCATGAAATGTCTGCAAGCAAACAACTGAGCTCAGAGAGCACCAAGGACTCGGCAAAAAGAATACTGTAGACGTGGGAAACACAAGTACTGAAGGAATATCTCCTCTTACATAGGAAAGTTAAAGCATCAGATGTTATTCAGTTTGGGTGGTAAAAAGAGAAGGGAGATGGAAATGAGAAATTTTAAGATTAGACAAAGAGGAATCTTTTCTAACATGGTGCTGGCCAGAAGCCTTGAACAAGCATAACTTGGGGGTCCTCTTGGACTCACGGCTTCTGCTCAAAGAGCAGGTGGCAGCTGTGGCCATGAGGACCTTTGCGCAGCTTCGTGTTGTGCGCCAGTTATGTCCCTTCCTGGATCGGGAGGCCCTTCAAACAGTCACTCGTGCCCTTGTTATCTCCCATATTGACTACTGCAATGCGCTCTACATGGGGCTAACCTTGAAGAGTATCTGGAAGCTTCAGCTGGTCCAAAATCCAGCTGTGCAGGCTATTTGTGGCACCCCTAGAAGGGCGCACATAACACCTTTGCTACGCGAGCTGCACTGAGTACCAGTTTGCTTCCGGGTCCAATTCAAGTTGTTGGTTATCACCTTTAAAGCCCTACATGGCATGGGGCCAGGCTACCTGAGGGACCGCCTCTTCCCCGTTACATCTGCCTGCCCCACCCAATCTTGCAGAGAGGGCATGCTGAGGACCCCATCAGTAAGAGAATTCCATCTGGCGGGGTCCAGGAGGCGGGCCTTCTCTGCAGTAGTGCCCACCCTTTGGAACATCTTGCCCCCGGAGGTGAGGCTAGCCCCATCGCTCCTGGCCTTTCGGAGAAACTTGAAGACCTGGCTCTGCCAGCTGGCCTGAGGCAGGGAGGAGAGGAGTCATACCTGGGGTTGGCTAGTGCCTTGAAGCACCCCTTCCATGTGAAGACTGAATGAGATACAGCCATCTGGACTTTATTTTTATCTATATTATTAATAATAAGTAATTTTATATTGTATTTTATATATTTATTGTTTTATTGAGGATTTTGTTGTACACCGCCCAGAGTCCCTCCAGTGGGAGGAGACTGGTGGTGACAAATTTGATTGATTGATTGATTAATAAATAAAACTACAGCACCCAGCACTCCCACCAGCGTGTCCAATAGCCATCCCATCTGGAAGTGATGAAGACTGTACTGTAAAACATCCGGCTATCACCGGAAAACCTGAGGTGGATAAAAAGCCTCTCTCCCTAATAAAATAAAGTTCTAGCTGAGGGGATCACCCAATGAAGCAAACTGGCAAGAGATGAAGGTTCGCAGGTATTTTGTCATGTAAGATACTGAATGCAGTGCCCTGGAGAGGCTTTGGTGGCTTTCCAATGGGACAGATAAATTCATGGAAAAAGAAATGGCTATCTGTGTGTTTGTTTTTTTAACCCCAAAGTATCTCTCTACACCTTGAGATCATCTTCTGAAGAATTCTTCAGGAAACTGTAGTGGCAGTGCAGAAGACCATTGTTATTTTGAGGACTTAAGTGACATACGTTGATTTTCTCCCTCACACAAAGAAGATTAGAGTTTACTTTGAGTTATGCTGATGTTTAATGGCTTGTTTTTATTTCTGTTTGGCATGAGGAGGGGGGAGATAAAACCACAACTTGTTTTTTGTAAGCACAAGCCCACTCCTCCAACAGTCCTCCAGAGAGTGTGAAGTAGGAGGGGGGAGATAAAAGAAACCCCCCAGATTGCAGGCCCAGGTTGCAGTCCCTGCTCAGCCATCAAAGCTCCATGGTGAATTTGTGCCTATTCTGCTCTCTTATTCCAAGAGCCAGGGGGTGCAATGGTGAAGGTCCTGGACTAGGAGGGGAGACCCACATTTAAGTCCTGCCTTCAGCCACGGGAGCTCCCTGGGTGACTTCAGGCCAACCTCTCAGTCGAAGAGCCAGTGTGGTGCAGCGGTGACAGTATCAGACGAGGAGTGGGGAGAATCCAGGTTCTAGTCCCTCCCTCACCCATGGAATCTCACAGAGCAACTTTGGGCTTGTCGTTCTCTCTCAACCCAACCTACCTTATAGGTGTCATCCTTCCCAGGTAGACCAGAGAGGAAACATGACCAGGTGAGCTAATTCTACTTTATTGTAAGGCTGCATTAACAGAATCTTGCAAATCTGAAAGTACAAATCTCCTACTGTCTCTTTTTACAGCCTGAGTTAGGGAGGGTCCTTTCTGACTTTCTTTCTTTGCCCGTTATGCAGCTGTGGGCTCCCTCTTCTTTTATCTGATTGTTCCTCAGGCAGAATCTTCCCGCCCCAGGTCAACACCCCCCCCCCCAGGGTTGCTGTTATGGGGAAAATGGGAGGAGGGAGTACTATATATGCTACCTTGAGCTCCTGTATGAAAAACAGGTTATAACTCCAACAGTAAATAAAGCCGCCTAGTATGGGGAAATGGAGGGTACCAGAATGAATTCCCAGCATGAGTGCAAATACCTGCTCCGTCATCTGATGCAATGGTCTCTGTGAGCTCTTTCACCTGCTCTAGACCAGGAGTATTATCCTCCATCTTGCCGTCTTCTAGCAGAGATGTCTCCTTGTCTTCCACGCCGTTCTCCGGAAAGGAAGTGGTGGGGCTGCTGCCATTTCCCACGGAAGGGCTGCTCGGCTTGTTAGCCTTTTGCTGCATTAGCTGCAGAGCAGCCAACTTCATGAACATAAGATACCTGTTGCAGATGGGGGAAGAAGAAAAAAAGGAGCTGGCTCAGTGCATAAAGTTGACAGCAGGAGCAGGCCATATTGAGGCATGGGGGACCCTGACCTTCTGCAGAACATCAGGCGCCCATGAAGACATCACGGGAAAATGGTGGGACTCAAAGGATTTGGGTTACTGTTTGTGTAATTCTGCAGGATTCTAAGGATGGGAATGAGACAGGCGAGATCCTTCCATTCCCTCATCTCTCTCTCTCTCTCTCTCTCTCTCATGCACTTTTTGGGTTGGGAGAGAATGGAAAGACCAGCCCAAAATCAAGATGCAGATGTTCAGTATCAAAGCAATTATATCTCAGTGGAGCAATTTCTCAGCTTTCCTAAAATCCATAGCCAACAGCCCTCATCGCTTTGCAGGGTACTTCTGGCCATGACAAACCAGAATACCTCCATTAAAAAACATAAAACCGACTCTAAACATTCCAGGATCAAAACTGGGGAGGACAAAATAAAGCTACCTATTAGCAGCCTATCATCTGAAGCCACTCAGGAGGCCGTGAGCTGGTGAAGGCCAGAAGGGCAGGAGAAAACTCCTTCTTGGCTGCACGCAATTGCCAGGCACAAGCCTTCCAAGGGGATTGATGCCCCTGCCTTAACTGGATTTCAGCCAAGCCTTCCTCCACCTATCGCCCTTGCTGCTAAACAAGTTTCTGCATTTTATTTATATATACTGGGGGCATTTTGGAACAGAGGAAATGCACAAACCAAAGGTTTACTGTAGCTGGTTCAACAAACCATGATTTGTTATTACATGTGAGAGTTGTCAATACATTACTAATTAACTCTGTGAACCCCTGCATTTCTAAAAGTGGCACTGGGCTTCAGGTAAAATCCTTTTTTCCCTCTTATCCTCGAACTCTGTGCCTGGTGGCAGAGATTCTGCTTCCATACAATAACATTTCAGGAGTGTGGAAGCAGCACACTTTTCTTGACTCTTCCACTTTTTAAAAACCCAAATTCTCTGCCATGCAGACAAGCAACTGCTTTAAAAAAGGCAAGCTTTGTCTCCAACCCTTTGTAACACCCATGCACTAATGTTTTGCGCAGCTTTTCCTATGCTCACTTGAGCTTGTGTTTCTTTTCCCCTTTGGCCCCTTCTCAGCTACAATGGTAAGATTTTAATGTTTTACTGAAGCGGTTGAAAAAAGCTGCTGTGAAGACAGGAGAGGCTGGAGAAACATCTCTGGAACTGGAGGCTTTTAACTGCCAATTCCACAGATGAATTAATAGCAGAGGTCCAAAAACTCGAGATGGCTGCTGCGCCCACAAAAGCAAAGCCACGCCCCCTTTTAAGTGTGTCAAAAGGGGGCGTGGCTTTGATCACATGGTTATTGCTGCCATCTTTTCTGACTTAGCCCTACAGATGCCCCTGAAGAGGCACAGTACAATATGACACAGCCAATCTGAAATCACATCCACTCTAGAGTTCTCCTTGCTTACTAGATTTTTTTTTTAATCCACTTACGCCAGTTGAATTTAGAAAATTAATCTGTCTGCTAATACCCAAAGCAGCCATTCAGATGGACCCCAGAGATTCCAGCCTTCCTGATACTTTCAGGAGCATAAGAGGCAGTGAATATGCCTCTTCCTATTCCTGAATTCTTCAGAAATATTGTGCTACTGTTCACAGTTCCACTTTCAGTGCAGGCTGAAGATTATTTTACTCCCCCAGCCTTTCAAAGGTTAGTTTTAAAAAGGTTGCTTCAAAAATACAGAATCGCTGTAATGTATATTGAATTATCTAAACATAGTTATTTCATTAAATAAATGGCCAATTTATGTTCAATTGCCATGCCAGAATTTCTTTAATTTATGGGAATAGTCATTAAAAAAAACCTTGCTAGAAGAGACAACCAGGTTCAATTTGAGATGGTTAAGCTTAGAACTTTGCAGAGGAAATTATGCTGACAAATCAGTATCTGAGTCTCTATTTTAGAAAAGCATTTTGTATGAAAGGTGTCAGTTTTTAAGAAATACTGGTTGAAATACTATGAACTCAAAAGTTGATAGTAATATATTTTCTATGCTGCTTTTGGAATGAGGTGTCAGTAAATCTTAATACATTCTTAATTAGCAATTTTATATTTCTTCCCTTTGCTGTGCAATTATAAATGTAACAATACACATAGGCAAAACCTGTAAAATAATGTATTCCTGGTGGATGTTTTTCCTCGTAGGTTGCTTTTTAATTCTGTTTCGGGTTGATGACTTTAAAATTTAATTGCTTTGTGAGCTTCCAAGAAGCTTCAGCTGGTAGTTAGGCAAGAAAACTTTTCAGAATAGAAATGTACACTTAAGATCTCTGAACAGATAGCATAACTATGTTGCACAATCCCAAACAGGCCCAAAGGTACCTTAAGCAGAATCTCAACAATAACCTGCGACTCCTCCTAATTAAAGAGAATAGCTGGGTTCATCCAATAAGCTACACCAGGCTAAAATGAGATTGGGAGATTGATCATGTTGCATCAGCCGTGCATCACTTTAAGCCATGATTTAGTTTATTTTGGGCACAGCACAAGATGAGTTTGCTAGCCTGGATTCAGGTTTGGGACACTGGGTGAACTCCCTCAAACAGTAACAAGGGCAATAGAAAACTCAAAGGAGGAACCTGGATTCCTAGCACCATCTCCTACCTACTCCCTTAAAGTTGAAAAAAAATTGCCTTGGAGGTCCAGTAGGGCAAGCTTGCAGTGCACCATTATTTATTATTAGTTATTGCATTTTTATTGCACCTTTCCTCCAAAAGCTCAGGGAAGGTCTTCCTTAATTTGACCTCCACAATTCCTCCAGGAGATAGGTTAGACTTCGATGCTGGCTGTGTTCAGACAGCACATTTAATTCAATTCCTGAAATAACCCATTCTCAAGGTTTGCGCAATAGATGAAGCCATTGGCTAACAAAAAAGACCAAATTCACACAACTTGCTAAGCCACCAAGGAACTATGGTTAACATTAGCCAAACATAGGATGCTGTGTGAATGCAAAAGCCTTCACTTGATCTGATTATTAATAAAGTTGGTGCTATATATCCATGCAAAAAAGTAAAAAATACCAGGATGAGAGCAAAATCAGGGAGTGAAAGAGAGAGAAATACCAAGGTGATTCACCTATGTTCCACAAAGGCATCCACCAGTTCTTGCCGGAGACAGCAAAGCTTGTGTCGATGCTGCTTGGGGAAGCCCATTTTCTGACATTCCTCTGGCATTTCTTCCCCCTCCACTGGCAGAAAATTGAGGTCGGGGGGAAAGGTGCGGAGCAAGTCGAGGATGTAGTGGCGCCCGTCATTGCCAATGATCCCCTTGCATTCCACAGATGAGCACAACTCCACTTCCTCGCTCTTGTCATTGAGGACCATGTGCTTCTGGATCTTCAACGGCCGGCTGGTTTTCTCCAGCAGCTCCAGATACTTGGGGTGGGAGACAACTGTCTTGCCAAAGTCTATTGAGCCATAGATGACACTCTGTTCTTGCTCCCGTTCCAGGATGCCTGGAATGATGGACTGGGCTGTCACTCGGTACCCTCGGTAGTCCACCACCACTGTGCCCAGGGTGTATAGCCCTTCAATGTCCACAGCGTTGTATGTCCGGACCCCATTGAGGTCATTGGTTGGGGCCACGTAGGCAGCCACATCCCCCCCAAAGTCCTTATAGTGGTCCCGGACATCAAAACCCAGGCTGAAGAAGATGTTATTCCAGATAAACATCTGCATCTTGGTCTCCTCGCTTGGGTTGATAGCCATCACATTGCCATCAATGACTGCCATTGCACCTCTGGTGGCAGCTGCAGTGAAGTCACTATGAACCTGGGAAGAGCAAAACAGTCAAGTGATGACTAGATTGCAAGAGGCAGCTACGTTCCTTAATTTGAGCAAATACTTTGCATGCCTGTTTCCAAGTATACCCCAACCTTTCACCTCTGCTTAAAAAGGAATTCATTGGAAAATGCTCTATTAGAGACTTTGGGTGGCTGCACAAGTTTATACTATAGGTAGTCCTCGCTTAACGACCATTAGTTTAGCGATGGTTCAGATTTACAATGGTGCTAAACCTGACTTATGACCAGTCCTCGCCCTTACAACCATGCAGCATTCCTGTGGTCATGTGATCGTGATTTGGGTGCTTGGAAACTTGTTTGCATTTACGACCACTGCAGCGTCCTGCAGTCACGTGATCGCCATCTTCGACCTTACCCAAAGGCTTCCAGCAAGCAAAATCGATGGGGAACCATGTGGTTTGCTTAATGACCACATGGTTTGCTTAACGGCCATCACAAAAATGGTTGTAACATTGGGTCAGATTTGCTTAATGACCACATCACTTAGTGACTGAAATTCCAGTCCCAACCGTGGTTGTTAAGTGAGGACTACTGTAGTCCCAAAGACCACATCTATGCAGCACACTGTCAAATCCCATGCAGTTGGGCAAGATCACAGAAGCAAGAACTAACAGATTTTAGTAAAGTATCTTTAATGCTAGTCTGGGGGAAATACAGCATCTTGGAAACACTAAGAGGACTTCCCAGCTTCATTTATAATGAAGGCAAAGGCTCTTTGAATGAGCTGAAAGGCTTCTTGTCACCTGGGCTAAGTTGCCATTCATGAGACAAGCTGCCAAACTCACCTCTTGCTTGTTGAAGTCTGCTTCTCTTCCCTGCCTTTCTCAGCCTCTTCAAACTTTCTCACACACACTAAGCAAGGGCTCACCCAGGGAACACACCCCAGATGACACAGTAAACCACTCTGGTCGTGGTTTCTCACTCCCGTTCCTTTTAGGTGGCTTCACACTTGCTCAGATTTGTACTTGGTTGCAAAAATGAACGAAATGTGTTCACAGTTGCTCAACTGGAACAGAACTACAGCATGTAGGAAGCTAATCCCTTCCCTGGCCTCTCTGTTTTACAAAACATCTCTTCAGCAGGTGGAAAATAAAACAGGAACAGAAAGCCAGTTGCAGCCACTTCTGCACACTCCCTTTCTATAATCCTAAAGGACTATAGACTACTTAGTAGTCTGGATCTGGAAAACAAGCTGGACTTGATTAAGGTAAACCAGTGTTTTTCATACTCGGCAACTTTAAGAAGTGTGGACTTCAACTCCCAGAATTCCCCCGTGCCCAAGCATGCCAAGTTTGAAAAACGTTGACATAAACTAACTTCTCCCAATCAGCAATTACAAATTGGAATTAACTGCGCTTTCTGAACCACAATATTATCCATGGACTGTGTAACTAAATTCAACCCACAATATAATTTAGCTTGTCACTGTCAACCAAAATGTTCAAAATTCTGAAAAAACTTTCAGTTTAAGGCTTTAGTGCAAAATTCTTCACTGTAATCTTAAAGGAATTAGAAAGTGTAACTAGATTTATAACATATAATTATATATGTTATATATAACCTCCCTTTTCTTGGGGGAGATGGGTGGTGGCAAAATTTGAAAAATAAATAAATGTTGATGTCTAAAAACATAAAAAAAGTTCTCCTCTGGGTTATGTGAACCAAGTTAGTCTCAGCAAGGTGATCCATTAGGGTTAGGCATTCCAGAGTGGAAAAACCAAGGACTGTGGCTTAATTTGAAAGAGCAAAATATAATCTTATATTTCCCATGTATCAAAAATACTTTCCTATACAGATGGTCCTTGCTTAACGACCACTCATTCAGTGACTGTTCAAACTTACGATGCCGCTGAACAAGTGGTACTGCAGTTTTCTTGGCAATGTTTTTCGGAACTGGTTTGCCATTGCCTCCTTCCTAGGGCTGAGAGTGAGTGACTGGCCCAAGGCCACCCAGCTGGCTTTGTGCCTAAGGCGGGACTAGAACTCTCATACCACACCTGATTGGCTCTTGGGCTGAGAGAGAAGACTGGCCCAAGGTCACCTAGTTGGCTTTCATGCCTGAGGCAGGACTAGAACTCTCAGTTCCCTGGTATCTAGCCCAGTGCCTTAACCACTAGACCAAACTGGCTCTCTTATTTGATTTTAATTGCATCTTTTTTTTTGGTCAGCTCAAGGTGGCATACATCTTCCTATTTTTCCCACAACAACAATCTTTTGTTTATACTGTTTCTGTTTTTTTATACCTGTTTTGATTTATTTCCATTCATATGTTTGGTTTTATTCCCCCCTTTTTGTAACTGTACATGAAAAAACATTAAAAAAGGAATCCTCCCAGATATACCAAGATCAGAATGAAAGGGGAAAAGCTTTTTCTTGGACTCCACCCTGTGAAGCTGCAGAATACAGTATAACAGAGAAAATACTCTCATGAAATAACATTTTGAAAAAGGGAACAACCTCATTTTGCTTTTCTTATTATTTCCATTCTAAGGCTCCAATATACAGAACCAGGCTCTGGAAGTAAGGCCCTGATGCTAAGCGATGGAGACCAAATTGTTCACTGCATCAACAACAGGAATTTAGAAGCTGGTATGATTCATCTAGCTCAGCGTTTGTCAACCTTGGCAACTTTAAGTTGTGTGGACTTCAACTCCCAGAATCCCACAGCCAGCATGCTGGCTGTGGAATTCTGGGAGTTGAAGTCCACACATCTTAAAGTTGCCAAGGTTGACAAACACTGAGCTAGCTTAATGCTACCTACAGCTGAGATAGGTCACCTGGTGCCTTCCAGATGTTTATTTTTTTATTATTCAAATTTCTATCACCGCCCATATCCCCCCAAAAAGGGGGATTCTGGGCGGTTATAACTTCACCTTCCATCCACCCCAGCCAGCATACTCTGAGCAAGCAACTCTTCTAAGAGTTGTAATCCAGTAGTTTTAGGCTACCACTGTTTGTAGTTCTAGCAGTTTTAGGCTGCCAATTCTTGGCCTACCTTGAGTGGCAATGGCTATTATTATTTCCTCTAAGTCTTCCTAGAGTTGCCATTGACTGAACTTAGGACAAAATAGCAGCTCTGATGCTAAGTTAGGATTCTTCTCTATTGTTCTCCAGGATCTCAGTCAGACAGACTGTTTGCATCCCCCATTATCTGGAATTTAACTAGGGAAGCTAAGGATTAACCTTAGGACTTTTTGCATGCCAAACGTATGTTTGACCACTAACCCACGATCTCTTTCTTAATAGGAATCTTAGGGGACTGGGACTAAAACAGCAACTGTCAGCTCTTATGCAAGAAATGTCACCCCTGGTCCTTAAAATATCCAGCCCTCTGCAATTTACCTTTGCTTTCAGCAATAGAGTGGCTTATTTCAACAGACTTCAGGAAGAGGATTAGTCTTGGTAAACTTTAATTATTGACCAAAGGAAGTAAATTAATCTTGTATGGTTGGCAGCTCTACTGTGTCTTGCCGCAAGCCAGACTCAATGCTCTCGCTGAAAAGTTCGCAAGTTCCCATTTAGAATTTCTAAGCACTGAGCGCAAAAACAAAATTTCACTTAGGTTTCATCCTTCATGACTATAAGGACTAGAATCTTGAGGTCATGCTTTTTGTCCTCTTTTTCCTGAAATTCACTTTGCCTGTTTCCCTGCAGGGTTTGAAATTTACCTTAAAGATAGCTCGCTCCCTCAACAGCCTTTCTGGCAGATTTTTACGTGGCAGTTCTCGAGTTGTCTGCAATTCTTCATTCCAATCTCTGGTCTGAAAGGAGATCAGGGAAGAGGCGAAATATATTACATACAAGCACACAAAGAAACCAAATGTTGGGGTTGGGGCAATCTTGAGTAGAAGTACAGAATGTGGTCATCTGTTCCTCTCTTAGGTTCATGGAAAGTTTCTGGCTTTTTTAAACCACGGGTTTCCTTTTACACTTGAACTGAGGTATTACATATCATTCTACCATATTAACCAGGATTATCTATGCCTTGCCAGTTCAAATGGATCAAAAAATGGTGGCTTAAATAAACCTTGATCTCGGTACTAAAACTGGGAACACAGCTCATTTGTGAGAGAAGAACTCATGACCTTTTATTTTAAGAAGACAGGAACTGATTTTGCGTCTACTGTATTACCTTGTGTGTAAACACAATTTAGCAGCTCCTGAAATATTACAGTAAAGAGGATGAGCCATTTGGGGAGAGCAGGCATACGATAAACCCAAATGCCATTTACATTCAAATGTATGTAACTTGCATTGATTTATATAATTTCTATTATTGTAAATTGACACAAATGACATAGATTAATAAAAATGATGAAAATCATCTGGACTACATTAAAAACAACAAACAGTATGTTAAATGTGCGTAGCATCCAAATGAAAAATCTGTCTGCTAACCTGAGGTCTGTTAAAACAATGGTTTATTGGGCATGAACCAGATAATATGCTACTTTTATTCACTAAGTGATTTTAAAGCATCAATGCATTTTTTAAAAATAGGGTTTTAGTCCCTAAAAGAGCTTGGGTAATACACCCAAATCAAGGAACTATCATAATACACCCAAATCAAGGAACTATCAACTCAGGCAATCTACCAAGCAGCAAACAACAGCCCAATCAAAGAACTCCCAAGGAGAGAACACCACCCCTACCAACACAAGCAGGGCAAGCCACGGTATGTAAACTGAGAGCAAGGCCTGCTCCCTCTTTGCCCTGAAGATGTTGCCTAGTCTGGCAATGAAACATCTGCAAGAAAACAACAAGCCTCAGAGAGCACCAAGGACTCCATAGTTCAGCCCTGAGCTACAAATATTCGCATTGATTTTTATTCTCTTTCCGCACTTTTGCTTTTTGCTTTCTTTCTTTGTTCTTCTTACTCTCTATTAGTTTGCATTGGTTTAATAAAATTTACAAATAATGTTGTAGAACTTGATTTCTTTTCATTTCTTCTGTATCTCTTCTCACGAGATTCTTCAAAGCTTTAACAAGTCCCTTTGCCATAGAAGAGAATTATCTGTAGCTCAGGGTTGAACTGTGAAGTCCTTGGTGCTCTCTGAGCTCGGTTGTTGGCTTGCAGACGTTTCATGACCCAGCTAGCTAACATCATCAGAGCGAGTGAGTGTGGGGTTTTCTCCCTGTTTGTATACAGTAGCTGCCCTGCCAGTGTTGGTGGGGGTGTGGTTCTCTCCTTTGTAGTTCCTTGATTAAGGTACTGTTTTCTGCTTGATTGTTTATCTGGTGTTAACCCCTGCCCAGATAAACAAGATCACCTTTCCTTTGGCCTCACCAGGACCAGAAGTTTGATTCTCAAAGTAAGGTTTTTCCCATGGGGCTTAAGGTGCCTCACAGGCTGTAGGAATTAATGGAAGGTAGAGACCCCCTGTAAAAGCGAATGAAGAGACCCCAAAGCCCAGGACATCTTTACCTGTTGCTGAGTCCTTGATGCTCTCTGAGCTCAGTTGTTTGCTTGCAACCAATCAACAACCAGCTTGGTTGTTTGCTTGCAAACAAGCTCAGAGAGCACCCAGCACTCCACGGTTCAACCCTGAGCTACAGAGATTCTCTTCTATTGGTCTTTACCTGTCCTGGGATATGTTCTTCGTAGCCCAATCTTGAGGTGTAAGCATCTTCCGCTCTCACGCAATCCATGGCGTGTTCCGCTAGTGGAGCTGTCCAGGTGTACACTTGGAAGGGGGTGGATATTCTCTCTAGTGGGTGCCTCTGGATCCTGGTTTGCAATCAAATGAAGCACAGCAATTATTATAGCTCCTCTTCTAGAACGCACCCTGCCTTTCAAGGGCTGCAAATCACCCACTAAAATCCGTAGGCACCCGCCCTGTGGAACATCTGACCCCTGGAAATTGGACAGGCCCCCACTCTCCCGGCCTTCCAGAAGGGGGTGAAAACATGGCTATGCCACCTCACTTGGGATGGGAGGGGGGGTAGCCATTTTGGGGGGTGGCTTGTTGGTATTTGGTTGTTTGCAAGGAGCAAGCCACTAAGTTACTATGGCAGGGTGAACAGGTCAAACTTAAGTATCCTCAGGTTGGGGTGTGAAAAGAGTGACCATATAAGGTAAAGCTGCTGATCTGCCTGTGGAAGGAACTTGCCTGGACTTGTTTAGTTTCCTTTTTGCTGCCTCTCCTTCCAGTCCTACTCAGAGCGAGTGTGTGTGTATGAGCTTGTAAAGCTTTTGTGCCTATCCAGGATTTCTGGATACGGAAACCTGCTTATGTTTTATGCTTTCTGTAAATACATTTATTTTTATAGAAATGCCTGGTGTGTGTTTTTTCTGATCTCTCGGGCCAAACACTTTCCAGCACTCTGCCACATGGCTGGCACAGTGATGGTGCCAAGCACAAAGTCCGACTCCTGTCTTGAATTTCACATTTTATATCTGATATTTTTCTATTTTTATTGCTATTTAAGTATATCTATACGGTATTGATCTTATATTGTATTGTTTTTTTTTCTACTGACTGTTATTTTATTTGTAAGCCACCCAGAGTTGTTGTGTACGAGATGGGCGGCAGAGAAATTTGATAAATAAATAAATATAGATTAATAGATTAAAAAAAGGGAATTAAAAGCTGTGGGTCTCATTTTTTAATTTTCCAAGCCCCTTTAAATCAAAGCCTCTTCAGCAACTCTGCTGGCTGCGATGTTCCTTCTTTTCCCTTACTGTGGATGTTTTATTTTAGTTCACTGTGGATGTTTTTACTGTATCTTATTTTGCTGTATGCCATCAGGAGCCCAAATGATTCAGCAGCATACACATTTAAATAATAATAATAATTCTCCAGCTAGGACTTCTCAGTGTGAGTTTTGAAACAAGATGCTAAGTATTTAGGCTGTTTTTTAAAATTGTTCTTTGCCTTGGGTGCCCTACTGGCGAAAAGCAGGAATTACAAATAATGCAAACAAATATAATTAAATTTGTAAAAATAAATAAGTAACATGTGCACCCGAAAATGCTTGGAACACAAAGCTTGAGAGGGAAATGGCAAATGAAAAAGTCATCAGCAGCTGGAATGCATAAAGGGTGTTTGTGGGTGTGACAGAGCGTGTGTGTAAAAGGCTAATAGGGGAAGATTACCGTTTCTTCTGCAGAGCTGCAAAATTCCTTTTGAAAGTAGGGCTAATTTGGTTCAGGAGCTCTACCAGGGAATGGCTGAGGAAGCTGGGATTAGCAGGCTTAGGGTTGAAGTTATAGGCTGTGGACCTGCGAGGAAGAAACACGCAAAAGCTCAGTGGCCATGTCACGGCAAGCAACAGCTTTCCCCTCTGACCAGGCGAGGTGAGAAGAACAGCAACTAGCAAACAGCAATTCAGCAGACCACAAGTCAACCCCAGACTGGATTACGCAGATTCTGGATGTAACAGGTTCTTTATGTGGTTTCTGACCAACTCAACTTCTCAACTTAAAGTTGAAAGGTTCTCATGGGGGAACAGGACCCGACTGATCTGCTTCTGACTGGGCATTTGACGTCTGTAAAGAAGTATTACATCACAAAGCTTGGAAGCTCAGGATTCAAGCTCGAACTTTCTGTTTCCTTCAAAAACAGATCCATGGTCAATACTCCATGGGCTCCGAGCCTCTCTGGTCCCCTGGCTCTTTTGGCGTATTTCAAAACCTGATGTTCTCTTTGCCTGCCGATGCTTCCTCTACTTGGCAGTACAAAATATGCAACCCAGGATCCCCATGCAGCCTGCCAGCATCCATTTAGCAGCCCAAGTCACACTCAAAACAGGTGGGGCCAAATGTGGGGGACCCTTTTTTGGGTGGTTTAAAGGGCAAAATAGGTATCTTTGGAGTTGCCGATGCATAAGGAACCCATTTTACCTCCTAAAATTCCTTAGGTTTTTTCTTTCAAAATGATCCCCCAAACCCTGTTGACTTTTGGAGCACAGTCCTTGATATTTGGTACAGCCCTCAAGCTGATGAAACCTCCATACCACTGTCGCTGAATAGCATTTGGGCGATATAAGCAACAGCATTATGACTCAAACAACAGAAATTATATTGGACCCTCCAAATTTGAATAGGAAAATCCGCCAACCCAATGGTAATCATCAGAGATGGCAAATTCTACCCCCAGTGTGAACTTAATGTAAGGGCCATATACTGCCTTCCAAAATCAGTGAGAGATCATTTGTTCAATGCACACATGTGCACCCCGAAGAGATACATGTGCAGGCAGCCCCCAAAATGGGGGCGACCCCAAAGTGAGGCTTAAAAAGACCAGCATCAAAACAAAACATTTGGCCTTTGGCAAGGGAGCTGAGAAAAGGCCAAATAGTTAGCTACTTACTGATTGAGGTAGAAACCTCGGGTAGATGCTGTAATGCTGACATGGCGATCTTCTACTGTGATGACATACAAATACATGAGATCTCCATGCATCTTGCGATTGCCAGGCGGTGGATTCCAGCCACTCATGGTTAGGACTTTTAGGCACTGCAAAGGCTGGGGGGGTGAGGGGCAGGGATAAGGATAGAAGATTTTAGAGAACAAGAGCCACAGATTTATGTTCTTCCTTGGGAGTGGCTAAAACAAAAACAAAAAGGACCATGCAAACAATTTAGATCTTCCAAAATACCCAAACAAATAAACAGACAGACAATTCAGGGCAGTGTTTCTCAACCTTGGCAGCTTTCAGTTGTGTGGACTTCAACTCCCAGAATTCCCCAGCCAGATCCATGGGCTCTGTGGTCTATCTCTCCTTTTGGTAGCTGAGCATAACTCAAGGATCAGCATTCCAAATACATTCTTCTGGATTAAAATGGGGAACACCAAAGCCCCAAATTAGTAAATTAAGCCTTACATGGGTAGAGCAGCAAGAATTCCTATACTTTTTCCAATTATCTTTGCCTCTGCTTGCCTTTCTATTCTCCATCATTTCCAAAACCTCAAATTTTAGACCATTGTTTCCCAACCTTGGCAACTTTAAGATGTGTGGACTTCAACTCCCAGAATTCTGCTGGCTAGCCCACACATCTTAAAGTTGTAGGGGCTGAAAACACTGTTTTAGATTGGTTCCAGGGCAGGAACGTGCTGGCATATACTATGACAGCTTATATTACTTAAAATGTGTAATATAAGTATCTTTATTATATTACTTTTTGATGTTAGATGACTGTTATTTTGAATGCCAACAGATTATCACAAGAAATATTTTTCCTACTGATGAAGACCCACAAGTCTCTTTGGCATTTGATAAACTTTTATTGTTACCAGGGAGGACCAGGAAATACTTGATGGGTGGATAAACTCTGCCACTGCTACTACAAGACAAGCCATGAGTGGGTTAGCTCCCCAATCTTGCATATTCTAAATGCCACCCTTTATTGGACCTGTTTTTTTTTATGTACCTCTTATCTATTTATCTCCAAGGTACATCTGAATTGCACTTTTAATTTCCAGAAAGAGATGTTTTCTCTGATGCTAATTTGTAACTTTCTGGTATGTAATCAAAGCAAAGATGAATGATTTGCAATCAGCTACATCAATACCAGAGACAATGATTATCTTCAGAACAGCTTGATACTACCCAATAAATCAGTGGAAACAGGAAAAGATCCTGTGTTGGTTGATTTTACCCTCTGCCACTCCCAAACTGATTATCTGGGATTAGGCCTTTCTAGTGGTAGTTCCTTGACCTTGGAAGCCTCCCCGCCGTCCGGCAAGTAAACCTACTGCTATCTTTATTATCTTTTCAGCATTAGGCAAATAACTTTTCTATCTTCCACACATAACAACACTGTTTTAAAATTGTACTGCTGCTTTTACTGTTATCGCTTGATTATCTTCTTGTTAATGTTGTATTTCATATAGTATTGCAATATGTGTTTTTATTAACTGCTTTAATCCATTGCTTATTTGCTGAATTTTCATTATGACCCATTTTGAGTTTTTTTTTAAGAGGAAGTGGTACCCGAACATTTCAATCAATCAATCGATCAATCAGAAGAGTCATAGACAGAGATACTATTCTAGACAGCTGAGTGACAGTTTTGGGATAGCATGAAGAATTATACACACACAGCTACAAACACACAACAAACTGGTGTGCGGCCTGTCTTCAGAGGTATGTGACCAAACAGCACACTTCTTCATTAAAGGAAAACCAATCCAGAGTATCCATCAGGGACAAGTTGGCAAAGAGGTGCCCCTGCCACCAAAAGGATGACCTGCTCTTATTTCCTGCAACAGCTCAGCGATGTACAACTTGAGACAGTGACCAACTTCACCTTCCAGAAAGGCGCTCATCCACATCTCTAATTTGGCATTTCATATTATTTTGCATTTTATCGGAGCGCAGTATTTTGAGATCGTTATTGGCTGGGTTTACTTATTCCCTTAAACCATGATTTGACTGGAATGGATAAGGGAGATGTGTCTGAACCACGTATCACATACATACAAACTACAAATTATGGTTTAGTGCGATGCATGAAGCCAACTACAGTCTAGCTTGACTTGCCTCTGTGTTTATGATATGCTTCATAAAGTCTTGGTGGCGCCTTAGCAGAAAAGTGGTTTAAATGTAAGAAAGAAACAGCTCTGGACTTTGTTCCTTCTAGTGACTGATTGGAGAGGAATAACAGCCAGCCCTTTGGATTCAGAAAACCATTAACTCATAGTATTTCCTTGAAATACACTTGGGATCTCTTGTCCTGCAGCAAAACATAGAGGTTCTTCCTAGGATGGGAGGTGGGTAGAATCACACAGGCAGCCAGAAAAAGATGATGATTTGGGAGAAAGTGACTTCTGCAAAAGTTCAAACAAGCGGCACTCCTAAAATTGATCTGCGCTGGCACTTAGAAACATTCTAGGGTTGCAGGAAGTGTCCTGAACCTGAAGCGCCCAGAAGCGGCTGGACGTTGCTCTGCATTCCACACAGCTGCTTCTCACTCAATGGGGCATTTCGCGTTTGGAACAGTCCACACCTGAAATGTTTCCCACGTCCTTAGAAATCTCCTCCTCTGCTACCATGACAGATTTCAGGAGCTAAGCAGCGAGTGCTCTCGGAAGCTCTGCAGTCAAAAATACACTTTGCATGCGGTGGGTCCCAAGGTCAGTGCAAACCAGCTGCAAGCTGGGCTTGGAAAAATTCTTATCCAAGACCAGGACAAGCTGTTACGATTTAACAGCCAATCGTGAACTAATATGACTAAGGACCTGCCTTGGTACAGGTAGTCCTCGTTAACGTGGGACCAGGAACTCTGTCGCTAAGCGATGTGGTTGTAAAACGCAACATCACGTGACTGCTCTGACTCACGATGGCAATGCTGGCACTTTCTATGGTTGTTGTTAAGTGAATCCTATGCAGTCACAGCATCCCGCGGTCATGTGATCACCACCTGCGACCTCCTGCCAGCTTTACTATTGACTTTACTTGTTGGAGGCCAGCAGCGAAGGTCACAAATGGCCATCATGTGACAGTGGGACTTTGCGGCCATCGTGACTGTGAGCCAGCTGCCACGTGCCTGGATTGCGATCATGTGACCATGGGGACGCTGCGATGGCCGCAACTACGAGGACCAGTCGTAAGTCCCACTCGTTCAGCGCCGTTGTAATGGAACGGTCACTGAATGAGTGGTCGCTCAACGAGGACTACCTGTATAAGGCTTCCTGTATTTTTAGGAGGAAAATAAACCTTCTTGCATGCAGAGGTTGGGTTACTTTGATTTCTATTTCTTCTGAAAATATATTCCACCAGCAAAACACCTGCGATACCCAGAAATAACATTAAGGAGCTGTCATGAGTAAGGATGGTGAGCAGGGGGCTCCCATCCAGACTGTCAAGCGCATGCGTAGCACTGATGAATTGTTCAGCCATTCAAAGAGACACAGATCGGGACCGCCTTAACCCTTGGGGGTTATATGTCTGGGTTTTCCCACGCTTCTTCAGTTTGTTAGGATTCCTGTTAAGTACTAGCAATAAATATTAGAGACCAGTTCCTTGTCTCAGTGTGTTTCCTGGTTGTTAGGACATCAATCCTAACAAACTCCTACTCCCATCGAAAGAGGGAGGAACAAGCAATTAAGGAGATACGTTTAGAAATGTCTTCAGAAAACCAAGAAATGCTGCTTGCCATCCTTACTCATGACAGGAGCAATCCTGATGGTAGCATTTCAGTGCTTTTTCCTTTGGAATTTACAAAGGACAGGGCTATCTTCACAACGCTGCTGACCAAGCAACGCTGCCCGCTTGTTGGCCTCCTTGGCATGGAATACTAAAAGGTGGGGTTTATCTGAGAGGCGACAAGAGAGTGGAAACGGCCTCGCGTTTCAAGCAAGTGCAGGAAGAGATGACGGGCTTCCCTACTTGCAGTTCTACAGACACTACCTTCCAGTCTCTGTTCTGAGGCTGAAGAGGGCAGAGCAGCCTCTCTTTGCTCCCGGGTAAGATGTGCTCAGGGGGGGTGCAGTCAATCTGCTCCATTTCTGCACCCTTCTTCTTCCGCTTGCCGCTGTCTAGAATTAAAACATCGGAGGGGGGGGGCGAGACAGAAAAAGAGATTAGCATCACGGTTGACCCAGTGGGCGAACTTGGAACAGGGGACAAATTAATTCATCTCCTCCTCTGTGGCCCAATTCACACTTCAGAGAAGAGACCATGAGGACTGGAAAGTTGGTCCTTAGAAAGAGAAGGGGGAAAACATCCTCATTCTCTGGTATCTGAATCAGCTACCCTGGAAAGTCAGAATCCTGTCTGATTCTTCCCCCTGTTGCCACTCAGGGTCAATTCAGCTTGCTGTGAATGTTTCCTTAGGGCACATGGTACAGGTAATCCTCGACTTACGACCATTCATTTAACGATGGTCCAAAGTTACGACGCCTCAGAATGGGTGCTTTTCTGGGCACTGAAAAATGTTGCAACCCCTCCACAGTCACATGATCGCATTTCAGGTGCTTGGCTCACATGCACAACCAGTTACAGCATCCCACAGCCACAAGATAGTGTTTTGTGACGTTTTTGCTGGATTCGCTTCATGAGTGCAGTGATTTGCTTAACCCATGATTTATTTAACAACTATGGTCATTTGCTTAACAGCTGCCATAAAAATGGTAATAAAATCAGGTCCGGTCACATGGTGGCTCAACTTGCAACTGCAACGACTTACGATGGAAATTCTGGTCCTGATTGTGGTCGTAAGTCAAGGACTACCTGTAGTTCACATGGGAGGGGCACCTCATAGGCTTGATTGTGATTGCAACTCATGTGTATATGGGGTGGGGGTACCTTCTACTACCACATTAGCAAGCTTAGGCATGCCATTCTGACTTCAGGTGGACAGGCTTCTCTGATGGGACATGCTTTGATTTAAAAATATCCCCTCCAAATACAAAGGTGGTATGTTCAGGAGCCATGTACTAGCTCAGCCGTTTCCTGAAATAAGCTATCACATCATACATCAGGGATGCTCTATGCAGAGAGGTGCCATCATGTATGTTCCACTATCAGTCCAAAACGGTACAATGCAGGCATAATGTAAAACTATGCTTAAAAACCTGAGCCTTTGAAGCAATTTCTAGGACCTCTTTCTCTTCCGTTAAAAAAACAAAAACAAAAAAACAAAAAACACAAGTCTTTCAGCCTAAATCAGTGTTTCTCAACCCTGGCAACTTTTAAGATGTGTGGACTCCAACTCCCAGAATTCCCCAGCCAGCATGGCTGACTGAGGAATTCTGGGAGTTGAAGACCACACATCTTAAAAGTTGCCAAGATTGAGAAACACTGCGCTAAATGCACTGAAGGCAATTCTGAGGACTTTTTGTATTAAAGCTGCAAAATTTCAGAACAAAACACACATACTATACTGGACAATTATTTGCATATCCCCATTTCTTTCCTGCCATGTTTTCATTTGCTCAACTGCCAAACTCTCTCACAAGTACATTTTCTTTCTCCTGTGCCTGCAACAGCTGAGCTCTGATTGGATTTGGGTACAGAATCCTGTGCCCAGACTCTCTTTGAAAATGCAAAATGAAAAGCAAGTTTCTAACACAGGGTTTCTCCGCCAGGGTTCCGTGGCACCCTAGGGTTCCATGAGAGGTCACTAGGGGTTCCTGGGGAGATCACGATTTTTTTTAATAATTATTTCAAATTCAGGCAACTTCACATTAAAGAGGCAAGTTTCATTCTTTATTTTCAGTTTAAGAACACTGTCAATGCATCTATACAGGCCTCCACATGAAACAAATACAATGATTTTGTAACTTCTGGCCTGTATTTGAACCCAAATCTGCAGGGTTCCCCAAGGCCTGAAAAATATTTCAAGGGTTCCTCCAGGGCCAAACGGTTGAGAAAGGCTGTTTTAACACGAGGAGGAGGAAAGAATACAAAGGAATCCCCTGGAGCAGAAACTTCAGTATCTTACAGTTTTTGTATCAAAACACCCTATGCAAATTTACTGAGAATGAAGATTGCAGAGTTCAGTAGGATTCTGTAGAAGAGGTGTTTTGCAGAGTATCTTCCCAACCGCATTGCTCAAAGGATCAAGCTACTGCTTCCTCATGGACATTTAGCGCATCTGCTTTGAAGGCCTCTCCACGTGCCTGCGGATGCGCAGAAGACCCTTTTGCTATGATTGCTGTGGAAGTGAAGTGTCTTCTGTCCTTGTGCAGTAACAGAGAGAGGCCCTCAAAGCAGCTAAGAGCTGCGGTGCTTTGATATCTCCAGCAACCGTTTCAGACACGCACTTTAGCCACCTCGTGACCGGTGCTTTGCACAGCCTCAGGATTGACCTCTACTTGAATGAGATCTTTATATGCAGACTCGGGTTTTTTGTTCCCTGCATCCCAAATCTGGAGGTCGGATAGATTAAAAGGGAAAAAGAACCAGGAGCAGAAAACATGTTGGGGGTAGAGTAGAGGTGACAGAAGAGCACCGCTTGGAAACGTATGCAAGAATTTTTTTTCCCAATGATCATCAGTATCACAGCATCCTGAATTCATATGACTTGTCAGCAGTGATGGGAAAAGCGTTCGCCTGGTTCACCAAATCCCATAAACAGCTTTCTTTGCAGTGGTTCCATTAGGACAGGATTTTAGGGAAGGGCTTGGTCAGTAGAATAGCCAGAAGGTCTCTAATGCAGCAGCTTGTCAGGTCTGGATTTTAGTGACGTAACTATGCATTACCATTTCAGGAAGGTGCATGCCGGTAAGACAACTAAGCCCAAAGTCTGAAATGATACAATTGCCCCACTGCTACTCCGCAAAAAGCCTTCCAGAACACCTGAAAAATCTGACTAAGGCTTTTGTTGAAAGAACAAACAGTCGCCTGATGCCTTAAAGATTACTGAATGAATGACCGCATAAACTAGGGATCAGCAGCCCACCATGTCACAGGGACTATGGTGGCCATCATCATCCCTGTTGTCTGCAAACCTTCCAAATCCAATGGGAATTTAAGTCATCTTTTTTAATGTAAAAGAAAAGTCAAAATCCCAAAACAACTTGGATACGATTCTGGCACGCAGTGACAAGATCTGGGAAATTAGGGATGAATTTTGGGGAGGCACTCGGGGGTGGTGATGTGATGCTACTTGTGGCCTGATGTCAGCCTCACCAGGTGGACCAGACAGGAAACACAACCAGATCAGCTAATTCTACTTTACTGTAAGGCTACAGTGACAGAATCTTGCAAGTCTGAAAGTACAATTCTCCCCGCATCTCCTTTGCCCCAGAGAAATTAGGGAGGGTCCCTTCTGAGCCTCTTGCCCCACCCGCTATCCAGCTGCAGGCTATGCTGCCTCTTATCTGACCATTCCCTAGACAGCGTCTCTGGGTTCAGTCTCCCAAGGTCTTTCCCATATACCATTACATCTGTAGACCCTGACATAAACTTTTGTGGACTACTGACGAACCCTTACATGGTAGTAAACTTATACTTCTTGCTGGCTTGGTGGTGGTTCTTGTTTTCCTGAAAAAAGTTAAGGTGGCTACTTTTTAAGAAATGGAAGACTTGAAGTCAGCCGAAGTTTGTAAACTTAATTTTAAACAGCTCTGGCTAATGGACACAGTAAAATTACTTCTCTATGAAGTTACAGAAAAGCTATCCTTACAAGGGTACAAAGCACATAGGTACCCTGCAAAGCTATGCCTCCACCTTAGGCTTGCCTTCTCCATGGGCCACATCAGAAGAATTTGCATAATGACACCAGGGACTCAGGACTAAGCAAGACATTTTCTTCCACTGCAGAAGCACATGTTTCTGCATACCTCCAAGGTCTCCATCGGTGAAGACGCTGAGGAATGACAGCGAGTTGCAGTCAACGCCATTGAAGGCATCGGATGGATCAAGGCTCTTGAGGAGATCACGGACATGACGGATGTGTATCCGAGCTTCTCGAACAGTGTATGGCTCTGGGAAGATTTTAGGTATGTAGAGGAGTAGACATAAATAAAAAAAATCTCATTATTCAACTGGAGTAATCTGTCTTGTTTCTTTATTAGAGTCATACCCCACCTTTCTACTTACATAGAAAACATGATTCACAATACTTCAAATGGAAATGCAATATTAAAAAGGTTAAAATTGATAATGACACTTTATTTTGAAAATCTGGATGCCAGGGCCCCCTGACACCAGACATTACAGCAACCTTTCTTATGATAGCCCATCCAGTTATACCAAATATCCCCAAATTCCAGCCAACATGCCTTGGATCAACCATATCTGGAAGACACCATCTAGAGCAGGGTTTCTCAACCGTGGCAACTTTAAGACACGTGGACTTTGACTTGCAGAATTCCCCAGCCAGAATTCTGGGAGTTGAAGTCCACATGTCTTAAAGTTGCCAAGGTTGAAAAATACTGATCTTGAGAGAAGGTGCCTAACTGGATTCTTATGAAGGACCTTTCCTTCCATTTACCCTGCTCTAGATACCAACTCTTACCTTCAACTACCTTTAATACTGAGTCTTCTTGTAACCCTTCAATGGTCTTCAACTCAGCAAAGTTATCGAGAACATTGCCATCCAACTGCAGAGAGAAACACGTTCGGTGACAAGTATCCTCACGGTCCATCAAAACTTGGTGGATCTCCTGAACCATCTCTTGAGGAGACACCTTGCCGAACAGGGAAACAGAGAGGAGAGAGAGTCACAATTATCATCAGTTTTCTTTTAGAAATTCCACGGGGCATGTGAAAAGAGTTTTCAAAATATACGATGCATGCATGTAGAGCAAAATGCACATTGAAATCAGATCTACTCTGTTTGGAAAAAAGAGGCAAAAAGGGAGGGATAAAACCAACCCAAGTACCAGAAAAGTACAGTGGGAAGCAATTCACTAAACACTCAGATGAAACCAGAATTCTCAGCACCACCTGCAGTTTGAGAGAAATCTGAATCTTCCACTCTAATGACCACAGAGCAGTCTTAACCACGCAATCTGACTGCGTACAACTATGTACAACTAATGAGTTACAGCTAAAAACTAATGAATGAAATCCCACACCCCAAACAATAAATAACCAGCTTGGGTAGGAGTCAGATTCTTGCTCAGTCTCTGAGCAATGAGATTCATCATTTCTAGTTGGAGGTTTTCTCTCTCAACATGGTCACAAAACACGCTATTTGCTTGTGGAGATATTTTCACCTGTTGTTCCATCCAAAATATCACAGGCAGACCATCTATGAGTGACAATATATACATATGCACAGACATCCCACTCAGAGCCCTCAGGCTCGGACAGAAAACTACCTGCCTAACGTACTTCCCAGAGTTCTCACGAGGACAAAATGCAGACAGCGAGGATGGATAAGGCAAAATGCTGGCTAGGTGTGAAGGACCAATTCTGATCATCCAAAGCCAACAATGCTTTATGGAGAGATGGTGTTGCAGTCTAGCAGATCTGAAGAGTGAAGGATTAGGAAAGGCTTCAGGATTATTATACTGAATAATAAAGTCCTTGGAGGAAAGGTGGGATATTAAAATGCAGTACTTTCTTTGAAAGCAGCTATCAAAAAAGTTAATAAATAACCGTGTTAATTCAGAGAGCAGAAACAGGAGGAGATACAGTCTTCATCCCCAATCCTACAGAAGAGGCAGAATCCAAAACGCACATACAGGAATTTGATTCCTTCTGTAAGTGAGGATGATGATCCACAGCTTCTGGTGTGCTGTTACACACAGGAAATGTGGTGATGTAAGATACATAAGGTGGCTTGGCGTGGCTCCTCTGGACATTCAAATCAAACTATTTGTCTGACTTGGATCACACATAGGGCTAAGCCAGGAGTTGGAAAAAAGCTGGCCACAATATGACTAGATATTACCACTGGACACAGGTTAAATTTAAAAAGTAAAATAAATGGCCAAAGTAAAATAAAATGGCCAAAATAAAGAGTCAAATCTTACAAGACCTGTACTTACGGGAGATCTTGTAATAGTTTGGGGCATTTAAGTATTCTTTAACTCTGCAAAAACACACAATAGCTTTCAAAAATTTCTGGCTCCCATGCTAAGCCACAACAAATTTTGTTTAGCTTTTGCTTATAATGTTGTGCAGATTCAGCTGTTATGGTTTTATGGCTTCATCTGTTGGTAGACCCAGCCAACTGTGGCTTGTTAATCAAACCATGGCTTAACACAATGTGTGAACAAACTCTCAGAATGGGGTGGGGGGTTGGTGCCTTCGAGTCAGTGTTGACTCCTGGCAACTGCCAAGACAAGTCCCTGCAGTTTTCTTGGCAAGATTTCAAAAGTGGTTTGTCATTGCCTCCTGAGGGAGGGCTGAGAGAGAATGACTGGCCCAAGATCCCCCAGCTGGCTTCGTGCTGAAGGAGGGACTAGAACTCACAGCCTCCCGGGTTCCAGCCTGGTGTCTTAACCATTACACCAAATTGGCTCTCTTTCAGAATGGTCTAGGCCAGTATTTTTCAATCCTGGCGACTTTAAAATGTGTGGACTTCAACTCCCAGACTTCCCCAGCCAGCATGTGGACGTGGGCCTCTATCTCTCCTCTGAAGCCTACCCTATAGAAAATCCCCAACGTGTCACTCCATCCAAATGTAGTCTTTCTTGTTTTTTTAATAGAAATGCATTCAATCAATTCAACACACTCCAGAAGAATTTAACCCATGGGGAGAATTATTTACTTTCCCGCTCATTTGAACTTTGGCCAAATTGCACAAGATTGTGTAAACAGAACTGTCAAAGAAGCTAACATCTGGAGAAGCCTGGTCTTTTTAGACTGTTTCTAGTCCTTAAAAGAGTAAAGAGATGAAAGCCAAGTGAGGATTTGGCAGGATTATTAAGTGACCCAGAGAGGGTTTGGGTATTTAATGGTCCTTCACATCAAAAGGGTGGAATAAATTTTCATAAATTTTCATTTAAGAACACCTAAACAAATTAAATAGATGCCTCTTTCAGGAGAAAGCTAAATAGAGCGTCATTTATTCTGCAATTACTCCACGTGGAACAGCAAGTAAATTTAACAAATTTACTTGCCTAGTTCTGGATCACTGCATCTCGAATGAGATTTCACCAGGAAATGCTAATGCATTTTGTTGGGAATTTGGGGGTCAGCAGTTCCTACACATCTGGAGGGCACCAGGATGGGGAAGACTAATCTGAGGCAGTAACTGCTAACTAAACTGGCAGAGTAACAGAGGATTCATCAAGGTTTGAGACTTGCAGAGAAAGTTAGACCCAACAGCTTTGCAGAAATACTCACTTGCAGGGGGAAGGGTTCTACTGCCGGCGCATGGACTTTGACTGTGAAGCCGGTGTCCTGGATGACGATGACCTCTTGGTCGTCTGTATGGTTTGGGTCTTCGTGGTCATTTTGCCTGGTCTCCTCCTTGCCGTTCTCGTGCAAGCTGTCCCCGTTCATCAGAGCGATGGCGGAGGGGGGTTCCTCTGGCCATGGGAAAGAAGGAAAATATGGTTTATAGCTAGCCGGGGACTTTGAACAGCAATGGTGCTGATCCCTCACAGCAGTGAAGTTAGACCATGTCCTCATGACTGCCCTAAAGGATGCCCTAAAGCAGTTGATCTCAGGACCCCTTTACATTCGACGACATACGATTGAGGACTCCACAGAGCTTTGGTTTATGTGGGTTATATCTATCAATATTTCCTGCATTAGAAATTAAAACTTGGAAATTTTAAAATATTTATTTGACTTTGCAGACCCCCTGAACGGTTCACACTTTCATAATTTCTGCCCTAAAGCATTTGAAAAAGGAAACAAAAAAACCCAAAAACCAACTTTACAACATCACTTTGCCCCCAGCCCTAAATTAAGGGTCATTTCAAGCCATCCAAAGGTCGCCCCCTCCATCTACAAGTTGCTTACTATAGTGCCAAAAATCCATCAGCTGGAAATACTGTTCTCTGGTTTATACCTATTGCTTTATGTATCTTTTAATCTTTTTGGTTGGATGTTCTCAAATGGTGATGGAGTGAAGCTGTATTTTAAGGAGTTTTGCACCATTTTAAGTTCCTTCTCTTGAAAGGTAACACATTAGCAAAAGAATAATAATAATATTAATGTTCCAACAATATTGGTATTGATACCAATATTAACACATCCAACTTCAGACAACATTTTCTTTAGTTTTGATAGCCTAATAACAAAACTAGCATTTTTTAAATTGTCCTAGTCGTGAAAATTATTACAATCACTTGATCTACTCATGTTACCTAGAAATTTATCAGGAGGTTAAGATCTGCCTTCTGCCCTCTTCAAGCAAAGCCCTCGTAGTAGTATGGGAAACACATTTAAATCTGTCCATTAAATTGGTAATATGCAATGAATTACTATTGCCAGATTTCTTACAGGATCCCTATCTCACCCTTGTTTTTTCCAGCCCAACAAGTATGGCTCACCACAGGTGCAAATAACCAGTCATTTATTTGATTTGACTGACCTGACTCAACTTGAATAGTACCCACTACACTACGCTGCCTCTCAAAGATCAGCACATTGGGCACAGAGATTACTTGAGAATGCATCCTGACTAATCGTGGCCTTCCACAAACCAGCTCAGGATTTGAGCTCACTGGTCAAAATGAGGTCATACTGGGGTGCAATTTGACTGTTAGTATTGTTCCCAGACCATAGTTTGAGGAGAAGGAGAAAGAGGAGGAGGAGACAAATCCAAGTCCCCATTGATAATCAGGTCTGCAACAGGGGGCATTAAGCTATCCAAACCACTGCTTTAAACAGAAGGCATTCTAAAAATGTAAGAGGCCAAAAGTTAAATTTCACTGGTTTCTGTCTCTTGCTCTCCTGGCTTAGGAGAAATTGGAATTTTAACTGATCTCTTTTCTCTCTGGTCTAAATGAGTGTTACCCTTTTTTTTGGGGGCCTGGGGAAATGCATTTCAGGGAAAGGTAGGGAAAATGGCAGTTAATGGAGGAAGAAAAGAGGCATAATGCTGAGCAAAGGCACAGGGAGAGGGAAAAAAAAATCACCTAATTAGTTCAGTTTGAACAATCCTCTTTAATTAAAGCCACCACAAAACGGGTGTAGACAAACCTCTGATGTAGCTTTAACCTGTTTCCTGACAAGATGCATGGATTGCCCCCCCCAAACCCCAACCCTGCTTGCCTCAAGGCAACCTGTGTGTGTGTGTGTGTGTGCGTGTGTGTAACAGATCACACTATTTTGTTCTTTCAACTGTAAAGAAACAAAAGTTGATCAAACTCAATTCATCACAGGTAGTGTTTAAACAGAGACCAGATAGCCATCTGTCAAGGGTGCAGAAGTAGTAGACTCCTGCCTGAGATGGCGGATTGGACTAGATGATCCTCAAGGTCCTTTTTAACACTGCCAGTCTATGACTTTGTAATCTTCGGGTTTTACTCATTCTGGAAGAGAGCAGTTCCAGATTCAACCTCCTCATAAGCTCCATGGCTGATGGCTTTGGACCATAGGCCACCTCTCAGCCTAGAGAATAGTTGTGAGAAGGAGCTTTAATTTCTTACAAGGAAGGAAGGATAAAGATCAACCCAGCAGGACAGCAAAAAAAAGAATGCCATTTTAATCCTCGCCAAGGAAGACAGGGAGCAGAGAATGCTGTTCTTGATCCACACACTCTGCCTTCCAGAATGGAAAAACATCATTTCTCTTTCAGATTCTATGCCAGGAGCAGCAGTTTTTGTGTTGTACATGGTCTAAATTATAATATGAACTATGCACAGCACTGCTGAACATTTTCTGCTTTTAATGGTCGTTTTGCTGTAGTATATTGCATTCCTTCTCTGCAACTTGCCTTAGTCTGATCCACCTTACATCTTACTTCTGGCTTCCAAGGTTTTCACACAGAAGACCAGAAGGTTGGAAGGAGCAAAAAGAAGGTGAATGGACCTAATTTTGCATTGTTAATGGCCTATCTATTTTTAGTTATTCCCTCCTGCTTGTTTACCAGGATGAAGTAATATTGATAGTAATGATGATGATAATGTGCCATCAAATTGGTGTCATCTTCTAGCGACCACCTAGATAGGTTTTCTCCATGACAACTGCTTCCTAACCTGGTCCTTCAGGTATCCCAACAGGGCACCCATCGCACTGTAACTGAGTCCATCCGCCTTGCTGCTGGTCGTCCTGTTCTTCTCTTTCCTTCCACCTTTCCCAGCATTAGAGCCTTCTCCAGAGAGCTGGGTCTTTGCATAATGTGTCCGGAGTAGGATAATTTGAGCCTGGTCATTCGTGCCTTGAGTGAGAACTCTGGGCTGATTTGTTTGATGAACCATTTGTTTGTTTTCTTGGTTGTCCACAGTATTCTCAGGAGTCTTCTTGAACAACAAAGTGCACAAGCATCAATACTTTTTCTATCTTGCTTCTTCAAAGTCCAACTTTTGCTTCCATAGAGTGTCACAGGGAACACCATGGTTTACACTACTCTGATCTTTGTAGGACTAGACGTATCGTGGCATCTGAATATATTTTCCAAGATATGGATAGTAACTTGGATATAATTCCCACCTACAAAGGCATGAACTCTACAAAGTTACCAGAAGTGGAGCTAGACTGGAGGGAGGAGCCTTTGTCTTTATAAAGGGTAAAGGTTTCCCTTGACATTAAGTCCAGTCATGTCCGACTCTAGGGGTTGGTGCTCATCTCCGTTTCAAAGCTGAAGAGCCGGCGTATGTCCGTAGACACTTCTGTGGTCACGTGGCTGGCATAACTAAACGGAACGCTGCCTGCCGAAGTGGTACCTATTAATCTACTCACATTTGCATGTTTTCGAACTGCTAGGTTGGCAGGAGCTGGGACTAGCAATGGGAGCTCACCCCGTCATGCGGATTCGAACCGCCGACCTTCTGATCGGCAAGCTCAGCAGCTCAGCAGTTTAACCTGCAGCGCCACTGCATCCCCTAAAAGGTGAAAGGTCCCCTGTGCAAGCACCAAGTCATGTCTGACCCTTTGGGGGGGGACACCGCTTTTGCGATGTTTTCTTGGCAGACTATAGAGCGGGGTGGTTTGCCATTGCCTTCCCCAGTCGTCACCCTCCCCAGAAAGCCGGGTACTCATTTTACCGACCTCAGAAGGATGGAAGGCTGAGTCAACCTGAGCCGGCTACCCGAGAATCCAGCTTCCGCTGGGACTGAACTCGGGTTGTGGGGAGAGTTTTGGTTGCAATACTGCCACCTACCACTCTGTGCCACATCTTTATAGGCATATTTAAAAACAGCACATAAAATGGATTCACCACTATGGTTTGCTAACCATGGCTTGCTTATCCATCATCATTGAATACACTGTCATTGAAGCTCAACTGGCTAGGTTTATACACATTAAGCCTAAACCACAGTTTACAAATGCTAAGTTCATGCACTGGCATCCAGTAGTAGAAGCTATGATGACATCCGGTGCCTTATGACATCATCCCACAAATCAGATAAGCGACGCCACTTGCTGTCCCATTGATGCCCAGCCATAACACTGTGGCTCAAATTACATAATTTCTATCAATTAGCACAAAGACATTATGACATATGTGACATGAGTGTGACATCTCCCAGATGCTTCTGGGAAGGGTGTTAAAGCAGGAAGAAGCAGGTTTAGCATTAACATCGCCTTCCTAATGAGATGCTATGATGGACCTTACATCCCTTTCTTTGCCAAAAAAGACAACACACTCAGCCAAACTTGCAACACTCTGGAACAAAGGCCAAGGATCTAAAGGAGGGGACAACTTTGCCCTGAAAGTTTGGGAGGGTAAAAGACAGAATCAGCACATGAGGTCTGCATTATAAAGATATTCCAGTCCCTCTGCTACAGAGAATTGCATGGGCTTGAAACCCTTTTTTTGACTAATAACAATCAATTTTTGATGAATAACAAACACAGACTTTGGAGCAAAACCACTTGCTTTGGTTTGCAGATTGCATTGCACAGGAACAGTAATGCTCCAGAGACACCCAGACACACACATATTTCCATCCGGCCGCTACTCAACTGGAAGAGAGTAACGGCTTTTTTAAAAATGTCAAACAGCAAGTTTAAGACAGAAAACTCAAGTGACTCTAACAAGAGTCAGCCCCTTCAGATTAGTGGTGCCAACTCTACCTAGCAGAGCTCTCTGAGGCTCCTGGCAGAGAGCAATCTTTCCCATTTGTGTTCCATCCTTTCGACAGGGGATGCCAAGGTCTGAAACACATGTTCTGCTTGTAACTGGCATAAAGAGTAGTGTTCCTTGAGTCAAGTTTGAATCTTGGTGAATTCATGGAGACGTCCATGGAATCTCCTTGGCAGCATCATGGAAGTAGTTGGCCGTTGCTTTTTTACTGAGATGTTTTTTTGATTTCCCAGTTTAGCTCACAACCCTATAATTTCTCGGTGGGACTAAAGTACTAAAAGGAACAGGGCTAAGCACTCTTTGCCAATGATTTGGAAGACATTCAGATCTTATGAGTACAGCATGTTTTGACTATTCATTAAAGGTCATCCATAGCCACAGGGCCAGCATACGGATGATACCCAGCTATATATCTCCGTCCCGGTGAAGTAAGCAATGCTGCCAACATCCTGTCTCAGTGTCTGGAGGCTGTAGGGGTTTGGATGGGGAACAACAGGCTTCGGCCCAACCTTGGCAAGACTGAGTGGCTTTGGGTTTTGGGGCCACCTGGATCTAAGAATTTACCATCTTTGGTTCTGGATGGGGTTGCACTCCCTCAGACAGACCCGGTGCACTAACTGGGGGTCCTCCTGGACTCACGACTTCTGCTCAAAGAGCAGGTGGCAGTTGTGGATAAGAGGACCTTTGCACAGCTTCAAATTTATTTATTTTATTTATTTATCAAATTTGTCCCTGCCCATCTCCTCCCATTGGATGCGCTCTGCTAGTCTTCTGCCTGTCTGTCCTACATAGTAGCTGTTACAGTCTTTGCATTGTATGTTGTAAATAACTCCTGTTTTTTCTTCTTGGGCTATTGGGTCTTTTGGGTTGCTTAATATGTTTTGAAGAGTTTTAGTTGGTTTATGTGCTACAGTGATGCCGTGTGGTTGTAACAGTCTGTTGGTGGTTTCTGAGATGTTTCTGATGTATGGCAGTGTTATCCTTTTCATAGTTTCCATTGGTTGGGTTGTAGTGGGTTGGGTGGTGAGGCACTTTTTGATAAAGTTGAGCGGGTATCCATTTTGTTGGAAGATGCTGTGCAGATGTTCTTTTTCTTTTTTCTGGTGTTCTGGGTTGCTGCAGTGTGTAAGTGCTCATCTGAATAGTGTTCTTACACAGCTTCTCTTGTGGGAGGTTGGATTGTTACTTTGGTAGTAGAGCACCTGGTTGGTGTGGGTAGCTTTCCTGTAGACTTGTGTTTCTAACCTACCATCATTTCCTCTACTGATGAGGATGTCCAGGAATGGTAGTGAGTTGTTGTTTTCTTCCTCCCTTGTGAATTTTATTCAATTAAAGATGTTATTGATGGTTTTGTGGGTTTCTTCCAGTTATTTCTTTTGTATTATGACAAGAGTGTCATCTACATACCGGATCTATACTTTAGATGGTATGTGTGGGAGTGCTATCCTTTCCAGATGCTGCATTACGATCTCTGCTATAAGTCCTGAAATCGGTGATCCCATGGGTGTTCCTTTGATCTGTTGGTATATTTCTCCATCAAACTGAAAATAGGTTGTAAGGCAGAGGATGATGAGGTCCATTATCCTGGGTATTTCTATTTTGGTGTATTTGGCTAGGTCAGGTGTGTTGCGCAGAACTGCAGCCATAGATTCTTTCACTAGCACTGGGTCTATGGATGTGAAGAGAGCTGTAACGTTGAATGATACCATGATCTCATCTTCTTCTATTTTTCTGTTTTTGATTTTCTGGAGGCACTGTAGTGGGGAGTTGATCGAATGTTCGCTCTCCTCTGTGAGGTGTCTGAGGTTCTTTGTAAGCTCTTTAACTATGTTCTATGTGGGAGTCTCTGGTATCATTACAGTGGGCCAAAGTGGTATGCCCGGCTTGTGTATCTTGGGGCATCCATAGAAACGTGGGAGGACGGGTCCACTGCTTTTTATCCGCCTCTGTTCTTCTTGTGTAATTTGGCCTTTCTTGGTGATGTTGAGAATTCTTTTTACCTGCTTCGATTGTTTTTAATGTTTTTATTGTTTGTACGGTTGTTTTATTCTGTGTTTTTTGGTATTATGTTTTAATTGTAAGCTGCCCAGAGTCACGAATGTGAGATGGACGGCTACATAAATCGAATAAATAAATAAAGCAGCCACGTTGTTTTTCAGACAAAAGATGCTGCTTTAAAAGACAGCTGCTTTAATGAACAGCTGAGAGATACAGTCCTCCTGCAAGATCTGAAAGACTCTTCCTGAATCACCTACGAAGTGTGGAGAGTCCTACTAGCCAAGTCCAACTCTGCATAACTTTTCAAGATTAGCCAAGATTGGCTAGCTATGGCTTTCTGATTATATTCCAGTTTATTCTTGTCTCTTTTCTACGTTTTGCTTGGGTGGCCATACTTCTTATCTGAAACCATGCTGCACCTACTATTTTTTAATTTTCTACAGAGGTCCAAGTAGGGCCCAGAGGCATTCTTATAAATAAAGAGATGTTACTGGAGCTTTATTTTGCAGCATTTTTAAAGGGTCAGGCAGGAAGGATTTCCCGAACGCGTTGCTGATATAGTTAAACAGCCATGTGCTTGCTGTCTATGGACAAGAAAGAACGGCTCCTAAGTGAACAGCATGACACAGAGGAGACTTTACAGAGTGCTGGGAAGCAACCTTTGGCTTGCGGTGAGTAACTGTAGAGTTGCCTTCTGATAAATGGGCCACTTCTGCTCAGCCATCTCACCGTGGAGCATTTGGGCCATGCAATATCTTTCTAATGCTGAGCATCCTCCCTTTCCACAGATCTCAATGGCAGCCTTCTCTATTTTAAATTCAAGCATGTGAGTAATTAAACTTGAAATGTTTTAATCAACAGTTTTTGCATCTCACCTGAATGTGGACTTTGGACAGACAATAATAATTTTGAGGTCTCTGGACTAAAACGTCCCCTTTTCAGAAGGAAGGAAACTATCTTAGAAACCCAATTCCTTCAGTTTATGCAAAGATTCAACTTCCTCCTTGATCAGTTGAGGTTGCTGATCAAGAGCCAAACTGCCTGTTGTGACTGGCAGCAACTCTCTCAACCTTTCCTGGAGATCGAACCTGTAACCGTTGGCATGCAGAGCAATGCCTACACCCTGAACTCTGCCCCTTTCTTTTTAGTCATTTACTTTTTCTTTTAATTTGTCATGCACATCCGTTTCGGAGACAACAGTGCTCCTGGGAGCTCTTCAAAACTAAGCCTCTAGGAGTGATTCCCACACAACCCTTCAGCAGTTCTTACTACACGTTGCTTATTTTGTATATTCCGTTGCCTTGGAAGCTCCCTCCAAACTTTGAGGACTTCTCTTCAAAAAGGGAAGCAATTCAGGGAAGAGGAGTCTACAGGGAGGTTGTATATTTGGTTGAGCTACAAGGTTGATTGATAGTCAGTGTTAACCAGTGTTTCCCAACGATGCTCATATCCAGGTGTGTGGACTTCAAATTCCAGAATTCCATAGCCAGCATGGCCACTGATAAGAATTCTGGAAGTCAAAGTCCATACACCTGGAAGTTGCCAAAGTTGGAAATGTTGGTGTCGATTTCATAGAGTTGCAAGGTCATTACTGTCCCAGGAGCCTCAGCCAGCATGGTCAACAGTGAAGGATACTGGAAATTGTAATGTGCAACATCTGATGAGCTACAGGTTCCCCATTGTGTAGGGGGTAAAAAGCTGAGGATCCACAGAGTTGGTGTAACTGTGATGCTGACCTTCCATACATTGCATTGAGCCATCATATGCTCTGTTTGGTCTTGGCACATTCCCTAGCCAAATGTAGTTTATTCCATAAAGTAGAGTCAAGTAAACCATGCTTTAGCTTGATCCATCAGTCAGGTCAATTAGAGTTTAATAGGGAACATACTGGTTGTATTCACACAGCATACAAACCTGGATTGTGGCAAGTCCTCTCATGATGTTTGCACAACATTCTAACTTTAATAAGGCTTTTTATAGCTTGATGTGCTTGCGAACCTAACCCATTTTAATTTCAATTCATTTTCAATTTATATGGCCGCCCATCTCAAATTCATGACTCAGTCTGATCAGGTTATGGTTTAGGGCACTCTGAAAACACAAACTCAAAAACACTGTTAACTCACTGATGTCTCACAAACAGGAGAGTGTGAGCAATTAAAAGATAATGATCTCAATTTTTTTAAAATTGGAGGTTAAGGGAGCTTGATCAGAAATGGTCCTTCTGCAACTGAACTGTGACAGTTCAGTATGTCCAGGTCTGTGCATCTCCTACTGCTTAAAAGAAAACAATCTGTGCAAAGCAGAATCTACTTTCTCTGCTCTGTCTGATCTGCTTTGCATCAATTCTTGCTCAAGATAATAGGAGGAACATTCACAACATAAAATCCCAAAGCTTGTTGAAACAGACCAGTAAATCCAGCGTTTGCCCATTATCAAAGGCCTTGGTGAGATTTTCACTACTATCCCTTTTAGAACAGTCTCCAGCCATCTCTCTTTTCAAGTATCCTGAACTTCAAAGACACTGTTCCTGATTTGGATCTCTGGCAGATTCTCCAGAACCACAGAAAGCACCAGCAAGAGGGGTGACCTCCCCATGGTGCTGGAAGATCCAAGTCGAGAGGCCCTAGCAACAGTTGGCCAAAAATCAGTTCCCCATGACCATCCATCTGAGGATCTACTGTAAGAAGCTCACTGCGTTAAGACAGTGGCTTAATCCTCGTGTAAAGCAATGTTTTCAAAACACCTGCCAACAGGATTCTTAACATTTTCAAGATGGAGCAGCCTAATTTTCCAATCCTAAAGAAAACAATGACATGGGAACTAGACTATTTAGTAAGCAAAGCACACACTGCTCTGTTCAGCAACTGCTGGACTGGTTCTTCTTTTTTGCAAACGACAAAACTGGGCACTTTCGGCTAGCTTTCCATTCTTTGCTTTCCACAAAAGCAGGTTCCTGCAAACTATTCTAACTAGGCCAATCTGGAAGCTAATGTGTTCAGACGTCGACTCTTTTTCCCGTTATTCTGGAGAGCAAAGACATCAAAAACTGTATTTCTATTCAACCTAAACATTTGCAAGAGGAAATGTTCTGGCAGCTTCAAAGTCAGCTATAAAGAAAGCCCAGCACACAGGCTCAGGACCAAGGCAACAACAGTATAGGCGGAAGGGCTTCAACTTTGCCACGTTTTTAAATGAGGTGGGAAGAATGAGAAAAGCCACAGTCAATTAGGGTGCCATGTTAACATTTCTCAACACTTAATTGTATTAAATGGATGAACAGAAAAGGAATTATTAGGCAGAAAGCAGGCTGGAGGCCTAGGTCCCATAAAGGCAAGATAACTTTCTGCCTCAGCTGCAGGGCATCAGGCCCAGGATGGAATGCTTCTCTTTACAACCTCAAAAGAAAGGACCTGTCTGCACACAGAAAGCTACTTCATCAGGGAGTTGTGCTCTAGCCTTCTCTGATGTGAATTCATTAGAGAAAACATGATCAGCTAGAGTAATTCAGGAAGCCTATAGGACCATGCTGTGCTATGTTAGGCTTCCATCTCAACCAGCCAAACCTGTAATTTGCACAGGAATCATCTTGTAACCTTAGGAAGCAGCCTTTAAGTCAGATCTTTCAGCTCTCTCACCAAGGGTCATCTGATCAGCCTTCCCTACCCAGATGCCTCCCAGCCAAGCTGTAGGATAGGTCAGGTCCAAACATACTTGGAGGGGGCCAGGCTGAAGAAGGTGGCGGCTCGCTGATTTCCATTACTCTTCAATAACCCCCCTGGAAAATGTTGGAGATGGATATTGGGTATAATCCTATCCTCTGTGCTTGGGCCTACTGTATAGGTTGGAAATACAGGCTATGGATGAGAAAGAATACAGCTCGTGTCTCTCCCTTTTATCTTTAATGGTTTGCAGGGAAAAATGTGCAAGGGCCATGTGTCCAGGTGACAGGACAAGAGACTGTACTGTATTTTGGATTTGAAGACACAGGTCAAGAAACGTCAGAACAAGCATAGGTAGCCAGGGATGAGTGCAGGCTACAGCACTGCTCTGTGGCCAAAATGAATGCCAATTATCAGATGAACACTGATTATTTGTTAGATTTATATCCCGCCTTTCCTTTTTCAGGCCTGAGCATTTGCTGAGCAATATTCAAGTCTGTGTTTGTTTAAGAAGTAGCTTAATTAGCTGCTTTCATTAAGAATCAGTTTGGTACTGAAGGGCAGTATCAGGGTGAAGAATTACAGCAGTGTTGTTTTCAGTTCTATTATAGTGGATGGATTCATCATGGTCTTCTTGAATGCCCATTTGAATCAACTCCTCCAATAACAGAATTAAAAACCTGAAGAGCTCTTTACAGGTCAATCAGTTCAGGACAGGCAATTTGGGGGGGGTGTTAATTGGCACTTGGGAAATTTTCAGAGCATATTTTGAGCGCTGTCATAAAATGCCCCCCGTCTATTAAAAAAATAGACATTGGCCAGTCTCAAAATCCATATTCATCAGAAGCAAATTGATGAAGTTATTTCCCACACCTAAATATTCCCCAATTTCACCTTCTTGTGGAGGGCCAATGCAAAAAACTAGCTCTCTAGAGAACGCTCTAATGTTGAGAAAGGTGGAAAGAAAGAAAGAGGACAGCCAGCAGCAAGGTGGATGGACTCAGTTACAATGGTGACAAGTGCACCACTGGAAAACATGAAGGACCAGGTTGGGACAGATTGTGGAGAAAATTTATCCATGTGATCACTAACAGTCGACATCAACTTGATGGCACATACCACATATACTCGCAAATAAGCTGAGAATTTTAGATGCCAAAATACACACAAAAAATTGGACTCAGCTTACCAGTGGATGGGCTTATCCATGAGTATATATGGTAGGCTTTTCCCTCAGCTTTTTGAAAGTAACCATATACCCTGTATTTACTTCTGGATAAGCCCATCTGTGGATAAGCAGACCCTTGAACTTTTAACCAAAATACCATGAAAAATGTGTCACCCTACAAACTATGCATGTACCCACTATACAGGTAGATTTTGGGTGCACCACAATGACTATTTTAACAGCTTCTACCCTTAATTGTCTTCAAGCAAAGCTTTGCTTTAGTTGTATATTTTATTGAACTATGTTTCTTATCAAATATCTCAGTCTGGAACAAAAAACGTACCTTTTATGCAGCACATAACCTTATTATGTTGTCAAATACATATTTAGTGGGCAACATGTACAATTAGTTAGTTTATCAAGTGTCCCAAGGGCGCCAGGTCAAACTCTAATATTCTTTAGGACATGGATGATGTAGATGTCCTGGAAAACTTCTCAAAAACTTCCAGTAAGGAATTCTGAGAAATACAGCTTTGTGAGAACATGAAGCATTTCTTCCTGATTATTAATTTCATTTGGAGCACATGCCCCGCCACCAGCCTCTGCCAAAAGGTTTAATCAAGGAAATTTTACAACTGGGGTTTTGCTGTTGAGTTCCCACCCTACCTAAATAGTTGCACCAGCAGAGTTTGGCACCCTTTCTTAATCAACAAACCCAAGGGGGGGGGGGCAGAATGAATTGGAATATTTAAAAAGGGTCAATCGCTGAATAGATTTTGCCAGAGAATCCACCAATGTGACTTAATTAGCATCGTGAGGCTGCTTAAATAATTAATGGGTATATTCCCTGTATTTTAATTGAAGCTGTGCATTTAACATTTCCTGCCTTCTCAGCTCAGCTCAATCCTCAGCCGTTCAAAGCAGAAAAACCAGTGCTACTGGTCCCGCAAGATGATTGACAGCCATAACTGGGGTGGGGTGGAGTGGGGTGGGTTGAAAGAGAAAGCAATCTGGCTGTGGATCTCTTTTCTGGGCTGTTTTCCAAAGCAGCCATCGTACGTGCAGCATGATAAATTAATTTTGCCTTAGGAAAAGCACGTTACACATATTAAGTCATTCAAATGTATGTGGGGGTGCACCTGTATCAAAATGTGGACAGTTCCCTGTTTGTTCTCTCCCCAATATGTGTGAAATCCATCTACAGTTAATAGCTTTTCAGATAACTATTTTATTGATACTATCGGTGGTTTTTAAATTTTTTTATAGTAAATCTTATTAGGTTTCAAGAAAAGAATAATAACTACAAAAAAAGAAAAAAATACAAAGAAAGAAAAAAAAACTGAAAAAGTGCAGAAACACAAGAGATTTTTTTTTTAATTTACAAAAGTTGTGGCTTCCGACTTTTAACAGCAAGGATATACAAAATTTCCATAATCAATCTTGTACTCTATATTAAACCAAAACACCACATTATTTTTATGTCATTCCACTTCATCAATAATAAAAATCACTAAGTACAGTTACTCCTCCCCCTTATATTAAAATAAAGAAAAAAAATTCATATAAACCTCCTAAACATCTTTCTGCCCTCCAAAAGATAAAATGTATTTAATTATTCCCTTCCTACCACTATTCTATACATTTCTGTCTACTATAATAAGGATCAAATTAAAAACCACGTACGTTGTCTGCTATTATACTTAATAGTACACCATTTTAATAATCCCAATCTTAATAAACCCAAAAAACAAAGCCAATTCAAAACAGTAATTCCGTATCTTTAAAAGGGGATAACATCAATCAAATCCTTAAAGCAAAGCAAACTATTGGTGGGTTTTAAAGATTCTGAGGTAGGCAGTCCCCGGGATAAGACCGTCCATCTTACGCACAACTCGTACTTACAACCGGGCTGCCATAAAGCCTATTACATTAAAAATCTGAGTTAAACACAGTGGTTTGTGATACCGCACACGCAACTTGGTGATGCTCATGAAAACATTGCCCGGCTACAGTGGTTCCCCGGCTCGAGGAAGGAGAACGCTGTCCGCCATTTTAAGTTGGATAGTTTTCCTCTCATTTACCTTTGTAACCATGCCTCCGAAGCGTAGATCTGACGCAAGTGCTAGTGATGCATCAAAGAAAAGGAAAACGATTGCGATTGGAAATGAACTGGAAATAATAAAGTGATCGGAGCAGCGGGTGATAGCATTTGGGGAAGAAGATGGGGATCTAAAACTCCAGAACCGGAAACATGTTTGGTGGAAGTCAGCTGAAGCCTTTCGTCTCATTGAAACAGGGATGGCAAAGTTAGAGGACCAAGTTTCTAACACAGAGAGGTTCACCAAAGTTTACCATACAGTTGCCGGGGGCCTCAGCTGCTACAAGGCCATTTATGACGAGAAAAAGAAACGCTCAACCTCCCTTGATGCCTCCTTCAAGGTAAAGGCAAAATATACACTAAGACAAACATCTGACTGACGCTAAATAAGAACTGCGTGTACCTGTACCGACTTACCTACAAACTCAACTTAAAGACAGACGGGGACGGATCTTGTACATAACCTGGGGAATGTCATTATGAGCCGCATCAGGAGGATTAATACCCTGAACAATTGCAATGAAGTGTTGCTTCACAGCCTAGCCTGCAGGATAATCAAATATGCTGTGCTCTGAATATCCCTAGCGTGGAAAATATGGCTAATGAAATCCCCAAATCTGGCCTTCTCCGGCAGCAGCCCAAGTGTGCAACTTTGTAGAGAATGCAGACCTTTTCCTGTCAGTCTCTACAAATATTTAAGGCTCTGAGCCCATTTCAGGTCACCCTAAGTCAGCGTTTCTCAACCTTGGCAACTTTACGATGTGTGGACTTCAACTCCCAGAGTTCCCCAGCCGGCTGGCTGGGGAACTCTGGGAGTTGAAGTCCACACATCGTAAAGTTGCCAAGGTTGAGAAACATTGCTCTCAGCCATCCAGTTGTGGAAGTGATATAGACCAGGATCTATTCAGTCCATCACTTTGCAGGTCTTTCTCTGTGAATTCTCAGTGAAAGCTACCAACTCCATTACAGCTGGACATTTGAAGACCCATATATCCTGAAAAAACACCCAACTCCCCCTCCCACCACCTTTCCTTACCTGCCTTTTTGCAGATGGGCCAAAGACTGTCTTTTTTATTCATTTGCAAGAGTTCAAACGCTGCAAGGACAAGAAGGATCAGGAGAGGTGAACCAAGACATCTTCTTGAACGGAGTTCCGCTTTGGAAACACCAGAAAAGATTTCCATACGTATGTTGCCACACACTACAAACTACATTGCTTTTGTATGGGCTGCTGTAAACCAGCATGCACTTTCACCCCACCAAACCAAGTCCTTAATATGAAAGAGGCATCTGCTCATCTGTGATGCAAGGGCAGAGAAAACACCCCAGAGATGTAGTTTACCAGGATCCTATTATGCTGACATCAGCTTGTTAGCGTCTTACAATATATTCTGTGCAGAATTACCCAGAGATGATGGAGACATTGGTGGGGGTTTTTTCCTGCTCCAAACAGGGGCTGACAACCTGCAGCTTTGAATCTCCTTCCTGCACACCTCAAAATCCCTTCTAATCCTGATAGCTGAAGACAACAATGAAGCCATTCTAAAACAGGAAGCACATGAAAACAGTGTAAGCTCTAAAAGACATCGTTTACATTTTAAACACACACACACAAACGCAGAACAAAATTTCCACCATGTGGCCCTACCCACGTTAGCCCTCAGCCCCTCCCCATTAAAAATAGCCTTGGGAAACCGAAATGCCGCCTACTCTAGTTAAGAAAAGAGGCAGCAGATGCAAGGAAAAATTTCACTTGCCTCTCTAGGGTACCCAGTTAACTGGAGGTTTCTAGGATCAAGGTAATAGATTTGGGGAAATGAAATAGCAGGCAGTGCATCTCAACCTTGGCAAGTTTTTAAGATGTGTGGACTTTAACTCCCAGCGTGCTGGCTGGGGAATTCTGGGAGTTGAAGTCCATACGTCTTAAAGTTGCCAAGGTTGAGAAACTGTGGTCTAAGGCATATGCAAACAGTGGTGGTGGTGGGTAATTATGGCAGGGGTCATCTTCCCTTTCATTCACTTGTACAGGATTGCACAGCATGTCTAGGAATACTTGCACATTTTACTTATAAAATCTTCATCTGCTTTCTGTCATTAAAATGATATCCTGAAATGGATGACTAAGTATGTCTAATCTGCAAAATTAATTCATGCTGTATAAATCCCAAAAGATCTTAAACCCCATCTGCTAAGCATTTTTAAAATTAGAAAAACACCATCAAGGGCACTTGAGGCAGCAGTTAAAACATCAGACTATTTAAAAGCTCTGCTTGGACCCATAAAATTTTAGAATTGTTTACAGAGACTTGTGGGGGGAGAGCCGTAATACCCATTTTAGTGTCCAAAGAAGGCTGCAAGGATTTTATCTTAAAAGCGGAAATGAGGCAAAGCCTCTATGAGTGTTGGGCTAGGATTGAAAAGATCTGAATTCAAGTATCTGTACACCCACAAAACTCACAGACCATGCCTATTGACATAAACCAGATTAACCTACTTCCTAAATTTGTTGTGAGGTTACAGCTAATGTAGGTCTGTAGGTCTGTATATGCAAGTTAGGATGTTACTACTGCACAATTTTATCTCTCCCCCCTGCCACATACATACATACATACAGTTCCCTTCTCACCCCTATGGGTGTTATGTGTCTTCCTCAACCTCAGGTCCTCTACCAGAGGCCTGGGAGTTTGAGGGTTCTGCACAGTACCTTAGCTGTTCCTAGCACTGCACTCTTCTGGACAGAGAGCTCTGACGTGGTTCCTGGGATCTGTTGGAGCCACTCTCCCAGCTGAGGAGTCACAGCCCCGAGTGCCCCTACCACCAGTGGGACCACTATGGCCTTCACTTCCCACATCCTCTCTAGTTCCTCCTTTAGGCCCTGGTACTTCTCCAGCTTCTCATGCTCCTTCTTCCTGATGTTGCTGTCACTTGGCCCCGCTACATTTATCACCACCGCTGTCTTCTGGTCCTTGTCTGCTGTCATAATGTCTGGTTGATTGGCCAGTACCTGCCTATATATAGCAACTGCAGGGGAACCCAATGGCTATTTGCCTGATTACAAAATTATCTGCAGGCTGTAGATCAGAACCAGAAGGGGCCCTGCTGTTTAAAAGAGCACTTCAAAGGCGCCACCTCCTTGGTTTGGGGTTTTTTGATGTCAGGGACACGAGAACCAGCTTTGGTTTTTTTCCAGGCATTTTTTCCAGGCTGGGCCCCCCCAGCAGGTGGCTCAGCAGCAGTGAAACACCTGACTGATGCCATCAACCCAGTGATTCAACTAAAGTGATACGTACACACCCTTGCTGCAGTTCTGGCCCCACCCCATCCCCTCCATCTGGCACCCCTGATCAGATGATGTCCTCTCAGATGGAGGACAAGGCTGGAGAAAGGAGGAGGTGCAATCTTCCATAAGCTGCCAGTTGCACTTAGATTGCACTTGGGTGAAATGGAACACTGGACAGACTGGGTATATAGTGACTGGAGGCTGCAGCGTCACATCTGTTACACAGACCTGGCTGCCGTGCTGATCACCTTGGCTCACTCTTCCTTGATTTTAAATTTACTTTCAGCTTGTTTACCAAGAGGAGTGCAAGCAAACGTCAGACCAGACTGTCAGGCTCAGCCCAAAAACGACAAGGAATCAATCCAGCCAAACTTCAGTTCTTTATTTGCGCACACCGTATAGACAGAACCTTGCCAGACAAAAGCTTCTCTGCCTAACCTAAGGGGGAATAACCTGGGAAGGCTCCAGGGCGGGGCTACTCTGAACCTCTTAGTCTTCCCATGTCCCAGCTCCGGACTGCGTCTTCTCTTATCGTGCTTCCCTCCTCGGAATGCGCTCCCTCCTTCCTGAGAACCAGCAGCATTACTGAAGTCCATCACACAGACACAGCTAACTCCATCAAGATCCTTTTAATACAAAAACTGACTGAACTTGTCCTCTGAAACAGCTGGAATAAAAGCCAAATCTTGATAAGGTTAAAAATAAAGGCTTCCCTGTATTTAAAAATAATAATAATAAAAAGAGCACTTTGAAAAGCAGCCTGTTGGCTCCACCCATTTGTGGCATGGGGCCTGCTCCAGATAGATTACTCCTAAAGGACCATGGAAAAAATGTTCCACCGTTTTGCTCCAGCAACTCAGCCCTTGATGACATCCCTGGAGCACCTACTCATGACAACTCACCAAATGTCCCAGAAGCAGAGCTAGAATTTCTAGGCAGGCAAAGGCCGACAAGCAAGGGTTAACGTACAAAGGCTGTGTTGTCTCCTGAACACCTCCAAGAGGCAACATGTCCCAACAGTCTCCTCACTACCAAGGTAGCCAAAAACCCCTGGCAAAGGCTACTTTTTGGCTATTTTCCTTCAAGGCAGACCTTGTTCTGAACAAGTTGAGACAGAAATAAATGCTTAGAGCTCCTGCATCTTGCAGCTAGTTTTTGCCATCCCCAAACTATGTGAATGGCAGAGAGTTGGAAGAAAAATGCTAGTTCCCTAAAAGGAACCATTTTTTAAAAATCTGCAAGGAGGGATACCCCTTGTTTATTTTCTTCTAGACCTGTTCTACGGGAATAAAGTGGGACAACAGAGTGACTGGGAAGATCACTTTAAATTGGATTTCTATGCAAAGCATTCAGGATATTATGGAAAACATGAGGTTTAAAATGTGTCATCTGGTTGGGGATGTCATGGATGAAATTGAAGAATTTAACAGAGATAGAAGTGTTTCTTCTAACAGTGAGATTGGGGCTTCTGTTGAAATGCTGGATGAGGACTGGACAGTCGAGTTGAAGAAATTTAAGGGAGCGAGCGAGCTGCAAGCCATAAGTGAAACTGATCTTCTGATGGAACGCCATGGAAAAGAAGGGGTTATATCCTAACAGTCAGAAATCACGCTGAGATGAGGAGTAGGTCTCTAGTGTTTAGTACTGCTACATTAAACAGAATCCTAACAAACTGAAGAAGCGTGGGAAAAACCCAGACATATAAACCCCAATGGCTAAGGCGGGTCTGATCTGTGTCTCTTTGAATGGCTGCTTAATTCCTCAGTACTACGCATGCGTTTTCCACCCTGGATCGAGGCCCCCTCCTGCTCGCCATCAGTACTCATGACAGGTTATTATGTATGGGAGGTCTCCTGAAGAGAAGTCGGAGTTTTTGAGGGGGGAAGTTGGGCTGTTTGAATTTTTTAAAGAAAAAAGCTCTGTGCACATTGTGGGGATATGTAAATGCTCTGGTTTATTTTGAAGTGGAGTAAGGGTTTAAGAATATTTATCTGGATTGCTTTTATGGTCTGGCTGATTTCTTCAGTCTTTAACGATTTGGATTAAGATTATTAAGGTATAAAAAAAGAAATAATAAATGTTGGCTTTGGGTTCAATACGATTAAGATTATTATAATTGTTGTATTATTAATTAAATGGCAGACAATTTATATGTTTTTTTAGTTTGATCATTATTATAGTAGACAGGAATGTATAGATTAGTAGTAGGAAGGAAATAATTAAATAAATGTTATCTTTGAGGGGGAGTTGATTAGGAGGCATACACACACACACACACACACACACACAAAGAAGAAAGGTCCCCAAGTCATTTTCTGACTCCTTGGGAGATGCCACTTTTGCGAACATTTTCTTGGCAGACTATAGAGCCAGGTGGTTTGCCATTGCCTTCCCCAGTTGTAATTTCCTTTCCCCCAGCAAGCTGGGCACTCATTTTACCAAACTCAGAAGGATGGAAGGCTCAGTTGACCTGAGCCGGCTACCCGAGAATTCAGCTTCCGCTGGGATCAAACTCGGGTCGTGGGGAGAGTTTCGGTTGCAATACTGCCGCCTACCCCTCTGCGCCACACGAGGCTCCTATGTACATATACATGTACATAAATACACATCTTCTTTTAACATAAGGGGGGGAGCAATTGTATTTAGTGACTTTTATATTGTGCCAATGGAATGATTTACAGAAATAATGTGATTTTGGTTTAATATAGAATAAGGGATTGATTATGGAAGATTGTTCTATATCTTTGCTATTAAAAGTCAGAAGTCACCACTTTTGTAACTTTAAAAAAAAATTTCTCTTGTGTTTCCACCCTTTGCAGTCTTTTCCCCTCTTTGTAGCTTTTTGTTTTTCTGTAGTTTTTATCTTTGTCTGAAATCTAATAAAATTCTTACTTAAAAAAAAAAGAGTGAGATTTGCTTAAGGCAATCAGAATACTTCCAGACAGCCTTTTCCATTCCCTCAATCCACAACTGTCTTCTTTTCTATCAGCTCTATAACACTGAGAATGAAGAACAAAATAACTTCCATGCTCTGCAAAAGAAAGTAAAGTTAAATGCTCGCACCCTCTGTCATTGTTCTGAATTTCTGCTGTCAGATCATATGCATTTGCATTTGTCAGGTCACATGCAAAATAAAATGTCAAAAAAAATCTGAGCAGTTCCAGGAGAGGAACTGCAAAACCAACAAACTACCATTCTCTTTCAAAGACCTCCTAAGATAACTGAATCTCAGGGGACACAGTGAAGCAACAGAGGGATGATTCCACAAAGCCACAGCATTTCAAATAGGATATGAGCCTTACTGCAGTTTTAAATACCCCCTATGTAAACCAGAATAAATTGGCTTGGTGCAACGCCACGCACATAAGTCTGGAGCCGGTCTTGAACTATGACAATGTACAGTCTCAAAAGAGAAGTTGTAGAGTCGGATTCTGAATTCTGGAGCAGGATTCTGGATTGGAAACCGAGGCTTAAATGGATTGGGGGGGGGGGAGTCACCTCAGATGTGCAAATTCTGACTGGCCATATTTCTTCCTCTAACTGGGAAAGGCTGCCCTCACCCCAATCAATGCATTTCCCTTAGTTTATTAAATAATGTGCAGTCATTCCATTCCTGCAAATACTCAAAGGTACTTGCCTCTTTCCCAAAACCTCCTAACATTAACAACCAAAGCAGGCTAATTCAGAAAACAAAGGTGAGATTAGCAAACATGCACGCAAACAGCAGGGAAACAATTCCAGGCCTCTGAGTCACAAATCGGATTTATTTTTTCAAGCAGCATACATGGAGAGGGGAGCAGCCTCTTCTTCGTTTTATTACATTTGGAGATTCTCAGACATAAAAGCCACACGGGCGGCTGACTCTTGCACGGCAACTCCACACCCACACCCGTTTTCGTTTGAATTAAAAGAATTTTCCTCCAGTAACTCGAGGTGGCATACATACATGCATCCACATCCCCTTTCGTTTTATCACAACGCGCCACTATCGCGATTATTTATTAAGCGCTTAACCATAACTGCAAGCCAATGGGGTGGGGGGGAGTTGTCTCCTTGAGTTCCACAACGCCCCACCTTTCCTGATGGTTTCGCGGCACCACCCACCCCCGTGGACGCGACAGGGCGAAAGAACGCCTCGCTGGCCCGCTGTGGTGGCGAGGACCGGACGCCTGCATTACGCGGGGACGGAAAAAGAGCGCCTGCCCCTTTAAATCGCTCTCCGTGGAACGCCGGGGCGGATACATTGTTGCCAGGGGCGGAACCTTCCCCGGCTTAGAAGCGGCCACGTGCCACTCCCCTCACACCCCCTCCCTGCTTCCAACCAGGCGCGCGCCCAAGGGCAGCAGGATTCCCCCGCGCTCTTCCCGTTTCCCAAGCCCGGGGCGCTTTTCGTTACACGCGCCGGACGAGAGAGCCACACCTCTGAAGGATGAGGCGGGTCGGGCTCGTGATCCCTGCGCCCCCCCTCGCCCCCTGCCCCGCAAAGGTACAAAAGGACACCTCGCTAAAGGAGCCTCTGATCTTAAGCCCTCCCACTCCGCTTGGATTGGCTGCGCAGGAGTTGCACCCCCGTGAAGGTGACCTTGAGGGAAGTGGCGAAAAGGAGACGAGGGGAGGGGAGGGGCGCCCAGTCACAGAGGTCGGGCAGCTGCGATCTGCACGCATGGCCAGCCGGAACTTGCGATCGGGGCGCCCCTCCCCTCTGAAAACTGGCAAGATGCAACCACGAAACTTCAGATTGCCCTCCCCCCTCCCCCCTCCCCCCGCGTATCTATCCAATGCACACGTGTATTCCAGTTCCCGCCGCCAACCGCCCCCCTGGGCCCAACGGCTGCCTTCGCACAACACGCTTATCTCCTAGCCGCGCGTCAACTCATCGATTTGTGCTGGCAAAGGCCTGGATTTGCATAACGGGATAAGCTAGGAGAACCCTGATTGAGGTTAACGCTGATCAAGCTCAAGAGTCCCCTGGCTGCGGAATTCTGGGAGTTGAAGTCCACGCGTCTTAAAGTTGCCAAGTTTGAAAAACGCTGTGCTAAAGCACATGACACAGATCTTTTGCCTGACCTGGATAAGCAGGTTGTACGAACACACTTCAAGTTCAGCTTTAGTCCCCCCTCCCCCCCGCTTTTCCATAAAATACTTATTTTTCTCCCCTGGTCACCACTTGCAATCCCCAATGCCTCTCTCCCCTAATCCCAGCAACGTTTTGAAAATTCGTTAAGACAACTTCCCAATCTGTTTCAAATAATGGAGATTATTGTTCAAAACATCTGCCAGAGCCTAGTTTGGAGGCTGTGTTAGGATTTCCAACCCTGGAATGCACAAGGATTTTCTTCCCCAACTATGTGCACAATCAGATAAGGAAAGGGGTCTAAACATTTCAGCTGCCCCCTGGTCTCTGGGTTAATTCACATCCACATCTTTTAGAGAAGTGTTTCTCAACAGTGGCAGCTTTAAGCTGTATGGACAACTCCCAGAATCCCCCAGCCTGGGAATTCTGGGAGTTGAAGTCCATACAGCTTAAGGTTGAAAACCACTGTTTTAGAGTCTGTGGGTGGGTTTCCCTCTGAAGGAAAATAATACCAAGGGATTTGCACTTCTTTTTGCAAATAAGTACCCATGCAGATGTGCAGGGAGCTGTACAAAGTGAAGGCTCCCAAATAAATGGACTGGGGGGAACACAGTTCTAATTACCCAGGATTACTGTGAAGTAGGCTGTACATGGACAGTGGTGGATAGGTCAAGTTAAGTCCTTGCAAATCCATTCACACAACGTGTTAAGCTTGTTTAAGATTAAGTTTAAATTGCTTCTTGTCAACAACTGGGCTTCCACAGTTTGCTAAACCATGGTTTGTTCGGTTGGGTCTGCTGAATAACTGCACAACTGGATGAGTTCACAAATAGGGTTCGTTCATGGCCCAAGGCAGGAACCCAGGCAAGAACTGCAGGCAGTCCACAAGGGTTTCAGAAGTTGTGTTCACACAACACCCTTACCAAGCTTGCCAAATTGATCCTTTTCTGCAATTATCACAAAGCACTGAACCATACGACGGACTGGATGGGCTGGGTTTGTACCTCACGGTAAAACAAAAGAAACCCCCAAACCGGGGTTTAAACTAACCACATTTAACATTTCATGCAAGTGCTAAGTCTTTAACTGACCTGGTTAAACTATGTATGTGATTTATCTGGTGCTTGAATTCTAGCAGAACCCACTGTGATCATGCAGCCTGGCTTCATCCGAGCACAGCATCTCAACAATTGAAAACTGCCTTATACAGAATCATACCAGGCATTGGGAAGTTGCCACAGGCAAAGTATTCCTGCAAATGAAACGGAGCATACTAAATTAATTTTATAAAATATATTTTTACAAAGGCCTGCCTATGTGTGTCCGGCTGGACTCATGATCACATCCATGTCATTTTCTTGGTGACAATACCAAAGTAGTTAGCCACTGCCTTCCTTCTTCCAGGCTATTTTTATGACTTCCCAATCTAACCTACAGCAGTGGGATCTCCTGGGGGTCTCCCATCCCAGCATCAACTAAGTCTGACCTGGCTTAACTTTTTTTAGATAGACTCTAGGGTACACATGGCCAGGCTTTATGCTTATGTGACAGGCCAGCCAGGGCTCTTTTTATGGATAAGCTGTGCTGGAGTGAAGAACTGATGTTCCTCAGGCATAAGACGAAAATCCCCCTAAAACCTATCAGCAACAGTAATCTGTACCTATCCTGGCAGTCACTAGCAGGTGGTTTTGTAGAGGTAAAAGACTAGGTCCCCTTTGCCCAGCTTTTGTTCTGATCATTCATGACCAGTCTCAGCCATGCCCATTGACAGACTGCATAAGAACAGCAACTTTTTGCCTGGGGGCACTATTGCACCCAGAGAAATTTTCTTGGCCCCACTGCTTTGCCTGGAAGAATGCCCCTCTTGCTCACAAAACATACCAGCGTGTTTGATGGCCGCCCCTATCCTGCTGGCACCTGTTCTTTGAGAAAGTCCACAACATCTCAGAAGTCCAGCTGTGCCTCCCAAACATTACCTGCTTCTCTAGAAGGGACTCTGCTCTCCAGCCCCCACAAAGCACCCCAAACTCTACTGGAGAGACAGGATCCCCAATCTAGCACTTTCCAGATGGGCTAGTCTGAAAATTCATCCCATCTGGATTACTGCAATGCGCTTTACATGGGGCTGCCCTTGAAGACCACTAGGAAGCTACAGCTGGTCCAGAACGCAGCAGCATGCACAGAGCTGGGCACTTCTAGGTTCACTCATGTGACACCTCTGCTGAGTGAGCTGCACTTGCTTCCAGTTTCCTTCTGGGTGCAATTCAAGGTGCTGGATATCACCTTGAAAGTCCTACATGGCATGGGACCAGGTTATCTGCAAGACCACCTCTCCCTGAGAGTATTTGCTTGTCCTACCGGATCGGATAAGGTAGGCACGCTTAAAGCATGCTCCAGGCACCTTCCCTGAAATGCTGTCATCTAGTGGGACCTCAGAAGTATGGTAACCCCTACCTTATGGAACACCCTCCCCCTGGTCATCTGGCAGCCCGCCCCCAGCCTTCTGGAAAACCATCAAGACCTGGCTTTTCACCCAGATGCTGGGGTAGGGTGATGGTGTCTTGGGTTGCCTGTTGGTGCATCTGAAAGGGATCACTGAGGCACCGGATTTGGGTGGTGGTTTACTGTTTTATGATTTTATGATTTTTTTAGTTTGGAGTTTTGTTGTTGTTGCGAGCCGCCCAGAGTTGTGTCTTAAGATGGGTGGCCAAACAAATCTTTTAAATTAAATAAATTCCCAAGCAATGTGGGTAATTCTCATGAAGCTTGGGGATAATGGGGATTCGGGAAGAAACCAGGTTGAAGAATGATTACTGAGATCCAAACCCAAGCAACTGTTATGTTTCAAAAGTCAGTGAGAATGAGATAAAAGCAGAATAAATAATCATAAGAATAGACTGGGAATTGTTTCTACAATCAGAAGCACCAGCAATATAAATACAGATTTGTTTAAGGAAGGAATTGTCAAACGGACAGAGAATTACATGTCATAGGTAGAAGGAGATAAAATGGAGGGAGATTAGCTTTGGGGGCCAAAGAAGAAATGTGACATAAAGGTCAGTGTTTTAAATAAAAAGCTTATTTCCAAGTAACTGTTAGGATTTGCAACCCCCGTGAAAGCCAGCAGGACTTGGACCAGGTAATAGGAGCACCCCCCATACATACATACCCCACAGACCTTCTTTCCCTGTTAGTTTTCTCCTGGGTTAAGATAGATTTGGTTCACACGCTCTTGAATGGGATAGTATCCTGATCCAATAGGGAAGAGATGGTTGAAATGGAAGACCAACTTATTTACGTGTCTTAACTAGGTCTTTAAGTACTGCCATCATCTTATACCCTTAACCCCAATGATCTGATTTCATTTATAGCACTGATACTTTGCATTGTATATGGAGTAGAAGGTACTCTCAAATTTACATAAAGGCTTTTCACAGTGTGCTAAGCAAATTTATGTTAATTATGGTTTATTGAATAAGCAATGTGGGCTGGGTTTATACAACATCCTGGATTTAAAAGCATTCTATATAACTTATGACACTAAACCAAGGTTAGAAAATGGCTACTCCTGCAAGAATGGACTGTAGAACGGCTCATCTTTTCAGCTTTGGCTGTTCCCATCTATGAGGTATGAAAGATCCACTCACCACAACCTTAGCAAGACCAGAAGTACTATATATTTCAGTGGCTAATAAAGCAATTGCCTTGACTGAAGTCCATTGGCTCTTGATATCCACGATATTACTGCTCCCTGTAATAACTACAGTGATACTTACTGTAAAGCAAACATACTGTATGCAAAACAGTACCAGTTCTTTGCCATAAAACCCCAAACAATTAACTTCTTAATATATGTACATATTAAGGCTGTGCAACAGACAGAATTTGTTCCTGCTTACGATTAGAGTTAAATTGTCATTACAAATATCTCTATCTCTCTTCTAATAAGTTGATTTTTCACTTGTGCATCAAATGGCAGGTAGATGTTGGAGAAACTGCCAAGATAAAAGGAGATCCCAGTACTATGTATACAACTTGCTATGATATGAAGGATGGACAGAGGTAAGAAAATGGGAGGATCTTAATTGAATTATTACATTTGAACAGAGTCTGAACCTATTGTGATCTACTCAGAACTTTAACAGAAGACCTTCATGGTGCTTGAATGTACCTGTCCTAACAGTCAGAAATCACGCTGAGACGAGGAGTAGGTCTCTAGTGTTTAGTACTGCTACATTAAACAGAATCCTAACAAACTGAAGAAGCGTGGGAAAAACCCAGACAGATAAACCCCAAAAGTTAAGGCGGGTCTGATCTGTGTCTCTTTGAATGGCTGCTTAATTCCTCAGTACTACGCATGCGTTTTCCCCCCTGGATAGAGGCCCCCTCCTGCTCGCCATCAGTACTCATGACAGTACCTCTTTTTAACCAAAATGTATAATCTGCAGTTCACCTAATATTCAGTGCAAGCAATCAGTTCAACCCTTCTGCAAAATCTGCTTGTCTGCTGGCCGCTTATCGGACAAGGATGCACATTCAGGCATAGCTCAGCCCGATGTGTGGACAAGGGGAGAGAATGGCTTAACCACGTAACGCTTTAGTATGTTGTGCGAACCATGCCTGTGATAACTGCACAGTCTAAAGTAGCTTTTGTTTTCTGTACATTGTGCTAAACTACATTTTTGTTCTTCGGTTTTTTCAAGAAACCACAAACGCTTGGTTCATGCAATTTACCACTGGGAGCCATGATTTACAAAGTCCACCACTGGGCTCATTAAACTATAACTATTAAAACTCATTAAACTCCACCACTGGGCTCATTAAACTATACTAAGCCAAAACTTCCTTTTTCCCAAAGGAAACCACACCGTTGCATGGAGCAACGTGTGAACACGATCACCGACTGCTCCTTGCACGATGAACTCAAAACACTAAATACGCAAGTGCTTTGCTCTGCCTGCCACTTTGCCTGCCACTTTCCCAGCTCTCCAACTGAAAAAAGGGAGGGGGCAGGGTGCCTGATTAAGTCTTGGCAGCAGGAACAGGCCAACGCCTTCTTAACACTCTCTCCTGCTTTCAAAATTTTCCAGGATCATAACTGATTGGCTGAGAGAAAGGAGAGTCGGTTAGCATTGACTCCTTGCAAAAAGCATGGTGGAAGGAGGAATCTACTGTATACAGATCCAGATCCCCAAAGGGGGCGTTCGTAATCCATTTTAGCAGAGAACTGGAAGAGGTAGCTTACCTTTCCAGTGCCACAGGAGAGCTACAAGAATGCACCTTTATACAATGCAACTTTATATACTAGTGCAGGGTTTCTCGACCTGGGCCACTTTAAAATGTGTGGACTTCAACTCCCAGAATTCTGGCTGGGGAATTCTGGGAGTTGAAGTCCACACATCTTAAAGTGACCAAAGTCAAGAAACCCTGCACTAGTGCATTGTATAGACATACCAAGAACAAATCTAGAAACTGTTAACCTCTGCCCAACTTGTGAAGTTAATATCAGCCCCATGTGCCAATTTCAGGCCGTTCCCCCCCGCCCCCCAGTAGCCTTTCCCAAATCATTTTAATACCCTTCCCACCACAGCCTTTCTCAATCTTCTGACTCCGGAGGAATCCTTGAAATATTTTTCAGGCCTCGGGGAGCCCCTGCGCCATTCAGGCTCAAACCTAGGCCAGAAGTTACAACATTATTATATTTGTTTCACGTGTGGGCCTGTACAGATGCATGAACAGTGTTCTGAAACTAAAAATAAAGATGAAACGTGCCCCTTTCATGTGAAGTTGCCCAAATTTGAAATAATTTTTTAAATAAATTGTGATCTCCCAGGGAACCCCTAGTGACCTCTTGCAGAACCCTAGTTGAGAAACCCTGGATTAACATGTTCCCCTGCCACCAGTCCTTTGAAATCTTTTACAGATACTGCTAAATGGTTAGTTTTATGCTCGGTTTCATTTTTTCTTCTTTCCCCCTGGACCAAAGAGATATTCTGTAGGATTTGTAAGTTGTGAACAGTTAGAGAGACTTCTGAGAGGAGAACAGGATGAGCTACATATTTTATGAACACAGCAATGCCACTCACCTTAACCACTTCACCCCAGCCATCTTAGTTTAGATTGAAAATTTCAAAGCTGATTAAGGAGACCGGTGACCTATCTCCTTCTAACATTATATAGTTTCAGAAGCCCTGCTATGTCAACAACAACAACAACAACAAAATAATAATAATAAAAAAAAACCTTGGAGAAGTGTGAGACGGGGGTGAGGAGAGAGACAACATGGCTTCTATTTCTGTGGGTGAATAATACAACTCCAATAAAGGAGAAATTATTTCAAGCATGCAGATACATAGAACATTTTCTCTTCATCTCACCCTGCATATTAAGACACATGCTAAATCATGGTTTGTTATAACCCTGGTTGATGGGAGGAAGAAAGCAACGTATGCTTCGGGTCATATACCACACATGAAGCCACAACCAAATGAACTATACTGATCCTGCAAACAATGTGATTTGTTTTTAGCTTACAGTGATGTACAATTAGGGAAGGGTCACTGAATAAACCATGTTTTAGGGCTCTCGTCACAATTGTTAGCTTCCAGATTTCAACTCTTCCTAGTATGATGTGTGAACAGAGGTCTATGGTTAGTTTGTGGTTTCTCAGCATATGCGGAGTTTATTTTTATGTGCCAGCCAAGTCTTTAATCCAGTGTTTCTCAATCTTGGCAGTTTGAAGAGGTGTGGACTTCAACTCCCAGAATTCCCCAGCCAACCTTGCCGGCTGGGGAATTCTGGGAGTTAAAGTCCACACCTCTTCAAGTTGCCAAGGTAGAGAAACACTGCTCTAATCATTCCACATAAGTACAGAGGGGGAAGAAGCTGAACAAAGCAGGTAAAATAACCAAGAATTGGCAAACAAGGTATGTTTACTTTGCTTGAATGCAAGACCAGCTTATTTCATGATGTTTTAGCACAAGACATGTTTGCTGTCTTAATGAATTCTGGGCCTATGGATACCTTCAAATACCAAAACTGAATGCTGCTGGTAAGCTGACGATGCAAAAATACATTCCTCAAATAGATCAAGCATGCACTCTACCACATCACATTCCAAGATCCAATTGGTAAATCTAGATCTACCTTTTATATGCTGCATAGTAGCATGCGATATATACGATGGGTTCAAGCAGAACCTCCAAGTTCAAAGGCAGTCTATCACAGGCATACTACATACACATAGTTTTTCTCTATTTTCACATTTTCCCTGCAATATTCCCTTCTGGTTAGCCATTATAGGAAAGTGGATGCTCAGTAGACCTTTGGTTTTGATAGCAAACCATACCCAAAGCCTAAGGATCTGTCTTTCTTGTGTTCATTTATCACTTACATCAAGAGGAATGCATTTAAAGGAATAGACTATAGTGCAGAATATTTGCATATGAAAGGGAAAAGAGAAAATTCTGCATAATCCCCACAGAGGCTGAGTGCCTAAGTTGCAAGTGTAGTTTGGGCATAGCATGTTCTGCAATGGACCCCTTGGGGTTTGTGATCCACACTTTATGGCTTAGTATGCGTGAACCCAGCCAACTGTGGCTTATTAAACAAACCATGCTTAAGCAAACTGTGGCTTAGCACAGTGTGTGAAGATAATCACACAGTGAGATAAATCCAAAAGGAGGTTCTTCTCCTAGCCTCTTCAAGAGAAAGAGATATTCAGGTCAAGAAAGGGAGTGTCAGTGGGGAGCCAGAGAGAAGCAAATCTGATAAGAAAGTCTCACTGTTCAAAGTGGTATTCCCTTGTCACAGTTTCTCAGGAGTTACAAGAATGCACCATTATGTCAGATAGCAGTCTTAACCAAGTCTACAGTTTCTAAATGGCATCCCCAAAAGGACCCCGCCTTCCACCAATGCTGCAAACCTTTGTTTACTGATGCCCTCCAGATGCATTTGGATTTTACTTGTTTTTATTTATTTTCTATCCTGCCTTTATTATTTTTATAAATAACTCAAGGCGGCGAACATACCTAATACTCCCTCCTCCTCCTGTTTTCCCAACAACAACCCTGTGAGGTGGGTTGGGCTGAGAGAGAGGGACTGGCCCTTGGCTTCTAACAAGGATTATGTGGTGGGTGGGGGATTTTAGAGTTGTAGCCCCAACTCATCTGGAAGGCACCAGGCAGGACAAGGCTAGTACAAGGAATCCAGATGTTACCATGCTAACAGCTGGATTAGAGACACTGCCTCGACGTAAAGCATTTCCGGGAGAGGAGGATGTGGAATGCCCAGCAAAGTATGTACATTGGATGAGGAACTCTGCATAACAGAGGCCTAGCTGTGTAGTGAGGAACCTGCGTCCAGCAAAAGCAGCCTCAAATTGCGTCTGGAGGTGCCCCTCTCTACAAAAATTCATTCAGACCAGCATCTTGTGAGAAAAGGAGAGCTATAAGCCTTGATATATTTGTTTCTATGTGAAGAAATTGTGTAGTCTTGTACTGAGCAGCATTAAAATCACTTGGGACTGCAACCTAGATCAGGAGCAGGCAACCCACAGGCCTCCATGTTTTGGACTTCAACTCCCATAAGCCCTCAGCCAGCATGGCCAAGGGTTTGTGCGATCCAATGCATCTGGAGGACATTAGATACCGGTTAGCAGTTTCCACAGGCCTAGGCCTTTGCAAGCTGCGAGTCCTAGGAAAGCTCTTTCTCCAGAAGGTTACGTAGGGGTCACAACATTTACAGAGCAGAACCAGCCTCCTGGAAGCCATGCAAGATGTGGGGGAAGTGAGTGGAAGCTGGACAAAGGTCACTACCCTCAAGATGAACAGTCTGGATACAGATGAGCGTGCATGTATGTTATATGCTCCACTGTCTCACAGTCTTTGATAAACTATGGATTCATCTGGAGAAGAAATCATGCAAGAATACCCCCCCCCTGGGGGCAACATGCTAAAACTACTAGTATGACAGGTAAAAAAGGGAGCACTATTGTTGATATAAGCCCTACCTCTTCGCTCACTCTCCTCCATATATGAAGGAGGGAGAAGTAAAAAAGATCAGATGGAGCTGCATACCCCAAGATTAATCCACCCTGTATTCTTAAAGTGTGCAGGCTCACTTATCACTGTAAAATGCAGAGACTGTACACACAGGGCAACAAAACCAGTATCCCATCAGCAAAAAATCAGAGGCATCATCATCATCATCATCATCATCATCATCTGTTATAGCCACCCCATTCCAAAAGTCTCTGGCCAGGGAGACAAGCAGATATGTAAGAAATACTCAGGCCCTTCACCTTCACAATAACCAATTTACAGCAATGGTTAAACATTCGAAAGCACATTGTTTGAGGCTTACACCTGAATAAGGTTGCCTATGAGGGAAACTCAGTAAATTTGCTGTATAGAAGTCTGGGTTAAGGTGCTTTGACGATGGAGGGAGTCAGGCTGACCACAGTAACAGCAAAATAGTCTTCCCTTTGCACAATCTCTTGATTTCCTATGTTAAAGTGATTGTGGTTATTATTGCTTTAGAAGCATGCCACTTTAGATGCACTCCGCAAAATATATACGGATCGAGTGGCTCCATAACGTGGCTGGAGGTTTACCAATCGCCAACTATGGGAAGGGAAGAATAAGAGAGGGGTTTATCATGTTGGGGGAAAGCAAAGGCCAGGCTCCTTCCCAGCTCTTAGTTCTCCAACCAGACCTACGGTATTTACTCAAGAGTGGGTCTCTCTTCTTTCAACCCAGGGCCCTCTCCCCAGACTACACTGGCCTGCAGAGTGCAGCCGCTCAAGTCAGCCCTGCAACCTTTTACTCACAAGTAAGGCTCACTACCAGAAAAGTGCAACCTTGGCTTCTAACAAGGTTAAAGACAGCACCGGGGAAATACAGGCCTGGTCAGCCAGAACAGCAGGAGATGATCCCTAGATAGCTCCTTCCGAGAGGTTGACCCAGGAATCCTTGTTCCCAAATGCAAGGAAGGGAAGTGGGAGCAGAGGGGGCCGTTTGCCTGCTCCCCCCCCAATCTACACGCTCCAAGTCCTATCAAGCGGATGCCGCTTACTCTCAGGAAGACCCTCTTAAAGATGGCAAGCTAGTATTTCGCACCTTGTAAGAAACTCCCTGGGAGCGCATCGGCCGCGGAGGGGGGCAGAGAAGCCCCCGCAGGGGAGCCCACAGTAATCCCGGGAGGGGAGAGGAGTTATTCCAGGATAGCTACCCCGCCGGGGGGGGGCACGGGGTGAGGATCGGGCGCAGGAGGAAAGCGCAGGGGTCACTCCGACCGAGGACAGGGAAGGTGAAACGGGGATGGAGCAAGCGGAGCACAGGGGGCTTCGGCCGCCCAGGGGTCGCTCCTCGGGTCCCCACCCCGGATCCTACCCCGGTCCGCCGCCTCACCCACCTGCGGGTTCCCTCGGCGGGTCCTTGACGGCGCTCTGGCTGGGCTGCTCCGCCGCCGCTCCTCCCGCAGGAGTCATCTCGTCCGCCTTGATGACCATGGCCGGCCGCCGCCGCTCGCGCTCTTCTGCCGCCGCTGCCCGCTTCCCCGCCGCTGCCCCGCTGCGCTGCCGCTGGAAGGACAGTCGAGCCCGTCGCAGCCCCACGTGGTCCGCGCTTCACCTCGGCGGCCGCTCTGACTCCTGACACGCCGCCCTCGGCCGCTGGCCCCGCCCTCTCACCTTGCCTGTCACGCAAGCCTCGCCCACCGGGGCCGACGGCGGCCGGCCGGGGCAAAATTCATTGCGTTTTGGGGGTGGGGGGAAGAAAGCCCGCAACGCCTTAAAGGGCCGGAACTGAGATAGAGGACAGGGGTCTCCAAGCTCTTCAGCTCATCGACCCCTTCATGAATTTCAGATGATTCATCAACTCCCGAACATTTATTGTAAAATGCTACTTTAACGAATAGTACGACAAATAATAATAATAGCAACAACAGTGATGATAATACTGTAGATCAGGGTTTCTCAACCTTGTCAACTTTCAGATGTGTGGACTCCAACTCCCAGAATTCCACAGCCAGCCATGCTGGCTGTGGAATTCTGGGAGTTGAAGTCCACATATCTTAAAATTGCTAAGGTTGAGAAACGCTGCTGTAGATAATAGAAAACCCTCACCTTCAGGACTAGGGATTGGCGTGAAGCTCTACAGAGACCCCAAAAGATTAATTGACCCCAATCAACCTTCCATCATTTATTGACCACCTATTGAGCCCTGGATATTTACTGCCCTCCTTTTGACCCCCAAGCATTTATGGATCCCTTGGATAGTCCCATGGACTCTTGGGGTTGATATTGACCACTTTGGGGAACCCTGGTATAGAAGGCAGGGGTAGGTGAAGGGAAAGGAAAAGAAGGAAGTGGATTAAGAAAGGGGAGATCCAGATTCAAACTCCCCTGGGGGACTTGGGCCATTTCTTCTGTCTCAGCCCAACCTACCTTACAAGTTGGTTGTGCTGGAGAAAATAGGAGCGTGCCTTGAGCTCCTGAATGAAGAAAGACCGAAAGAGTCTTTTTGCACAACAGAATGAACTTGGTTACTGAGTTAACTCATTTTCTAGGTTCAGACAGTACTCTGACTCATGGATGAATGAAACAGGCTTCTCCCACTTAGCATGGATTTCAGGGTAGGGCTACCAGATCTGGTCTGCAAGAATCTGAAGTGTCACTAAGTAGCAGCAATAAGATATAGAAAATTCTGGACAAGATCAAAGTATTTAGAAATCTGGTTTGATGTGTCACTGTCACACTAAATCACCAACTAGCCCACCCTGGTTAAGCTCAGCATGTTGGGTGAACCCAGCCCATGGCTTAGTGACTTATAGAATGGAATCTCCTTCAGTTCAAGCTTAACTCCTGATGAGCTCTGAACAACTATATCATTTTCTTGGCAACAGTATGCAACTCGGTTTGCCATTGCCTTCTTTCAGAATTTCCTCCCCCCCCTGCCCCCTGCCCCCCGCCGCCAATTTCTCAGTCTACTTTATAGTTCTGGGATTTCCTAGTAGTCTCCCATCCAAGTACGAACCAGATCCAACCTTGTTTTGTTTCCAAGTTCAGACCAGATCAGCCAAATGTGGGCAATATGTGATCCTCCAGATCAGTGTTTCTCAAACTTGGCATCCTTAAGACATGCAGACTTCATCTCCCACAATTCCCCAGCCAGTGGGAATTGTGGCAGTTGAAGTCCACAAGTCTTAAAGTTGCCAAGTTTCAGAAACGCTGCTCCAGATGCTGGACCACAAATATCATCACTACCTCACCATCAGCTATGCTAACTACCACTGATAGAAGTAGAAGTTCCACAAAATTGGGTAGATCAAGCGCTGCCTGTCTGTGCACTATAGGCCTAAACTTTGCAATGATTTGCTTTTAATCCCAATCCCAACTCAGAGGCCGTTGATTGGCGTGGGCCTATAAGCCAGATAGATAGATAGATAGATAGATAGATAGATAGATAGATAGATAGATAGATAACAAGCTGACCACTATGAAATAGGCTGAGAGAAAGTGGTTTGTCTCCAGAATGTTCATCCTTTCATCCTTTTCTTCTTCCAGAATAGTCCATTTTTCACCATCAGGAACAGTCCAGAAGAAGCAGAACATTCCAGAAGAAGAGATAACTCTGGAGAGGAAGTGTCCGTTTTCCACATCCAGCCCTCTATCTGCCACATTATGCTGCCTCTCACATTCAGTGCTATGACTGAAAAAGAAAAATATTCTGGATCAGCTCTGCATCCAAACGATCCCCCCTTTTCATGTCATTTGGCAACCTCAAAGAAGAATAAGCTAATCCCTCCATCAAAGGTAGTGTGTAACCTAGTTCAAAGCCCAGCTGATCTTTGTTTGCGAAGTATTCAGTCCTGCTAACCAGACAAATTTGATTTGCAGTGTTCTCAATGCCCCCCTCCCATCATGTGATTGCTTATCAGTTAAATAAGGAGGGAGGTTGGTCAGCTAGACTTTGTGTGTCTTTTGATCTTTGGGCAGGGAGAGAGGAATCCATTCAAAGCAAAGATTCTTGAACCCAGCAGTCAAGTCCATAGGTAGGAGAATGAGTGCTGCTTAGGACAACCTTCTGAGAACATCACAAAGGCAATCATTCTAATTCTGCATCTATGATCCCATGATTACATGAACATTTTTGTTCATAATATGTGTTAGCAGTGGATCTGGGGAGTGCAGAAAAGCCACTGTGGTGTTACGAATTTTTATTTCCTTACCAGGTTGGCTTCTGAGCCGGGATCAAAGAAACAGGCAGTTGCATGAAATTAAGTTCTTTATTCTTCACTCAAGAGCAAAAGCAATGACAGCAAGCTGTTAGGTGGGCGATCGCTCAGGACCCCCTCCTTACAGCACATTATATACATTCCATTCAACTCCTCCTTTAGAATACCACCCCTTACTCAGTTACTCATACTCTACCTTAGCATCATTCCATATTAGGAATTTCCTTCCTTTACTCCATCTTAACACCATTCCATATAAGGAACTTCTTTCCATCCTTGCTAGGGCCCCTTGACCGTTATTAAACAACACCTTTCCTCTGAAGAAGCTATCTATGGAATGTACACCTTGTCTTGTTTCTATGGACACAGCTATCTACCAAGGCCTGTTAGAAGGGAAGAGTGAGAAAGCCAACACAACTCTTCAAGGAAATAAAACATGGTTTCAGAGCCATCATAAGAGTGCAAATGTTACAACATATGAATACTAAATATAAAATATATGAATATGAAATATATTTGTAACTAAGCTCTATATATGTAAAATCTTCTATCAGTCGCATGGAGAGTTTCAGGGAGTTAAGCTCTAAAGGAAGACATGAAGACATGTAGTTATATTTGATGGTTCATGAAAGTGGCCTATACTACATAGTATTTGCATTGGCTTATTTATGAGTAGAAGTGTTGTGTAGCTATTGTATGTAGACCAGGTAACATCAGGGGGAGGGCCTTTAAAGAGTGACATCAGCATCCTTATTACTTTCCTCCCCTTGTTGTCCTCCAGTTCTATGTGTCAGGGGTGGGGAAGGGCATTCAGACTGGCAAGATTCTGTTGCCATAACTTTATAATAAAAATAGTATTGGCCTGCATGACTTAAGTTTTCTAGTCTGGTCTACCTTGAAGGGCTGACAAAAAGAAGGATCTAGTTCAAGACCTTGCAGGCCGGATGAGCTTGCCTGGTGGACCAGATGAATGGTACACCATCACTGGTTTAGATACAGATTTATAATGATCATGGTGAATGGAAACTTACCTAGTACACTCTGGTGCAGAGAAGATTGTGATCTGATGGTACCTGTGATGCTATTAACAGTTGGTGGGTTATTGCCAGGCATCTCTTCTACTTTCTTAACTTTTTAAAAAATGAGGTGGTGAATGCATGTAGATAAGTGTTTCTCAACCTTGGCAGTTTTAAGATGTGTGGACATCAACTCCCAGAATTCCCCAGATGGCTGGGGAATTCTGGGAGTTGAAGTCCACACATCTTAAAGTTGCCAAGGTTGAGAAACACTGATGTAGACAGAAAATGCCATTAAATAAAGGATTGTCCTTTGACAGCCCTTCCAATAGATGGTGGCTTCAAACCAAGGACTGCCTTGTAAGATGCTGTAGATAACTGGAAATAAAGATGCAAAGACTTCAGAGACCCTACCTATGGTGTAACCATCATGTCTCAGGATTATATGGATGCTGCTACTTACCCAGAATTGGAAGAATCTGACCAGAATTTCTATAGACTGAAGATGCTGCAGGCTTCTGTGGGTTCCTTCTAGCACTTGCCTAGAAAATTGTTTCAACAGGTTATGCCCCGGACAGGCCACATCCTACTATTAGGCAAAGTGAAGTGGCAGCCAGGTTGTAGTGAGACAGAGCCATAGGGAACGCATCAGAACTACCATAGAATCATGTAGTTGGAAGGGACCTCACAGATCATCTAATACAGCTTCCTGGAGAGATGGTTGGTGAAGATGATGGAACCCACAATGGAGCAACGGTTGGTGAAGATGATGGAATTTGCTGAGATGGCTAAATTGACTCCTTTGATGAGAGAAAAGACAGTATCTACATTTATTGCTGACTGGAAACCCCTTATAGACTTTTTGCATGACACAGAAAAAAAAAAGAACAAGATTTATGGTTTTATGATTAGTCAGGATAGATTACAGAAAGTAGAGAGTTAAGGTATAACCTTAGAGTAAGAGGTAAATTTATAAGTGTACTTATAACTGCTGTAAAGAAGATTGGAAGCTACTTCTTTGCATTTTTTTTCTTTTCTATTTTTCTTTTCCTTTCTTTTTTTTCCTTTCTTGCACTTTTAGCTTTCTCTTTGATTTCTTTCTTTCTTTTTCTTTCTTTCTTTCTTTCTTTCTTTTTCTTTCTTATCCTTTTTTTAAAAAAAAATCTTTAACAAAAATTATATTAAAAAAAAAAGAGAACACCCCCCCCTTTTGTTTCTCATAATATTAGAAGTTGGGGACTAGCCAAGCAACTCGATCAGTTGATCCAGGAGACAACATAAAAGTCTTTACATGATGCATAATTTTCTAGTGATGACAGGTATTCTTTTGCCTGGTTTTAGAAGTAAAATGGGGAGGATGAGTTTCCCCTCATCTCTGCTGGAAGCTCCCCAGTCAGTTGCAGCAAGGGTATCGGAAGGGCCCTCTCCAAAAATCAAGATGGCAGCCACAACCATGTGATTGAAATGCATTGACATGGTAGTGTCCACCATTTTGACTTTTTTGACCACCTCCTGGTGGATACCCTGAGTTGCAGTATACCATTGCATCCAGTTGTTGGAGGACAGGCAGCGTAGCAGTGCACACAGACAGCAAGCCTCTTTTAAAGGGTCCCCGGGAAGCCTCCATTCTGTTCTTTTTTTCCAAAAGTCTCTTCTTCCCCATTATGGCCACAATTCTGTTGCTATTCTTGCTGACACGAGGAATAGGTCTGAACTTGCAGTGTAATAAAGGTGTGTGTGTGTGTGTGTCTGTGTGTGTGTGTGTCCCCTGCCCGCCTTTCTTGGCAAGATTTGCTCTGCAAATTTGGCCCGTTATCAGAAGAAGTGACTCAGCAAATCATTCTATTCAATGACAACGCTGTTCAAACTTGGGGCAAAGGGATTTGCAGCTGAAAGCTGAAAGAATGGGGTAATTTTGGGTGTTGTGTTTATTTTGATCTAGACTTCTCCCATCCTGCTGATCAGGAATGATGGGGACAGTAGTCCAGCATGTTTGGAGAGCAAACAGCAAGCTAGAGAAAGCTGAGCTAACCACATTCTCCAAGGAACAAAGGGCTATTAGTTTCACACACTTGAAATGCAAAACAAATGCAAGTACACCGAGCTGGAAAGTTGGTTAATCTCAGGTGAATGCACCAGTGTTTCCCTGCGGGGTGGATACCGGCGTGGGGTGGGAAGCTGGTTAAAAATTACTTAATTGTTTGTCAAGGGCAGCCCCAAGTTTATGTGAAAAGCTTTGCACGGAACTGGTTTCATTGGTACTCATCTAATTTAGATCTATGCTACAAGCAAGTGACAAATGATGTGTTGGATGTACTGTGGAGCACGTAGCTTTGCCTTTCTAATGTAATTATGCATGAGACATTATGGTGGAGGCCTTGCATGAAGGAAATTATGGACGTATCCCATCCAGCCATGCCTCCCTCTAGTGCTCTAAGCTGCATAAGCAAATTCCAGTTGGTGGCATTTGGACAGACGAGAACAATGTTTTGGCAACTGATTGTATCAGTGCTTCTCAACCTCAGCATCTTTAAGATGTGTGGACTTCAGCTCCCAGAATTCTCCAGCCAGCTATATCATTATGGTAATTGTTGTAATTTATTTATTTTGCCTACAGAGGGTTGCTGTGAGCAGAGACTTAATTTCCTTTAGCTGCCTGCTGGAAATGGGACTGATGGGGTGGGTGGGAGTGCATTGCTGTCCTTTGGTACTTCGCTTCTAAATTTTGGCAGTGTAGTCTTCATGGGATTGGGGGCATGTTGTTGGAAGTCCTGGCAAATCCAGCATGCCTCATTAGCATATGGATGGTTGCTCTAGGATGCAAACTCTCCGTGCTATTGAGGAAGCTGTTTGTTGCCACTCCCACTTTCTCTCTCTCTCTTCCTCCTCCTTCCACCCGGAGTAAAGCATGCAGCATGCTTTGCCTCCTGCTTCTTTGCCTCCCGCTCCTGCATCTTGGGCCATGTGGTTAGCCTAAGAAAGAAACTTCTGCCCCTATTCTACACACAGCTCTTAGCAGCTGTAGGGCTGAGAGATCACCAAGTATAGGTAAAGAACAGAAGAAACAAGGAACATCATTTTCCACCAAAGATGAATGTAACTGGACTGAAGAATAAAGTCAGTTACCTCCAAGTCATCTGAACCTTGGAGTCAGCCAGCTCTCTAAATTCAATGTTTTAGAGCAATGACTTGCAGTTTTTTGTAAACCCTAATCCTTGGTGCAGAGATCAAAATAAAAGGGTATATAAATGGCCAAAATCTCACAAAAGCACCACACCTCACTTGAAACTTGGTGAGGTTCTGCAGTTCTTCCATGGAATCTTGGATGCTATCTGTGGGGAAGGATCATATATGGCATGGTGTATACAGGTGTTGTATTGTGGACCATAGATGTGGTGTTCCTCAAAGGTCTGTGATGTTGATTCATTGGCCCACATCAGTGAAAAGCTGGGAACTGCAGCTCTAGAAGGCTGCTTATGCTGAATCCGATTTTGTCCATCCAGCTCAGTAGTATCTACTCAGTCTTTCCCATCATCTATTTCCAACCATTTCTTAACTGGTGATGCCATCAAGTCTGGGATGTTCTGCCAATGAAACATGCCTGACTGATTGGTTATGTGCCATTAACTCAGTGTCGACTCTTAGCAACTACACAGATAGACTTTCTCCATGATGATCTGTCCCTAACCTGATCTTTCGAGTCTCTGAATGATGCACCCATCGCCACTGTAACTGAGTCCATCCACCTTGCAGCTGGTTGTCCCCTTCTTCTATTTCCTTCCACCTTTCCCAGCATTAGAGCTTTCTCTAGAGAGCTACGTCTTTGCATAATGTGTACAAAGTAGGATAATCTGAGCCTGGTCATTTGTGCCTCTAGTGAGAACTCTGAGTTGATTTGTTCAGTGACGTATTTGTTTGTTTTCTTGGCTGTCCATGATATTCTCAGAAGTCTTCTCCAACACCAATGTTCAAAAGCATCAATCCTCTTCCCACCCTGCTTCTTCAAAGTCCAATTTTCACTTTTATAGTGTGTCATAAGGGATACCATGGCTTGCACTATTCTGATCTTTGTAGGCCTACCTCTAAGCTATATAGTCTCTTCCTTAAAGCAGAAAACCAGAACCTAAAATTCATCAAATAAAAAGTTGGATACTCTCTTAATCAGCCTTCTAGGACTGATTCCAAGGTTGGTCAATCTACATTCTTAAAAAAGAAAAGATGCCCTCCCAATGACTTCAAAAACATGTGCATGCAGCTTTCTTAGTGGCTCAACATTTAAGCCTAGTATCCAACCCTACAGCTTATGGGTTCTTCTCAAATGGCCATCATCTTATCTCTCTTCAATTCTAATTCTGAAATTTCATTGGGTTTTCACCTTGGCCAGGTTGGACGCTCTACCTTCTGCAGTTTTATGGGAGTGGTATAAAAACATCCCTTTGCAGCAGTGCTAGGCTGACCATATTTCCTTGAGACAAAAATGGGACATTGGGATGACAAAATGGGGCAGGGCTGGGTGACAGGCTGGATCGGCAGGTAGGAACTTCTCTGGTTTTCTCGGGCTGGGAATCTTCAGATTCCTTCATTTGCAAGAGGCAAGGCTGGGCTGGAGAGTCTCGTGAACGGTTGTCCCCAACAAGCCATTCCTCCTCTGGCCGTGCTTTTACGTTCTTTTCTTCCCGCTGTTTCAAGGCAGGAGCCAATCGGCTCGCTCTTTGATCATCGCCTATCAGCTGATCCTGTTTTTTTCTTTTTAGGTTTCCCGCCAGGTTGAGCTCTGTGGCTTTTTTCCCGCCGTTTCTGCTGAGCTCCCCCTCCTTCCACTCAAAGTCAGACTGCATTCTGACAGGTTTGCGGGAACTTTCAAATTTTTAAGTATGGTTTTTAAGAAAACGGGACAAAATGGACATTTATATTAAAATGACGGGACGGTCTGAAAATGTTAAAAAAACAGGACTGTCCTGTTCAAAACGGGACATATGGTCAGCCTAAGCAGTGCTTATGTCCATGTAGAGATGGCTCTGTGAGATCCCTAAGCCATATGCTCCTTTGTTGCTCTCTCTTTCAAGAATCAAGGAAGATCTATATTTATCTCATTTTAAAGAACTACCCTGCTAGAGAGCACAATGTCTATCTGTCACTGCTTCTATCTAACTTAGGACCCTGACATATCTTTCCAGGTCGCCCAATTTTGTGCTATCATTGTATCCGTCCTACCTATGGCTGAAGTTTAGCACAAATTTTGGTGATTGCCGCTGCTATTTGTACTACAGTTACTATAATAATGTATTTTATGTAGTTTTACTGCAATTTTTAAGGTTTTACTAATAATGATAGGTTTCTGTATTTTATTGTTGTGCTTTCTGGCCCATAGGCCATAATAAAGATTTGATTTGTGTGGCTCAGCGTTGCATTCTGCTGGATTTTCTTTTCTTTCCTGTCTATCTAACAACCCTGGAATTATTGGTGGGTTCCGTCCAAGTATTAACTGGAGGTGATCAGCCAAAGTTGCTCATTTACTGCCACCTGCAAAGGCAGGCCCTTTGAGATGACCGGCCAATTTTAGGGATTGATGGTTCAGGTAGCAATGCCATTCTGTACCTGAAGAGTACTTATGAGGCCCCTTGCTTGGAGCTTTATAGCTTTCTTGATTAGAATGCAGTAGAGTTTTTAGTTTAAGACCCAGAGTCACTGGCATTATTTCCTCTCCTCTTTCCTGCCGTTGTATTCTCAAGGTGAACTTTGGGCTAGGGGTCTCAGAATCTATGCAAATTCCCCGGATAAATCTTACCAGTTTTTGGTACAACTTTAACGAAATTTCTTTGGCGCTGGTAATCTAGATGTATTCCAAATATCTCACTTGTTTTGACATAGAATCATTGAATTGGAAGAGGCTATTTGGACCATGAAGTCCATCTCCCCATTCGGAGTGGAAGACGTGGAGGTGGGGAGGGTTGAACAAGACATACACGTACAGGATAGAAAGCCAAATTGTTCCGTTTTCTTTTAGGCACTCCAGTCATTTGGGATTAAAAAGGCTGAGAGGAAAGATATTGCAAAAAGGTCGCCCAGTGAAGTGGAACTTCTGGGGATGCAGGACAAATGTTGGGGTGCATTTCTGTACGGATGCAGAGATGACTAATAATTTGGTGTGTTTCTTTGTTGTTGTTTATTCATTTAGTCGCTTCCGACTCTTCGTGACCTCATGGACCAGCCCACACCAGAGCCTCCTGTCGGTCGTCAACACCCCCAGCTCCCCTAGGGACGAGTCCGTCACCTCTAGAATATCATCCATCCACCTTGCCCTTGGTCGGCCCCTCTTCCTTTTGCCCTCCACTCTCCCTAGCATCAGCATCTTCTCCAGGGTGTCCTGTCTTCTCATTATGTGGCCAAAGTATTTCAGTTTTGCCTTTAATATCGTTCCCTCAAGTGAGCAGTCTGGCTTGATTTCCTGAAGGATGGACTGGTTTGATCTTCTTGCAGTCCAAGGCACTCTCAGGATTTCCCTCCAACACCACAGTTCCAAAGCATCGATCTTCCTTCTCTCAGCCTTCCTTATGGTCCAGCTCTCGCAGCCATACGTTACTACGGGGAACACCATTGCTCTAACTATGTGGACCTTTGTTGTCAGTGTGATGTCTCTGCTCTTAACTATTTTATCGAGATTTGTCATTGCTCTTCTCCCAAGGATTAAGCGTCTTCTGATTTCCTGACTGCAGTCAGCATCTGCAGCAATCTTCGCACCTAGAAATACAAAGTCTTTCACTGCTTCTACATTTTCTCCCTCTATTTGCCAGTTATCAATCAAGCTGGTTGCCATAATCTTGGTTTTTTTGAGGTTTAGCTGCAAGCCAGCTTTTGCACTTTCTTCTTTCACCTTCATCATAAGGCTCCTCAGTTCCTCTTCGCTTTCAGCCATCAAAGTGGTATCATCTGCATCTCTGAGATTGTTAATGTTTCTTCCAGAGATTTTAACTCCAGCCTTGGATTCCTCAAGCCCAGCTTGTTGCATGATGTGTTCTGCGTACAAGTTGAATAGGTAGGGTGAGAGGATACAGCCCTGCCGTACTCCTTTCCCAATCTTAAACCAGTCCGTTGTTCCGTGGTCTGTTCTTACTGTTGCTACTTGGTCGTTATACAGATTCTTCAGGAGGCATACAAGATGACTTGGTATCCCCATACCACTAAGAACTTGCCACAATTTGTTATGGTCCACACAGTCAAAGGCTTTAGAATAGTCAATAAAACAGAAATAGATGTTTTTCTGAAACTCCCTGACTTTTTCCATTATCCAGCAGATATTGGCAATTTGGTCCCTAGCTCCTCTGCCTTTTCTAAACCCAGCTTGTACATCTGGCAATTCTCGCTCCATGAATTGCTGAAGTCTCCCTTGCAGGATCTTGAGCATTACCTTACTGGCATGTGAAATGAGTGCCACTGTTTGATAGTTTGAACATTCTTTAGTGTTTCCCTTTTTTGGTATGGGGATATAAGTTGATTTTTTCCAGTCTGATGGCCATTCTTGTGTTTTCCAAATTTGCTGGCATATAGCATGCATTACCTTGACAGCATCATCTCGCAAGATTTTGAACAGTTCAGCTGGGATGCCGTCGTCTCCTGCTGCCTTCTTATTAGCAATGCTTCTTAAGGCCCACTCAACCTCACTCTTCAGGATGTCTGGCTCTAGCTCACTGACCACACCGTCAAAGCTATCCCCGATATTGTTATCCTTCCTATACAGGTCTTCTGTATATTCTTGCCACCTTTTCTTGATCTCTTCTTCTTCTGTTAGGTCCTTGCCATCTTTGTTTTTGATCATACCCATTTTTGCCTGGAATTTACCTCCAATGTTTCTAATTTTCTGGAAGAGGTCTCTTGTCCTTCCTATTCTATTGTCTTCGAGCACATATATTTTTCCTTTTGGGAAGAGTCATATTAGATGAAAATGATTTCTCTGTTGTGATGGTATGTGGGAAAGACCTGGGGAGACTGGGCCCAGAGATGCTGCCAAGGGAATGGTCAGATAAGAGGCTGAGCCTGCAGCTGGATAGTGGGCAGGGCAAGAGGCTCAGAAGGGACCCTGCCTAGTTTCTTGGGCTGCAAAGGAGAGGGGAGGAGAGATGTACTTCAGACTTGCAAGATTCTGTCAATGTAAGGTAAAGGTAAAGGTTTCCCTTGACGTAAAGTCCAGTCGAGTCCGACTCTAGGGGGCGGTGCTCATCTCCGTTTCTAAGCCTTGGAGCCGGCGTTGTCCATAGGACACTTCCGGGTCATGTGGCCAGCATGACGACACGGAATGCCGTTACCTTCCCGCCGAAGCGGTACCTATTGATCTACTCACATTTGCATGTTTTCGAACTGCTAGGTGAGCAGGAGCTGGGATTAACAACGGGAGCTCACCCCGCCGTGCGGTTTCGAACCGCCGACCTTCCGATCGACAGCTCAGCGGTTTAACCCGCAGCGCCACCGCGTCCCTGTCAATGTAGCTTTACAATAAAGTAGAATTAGCTGGTCTAGCCGTGATTCCTATCTGGTTTCCCCCGTGAGGCTGACACTGTAGAGGTAAGCATGGGGAATTATGGCATAAAGTAGTGAACAAGAGCTGGAATAAAAACAAAATTGTCTTTCAGTTCATGTACACATAAAATTTAATTAAAGTTAAGTATAGTGAATATGATAAAGCTCCAGATAGGAATTTGGTCTTTTGAACTTTCTCACTTCCGACATGTGAAAGATTGAAAATTTGTAGGAACTTTTGGAGACTTCCAGGAGCTGCACTAAGGGGTCATGCCCAGAGCCCTGGAGGGTTTCAATTTGTGCCCCCCCTGTCTTACATCATTGGTCACATTACATAGACACAAAGAAAGGTTTCCCCCAGGGACTGAACATACCCCCTCCCTAATTTCCCTTTTAGGTGGAACAATTCTTAAAGACATTAACAGCTGGACACAGATAAGGTGGAAGAAGAAAACAAACAGCATTTTCATAGGCATTTTTGCGGAGGGGGGAGGAACTTGCAACTAATACGATGAACAAGCACAGGGCCAGCTGTACAATTCTAGGGCAGAGGAGAAAGACACAAGGCAGGAAACCAAAGTCCTCATGAAGTTAAGCTGCAGCCAGAGATCCGATCAACATGTGCAAATCAAACATGACATTTTGGTTCAACTACAGTGAATTATTGCTCTGCTCTGCTTCTGTCTTCCAGAAGTTACAAGGTAACTTAACACAGAACATTGGTCTTTTTTGTACAAAGCATGATTGATTTCATTTGGTGTGTTCCCTGATAATAAATATAAATTCAATATAGGGATATGCATGTGCATGCCGTGTTTGTGCATACACACACAGAGAGACACATCTACGTAAATAATTACATATCTTCTACCATCTATTTATCATTATTTCATAGGGAGCTTATGATGGAAAGTGGCGGAAAAAAATTGTTGTAAAAATATCTTGTAAGCAGTGTAGATTACATAGGCACACCCATCCACAGCTATAAAATATTTCTGCATTTCATCAGGTGTGTTTATGAGTTATTCTGCAGATGCAGGGACCTCCGGGATTAAAAATGTGGAAACACTGAACGTGTTTTTTCTCCTGATTGTATTTATTGAAATACAAATTATATATATATATATATATATATATATATATATATGCAAACAAAAGCAGAATTGCTTTAAACACATTTGTTTAAAATCACTGCTCTGAAATGAACAAATCCATATTGCATGCTCAGATGTTGCTGGTTTAAACATGGAGCTTCATGCGGGCCAAAGCTGTTCCATTCTGAGCTTTGCTGTGGCCATGCTATTGGAAAATCTTCACTGGGCATGCACAGCCCTCAAAGTGTTAGGAACTGGAACTTCAGTCCCAAAGTTCAGCCACAGGGACTTTGGGATTGTGCCAAGATATGTGTGGTAGCAGTGAAGGTACTGAATAGCAAGCAAATGGATAGGTGTGTAAGAAAATCTCTATCACCTATTATTATTATTATTGTTATGTGATAATTCAAGACTTCGATAGTACTCCTTTTCTTGGCCAATAGCCAAAAGCAAGTGAAGGGAATCTGGGGCTGTGAGCCACATGCAAGCCCAGCTCCTTTCTGGTGCTTCTCCTGAAGCACCCCCCCCCCACACACACACACCTTACCCAGTCTGCAATATCAAAATGGGAAAGTAAAATGCCCAAATTTAGCAACATGACTTTTGCGGTTCCCCCCTACAGTAGTTAAAGGGCAAATGAGGTATATAAAGCCTCTGATTAGCTTGGCAAACTTACTTTATTTTATTTTGGAGGTGTTATTATTATTGGTATTAGGTGCAATATCACAAGGCCATAGAAAGAATTTGGATTGCCTATATCTGGAACATCTTAGCAACACTGTTGGGCACGTCACATCTAATTAGATGTCATTTCTATGATTCCCAGGCTCTTGGGTTGGGCTTGAATCATGAAGAAGAAAACTGGCTAACATTGACTGTGACCCACAATTAGTGGAATTGGAAATAATAACAACAACAACAACAATAATAACAACAACAATGCCAAAATTACTCATTGCAAACTTTGCCAGAGGTTTGGATTTGAATGTAGCAAGAACTACTGGGACCATCAAGTTGAGAAGGTTTTGGAAAATGAGCAGGTTAAGATCTAATGGGATTTTAAGATCCAAACAAATAAGCATCTTGTTCATAACATCCCTGATATCCATTCATTGTCACTGATAGCCACTGAAAAGAAGAGAGTCTGGTTTACTGATGTCGCTATACTGGGTGATGCTAAGATTGAGGAAAAGCAATTGGAAAAAATTATGAAATACTGGGACTTGCAGGTTGAAGTTGAATGCTTATGGAAAAAGAAATCCGTTGTTATACCGATCGGGATTGGAGCCCTTGGAGTAATACCTAAAGGACTCCCTCGATATTTGGAAATTTTGAATTTATTGGACCTGAACACCCTAATTTTACAAAAAAAACAAACAACAAACCCTGCTTGGAATTGCCTATGTTGTCAGACACTACCTTAACAATTCTTAGGTCCTTGGCCAGGATCTGAATGGTAAAATTTCCACCCGTCTTAGACTGTGAATCTAATTGTAGATTACAACAACAACAACAACAACAACAACAATAATAATAATAATAATAATATAAGCCCCAAACAAGCAGGTGAACAAAAAAGGAGTGGGGAATTTTAACTCTCTTCTACACTGCTGTTAGAAAAGTTTGCGGTGATTTAAAGACTAGAACAGTGTTTCTCAACCTTGGCAGCTTTCAGATGTGTGGACTCCAACTCCCAGAATTCCACAGCCAGCCAGGCTGGCTGGCTGTGGAATTCTGGGAGTTGGAGTCCACACATCTGAAAGCTGCCAAGGTTGAGAAACACTGGAGTAGAAGGAGAGACAGAATGTAACTAGCATTGTGACATTTGCTACAAGGAGAAGCACAGCATGTTGGCTTCCAAGCAAAGGACATGGCCCTGTTACCATTTCTAGCCTTATTGTCTCGGCAAAGCTTGCTCTGTTTTTCCCGTGTTGCCTGGAATTTGTCATGCCCAGCTATGACTTGTATCACTGTAAACTACTTCTAACTTGGCTTAAAGCCGGGGGCCGCGGCTGTGTGCTCACGGGAGTGACGAAAAACAGTCACGTTTCTTCCACGTGGACATCGAGTATGTCAGGAGAAAAACTCAGCTACACCGTTCAAACATTCTATATTTTTCCAGGTAGGCGGATTTGCTTAGGAGACGACTCATTTTACGGGATGCATTTTACACTGACGGCCACCGTGTTTGCTCATCCAGGACCCAGGCTTTTGTGGGTACCGTGACCTGATTGAGTCTGCCAGCCTGAAGTTGTGTTTCTATTGTAGCCCAGCAGATATTGCTGAACTACAGCTTCGGTATTTATCCGCACAGTCCATGTTGGCTGAGGCTGATAGATACGAGGACCCTACAAGGACTGGTAGTGCACCTGCACCCTCCCCTTGGTTATAAGATTATCAACAATTTTGTGATTACTCCGTGCACAGTTTTTCCAAACTCTGTTCTGCAGAGAATTTGATGGTCTCCATCGCAGAGGACAGAAAAGTTCACTTGAATGCAAGCAATCTCCTATCACGAGCACTTAGCCTCTTAATCAGGATACAGAGGGCCATGGAGAGGGCCTTGAGGGGACCATTCAGAAGCTGTTACAAAACAAAAGAGACAGAAGCATATCCTGAGCCCTGGGAAAGGAGATGCAGGTAGTCCTCAACTTACATCCACAGTAGTGACCAGAAAATTTGTCGTTAAGTGGTACAGTTGTTAAGTGAAGCATCATGTGACCACACCCAATTTTACGACATTTTTTGTGGTGGTTGTTAAGTGAATCGTGTGGTTTCCCCATTGATTTTGCTTGCCAGAAGCTGGCTGGGAAGGTATGGGATCATGCGAACCTGGGACACTGCAACTGTTATAAATACTGTACATGCTGGTTGCCAAGCACCTGAAGTTTGATCACATGACCATGGGGATGCTGCGACGGTCATAAGTGTGAGGACCAGTCATAGGTCACTTTTTCCAGCACTGTCGTAACTTCAAATGGTCGCTAAATGAATGGTCATAAGTTGAGGACTACCTGTACAGTAGTGTTAGGAAGAGGCTTGGGCTCACTCCTCTCTGACTCAATGATCCCATAGAGGGAGGGGAGGAAAAACACAATCAGACTTGCAAGGTTCTGTTACTATAGCCCTTGCTGGCTAGGGAATTCTGGGAGCTGAAGTCCAACCATCTTAAACTTGCCAAGGGTGAGAAACACTGCCACAGCCTATTTCAATAAAGCATAGTTTTAATCTTCTTGGGGAGTTTGTTTCTTGATCTGCCAACCTCAAAGGGCTGACATCAGGGTTCCAGGAATTTTTTTTAACCTAACAGGTTCTGCAACTTGAAGAAGTTGGAAACCCCCTATTCAGAGCTATTACTCTTACTGTGCTATTACTCTATCTTTGCTTCTTCAGCACTTCACAAAAATGTCCCCGTTAACAACTTGCTTATGTGAGGTCAATGGTGCAGCCTTCAGCAGACCCCACGTAGAGACTGCATGCGATGCCTCCAGTCCTTGTATTCCTTCTATTCCAAAAATCTTATTCTTGAAAATTTGGTAGTGCAACGTTTTTGGCATTTTTATTTACAGAAATAAGAAGCAGCGCAGATGTTTTTTTCTACCTCCATAGAACACACTCTAAATATATCTACCTGACTTAACCCCTCTACTGTTTCTGAAAGGAGACATCTTATTTGCAGGAGCGATTTCCTTTTCCCCATACTTCTTGGCTTGCTGCCTCTTGCTCCTTTAATCTGAATTCCACCCTCCTTGTCTAAGACTATGGTGTATGACTGTCACTTGCTGCCTGATGAAACAGAGATGAATCAAAGCCTTATTTGATTACTTATTTAGAGGCTCTTTTTTCCATTTGCAACTCAAGTGAACCTAAGAATTATATAAATGAGGAAAAAAAAAGAGAAAGCATTCTCACCATTACAGGACTCTCATTATCTCTGATTTATTGACTCTTCTCTTTCTCCATTCATTAGAGGGTTTTTCAAGATCACCATTAAAGTCCTTAAAATAAAATACAGAGCTTCTGAGCATGATGTTAAAATCTGGAGAAGCATGGGTAGGCTTTTGTTTTTCTTCCCCTGGCTCTTAAGTCATGTCCAACTTTTGTTATAGCTTTTAGAAGTGGCCTGCCACCTAGAGTCTGTTGAATGAGGGTAGGAAACAGATTATGCAATACCATGGATGGATGGATGGATGGATGGATGGATGGATGGATGGATGGAAGATGGATAGATAGACAGATAGATAGATGATAGATAGGTAGAGATAGATGATGGATACAGATAGATAGATAGATGCTAGATAGATAAATAGACAGATGATAGATATGGATGGATGGATGGATGGATGGATGATAAGTAGAGATAGATGATGGATAGAGAGATAGATGATATAGATAGATAGATAGATAGATAGATAGATAGATAGATAGATAGATAGATAGATAGATGTATGGATGATAGGTAGAGATAGATGATGGATAGAGATAGATAGATAGATGATAGATAGGTGATAGATAAAAGATAGATAGATAGATAGATAGATAGATAGATAGATGGATGATAGATAGGTGATAGATAAAAGATAGATAGATAGATAGATAGATAGATAGATAGATAGATAGATAGATAGATAGATGGATGATAGATAGGTAGATGATGGATAGAGATAGATAGATGATAGATAGATGATAGATAGGTAGATGATGGATAGAGATAGATAGATGATAGATAGATGATAGATAGATAGGTAGAGATATATGATGGATAGAGATAGATAGATAGATGATAGATATAGATAGATGGATGGATGATAGATAGGTAGAGATAGATGATATAGATAGATAGATGATAGATGATAGATGATAGATAGATAGATAGATAGATAGATAGATAGATAGATAGATAGAGTGAGTGAGTGAGTGAGTGAGTGAGTGAGTGAGTGAGTGAGTGAGTGAGTGAGATGCCACTGACTTTCGGGAGTTATGCTTAGAGGGGACTCCGTAGGCCATGAACAAAAATGGCTTGAGCTATGTGGGCCACTGGTGGCCCAAGACTACAGATTTCCTCCCACTGTTTTAAATGAGCATATCAGGAACTGAACCTGTGACCTTCAATGCAAACTGCATCCTTTGCCACTGACCTATCATTTCTCCATAGGACTACCATTCCTGTTTCTTCTCTTAAAGACACAGAAGGAAAAGGCATCAAAGCAAATTAAAGTCTTAAAACTCTTCTCCTAGGATCTTGGCAAAGTTTAACAGGATCCAATTTGCAAGCAACTTTCTCCATTTCTGCCTCATTTCTTTGGGATGCTCTGTGTGTGTCTGTGTGTCTGTGTGTGTGAGACATGATTGAGTCCCTTCCAGACTAAGGCTGTAGCAAAGTTAGGGTTATATGGGTTCTAAATTGTTGTTCCATGGCTCAGTCTAATGTGGGAATCTTAGCCATTTAGTGTCAGTGTAAATTGAAGCAGCTTAGAACCCTAAGTGAGCAAAATAAATAAATACATTTCAAATGCTACAGGATCTTGATTTTCAGCCCTGTAAGGGAAAGGAGAACTGATGCCACAGGATAAAAATGTAGGTTCTCCTTTCATAATACATACTTCTGGCAGTTGAAGCCAGTTTATATGGAGAGCATCAAATTAAGGTATTTTCCTATAAAAGGACTATCCTGCCTGCCTGCTATATAATTTCAAGCATATTTAGAGCTGAAGCAATCTTATTTCCTTTTCATTAAATGTTGCTTTCTTTCTCAATCCTATATAGCAGCATTTTCCAAACTGGGCAACTTCCAAGTAGGTGGCCTCCAACTCCCAGAATTATTAGCAGAAGTCATGCTGGTTGGGGAATTCTGGGAATTGAAGTCCACACATCAGGAGGGTAGCATAGGTTGGAGAAAGGGTGCTACAAAGTAATTGATCCCATTATTATATCCAGGCAATACAACTGCGAATCAGGGTTGGAATCCATATTAGCATAATCTGATAAATTAGGTTTCGACAGTAGCTCAATCCAGTTGAATTAGGGGCTCTTTTGCATGACTTCTAACCATGGGTTGGACACCTCACAGACTTGGTTTTTAGAGGAGAGGAAGGCCACTGGAGTTGCTATTAAATGTATGTTCAGTGGTCTTCTAAAAGATGGTAGATCTGTCTGTAGAAAGAGCTTGTCAGTTGATTTAAACTGAAAAAGAGAGGTATTGCTGTGACTGTCTCAAATGAATGCATTCAATGTTTTCTGCTGCTTCTGCCAACGAGGAGTATTGCATAGTTGTGCTTTCTTGTTTTCACACACACACACATATATATATAGTTTGGGAGGGAGCCAGTGGCATTTTGCCTACCCTAATGCCACTTTGCATACTCCATCAGGATACTTCCAAGTGGTGCTGACTGTAGCCACTCATTGCCAGCCCTGCCATTCCCTTGCTGATTTTTGGGCTATTTGGAAGCTGGGCTGAAATTACCCAGAGTCGTCTCAGTTCACCATTCTAGCTCAAGTGACTGAAAACCTACGTACTAGTAAGACTAATAAAGACTAATAAAGCTCTGTCCAAAAAGAGTCTGCCTGATAGGTCAGTGGAGTGGTGGATCGGCTTAAATGAAGTGGGAGGGAGTTCCTTCCTGCTTCACCCTCCACCTCACCAACTAACAGCTGAGATTTATCTGGATACAGATCTATCGGTCTTCCAGAAGACTGGTAGACCTGTGCTCAGAAACATCCCAAGTGACAGGCTGTCAGTGCAGAGCACCTCTTCCCCAATTACCTGTCACCCAGGCAACCTGAAAGGGGGCTATAATCTCCGTCCTAGGCACTTGCCCATGGTTACTCAGCCTGACCCATCCTGTTTTAAAGGGAGTGGCAGCAATTCCTTTTGCCAGCTGCTGACATTGGGTGGGAGAAGAGGCAAAATCAAGGGAATTGACCAATCACAGCCCTAAAATTGTCTTTCTCTAAAACCATAAGGATAGGGCCACTGGCTAGAGGACAGAGCCTAGTTACTGAGGCACATTAGAGCTTGGCAGTGCAGTACAAATTATATCAGCCTGTTTTTCAAGGATTGGAGGAATGCACATTAACACAGCCTAAAGAGAGGAGGGCTCTAAGTCTGCAGTCCTATACTTGTTTAACAGGGAGCAAGTCCCATTTAACTCAAAAGATCTCTCTTCTGAATAGAAGATTCTGTCCTAGGTGTGCAGGTAACCCCCTTACTCCTTTCTCATACCTAGCTTTAATATCTTGGGCTCCATTCCAGTGAGAAAAGCCTTATTTACTGTGGCATTTTTTTTGCCACAAATGGGGAATTACAAGGACTGTCATTGAGAATTATGTTATACTTCAACGGGACACCATCTAAGCTATGAACTTTACTCAGCTATTGTTTATGTACAAAACAATTTGGCTTTGCCATTAGATTGTCCAGATTTAAGGCCACCAGACCTGGGGTTGCAAACATCCAGTTGATCGCTAGATGGCAGCAACACGAGAGTTTATGGATCTCTTTGCTGCCGTCTTGTGACCATTTGAATTCTTGCAGCTCAAACCCGGTGGTCCTAGGGTTAGCCAAATGAGGCTAATTGACACTGATGGCCACCTTTTAAAAAAAATTGACGGCTTTCCTTCCTTTGAATTCTAAGAGTTAGACTTCCTTTCCCCCCCACTACAGCTTGCCAGCCCTAACGGCCAATTTTCCTCCCCTGCCTGCTAAAGGGGAGGAGATTAGTGTTGTGCAGGGATAGAGATTTATGTGGGGGATATGGGAGGGCTCTTAGGGGCTGCAGGGGGAACCCTGATCATACTGGAACATTACCATCCTGAGCATGGCAAAATCTTCATTCAATCTGGTCTAGAAGTTTGAGGCAGGTTTAAGAGGGAAAATGGTTGGAAAATCCTTGGCTTGAATTATCCATGCTGCTTTTTAATGTCCTATGGGAAAATTCAGCCTGATTTTTTTGCAGGGCTTGGGAATTTTAAAGGTGAAATGGTTGCCTTTCAGTGCTGCAGAACTGAAGCACCCGTTTTTCTTCCTAATCCTACAATGCAAAACCCCCAAGAAATTGACTGTTGCTCATTCCAGTAGTACTTTGGGACCTGAAGAGGGGTTGGGAACTATATGTGGCATGTCTCTGTCCTAGTAGCTGTGCCTTGCTACTACTCAAACACTCTGAGATGCTGTTACGAAGCCCTTTCTGGAATTACTCTGTAACAAAACTACATTTGTCATTGATGGCAAGACTCCTATGGATGCAGTAGGACTGATTTCTGGGAAGACCACACACAGCGTTGGGTGATTAGCCTGTGCATAGTAGAGAATTCCACTTGACTTTCTCCTTCTAAAACATGTATAAGTAGGACATACACTTCGGTGTTCTATCCAGACATTATATTTTTTGTTTTTCACTTGAACAAAAGAGCATATCAAGTGCCTGAATGAATATGTGAATCGATCTTGAGGATGGCACTGGGTAACTCCTTCATGCAATGTGTGTGGAAAGTGTGTGTGGAAAGCATTATAACAAACTAATAACAGACTAATTGGAATATTCAGTTCCTGGACACCTTGTGTGATCAGAATGGCGTTACTTCTGCACAATAACGGGTTTAAAGAAACATAAGGTTTTTCAGAAATTAATAATAATCATAATAATCATAATTCCCACCCCCATATTGCCCAAATGAAGACTGTGGAGTGAGGGAATGGAATGGGGTATTCTGGAACAGGACATAGCTGATTGGCTGGTGGGAGCCCTCAACAGGAGTACTCTATCCTGCAACATTTTTGTTGCAGGCTCAACTCACGTTTCAATGATTTCCTTCCTTCCATCAATCATTTATATCCTCCCTTTTCTCTCTTTTTTCCCACATTTGAGGCAGCTGCACAGAAATCTACAGGCTAAGAGCACTTGGGATTACTGCCTCAAATTTGCACCATCATGGAAGATGAAGGAAATGCACCCATGATTCTATTCTTGATAGTACTGACATATTTTAGGCCTCCTTGGCTTGACATGCTGCTCCTTCGCCCCTATAACCAAAGATTGACAGCATATCCTTTTGTCCATCTTGATTGTCATTCAGGCATTTTTTTAAAAAAATCTCTAACCGTAAAGTGATCCATTTATAGATCTGGAGAACCAAATCTATCCATCCTGGAACTCTGTGGAGCAGAGTGGGAATCCCATACTAGAATGAAGCTGATTGATTCTTCTACATTCACTTTTCCCAGGTGGACAAATTCTGTGCAATTTCACTAGTTACCACTTTTCCTCTGCATAAGCTTACATACACACACATCAACATCCTTCAATCAAATTCCACCAGAATTCCCATCACTCAGGTTGTGCGGACTGGCAGTCGGGAGAACAGCTCTCCCAATGCATTGGAAGGTGAGGGTTGGCAAAGTTAGATACAAATTACAACATATCAACACCCAGGGATGGCAAGGGAAACAAGAATTTAGCCCACCAAGCTAAACAAATTGGTCTTCCCAAGGTGGGTCTGGTAATTTAAAACTCTGATTATTTTTGTTTTTAAAAAAACAATGATTCAGACCAATGGTGAAATTACTAAAGATTTGCTGAGTGAGAAGAGTGGGAAGGCAACCCCCAGTGCCTGGATTCCCCATCACTTTTATCTGAAGTATCCCTTAGAATATTATGCTACAAATTAGGGATGTACAATACTTATTGGTCTGTGGGCTGCACTCGGTTTTTGAATGTGGCTGCATTTCAAAAACTGGGAGAAAATTTTAAAAAATGGGGGGAAGGGGAGGCAAGGCCAAACTCAAGGTCAGTTTAGTTGAATTTATAATTACATTTAACTAATTTTAATTTATGGTGTTACACACAATTAATATGATTTCTCTCCATGGTTTTAATAACTTCCCATTTCAGTTGTTTTAGAAATTACAATGTGGTGGCAATTTTTGAGGATCTTGAGCAGTCATACTGAAAGTTTTCAGAACCATTGTAACCCTAGGCCTGAGGTTGCACATCCCTGCTTTGCTCAAAATATATATTCCAAAACACCCTATCCTTTCCCTGTATATCCTAGAAAAGCAATCTTTCCCCCAGACACTCACATTCATGGCCATCTTCTCCAGTAATGGATGATATTCTAAGTATTGAAATGTCAAACTAAACCAAACCACACTCAACTGAGAGGGGTAAACCACACACATTCAACATAGGTGAATCCCAGATGCTGGCTTTAGTGCTTGCTGATGAAAGCCAGATTCCCGTGCCAATGGGAAAGCTCCCATCAGAGTTTAAAAAAGGAAAACCAAAACCAGCAAGCAAGGCACAAATACTTGAGATTCACTTTTCTGATCCTTTTCGCCAAAACATGGAGCAAGGTTGCTTATTGTAACCAAAGCAGATGACTCCATTGCCCTCCTGGTGGTTGGGTCAGTCCACTCCTACTGACCCCATTCCCAGGGGATGCACAGCTACAGCATGTCGGTGTTTTAAATTAGGTAACAGTCAAAGATGGTGGCATCTCAATGGCTTTAGGAGTGGAACATTCCGTGCCCCGTGGCTCTAGATTGATGGATGTGCTTGAGCCGATCAGTTCCTACTGACAAGCTACTTCAAAATGGTGGCATACTTTCCCCCTCTGGTCCTTTATTCAGTGTCTTTTGAAGGGTGAGCACTAGTGCTATTTCGCTCCTGTGGTTCCTCTTTGGAAGATGGCTGACGTTGACCCAAAGTTCTGATGTTTCTCTCAGCTCCTGTAGGTTCTTCAGGGAGCTGCTGAAAAGATTTTTTCCAATTGCCCTTTGGGTCACCCTGCCCAGGGCCTTCCTTGGTGGGCAAACCTGATGTGCTATGCTCTGATTTCTGATGACGGAACGGAGGGTGGTATCGTTTGGTGTATAAAAAAAGAGCTGGGTCGGGCATGGGTTCGACTTCTTCAAAACTGCTTAGCCTCTCACGAGCCACAATGTCCTTGAAGGTACCTTTGCAGTGGAAAGTGCTGCTCACCTGCCGACGGGCGTGGGACTTCTGAGTCCGTTTTTTGGGCCTAGCCTCAGCGCTGGGTTGAGGGATGGACGTTTTCACCGGGGGTCTCTCAGGCAGGGGCGTGCTCCTCTGCCGGGAACTGTGAAGTTTTTGTTTGGTTGAATGAAGCTGGAGGGAGAGGTAAGCTGCGGCCTCAGTCTGCTTCTGCAGCTCTGTGTTGAGGACGGTAACTCGGTGGCTTCTCCTCTTGAGCTCTTCTAAGAACTTCCTCTCTTTGTTCCTCAAGTTGGATCGGAGGGCTGCTACCAAGCTCTCTTTATGCCTCAGCTCCTTGTGCAATTCTAGATTGTCCTTCTCTTTCTCTTTCAACTGGGTTTCCATGATCTTGCACTTTTCTTCCAATTCCTGGTCTATTATATCTAATGCAAGCAAGAGATGAAAGACAAAACAACAGATTTGAATTTATTTATTTATTTATTTATCAATCAAATTTATCACCGCCCATCTCCCAAAAGGGACTCTGGGCGGTTTACAATAAAACATAAATAAAAATATAAAACTGTAAAACACTATAATACACAATAAAATAAACATAATAAAAACCTTGATGGCTGGAAGTTGTTTATGATTTGCAAGCAGAGCAGGGTCCTTCTAAGAAACCAACCATCCCCAGGAATGGCTACTTTCTCCCCCCCACCCCCAGGCATAATTACAGAACCAGGTCTTTAGCTGTTCCTAAAGTCCAGGAGGGAGGGGGCCAATCTCACTTCCGGGGGAAGGATATTCCAAAGGGTAGGGGCTATTGCAGAGAAGGCCCGCCTCCTGGACCCCGCCAGATGGAATTCTCTTGCAGACGGGGTCCGCAGCATGCCCTCTCTGCACGACCGAGTGGGACAGGTTGATGTGATGGGGAGGAGACGGTCCCTTAGGTAACCTGGACCCGTGCCATGTAGGGCTTTAAAGGTGTTAACCAACACCTTGAGTTGGACCCAGAAGCATACTGGCAACCAATGCAGCTCGCGGAGCAAAGGGGTGATATGTGCTGATCTTGGGAAACCCAAGATAGCCCGTGCAGCTGCATTTTGGACCAGTTGTAGCTTCTGGATACTCTTCAAGGGTAGCCCCATGTAGAGCGCATTGAAGTAGTCTATATGGGAGATAACCAGGGCATGAGTGACCATTCGAAGGGCCTCTCGCTCCAGGAAGGGGCGTAACTGGCGCACAACATGAAGTTGCACAAAGGCCCTCCTAGCCACGGCTGCTACCTGCTCTTTGAGCAGGAGCTGTGAGTCCAGGAGGACCCCCAAGTTACGGTGCAACCCCATCCAGAACTAAAGATGACAATTTCCCAGAAATTGAGGAGCCATTAATCCACAGCCATTCCGTCTTTCCCGGGTTCAGCCACAACCTGTTGTTCCCCATCCAGGCCCCCACAGCCCCCAGGCACTCAGAAAAGGTGGCCACAGCATCACTTACTTCACCCGGGATGGAGATGTATAATTGGGTATCATTTGCATATTGATGATACCTCACCCCGTAGTGATGGATGATCTCGCCCAGTGGTTTCACGTAGATGTTAAAAAGGAGCGGAGAGAGTACCGAACCCTGCGGCACCTCGCAGAGGAGGGGCTGCAGGCTGGATCTCTCACTCCCTATCAACACCGACTGGGACCGACCCTGGAGGAAGGAAGTGAATCAGCACAGAACCACGCCGCCCACCCCCAACTCCCTAAGTCGGTCCAGAAGGATACTATGGTGGATGGTATCAAAGGCCACTGAGAGGTCAGGAAGAGCAAGGATGGATGCACTGCCTCCATCTCGCTCCCGCCAGAGGTGATCCATAAGTGTGACCAATGCCGTTTCCGTCCCATAACTGGGCCTGAAACCTGGCTGAAAGGGGTCTAGATAATCCGTTTCATCCAGAATCCTCTGGAGCTGCAAAGCCACCACTTTCCCAACCACCTTCCCCAGAAAGGGGAGGTGGGAGACTGGGTGAAAATTGTCCAGTATAGTAGAGTCCAGCGATGGTTTCTTGAGGAGGGGGCACACCAGTGCTTCCTTAAAGGCTGCTTGGAACACCCCCTCTCAAGGATGTGTTTACCATCGCCTGGACCCAGCCACATGTCACCTCCCGTGCTGCTTTCACCAGCCAGGAGGGGCGTGGGTCTAATTGGCATGTGGTAGCATTTACAGTCCAAAGGATCCTGTCCACTTCCTCAGGTTCAACAGGATCAAACTGGTCCCAGATAACCTGGTAAGTACGCTCCCTGGGTATCTCCTCCGACTCTGTCTCACACTTGGAGTCCAACTCGGTCCAGATCCGAGCGATTTTATCCTGCAGGTGCCCCGAAAATTCCTCCGCATGGCCCCGTAGATGGATTTCTGACTCCCCTTTGTGAGGAATGATGGAATGTTGTTTTTGCAATGGAAGAAAGCTTGCTTTCCCAGTAAATTGTAAAACTAAGCTTTTCAGTAAAAGTTTTGTAAAACTAAGACATGTAGTGCAGAGGATATGGGATGTGGTTGGGTGAACTGTTTCCCTACCTTGACACGTGTAAAGGAAATAAGATGCTTAACCAATGCTGAAAATATGCTCAAAACCAGTTCTAGCGAACTTTGTGGTCAGACAAGACCCTGACCTACTTGCTCCAAGGAGGTTAGCTACCTTATAAGGGAAAAAGTAAATAAGGGACTGGGGGAGGTAAAAGGTGAGGAATGGGAGATATAAACAGAGGCGGGACTTCCTACAGTATTTTAGGCGTTTTGGATAGGCTGTTAACTCCTAAGTACCTATCCAATGGGGAACAGGAGGAGGGCTTCTAATGGCCGGGATAGGGAATAAAACTGCATGCTTTGTGTAAAGGTGTGTGCCTACTTTGCTAGCCACCCGTCTTTGCAAGAACGTATTAATAAAGTTTGCTTCTGCTGCTTCTCAAGACTTTGTCAAATTTATTCTGTGAGCTGCATTTCTCACACCTTTCCCTAAAAGGGATCAGGTAATCTTAAACAGGGCCGCTGGGCGGCATTCTGCGGACACAATAAGAGCGGAGGAGTACTGGCGCTTCGCCGCTCTTACTGCCACAAGATAGGCCTTAATCGCAGCTCTAGCTTGTGTTCGGTCACGTTCGGTTTTTGTCTTCCTCCAGCGGTGCTCTAGGTGACTCTTAACCCTCTTCAAAACCCTCAGCTCCTCCGTAAACCACGGGGAGTGCCGGGTTTGGGTGGGCAAGAGAGGCCGCACAGGCGCGATCCTGTCCAAGGCTCCGGCCGCCTCCCTATTCCAGGCAGCAGCCAGGGCCTCTGCTGGACGGTGCAGGAGAGACTCGGGTACAACCCCAGCTCCCTCTGAAACCCAGCCGGGTCCATCAGTCGCCGGGGGCGGACCAAATCTGGCATCAAAATCCATCATGAAATTAACTGGGTATAGTCTAAGGTAGGGTTACTCAACCAGGGTTCCGTGGAACCCTCGGGTTCCACGAGAGGTCACTAGGGGTTCCCTGGGCAATCACAATTTATTTAAAAAATTATTTCAGATTTGGGCAACTTCACATTCAAGAGGTACGTTTCATTCTTTATTTCTAGTTTAAGAATGCTGTTAATGCCTGTATAGAGGCCTACACATGAAACGGATATAATAATTTTGTAACTTCCGGCCTACCTATACTTGAGCCTGAATGGGCAGGGGTTCCCCGAGGCCTGAAAAATATTTCAAGGGTTCCTCCAGGGTCAAAAAGTTGAGAAAGGCTGGTCTAAGGTAAGGCTTGACAACCTCTTCTGGGGTCATTCTTGGCTGATGGCTTGGGTAGCCATCTACCACAACCAGCCTGAAGTCTCATGAATTTCTCAAAGCTTATGAGATTTTTACCTTCTTACCCTGCATTTGCCCTTGTGAATGCTGAAATCCAGCATGAAAATTTATGAGTCTTTTTGGTATTCTGTGAAAGCTCACATCATTTCTGAGCTCTCCTGTAACATCTCCCTTGAATTTGGTGTGCTCATGTGGTATTTTGCAAGACCTGAACGTTCTGGCACAAAACTTTTTTTTAGATGTTTTTTTATCCCACCTTTATTATTTTTATAAATAACTCAAGGCGGTGAGCATACCTAATACTTCTTCCTCCTCCTATTTCCCCCCCAACAACAACCCTGTGAGGTGGGTTGGGCTGAGAGAGAGGGACTGGCCCAAGGTCACCCAGCCGGCTTTCATGCCTAAGGCGGGACTAGAACTCTCATACCACACCTGATTGGCTCTTGGGCTGAGAGAGAGGGATTGGCCCAGGGTCACCCAGCCGGCTTTCATGCCTAAAGCGGGACTAGAACTCACCATCTCCTGGTTTCTAGCCTGGTGCCTTAACCACTAGACCAAACTGGCTAAACATCACAAGAACTTAAATACAGAGGGATTATCAAACCTTTTAGCCATTTAAAAACATTAAAATATGTTTTAAATCAACATCAGGGGTCAAGGTACTGCTTAAAGGTACAGTTATTTATTTATTTATTATTCAAATTTTGTTACCGCCCATCTCCCCCAAAAGAGGGACTCTGGGCAGTTTACAATAAAATTAATACTATAACAATAAACGTTAAAATCCCATAAAAAATAAAAACAAGTTACAAATATAAAATAAATATAAATAAATATAGAAACCAAGTGGCAGTTGTTTTGCTCTTAGACTAAGGAATTAGTGCATTTCAGGAAATTTCCAAATATTTACTTCTTTGGATCTAAAGTAGGATACGAAATCTGGATTTCAAATGGATCACACATTTCATTCTATGTTCAAAGGTTAGCAACCTAGGGGAATCAGTAACCCAGAGCACAAAAATTTTTTCCCATTGTAGGCCATGAACATTCAGACTGCCAAAAGTGTAGACAATATGTTTGAGCTACCTAAAACCACATAGAACGTTTTGTGATGAGTACCCTAAGCTTTCCAAATTATACATGGATTTCTTAATGATATGGTCAAAATTCAGCCTTTTAAAACGGTCCCTTGATAAATTTCTCCTGTTTGTGGCAGTGTTGTTGATAAAATTTTCCTCCTTCTCCCCACCCTTAAAAAACAAACAAACTTTGAAAGTACTGTTAAGCCTTTTCGAAGTACAGCACGCTTGGCCCCCTCTCAATTTCCAACCATTTAAAGGCAGCTGTAGCCAGATCAGAAAAACTGGGCTGTACATGATAAAAATGACCTAGAGTATGCCCAGTCTCCAGATAACAGATAAAAGAACTGGGCAGAGATCTATCAAGCTGCCTTTTTCATTTTTTAAAAATGCTTTCTAATGCAGAGGCCAGATTTCTGGAAGACATCCATGCCAGGGAATTACCTCTGCTCAAACTTGCCCACATTGTGTTCCGGTCTATAACTTCCCTTCCCTCTTCCTCAACATGCTGTCCTTCACACAACCACATAATGGCATCACTTCTTCAGTCATGAAGATGAACCTATGAAACCATTGTTTCACAATTGTACAAGGTCACCTTTCATTGTGTCAGGGGAAAACATATGAGAAAGGCTCAGGAGAAACGGTGTAAGTTAAGAAGCCACAAAGCTGTTAATGGTGGAAGACGGAACTCACCCATGGAAAGGCTTAGCCAGTGAGTCAGTCACCTCCAAAGATGTCAGCAATACAGTAAATATGCTGATTCATCTTTTATCGCCCGCTCTCTTTAAGCCTAGCAAGCCCAGTTCCATTTAGGAATTTAGACAATGCTGAATCATTCCATCATCATAGGCCCAAAGTGCTGGTTATGGAGAGGATGATGAAAAATGTGTGGGCATGGCCAAGACACCTCACCTTCCATTTTTGTGATCAGAGGGAGCTCTGGGAGGTTCAGACAAGAGAGAGGAAGACCACAGGAATTATCCTTGTATTCGCCAGTTTAACCTTTCCAAGACAAGTACAAGTAGTCCTCGCTTAACAACTGTTCGTTTAACGACAGTCCAAGTTACAAAGGCCTCAGGAAAAGTGCTTTGTGACCTGCACTCACACTTACGACCATTGCAAACCATCGCACCACCCCTGTGGTCGTGTGATCACAATTTGGGAACTTGGCAGCCGGCTTGCATTTACGACCAGTTGCAGTGTCCTGCAGTCACCTGATTGTGATTTGCAACCTTTTTTGCCAAATTTTCCCAGCAAAAAACCTCAATTGGGGAAGCTAGATTCGCTTAACAACCTTTGATTTGCTTAATAGCCATCGTAAAATGGTCGTAAAATCGGGTCTGGTCACATGGTGACTCACTTAATGACCACACCAGTTAACAACCAATTTTCTGGTTCCTATTGTGGCCATTAAGTGAGGACTACCTGTATTGTTATTTTATTTTTCTCTTGCTATGGGAAATATGAAGTACCTGGCGTAGAATTTTTTAGTTGCCTGAACTCCAATCTTGACCTTTAAGAAGGATCAACATGGTGATGAGAACCACCTTCAAATCATCCCACTGCTCTGTAGCTTAAACAGGAGGGAGAGAAATTGTTGGCTTTACTTTTCAACAAAACTGCCCTCTAGAACCCTGCAGCCTGTGGGATTCACTTGACTCTGACCTTGGTAGCACATTGTAAATCCTTGAAGACAAGGATGTTCCCTTGGACACAGGGTCTGGAGGCTGGGCGAGCCCATCAGTGTGATTCTGAGTTTTGTACAGTTTGAGTTAGATGGTCTTTGGGAACCATGGTGTTATTATTATCAATTACTAATTATCTTTTTGTTGTTGTTGTTGGTGTTTTAATCCTATGTTCACCACCTGAATTGCAACTGGGAGATGGTCAGCTATATACAGGTAGTCCTCACTTAATGACCATTCATGTAGTGATGGTTCAGACTTACGACGGTGCTGGAAAAACCAGCTTACAACTGATGTTCACACTTAAGACCATCTCAACATCCCAGCAGTCATGTGATTATGATTTGGGTGCTTGGCAACCGGTTCGCATTTATGACTTGCAGCATCCTGTGGTCACAGGATTGCCATTTTTGACCTTCTCAGCCAGCTTCTGGCAAGCAAAACCAATGGGGAACTGCGTGATTAGCTTAATGACCACAGTGAGTTGCTTAAAGACTGCTGCAAAAGTAGTAAAATCAGGTCAGATTCACTTAATGACCACTTTGCTTAGCAACCAAAATTCTGGTCTCAATTGTGGTCATTAAGCAAGGACTACCTGTAAATCAATTAAATAAATAAATAAAATTATTTCCAAATTAATAAGCAATTCATTGCCATCATTGTTGCTGATCTGAATGTTTATGTTATCTCTTGTTCTGTTCTCTGTGCTAATTTTATACTATTTTTATGTTAATATAGTTTTCCTTTTTTAAGTACTACATTGTAATTGGTTATACACTGCATGGAGAACTACCTGGGTCAGAATAAAAGCATACAGAATAGATGAATGAATGAACCAAACTGCAGCTAAAGTTTTAAACATGGACTTTTCTCAATTCCACATTGCAGATCTCCAATTCTTTAAAAAATGGCAGTGAAAATTCCCTTACTAGGGGAAATATAACCTGAAATGCATTACGTTAGCCAAAACTGCTTGTAAAATACGAGTATACAAAAACATGCTCTTTCATTGAAATTTGTGGGCCATTTTTTCATAATGACTTAAAAAAAAAGCAAACTGATATGGAAATGGGATGAAATGAATATATATTTGGGAAAAGGAATAAATCAGTGACAACAGTACTCTGTACAATCCAGCAGAGTTTCCCACAGCAGGCAACCAATTATCTCTGGGAAGCTCATAAAGCAGAACATAGACTGTAGACCACCATCATAGAATCATAGAGTTATAGGCTTGGAAGGCACCTTGGAGGTCTTCTGATCCAACTCCCTGCCCAGGGCAGGAATTCTCAGACTATCCCAGATCAATGGCTGTTTAACTAAAATCTCCAGTGATGGAACGGGAGGCAGGCTGTTTCGCTCCCTAATAGCTCTTGTAGTCAGGAAATTCCTCCTTATTTTGAGTAAAGCTTCCACCTATTGGTTCTTGTCCCACCCTAAGGCACTATGGAGTATAAATCCACACCCTCTTCCCTATGACATCCCTTCATGTATTGAAAAACTGCTATCATGTCTCCCCTTAGCCTTCTTTTCTTTAGACTAAACCTACCCAGTTCCTCTAGCTGTTCTTCATAGGATTTAGCCTCCAAGCTCCTCTTCATCTGTGTCGTAGAATCATAGAAGCATAGGGTTGGAAGGGACCTTGGAGGTCTTCTAGTCCAACCCTCTGCCAAGGCAGGAATCCTCATACCATCTTGGACAAATGGTTGTCCAATCCCTTCTTGAAAACCTCCAGCGATGGAGCACCCACAACTCCGGGAGGCAAGCTGTCCCACTGCTTAATACTGCCAGGAAATTCCTCCTTATTTCCAGGTTGGATCTCCCTCTGATGAGCTTCCACCCATGGCTTCTTGTCCTACCCTCAGGTGCTACAGAGAATAAATCGATGCCCTCTTCCCTGTGGCAGCCCTTCAAGTATTGGGAGACTGCTATCATGTCTCCCCTCAATCTTTTGGTTAAGCTAAACTTACCTAGTTCCTCTAGCCGTTCTTCACAGGATTTAGCCTCCAGACCCCTTATCATCTTTGTTGCTCTTCCCTGCGCCATAAGGTTCCCCCCACCTCCAGCTCATGTGATGGCTTCATTGGGTAAAGATGCATTAGTTAATAGCACTGACCAGGCCCTAGCCCGTAAACCAGGTCAGAACCAGTCCCCAGTAGCCCGGGTCCCTCTGCTTAGGTGGAAGAGTCTGTTCCTAGACTGACAATGGTCTGGAGATCATTATGTAAATAACTGGCTGCAAGCTTCCTAGTTAGTTCTCCTAACTAGTTCCTTTAGCCGATCTTCATAGGATTTAGCCTCCAGACTCCTTACTGTTTTTCTTTCTGCACTTTTCCCAGTTCTTCAGCATCAGTATAGTGGTGACCAAAACTGGACACATTATTCCGACCAGCGCAGCATCGATGGATCTATCACTTTCCTTGATCATGACATTACACCTCTGTTGATGCAGCCCCAGATTGCACTGGCTCTTCTGACAGCTGGCTGATGCTTAATCTGTGGTCTGTCAGGATGTCTAGATCCTTCTCACAAATTCTACTGATGAGCCAGGTATTGCCTATTTTATACCTGTGCAATTGGCTTTTGCTATGTAAGTATAGAACCATACATTTTCCACTATTGAGCTGCATATTATTGGATAGGGGCCAATGCTTGTATGTTGAGCCTGTCTTCTGAGTGTTAGCAACACCCTGCCCGGCTTTGTGTCATCTGCAAATTTGATGAGTATAGCTTGCATCCATTGTCTAAGGCAGTGTTTCTCAACCTTGGCAACTTTAAGATGTGTGGACTTCAATTCCCAGAATTCCCCAGACAGCATGGGGAACTGAGGAATTCTGGGAGTTGAAGTTCACATATCTTAAAGTTGCCAAGGTTGAGAAACAGTGGTCTGTCATTTGTGAAAACGTTGGAAAGAGTTGGACCCAGGGCAGAACTCTGAGGTACCCCACTTTATACTTCCCTCCATGAAGACATGGATCTATTAAGGACCACACCTTGAGGAACAATCACCGGGGACCCTTCACATGAAGGTTCCACATAACCACCACATCTAATTGCCACTGATAAGCCTAGCCAACTCCACTGAATTATCTGATTCTCCACAAAAGTCACCAAAGCTAGAGGACGCTCTTCACATCGTGTGCCACTGAATTCCACAAACTCAGCTAAACCTGCACTCTGTATGCTCTCTGCAGATCAATGGTATGGAGAGGGGCTGAGGTGTTTTTTTCAGAGCCAGCAGCATGTTGTGCAGGCACAGAAGCTTGAAGGATGGAGTCTCAAGGACCTGAAATCTGAGATGGCAATTGAAAACCTGGCGTCTAGCACTTCTGGGAGTCACAACCCAAGAAGCTAAATAGAGCAGCCGAGGATGACGAGGTAGTATCAGCTGGATACTTAGGAACCAGGCGTTTTATCCCAGGCGTGGCTGGAGGAAGGAAGGGTGGCTTCTTTGGGATTCTGCCATTTGTCTTGCTAAGACTGCTTTCCATCAGCATTCCATTCCCCTTAGACCATCTGTTGCTTTCCACGCCTCCTTTGCTGCCCCAGCAGCCTCACCTTTTGCCCTGAGGCTGAGGGTGGAACCCTGCCTGCCCAAGTAAAACCTGTGTTGTGCCGAGTGCAATCAAAACCTCAAGACCCCTTTGTTCAGCTCCCCCCAGCCTTGGGCATTATTCATTAGCCTTGATCTCCAGTTTGATTTCTGGTTCTTACAATAGGAAGCCCATCTATACAATAGGAGGGTCTGGGGCTTTACTGCGATCCTCTGAAGCCTTGGGCGTGGTTCCCAAGTTGTGATATTTCTTGGGACCTATGAGAAAAACGACTAACTACGTGACTGGAGGGTCACCATTTCATGAAATTTAATTTGAAGTTAATGCAGATGTGAGGGAAGGGGAATCCAGCTTTGTTTTCGCTCTGAGCGGCTCCCTGTTTGCTTGGAGAGTAATGGAGACATCTGTTCTGGATGGTTGCCCACCTTAAAAAAGAGGTTTGCAATTAAGAACCTTCTTGCATCTGGCACTGACAGTGAGAGCTGTAGAAGATCTATGGTGGTGGCGGTATGTGTGCATGCGTGCATGATTTTATTGCAGCTTTGACTGATAAATCTGGGGCATCTCTACCTGGAAGAGAAACATCTTGCTTCAGCAAGTCATGTGCAGGTAACCTCAAGCATAGACTATTGCAATGTGCTTTTTATGGGGAAGTTGCTGAATACATCTGGAAACATTATGAAACAAATGGCCACGGAAACTGACCCAAGTCTCCTTCTTCCTACAGTTTAAGAGGTTTAAAGCTACTGTTTGAATCTGTGTATTATGTCTGTTATGGTTTCAGGTCTGTCTGAATGGATGTTTTTATGGTCTCCTAAACCATCCAGAGCCATTAAGGGAGTGAGCAGTATCTAAATCTTCCAAATGAATCTCTGAATGAATAAATAAATACGCTGTTAACAGAACTTAATTGTGTTTGTTTTTCTTCTGAGGGGAAGATATTTTTTAGGATGCTGCTTAAGAACGCCATAATGGTCGAGTCAAACTAGACAGGATATTTGTTCTTCCTTGGGAGAAGAGTGATAATAATAGAAATGATGTATTTATTTACATATGACATTTATGTGGCTGTTCAACTCAGACAAGAGGGATGCGGTGGCGCTGCGGGTTAAACCGCTGAGCTGCCGATCGGAAGGTCGGCGGTTCGAAACCGCGCAGCGGGGTGAGCTCCCGTTGCTCGTCCCAGCTCCTGCTCACCTAGCAGTTCGAAAACATGCAAATGTGAGTAGATTAATTGGTACCGCTTCGGCGGGAAGGTAACGGCGTTCCGAGTCGTCATGCTGGCCACATGACCCGGAAGTGTCTATGACAACGCCGGCTCCAAGGCTTAGAAACGGAGATGAGCAGCGCCCCCTAGAGTCGGACACGACTGGACTTTACGTCAAGGGAAACCTTTACCTTTACCTTCAACTCAGACAAGTGTGACTCTGAGTGAATATGCATCCATAGGAAAAAAACACAAATGGAAATACAATTAAAATCACAACACCATTAGTTAATAAATGATGGAAATCCTCAATGTGCAGTGCACCTTACCAGCCAGGATCTCCTATGATCCTGGCTCCAAAGAACCATGTCTTTAATGGCTTCCTAAAAGCCAACAGGGTCAGGGCCAAGAATATGTAGGGTGACAGATCATTCCAGAGTGCAGGTGCCGCAATTGAAAATGCACACCTCTTAAGAGGAGGAGGAGGAGGAGGAGGAGGAGGAGGAGAGGGTAGGGAGTAGTTTTCACTGGAACTGTTGAAAGGGTAAACAGCTCTGACTCCAATGTCACGCCACCTAATGTCAAAAGCCTTCTTCCTATGGTCACTCACTTTCTTGGTAGGTATGAATGACATTAAATGATAGGAGAGAAAATAGTTTTTTTGAGAAAGTAAGACAAATAAAAAAGTGGGGGGGGCAGTGTTGCTTGGTTAGTTTGTGACTGAGGAAACACAGAAATGGATTGATTCAGTCATCTTGCTTAACTGGTGAGGGTCCAGCTAGTGGAAGGTGGAGAAAGAGAGAAAGTGTGATGGACGACAGTAACGCAGCTGGTTCTCAGGAAGGAGGGAGCACATTCCAAGGAGGTGGGCAGGACATGAGACAACATAGCCCAGAGCTGGACCACGAGAAGACTAAGAGGTTCAGACTTGCCCTGCCCTAGAGCCTCCCAGGTTATTCCCCCTTAGGTTAGGTAGAGTAGCTTTAGTCTGGCAGGATTCTGTCTATAAAGAACCGAACTTGGCTAGATTGATTCTTTGTCATTTTGGGGCTGGGCCTGACAGAAAGCTCAATGCTAAGGAGAAAGAGAGAGGGAAAGAGGGTGAGTCCGAAAGAGTGTCAGGGAGATGAAGAAAGAGTGAGAAAAGAGGATGTTGGAAGTTTCAAGAGAGGGGATGTATCAATAAGAGAGAAAATGGCCACAAAGTTTTGTTGCTTCTGGAGTAAGCCTCTCCTCAGCCACCCTCAAAGTCTTGGATTCTAGGATGCACCCAAAATAACATTTCATCAATGATAGCCCCTCACACTGGAAATGCCCTCAACTGATCATGTAGCTGGGCTGCACATTTGCCAATGTATCTGTGCAGCAGGAGGGAAGACCTTGAGATGGTTCTGAAAGCTGCAAGGCCAGCTTGCTTGGGCTTTCAGACTATGCCACTATCAATGCCACTGGAAAAACATGAAACTAGACCAGCCTTTCTCAACCTTTTGACCCTGGAGGAACCCTTGAAATATTTTTCAGGCCTTGGTGAACCCCTGCCCATTCAGGCTCAAATATAGGCCAGAAGTTACAAAATTATTGTGATCGTTTCATGTGTAGGCCTGTATCGATGCATTAACAGTGTTTTTAAACTAAAAATAAGAAATGAAACTTACCTCTTTAATGTGAAGTGGCCTGAATTTGAAATAATTTTTAAAATAAATCATGATCTCCCAGGGAACCCCTAGGGACCTCTCGCAGAACCCTAGGGTGCCACAGAACCATGGTTGAGAAACCCTGAATTAGACAAAACCAGATGCCAGAACAGGACATGGTTGGGAACCCTTCCGGTCTGGAAGAAACTATAGGGAAGGAGGCCAGCTGAACAGTACCACTCATGCCTGGTCATTTGGCACCCTCTACTGGCTACATTCAGTCTGAGATTTGAATGAAAGGGATCATTTAATGGAGGAGAGAGGTAAGGAGAAAAGAAATTGGGAAAGTCTGACTCTTGTTTACACCCCCTGGTATTGTTCTAGTAAAATCTATTTTAAAAGATTTTCTATATGCTCAGCCAGAACTACTGTTGATACTGCAAACTATTTACTGAACACCCATGTTCTCTCTTTTCAATCTCCACATCCACCTTGTTAGGATAAGAGGGAGTAGTTAGTTCAACTGCTAGTCATCTGGAGAAGAGCCATGCTGAATCCAACCAAACTTCAACTTAACTGAGATGTCTTTTTCCACAGTGGATTCAGTGCATGTCTAAACTGTGGTATTCTACCCCTAGTCCAGTGTTCCTCAACCTTGGCCACTTTAAGACGTGTGGACTTCAACTCCCAGAATTCCCCAGCAAGCATTGGGGAATGTAAGGATTCTGGGAGTTGAAGTCCACACATCTTAATGTGGCCAAGGTTGAGAAACATTGCCCTAATTTATGTTTGTTATTTCAAATAAAAAAAGGGAAAAAAGATTCTCTTCTCACTTACCTTGCTGGCTGGCTTCCAATTCCTTCACTTCAAGATCATGGGTCAGCTCTAGAAGAGAAGAAAAACAAAGCAGGAAGATGAAACACAAGATGGTTTATTATCTGATGGACCAATGCAAGGCCCAAGGGCTGTGCTGTATGCAGACCTCAGCCTGATTTCAGGAGAACTGTAGCTTTAGTTACAAACCCCATCCATTCTGGCTCTGACACTGCCCACTGTGGGCTTTAATTCTATCTATTGCTGGTTCATCCACTTTTCTTTTTTCTGTCTATATTACTTTTAGCATTTTTTCTTTCATCTTTACTTTTCCTTGCTCTTACTTGGTATCATTGCATGTTTATCTTTTACTTATGTGAAAATCTCTAATAAAAATTATACATGTAAAAAAGAAACACGTTTCTTTGAGAAGGAATCCCATAGATGTCACTAGACTCTCAAAAGGATGCATGGCACAGAAAGGTCAAGAACCCCTGTTCTAAACAGAAATGAAACCTGTTTGTGCCTGGCTTGTGTTATGTCATAACCAGGTCATATAAACCAGGATGGTAATGCTGCCCCATGTCCAGAGTTGCAAAGGTTTTATGGTTTTAAATGTAGGCTTTTAGGGATTTTCTTGAATTATTCAGGTTTTTACATTGTAAACGGGTTTAATTAAGAACTTTTAATTAAGTGGTTCCAATGGGGGCTTGTAAACAGGTTTAATTAAGAGCTTTTAATGGAGTGGTTTCAATTTAGGGGTTTTTAAACTGTTTTAATTAAGGACTTTCATTGGAGTGGTTTCAGTGGAGGGGGTCTTTCCCACTTTGGCACTGCAAAACTAAAATGAGACAAGACAGGCAGACATGTTATAAATATGCACCAAATCAATCAATCAATCAATCAATCAATCAGGGTTTCTTCAACAAGGAATGGTTAACTCCACCCTTCCTTGGCTTCACATTATGTGGAAAGATGGCATTTTGTATCTCTAAGGCTGGCATTCATTTTAAACCTAGACTCAGCAAATTAATGTTATGATGTTGAAGGTGTAACACTGGGGTCCATGAGGTGGTCATGCACTGTAATGGTCATGCAGTCATGCACTATGACAGTCATGAATTTAAATGGTCATGTGGTCATGTTTGATGACAGAACCCAAAGATGTGATGGACTTGGAAGCCCAAGGATCTCCAACAGGTAGTCAAGCTCAAGAATTATTATGATACAGGTTTGATGATGTATTATTGTAAGGCACTGGTTGAGAATCTGTGGCCCTCCAGATTTTGGATTTCAATTGTCCGTTGAAATGCAAGGGCTTCCTTGCAAGATTTGTTGGGGTTCTCAGTCTTTCCCTGCATTTGCTACTTGCAACATGTCCAAGGCTGTTAATAGGATTGTCAGATTATGATTTACCGAAGAGCTCAGTTAGAAAATTCCATTTAGAAAGATGAAGCTGCCAAGTAGCTAACACACACACACACACACACACACAGAATATTTAATCATTTTCTTTTTTTTTTAATCAACTTCCACATTGAGTCCAGTCTTAGCAGGGACAGTAAGAAGTCTTAAGTCCTGCCTGTTAGCTAGAAGGCGTGGAACTAACCCCTCTCCTGTTGGTTCCACCTTTGGTGATCAAGTTGCATCTGCTTTTGTGAACTTAAACTAAAAATCAAGCAATATAATCTTCTCAGGGATCTTTCACCCCCAAGCTTCTAACATTTTCACCAAGTTATTTAGGACTTGGAGTGAGAGCATAGCCTCTCCCGGCTTTTAATTCTACAGTGAAGGGAAAATTAGCAAAACCCTGATGTTAAATTAGGCATAACTTTTCCTGCTCTTGCATGTAACAACCTGACAGTTTCTTTAAAAAGCATTGCTTCTTTCTCTTCTGCAGAGGCTGGGAAAGATTTTTTTCGCAGGCACAGGAGGATTTGTAGGAAAGAGCTGTTGCTTGGGGAGGCAGAAGAAAAAGAACAAAGAGGTCTTCTGTATGGCTTAGGGCTTAATTTTAGCTTGGAAAGCCGGCTTTATCGAGGCAACTGCTTTGCTAGTCTTTGCTTCATCTGATTTTGCTCTGCATCAATGTTGGGACTGTGAGCTTTACTTTGTAGCTCCCTATGGCTTGCAATGGGCTACCAGATCTGGGCTGCAAAACCTTCAATCACCACTAGATGGCAGGAATGAGATGCAGAAAAGTCTGGCTTTGCTGCCATCTAATGGCCAGCTAGATTTTGGCAATCTAAGATTTGGTACTTCAATTGTGCTTTTTTTAAGGGCAAATGGTCTTCAACCCTCAAATTATAATGCAACGGGCTTCATGTGCATTATTTCAGGGGGGAATAGCAGATAGTTTCTTGCTATAACTTTGGAATACAAGTCATTTTTGGATGAGGAAAGAGAACAAGATTAGACACTGGAAAACCAGAATCGAGTCCCAGTGATGAGGTGAAAATATCCTCTGCTTTTCATTTTGATCCTGAAACTTTTATGCTTTCTTTTGTATTAGCACAGCTTTTAAGTTTTACTACTAGCCTGCACTATGGCTTCTTGATCATCTCAAGCTACTTTCTGGGGTCTTCTGTGCTGGCTTGGAGTCCTGACAGTTGTAGTCCTATTGGGCTATTATTTATTGATAACTTTTTTATTTTATTATTTTTTATTATTAAATTTATATATTGCCCATCTCACTATAAGAGTGACTCTGGGCAGCTTACAAATAAAAATTATAAAACCATTATAAAAATAGAAAAAGGATTAAAAAATAGAAGATAAAAGAGGGAAACTAAGAGGTGGAGACAGTATCTTAAGCCACCAACCACCCCCAGGACTGCCCACCATTCTTGGATCCCCAAACTAGTTGGCAGAGCCAGGTCTTGACACTCTTCCTGAAGGCCAGAAGAGTGGGGGCCAACCTCAGGATGGTGCCTGGGACTACTCAATTTGAACACTCAAGGCAGATCAGAATTCAACTGGAGGGTAACGAATTGGGCAAGGCTGGGTTAGTTGATATCCCAAATCCCTTTCAACTCCTTGACTGGACTGACATCATACATTAATCCTAAGCCATGGGTTGGTATGACGATGGGTTATTGAATAAATAAAATTGGCTGGTATTACACATTGCACCACAAACTATGGTTTATGAAGCCCAGAGGTTGGTTTTATACCACATGCTAAGCTAAAATGTATCAAAGATGTTATGACATAAACCCAGTTTTCAATACCTTATAAGTTGTACAGGTAAGCATTTGGGGCTCCCTTTTCAGGGAATCTGCTCTGTTTCTTCTGAAACTGAGCAAGTCTTCGCAGTTTATTTGTTCCTAAAATATCAAGAGCCCCAACTGTTTTCTGGTGGAAAAATAGTCTTGTGATTCATGAGCCAAGACTTCCATTTTAATCTGTTCAGGGGCAACAACTAACACACACTAATCACCGCCATGAGATTCCATCATCTAGACTCATCCAGCATCTATGGAAATAATGAGATAGAGCGAAATGGTGAAGTGAGTGTTTTCTGCATCTCTTTATGCAGGATGGCAGCTGAGCCAAATTCTCTCCTGCAAGTATCAGATTAATTCGCACAAAATTTGTCCCTCCTTTGTGGGGAGATGGGCAGTGATAAGATTTGATAGATAGATAGATAGATAGATAGATAGATAGATAGATAGATAGATAGATAGATAGGACCCATTCCAACATGGGTTAACAGCCCCCCCCCCACGTAAAACAGGCAGCTGGAGATATGAGGATGATAAAGAGCTAGATGTCTTGGTCAGTTACATATTTATTTTATTCTTTTTGGAATGTTTGAAGGAAATTATGTAAAGAGTGTCAGGGTTCTGTTTGATTTTTGGTGCCATATATCTCAGAAAACTGAACTGAATGGGTCCAAATTTGGTGTAGGGGAAGAAGCCAGCAAAAGAAAGAATCAGTTTGAAAATGGCTTTGATCGGGCTAGGGGCTGTGGAGAAAAAAATCCAGAAAAAAAAATCCCCCAATGCATTCCTATGGAAGAGGCAACTGGGCAGCGGCTTGTAATGCTACAGACAGCTCCATTCTAAGTCTTCCCTCCTCCCTCCTGGTCACATGACTCAGAGTAGGGCTATTTTAAGGAGCTGGAAAGAATTCCAGAAGTCCGGGATCACACAACACACCCTAAGTATTTAATCCAAAATTAACACTAACCAAGCTTCACTTGTGGAGCACCTGCACCCACCAGGTTTTTAACTGATTTGGTTAAATGTGTTGTGGTTGAACCAAGCCATAGACATGTACTTAACTTGATAATCAGATGAACTTGTTCTCTGGCTTTGTACAATACAATGGACCATCCCCTAACCAAAGAGGGTGAATTCTTGCACAATATACTAAGACATTAAAAAACAACAACCCAGTAACCTAGCTTAACCTTACATCAGCTTTGCATGTTGTCCCAGTACAGCTGCTAGCAATTCCAGTGACCTGATGGAATCGTTTTTGCCAACACAACCAATGTGTTGGAGATTATAAAATACATGGAATCATTTCATAATAGAGACCACCTGGCAAGTCATTATTTCAATAGAAGAGAATATCTGTAGCTCAGGGTTGAACTGTGGAGCCCTTGGTGCTCTCTGAGCTTGGTTGTTTGCAGACATTTCATTACCCAACTAGGTAACATCATCCGTGCTGGTGAGTGTGGGGTCTAGATGACTCTCACAGTAGTGATTATGTGCATTAGCGTGCCCCACACTTACTTGCACTGATGATATTACTTAGTTGGGTAATGAAACGTCTGCAAGCAAACAACCAAGCTCAGAGAGCACAAAGGACTCCACAGGTCATATTTTTTTTAAATCTGTGATAGTTTTATTCTGCCTGTTGTGCAAGAAATCAAGGCAGCTTACATGTGGATCTTCCTTAATTTTATTCGCACAAGTACCTGTGAGACAGACTGGACTGAAAGAGCATAACTGCCCCCAAATCACCCACTGAGTTTCCCCAAACCTAAACTATATTGCACTGCCTTGGCTACCAAGGAAGAGATCATATTTGCTCCCCAGTTTTATTTCTAAATTTTAATCTGGAAAGCTGAGATGTCAAGAAGCCATACTGTAGTTGATATTTCTCCTGGGCATGATAAATTTCTACCTGTTAGAAGGGAACTCATGTGGGTAATGATATAAAATATATTTCCCTCTGCAGGTTGAAAAAGTGTATTCCAGAAAGAACTGAAATCTTTTCCTGCATATTATAAGCTATCCTACAAAACCCATCACTGAGCATAGTTAACTGTCCTCTTTCATCATCATTTGCTCCTTCAAATGCACCCAACCAAGGAATCAGAATCAATGTTATTTTATATTCTCTGATGCTGTGATTATATGTGAAGCTAATGCACCCCCAACTGACCCCCTTCTCCTAAGACCCTCCTCCTCTAAGCATGAGGGACCCCACCCTACACTGGCCTTGTTGTAATGGTATGTGGGAATGATTTTTGGAGACAGGACCCAGAGACACTGCCTAGGGAATGGACAGATAAGAGATAGCATAGCCCGCAGCTGCATAGTGGATGGGGCAAGAGGCTGAGAAGAGACCCCCCCTAATTTCTCTGGGTGTAAAGGAGACGGGTGGATAATTGTTCTTTCAGACTTGCAAGATTCTGTTAATGTAGCCTTACAATAAAGTAGAATGAGCTCATCTGGTCATGTTTCCTGTCTGGTCCACCTGGTAAGGCTGACCCTTGTGCACCTGGCAGTATTTCTCCTGGAGTTGGATGGGTGTGTTTATGTGTGCCTGCCAACCTGTGTATAAATTCATGTGTTTTCCTTCTGAATCCTTGTACTCAGGATATGCTAGTTCTCTGGACCCTGCTGGACTTCTCTTATTCTTCAGACCGTCTCTCTGGGAATAGCTTCCTCCTTTTCTGGGTGTGTAAGAAGTAGAGAGTAAATACCTCATTTCCCATATATAGGCTCCGTTCCCCAACATTACACAGGGCCTAGGTAGTCTAACCTAGTCAAATTTCCCTACTGGTGGTTTTGGTAACACACAATCATGCTAATTCGCAAAGTACATGGGATGTGGGCCAGAAGGCAGGCCTTTTCAGTGGCCGCCCTAATATTCTGAAATATGCTCTCCCTGAAGACATGTTTAGCCTCATCCCTCTTTGCTTTTCCAAGGCTCGTAAGACCATCTTATTCCAATGCACCACTGGCCTTGGCTGATTGTGGGCAACCACTGTAGTTAGGTATCATTGCATCCTTTACTGTATTTTTCTTATATAGTTATTGGTTTTATTTTTCCTCTATTGCAGACTGTCCAGAGTCTTAGTTTGATTGGGCCCATTGACAAAACAAACAAACAAACAAATCAGTCAGGGGGTTGGCAGTCATTGGAGCCTTACCCACTTCCTCCAGGAAGTGCCTGGCATCCCACGACACCTTGCACCTGTTATATTATATATATTACATGGCAAGGCTATATAATATCTCTCTATAAGGCTGTATATAGTGATATCACTACCAGTAGGCCTGCCTTGGCTTGCCTGCTGCAGCTAATCAGCACTGGGCTGATGTGCTCTGTGCCACCTGACCTGTCTGTGGTGGAGAAGCTTGCTTTTCTTCAGCAACTCTTGTTCTCCAGCTTTTTTACTTGCAGGACTAGGTAGGAAAACAGGGTCAGGGGTAGAAGCAGATCTACTGGTAAAGGGCTCTGAAACTCTGCCAGCTTTCCTGGCTGTTACCTCTGTTTTCATCTTCCCCAACAGCTTAAACCCTGACAGCTGACTTTCCCTCAGAGTCACTGGCCTTTGATGGCAAGGATGGGCAGCCTGTAGCCCATCTGTGCCCCCAGTGTGTCTTCTTCCTCCTCTTCCTCAGATCTAACTACTGAAATGTAGCAGCAGCTTTGGCTGAATTTTGGTGGTGTGTTCCTCCCCTGCCCCCAGGACCAAGTGTTGATACACTTTTTCTGATGTAAAAGTGGAAAATGGAGCAGGAAGCTTGGGGATCCACATGGTTCTGATACCTAACTTTAAACTGCTCCAAGCCCTGCAAATAATGATTTGGGGGGCCATGTCAGTGAGCCTAAGGATAGGATTGGGAATGGTTTGCTCCCCATTTCCAGGATCTCCTTCTCCCATTCTCAGCCTTAGGGCCTTGAAAAGGCAGACAAAATATAAGTATATAATCCTGTATTGGAAGTTGCCATGATGCAGCGCCATAGCGCTAATGGAAATTAAGGCATGATGTTACTGCATTGGATATGGCACTTGACTGATCCGAATAAGGAAGGCTCCTTAAAAGGTTCCCATGATTTTCTTTCATAATGGGGAAGGAGCTTTTCTCTAGCAATTCATTCAAAAATGTTGCTGTCCCCTGAGAGAGAAACAGAGATTGATTTACCCAAGACAAGCAGTGCAAACGAGAAGCCACCACTTAAACAGATACTTGAAGCATTTCCTTAGTAACCTGTTTGGGCCTGTGACTATTTCAAGGGCTTTTCACTTTTCCTACAAGGAACTCAGAGCACTTTTTGCTCATCTGCCATCTTCTGGCTTCAACTCCACTCTCTATTTTGAAAAGCTAGATTTCCAAATGAAGGGATGAGTCACGCTTATAAAATGCCATGTATGCATGGTGCAAAGATGGTGGTTAGCATATTGCTGCAGTATGAAATCTGTGGTTTCTATCCCTTTGAACTAGAAGGAAAGCATTAGGAAAGTGTGCTCTCTGATTTTTTGCACACTGGGAACACCTATCTGCATAGTTGGTATTTATTTATTTATCAATCATATTTCTCCATTGCCCATCTCATGTTGTGACGACTCTGGGCGGTTCTTGATATGATTGTGTCACTGAAGAGCAAATACTCAGCTTGCCAGGTCCAGAAAAAGAAACAAGGGCAAAATTCCTTGAATAAGGGAAAAATAGCCCACCTCCTCATTTTTCAAAGAACAGTGGAGATACTCAGAGCCTGCATCCAGTTGGAAATATTTTTAAAAATTAAACTGGAGTTAAAGGGGGAGGGGGGCAGAAGACAAACAATTGCCTCTGATTTTGCTTTAGTCATTTTATATGCAGTGAAGCTTTCTAGTGGCAGAGAAAAACACATGCTTAACGTTTTCCCAAATGGCCAATTTCCTTCCTTACCTTGTGTCCCAATGTTCTTGTTCATGTACGTTAACATGAGAACAAAATCTAGATCTGCCTCAAATGAGGATTCCTGCAGGAATGTATCTTCTCCAGAAGGTCTTGTAGGAACATAAGGGCTGGAAAATAATATTTTCTAGGAACCATCTTGGGTCCTATTGAGGTTTATCCTACATGCTATAGAAACCTGCTTCCCCTAAACTTTTCTAGGTCTGGTGCTATCCACTGCTGGATATCACTCTATATTCTATCTATCTATCTATCTATCTATCTATCTATCTATCTATCTATCTATCTTTATTTATTTATTTATTTATTTATTTATTTATTTATTTATTTTTATCTCACCTTTATTATTTTTATAAATAACTATATTTTTATATCTCTACAAGTAACCAATATATGCTGTAAGAGTTCTCTAACCCTGCAGAGCTTCACCTTGGCTGTTCCCACATCACTGCATCCCAGCAGAGTTGGGCAATTCCATTCAGTATCCAAAGATTGCTTAATGCTTCACACTGGCTTAAACAGGAGCCATTTTTCCCCTTCACAGTGAATGCTTCTTACATTAATAGGACAGTGAGCAAGGTTTCTGTTATCTGGAAGCATCTGAAGATGTATTCCTCAAAACCTTTTGAACCTTTAAACTTGTACCCCATCCACTAATCTTTTATTCCACAGAGGTAGAATGTCTTCTATAAATGGGATGGAACCGTCCTCTATATAGTCATGTGTGCACCTGTTGCTGAGTGTGACACATGCAGTACCTGCTAATTCTGGGCAAGTAGCATTTTCCCATCATTTCAGGATCTAAGAGAGCTTAAAGGAAGCAAATTGTATTTAGTAGCTGGGTGATCTTCTGGAGCACCTTGAGAATACTCTGTACAGCCCAGCAGTGAGTAATTTCAGGACCTAGGAGAGCTTCATAGACTTTATTATTTTTATTTTTATTATTATTTTTATTATTTGTTTATTTTCTATCCTGCCTTTATTATTTTTATAAATACCTCAAGGTGGCTAATATACCTAATACTCCTTCCTCCTCCTATTTTCCCCACAACAACCCTGTGAGGTGAGTTGAGCTGAGAGAGAGGGACTGGCCCAAGGTCACCCAACCGGCTTTCATGCCTAAGGCGGGACTAGAACTCTCATACCATGCCTGATTGGCTCTTGGGCTGAGAGAGGGCGACTAGCCCAAGGTCACCCAGCCAGCTTTCGTGCCTAAGGTGGGACTAGAACTCTCACACCACACCTGATTGGCTCTTGAGCTGAGAGAGAGAGTGACTGGCTCAAGGTCACCTAGCCAGTTTTCATGCCTAAGGAGGGACTAGAACTCACAGGCTCCTGGTTTCTAGTCCATTGCCTTAACCACTAGACCAAACTGACTTATCTTTTAGTTAGCAGAACAATGAATCTCTATATATCTCAACTACAAAAAGCATACACTTGCGTAAAATAGCATGTCTGTGTGAGCTCTAATATTCTCAAATCACATTAGGAAGACGAGGCAATGATACCACTCTGGATCAGGGATGGTCCTCTCTTGTGGGGCATCAATTCAACCATACCTTGGTTGATGTATCATTTTGCATTCCGCGCCCGCCCCCCCAGTCTACTGTGACATTTGAAAACCATTAGTTCAAAATATGTTAATAATGTTATTTCCCATATTTTCTTTTACTGGACTTTTATTTCTGGAATTTCCTCCCCCCTTTTTTTTAGATTATTGAATGTGAACAAAAATAAACAAATTTAACTACGCTTTCTTTCTTTCTTTCTTTATTCGGAATGCACTTCTGCAGGCAGTTTAAAAATGAAATGGTCCCATATGCCAAAACCAAATTGGATCAATTAACTCTGATGCTTCTTGCCAGAGATGAAACCTTGATGAAATGAACTTCCATTGGAAAGGAAATGTGCAGACACTGATTTTAATGAAAGCTTATTCACAAAATGCTATTTGTCCATCAGATAGCATCAGACTGAGCAAAAAGGACTGACATACCAACAAAATTCCCCATCCTGGTTAAGACACTGTTAATCACATATTGTGCCATAAATAAACATCTTAAAGTAGATTACATTTAAATCAAGTTTAAACAAAGGCACACTTGTAAAACAAGATCATCTCTTTTTAATTCAAAATCTATGCAGGATGAAAACATTTGGAAGGACTGATGCTGCCTTATCCTTTTATATGATTAGTATTCCCTTTGAAATCTTCCTAGGGAGTAAATTCCATAAATGTCCAAAGGGTAGAGAGTAAGGAATATGACCTTGATGGTAAGATGTATTACCAAAGTGACAAGGGGAAAAATGTATCTTAATTCACAACAAGCAGAAAATACATGGAACAGGCTCAGACACCTCCCTAATTCAGATAAGAAGGGGAGGAGATACAGCACAATTGGACAAGAAAGATTCTGATATTGTAACCAATCTCAGCAAAAGTAGCTGTAGCCTTCCTGTGGAGTTGATTCCTGGTCTGGTCTACCTGGTGGGGCTGACATCTTGTATGTTTCTGCTATACCTCCTCCCCTTCTTATACTCTTATGAATTAGGGAGGTGTCTGTCTGAGTCTCTTCCACATATTTTCTGCTTTAAAGCATTAAGATACACTTTTTGTTAATGGATCTCACTTACCTCCATCAAGGTCACCTTCCTTATTCTCTACAAAAGCCAGTTCAATTACTAATCAATTCTTAGCATCTATTCTTTTCAAGATTTGCTATGATTAAATCTGGCCTGGTTGTAGTTCCATAGAGAGAGGGCTATGGAAGGAGTGACACGTAATATTAAGCTATATGCCATGGTCTACCAAGCCCAGTGGCTGAGTTTACAAGTTGCACTGACCATAATGCAGTTGGTTTGTTCTTTACTTAGAACAATATATGTGAACCCACCTAGCAACAAGAGAGCCACTTTGGTGTAGTGGTGAAGGTGCTAGTCTAGAAACCAGGAGACTGTGAGTTCTAGGGCTCCTTTAGGCATGAAAGCTGGCTGGGTGACTTTGGGCCAGTCACTCTCTTTCAGTCTAACCCACCTCAGAGGGTGGGGAAAGTAGAGGGCAGGATTTTTAGGTATGTTTGTTGCCTTGAGTTGACTAAAATATATTTAAAAAGCTTAACTTTGGTCAAGAGAGCTTCAGGCTTGACAAATCAAGGAACTTCAGTACCTTGGATAGTGCCAAGCAGATTATACTGGCTGGGGTTCTACTCTCATCGGAAGAGATGCTTCAGAATGCACAGAAGTGGAAGTGCAGAACCTCTTTAAAGCAGCCACATCCTTTTTCAGGCTTCCATGTGAGCCTCCCAAAAGACAAAGTTGCTTTAACAAGTCACTGAAAGATATGGCTGCTCCAATGAGTCAACTGATGGCAGTTTAGCCACCAGAACTCCTCTCTGATTGCAACTGCCGAAAGTGGGTGGCATTATTCTTTACCGTTTTGAGATGGGGAGCACATGGAAATATTGTGGAGATCCGTTAAAAATAATGAAATAAACCAGCTCCCTAAAAAACAAACCAATATGTGTCACATGACCTGACCATTTTGTATCTCAACCCAACCATTTCAGCCTTCCAATCCAGAAAAAAATATTAAGTGCAACATCCCTCTGTCTTGCCAACCAAAGGTTTCCATTTCTGTTCTAGCAATAACTTGCAGACAATCTTGGCTTTAAGAAGGATGGCAGAGCCTGATGATACAGTAGGTCCATTCTTGCTAGATGTGAAGTCTGGTTCCAAAATGTCCTCTGAATTGGCTGAAATTTTAGACACTTGCCTAGCTAAGGGACTGTCAGCCCTTCAAGTTGTCCAGACCATCAAGTTGTCCAACAGACTCCAGAAGAAGATCAGAACTAAACTTTGTTGAAATAGGCTATATTAACAGGATCTCGCAAGTCCCATTGTGTTTCTCTTCCCCTCCCTCTTATACCCCATTGAGTCAGGGAGGAGCCAGCCTGAGTCTCCTCTTAATACTATCTCCTTTCCCAGGACTCAAGGAATGCTTCTGTCCTTGTTGTTTCTGTAATGGCTTCTGAATATTTTCCTCAAGGCCATCTCCACAGCTCTCTACAGGGACAGGAGAAACTATGGAGGCTTCTTGTAATGCAGGAAACTGCCACTACAACTTTCTACAAGGTGAGCATTCAGCCTCTCTGCATAAAAAACCCTGAAAAACAGAAAGTCCAACACTTTCTTAGGCTGTTGAATTCATCTTGTCTCTGCAGAGCCAGCTTTTAATATCTGAAACACCTCTGGTGCCTTTTGAAGCATTTCTTCCAGCTGATTAGATGCATTGCTGTGGACTGTTTCCCCCTGATCATCAACTGGGGAAGGAGGAAAGCTGTTCACCCCCACTCTCTAGGAATTCTGACCTGGTTAATGAACCAGGTTCTAGTACTAGATGGAAAGTGACTTAGTTTTGGAATTTTGGAAAGAGAGAGAGCGCCAGATGAGTTCCTGGAGATTCCTGATCTTTAATGTTGAATTAAGAGCTGCAATGCCACCCTCTCACCTCTTTCTGTAGGATGCAGGCCAGCATTTCTTCCTCTAGTAAACTGCTGCGTAGTAATGAAGGCATATTAACACTGAGTTGAAACTATGAGACTTACATTGGTTAGATTCACTCAATATCCTTAACATGGTCAGGGAAAAACTGAACCCACCTGGAGTTGGGGTAGTGTGTCTACACAATACACTGAAGTATAAACTAACTGAGTGGGTTGGATTTGTATAATATGCTGACCAACCAATCAACTTTGGTCCACTTTAATACTCACCAGGGTTGGTATGTTCTGCAAATGTAGTTGCTAGGTCTTTAACTGAACTGGTGCAGCATGTTGAGTGAATACAGCACATGTTAAAGATTACAATAACTTATTGGCCAAGGCTGCAGTATTGTGGCAACAATGGTGAGAAACTGACTCCCTCTGCAGTGAAAGCTTCAGGGGGTTATTATGTTAAAAACCAGAAGCCTTCCTTCTACAGTGTAATGGTATGTGGGAATGACCTTGGGAGATAGGAGGAAGAGCTGCAGACTAGGCCATGGTCAGACAAGAGGCAGCTGAGCCCGCAGAAGGAATGGGGTGTGGCAAACACCTCAGGAAGGGACCCACTCAAGGCTGTAAAGGTGAGGGAGGAGAGAGGTGCTTTCAGACTTGCAAGATTCTGTTAATGTAATTTTACAATAAAGATAGAACTAGTACTTCTGGGTGTGCTTCTTGTCTGGACTAGTTTGCAAGGCTGACATCAAGTGAGTTTGGGAGACCCAAGATAGAGCAGGACTGACCTCAGTTAATTAATGCTATGCTGAGCCACTATTTTGCATGTGGCTCCTCATTTTCAAGCTCCTTATCAATCCTTGGAGCCTGAAGCCACAAATCTCTGCCTTCTTGGAGGATAGATGGGGGACTCACCTGTGCAGTATTTTTGTAAGCGTAGGATCTCCAGATGCAAATCATGGAGGAGTTTCATCTGCTCCTTTTTGAGGAAGGCGATGTGTCTTTGCACACTTTGAATCTGATGCTCCAGGGACAAAGTCTCCATCGCAACGCAGTGAACAGTCTAGGCCTGGAGGGAACAGATGTGAACTTGTGAACTGCCTGTTCTGCAGCAACGGCATGGGCATGTGGCAGCTGCTGATTTTTTTCTTTGCATTCCTACCAACCTTTTTCTTTCCTAAACTCCTCAGTCACTGTGCCAAAAGGCTATTTCTGGTTCTGCCTCGAGGCTTAAAATCTAGGCTGCTGATCTTGCATAGAGAAGTTTTAGTTTTGAGTGGAAAAAAATAGCATCGAAGAGCCTCATGGCATCTTAAAGAGAAGTCTTAAGTTTTCATGGACTGCTGACCACCTCTCAACCGTAGGGGAGAGATGGGCGGTGAATAAATTTATTAAATAAATAAATAAAATAAATGTCATCAAACCCTTGATGAAGTGGGTTACAGCCCATGAAAGCTTTTGCCATAACAAAAGTGTTACCCTTGAAAGGGCAACAAGATTCTTGGTTATTTGAGTTGTGACAGACTTAACAGAGCTGCTATTCTGGAAATGAGCAGGAAATGGATAAAAACGGTGGAAAGAGATCAGCACATTCCGGGCTGGGGAAGTCTACATTCATGTCATTTGTTTTATTTTATTGGCTCCACTTGATGTACCCTGGGCTACCAAAGTCTTGCAGTGGTTTACAATAAAAACACATTTAAAACAGGGGACGTGATGAAACGAGTAACCCTCCTTTGCGCTCTCAGTGAGTAAGGAAGTTCATGATGGCGTAAAAAGTCAAGATGGTGGTTGGAAATGTGATATCAAAGCTCTGACTCTTTTTACGTGCCTCAGTATCACATGAGCATACAAAGGGGTGGGGCTTTGATCACACAGTTGTGACTGCTATTTTGACTTTTTTGACCCCCCGGATGCTCTTTGTGTGATGGGAGAGAGCCCAAAGGCAGACATTATTCCTCTCCTATGGAACAGCTTACTGTCCAAGGCAAGGATGGTCCCACTCTTAGGAGCCTGAGAAAACTGTAAAACCTGAGTTGTTGGGACTGAAGAAGTATACTGTATACATTTCATAAATAAATATTCTACCTCTACCCATGATGGCTTCAGCCAGCTGTTCCAATTCTGTTTTATAACTTTGCCTGATTATAAAGCAGAACCAGCCTTCTGTTTCAGGAAGTCCTAGATAAGCTAACTGTAGTGGACTTCCAGGACCCTGAGACTTGGCCCTGAAGAAGTGGCTGCAACCCAACTGCCAACATTTGGGATATCTGCTTAGTTCAGTTTTTCCAGCAAGGTATGTTGCTGGTGAGGAAACCATTCTTCAACTTTGTTGGACACGAAGGGCAAAGCAATGACATCATTGCCACAAAAGTGGCCAGTGTTGATTTTCCTTGTTACTCTTCTTCTGTGGGTTTCTACACCACTGAGCCCGTTAGTTTGAATGAGACTCATGAATTAGGTTTCCATTGGATTTCAGCAGGAATTTCTATGGTCTTTGCGGGGCAAATTGCCCCTGAATTTGGCATCCCTGAGGTCTGTGGGAACCACACACATGTATGCCCACACACCCCACAGAGACACTCAAAGGTTTGTAAGCCTTAAAATGGCAACTCCTTGCATTCTGGCTCATTGGCCATGCATTGACTTCTGAAAGACTCCAGCTTTTGTACTCCTGGGTATAAGGCAGGCTCAAGTGACTCAATTAAAATAATGTTAGAGCTCTGTTGGAGCTTAGCAGTTCAATTGTTTGTTTGAAACTATGCAGACCATGTTGAGAATGCCTGAAAAAAAATCAAGACATGAGACAAAAGGAGCCCAGCCCCAGGACATTCTCATGATTGCATTAACTTCTGTATCATATGCACTAATGGCAAAAGTCATTCAGAATATACAGCCCCCTTCCTGCAAGGTAGTCAACTAATCCCCAGAGCAGTTTTTTTCTCAACTTTTGACCCTGGAGGAACCCTTGAAATATTTTCCAGGCCTCAGGGAACCCCTGCACATTCAGGCTCAAATATAGGCCAGACGTTACAAAATTATTATATTTGTTTCATGGGTAGGCCTGTATATATGCATTCACAGTGTTCTTGAACTAAAAATAAAGAATGAAACTTACCTCTTGAATGTGAAGTTGCCTGAATTTGAAATATTTTTTTAAATAAATTGTGATCTCCCAGGGGACCCCTAGGGACCTCTTGTGAAACCCGAGGGTGCCACGGAACCCTGGTTGACCTTGCCCCAGAGAGTGAAATTTAACTTCCAAACAGATCCGGTCATGTACAAGATCATGCAAATTCCACCCAGTCCCTTGCATTTTGCCTATCTGTTCCTCCAAGAAAAAGAGGTGGTGAGAAAGAAGAGCTGAAAATGAAGGTCCCTCTACTACAGAACTCACTGTCAAGAGCTCTCAGAAGAGAACATCCCTCCCAAACCTCAGGTGGCTGCAATAACCCAGCCATTCTTCCTGCTGCCTCGCTAACAAATGGTAAAGGAGCTGATGATGTCACAAAGTCTTGTGGGTGCTCTCCTGACACAAAGACTCAAGAGACATTCTTGGAAAACATGTGCACAGAACCAGGACAGTGGTTTTTGACCCACTTGGTTCATTGTGTACTGCTGGAACTGCTAATTAAGAGATTTGACCTGATTGACTAGGTAACTAACTAGTTAAACATGTTATAGTCAAAGGGCCATAGAGTGCCACTTCTTTACCACTGGACTACTGAGTGCCCTCTTGGCATGAAGGGAGGATATACAGTATGGGTGTGTGTGTGTGCGCCTTCAAGTCGTTCTTGATTCCTGGCAACTTCCTGGACAAGTCCCTGCAGTTTTCTTGGCAACAATTTTCAGAAGTGGTTTGCATTGCCTTCTTTCTAGGATTGAGAGAGAGAGTGATTGGCTCAAGGGCCCCCAGCTGGCTTCATGCCTAAGGCAGGATTAGAACTCACAGTCTCCCAGTTTCTAGTCTGGGGCATTTAACCACTACAGCAAACTGGCTCTCGGATATAGATTTTATTAATAAATAATGGCAGCCAAGCCCAGGAGCAGAAGTTGTGGGGGTGGGGGTGGTGCAACTACCATCCTCACTTTTTTAACCTCCCACCCCCCATGAATGGCTCTAATTGTTATTAGATTGTAATTCTGGGCTGAGGTCTTCATTAAGCTTTCAAATGGCATTTTGTGGCCTTGATTCAAAAGAAGTGGATGGGACCAGGACACAAACTCTTTGATTTCAATAATTCAAATCCAATTAATGAATTAAACAGTTAACATGGCTAAATTTGAATTGAATTGAACTTCTCCTGATGATGTCATGGACACATCCATGTAGTTTTCTGGGATGCAATGTGGAATTGGTTGACCATGGTCTTCAGGGACATATTTCTGGCTGCCTAGTCTAGCCTACACCCCCGTGATTTCTTAGTGGTCTCCCATCCAAGTCCTAAGCAGGCCCACCACACTTAGCTTCCAAGCCCAGACAAGGTCAGTTAGTTGCTACCACCTGCCAATCACTCACAATGTCCCCCTTCCCTCATCACATTAACTATTACAACTTGGTTGCAACTTTTGAAGAAGTTCTGGGCAAATGCAACCCAAATTTCAAGTGAAGCACCTCAGCCTTAGAGATAGAACACAGGGAATGTGCGCATTTATTTCAGGGAATCCGTACAATGAAATCTGTTACTTGTCTCCCTCTCAATAACTGGCAGAGGCCTTTTTGCTGCTGGCACCCCAGTTACATTCTCTCAAGAGGCATACCTGGCGTCTACTTCAAAAGTTTTTCGACACCATCACAAAGCATCATTTACCTGAGCATCGTTTATTAGCTGCATACAGCACTTCACTTTTCAAATTTTACTTTATGTTGCCTTTTTCAAGATTTTCAGGGTACTGCGTAACTGTCCTACTTTATATATGTTATGCACAATCTTATCTTATGGGAGGAAGGTCAAAATAATTTAAAAAATGGATAGTAAAGTAGATCAGGGAAGGCAGCCTTTGTTTTTCAGAAGTGTGCTCCCAGGCTTGCTGATTTTGTTGCCTGGGGGTTGCCAGACTTGATGTGGTCCATAAAAATGGCCCTGTTGTAGAGACAGGGGCCTCTGAGGAGATGTAGATCTTGTGGGGGTAAAGATACTCAGTTTTGGATCCCACTTTCTCTAGGCAGACAAATCCTAAAGGGGGATGAGTGGTTTTGCTGCAGCAAAGACTGAGTCTGAAGATGGAGGTTTACAGTAGAGATGGTGAGATTGCTCATGGTATCAGATCCCATGGATCAGCATCTTTGTTCTTTAGAAGCACAAGGGGTTTCCTTTCCCAGAATTTAAATGCAGCAGCACAGGGGGAGGGGGGGTGTCGACGAGCTCCTCATGCATCACCATGTCTCCTTCCCTGGCCATGGCAACTCAGCTGGATTGCTCCCTTGAGGCTTACAGCCTCTTCTCCAACTGCAAGAGATTCAGCTTCCCAGCTAAACTTCTATTGGACCTTAGCAGTGTGCGCAGTTGAACCTGAATATATAAACAGGAATACGGAATGCCGACATCCCAAATAGGGCCACTGGGATCTCCCATGCAGATTAGTCCAATAGCAGCTTCACAAGAGAGTTTGCATTTTCTTCACCCGTTGTTGGGCTCTTTTCTGGGGTGGGGATGGGGGTGGCAAATGGGAAATTGAAACTAGAGCTTCAGGCAGGTGAAGGAGGTGTTTCTTCCCTGCACTAGGAGCCTGCTGCTTTTCAAAAGTTGGTGCTAAATCCAGCAAAGCAAATCTTTCCTCGTTGGTCACAAGGGAACTGGGGAGGAACAGGGCAGTTTCAGTCTGGCCAATACCTGTGACCATCTCTAGAAAACAACTCTTTTTCTGGGATGTCACCTCAACCCGCTCATTTGGGATTGAGGAAGAGACCTCCAGATGTAAAGAGTGCCAGTCTGAACCTCAGTGCTTCTTTGCAGAAATCAAAGAGGGCTTGCAGAAGATTCAGCAAATGGACAAAACCAACCTTCCCCATTCCTATATTCGTAACATCCATTAGGACTAGAATTCCAGGAATTCCTACATTTCAGGCTAACCCAGACTGGAATAGTAACTCTGGTACTTCAGATGGGAAGAGGAAAGACCAGGTCAAGAAAGGCTGGACTTGATGATCTCTAAAGTCCCCCTCACATCTCTAATTCTAAGGCTGCCCTCCTTTGCCTCCTGCTCCCCTTCACTGTATTCCAAAACAGATTTCTCTGACCTAGTAGGCAAGCAAGATCTTACCCTGGCCCCCAGATTGCTCATCTGCATCCCCCCAAATGCATCCACACCTCTCCCCCATCCCCCTTTCCTTTGGCCTTACCTGTGCAAAATAAGGAGGCAAGATCTGATGGGCACAACTTGGGGTCATCAAGGCGGGGAGCTTTCAGGACAGTCAAGGGTGAGCAAGTTGGCTTCCAGGGATCCTCCAAGGGCCATCCAAGCACCCTCTGCCTATACGTCAAGACTCCCGAGAATCCTGGGCGGAGCACAGATGAGGCGGAGGGGGCCAGACCCCCAGCCCGATGCTGGCTTGCCCCTTTCTTTCTTTCTTTCCCTCCCCCGTCTTCTTCAAAGCATCCTGGTGCAGCGGGTAAAAGGACGGCTGGTTGAAAGTTGCGGCCTCTCAGCTGATGGTTGGCCAGCCCCCTCGGCGAGGTTGGGGTGGGGGAGACGGAGGCGGCGGGTCGAGGTGCTCTGCAGCTGGCCTGCTTGGCTTGAAGGAGAAGCAGATCCGAGGGAGAGAGAGAGGAAAGGAGAGAGAGACAGAGAGAGAGGGATGGAGCAAAGGCGTAAACACAGAATAACGTGACCGGAACTGGTGAGATCAGCCCCCGGGTTGACTTGAGCAGCAGCAGCAAACTAAGGGGGAGGGAGGAGATGAATGGAGAGAGGGAGGAAGGGTGGTGGTGGCCCCACTTGACAAGACAGAGACGGTGAGATCATCTCTCCCTATTTCTCCCGACGTGGTACGTTGATGTGGCTGCCGATTCAGCTCAGAGCTAGATACGAATGTAGTGACAATGCATCTGGGAACGTCGAATCCATCCTTTCTTCCTCCTCTCTTCCTCAGGTTTTGTTCACACAGGGCACTTAACCTGCCTGCTCAATTTACCCGTTTTCCAGGTTTGCATATTTTGGGTGTGTTGACCAGCCGCCCAGAGTCACTAGTTTGTGGGACGTTAGCCTCCCAGAGTCACTAGTCTGAGATGGGCAGCAATATAAATTGAATAAACAAACAAACAAACAAACAAACCCATTTAAGCCTGGTTACTGAGCTACCCCTTTTCCTGGGTGTGCATAATATAGTGAACAAAATGGATTGGGTTCGCCCGTCACACACACAAACACAGAACTCTAGCAAACAAACCTAACCAAGATCGACACTAACCCACTTTTGCATGTGTGAATGTAAGTGACTTGGTAAAACGTCCTGCATGAGCAAAGCCTATAAGTTGCTTAAGGTGAGAACCTGTGCATTGTGTTATAATTTTTCTTGTACTCAGACGGATCAATCAAACAACAGTAGGAGATTGTTGTCTCCCAGATACTCCAAAAATAAAGAGAAATAGTGGCAGGTTATTTCCCTGAATTTGCCAAAAGAATCCAAGTTCTAAACCTGCAACCACTGGTACTTCAGTCCACCCTCTATTTAATTTGCATGGCATATTTGATACAACTTCAAGATGGAAAAATGCCCATGTGATTGGTATTGATAGGTGGCATGCTGGTTTCCAAGGATACAGGCTGCCAAAATTGTATCACATCTTATTTAAAAAGGAGGATGAAAGGTTTGGCATTATGGATAAATAAAAAATTGTGTGTAGCCCAGAAACTTACATGAACAGCAGTAAAAATAGACCTAACTTAGGCACAAATGCCATTGAATTCAGTAGGGTTTCCTTCTGAGGGACATCCATGGAATTCTGCTGTGTACCAATTGTGGCCCATCTTAATCTGTTCTAGGACATGTAAAATTATCACCGTCATCACTGTAATTTAGTGATAAGGAACTCAGTTCACTTTCCTCTTTCACACTCAGCTAAAGAACTGAGTGATTGTGGGACAGCTCTTCCCTCTTTCAGCCTAGCCTATTTTCAATGGTGGCAGTGGGGGAAGGGACTGCTTCTTCCTTAATTTTGTTTCCCAGCCCTTCAGAGTAGTTCCCGTGCAGCGAATAAAGCAAGTCGGTTCCTTCCCCAGAGCTTTCTATATTATAGAAGGGGTGGGGAGGAAAAACGAAATACAAATGCATTTACCATTTCTTCAAATGGAGTGGTAGTTCTTTTAATGGCCAGCTGGAATGGAAACACTCTCCAGGATCCGGTGAAACAAAGGTGATGAAATGGTGGCTGCCACATGACTAACGCTATTGCTTTTTTTGGAGGAAAAGGATAAAATATAGCAAAGGAAAAAAAGCCTAATAACAGATTAGAGCAGTAAAAACCACCAAGGACGAGAATCCCTCATCCTCCGGCTGGTGGCCGTAACTGGCAAGGATCGAACGGGATCTGTCTATGGTACTGAAAGCTCCCTTTCCATTTCTCACCTGCAGTCTTCCAGATTTATAAGACTACAACTCCAGTCATCCAGGGCGTGGCCAGGCTGGTTTTGTATGATGGGAGATGTAGTACAAGACATCTGGAGGAGAACCAGGTTCAGGAGGAGAAGATCTCTGGATTTTGGACAAAGCCTTCATAGCTACACTTGCATACCGTACAGAGTAGACTTTGCTTTCTGCTTTCATGTGTATATTGTGGTTTGGAAACAGTCTCGGATAAATAAATAAATCATGCCAGGAATAAATGACACTAATACAGCCTCAGCTTCAACATGGGTGGGCGCTGTTGCGTTCAATGTTATTAAAAAGACAATAAAAACTATTATCAACGATAAAAACACAGAGGTACTTCTTCAGCTTGCAGTATCTCAGATGCACCCATTAGTGAGAGTTTGATGACATCATGCCAAAATGGAAAAAAAGGAAAAAGAGGAAATATTAAAGAAGATTTTTCTGCTTCCTTCTCAATCCCACAGTGAGCTGAGCTCCTGTTTTACACACAGTAAAATCCAAAGCAAACTTTGCCGTTGGTTTGATGCATTTGAAATTGCTCAGCATCAGCAAACACTTCGAATGACCCAATCAAGTTCACAGTTAGCTTCACATTGTACTGGGATGCACAGTCTCCTTCAACTGGCACTTGGCATGGTGAAGCACCCTCATCCATATGCCCTTGTGCTATTTGTACTTGGCATGGTGAATTTTGCACTTAGTACAAAGCCACACTGAACTATATAATACCATGAAGTTTGCATTTGATTAAAAGAAATAGGTTGCATCTGTATTCTAAGCACAGTTAAATTTCATGTTATATTATTTGAACAACTTTGATACATAATTTAAATATCTCAATTCCTGTGCTCTTTGAGAGTATCTCTCAGGTCCTTTATGAAACCAGCTAAATTATACCTTAACAGAGCTAGTCAGATGGGAATATGGGTTTTTTGAATAATTTATTCCACATAATCCTCTTATTGACAATGAATAATTCAACCAGCTCTATTTAAAGCTTGAGACCCACTTCTCTTTCTCCTTGAGACCCCTCTTAAGTTACTATGGGAAGATCAGAAAATGCAGTCAATACTGAAATATTTTCTACAACCTGCTAAATGTTTTATAATGCAATCCATTTTTCCTCTGCTGAGCCAAAATGCTTTTGGTGGACAGGATCTCATGTATGATATCCTTTTATACTGCACAAATCTATTCAGAATTTCAGCCTTGAATGCACCATAGGTTTTAATATCAGGGATGTATGTTTTGCATTTTGGAAATCAGTGTGAAGGTTGGTATGGAAGAACCATGCATCTGCTTTTGTGGGCTCAAGCTGAGGAATGACACCGGTAATTAAATCTTGTCCTGATCAACCACAGAATCATAAAAACAAAGAAAACCTGCTACCCAGCGTGTCCTAACACCCAGGGGCCTTTACCCCCTACCCATGGTATCTTAACCCCCAAAGTATCTTAATCCCCCACCCAGGGTCTTAACACCCAAAGTGTCTTAACTGCCCACCCAGGGTGTCTTAACACCCAGGGGTCTTACCCCCTACCCAGGGTGGGAATCCTCAGGCCATCCCAGACAAATGTCTGTCCAACCTTTGCTTGATAACCTCCAGCGACAAAGCCCCCATGACTCCAGAAGCTGTTCCACTGTTTAATAGCTTTCACAGTCAGGACTTTGCTTCTTATTTTGAGGCTGGCTCTCCCTCTGTGAAGCTTCTACTGATTTGTTCTTGCCTTTCCCTTCAGTGTTCTGGAGAATAAATGCCCACCCCCCACCCTGTGACAGCCCTTCAATTTTTGGAAGACTTCTATCCCTTTAGCCTTCTCTTCTTTAAGCTAAACATAGGTAAAGGTAAAGGTTTCCCTTGACATTAAGTCCAGTCGTGTCTGACTCTAGGGGGCGGTGCTCATCTCCGTTTCAAAGCCGAAGAGCCGGCGTTTGTCTGAAGACACATCCTCCGTGGTCATGTGGCCGGCATGACTAAACGGAACACCGTTATCTGCCCGCCGAAGCGGTACCGAAGCTAAACATACCAGCTCCTTTAACTGTTCTTTAGTTCTCTAGGCCTTGGGAGAGATTTCCTTGTGCAAGATCATCTTTCTATGAGCAAAGATCAGGTCATGAATAAGTGCCTACTGATGAGAAAAGCTATCATTTGGAAAGGAGCCTGCTTGGTTTAATGCCAGGTAGAGAAATGGTTCTGTCTATTTTTCCAACAAATTCTCATGCAGCTTGATGAAAGTGAATTTGCTTTAGATGTTTTTTCCAAGGAGGACAGAATGTAGAAGTTTGTTGGGAGTGTTCAAGGGGAGGCTAGACAGGCACCTCTCTGGGATGCTTGAATTTGAATTCTTGCACTGACCACGAGCTCGGATCCCAGGGCACCTTTCAGCCCTATAATTCTGTGAGCCTTCTAGATGGCTTATAGTGCTTTTGCACAAGCCTAGTTACAAGTGGCTAAGGTGTGCTTGTGTGAAAGGCTTGTCTGCAGCCTCCCTGGCTCCCCACGCTTCCATTCATTTCCATGGAACTTCCCGGGAAAGCCAGGGGGAAAGTTTTCTTAGGACAGTGACTCTTACTTCGAAGAGGAGAGTTCTGCAATTGAGAAAGCGTTGGGAATTTCCTCCTTTCCTCTAATCATGTAGGGTCGCCACCTTCCAGTTTCTCTACTCCCAAATTTGCTGGAGAAGTTACGAAAACCACTGGTGCTAGCGGTTTAGTGATAGATCACCTGCCTTATCTTCAAAAGATCCCAGAATGAATCCGTAGCATCTCCAGGTCAGGTTGTCAGTCTGAAACTTGGGACAGCTGCTTCGAGTGTTTGTTTGTTTGTTTGTTTGTTTGTTGTGTCGCACCTTTCCTCCAGGAGATTAAGTTGATGTCTATAGTGCTTTCTCCTCCATTTCCTCCACAACTAAACTCTGCAAGGTAGGTTGGCCTGAGAAAGAGGGACTGGCCCAGATTCCTCCAGGGAGCTTCTACGGCTGAGGGTGGACTTGACTTGGACTTCTACTACTAGTCAAACTCCTTCATCACTACACCGAAGGACAGGTCAGTGATAGCTAATCATTTGGAGCCTGAATTGAACACTTACCATTTTCGGCAAAGCATTTGTGAATCGCTGTCACAATCATAGATTCTTAGAATGTAAAGGTTGGAAGGCTTAACGGGGATCATCTATTCCAACTCCCCGTGAAAGGGGTTCACAGGGGTCGGGGTTTGCCATTCAAATGGTCAGGGGTTTGAGACCCTTACACAACTCCTTCTGCAGTTGTGTCTCTGTTCCTCCTCTTTTCCATCTTAAAAGACCAGTGCTGGTAGTTGTTATTTGTAGCTGATGGATAGAAGGAGAAGCTGTTGCCAGACAGAACTCCTATTTGAGCACCCTCTGTTTAGCATTCTTTCTCCTTTTCACTCTTTCATACACAGACACACCCCTCTCACTTTCCATATTCTTAATAATGTTTTATACAGGCTTCATATCCATTGCTATCTCATGAATGGGAAGCTAAGTAGAGTCAGGCCTGGTTCGTACTTGGAGACCAGCAGAAAGGCTTAGGAATGTAGGTTAGACAGGAAAGTTTTTAGAAAATCTTTGAAGAAAACAGTGGGCAACCATTTCTAAACTGCTCCCAAGGAAACTACTTGACTGTGTCCATGAAATCACCAAGAGCGGAGGTTGACTCAGAGGAGATTTTTCTTTTGAGAGGCGCGGTGTTCTTCTTATGCCCCTTGGTTGTTCAGCAAAATAATATATTCTGTGTTTCCACCCACAGTCCTTTAAAGCAGGAGAGCTGGAGATAATATTGTTATTTTTCCTGATGGGTTCTTTTTTCCACATCATGTGGCCAGACATGAAGGCAGAGGCTGCAGAAGAAGTGGCAGATAAGTTACTGAATATATTTGTCAGCCTTGGGAGGTAGTCCAGACAAGAAGCACACCCAGAAGTACTAGCTCTAACTCTACTGTAAGGTTACATTAACAGAACCTTGCAAGTGTGAAAGTACATCTTTCCCCCCTCGCCTTTACAGTCCAAGAAACTAGGGAGGGTCCCTTCTGAGACATTTGCCACACCCACTACCCAGCTGCAGGCTCAGCTGCCTCTTGTCCAACTGTTGCCTAGTCTGCAGCTCTTCCTCCTCTCTCCCAAGGTCATTCCCACATACCATTACATCTTTGCATGAAATGTTCATCACTTGTGGACCATGATCCATCTAACATGAACACATTTAAATCCAGCCTCATGGGAGAGGGATCTAAGCACGTGATTTATTCTTCCAATTATAATCACTTTGGCTGGATTATTGGTTCAATTCTACCAGCAATTCTGAGCAGGTGTGCTCAGAAGTAACTGTCATGTCTTCAAAGGAGCTTTATTTCTAGCTGTAAGCACATTTTAATGCTTATTAGAGATTTTTTTTCCCAAAAAGAAATACTTTGGTTTGCATTTATCAATCTTATCCCCAAGTTATTACGATGATTTAGATTTCATATTACAACTGATACAAATCAACTGTTATTGTGAAATATTCCTTTGTAATGGGACAACCTTCTATGAGGTTTATGAGAATGATAAACGTAGTAGTGAGATTTCCTCCCACCTTAGAGCTATAAGAATATTTACAAAATAAAAACTGGACATTATTTTTTTTTAAAAAGCAAAGTTCTTGCCCAGACAACCCAGATAATACTGGAAGAGTAACATTTTAAGCAGGAGGCTGGTTTTTCTGGCTGGGAAAGGGAAACTCATGGCCCTGTCATGTTGCTGAATTCCTAGCAGACTTGAACTTCTGGCTGGGCTGTTGAAAATTGTAGCTCAGCTACTACTAGGGGATCTCTGGTCCCATATCCCTATTCGCCAAGCCTGCTTTTCAGTGCAGAAAATTCTATGCCAGACCAGCTTCAGCTTGAAGATTTGGTCCTCTGCTCCTCTAAGCAAGCATGATCATTCCGAGACTGTTTACTCATCCAGATGGTTCTCCTTATGTTTATTGAGCCAACAATAAAAGCACTGAGAAGCTTGATGGGGTGATGATGATGATCATAATGGTAATGATGATAATGGTCATCCTCCTCCTCCGGCTTCTAGACTTGGCCCCCACTCTCCCAGTATTTAGGAGGCTGATAAACGTGTATCTCTTCCACCAAGCTTTTAATTTTTAGCTGTTAATAGTCATTATTACTTTTTTATTATTTGACTTTTTTTTCCTGTTTTTCTGATGATATTGTTGTTTGGCTTACATTTTCTATACTTTTTACTGTTGGAAACACCTTCAATGTTCTTCTCCAATAGCTTGAGAAATCCCTCATGTCTAATCCTCTAACACCCCAAAATGTCTAGATGTATTTTCTTGGCCAACCACGCTGAAGTGGTTTGCCATTGGCTGCCTACTGGATTTGATGTTGGAGGGTGTTCTCTTAGATGGGTTGGCTTGCCTCCTGTCTGCAGAGCATCAGGTACCCTCATCCTCACCCTTAGTTTTACCTCTCTCCTTGACTTTATAGGCAATGGGGCTTCTTCCTGGAGCTCTGGCTGAATTCCAGCATTGCTCTCAGATTCCTAAAGCTACTGAGTACAAGTTCTTTCTTCAGTCAATCTTGAACCTCCCCACAGTTGATTTTCTGAGATGACTTCAACTTCTAATACTGGAGGAGATAAGGTGAAGAAATGCCTTCTCTCCACCCACAATTTATATATTTTACATATGTTGATAGACCTTTGCCATTTCTCCCCTTAACCATCTTCTCTCTAACCCAGGGTTTCTCAACCAGGGTTCTGTGCAGCCCTAGAGTTCCACAAAAGGTCACTAGGTATTCCCTGGGAGATCAGGATTTATTCAAAAAATTATTTCAAATCTGGGCAACTTCACATTAAAGGGGAAAGCTTCATTTTTTATTTTTAGTTTAAGAACATTGTTAGTGCATATATACAGGACTATGCATGAAATAAATATAATTAGTTTGTAACTTCTGGCCTATATTTAAGCCTGAATGTGCAGGGGTTCCCCGAGGTCTGGAAAATATTTCAGGGTCAAAAGGTTGAGAAAGGCTGTTCTAACCTGAAAGCCTGACCCTCAGTAGTCTGACCCTCTGTAGTAGAGGGACCTTCATTTTCAGCTCTTCTTTCTCACCATCTCTTTTTCTTGGAGGAATAGATAGGCAAAATGCAAGGGACTGGGTGGAGTTTGCATGATCTTGTACATGACTGGATCTGTTTGGAAGTTAAATTTCACTCTCTGGGGCAAGGTCAACCAGGGTTCTGTGGCACCCTTGGGTTTCACGAGAGGTCCCTAGGGGTTCCCTGGGAGATCACGATTTATTTAAAAAAATATTTCAAATTCAGGCAACTTCACATTTAAGAGGTAAGTTTCATTCTTTATTTTTAGTTTAAGAACACTGTGAATGCATATATACAGGCCCACACATGAAACAGATGTAATAATTTTGTAACTTCTGGCCTATACTTGAGCCTGAATGGGCAGGGGTTCCCCGAGGCCTGGAAAATATTTCAAGGGTTCCTCCAGGGTCAAAAGGTTGAGAAAGGCTGTTCTAACCTGAAAGCCTGACCCTCAGTAGTCTTTTGTTATGGGGAAATGCTCAAGATACCTTGATCATTTTGTTTGTCCTTTTATTTCACTTTGCTGTATGAAGTGTTCTGGACAGTCCAAAAATGTCCACACAAGGTATTACTCAATTGTGGTTTTCATGTACAAAAGATAGCATGTATACATGCCCCCACACACACCTCAGCTGAGGTTTACTTTTCTATTTTCTTTGCCAAAATTCTTTCCTAACCTAAGCAACTTCCAGATGTGTGGGTTTCAACTTCCAGAATAATCCAGCCAGCAAGGTCATGGCTGAGAATCTAGGAAGTTGATGTCCACACATCTAATAGAGAAAGACTGCTCAGATCCAAAGCAACATCTCTCCTCATCACAATCCCCTTTGCACACATCAATAATCATCCATGACTTTGATGGTGTCTATTCTTAGCTTCTTAGATGCCTGGCCTATTATCCAGATGTTCCTTCTCTTCAGCCTTGTCTTGCCCTTGTGGTTTCTTTTCTTCCAGGAAAAATAAAAATAAGAATCAATTTGGGTGAATGGAAGTGGAAAGAGGAGGCTTAACAGAGAAGCATAACTTTCCCAGTGCAAGGCTCTTTTATTGCTCTTCATTGATTTTTCACTGCCTAAAAGAAATAAATGAAAACATGAGTACAAATAAATATCTAATTACCCAGTGGGTGGTGGACTCCTTCCTCCAAGCAGAGTCTAGAGATATATCTGTGTGGATGCTTGAATATTGATGCCTGCCCAGAGCAGAGGTTGCACCATGATTTGATGGCCTACATGGCCCCTTCCAACTCTAGGATGCTATGATACACAGACCCAGATTTCCCAGCAAGGAATGTTGTAGACTGACCGAAGTCAGACATTCAGGGACATAAGGCTGGCTTCTTAAAGAGGTCATCATTTCGGGATAACTTCAGGAGAAATGAGGATGGATGGTAGAGATCAGGGTGATGGTGGTGGACAAAAAGAATGTCCCTTCAGCAATTATAATTAAGGGAAAAAATTGTATCTGCTCTCATTTGTGCTAAGAGTGGTTGGTTTTTCTGGTTGGTGGGTGAGGGAAATTGTGTGTTTGTTTCAGGCAAGCTAAAACTGCAAGCAGCATTTTCAAAGCCTGGGGGGTGGGGCAGGGATGTCTGCAGTGGAGGTCAAAAAAATCAGCATGGCAGTTGTGGCCATGCCAATGAAGCCCCTCCCCCCTTTTTAACGTGCATTACATATGTTGACTTTTTTTGACACTATCCTATGGATGCTCTAGAAGGAAATGAAGATGTGAGTTGGGTTGAGCAAGGTAAAATCAGTCCCCTTGTTGGACTTGGGCTTTTCTTTTAATGTTTTGATGGGGTGCTAGGTTAGGGGCATTTAAAAAAATACATTATACATCTGTTTTTCTTAAGGTCTAGTAGAAATAAAATTCAGGGGTATTGTCAAAGAGTAACATACTCATTGATGACTCAGATGAATCAATACAAAAGCTTCTTAAATCTCCCTATCTCCATTAAATACAGCAGAAGTTTGGGCTCCATCTACAATGATGACCTCAGTTCACCACCGGCCACCCCCCGGCAATTCTTGGAAGTTTATTTTGTTTTGTCTTTTTATTTAATGTATTTCTATCCCAAGGCAATTGAAAAGAATCTTGGTGGCTTACATAGATTAAACTGTACAATTAAAACATCCATGGGACAAAAGAGAAAACCCAACAGTCGTAAATCAGAAAAATAAAAACAGCCTTCAAAGGAAGACAAGAACAGTACTATAAAAAAGTAAAAACAAGTTGGCAACATCAAATCAGTGGAAAGCTTCCTGAAATAATTTGGTTTTCAGAGGTTTTCAAAAGATCAACCAGAGGGAGGCTATTCAGCAACATCAGTGCTGCCACGGAGAAGCAGAGTCTCTTTACTTCAGCCTCCAGGAATGGAAGTCAGGGATTTGTAGCAGTTTCTCTCTGGTAGATCTAACAGGTTGGGTTGGAGTAGGCAATCATATAAGTGTCTAGATGCCAAGCCGTGAAGGGCTTTATAGATACAAACCAGCATCTTATACTGGACTCAGAAACCAATCAACAACCAATGCAGGGCCTGCAGTTACAATACATGCTCCCAATCCCAGAAGCCACACCCCTTGAACCAACAGTAGTTTCCAAGTACACTTTAAAGGAAACCCCAAGTAAAATGCATTACAGTAGTCTAACCAGGTGGTGAGGAGGGCATGAGCTTCCATAGCCAAGAACTTTTGTCCCAGATATAGTCACAAGTGGTACACCAGCCAAAGCTGTGCTGGTGTCAACCCTTCAAGGTAGACCAGCCTAGGAAATCAAGGTTGTGAATGCTTTTGTTATGAATACTTTTATTATAAGGTTACAGTAACAGAATCTTGCAAGTCTGAATGCACTTCCCCCCTCCCTCCCTTTATCTTCATGAGAACTAGGGAGGGTCTTGTCTGAGATTACAGTTCTGGCCCTGGACTCAGATTTCTTTTAACTGACCATTGTCTCTGTTGCTGCTTTTCTTCCTGTTCCTCAAGGTTATTTCTTCTGCCCACTACAGCTGGCCATAGCATTTACCTGATGATCCAGCAACAGCCGTGAATCCAGAAGGACCCCCAAGTTGCAGACCTGCTTTCTGATGGAGAATGCTTGCCCATCAAGGAATAACTCTGGGGATGACAGAGAACCCCAATACATCAACAGAAACTCCGACTTGCCAGGATACAACTTGCTAAGAACCGTTTTTTTCCCCTGATTCTTCATGTTGTGTAAACCCAAACAATTTGAAGTGTTCAAAGGAGTTAGTTTAGTAAAGAAGTGGAGGGTTGCTGTTCTTCAGACTGCCTTGCAAAGCTGTCTGGATGGAAAGGTGCAGGACAAGCCTTCAGAAACTACATCACTGTGTTTTACCAATAGCACATTAAGATTCTGATGCCAATATTATAAAATGGTTCTTCCCCTTCTCTGCTTTCAGCATTCTGGACTCTTTGTGTGAGGGTGACGCCTAGTGCCAATATTGGGAAATTCAGGCAGTGTCCAAATTCTGTTTCTGCCTTCCTTACATTTCCAACACTGTAATTTACTCTGGGCCAGTGTTTCTCAACCGTGGCAACTTTAAGATGGGTGGACTTCAATTCCCAGAATTCCCCAGCCAGCTCTGTTTCATCAGGCCCCTAAACATCTAAACCAGTGTTTCTCAACCTTGGCAACTTTAAGATGGGTGGACTGGGGAATTCTGGGAATTGAAGTCCACCCATCTTAAAGCTGCCAAGGTTGAGGAACACTGGTCTGGGCAGTTGAAATATTTTCAAGAGCGAAAGATTTTGATTGCCTGTTTGACATATCAATCTCTGCTTCTCCACAGATGATCAAACTATAGATTTCTAAATAAGCAGGTTCAGGCCAGATTAGTATGTGAATAGGAGACCACCAGGGAATCACCCTGATCTAGGGTGTGGTAATGTTAGGATGATGGCCATGCTTTGTATGCATAATCCGAGAAATTGCTTTCTACATTGGCCCAGGCCCTTTTGCAGATAGTTTCTTCAGTGTTGTTAAGAGGAACTATTGGAGTCTAGCAAAAGCAGATCTGTCAGATGATGCCTAACCAACCTTTGCTCTGTAAACTGTTAAATACTTTGTTGGATTCAATCACTGAAGGTCCACCAGAGGTCATCTAGTCCAACCTGCAATCTTACCATCATACAATAAGGACTGTAGGAATCTTTAGAGACAAAAATGGGGGGAAAGCCTATATTTAAAATGACACATCAGAGACAGATCCTAGAAAAACAAGAACGCTGATACACAAACCACTGATATAGAGTGCTTGGAATTATCTGAATTGCTGTTAAAATACAGAAGTTCAGCTGCATCTCATGGAGGTTTCTGCCTCCAGTTCTAAGGTAAAGATAACCGTCAGAACTACAAAGAGCTTGTATATTGGGCTGCAAAATTCCCTCTGACCACTAGATGGCAGCAAAGGGTAGAATTTTCCAAGTTTCTTTTTGGCTCTCTGAGGCAGATTTCTGCAGTCCAGATCTGGTAGCCCCAAAGCCCCTAATCTAGAGTCTTCCTTCCTGATCCCCACCTTTCCATTTGCACAAATCAGGAACTACCCATGACTGATGCTCTCTATTCTTAATTGGTTACATACCCAGCCCATTATGCACCTGTTACTTCTCCTTGCTTATATCTTGCTGGAGAGGTTTCCTTTTATTCCAGGAAAAGGAAGAGTAAGAATCCATTGGAGCAAATGGAAGTGAAAAGGGAACTTACCAGGTTAAAGAAACTGGAGGCAATAAGGACATCCTGCCTTTTGATTGAATCAAACCAACTGAGCCAGATCTCTGTTGATTTTTTTGACCAGCACCAGACAGAAATCTCTCTCTAAGCCCATACAAAGGGATGCATCCTCAGAATTTTCCACTGCCTTGGCGCCTTGGCAATAGGCAATAGGGATTTCTAGCATTTGAAAGAAACAGCCCCAGCACACTTTGCATGGAGCAATGAAGCAAAGCAGAGTACATTTCCCAGCTAGGATTGCCTAAACTCTCATCCCCTTTTTCAGGATCCAGAGAACAACATCATGGAAATTCTAGGCTGGGATGAGCTTGACTTCATGCTGTTGGCTCAGCCTGGAGAGTTAAGAGATCAGTTCCTTCAGCAGTTTTGCACTCTGCTTCTCCTCTCTCTCTCTCTCTCTCTCTCTTTTTCCAATGCACCAAGGAACGAGTCTCTAGCCTTAATGCTGACTAACAGCAGAGGTGGCTACTGCTGTTGCATCTTACCCTCTGTTTGTCCCTGACGGAAGGCAAGGCAGAAAGGTCCCTCTTTGTGACCTGGAGGAGGAAGCGGCGGAAGGGGCAGTATGGCTTCTAAGAAAACCTCAGGAGAGAAGAAATGGGAGCTGGTTAGATGGTGAGTGAGACAGCCCAAAATGATGCAGAATGGGAACCGGGGGAAGACTCCTAACAGTCTGGAAAAAAGGTCTGACTGTGATCTCTAGCTCTGCTTTAAAACCGAAAAGGAAAAAAGAAGGATCTCAGGAGATGGGAGACTTGAATGAAAAGGGCCTGTGTTTTGCGCCTAAAGCAGGAGGCATCTGGCAAGTTGGAGCCAGGTTTACAGCTATGCTTCCCACCTGGCAGATCTGAGAGAAGCTGGTAGAATGAGTAGATTTGTGTGGTGGTTAGATCACCTTTTCCAACTGGTCTCTTTTGGATTACAACTCCCATCAACCACTGGCCATGCTGGCTGGGGATGATAGGAGTTACAGGCAGTCCTCACTTAACAACCACAATTGGGACTGGAATTTTGGTTGCTAAGCAAAGCAGTCATTAAGTGGATCCAACCCAATTTATGACCTTTTTTGTGGCAGTCATTAACCGAATTGTAGTGGGGTTTAAGCGAACCACATGGTCATTAAGCAAATCATGGGGTTCCCTTTGATTTTGCTTGCCAGAAGCTGGCTGGGAAGGTTGAAAATGGTGATCACGTGACCACGGGATGCTGTGATGGTCATAAACGTGAACCAGTTGCGAAGTGCCTAAACTGTGATCATGTGGCTGGGGGACATTGCGACGGTCGTAAGTGTTGTAACTGTGACTGATCGTAAGTCAGTTTTCCCAGCATGATTGTAAATTTGAACCGTCATAAACGAATGGTTGTTAAGTGAGGACTACCTGTACAGGCTAATGGGATCAGAAGATGTCAAGGAGAATTGGGTTATGGGCTGTGCCTGCTTATCCATGGTTAGCCAAACCATAGTTTATCCAATTCTCTGGGTTCCCACAACAGCATGCTAGCCTAAACTAGGACTGGCACTTCTGCAGACTGAGCATCTTACAGAAAATGGCACTTTGGCCAGCCCAGGACTGGAAGATCCACTTTGTGAGACCCTTGAACTGGGTCAAGGGGGGAATTTACAGGTCAAGGGAGCAAGCTAACCCAGTCAGTGTGGGTGGGGCAACAGGGAGAGTTCATTTAAGCCTTGTATAGCCCCATTGCAGGGACGCGGTGGCGCTGCGGGTTAAACCGCTGAGCTGCTGATCGGAAGGTCGGCGGTTCGAAACCGCGCGGCGGGGTGAGCGCCCGTTGCTAGTCCCAGCTCCTGCTCACCTAGCAGTTCGAAAACATGCAAATGTGAGTAGATCAATAGGTACCGCTTCGGCGGGAAGGTAACGGCGTTCCGTGAGTCATGCTGGCCACATGACCCGGAAGTGTCCTATGGACAACGCCGGCTCCAAGGCTTAGAAACGGAGATGAGCACCGCCCCCTAGAGTCGGACACGACTGGACTTTACGTCAAGGGAAACCTTTACCTTTACCTTTACCTATAGCCCCATTGCAGATGAAACTCACTTTTGCTGGTCAGCCACGCCGTGCAGACAGGCAGATTTCAGGCAAGGGTGAGAACAAAAACCTCCTAAAACAGTTTGACAGGACACCTGAGACTCCCCAGAGAGGGATGTGTTCTAAGGGGAGGCCAGACATCGGAGGTGCTTTAATCTGAGTTCTTGCGCAGAGCAGCGGCTTGGCTTTAATGCCTGTTCCAAAATGGTGATTTTACGAGGCTGCCAAAAAGAGGGGGAATCTTAGGGCAACCCTAGTAGAACAAGGCTTTCCTGGGTTTGGTATCTCTATAATAACATTCTTTTATTTCTTATTTGTTCAATCAAATTCGTTGTAGTTGCCCAACTCCAATGGACAGAACGCGGGAAAGGAATAATATAAAGAGTGGTGGGACTCTCTCTACCTGTCCCTCAGCAGCAGAACTCTCTGAAAACTGAATAGGACCACGTTTGGTGTGTGGGAAGAAGCTGACCATAGACAATTTGGAAATGGTCCGGATCAGGCTAGTGTCTTCAAAGAAAAAAAAAATCCCCTAATTTATCCCTATGGGGTACTGGCTTGGAGCATTGCCAGCTGGCCCATTCTAAGCCCCTCCCTCCTGGTCACGTGACCTGGAGGGGCATGTACACACCCCACCCTGTGCTTATCATTGCACACATACACCCATACGCACAGAGATGTGACATGAGAAGAAAGGACAGCAGAAACCGCCCCCCCCCCCGGTTGTGACAGGTTAAATTTGTAGGAGGAGAGTCTATGGTGGCAAAAAAAAAAAATCAGAAGTCTGGTGTCACGTTCTCCAACTAACAAATGTTATTAAAAGGCATAAACTTTGCAACTCAGAAGGAAATTCCAACCCCTTCTATGGCCATTGCTGGTGAAGGGGCTGGAAAGAATTCTAGAAGCCATGCTTTTTTTCCCCCTCCGGATTTCAGATTTATTCAGATTTAAGAATCGTTCTTAAATCTGAAGGCTGCAGAAAGACAGCATATGCAGATGGAAACTGGGGGCTTACACAACCCCTTCCTCTTTCTTCCCATTTCCTACCTTCAATAGTGTGGCCCAAAGTAGGAAAAAGTAAACAAGATCATTTTGTATACTTAAACTCAGTCAAATTCAGCTTTTCTACTACTTGGGAAGCAATAGCTATTTGGAGGTCTGAACAATGCCTGTGCTTGCAAATACAAATACGCCATAACTAGAAACAGCATATTTGAGTAAGTGCTATATTTGGACCTAAAAACATGTGAAGTTGTCTCTTGTAGCACAGTTCTGACAGGAAGGCTTAGACAGCACAGCAGAAGCTTGTGCTGATCAGTCCACCATAATATGAATAATTCTTCATTTCCCAACTTTTTGTACTGAGCACTATCTACAGGTAGTTATCATTGTCTGGAATGCCTGTATTTCATTTCTCTTGAATTTCTCCTCTTAGTAATAATTAGTATTTCTCTTGCAAGGAAATATTGTATGCATTCTGGTGGAAGACTGCAATCCATTTAAGCTTGAGCAATAAATACATTTGTTAGTTTTTTAGGTGCCACAAATCTGTCTGTTCTTTGGACTGAAGGTCTTAACAATGAAGGGACCTCTTCCATTTGAGCGTAGAAAAGGTCCTCATACAACGGAGATTTATACTCTGTTGCTTTGAGGGTAAGGCATAAATTAATGTCCTCCATTAGCTAGCCAGAATAAAATGATATTTCCCTCAATATGAGTCAATTACTGGTGATTTCATGGACATTTTTTGTTTGTTTTTGGCTTTTTACATATAACTTCAACATGTTCTGGTAGTTTCCCTGCCAGATATTAACCAGGATCAATCCTGCTTAGGTTTTGAAACATCTGAGAAGAAGGCAATAGCAGACAATGGTCTGCATTGTCAAGAAAATTACAGGGTTAGCAGGAGTCAGTTTTGACTCCAGAATGTTTTTACATTTTGGAAGAAAGGGGAATATTTACATTTCAGAATGAACTTTCTGAATTTCAGAGGCCACAAAAATGAGTTGTGGGGGAGCTGGAGGAGCAGGTGTGCTCCTGGATTGGAACTGCCCCCTCCTTGATCTATAGTAGGAGGCCTCCTTATGACAAGGAGACATGGGATTTAAAGAATTAAACAACAGCAGCAGCAGCAGCTGCCAGTTTAAAACACTGTTTAAAGCAAGTGTGTGTGTGCTTTCGAGTCAGTTTTTGACTCCTGCAATTGCCTGGACAGGTCCCTGCAGTTTTCTTGGCAAGATTTCAGAAGTGGTTTGCCATTGCCTCCTTCCTAGGGCTGAGAGAGAATGACTGGCCCAAGGTCACCCAGCTGGCTTCATGCCTAAGGCAGGACTGGAACTCACAGTCTCTCTAGCCTGATGCCTTAAACTCTGCATCAAACTGGCTCTCTATTTAAAGCATACTTGAAGCCGCCGCCTCCTCCTCCTCCTCCTCCTCCTCCTCCTCCTCCTCCTCCTCCTCCTCCTCCTCCTTGAGGAATGCGTTTGGTTGTAGCATTTGATCAAGGGCAGAGAGGACAAGGCTGCCCAGGAATCCTTCTGAGACGGGCATCCTGGCAGGAGCAGCTCCACACCCGCCAGGTAAAGCCCTCCCGGCTTCTGTTCCAGTCATTGCTGGCACACCCAGAAGGGCCCCAGCCCCAGCCTGCCTGGGAAAAGGCCTGCAGTAGTGTTCAGTCTCCAAAGCCAGAGGCCTCCACAGCAGGGAAGAATTGGCTGGCTTGCCCAGAAATGAGCAGACGCAAGGTAGGTGACATTGGACACAGGCACATCCCCCCCATAATGCTGGGGGTCAGGTGGACTCAGGAAAGGGATAACCATTGAATCAGCAGCCAGAGAGAGCCTGACCTCAGGAAGGAAGTCACGTCTCCAGGCTCAGATACTTTGCCCCCCAGGTGCTGAAGGAACTGGGGGAGTTGATCACACGCTCATCCTGGGGGGCTGGAGTGGCCCCGGAAGACTGAAGGAAGGGGCACAATTTTCTCATTAATGCACCCCAAAATCATATTGGCAGTCCAGATGCAGGAGGCTTGTGTAGATTTCTTTGGTGCCTTTGCTGTCTGAGAGGCAGAATCCTAAAATTTGTTTTTGGTTTATGGCTTTGAGAAAATTATGTAAGACTTGGAGCCCTGCCTAGGGCAAAGGCTGGCTACTTGTTTCAGCATCTGGGCTGGATCCAGAAGATTGGATCATGGGGTCTGGGGAAAGGCAAGATTCAGGCAGCAGCCTTGGAATCAACTGCTGGAATTGGTCGATCCCAAGGAGGAGGGTTTCTGAAGCATGTGCAGAATGTAGAGGTGTTTATGGCAATGAGTGTTCCCTTGGCTACCATTATTAGAAAGGCGGGCCAGGAAGTTGGTGGCAACTGAAGGAAGGGGCAAGAAAATGGGTAACAGAGCCTGTGTCTAAATAGTCTGAAAGTGTACTGGGAGTATCAAGTGGTGTCCATGGGCAGCCTTGGGGAGTGGGGGTGTCAAAATCTGAAAGGTGGGGGTGCAGTGTCCCATGCATGCCGAATGTACAAAACAGATGGGGTTTCAGTCACAGTGCTGAGCTTGCCACCTTGCAAGTGTGATCCCACTCATGGATGCCATGCTATCACTGTAAGCAGTACTGAGTACCTGCCTATTTGACTTCTGCCCTCTTCCTCAAAGGAATAAAGCATTTGAGGGACATCTCAGTCGTCTCAGGAAAAGGCAGATTTACGCTGTGTTTGAGAGCTTATGCAACATCTCAGAAATCGTACCAAACAGTTCTGAATTGAACAGAAGATAGTTTTCCCATCAGAGTGGCTGACACATCAAAGTACAGTAATTTCTCTGAAATGACCCAGAACTGCATTGCAATGATTGCCATCCAGAGGCAATTTCCTGCCCCTTTTCTTACCCACTTCCCGTGTGATTTAATAAATAGAGGTTTCCTTTCAGAGGGGAAGAGGGTATCAGTGGGATCTGCAAAGGCAGAGGCTGTCAGCTTTACACCCATTTAGTGATGAGGGTCTGGAGAAGGCAGGATTCGAACAGTGGCCTTTCTGCTGAATAATGGCCAAGAGGCATATGCGAATTTCCTGTCTTTCATTTAACATTGGTTTGCAGCCTCACTGGTTTTACACACTTCAGTGAAATCTCATCATAAGGAAACGGCTCCCACTGGAATAATCTGGGCTGGGGTGTATGCCGGGAGAGTCAAAAAAGTCAAGATGGTGCTCATGACTGAAACCTAAGCCTCTCCCCCTTTTTCATTCATCACAGGTGTGAGACACATAACAGTGGGTGGGGCTTTGAATGCACAGCTATGGGCACCATCTTGATTTTTTTGAACCCTCCCCCCCATGCTCCTGGCCTGGGCAGCCAGAGTTGTCAGAGTGATGGAAATATGTCTCCCAGAAAACAGCAAGAGTGGCAGGAGGATCTTCTGCCATATCCACCAGGAAAGGTAGCTCAAAGAAACCTCTCCAAGAAATTTGAAGGCAATTCTTGAGCATTCTTGGAGTTTGCTGAGCTTGTTTTTTTCAGCTGCAGGTGTTTCACAACCCTAGGAGGTAACTTCATCTGGGCAGGATGATGTTACCTAATAGGGTAATGAAATGTCTGCAACCCAAAGCTAAGTTCAGAGAACTTCAAGGGAGCCACATGCCACCCCGACTGAAACATACCCGCTACCGTTGCAAGTTCTCAAGCCCCAGCAGAGTAATGCAGAAAAAAGCCAGGCTCCTCTTTCACAGCTTCCCCAAATCTGCTGATGCTTTCAACTTTAAGCATACATGATGGTATTTGATTGCAATGAGGCTCAGTTCTCTGAGACTGAATTTGCTATTAGTGTTTAGGTGTTTTAGAAACATTCCCAAAAATGCAATTGTGTAACTGGAGGAAACCTGAGATGGTATGTGGGAAAGACCTTGGGAGATGGGACAGAGAGATGCTGCCAAGGGAACAGTCAGATAAGAGACAGCAGAGCCCCCAGCTGGATAGTGGGTGGGGCAAGAGGCTCAGAAGGGACCCTCCCTAGTTTCTCAGGCTGTAAAAGAGATGGGGGAGAATTGGACTTTCAGTCCTGCAAGATTCTGTTAGTCTAGCTTTACAATAAAGTGGAATTAACTTATCTGATCACGTTTCTTGTTTGGTCTACCTGGTAAGGCTAACAGTATGATGCAACAGGAAGTATGAATCTGTAATGGTACGTGGGAATGATCTTGGGAGCCGCAGCCTAGACAACAGTTGTTGGCTGAGGTGATTTGCAGCAAATGTTAATTAGTTTGTATGTGTAATGGCATGTGGGAAAGACCTTGGGAGATGGGGTGAAGAGATGCTGCCTAGGGGACTGCCAGATAAGAGACAGCGTAGCCCACAACTGGATAGTGGGCTGGACAAGAGGTTCAGAAGGCACCCTCCTTAGTTTCTCAGGCTGTAAAGGAGACAAGGGGTGGGGGGAGAATTGTACTTTCAGACTTGCAAGATTCTGTCAATGTAGCTTTACAATAAAGTTGAATTAGCTCATCTGGCTGTGATTCCAGAGGGACCGCCCAGAGTCCCTCTTTTGGGGGAGATGGGCGGCAATTAAATTTGAATAATAAATAAATAAATTCCTATCTGGTTTACCCTGTGAGGCCAACAAAACCAGATCCCTGGTTTGCATTCTGCTAGGGCCTAGGAGACCACATCTCTGATTTTTCTTCCCCAAATTGCCAATCCAATGATGAGATGAATGAAAGACTTCAGGGCAGTTTATTAGTTTCCACCACAAAATGGTCCTTATCTCCCACTTCTTTTTTTAGATGGAAATAGACATACCTTTCTATATTCTTGCTTTGACAGCCCTATTGTGGGAATGATCGTTTTGGCTACACCATTTTCAAATGAGGAATGAAGGCAGACTTCCCCAAAGTCACAGGAAGATGAGTAGCTGTCCAGGGTCCTGAACGTATCGCGCCAAGCGGAAAACATAAGCACAAGATGCTGCCTCAAATTCAGGTGGCCTAGTAGCTGACTTGGAAGCAAATCAAAGTTGGGTCTGATCGGAAGGGAAACCACCAGAAAATCCCAGGACTGTAGGCTAGTCTGGGGATTAAAATATTCCCGAATAAGGCAATGATACACCACTTCCATATTGTTGCCAAGAAAAATACCTGGATCCGGAGGCTTGCCTTTAGCTACCTGACTAATCCAGTATGATGTACTCAGTATGGACAGGACTCTAAAAGTTCTCAGGGAATGTGTTTTCCCACCAACTCTTATTTAATTCTTTCAACTCTCAATTCTAGGGTTTGAACCTAGAACCTTCAAGGTGGAAAATAGGAGCTCTGCCCCACAGCTATAGCCCAGAGACAGGATTATTGGCAGTTAGGGAAGGGGGCTCTGGCAGACCCATAGCTCATGCTCCAGAGGCAGTCTTTGAAGCATTGTTGGTACTTGCCTTACCAAACTACAGCTGTTGAAAGTCAACTGTGGTTGGTGATGGCTCTCCCTGTTGGTGAGAGGGCAAGAGCTTGTGTCCAAATAGATTAAATCTTGGGGGGCCCTTTTCTTTTCTTTTTCTTCACAAGGCACTGGTCAGGTGGGCTGGGGGAAGAGGATGAGTTGTAGTAGAAAAACAGTGAAGGGAGGAGGATGCACCGAGATTTCCCTTCCTCTGATTCTTCTTTGTAAAGGATCTTTGCTGGGCATTATCTTGCAAACATGCATTCCTGCCTTTAGCTAGTCCTTCATTTGGCCTTATTCTCATGGAAATGCAGCTTGGGAATCTTAAAAGGGAGGGAGGGAGGGAGGGCTGCCCAGATGGATATTACACAAGCTTCTCCTTGGTCTGACTGTCTTTGATGCCTCTGATACCACCAAGCCACAGTGGGACATGACAAATGATCACAGCAAAGTGATCAGTGTGCAGAAGTAGCTCAGTTTCTAATGGAAATGAGATTCCTCAGACAAAGGGGACTAAGGAGTTGGACTCCAGTTCCACTCAGCCTGAGCCAGCCATTGAGGATGATAGGATCTGAAGTCCAATTGTGGAGGAGCTGGGCTCAGGTGGTCCACCCAAGCCTTAAAGAGCTTGTTGAGACAGATATACAGTACACTCACTGGCTTTGGAAAAGAGCCCGCCATAGCTGCTTACTCAGGACTCTTCCTGGGCTAAGAATTAGGACCAAGTCATGGAATTCAAACTTTCTGGAGGTGGGGGTGGGGGTTGGGAGATCTAAATTAAGCAGCTCTTTGATGCTGCAAGCCAGGTTGGTTAGGTGGGTCTTTCTGAATTAGTAGAAAGGATGCCTGCCTAGAGTCCTGTAGAATGATTCTAAAGGTAAAGGTAAAGGTTTCCCTTGACGTAAAGTCCAGTCGTGTCCGACTCTAGGGGGCGGTGCTCATCTCCGTTTCAAAGCCTTGGAGCCGGCGTTGTCCATAGGACACTTCCGGGTCATGTGGCCAGCATGACTCACGGAACGCCGTTACCTTCCCGCCGAAGCGGTACCAATTAATCTACTCACATTTGCATGTTTTCGAACTGCTTGGTGTGCAGAAGCTGGGACGAGCAACGGGAGCTCACCCCGCCGCGCGGTTTCGAACCGCCGACCTTCCGATCGACAGCTCAGCGGTAATAATTCTAGGAATGAATTATTTATTGATCATTCTCACTCTGAGCAGTCCAGCTGCTCCTGTTTCCCGTCTGCCATTGCAGTAGCCTGGAAAGGTGGGCTTGGCATGGAAATGAAGGCCTGGCCCAAGGCCACTGACTGCCTAGGTTTGGTTGGCCCTACTTCTCAGCATCCTTAGACCAGGGCTGCAACTCGTATCCCTTTCTTCTCTGTTTTTTGCTGCATATCCTGACATTCAGCGGGGCAGCTTCGTTTTTTCCCATGGATGAGTGTCTCTTATTTGCTGAAGTCATTCCTGTTCCATCATTCAAAAGAGGCAGCTTGCAGCTCTTCCATTCAAAGGGTGCCTGTGGGAGATAGGGGGAGCAATCTTTTCAGCATCTTCACCCATTGGTGGGGTGAGGTGGAGAGTTGCATCTGTGACACCTCGAATCAAGCATATAAATGCACAGTCATGGAGACATGAAAAGCCTCACCTGCGATTGTGGTGCAAAAGATGTTGCAGGAAGGAATCATCCTTGCCCATCTCCTTCTATGCATGGTCATAGAAAAAATTCCCCTCCCTTTTTCTCCCTCCCCTCTTTCTCCCTCCTTTCCTTTTGAATGAACAGTGATTCTCCTGAGCAAAGTGTGAGAACAGCATAAATGTCATCATGAGCAGAGTCTGCAAAAAGAATATCTTTTCTCAGAGCACAGGAGGAAGTTACAACAAAGATATTACTCTCTAGAATGTGCCATTTCAAAGATAGCTCATCAAAACCCCAAATCTTTTTCAGGAATGTCTTTCCATTCCTCCCCAGCCATAATGTGCCACCAATTCACACATGTTTAACTTGGTTACTAATAAAACTGGTTCTTCCCCCAGGCACCAGGCCAGGAAATTAGATGAGCCTACTGTATAATGGGAGTTGTGTGTCCAGTCCTAGGGCCAGTAAGTTTAACTTTTTGTGCCTTATAATTTTATCATTTTCCTTTTCTGGGTGTTTTTAATCCTTGTTAGCCACCCAGAGTGGCTCAGGGAGCAGGAAACAATATAAATTGATTAAACAAAGAAACAAATAAATAACACATTTTCTGGCTTTGACCAAGATATTGAACATTAATTGATCAAATGAGCTGAGGAGAGATCTAGCCAACTTATAAACAGAGAAACGATTGAATCATACCCTTTCTTGGGTTCCATTGAAGGAAGGGAAGAGATGAGATGGATATTTATGTGTTTCTAAATATCTAGACAGGCTTCAACAGTGGGCCAAAAGGAAGAAGTCTTTCAGGGCTCTAATTAGTAATATTTATTAGAAAGAGGGTTAAGGTTATGAGACAAGTAACCCAGTGAGTACATTTAGTAGAGAATCCTCTACTAAATAAGCAATCTGTATGTAAGCAATTTAAGGCAGCAAAGTTTAGTTTGCTTTCTCATCCTTTTTCGGTGTAGGTAAAGGTAAAGGTTTCCCTTGACATTAAGTCCAGTCGTGTCCGACTCTAGGGGGCGGTGCTCATCTCCGTTTCAAAGCTGAAGAGCTGGAGTTTGTCCATAGACACTTCCGTGGTCTAGGTCACTTATTAATGACAAACCTACCCTTGAAATAGGCACACGTGGAAGGCTACACACCCCCTATGATGTCATGCCAGGTCTGCAAGCTGTGGCCTTGGCTCCACTCAGTGGGGAATTACTTGCCACCTAAACACCCCTCCTCTTCTTCAGAGTGGTCTCCTCATGAGGAGCAGCTGTCTGGAGCACATGTGGGCGATCACCCATCCACTCCTTATCTGGAGAGGTTCCAAGGGACTGGTCTACTCACTGGTTCCTTGATCATTGCCATGGTCATTGGCTCTGCTTTCTCAGAGCCATCTTCAGTTGGCCATACCTCCCCCAGAAGCCTTGGCACTGAGTATTTCTGATTCTCTTGCTTCTCTGGTTGATGGGCTTCCCTTGTCTTTGCATTCCCTGATGTTCTGTCTCCTCCTGAGGTATTTCACCTCTCCAGGTTGATTGATCGATTATGTGCTGTGAAGTTATTCTTGACTCTTAGCAATCACATAGATCAGTGTTTTTCAAACTTGGCAACTTTGATGTGTGGACTACAACTCCCAGAATTCCCCAGCCAGCCATGCTGGCTGGGGAATTCTGGGAGTTGAAGTCCACACATCTTAAAGTTGCCAAGGTTGAAAAACACTAACACAGACAGTTCTGTCCAGGAGCCTTTTGTATTCCCTGGTGTGTTGCCATTTAGAAACTCTCTCCCCAGGCTCTTCTATCTTCTACAAATATGAACACAAGCTTGCACTTCCTGAAGATGCAGTTTGGGTTCCCTTCAAGCAAGAGACAAACTGTGCACCTACCTTACAGCTTTGCACATATGAGGTTTCCTCTGTCCTGTCAGTTAGAGTAGATTGAAGCCGCCCACACCAAACTCCCCTGTCCCAATGCATGTAAAAAAGGGGTGGACCATCAGTGGCATGGATGAGGCTGCCCTTGACTTTTTTGACCTCCCATGGATACACCTAGGCTTCAATGTGCAGTTGATGGCCCACCCTTGATTTAAATACTCTCTTGTTCTTTTCTGTTCAGTACAGCTAAGAGGAGGCATTCCCCTCATTCATACTTGGGGGCATTCTTAGGAGGGTAAAATGTTCAAGAAGGTGGTTGCAGCTATGTGATCAAAGCCCCACCCCTTTGTGCATGACATCACCTGATACACCTAGGGGAGGGGCTTCGATCTCATCTTGAAACATTCTCTCCCTGTGGATGCCCCTGCCCACCAGTCATGGCTCAGCAGCCAACAATCCCAAGTGAAGAATATTTATGCACGTGGCAGCTTCCATCATAGAAGGAACATCTGCTAGTCCTTTGTCTCACTTTGGAACCAGTAATTAAAGAGGACCATTTAAAAACACAGGACGCCCTTGTCCTCCGATCCTAACCTTTGATCTGTTTTGCTGCTTTAACAGCTGCACGCTTCATCCTTCCCTCCTCATTCTCCATTATTGTGGTGTAAAACATATGCCATCTGTCCAATTTCATTCACTTTCAATTTCTGCGTTTCCCCTCCCTTCTCCCCAAGGAATACAATCACCATAATTATTCCTTTACAAGAAATCTCTTGATGGTAAACATTTCATATGTAAATGAGGCCACATTAACTCCCATTCCTGATTACCAAGGGGGAAGACATGGAAGCACCAGGAACCATTGTAATTACAGATATTTTGGCTTCCTCCTAGTTGAAGAAACACACCCTAATTGAAGAAACAAGGCATGATTTGTCCCTTTAATGTTATTTAATAAGCTTCCACATCTGCCATGGTTTTGGGAATACTATTAGAAGGGCAATAATAATGGAGGGAATGTGTGATGTCTCATTTTGCCTGGACATTCAGAGACAGAAATTGCACCTTTTTTCCCCCCCAGTAAAGAGTTTGTTACAGCAGGAGATGTGATCTATAATTTCTCTTTGGCTCAGCAGGTAGTTAACATAAATTTCAGTGGCACCAGGGATTGTAAAATAACATTGCTGAAACTGATGGGATTAGGGATGAAAACAAATTTCCTATGATGGGGGTGAATTTGGAGATTTTGCTTTCAGTGAACCCTAGCTGGGATAGTCAGCATGAATTATAACTATTCTGCCCTTCCATAAACAAACAAGTAACCCCATAGCTGAGATGGAGCACATTGGACTAAAAAGGTCCGTTCTATATTCTATATTTTATTGTAAACCGCCCAGAGTCCCTTTTGGGAGATGGGCGGTGATAAATTTGATTAATAAATAAATAAATAAATTCTAGCACCTGGTACTTCTGAAAGTACACTTTAAAGTGTCCAGTTATTTTCTGGCACTTCCTGGAGTGACCAGGTGGCTACACATGCTGAGCCATGACCTGGCCATTCCAGGAAGTGCCAGAAAAGAAAATGCTCTCTTTCTAAGTATTAAAAAAAGACAGAAGGGGATTCTTGCCTTCCTAATTTTTTAGAGTTGGTGCAATCTCCATTTGGCCTGATGTGATCTTACAAATTTCCACAATGTTTTAGTAAAAAATAAATAAATCAGGTTGGATATTTGCCAGACTGAAAATCTGACCCTTGAAGGAGATAGTAAAATGGGCAAACATGAGCTAGTTGGCAAATTCCTAGATGACATCCAGGGTATTGTGAGCCTCCAAATGGTTGCCAGCTGTAGCACTGGGATTCCCACTGGCACTGCCTTGGCTATTGGGAAATGGCCTAAGGTTAGTTATCTTTTTCTAACAGCAGTTTATTAAACTCTTAGGCAGGACTTTTTCTGTGATTGGTGGCTTATGTTGATGTAGGTCAGCTTTATACACCCAATAACTTGGGTTACTGGGTTATCTGAGGGACCACCTCTCCCCGATTACATCAGTCTGTCCCATTAGATCTGGCAGGGAAGGCATATTAGGGGTTCCATCGGCCAGGGACTCGCATTTGGTGGGTCCCAGAAGGCAGGCCTTCTCTGCTGTGGCTCCCCCACTGTGGAACATTCTCCCCCTTGAAATTAGGCTCGCTCCTTCCCTGCTATCGTTTAGGAAGTCCCTCAAGACCTGGTGATGTTGTCAGGCCTGGGGGTCTTTGGGAACGGGGGACATTCTTAGATGGCTCCACTATGGCGGACATTCTTGCTCTCTCCATGGAGTTGGTATATTTTAACATTTTTTGATAATATTCTTTTTTAATAATTACCTTTATCTTTTTATAATGATTGTTTTTATTTGCTGCTTTTTTAAATTGTTGTGTGCCACCTAGAGTCACTTTGTGAGATGGGTGGCCATATAAAGATGATGATGGTGATGATGATGATGATAGATAGATGATAGATAAAAACTTGCTGGTTACTTGAGAGACCACCTATCTCCCATGGTATCAGCCCAATTGGTTTGATATGACAGGGTTGGCATCCTCTGGGTTCCTTCAATTAAGCAGTTCCATCTATCAGGACCTCAGAAGCATGTCTTCTCTGTCGCAATGCCCGCCCTCTGGAATGAGGTTCCCCCTGAGAGCTGGCTGGCTCCCACCCTGATGGCAATCCAGAGGGTCTTAAGGACCTGGCTGTTCTCCCAGGCCAAGGATGGTGGGAGCCCTTTGTGGGTGTATGACACACTTTTCTTGTTGACTGGTTCTGCCATCAGGTTGTTGCTGTTGTTATATGCTTTTTGTATATTGGTTGGTTGTTTTGATTCTGTGAGTCTTCCAGAGTTGGTTGGAGGTGGGCAGTATCCAAGTTTATTTATTTATATTTCAAATTTCTGTCACCGCCCATCTCTCCCAAAGGGGAACTCTGGGTGGTTTACAACACAATAAACACATTAAAACCATAAAACATAGATTGCAATACAAAATATCATTATAAATAGATAAATATATGACCCTTGTGGCAAAAAGTTCTTGTTCAATGGAGAGGGCACTACGGTGCCAACCACCCCCAGGAAGAGCTATTGCCCTTCCCATCCCAAGCAAGTTGAATGAATGAATGAATGAAGTCATCGCAGAGCTGTTGATCCAAAACTCCCAGGACTAGGCATTTCCCCAAACTTCATGCAGAGCCTGCTAAAGAACCTGTAAAAAGTTTGGGGGTTTTCTGGGAAGGGGGGGGGGAATTGTAATATTAATATAAAATAAATTATTAAACACTTGGGGCATAATGTAAGCTCCATGTAAGCACAATTCTTAGTGACATCATAGACACACCCATACAATCCACTTAACAAAACAACAACAACAACACCTTTAACACCATCAAACAGCAGCATCTGCCTATCCCAGGTCCTTGCAAAGGACTTAATAATAGGTGGACAAAAATGCCAAATCCAGTCTAAACATCTGGCTGACTGTGCGACCAACAACAACAACAACAACAACAACAATAATAATACATTTAGATGCTGCCTGACTTCCAGCGACTCTGGGTGGTTTACAAATTGTTAGAAACTTTTAAAAACAAGTAACAACACAAGCAACACAAAACAAGGAAAAGAGATGGCAGAGAAGAAAAACTCAGAGGGGAACAAGGAAAAGGAAGAAAAGGGACATCAATTGCCCTCATCAAAGTCCGGGCAAAGAGCCACAGAGCCACATCTTGAGGACCCTTTGAAGTACCAGGAGGGGCCCCCCAAAGTGGTGTTTGGAAATTGTCTTTTATTCTGGGATGTTTCTTCAACTTTCCTGGCTAGCCTGGTGGTTTCCCATCCACATATCACCCAGGCCAGCCCTACTTAAGTTTTTGAGATCAGCCACAGTTAGCTTGGTGCTGCTACTTGCCAAGACAATCCTAAGGCCTCTGTTTAATTAATTTAATGGAATTGTAATTAAATTTAACTGACATCCAACACAGTTCAGATTTGGTCCTGATTCTACCCACTTCAACAGAATATAGGTTTGTTGCAACTCTATCTATCTATCTATCTATCTATCTATCTATCTATCTATCTATCTATCTATCTATTATTCAAATCTAATCACTGCCCATCTCCCCCAAAAGAGGGACATTTACATTTTGGAGTGTGGCTCCCACATGCCATTCAAAACTTAAGTATTCCCCTTTGCCTCAGAACAGTTGTCTACTCTCTGATCTGGTAGACCTATTGGGAGGGGCTTTCATTGGTATTCACAGGAAGGGCAAAAAAGGCAAGATGGAAGTCACAGTGGTGCAAGTGAAGCCCTATCTCTTTGTATGTGTGACCTCCACCCCCACCCCACCCCACCCCGTTTGCTGGTGATGAGGCTTTAAATTGAATTGGAGTTGTTGTTGTTGTTATTATTATTTAAATTTGTATACCACCTGACTCCCCATGCCTCAGATTCAGCTGAGCCCTGAATCTTTATGGCTCCTGATTCATTTCCCAGGCTCTTGCAAGTCAGGCTATGATTTAGATGTTGAAACAAAACATAGTTGAATAATATTTATTTTATGTCCCCATGAAAGCATTTTATTTATTTATTTTTTACTCTTATTTATATTATTTATTACTGTCATTTTATATTGTATATTTTATTCATGGTATGACTGTTGTTTTAATTGATTACTGTAAACCGCCCAGAGTCCCCTGAAGGGAGGAGATGGGTGGGGACAAATTGGACAAACAAACAAATAAATTTACTTTCATTGAATAGACAGCATTATGGTCCTGCTTTCCTGCAGTTATTTTGTTTCAGCTGATTGTGGGCATGATGATCAGAAGAACATCAGACAAACAGAAATTTTCTAGAAGGACTGGGAGATCAGAACAAACACATTGCAACACCTTCCCTCCTCCCCTCTGGGGGCTACCAAAATCAGGGCAGGGGTATTGTCCTTTTCATTGAAGCCACTTCAAAAGCAGCTCTAGAGATGCCTGGCATGGTTTCAACTGTGGTCCTTCTCTTTCTGTAGCATTCCCATTACCTCTGCTAGCTTTTGCCCCATTAACAAGGAAAAGAGATGTGAGCATAAGCTGCAATACATCTTCTTCTAGAACCAGAGGACTGATAACATCACAGTTCTGAAGTACCTTATCCGCAGCAGTTCACAAAAACAATGATTGGCCAAAAACCCCTGTCAAGTGAAAGCTGAGAAAAATAAGGGAACTTGGAGGGGAAAAAACACCATGATGATGAAAGAAGCATACTGCTACTGTATCTTCTGCAAGTGGATCAGTTGTTGTGCTGATCGGACATAATACCTGCGTAGCCTTTCTAAAAATGGCTTTACAACTATGCGCATAGCTAGACCTTTAAGTATAAATTTTATCTGAGTCATTGGGCTTTCAAAGATGTTTTTGAGTTAGAGAATGAAAAAGTAGCTCCTGGCAAGGCTGGATTTTTTTCTTTCCTTATTCTAGAATTGCCTGAACTGTATAATATTTCTAAGAAAATGTACACTCAGCCTAAGAAGAAGGAGAGTTGATGGTTTTAATACATGATTAAAGCCCCAGGCAGCCCTGCAAAATTCTGGAGATGGCCCTATCACTTGGGAAGAAGAATAGATGCAAGATTTGCTAAAATATCATGCTTCTATGATTTCCTCTTACAAGCTTTTTCATAGAGCAGCTCAGTGTATTATGAGCAACTTGGGAAATTATTTTGGGTGCGGGAGGGTTAATAGCAAAGCAGATCACATGCTCAGGAATGTACATCGGGAATAGCTCGCTCAACAATTTCAGAAGTTATTAACATATATATGTATGCATCAAATCACTGGTAGAAATGGAAGAGAAATTCATTCAATATGAATTTTTATCCCATCCCTCCAGTGTTTGCATCCAGATCCAGAATAAATCTGGTAGAATGAAATCTTCACTTTTTAGAACTTCGTGATGACTTTTGCAGAAGAAAAAAAATATTCTCCCCATAATGTGTGTAAATTTTTCTGTACTTTTGTTTTTTGGTTAAATGAGCAAATTGATGTGGAAATGGGCTGGAAAAAACAGCTGGGAAAAATGAAAATCTGAGTCAAAACAAAATAGACAGATTTCACCCATCCTTATGGGTGAGAACTTAGGAAAATGCTTAATATTAGTAGGTTAACACACCACAACTGCTGTGTTTACAGAAAAAACTATGCCCAAACAACTTAAGCACAGTATGACTCAATTGATGGTTGAGTTCTCCTAATATACAAAGATGGGTGTTCTGCCAAGTGTCCAGGCAGTGATCAGGTGCTCAGACAATTGGTTCTTTTAAATCCAGAGTCAATAAGCACACCAGCAGATAAAAAGATTTTGAGCTTTATTATTAACTTAAGGAAACAGATTTAGAAAGAAACATAGGTTAGGCAGATTGAACAGAAGCATAGAAAGCATAGCATAACATAAAGAAAAATCATAACATGCCAAGCAAGTTGAAACCCAATCTCCCATAGGCTGTCAGGAGCCCCTTAATAAGGACAGCGGAGGTACCTCAGGGTGGCTCCATTTTCACAGCACCCAGCACTCAGGTCTGTGCAGAAGCTCCCAAACTCAAAAGGCAATCCTAAGGTTTTTATCAAAGTCTGGCCCTAAAACCTCGTGACCCTGTTTCCATGGTTCAGAGACTGCAGGATCTGACCTTGACTGGGATGGTTCCCAGGATCTGGAGCACCTGTTTAATCCAAGAGCCTGGGAAGCTATACAGATAAGCTAGTGTTTAACAAAAACAGTCTTGGGGTTTTCTCTTCTCCCCACATTTCAAACAGAAATTAAAAAACAAGCCAGCTAAACATTAGTATAACTCAAAATAAACTCTAAGCTCCCTCGTGTGAAGGAGAAAAATCAGAATATGTCACTTAAACTCCTCGAAATACAATGGTCTTCTGCGTTGTCACTACAATGGGTTCCTGCAAACTCTGAACCACAAACTACCCAGGCCCACTCTAACTTAGTTTAGTGTGCTGTGTGAACCAACCGCTAAGGTAAAGGTAAAGGTTTCCCTTGACGTAAAGTCCAGTCGTGTCCGACTCTAGGGGGCGGTGCTCATCTCCGTTTCAAAGCCTTGGAGCCGGCGTTGTCCATAGGACACTTCCGGGTCATGTGGCCAGCATGACTCACGGAACGCCGTTACCTTCCCGCCGAAGCGGTACCAATTAATCTACTCACATTTGCATGTTTTCGAACTGCTTGGTGTGCAGGAGCTGGGAAGAGCAACGGGAGCTCACCCCGCCGCGCGGTTTCGAACCGCCGACCTTCCGATCGACAGCTCAGCGGTTTAACCCGCAGCGCCACCGCGTCCCATTATTTAGCAGTGGTAGCTTGAGAAGAACTTTGGGGGTAGATGTCCAGCCCCTCTTGGAAAATTAAGAGGCCACTAAATGCCATAATTTGGGCTCATTGTAGTTTGAAGGATGTGAAGTGATGCATTCCTTCGGCAGTAGAATGACTGAACCCCACACCTGAACTTTTTCAGCCACATCTATCTCATCTCTCTCCGATGTCATGTTAACTAGTCATGCTTCCCTGGGATTTTAGGCACATAGCAAAGACAGCCAAATCTACTTTTCTAGGTAGGGATGCTGAGGTTGAGGGATCTGATCTGCAGGATTTACAAAACAGCCTGTTCATCTCCTTTTGCAGATTCCCAATTTACGGCTAGGCGATCAGATTTATGGTTACTGGTGGTTCATGTATGCTGGCATTAATCTCTTTTACTATTTTATATGTGTTATTGAATTTATATTGTATAGAAGGATATATCTGGAGAGGCATGCCACTGAAGAGATGTTAAATCAATATTTTAAATAATTGAACAAAAAGCTCTACAAATATAATTTGTCCAAGCATCAGGCAGATAAACATGCCTTATTTTTTGTGGTTGCTATTGCTGAATGATTAGAAAACCAGAGGCCTGTTGAAATCAGATAGACATCTGTCAGTTAACTGTGATTTACATTTTGCCCATCTCTAGCTTATTTCATCTATTTCTGCTGGTAACCACTGTAAAATGAGCAAGAGTCTGCATTTTTTAAATTGCATTTTGGTCTGCATTTTAAAAACGTGTCTGTATTCTTTCAGTTGACTGAGGCTAAGTCAGCTGTCCCGATGCAATTCTCTCTTTCTTCCCTGAGCTTCTCCCTTATTATGTTATGCTTTTGATGCTCCTTAAATGCCTGGGACTTGTCTATTTTAAAAATATTTAAAAAGGGAAGCAAGCTATGTGCTACAACACTAAATAAACAACAACAGTTCATGTTCACCCAATATAATAAACAACAACTGATTAACCGTGTGTGTGTATATGGGCAATTAATGGGATGATTCCATCTGCATCAATGTGCCTCTTAACCTCACAACGTGCATCATGCGAGGTGGGTGTGGTTTCCTTAATTTGTCCTATTAATATACTCTGCTTAAGAAGATGTACCTCGGCATCTTTCATTCTCTGCGCGTTTCAAGGGTATTTCTCCCTCAAGGGAACTACATGTAATAAATGAGCCAAGACCATTGGAATTGTGCAGCCCTGCAGAGATGGTCTCACTTCTCATTCTTGGTATATAGACATAAAGACAGGCAAATTTCAATCACCATTGCTTTTTTGTGGATACGGCTTGAGAAAGAGCAACTCCTAGGAAGAAAGAGGATCAAAGAGACTTGCCCCCCTTAGCAGCTCACCATGGCTCACATGCCATGGCAACATGTCTTGTTCCTATCAAATGCCTTCTGAATTTTATTTCTAACTTCTTGAGTATTTGCCATCCCACCCAGCTTTGGATCACTTTCACCCTTACTGACAATCTTGGTGCAGAAAAGATTTCTGGATGCAAGGGTGTCTACGGTGTGTGTGCGTGTGTGTGTTTGTGTGTGTGTGTCTATGGGGGCGTGTTTCAAACTAGTCAAGATGGCAGCTGCAACTGTTTCATTGAAGACCCCTCTCTTTTTTTTACATGCGTTGTATCATCTGGTCTCTTTTGACACCCTCCTGTTCCCCACGGATGACCTTCTGTGGATGCATGCACAATGAAATGCAACAGCACTTTAGAAGGCTTCAAGCCACATTGTTTAAATTTTATTGTTTAGATCACTGTTTCTCAACCTCTCTGTTTCATAAGGCCCCCAAACATCTAAACCAGTGTTTTTCAACCTTAGCAGCTTTAAGATGTGTGGACTTCAACTCCCAGAATTCCCCAGCCATCTGGGGAATTCTGGGAGTTGATGTCCACACATCTTAAAACTGCCAAGGTCGAGAAACACTGGTTTAGATGTTTAGGGGCCTTATGAAACACAGACTCTAGGCATCACCCAATATCTTAGAAAATGTTAATGCAATAAAATGAATCCAGCCATGCTGCATCTTGAAAAAATAATGAGGCAAGACAAGTAGGCAATTCTGATTTCAGCTGCCTTCATGCTGGGGAAATGGAAATCAAAGCTTCTCTTCCCGCTTGGGCCCACACAATGTTAACATATTTTGTAATGATCCATGGTTTTAGGTACGTGAAGCAAGGCTGTTTTCGGATTGAGGAGAGGACCCTGACGGCATTCCAGTGGCTTTATTCTCCTCCCCAGCATCGAATTTCCAGTAGATCAGATCTGAAAATCCAAAGCAGGTAAACAACCCCAAGCAAAATCCAATTCAATGCATTATTAAGATGGGGTCCCTTTTCTTCTTTTCTTCTAACCTTGCTAGAAGTCAAAAAATAAACTTGAATTGTTCAGTTCAAGGGCTATGTTTTAAGAACACCATTGAGAAACTGGAGGAGGTCCAGGGAAAGGTGAGCAGGTTGGAACAAGTTCAACATAGAGAGTTGAAGCAGCTTTGTTGGTTCACGTGGTTCAGAGAAGATAAGATTTAATGAAAGTTATGGCAGTGGACTTTCAAGATCTGAAAGGGTATGATGCAGAATGTGGTTTCAAATATCCCCTGTTGCTCTAGTTGCAGAACTAGGAAAGAAAATGGACGGGGACTGCAAGGAAGCAAACTGAAAATGTTAAGGGTGACTGAAGAGTAGAACCATTTTTTTCAGGAGACAATAGTTCTCCATTTGGGGAAGTATTTAAGCAGAACATGGATGGCTATCTGCTAGAGATGCCATAGGTTGTAAGATTCTTGTATCTGGATCCCTAAAAAAATTCTTATGACACCTTGTGCCAAATTCTCATGACACTCTTGTTCCATTTATCTTGCAACAGTGCCACAGCCAATTATGAAAATCTTATCTGAGGACACTTTGAGGCATAATATTTTTATGATTTCCATAGGCTTTGTTTTAACATGTACAAAATACATGTGAAACTATTTCAGAAATGTACTGAGGATGGAACTAAAGCTTGTGGATTTGGAATAGTTCCTCAAGAAACTCAAGGTATTTTCATTTTCCAGCTTTGACGGGTGTGATATTCAACACCCTTTCCTAATTCACAGGAATGCTTGAGAGTGAAATGAAATTGCACCCTGAACTCTGTCCTTAAACTTTTTAAAGTCAGGAGATAAATAGTTCCAAGTTAATCTTAGATAATATCTAATTAGGACTAGGAATTAGCAGTCCAAGATAGAGCTGTCCCATTGAATACTCTACTTTGGGAATAGTTTGTTTCTGAAGCCAACAATTTTAATGCTAATTTTAAAATAAAAAGCTATAAGAAAACTGGCCAGTTTAGTGGATGGAAGTTGTTTGCTTTATAATGTTTCCAGGTGGCTGATAAGCTTCTTCTAGAGTAGAATAGAATAGAATAGCCCTATGTGGTCATAATGGGCTGTTTGAAAGCAAGTAAGTTCCTTCCCAACATTTCTGGGATTGACCAGGTGACAACACAGTGTTACTAGGTCCCAGAGCTAATCCAAGTAGTAATTAAAAGGAAGTTCTCTTCAAACAGCCCATCACTGCAATAAATGAGACAGATTTTGCCAAAGTTTAAAGATAGCATTATAAGAGACCCCTTGGGTATCTTGGAAAACAAACAGAGAAAAACAAACACTAGCCCAAATTTGTTCCAGTTAGTGTTTTTCCTGCCATTGCCATGCTGCATCTGAATTTCCAGTTTAAGGATACAAGGCAGAACGAGGTTCCTTAAGGACTGGTCCAAAGCATCGGAGAACATTGTTCCACCCTTCTAGTTGCCCAGAACTCTTTGTCCAGCTACTTGAGGTGAGAAGTCAAAGGTGACACAGTGAACTGCTCCAGCTGAACTGTGCCCATTAGATTTTCAGTGTAGCGTATATCCAACATCCACAATTTCACTCTGAGAAAAACTTGATGGAGAATAAATCAATACTTCTGCTAATGGAGGTGATTCTCGGGCTTTGGTAACCTCTGAAGCTTTTAAGAGCGATTAGGGCCTCGCACTCAATTTCCAAAGTCCCCAGATAAATAGAGGTCTTTGCCACACTGAAGGGGTAGCTGGTTTTTTTGGGGGGGGGCAGATGTGGGAGCATGGGAGTGGGAACACTCTGAAACTGATGTGTTTTGGAGGTTCGTCTTTCTCAATATGAAAAATTGAAAGGCGGGGTGAGTGATAAGACAGAGAAGGGAGAGAGAAAAGGGAGAGGGGAAATGGAGAAAGCAATAAAGAGGAGGAGAAAATGGGGAAGGGGGAAAGAGGAAAAGGGAAAGGAGGAGAGAAAGAAAGGGACAGGGGGAAAGGGGAAAGAGAGAGGAGAAAAAGGGAAGACAGGGGTTGTAAGAGATGGTTCCTAGATAGATAAAGGCTTGGAGACCATTATGTAAACCAGAGTTTCTCAACCTCAGCAACTTTAAGATGTGTGGACTTCTTAGTTGCCCAGAATTTCCCAGCCAGTATGGCTGGATGGGGAATTCTGGGAGTTGAAGTCCACACATCTTAAAGTTGCTGAGGTTGAGAAACACTGATGTAAACAGCCAGCTGCAAGCTTCCCCATTTTCAGCGAAGAGACCGTCTCTGCACTGCATCACAAGGAGGCTATTAGGAAGAAAATTAGAAAGTCTCTATCCTAAGATTCATGGTGATGTATTGGTTCTACACGGGAAATAGTTCAGCTGCTGGGATTCTTGTAACTCTGTTCTTTTGCATCTCAACAAATCTTGCTAATGAGAACCTGGTGAGAATCTTGCTGGAAAAGAATCACTTTGGGATTTAGGCAGCTGGCCTAAAGAGTTTGGGGAGTGGGGTGAGAAAGGAAGAGAGAGAAGGAGGAAGAGGGAAGAGACAGAAGGGGGAGTGGGAAAGAAGAAAGCAGGGGAAGAAAAGGAAAGAGAACTGAAGGAAAAAGGACATAGGGTGGAGAGAAAGAAAAGGAGAAACAGAGAAAGAGGGGGGTGAGGAAGGGCAATAGAAGAGACCAGGTAGGGGGAGACTTAGTTTACATTTTTTCTTCCTTAATTTCAACCTTGTGATACAAAGGTTTAAAACAAAACAAGATAGGAATGATGTCCCTTTTTCAATTTCATATTTTAGGTAATTTCCTTGAAAATACTTGTACTGACACAGAGAGAGAGCCAGTTTGGTGCAGTGGTTAAGGCATCAGGCTAGAAACTGGGAAACTGTGAGTTCTAGTCCCACCCTGGGCTCAAAGTCTGCTGGGGCCCTTGGGCCAGTCTCTCTCTCTCAGCCCTCAGAAGGAGGCAATGGCAAACCACTTCCAAAAAACCTTGCCAAGAAAACTGTAAGGACTTATCCAGGCAGTCTCCAAGAATCAGACACTAATGAACAGGTTAAAAAAAAACTTGCATTGATATATCCCTTATTCTTCCCAGCTCATTGCCCACTTCCTAATTTTCTGCCTGGTTTAGTCTTCTTCATTGGCTAAATGCCACCCAGATCTCCAGTTCTGGTCCTGTTTAGGTTTTTGAGATTAGCCAAGTTTGGCTAGGCGCTGCCACTTAGCTGTGTTGAAGGGCTTAAGGAGAGATCAAAGTCTGTTCTTTGGCCAACTGCTATCCAGGAGCCTGCACATTTTTGTGACAGTATATGACAATCACAAGGTTTAGCATTTCTATTTATTTTGCGTTTCAGAAACAACAGCAGGATATACGATTTAAAGTAAGTCAGCATAGCTGGATGCAGGAAAATATTGCCTTTTGATTTGCCTGGTTTTTGGAGAGGAATTCTAGACACCATGGGACCTTGTGGCCTGGTGTGATGGGCGATCCACTGAACTGCAGGGATCCTTCTGGTGCTGGTTCAGCCCAGCTAGTTGGCTTTTTCTGGAGGATAAATTGGCTTCCTGTCACAATGGAACAAACTGTTGTATCTGCTGGTTTTTTAGGGTTGTACCAAAAAGGTCTTCACGTTTACCTGACTCGGCTTGAATATGATAGAAAAGAAGTTCCTTTTGATTCTTTTTTCAAGTGCAAAGGAAAAAATAAAACAGGTTTCTTTCACTATGTGTATTCTTGCATGCCATTTGGCCCAACACGGCACGCAATGTTGCATGCCAAATTGCCCTGCCGAGGAACCATTTTAATTACTATTTGAATTAGGTACATAATTACTCAGTTATGCAGGTTATATACATGTTTGGGGAATGAATAACCATGCTGCAGCCTTTGGCCAAATGCTCATTTCAAAGGAGGCCTGTCTCATCCATGTGCCCATTTTTTTTTTTTTAAACAAAGTTTTTATTTTGAGTTGAGAACTTCACAGTGTGTTAAAAACGTATTTAAGGGTTTCTGGCAAGATAAACGCAACGTGTTTCCTGTTCCGCTACAAGGGATGGGACTCAAAGTATGCACCTTGCTACCTCATCTGGTTGCAGAGCAGATGCTTATACACTATGTGCCAAAGCATCTAGATCAGTATCTCTCAACCGTGGCAACTTTAGGATGTGTGGACTTCAACTCCCAGAATTCCCCAGCCAGCATGGTTTAATAGTTTCTCCCTTGCAGCCAAGAAAGCTGCATCAGTGTCTCTATGCACTCATAGGAATTAAGCTGTGAGCAACTTGCAGCCCTGTGAAGCTGGGCTGAGAGAGGAGGAACCAGGAAGCTTCCATGGCTGAGGGTGGACTCGAACCCAGGTCTCCTTTCTCCTAGCCAACTTATACCGCTTCACCATGCTAGCTCTAGAGCCTCTGCCTTGTATGCAGAAGGCTGAAGATTCAATCTCCCCTGTCCTTGTATAAAATGCCAGCCAGACTGAATAGCGACAGGCTAGATCTCACCAACTTCATGGCTAAAAGTGAACTGGAACCCAGGTCTCCTGGGTCCCTGTCAAACACTGCTTCCTACATCACATTTCCTTCCCTTCTCACCAGAGGACTGAAGATTTGAAGGTCTCCCTCTGAAACTTTATTCTTGCCCCCCTTCCTTAGCTCCTGGTTCACAGCTTCCGGCAGCCTGGAAGCATTTGTTTGTCTTGTGAGGGATGCCAAAGCTTTGCCCAAATGCATGTGGGAGGCTTTGCAGCCGGAAGGGCCCTCTGGTGGCCATGAAGGTCCTTGCCAGGCGACTGTGGAGCGATAGAGCAGACGCATCCCCTACTCCACAACAACAATGCGCTTGCAGCCACTCTCTTTTATGAGGGACCGTGAAGCAGCTGGATGTACTCCGGGTCCCCTCTCCCTCTCTCCCTCTTTCTCTCTCCTCCCTCCTTCTTTTTCTCCTTTCAATAAACAATCCTCACCTTGATGTTGGCTGGTGGAATCACTGCCTTGCAATTAAGTGAACCAGGAAACCAATTTAAGGTAAGGAAACAGCTTGGATGAACTGTCATTTAAACAGAAAGCAATGCTCCAGCACCATGTGTTAGGATGTGAGGGAACTGGTGCTCCAGATTTGGATCAGAAAAGCTGTTCTGATGTATAAAGTGGATGTGGATACATTTGGAGCTGTCTGTGCACATGGATTTTGCATGCACATAAAGGGGAGGAAGGGGGGAATGGGATGGGGTTTAAGATTGTTAAGGAAAAACTCTTTGAACCATGCTTGGTTTTGGATGGCTGGGAAATGTGGAGGCATGAATCTTTCAGGGGGGAGCCTCTGTTGTCTAGTTGCAACAGGGAAGGACAGACTGAGATTGGTTTTCTGGAGAATGTGGGATGAACCTCGCATTTTGGGGGCAAGCTGAGATTCCGAGGGAACAGCAACTCAGGAAAGGGGGCTTGATTCGTTTAAGTCAGAGTGACAGGGCACCGGTTGCTGATTGCATAAAGGTGCTGCATGCTTATGAATCCTGATCTGCCAACTTGTCCTTCTAAACTGTCACTTCCTTGATGGAAGAGGAACAAAATGTTGGGTAAATATTGGACTTTGCAAAAAAAGGACAATCAGAAGTCCGTATTAACTGCAATTTGAAAGTGCTGTTTTGCTGTTTTCGCCTCTCATTTCCTGATCTATCTATCTAATCATCTATCTATCATTTATCTATCCATCATCCTATCCAGAAATCACCTTGTTTTGTTTGCAAGTAAAAGGCAAGTGTAATGCTCTGTTTAAGAACTAGATGATTCAGCAGTGAAAAAACTAATTTGGCAGCATGTTTTTGAATCCCTATGTTGGCTGAATGAAGTCAACAAACAGTTTGCGGGAATGGCAGTCGTCCCCTTCTTAACAACTGCCACAGGTGCATTGCAAACATTGGCAAATGTGGATTCCAGTGCTCCAGATGTTGACTGTAACACAAGGCTTTGCACACTGGCGGTGTGGTCTGAATAGATGCATGCCCACACATGGACAATTGTAAAGATGTGTGTGCCTCCCCACCTTTGCTCTCATGGTGACTGGGAGCTGATCCAGTGTAGCCTTCTTGGTAAGTAGATGCTTTGAAACGATAGTTTTGCTGTGCATTGCTTATCTGGAAGTGACTCATTCTGCAAAGCTGACTTCTTTCATCTCTGCCCTGCAAGGTTCATTGATACACACAGGTACATAGGGAGCTTCCTTATACACAGAGAGTTTTAGCCCAATATTATCTACTCCAGTGATCCCCAGCCTTGAGGCACTGATAGATATTGGTCTGCAGCTTTCATCATCACTAATCATTGTGAATGTAGGGGGGAGAGATAAAATTGTCAGAACTGCTCTGAATTAGTAAAGGTTTTCCATGCTCTGAAGTAGAGGAATCTTTTCCATCACTTATTGCCTGATTCTTCTGAACTAGAGACATCAATGGGAAAACCTGGTGCACAGAACATGTTATGCCATAGAATAACAAAATTCTAGGTTGGAAGTTGGCTTCTTAAGTCATTGAGACTGACCCCTTACTCAGTGCAAGCGTCCACCTTATAGTATATTTGAGAGATGGCTGTCCAGTCTCTGCTTGGAGACTTCCAAGGAAGAGGTCCCCATAAGCATTCTAGATCATCTCCATGACGATTTGTTTGGTTTCTAGCTTGGCAAGAGCCTGTCTGGCTCTGATCAATAAACCACAGTTCAATACACCAGCAGTAGCATAATATATTGCAAACACAGTCAGGAAACTGTTGGTGGCAAATAATTCCATTTGGTTAAAATCCAACTTTGACACAGCTAAAAATAGATTTTTGCTCAATGATAAAATAAACAGGCTGACTTCACACATTTCTCTGAGCCATAATGAAGTTTATTTGATTTGGGGTTTTAATGTAATTTAAGCAGCAATGGTTAATTTCATGAGCAAAGCACAGCTTAACATAAAGTTTGAATCCAGTAACGCCAATTGTAAGAACAAAGCCAATTGTAGCAAAATTCAAGTTAAACACAGAATGATTTGAGTAATTACACAATATGACTTGTAGAGTATTATACAATAATACTGTTCTGGCTTACATACAAATTCGACTTAAGGACAGACCTTGGGAACAGAACTTGTTCATGCATCCAGCTCATTTAAGATTAAGGATGCTACCTGCTGCCTGTGTTCATCTTGCCAACTCCTATGAGCTGGGGTTCCTGGCCAGTGGTCAGGAATGAAGAGAGATGGAATTCTAAGTCAAAGGGTCACTGGTTCTCCATTTTGGGTTAGTTTGATAGCAAAGGGAGCTGGCTGGCCTCAGAGATCTGACCATTGTTACATAATTTTCTATGAAGGCTGGAACTCCAGGAGCTGAATCTTTGACATGGAAATCCATAGTTCTCCCTGAGCTCCTGTCCGTATGATGAGTAGTGGCCTTCTCAATGTGAAGATAAGTGCAGAATTGCCTCCTCAGATTGACCCCGATTGACTGCTTTGGCCTTGCACTTCTGGAAAATAAGTGCCTCCCCATCCTCAGAAGCAGATTTAGTATGACCACTTCTGCTTTGTCTTTTGGCCACCCACCTATGCAGGGGTGCTGCTGAGGATAAATTTCAAAGCCAAAATCCAGAGCTTCAGAACATAGGGAGTCCTGAATAATCAGATAGCAGCAGATAATCTGGGTCTCAAGAAAAAGAATGGCACCAGCACCTGTGCCAACATGATGGCCCTGCCAAGATCTTTTTTAAAATATTATTCTAAAATTTATTTTTATAATTGGGGTTGGGCATTCTTTAAATATTTGTGGGGTTTTTTGGTGCTCATTCCCAAGTTAGTTGCTTGCTTCATAATGGAATGTGTGTATGTCTACATAATGTGTAGATTTCCACTTCCAGAATCCCCATGGCCATTGATGAGAATTCTGGGTATTGAAGCCCCTACTTCTGGAGGGTGCCCAGATTGAGAAATGGTGATCTTGTTAGTTGTCTCTTTTGTTCTCAGCATTTGAACATCCTCTGAGCCAGCTCATTCCTCCTAAAATCTTATATCTCTTCATTGCCCGTCCATTCACGCAAGCATAAACACAGAGGGTCTGCCAAATTAACCAGGAAGCAGATGGAACGAGTCACCAGGGATGCACTGACTTTAGTGAAATAACATTTTGCTTGATCAAATTAGAATATGTACAAATGTCCTACAAAAATAATACATTTTGATACATCTGTCTATGTCCCAGCCAGGCTGAGAATGCTTTGCACAGTTTTAGTTGCCCATTTTGAAAATAATAACCACATAATCTATTGTATCCAGTTCCGGGCAATACATTTTAGGAAGGACATTGACAAACTGGAACAAATCCAGGAAAGACCAACGAAAATCATTAGTAGTCCAAAAGAAAAACTTCAAAGGAACAGTTGGGGGTATACTGTATGGTATGTTTATCCTGGAAAAGAGAACAGTGAAGGGAGACGTGTTAGCTGTCTTCAAGCATCTGAAGGGCTGTCATGGAGAAGATGGGGCAGAGTTCTTCAGAATTATTCCAGAAGGTAGGACAAGAAGCAAAGAGTTTAAAGTACAAGGAAGTAGATTTCAGCTGGACAGCAGAAAAAAATGATCCTGATGGTAAGAATTGTTCAACCGTGGAATAGGCTGCCTAAGGAGGTAGTGGATTCTCTTTTGCCAGAAGCGTTTAAACTAAGATTGGATGGCCACCTATCAGAAATGCTGTAAGAGTGGATTCCTGCCCTGGGCAGACGTTGGACTAGATGACTTCCAAGATTTTTCCCCCAACCGTTCCATTCTATGATTCTACAGGACAGTAGATCCTGGTTATTGCTGACCTCTGATTGTAAATGAAGAATTTGATTTTCATTTCAGTTGGATATTTGGAGAAATTTCTCAGGGTTTAAAAGAAGCTAGAGAGAGGAAATGGTCATCATGATTTTTTCTCCATATTACAGTTCATCAAGCAAAGGCTAGATGACCATCTGTATGACCCTTAAGGGCTAGGGGAAGCTGCTGGCCTGGGTTGAACAGAGAGAAAGGGTTGACCAAACCAAACTGAAGGCCACTCCAAATAGTTTGGGTTCACGCATTGTATTAAACTGCTATTAGTTATTTTGACTTAGTGCAATGTATGAACCTACCGATAAGTCTCAGTGACTTAGTGGATCTTCTCTGTGTTGGAGAAAAAGCAGGAATGTAATTGCCTTCCCAGATGTACTGTTATCTGGGATGTCACTGTAGGCCAGATAATCTTGGGTCAGCTCACATGGAGATGTTCTCTTATATTCTTATCCTCTATTTAGCAGATTCTCAAACGCTGAGGCATGTGGGAGGAACTTGCCAACGAAGGGGTGGTGCTTTGTCAGTTGGGATGGAGCCGGGGTGATGGGCAGGGCTACATTTGATCCAGACCTGAGTCTTGCAGATCAGATCCTTGATTGGCTGGCTGATGGTAATGCTTGTTGCAAAAATAAGCTGGTTCTACAAGAATCTTTGAGAGATTACACGGCTTTGTCGTGCATGTTTTCTATTTATTTCTATTTCTATTTATCATGGATACAGAAGGTGGTTTATGTAATGACAGCAAAACCAAGAAGGGGTTTCTTGCAGTGTAAATTAAAATACGTTTGCTTGGATGAGGTTTGGGAGGAACATGATCCCACACATTTTTCTGATGTCCTCCTTCTCTTCCTCCTATTCTTCTACCAACCATTAATCAACCCAGCCTTCTTACAACTTATAAAACACAGATAAAGCCTTATCCAAGGTTCACACTGCCCCAGGTTTATTTTTATTTTTTATCCCACCTTTATTATTTTTATAAATAACTCAAGGTGGGGAACATACCTAATACTCCTTCCTCCTCCTATTTTCCCCACAACAGCAACCCTGTGAGGCGAGTTGGGCTGAGAGAGGGGGACTGGCCCAAGGTCACCCAGCCAGCTTTCGTGCCTAAGGCGGGACTAGAACTCTCATACCACGCCTGATTGGCTCTTGGGCTGAGAGAGAGGGACTGGCCCAAGGTCACCCAGCCGGCTTTCGTGCCTAAGGCGGGACTAGAACTCTCATACCACGCCTGATTGGCTCTTGGGCTGAGAGAGAGGGACTGGCCCAAGGTCACCCAGCCGGCTTTCGTGCCTAAGGCGGGACTAGAACTCTCATACCACGCCTGATTGGCTCTTGGGCTGAGAGAGAGGGACTGGCCCAAGGTCACCCAGCCGGCTTTCGTGCCTAAGGCGGGACTAGAACTCTCATACCACGCCTGATTGGCTCTTGGGCTGAGAGAGAGGGACTGGCCCAAGGTCACCCAGCCGGCTTTCATGCCTAAGGCGGGACTAGAACTCTCATACCACGCCTGATTGGCTCTTGGGCTGAGAGAGAGGGACCAGCCCAAGGTCACCCAGCCGGCTTTCATGCCTAAGGCGGGACTAGAACTCTCATACCACATCTGACTGGCTCTTGGGCTGAGAGAGAGGGACCGGCCCAAGGTCACCCAGCCGGCTTTCAGGCCCAAGGCGGGACTAGAACTCTCCTACCACGCCTGATTGGCTCTTGGGCTGAGAGAGAGGGACCGGCCCAAGGTCACCCAGCCGGCTTTCAGGCCCAAGGCGGAACTAGAACTCAGTCTCTTGGTTTCTAGCCCAGAACCTTAACCACTAGACCAAACTGGTTGCTGCTGCCACTAATGGGTTTTTGCAAAGTTCTCCATATTCAAAATGATAAGAGTTTAAAAAAGAATGGCCCTTTGATCATAGCCATAATGTAATGTCTCTGGACCAACAGTATCCTGTGCTGTATTTCCTTGCAGAGCTGTTGAGTTTTCCTGAATTCTTGGGAGCAAGGCCTTTCCTAGAAGATACTAATTTTTGCAGTTCCCTCCTCTTTTTCTACACTCTGCTATGATGGAAGGTGGTATAGCTGGTCATAATCCTTCAATTGCAACTCCGTAAACACATTCTGTGTAATGCACCCTCTGGAGTCCTTGGTGCTCTCTGAGGCTTGTTGTTTTCTTGCAGACGCTTCATTGCCAGACTAGGCAACATCTTCAGTGCTGGCCCTGACTCTGCTCACCTTTTGGCACTGAAGAGGTTGCCTAGTCTGGCAATGAAACGTCTGCAAGAAAACTACAAGGCTCAGAGAGCACCACGGACTCCACAGTGTTAGCAGATTGCTAGGAAAGCCTTTGGCCCAGGAGAGATCAGAAAAGTCACACACCAGGCATTTCTATAAAAATAATTTTATTTACAGAAAGCAAAACATATTTAAAAGCTTCTGCATTCTTGCAGGCTCTCAGTGAGAGCTGCTTAACTCTCTACATGCCTACACAGAAGGGAAACTGAACCTAAAACAAGTCCAGGCAAGTTCTTCTCCCCAGGTGCAAAAATTAACATCCAAAAAGAGGACAATTAAATTCAACCTCTTCACCCGGCCAAAATGATTAGTTACCATAGTAACCTTAATCTGTAGTAGAAAACATATTAACACACAGTTCAACCCTGAGCTACAAATATTCGCTTTGATTGGAATGCACCCTCTTTCTACGGGACAGGAAATGTCACCTCCAGTTATGTTCACAGTGTCTTGACGTTGTTCCTAATGGCCCTCAGTTGCAAAATGGTAATTATTAGAAGAAATAAACAGAGACATGCAGCCTCATGCGGCTGGCTTGACCAAACTCAGCTCTGCTAAAATAACTCATAGCCAGTGTGTAGAAAACTCTAGGTGATGAGTCTCATAAGTTCTTCCAGACAGGAACTCATCCATCCAAGCCCCAGGAATTATGGGAGTTGAAGTCCAACACCTCTGGGCTGTCCGGGTTTTTCTGAATGGTTTCAGATTTGCATGGTTTCTGAAATGACGTTTTCTCGTCTCTAAGCAGTACAGCTGCTGGAGCTGACCACCCTCCAGGACAAATCCATTTCTGGAAAGGGCACAGAGAGGGACTCTCATTCTGGTTTTAATGCTTCTGGAGTAAATCCAAGAAACCGCTAGTCTGGTTCAAAAGCCTCCTCTGAAGTAGCCTTTTGGAAGGACAAATAGAGCCACTTTCAAGGTCGCCTGGCTTCGGAAAGCCATGCCATCCTTTGTTTCTGATTTGGATGTGAGTCAAATTTTGAAGAGAGCAGCTTGCAGAGAGAGGTGGTGCTCATTAAATCATCTTGCTATCAACATATTTTTTGGCTGTTTAACACAGTTTTATTCCAACCTGGTTTTTAATTGTTTTTCTATATGCTGTTAAATTGATGGCCAGCAAAAAAAGTCCAGTAGTTATGCCAACAGTCCTTGAAATTTAGCTCTCAGCCTACTCATCTGGGTGAATAGTGCTGAACAGAGAGCCAGTTTGGTATAATGGTTAAGGCACCAGGCTGGAAACTGGGAGACCGGGAGTTCTAGTCCTGCCTTAGGCATGAAGGCAGCTGGGTGATCTTGGGCCAGTCACTCTGTCTCTCAACCCTAGGAGAAGATGAGGGAAAACCATTCTGAAAATCTTGCGAAGAAAAAAACTGCAGGGACTAGTCCAGGCAGTCACCAGGAGCCAACAATGTCTTAAAGGTGCACAAGCACAAACACACACACAAACACACACACACATGCTGAACAGGGATGTCATTTGGACAGGACTATAGAAGTCTGTCTGATGTAGTGGTGAAGGCACCAGGCTAGACACCAGGAGATTGGGAGTTCTAGTCCCGCCTTAGGCACAAAGCCAGCTGGGTGACCTTGGGCCAGTCACTCTCTTTCAGCCCTAGGAAGGAGGCAATGACAAACCACTTCTGAAAAACCTTGTCAAGAAAACTGCAGGGACTTGTCCAGGCAGTCTCTGAGAATCAGACACAATTGAATGGATTAAAAAAAAAAATAGAAGCCTAACCCCCAGGTTAGTGGAATCAGCAGGACCTACAACTATACTAGAACTAACTTACCACACTTAAGGCTTTTCCTACATGCCCTTAACCAGGGTGCAAACGTATCCTGTCACCCTCTTTATTCTCCCACATCCCATAGCATTGCCTCTTACCCTCAGCCCAGGAATGATACCTCCTTAAGTTATACTTAGGTGTTCTGGTTTTAAAGTAGCATTTCCCCCCTTGTGCCAGCAATAACCTGCAGCAGATTCGGGGTGTGTAAAATCTGATACATTTCACCAATGATTCTGTTGGCAGTGGAGTCAGGAGTGACAGATTGTGTTGAGGTTGAGGAAATAAGAGGAGTAATACATAATAATAATAATTTATTAAAATTATATGCCACCTGATTTTCAGTGACTCTGGGAAGCTCCCAACAAGCAAACGAGAGATTACAGTAAAATCAATTAAACATTAAAAAAAAAAAAAGATAAAAGATGGCATGTGAGTATCTCTAGACTCAATCAGCACATGGGAGAAGATGTGTTTCTCAACCCTGGCCACTTTAAGATGTGTGGACTTCAACGCCCAGAATTCCCCAGGCAGCGTGCTGCCTGGGGAATTCTGGGCGTTGAAGTCCACACATCTTAAAGTGGCCAAGGTTGAGAAACACTGGTCTAAGCCTATCAAAGAAATGGATTCTTAGCTTGTCATGGAAACAGCCTGAGACAAATGAACTTGCTCATAAAGAATTGGAAGGTTCCTATCTCGGTTCTCAATATTCTGTATTCTAACTCCTAATTCTTGGCATCAAAGGAAGTCTGGGTGAATCTTGCTTCCTTGATTGCAATAGGCAGTTAATTGCTCGACATCAGATGAGCCACCAGGATCGTTGGCATCCCGCCACATATTGGCCTCTTCAGGCTGTTGCAAGCATGCCCCCTCCCCTCAAATCCCAGGTACTCTTCTTAACTGCCATTCTTTTTTCTCCTTTGGTGGAAACAGTTGGGGGTAGCTGCCAATCAACCCGTTCCACCTAGAACATCTGTTCAGGGACTGGGGAAGCTGGATGTAAAACGAGAGAACCCACTTTCTCACAACCTGGAAACCTGATTTTGCAAAAGCTAACTCTTTTTCCTTTATTACGCAGCAACTCTGATTTTGACAGTTGCACTCCCCGGCATTGAGGTGTTTGGTAAAGCTAGAGAGGTGAGTCAGCCACCTGTAAAAGCTCTCCATGTTGCCAAGCCCATCCCTACCACATCAGCGTCCTGACTGGTGGATGGTGTCCTGCAGGCTTGTGATATTCAGAAAGTGGGAAGCGGCGAAGCCAGGGAGTTTAATCGGTCACTCTGTTTATCATGCCCTGCACACGTGAAATCAGGATGTCATGAATGGAGAGAAAGTCAAAATAGCGGCAACGGTGCACGATTGGGATTTGCAGTGGAGACAGCATATTTTATGCCAGTATAGTTTCATGCCACTTCAAGGACGTGTGGGGAACTCTTTAACTCAGTTATGGGGAAGGAAAGACAATTGGTTGTAGATGTACATCAGCTACTGATTGCCTGTGAAACACTTGCCTGACCCCAGAGCATCTCTTATCATACTACTAAAAAATTAGCAGTGTAAATGCCCTGTTTATGTTGCATACAGCTCTGGCCAGCGCAGTGTTCAGAACCTCCCCCCCCGCACCGCCCCAGTTAACTGTGTCTCCCAGCCACCAAAATGTAAGGAACAAAAAGACTTAAGATAATTACATCTCACCACCCACAAGACCATTAGTTCCAAAATCTAAAATTATGTAACTCTACCATGAGGGTGGACTATAATTTGTCCTGGTTTCTTTCTTATGCAATATCCTGCCCTAGAACTTATTTCTTGGTGATAACATCATACAGAAAAATTCTGCATTTTCCCTAGCAGTTCTGATTCAATTTGACAAAGGAGTATTTGCTTCTGAATTTTCTTTCAGAGGAGGAAAGAATTTCAGAGAAAAGTGCTTGTAAACAGTGAATGAGATGCCCAAATAGTGTCTATGAACATCCTCGGTTTCATTGCATGGATCTTCTCACTGGCATTCTGTAACCTTCCTGGCTGACCACATTCCCAAGGAATCCCAAGGGAAGACACCACATAGGAATTCCTTTTATTGGGCTTTTTCAGTAGCAGTGCTAATCTCACCTCTAAGGGAAGTCCTGCTCTTGAAGGATGGTTACAAAATTTCTCCTTTTCCAAGACTATTACGTCAAGGACATAGATATGCTGAGAATCACCAGCACCATGGTATCCATATAGAACTGTTCGATGGAACTTTTCCAAATTTTCAGAAGTCATATGACATAAAAGACTTAGTCAAGCTAAGAACAGCTCAGTTGCCTGTTGTGAGGTTTGCTTGAACCTTTGCAGATAAAACCATTCAACTTTGATCCAACTTGAGGCCCTTTTCATAGCTGGTCTAATCATGTACCATAATGTCTGCTTCTTCTAACATTATGGATAAATTTCAGTTCAGTTCAGTTCCCAGTGTGACAATGCAGGCAAGATTTTTGATGTCTTGAGGCTGTCAAAATGCACACCTGGCTTGCTCTTCCTGGTTGATTAGAGAGAGGTGTGGTCAAGAATGTAGAGAAAGTTTCAATGTTTCTTTGAAGGAAGGAACCAGGTTGAGGATGGTTTTCTGGTGGAGAATTGACTAAATATCCTTGTGGTTTCTTCCAATCCCACTTTGTAGGATTTCAGATTGGTCTTCTGTTTGGTATGTTGGGGCAAGATGACTCAGTGATGGCATCAAGTCTGATAGTTTTTGAAAAAAATGGTTTATCTAACTCTATTTCAGTTTGACTTCAAAGTTATTCCCTTCCAACTGTAGGATTCAGTGAGTTGAATTCCCCCAATCTCCTGTTCTGTTTTCCACCTCTGGACATTATTTGGCTGGGAAGGATATACAGGAGCAAAGAAGGTAAATTTTCCCCAGTTAGCAGTAGCCAAGCATGTAGACCAGCCTTTCTCAACCTTTTGACCCTGGAGGAACCCTTGAAATATTTTTCAGGCCTTGGGGAACCCCTGTCCATTCAGGCTCAAAGGTAGGCCAGAAGTTGCAAAATGATTATATTTGTTTCATGTGTTAGCCTGTATATATGCATTAACTATGTTCTTAAACTGAAAATAAAGAATGAAACTTACCTCTTTAATGTGAAGTTGCCTATTTTTGAAATATTTTTTAAAATAAATTGTGATCTCCCAGGGAACCCCTTGTGGCCTTTCAAGGAACCCTGGCTGAGAAACCTTGATGTAGACACTTGTACTGGAGAAACTGCATTTCCCATGAATCATGGGATTTGGGCAAGCTGGTACACACTGCTTTAAATATTATATATCTTTTAAAAAAAATCTTCATTTGACATTAAAACGATCACCACCACTGGTTTTCTGCTGTTGGAGGTTTGCCACACTTCACTGGGTTTGAAAGGGAGAAAATAGCAGAGAAGCAGTTACAAGATTCCTGTTTGTTCCAAGATTCATCTATATGGCTTTAAGAGTACAGGAACTGCATTTGAATGCCTGCCATCTACTGTGCCTCCCCCCACGTACCAGGAAGGTGTGCAAAACCCTTTTTTCATCTCTCTGCACATCTCGGCTATCAAGAGATGGGCTGGCTTGGCTGGGGTGTGAAGTATTAATGATGCAATCAGTCTTTCATTGCACAGGGTTGCAGAGGAGAAAATGAGGCTGTTTTTCCCACGCACAATTCTCAGTGCAGCTGGGTAGACTTGATGCATTAAAAAACTCCAAGCTAGCCTCATACAGCTTTCCATCCTTTTGAAATACCTTGCATCAGTTTCCTTTGCTGTGGCCAAATCCTCCCAACTCACAAGGGAAATGTTAGTTAGAGATGTGCAGTCCCTTCTACTGCCATTATAAGCTACTGATTAATAATATTTTAAATTTTTTTTATTATGTTTATTGCTTTAAGTGTTTAACAGTTGTGATGTAGTTTTAATTGTTGTTGGTTGTATGTCACCCAGAGTCATGTCCAGTGAGATGGGCAGCCATATAAATTTGCTAAACAAACAAACAAATGAACAAATAATAGGTGGCATTAATAGTTTGGTATTTTCAGATGGGGGTGGCAAAATCTACCTTGCAATTTCTCAAGTTTTATTTTCCTGCAAAAGAGGCTTCTGTTTCCTCTCTTTTATTCTTAGTCTGCTTGATATCTTCTTCTGAATTCCTTTTAGTGGTGTTTTGTTAACTTCCTTTAATTTTGCAGATAGAAGGAGTGCTAGAGCTGTTTTTGTGGTTTATCTGTAACTCTTTTTATCACTTCACAAGTTCCCCAGCTGCCAATAGTTTTTGATCTGGGAGAATTGCCCTACTAATACCATTTAACTGTTGGAAGAAATTAAGATCTCTCCCTGCTGTTTGTGTTGTCTTCCCCCAGAACACCGTCTCCCTGCAATATTGCCTTCTCCTTGAGCAAGGTAAAAGGTTAAAGGTTGCACATAAGAATGAGTTTGATGCAAAAAGGAGATGCCAGAGATTAATATGTAAAAGGAAGCCCAACTCTTTAAACGAAGGATTCCCTTCCGATTCAGTCAGAAACCTTGGAACACAAAGGGCTGCTCATTCACAGACTTTAGCAGAGCCCATCCAGGTAAACTTTCTTCCCCAGCCAAACAGATCTCCATAATCCAATCACAAAAGATCCCTTCCACGGTGAACATTCCAAGCTAGGAGACAAAAGCCACAGCCCTGCAGGGAACCCAGAGGTCAGCAGGGGGCCAGACCACAGAGCGCCCCCTCTCTGAAATCCGGGAAACGACACTTCTCTCAAATTCCTAGGGGGCGGGAACACCTCCAACGCCTAGCAATGGCCTAGCTCTCCTATATAAAGGGCTTGTGGGGGAAATACTAGTGTGGCCACCCACGACAACACACTTACTCTGTATTTGGTGTTCTCGGAGAAGAAACCTTCAACCTCTGTTCCAGCAACTGCCTGCGTCTTTTCATTCCCAGCTTGGGACGAACCCTGGTAAGAATTCCTTCTAACATAACTATGGGAAGCCAAGGAGGTTGTCAGCTTCTGGAAATAGGAATGAAATCCTGGAACTCATTCCCTAGGCCCTTTCCTGCTGTTAAGCTATCCACCTGTAAAGGTATGTGAGAAGGAGAAAGACCTTGAGAGATGGGGCAAAGAAATGCTGCCTAGGGAATAGCCAGATAAGAGAGGGCATAGCCCACAGCTGCATGATGGGCGGAGAAAGAGGCTCAGGAGGGACCCTCCCTAACTTCCCAGACTGTAAAAGAGATGGCGGGAGACTTGTACTTTCAGACTTGCAAGATTCTGTTAATGTAGCCTTACAATAAAGTAGAATTAGCTCATCTGGTCATTTTTCATGTCTTGTCCGGTTGGGAAGGCTGACACCACCACCCTTGAATCAGCTGAGAAGTATAATTGCAAAAAATTTGCTCTATTGTCTCTGTCCTGACTCATTGCCAAATGATCCTGTCCTGATTTTGTGTGTGCAGCAAGCAATAAGCAAAGCAACTGGTTGATTCCCCCAGCTTTACTGTCCTCCCTTTTCTGTCACCAAGCAATGGGAAAAACCTTCACCAATCATGGCCCTGCAACAGGAAAGGTGGTGGTGGTGGTGTCTCTGTCCATCAGCTACGAACTTCGGTGTTTGGGAGGTGATGAAAGCAGTTTTGCACAAAGTCCACAATGCAAGGTCCACAATGACATCATACAAGTACCACCCCTTTTGTACATATGTTGTGATGTCACCCACACAGCTGAAGGGGGCAGAACTTGCAATGCTGCTATTAGCATTTTGACAGAAGTGGTGGATCCTCTGGATGGCTCTGTTGTCCATCATCTCTTGGGTCCTTCTTGGTATCCCTCTTCCTACAGTCCCTTCTCTTGCAACCCAAGATGAATTCAATCACCCTCCCCCAAGACTGGAGTCATAAAAGGACCCCATAAATACCACTTTTATTTTAGGATCTCTCTCCTCATCTATTTTCTTTACATAGACATCAAATGCTGGCCTCCAGGTTTTTCCATGAGGTCTCATCATTATGCTATTATGCTAGATCATCCTGTTATACTATTTCACTTCTATGCTATCTCAGGCATGGGTGAGCCACTTTCATTAGGTTTCAGGCACATCTGGATCCAGTTCTTCAGAGAGACAACAACAGATGAGGCTGACCAAGGAATGAGGAAGTGTCAAATCAAATCAAATAAACTTATTATAGCCAAAACAACAATTTCCCTTGGGATTAAGTCAAAGGCTGACTTAAAGTTAACAAAGGGAACTCTGGGGTAGAAGTAGAGTATTTTTCAGGCAGATGATAGACCAGACAATGGTCCAAAGCTGATTGTTCCCCTCTGAAGCCAACCTGCTCTTTTGCAATAACATTATTACTTTGGACCCATTCCAATAATTTTGTACATAAAAATCTGGCATGTATCTTACGTATGGTATTGAGTAAACTAATAGGCTGGTTATTTGTAGGGTTGAGTCTACCTTTATTTTCTGTTATATATCTTATATCTATACATACTTGTAAATTGATACATATTTATATTCATTTAAGAGCCAGTTTGGTGCAGTGTTTAATGCTCCAGGCTAGAAACTGGGAGACCATGAGTTCTAGTCTCACTTTAGGCACAAAGCCAGTTGGGGGTCCTTGGGCCAGTCACTTTCTCTCAGCCCTTGGAAGGAGGCAATGGCAAACCACTTCTGAAAACCTTGTCAAGAAAACTGCAGGGACTTGTCCAGGAAGTCTCCAAGAATCAGACACAATTGAATGGAGATAGATAGATAGATAGATAGATAGATAGATAGATAGATAGATAGATGGATATTCACTTACTTTTTAGCTTTTATATGGTTATTTTCTGGCCTTATGACTATAAGAAAGTTATTTGATTTGAGGAGGAGTGTCCACATTAACCCCAAGTGGCCAGTAAGTGCTATTGTGATCTCACCCTTTACTGATCACCTGACTTTGCCTCTGTCATAATGGGTGGCAAAGTGTAACAGATTTTACAGACCTCGCAGCTGATACTGGATGCTGCTGGCTTATTGGGGAAAACACTGCTCTGACACAGGTACTGTTAAGGATGAGCGAAGCCTGTCTCACCATACTGAGGACAACAAGACAGCAATGTCATGGCAACAGAGTATAGAAAAGCAAAGTTGCTAGGGAATGTTTGAAGGGTTTGAGTGGGGAAAGACCTTTTTAACTGCTGGGCAGCTATGGCTAGCTCTTAACTGTGGTACTGTAGCATGTAGGAGGCTGGAAGAAAGTCTGCATCATAACAAACACAAACATCAGAAACTAGACAAAGGGGGAAGTCAGGACAAGCAGCTGCTGTGAGATCAGCCAACAGGGGGCGTCTTTCTTCCTGAGATATCTGCCAACCAACCCATTAATTAGCTGAACAGCACTGGCAACTGTGGCATGAAGCTTTGTTATTTATATGCCAGATGTATGAAAATCACAGAGATCTGATTTCGCCCAACACATAAATCCAGCCAGCAACGGCAGTGACTGGTGGCAGCTCTCGGTGACTTCAAGGTGGAACATGCAAATAACAGCTCAGAAACGCACGTTCTCCTGAGGCTGCAGCTTCTGGAGGCGCACGTCTTTTAATTGGTTAATTAAAGCATTCCCCCGAGGGGGGGTGTTCAATTCCAGCTGATGGCAACAACCTTCATAGGAGAACTGCCTTTGAAGTCTAGCAAGTGTGGAAACGGATGACAAAGCAAGGTTTGCAAGACTTGGGAAAAGGGGATGCGTCTTGACCAAGTTTCTACTCAGCGGAAGACACAGTTTGTCATCCATAAAGGAAGGTGGGAGGCAAAAGTCAGAAGCAAAATGAAAGAGTAATGGTAGGGAGCACATTACCCCTGCGAGGTAGTCCAGACAAGAAGCATGTTCAGGTGTACCAGCTCTATCTTTATTATAAGGTTACATTAACAGGATCTTGCAAGACTAAAAATATTTCTCCTTTTGTCAGACTCCTTTTACTCTCCAAAAACTAGGGAGGGTCCCTTCTGACATTTCCCACACCCTCCCTCCTTCTGTGGGCTGAGACATCTTTTACATGCCATTGGTCCCATCTGCAGCTCTCCCTCTTGTCTTCCAAGGTCATTCCCACATACCATTACAGAGCTTCATATGCTAATCCCCAGGACATTGGTCGAGATGAGCTTAGCACATACTGCTAAGCTATTGCTTGCTTCACTGTGGTTTGTTAAATAAGATTTAGATTCCAGGCCGCAAGTTCACTTATGCACTGAGCCAAAGCAAACCACATCACAGCTTTGTGGGATGCGTGAACCAGGTCTCTGTCAAAGAGAAGGAGCAGCTAAAAGGAAAAGCTATAACAAATTCTGCCTTGGGGTTTCTTCCGCATGTTCTGCCCTTGCAAAAGAGGTCGCTGTTTTTCTGCCTTATTTCCAGATGCTTGAGCATTTCTGGTGGGAAAAAACAAAGCCTCTGTACAATCCCTCGGCATTGGTGTGGGGCCTCCCTGGCTTTTCTGGCATCAGAAGGGAATGTCTCTTATGGGGATTTTGCAGACTGAGAAGTGAGGGCAGCCAGGGAGGCTGCAGAGCAATGGAAAAAAAACCCTAACAGTATCAATTGAAGCATGCTTAGGATAAAATGTTTGGGAAGCCAGGAAGGCTGCAGAGATGTCAGCCTTGCCAGGTAGACCAGAAAGGAAACATGACCAGATAAGCTAATTCTTCTTTATTGTAAAGCTACATTAACAGAATCTTGCAAGTCTGAAAGTACAATCCTCCTCTTGTCTCCTTTACAGCCCGAAAAACTAGGGAGGGTCCCTTCTGTGCCTCTTGCCCCACTTATTATGCAGCTGCAGGCTATGCTCTCCCTTATCTGATAGTTCCCTAGGCAGCGTCTCTTCGCCCCGTCTCCCAATGTCATTCTCACATACCATTACAAGAAAGGACATAGAAAGACAGGTGGGCTGATCATAGACACTCCTTGGCCACCTTATCAATAAATAAGCGCATTCAGAATGATGAAAGCAGCATCACGCCACTGCAACGCAAGCCCATCCCTTTTGCACGCGCACTGTTACATCACACACATGTATGAAAGGGCTGGAGCTGCAAGAGTAATGCTGCTTTCATCAGCAAGCTCCTGCAGAAGCCTGTACTGTTTTCCTTGGAAAGAAAATTTGAAAGCCAATTCTCTTTCACTGGAGAAAAATTTAGGTGGCTAGTCTTTTAAGATGATCTCCCTAAACAAATCACCCGTATTTTGATTTAATGTGATGGAGTCATTCATACAACATGTTATAACAATGACCGGATTCCCACAAAGACACTGAACCACAGTGGTGAAAGCCAGCCTCCATTCACAACAATACCAATACCTTGCTAGACTGGGAATAGCCAGGTCCACCATCTCAGGCAGAATCTTCACGTGGGAGGGAGGCTCTCTCTGTTTTATAGGCAAAGGCAGATTATGACCCGGCCTTTTCCCTCCAAGATAGAAGAAGCTGTGTTCTTGTAAAAACAAGAGGCAGAACTCTGGAAGGAACCAAGGGAAGACGCTATAAATGGGGAAGGAGAAAGGACTGTCTCTTAATCCAAGATTAACATTTGGAATTTCCAGGAGAAAAACAGGTAGTTGCAGGTGAATTGAATCAAAAGGGCAATTTGATTCAAGGGTGTCTGATTTTAGTAGAAATGGGTAAACGTTTTAGTTGGAAGCTGTAGTAAGTTTGATTGCTATGCTATGTGATAAGAATCATTTCTATTTCTCTGCAAAATATAAGGGAATTGGAGTTTCTGTCATCTGAAAGTATTATTTTGTTTATTGAGAACCTGCACTATTTTCAGTCTTGTTCTGGTCTGTTTTCTACAACTTTTTCTGTTATCTGTAGCAGACCAACACTATCCTATGGTCTGCCAGGATGTTTATATTTTCTTTTATATTTTGTATTGTTTTTGATTTAATGCTGGGAAAGATGGAAGGAAAAAGAAATAGGGGATGACCGGCAGCAAGATAGATGGACTGTTAAAGCAGCGAGGGGTGCACTGTTGGAAGACCTGAAGGACCAGGTTGGGATGGAGAAAATCTATCTATGGTCACAAAGAGTTGACACCAGTGTGATGGCACATCAATCAATCAATCAATCAATCAATCAATCAATCGGATTTGATTTATTTCATTTATTCTCAGGTTTTATCCCCAGATACAAACAGCTCTGTAATTTATCTTGTTCAACACTGATTATTTGCATTTTAAAATTTAAGGTTAAAATGTATTTACAACCATATCTTTTCTTTTTTTAGATCAAATTTAATTTTGTTTATCCCCTGTGAGGTTGGTTTATCTCCCAAAGGGAGGTGAATTCTCTATTTACACATCTAAATGCTAGGTGGTATTGTTATAGGAATCCTTTCCTTTCCTTTCCTTTCCTTTCCTTTCCATTCCATTCCATTCCATTCCATTCCATTCCATTCCATTCCATTCCATTATTTCTTTTCCTTTCCACCTTTTAATTTTCAGAAAGGTAGCACAGGTTGTGAACACCATCTCTCATACATCAGGGTTAGGGAAGGACACCTGGGGGGGCACTCCTCGAAGATAAGCGAAGGCAGCAGGAACTACCAAGCCATTACCCTGAAGCAGGAAATAGAGTCGGAGAATGAAAAACATGCGGATGGTGTTATTCACATGGATATCCTTGAACCAGGCACCACCATCAATTTAGAGCACTGCACTGCAGAATCCAAACTTTGAAACAATGATTAAGCAAAGTTTGGAAGTGCAAGAAAGAATTTTTGGTACAATGTGGTATATGTGGCCTTATATCCCAAGTCATCCAAGAAGCCATTGTGAAGTTGGATCTCACTGTCTTATCCCATCCACCATACAGGCCGAACTTAGCACCATGTGACTCCCACCTTTTCCCAAAATTGAAGGTATATCTTCATGGACATCTGTTTGACTCAAATGAAGAGATGGAAAAGACTGCCAGGATCTGGTTACAGAGACAAAGCATGGCATTCTTTCATGGCAGCTTTTAGGAGCTTGTTGATTGTTGACAGAGATGGGTAGTGAATGGTGGTGATTAGGTGGAGGAGTTAATACAGGTAACAAAAGAGCTTTTTCCAAAGATTATTATCCCATTTCATTTATTAAAATATCCCCATTTAAACCATAGTTGTGGTGGTGGAGGCATTACTTTTTATTCAACCTTCACACCTAACAGTAGGGATGGTTCTGTCTATGACTGGAAGTGCTGCCATTCTGGATGCTGTCATTCCTTATGGCTGTGGGCGCTCACCTTCTCAAACAAAACCTCCAAGCCAGAAAGGCCATTGTTGCCCAAATGTCCAAAACCGTGTTCCTCAACCTTGGCCACATTAAGATGTGTGGACTTCAACTCCCAGAATTCCCCAACCAGCATGGCTGGCTGGGGAATTCTGGGAGTTGAAGTCCACACATCTTAAAGTGGTCAAGGTTGAGGAACACTGGTCCAAAAGCATCTCATCTATGATCTTTCAGTATTTGTACAATCTTTTCTGTAAATCTTATCCACACAGTTTGCATTCAGATTATTCTGCTCTTTCAGAGAACTGAAGCGTGCAGCAAGAAATTCAGGACAGCCTTTAAACTCCAATTAACCACAAAGGGATTAGTCTGGATATTTGGGGTTATTTCCCTTGTTGTAGCTGTTTTGCCTTCAGGGGTTGTTTAATGCTTGCACCTGCTACAGGAATATTCCTGGACTGCTATGATTAAGACTGTAAATTTCCTTAAATGACTTTCTGGGTTTAATGGTTAGCTGTCAGTTTTAAATTGCAGGAACAAGTTTTGCTGATAGCTATACAGGCTTGCATTTCCTGCGGACTCTGTTTTTTCTAACAACCTCCCCGCCATCTCCCCAGTCCTCTCATTAATGTGGCAATCAGCCTCCTAGCTGGGCTGCACCATTTTGAGCTACATAATGCATTCTTTCTCCAAGCAGTAGCAAAAGTAGCAATTCCTCTCTGCATCAAGAAAACTAGCTTTTCGGGAAGAGAAATGTTAGGGGGAAAATCAAAAGAGGACAATGTTGGGAAATATCCTTTGTTGATGAGCATTTGCACAATGCCCTTCCTATGATAGATTCCTGCATCTTCTGTACTACAGACCCGATTTCTGCAGGAAATTGCATTCGCTGGAAAAGTGGGATTGCTATTACAAGCGTTATGGAATATGTCTCTGAAGGGGAGGTGATGTGGTGGATTTCAGTTATGCTGCTGGTTCTCAGGAAGGAGGGAGCACATTCCAAGGAGGAGGGCAAGATAAGAGAAAACACAGTCCAGGGATAGAATGTGGGAAGAAGTTCAGAGTAGCCCCGCCCTAGAGCCTTCCCATGTTATTTCCCCTTAGGTTAGGTAGAGGAGCTTTAGTCTGGCAAGGTTCTGTCTATACGGTGTGCGCAAATAAAGATCTGAAGTTTGGCTGGATTGATTCTCTGAAGTTCCTGGGCTGGGCCTGACAACAAGCTTGACATGGAATTCTAGAACTGGAAGGGACTATTAAGGCCACTGAGTGAGGAATTCAAATTAAAGCAATTTAATTTGGATAGATGGCTCTTAACACCTCACTGGGAGAACCTCTGAAAGGCAGCTCACCTCTCTAACTGATCTTAATGTTAAGAAGTTTTTTTCTAATATTCAATCAGAATCTGCCTTAAAAAAATCTTCTTTGAATCAATCGTGACTCCCACTGACCTCTTAGATACAGCCATGTTATTTTCCTGGCAGTGATACGCAGTAGCTTGCCATTGTTTTCATCTAGGATGTTGTTTGATTTCCCAGTCTAGCCTGCAGCCCTGGGATTTCCTAGTGGTCTCCCATCCAAGCACTGGTGTCAGCTAGGGGCTGCCTTTCTGTAATTTAACTCATAATTCCATGACCTTTGTATTCTAAAATGATAGAGGACGTTTTGTTCATTTTTTTGGCACATCCATTGAAGCATTAGGGGAGTTATCCTACCCTTGGTCAGTCTGGCTAAGCATGTCCAGTTTCATCTACTTCATAGTACTTTCTTTTTTCTTGATTCCAGGAAACTGTCTGGATGAGTCCCTGACGTTTTCTTGGAAACATTTTCCAGAAATGGTTCCCCTTGCCTTCTTCCTGGGGCTGAGAGAGAGTGAATGGCCCAAGATCACCCAGCTGGATTTGTGCCTAAGGCAGGATTAGAACTCACAGGCTCCTGGTTTCTAGCTTGGTGACTTAACCATTACACCAAACTGTCTTTCACTTCCTTTTTAATTCCTTGATTTAATTCCTTCATTATCCATCCTTGAATTCATTCTGTTTGAATTGTTCTTAATATGTCTGTGTGTATATACACACATGTACACATAATAGTTGAGGTACAATCTGACTAAAACAGAGTAAGTGAAATTATCTGTAATCTGGACTCTATGTTTCAGTTAACACAGTTTAAAACTATTTGCTGTTTTAGTGCCACATCCCTCTTAAGGTCAACACAGTTTCAAAATCTTTTTTTGCGTGTACTACTGGCAGGTAAGTTGCCCCCTATTTTATATCTGTGTATCTGATGATAAATATGTCACTTTCATAAGGAACTTTTAAAAAAAACAGGAGATTCTCATCTATCCACATCCTGCCCAGGTTGGAGGCTAGATTTCCCCTATGTAGGCTGCAATAATCTGAACAGCCACTAGAGGGGAGCTATAATCATTTTCTGAATCCCCCTGCCGCCATTGGTGGCTTTTAGTTGAATACAAAAAACCAAAGCAAAAGATAAACAATGCATGAAGTTATGAAGAAAGAAAGAAAAAATAAAACTAGAGAAAAACAAAAGAAAAACAAAAACCTATAGGACATACAAGAGAGCCAGTCTGGTCTAGTGGTTAAGGTGCTGGGCTAGAAACCAGGAGACTGTGAATTCTAGTCCTGCCTGAGGCATGAAAGCCAGCTGGGTGACCTTGGGCCAGTCACTCTCTCTCAGCCCAGCTCACCTCACAGGGTTGTTGTGGGGAAAATAGGAGGAGGAAGTATCAGGTATGTTTCCCGCCTTGAGTTATTTATAAAAAAAATAAATAAAGATGGGATAATAAATAAATAAAATAAATTCATGAATACATATGTAAAAAAATTATGTAAGCGTTTTAATAAATAGCCATATTTCCTTGAATCATCCAATGAGGGAAAGTCATTTGTTGGTAACATCAACTGCAGACTGTTGAGTATTTGGATTGCATATTTATCCTTTTACAGGTAGTCCTCGCTTAAAGACCATTCGTTTAGTGATAGTTTGGACTTATGAGGGTGCTGAAAAAATGACTTCCGACCAGTCCTCACGACCATCGCTTCATCCCCCCATGGTCATGTAATCACGATTTGGGCACTTGGCCACATGTTCACATTTATGACTATAAATGGTCATGTGATCGCTATTTTTGACCTTCCCGGCCGGCTTCTGGCAAGCAAAATCAATGAGGAACTGTGTGATTCACTTAACAACCACATGGTTTGCTTAATGAACATGTGGTTCGCTTTATGACTGCTGCAAAAAAGTTGTAAAATTGGGACAGATTCACTTAGTGACTGCTTCACTTAGCAACCAAAATTCTGGTCCCAATTGTGGTTATTAAGTGAGGACTACCTGTAGTCCTGAAATTTTTTAGATATAAGTAGAGCATAGAAAATATTACTTTCCTTGTCCAGATGTTGGTGTTCATGCTTTGGGAATATAGTTCAAAAAAGTACAAGCATCTAAGAATATGAAGTCTTGTCTTGTAGTTAATTCATGTAATAATATCCTGCCGAAAGGGAACAGTTCTTGGAGACTCTACAAATGTGTATTTAAATGAAACATTAATTCCATTACATCCCCAACTGCGTGATGATTTACTCAAACGCTCTCTATGTAAGTGCAACGGAAACCAATAAGCCTAAAATATTTTTTTTGTTATTCGAGGCGGAATCTAAGATCTGTTTGAAGCTTTTGACACTGATGTTAACACCTCTTCCCATTGTCTAGGGAAAATAGGAATCTCTAATTCTTTATCCCATTCAGCCGTTAACATTTGCATATCAAACAGAGTCATCACCAACAGAATTTTATAAAGAGTAATTGTAGGGTTTTCGTACGGTATGTCATTGTCCTATCTTAGGCACAGGCAATAGGAGCTGGTCTGTCGATGAAAATATTTCATTGCTAAGACTCCAGTGAGCAAAAGAGGAATTGGATGGGGTCGGGGGAGGAAGAGGAAAGATCTGGCCAAAGTCTGCTTAATAGGGAGGCAGATCTGGGGAATTTATTTATTGATTATATTTATTATACTTACAGATGGCCCATAACCAATTTGACTCCTGGAGGTTTAGGTAAAGGTAAAGGTTTCCCTTGACGTAAAGTCCAGTCGAGTCCGACTCTAGGGGGCGGTGCTCATCTCCGTTTCTAAGCCTTGGAGCCGGCGTTGTCCATAGGACACTTCCGGGTCATGTGGCCAGCATGACGACACGGAACGCCGTCACCTTCCCACCGAAGCGGTACCTATTGATCTACTCACATTTGCATGTTTTCGAGCTAGGTGAGCAGGAGCTGGGACGAGCAACGGGAGCTCACCCCGTCGCGCGGTTTCGAACCGCCGACCTTCCGATCGGCAGCTCAGCGGTTTAACCCACAGCGCCACCGTGTCCCTGGAGGTTTACAAGGCAGTAAAAAACAGATATGCAGTAAACCTGCAATTAAAGCATTAATTAAAACAACCAACAGAACAATGAACCAAAATATGATGCTGCTGCCAACCTCAATTTGACAACAACCCTTAGATCTCAAAAATTCTTTGGAAAAGCTGTCTTCAGTCCTTCATTTTGAAAAACTGCCTCTTATTCCCAGTATGGAAGATGCTTCAAGACCAAGTGCATATTCTTGTGCTTGGCTTAGCTAAAACGTGCCAGGAAATCAGAAGATGAGTAAAGAGAACAATTGGATTTGAAAAATTGCAGACCCTCCAAGACTTTTTTCCTCCTCTTGTTTACGCTACAGCAGGTAATGTAAAGTCATTTGTGAAAAGCAAAAGGTCAACATTTCCATATAAATGGGGGTTTGAAGTCAGGGCACTTTCTCTTCTGTTCATCATCTTTTTGTAATACAGGGGAGGCTGCCAAAGTACTTTCATTTTTTTTCTTCTACAGGTAGTCCTCGCTTAACAACCATTTGTTTAGTGATGGTTCGGACTTAAGACGGTGCTGGAAAAAAGAACTTATGACCGGTCCCCACATTTACAACCATTGCAGTGTCCCCACAGTCACATGATCATAGTTTGGGCACTTGGCAATCGGTTCACATTTACGACCATCGCAGCGTCCCATGGTCACATGATCGCCATTTTCCTGGCCGGCTTCCGGCGAGCAAAAGCAGTGGGGAACCATGTGACTCACTTAATGATCATGTGATTTGCTTAACACCCATGGTGATTTGCTTAATGACCACTGCAAAAAAGGTCATAAAATCAGATCAGATTTGCTTAATGACTGCTTCGCTTAGCAACCGAAATTCCGGTCCCAATTGTGGTAGTTAAGCAAGGACCACCTGTACTCCAGAGTGGAACCTCAAAACAAAGATGAATTTTCCTAGACTGCCTGCTATCACTGAGTTAAAATTACGAAGAGGAAACTGCTGCACATTACTTCATAAGATCTAGCTGCTTGGTTAGCTGTTTTGACCTGCAACTTGATTTACTGAGGGTAAACTTTGGTTCCAGAGCTGTGGATGGTGATTCCCAAGCCCATTTCTGTACAGTTGGAGCCCCCTTCCAAATATGTCAATGGGCTTGTTTTCGTGAATTAATCCATGGGGTGGGTGGGTTGAACAATACACTGAATATTTTGTAACTGGCAAAAGATGCTAAGCCAGGATTTAAAAAAAACTGTTACATGCCTATCCAAATTTATATGTTGTGTGAATGCAGCTGCTAGCTCTTTACCCAGATTAAGCATACATTTTGGATGCAGACACAGAGTAACTGCCATTGGCAATTCATTAGTTCACTGCATGAATAGCCACAGAATAATTCAACAGCGAAATTTGCCTGTAGTGGAAAGTAGTAGAAATTTCAGCTACATGACTAGTGGAATGTTCTACAGGGAATATTTTTTAAAAAAAATCTTTCTCTCTGCTCAGGTTCCTAATTTTCTTTTTCCTTGGCACTTCTTTCCATTTTCTTTTGGCACTTCTTTCCACTCCTAACTGATAAGCATGGTTGGTATTTGCTTTAGGATTTGATTGTCTTTTAGAAAGAGGATTTCTACTCGGTGACCAGGAGAACAAAGTAGGTGGCAGCATTGGGCTGATGGTGTGTGTTGCAAGCTAAGGGGGGTCAGGCTTGTATACTACTTGGATGGGAGGCCTTTATCGGACTAAAATGGGACGTTAAAAGAAAATTCTATATGAAGCTTCATGCTGGGAGACTATATGTGTCCCTGTAATCATCCAGAGTGGAGCATCATTCAAAGGTAATTTTTTTTGTAGGTGACCCATAGTAGAGTTGTTAGTTGGTCACCAGGAAGAATTCCAGGTGCCAGGCTCTTCTTGTTTTCCCAATCTTTCTTTTTTTAGTTGGTAAGGAAACCTAACCTTTACAGCCTTGAAGGATCTCAACAGTGTTTCTCAACCTTGGCAACTTTAAGAGGTGTGCACTTCAACTCCCAGAATTCCCCAGGGAGTTGAAGTCCACACATCTCAGAGTTGCCAAGGTTGAGAAACACTGCAATAGAATGTCAGCCTCTGTGTCATCACTTCTTCGCCAAAGGAGGGAACAACAACAAAATGAATCAGACCAGGGAATTAAAAAATTAAAGATTCCTTCAGTTAAGTTCAATGCCTGTTACTACATGGGCACATCTGTGTATTTATTTGTCAGCCCTTCGAGGTAGGCCGGGTCAAGAAACAGACAGGGCAGGGATGCCTGAAATGTAGTTGGGAAGACTAGCTGTCCTGGCTTAAGCAAAGACCATGCTGAGATGAGGAGAATATCTCTAGTGTTTATTAAACTGCTATAGTAGACAGAGGGGGACGCGGTGGCGCTGCGGGTTAAACCGCTGAGCTGTCGATCGGAAGGTCGGCGGTTCGAAACCGCGCGGCGGGGTGAGCTCCCGTTGCTCGTCCCAGCTTCTGCACACCAAGCAGTTCGAAAACATGCAAATGTGAGTAGATTAATTGGTACCGCTTCGGCGGGAAGGTAACGGCGTTCCGTGAGTCATGCTGGCCACATGACCCGGAAGTGTCCTATGGACAACGCCGGCTCCAAGGCTTTGAAACGGAGATGAGCACCGCCCCCTAGAGTCGGACACGACTGGACTTTACGTCAAGGGAAACCTTTACCTTTACCTATAGTAGACAGAAAATCCTACCAAACCGAAGGAGCGTGGGAAAACCCAGACAGACAAACCCCCAAACTCAAGGCGGGTCTGTTCTGGGTTTCTTTGAAGGACAGTTCAAAGCCACTAAACTATAAAAATAAATTTATTTTTATTTTATCTTTATTTATTGGTTTATTATATTGTAATTTATATGTTTTAATTCTGATTTTATTGTAAACCGCCCAGAGTCCCCTTTGGGGGGAGATGGGCGGTGATAGAAATCCGGATAAATGAATAAATAAATAAATATTGCAGTGTATTGCTGTATACCATCTACAGGTAGAGTATGTGGCAGGTGAAATAAAAATATTTTAAATGAAACAAAGTCGGGTTTCTAATCTGCATATTTCTCTCGCGGCGTGCAAAGGCTCCCACCAGTTGGTCATCAGTATGTGGGATGGACCGAATGCTGAACCGCTGAATGCCAAAAGAAATCTAATTGGGCTTTTCTGATTAGCAGCATGCTAATCAGATTCAGAGTGAAGAAAAGACAGTGAACATTCATTCTCTTTTACTCCACTGGAGTGATAGCGAATGAAACCCTATGATGTGGAGAATGATATGGATTTGATCTCTGGCAGAGCTTGATACTAGCTAACATTTCTTTACAGATGTTCATAGGGATTTCAATGATGTATATTTATGCAGGAACACCACCAAGTTCTCTAGAAGGTTTGGGACTGCAGCTTATGAGACCCTTAAGAAGCAATCTGGAAAAAAAAACCCCAATTTTAAATATAAAGTAAAGATTTAAAAAAAGGGATGTGGTGGCGCTGCGGGTTAAACTGCTGAGCTGCTGAGCTTGCCGATCAGAAGGTCGGCGGTTCGAATCCGCGTGACGGGGTGAGCTCCCGTTGCTAGTCCCAGCTCCTGCCAACCTGGCAGTTCGAAAACATGCCAATGTGAGTAGATCAATAGGTACCGCTTCGGCGGGAAGGTAACGGTGTTCTGTTTAGTCATGCCGGCCACATGACCGTGGAAGTGTCTACGGACAAACGCCAACTCTTCGGCTTTGAAATGGAGATGAGCACCGCCCCCTAGAGTCGGACACGACTGGACTTAATGTCAAGGGAAACCTTTACCTTTACCTAAAGATTCAAAAGCTTGGAGGTAGGTGTCCTGGCTAAGCAAAGACCACACCAAGACGAGGAAAAAGTCTCTAGTGTTTTATTTAACTGCTATTGTAGACAGAAAATCCTACCAAACCAAAGAAGCGTGGGAAAACCCAGACAGATAAACCCCAAAGCTCAAGGCGGGTCTGTTCTGGGTTTCTTTGAAGGACAGTTCAAAGCCTCTAAACTACGCATGCGTTTTCCCCGCTGGATAGGGGCCCCCTCCTGCTCACCATCCGTACTCATAACACTAGCAGAGTCTTGAAAGCCTGTTCAGGTTCCTCTCTGCTCCATTTTACACTAAACAAAACCAAGGCGGGTTGTTTGGAGTTTCTCACACTTCCTTTTTCTCTTTTCCGTAACCCACCCCACCACCAGCTCATCAACATTACATTCCTTTACAAATATAGAAGTGATTTTTTTGTTGTTGCTTGCTTCTGAGATTTTTTTGTTTTGACCTCTCAGTCTAGCTACATCCTGGAATGTGTATTGGGCTCCCATCCAAGGACTAACCAAGTTCCACCTATATTTTTTGTGAGGTGGGGGGAAATCAGCAAAGTCTGGCTAAACCACACCTTTCAGTCTTGATGGAGAAAGAGCACAGCGGTGGTCCTGCAGGGGGGACCGAAACAGCATCAGTGAAGTGAGCAACAAGGCTGGGTGGAGGATAGAAAAGACCGGGACTTGGATGTTTCAGAGCCACGTAACTGAGGCAATTTTAGTTTCACAGAGGAAAAAACCCTGCCCAACTTCTTAATCAGCAAGCAGAGACCAGGGCAGGAAGTGGTCAAATTGGTTTCCCATCCATTCAGAGGAAGAGGTATAAAACTGCATGTAAAAACAGCCCAGTCCTACACTTGAGGATGCTGGTTGTCTTCTCCTTGGCTTATGTGTGTGAATGAGACCGGGAAGTAGCAGTGATGTTCCAGAGAAAGCGGAGTGTCTCCTTTGGAGGCTATGGATGGTAGGTTCTCCCTTCCCTTCTCTTCCCTTCCCTTCCCTTCCCTTCCCTTCCCTTCCCTTCCCTTCCCTTCCCTTCCCATTTCTCCAAGAGTTGAAGGCACCTTATATTGTGGTCTCCCTTCATTTTCTACCCAGAACCACCACCCTGTGAGGTAGGTTGTGCTGAGAGAGAATAACTGGCCCAAATTCATCCAGGGACTGTCTGTGGCTGAGGGTAGACTTGAACCCGGTCCCTTCACTTCTAATGCAGCACCTTCTTCACTAAACTCCAATGGCTTCCTATGGAGAGTAAAGGTTTGGGACAAGGAACATCTTGCCTACTCTTTCTTCTAATTCCCCAAAGATTTTGCAGTGAAGTCCTCTCAGGCCATTCCTCTTTTAGTGGCTTTGTGTAGTAGTGTTTTCGTAACATCCTGAGGACTAGGCACTTGAAACAAGAAATAAGTCAGATGGGTTGGCTAAGAAGCAGGGTTTTCTTGAGAGTGACCCCATAGCACTAAATTTACCCTGAGGTTTAAACAGATAAGCCTGTCTCCAATGAACTGGCTTAGAAAAAGCCTGTGAGGAACCTTGGATTTTGAGCACTTTCAATCAGAAGGTGAAGCCCTCTCTTTTCCTGTTTTCTGTAAAGCAGAAAAAGAATTTTGCCATTTGTTCCATTCCCTCTCCTCCAAGTTTTATATAACTTGGCTGCATTCTGTGATGTTCTGAACGGCTCTTTTGAAAGATCACCATTTTGCCATAATGGTACATTGCTGAATTTGAAGTTAGATGTTTTGTACCCCTGGGCAGAACTTTGGATTCAGGGGCAAAAAAGTACAGTGGTGTGTGTGAGGATGCAAATGTATTTGTCCATCTGCAATTCAAGGTGGCTGAATTTTTTCTGGGGATTGTAGAAAACAATATTTCTGGGTTGCCGCAGTATGATCCTGGGAAAAGATGCATTGGGTTGGTGTATAAGGCACATTGAAATCAACTTCTCTCCCCATACCAAAAAAGGGAAACACTAAAGAATGTTCAAACTATCAAACAGTGGCACTCATTTCACATGCCAGTAAGGTAATGCTCAAGATCCTGCAAGGTAGACTTCAGCAATTCATGGAGCGAGAATCGCCAGATGTACAATCTGGGTTTAGAAAAGGCAGAGGAACTAGGGACCAAATTGCCAATATCCGCTGGATAATGGAAAAAGCCAGGGAGTTGCAGAAAAACATCTATTTCTGTTTTGTTGACTATTCTAAAGCCTTTGACTGTGTGGACCATAACAAATTGTGGCAAGTTCTTAGTGGTATGGGGATACCAAGTCATCTTGTCTGCCTCCTGAAGAATCTGTATAACGACCAAGTAGCAACAGTAAGAACAGACCACGGAACAACGGACTGGTTTAAGATTGGGAAAGGACTATACTCTCACCCTACCTATTCAACTTGTACGCAGAACACATCATGCGACATGCTGGGCTTGAGGAATCCAAGGCTGGAGTTAAAATTGCTGGAAGAAACATTAACAATCTCAGATATGCAGATGATACCACTTCGATGGCTGAAAGCGAAGAGGAACTGAGGAGCCTTATGATGAAAAAAGCCAAGATTATGGCAACCAGCTTGATTGATAACTGGCAAATAGAGGGAGAAAATGTAGAAGTAGTGAAAGACTTTGTATTTCTAAGTGCGAAGATTACTGCAGATGCTGACTGCAGTCAGGAAATCAGAAGATGCTTAATCCTTGGGAGAAGAGCAATGACAAATCTCGATAAAATAGTTAAGAGCAGAGACATCACACTGACAACAAAGGTCCGCATAGTTAAAGCAATGGTGTTCCCCGTAGTAACATATAGCTGCGAGAGCTGGACCATAAGGAAGGCTGAGAGAAGGAAGATCGATGCTTTTGAACTGTGGTGTTGGAGGAAAATCCTGAGAGTGCCTTGGACTGCAAGAAGGTCAAACCAGTCCATCCTCCAGGAAGTAAAGCCAGACTGCTCACTTGAGGGAATGGTATTAAAGGCAAAACTGAAATACTTTGGCCACATAATGAGAAGACAGGACACCCTGGAGAAGATGCTGATGCTAGGGAGAGTGGAAGGCAAAAGGAAGAGGGGCCGACCAAGGGCAAGGTGGATGGATGATATTCTAGAGGTGACGGACTCGTCCCTGGGGGAGCTGGGGGTGTTGACGACCGACAGGAAGCTCTGGCGTGGGCTGGTCCATGAAGTCACGAAGGGTCGGAAGCGACTAAACAAATAAACAACAACAAATAAGGCACATTGAGAGAGCTTTGATTTAAAGAAGGGGAACAGAAACATTTAAAACTCCGAACAGCATCCTCTACCATGCCTGCTTGGATCTAAGGTCCATTAGAGAGCAACAGGGAAGGTTTCCTGCACTTTGGAGCTCAGAGCTGTGACTCAGCAGGTAGACTGGGAAGGGACTCACCTCCTTGATGCTGACTAACTGTGTTGAAGCGCATTTGTGTGTGTGTTTACTAGAAGAGAGAGAGGCAGTTTGGTTTAGTGGTTAAGGCAGTGTTTCTTGACCTTTGCAACTTTAAGATGTGTGGACTTCAACTCCCAGAATTCCCCAGCCAGCTAATGCTGGCTGGGGAATTCTGGGAATTGAAGTCCACACATCTTAAAGTTGCAAAGGTCGAGAAACATTGAGATAAGGCACCAGGCTAGAAACCAGGAGACTGTGAGTTTTAGTCCTGCCTTAGTCACAAAGCCAGCTGGGTGACCTTGGGCCAGTCACTCTCTCTCAGCCCCAGGAAGGAGGCAATGGCACACCACTTCCGAAAAGCCTTGCCAGGAAAACTGCAGGGACTTGTCCAGGCAGTCTTTGAGAATCGGACACGATTGACCTAGAAGGCACTGGGTGCCGCAGGTCTTTTATCTCAGCCATCTGGCCCCATGCATTTTTCTTAGGATGGAGCTGCCAAACCTCATCAGGTGCCCACTGAGTCTACTGGCACGTTTAATCAGCAGCACATTGACTGTTTCACCAAGATGAAAGTCGCCTGGCGACAGGGACATTTCCACGAAGGTCATGACTTGCTTTCAGCTTTCCTGCTAATGGCTGTCCCTGGTGGTCAGTATTACTCTGCATTTCCAAAGGGTCGGGACCCTTGTTTTGCTTTTACCCTTGTTGTAGGCCGCCCAGAGAGTCTCTTCTTTGTGAGAAGGGCGGCCATATAAATTTGACAGATAAATAAACAAACGAATAAGCAAATAAAGCGATTCTCCCCCTCTCTTTGATTTCATGTCCATCAGATGTCGGCCTAATTCAAAGTAAATTAAATGAAATACATTAAATTAAGACAATTATGCCCCTTGCATGTAACCATATTATCTGCTTAGTTTCCATGCGCTTTCCCCATTTGGACACACTCAGAATTAAAACCCTGAGGTTTTAGCCCCAGGGCCGCAACTGGTGGGGGGGCAACCGGGGCATATGCCCTGGGTGCCGTGCTGGTGGGATGCCAAAATGAGGGCTGGTGGGGCGCCAAAATGGGTGCGGAATCTGTTTGCCTCGGGTGACACATCCTAGTTGCAGGCCTGTTTAGCCCTTGCACCCTGGGTTTACAGAGTCAAACATTAAGCCACTGTCCCCAGACCTGTTTGTTCCTGATTGCTACAAATCAAGAGTGTCTGTATGTCAAACAAGTCAAGATGGTGGCCACAATCAAAGCCCCATCTCTTTTTCACACAGATTGCAAATCCTAAGCAGAACTTTCCACTGCCTTAGGCAGGATTTCTCAACCAGGGTTCCATGAGAGGTCCCTAGTGGTTCCCTGGGAGATCACAATTTATTTTAAAAAATTATTTCAAATTCTGGCAACTTCACGGTACGTTTCATTCCTTATTTTTAGTTTAAGAACAGTGTTAATGCATATACACAGGCCTACCCATGAAAAAAATATAACAATTTTGTAACTTCTGGTCCATCTTTGAGCCTGAATGTGCAGGGGTTCTCCGAGGCCTGGAAAATATTTCAAGGGTTCCTCCAGGGTCAAAAGGTTGGGAAAGGCTGGTCTAAGGCATCTTTCTTTTCCTTAACTTCCCTTCCATTCTTATTGGCATTTGTGCTATTTCTGGTTATTTACAGGTTAAGCAGAATAATGGACATAACTAAGATATCTAATAGCTAAAATAAAATAAGAGGTATGTAGGTGTTCAGATGTTTAGATGACAATATATATGTCTAGGAATGGTATGATGCCAGACAGGATTTTGGAAAATCAGGTGTGTTATTTCATTTCCTTTACAATGGAAACAGCTGGCTGCATTTGACAACCTCATACTAATGCTAGGGGATGCCTACAACTGCCTTAAATTTCTGCCTCATGCCGTCATCTCTTCCACCAAGATGTTGGATACATCATCCTCATCCGCCAAATTGGGTTTTTTTGGATGGTGCAGAATAGAGGAGGGATCACCTGGTGTCCTCCTTTCCATCTCTAGTCTGCTACTGTTATGTAGACAAAAGGGTTAAGGCTGGAATCACCAAAGGGCCCTCTGTTTGGGACCATCCATGCTAATTACCCACAGGATTGTTTCCGGTGGCTCTGGAAAGTTCTGCATCCTTTTGATAGAGATATTTAAAGAACGTAAATTCTTGCCTGTCTTTCATGTTTCTTTCTCTCCCTAGTCTGCCTCCCTTTTATCTCATTTTGCCAGTTAACTGTCTTTGATGTTTGCTGAAGTTTAATAAATATGCATCAAGCTGTCCTTTTTGCTACATGAATTGAGCGATGTGTATACTTGGTCTAACCTGGATACAGGGATTGGCTGGAAAGTGCTGGGTGCAGGTTCAAACAACATGAGCTGGAGGTCTGGTTAAGCTAAGTAATACAAAACTTACTTGAGCCACTTTGGGGTTGTTCGATCCTGGTCTGGAGCTTGCCAGTTTCTGAGTTAGCACAACAAACTAGATTAATCTAAAATAGGTTTGGGTATTTTGTGGTTCTGTATAGGAAGTCCTTGCTTAAAAACCATTAGTTTAGTGACAGTTTGGACTTACAACAGTGCTAAAAAAACCGACTTACAGCTTACAACCATTGCAGAGTCCCTGTGATCATGATTTGGGCGATTTGTTTATTTATTTTATTTTTATTTTACTTTATATCCCACCTTTATTATTTTTACAAATAATTCAAGGCGGGGAACATACCTAATACTCCTTCCTCCTCCTATTTTCCCCACAACAACAACCCTGTGAGGTGAGTTGGGCTGAGAGAGAGTGACTGGCCCAAAGTCACCCAGCCGGCTTTCATGCCTAAGGCGGGACTAGAACTCATGGTCTCCTGGTTTCTAGAGCCCTAGCCACTAGACCAAAATGGCTCACATTTACGACCATTGCAGCGTCCCGTGGTCACCATTTTCAGATTTCCAGGCTGGCTTCTGGCAAGCAAAATCAATGGGGAACCATGTGATTCGCTTAACAACCATGTGGTTCACTTAATGATCATGGTGATTTGCTTAATGACTGTCACAAAAAGGTCATAAAATCAGGTTGGATTTACTTAATGACTGCTTCAGTTAGCAACCAAAATTCCAGTCCCAGTTGTGGTCGATAAGCAAGGACTACCTGATTCTGGGAATCCAGTCATTGTTTTAGCATGGTACACAAACAGGCCATCAAATGAGGTTAATATGGTTTCTTTGGGCTTAGCATATTATATGAATGGCAATTTCTTAACCCGGATTTAAGTTAAAATGTGTTATATGAATCCAGCTAGTGAGTTCAAAGACACTTCCCTCATTATCCTGATGTTTGGATTGATTAAGTGCCATCAAGTCAGTGTTGACTCCTCCTAGTGACCACCTAGATAGATTTTCTCTGTGATGATCTGTCTCCATCCTGGTCCTTCAGCAATTCCAATGGCACCCCATTGCCACCGTAACTGAGTCCATCCACCTTGCTCCTGGTTGTCCTCTTCTCTTTCGTTCCACCTTTCCAAGCATTTTAGACTTATCCTGATGTCTACTCCAAATGGCAAGATTTAATAATAGAGGCTAAATCTGATTAGGGGTTCAAAGGGGTGCAAAACAACTCTCTTCAAGCAATGCCTTCACTGAACGCACAGTTCTGGTTGACAGGAATGGCATCCACGTATAGCAGTCACATGATGGTTTACATCTATTATGTGGCTCACAACACACACCCACGCTGAGCTTTGCATCATTCTTGGCAAACAAAGGCCACTGGTCAGAAGCACTGATGTCAGGCAAGCCCAATGCTTTCTACTTGCCAAATCAAAGTGAAACTTTGGGTTCCTTAGAACTCTTTGTTCTCTTGGCTGGAAACAAACACGCACATGAAAACAGCACTAGACCACTCTGCGCAATTGTGGCAACCTCCAGTACTACTGTAGTGAAGCCTGAGTAGCTCTTGAGCAGTATTTCAACCAGGTTTCTTTCAGTAAGCCACCACCTTGTGCTGATTCAAAGCCCGGCAGCTGCTTTGCAGCCACCAGATAGGAACTGGCAACTGCAAATTGGAAGGATCTGTATTGGCTTTTTCCCTTATAATCCTAAAATCACTAGTCAGAGGCTGGTGTGCAGGCTGATCTAACACACTGTGCTGCAGGTGATGATAACCCAGATGGAGCTTTCTTCTCTTCACATCTAAAAAGCCAACGGGTGGCAGCTGTTGAATTTTTCATCACGGAAGGGAGCAGGCTGATTCAGAAGGTGCAGATTGAACAAAACGTGTCTTTCACATTCCAAGCTCCTTGTTACTTAGTGCAAAAGTAGAAGCTTGGAAGCCTCTTCTGATGCCACCTTAAACTGAAGTCTATCTGATTGCTGAATTTGATTTAGTACATGTCAATTTATAGTTGGTTTCTTTGTGGGGGGAGACTTGCTCTGCTATATTTAAAAAAGCAGAGAGGGCTTTTCCTGCGGGGCTCATTTTATGAGTGTGGCCCTTGGCATGCTGTGCATGATGGAGCATTTAAAATGCTCATTTTTGGCAAGATTCTGGAAGTGCCATTGTCTCCTTCCTAGGGCTGAGAGAGAGTGACTAGCCCAAAGTCCCCCAGCTGGCTTTATGCCTAAGGTGGGACTAGAACTCACAGGCTCCTGGTTTCTAGCCTGGTGCCTTTAACCACTACACCAAACTGGCTTTCGTGCTCATGCCTCATCCCTTCGCCCACATTATAAAATACGATTTAGGAAAAGTTCCACCCTGCCAGCCATTAAGGCACAGTTTAAAAGGGGGTGGGGGAAGCAGGCATGAGAGTGGCCTAACGGAGAAAGTAAGAATCAAAAGAATCTGCTTGATGTTCTTTTCTTCTTTTTCCAGGATTGACAAAGCCATGCTTGCGAGTCTGAAGATAAAGTGAGTAATCAGTTCTTGAATTCTTACTCTTATTTTTTTAATATTGGCCTTCACTGAACAATGCTTGCCTCTGCAGGTGTTTGCTGTACACACACACATAGTCTGCTATTCAATGGGATTAGCCACTCCTACAACCCTTTGCAAATCTCATACCAATCACAGGATAATGCTATGTTTGCTCATGTTTTCCTTTGCTTTGGACATCACTGACTCTTGTCAAGTCATGCTAAGTTCTCATGGAGATGGGATGGTTCTATCTGGGCTGTACCATTTCAAATGGCCCAGGTGGTGAGGGCTGGAAGAAACTTCTCTATTCAAAACCTTCCTCCATGCAAAAAGCTAGCCTATTGGGGGAAAATTATTTTATAGCCTTTTGTCCCTGATAGGCTAGATTTCTATGTAAAGGGAATCTTTTTCATGAGTATTCCATCTTGCAAACCCCTCATCTTCAGTCTGCAGTAGCACAGCAGTTCATTGCTACAGTGAGGACTAGGCAGGTGCTGGAGATGACAAATTCTCTGTGATGGTCTGGAAAGAAAGCACAGGAAAGTTGACTCATCAAAATATAATCTGACCTTTGTAATTGACAAAATATAACTTCTGTTCAGGCTGCATCTGGGCTGCTTTGAGGATAAAATAACCTTTGCAAGCTGGGGGAAACCAGTGAAATCAGTTTCAAGGCTTTTGGAAGCAGCTGGAATTTTCCTGTACTGTAAATTGGGTTAAAAACAATACAGGACAAAGAACACAAATCAGTAATATTATGGAAACTACTTATATTGGGAATATTCATCAGTAGAACCAGAAACCTTCCATTACTAAAAGGAACAAGATTACAGCATTCCAGCAATCAAGGCCTGATGAAATAAATGTGTTTCATGTTTGGTGGCCTTTCTAGAAATCAAGAGGGAAGGGATCATGCACATATCTGGAGAAATGCTGCTCCAGATACAGTGGGCAGTGATGGAGAAGGCTTGCTTCAATGGTCCATGGAGATAGGAGTCTCTGAGTATTCCATCTCTTGTTGATTGGGGCAGAGATTAGTAAAAGTTAAATTAGTAAAAAAAAAATATGGAGAGCCAGTTTGGTCTAGTGGTTAAGGTGCTGGGCTAGAAACCAAGAGACCATGAGTTCTAGTCCCGCCTGAGGCATGAAAGCCAGCTGGGTGACCTTGGGCCAGTCCCCCTCTCTCAGCCCAACTCACCTCACAGGGTTGTTGTTGTGGGGAAAATAGGAGGAGGAAGGAGTAGTTGGTACGCTCGCCGCCTTGAGTTATTTATGAAAATAATAAAGGTGGGATATTTTTTTTTTTTAAAAGACAACTCCTAGATGTATCCAGTCCCTGAGCCATGAAGGGCTTTCAGGTGACAACCAGTACCTTGAATTACATCTGGCAGCCAACTGCAACTACTGCAGCTCTTGAAGTATTGGTGTTATATGAATGAACTGAAGCAGCCTTTCTCAACCTTTTGACCCTGGAGGAACCCTTGAAATATTTTTCAGGCCTCGGGGACCCCCTGCACATTCAGGCTCAAAGATAGGCCAGAAGTTACAAAATTATTATATGCACTTTCTGTGTAGGCCTGTAGATATGCATTAACAGTGCTCTTAAATTAAAAATAAAGAATGAAACTTACTTCTTTAATGTGAAGTTGCCTGAATTTGAAATAATTTTTTAAATAAGTCATGATCTCCCAGGGAACCCCTAGCGACCTCTCATGGAACCCTGGTTGAGAAACCCTGAACTGAAGAATACTTGTCTGCTGGACCAGCCTTAGCTTTTGGTGTTCTTCAAGGGCAGCCCCATGCAGAGAGCATTTGTTTGTTTATCTCTCCCATTGTCAGTTTATGTGTTTGTAATTTTATATAGCTGCCCATCTCACATACATGACTCTAGGTGGCTTACAAAGTTAAAAACACAAAAACAACACAAAGGGTAACCAAAAACATAACAATGAAAATCATTTAAAAAACATTAAAAACCATAAAAGCTTTTTTTTTTTATGCCTTTGAGTTACTGTTGACTCCTGGACTAGTCCCTGCAGTTTTCTTGGCAAGATTTCAGAAGTGGTTTGCCCTTCCCTGCTCGCTAGGGCTAAGAGAGAATGACTGGCCCAAGGTCACCCAGCTGGCTTTGGGCCCAAGGTGGGACTAGAACTCCCAGTCTCCAGCCTGATGACTTAACTACTACACCAAACCGACTCTCCATAAAAACTATTAAAACCATAAAAACATCATCTGCAGGAGAGTGCACTGAATTTCAGTAGTTGTAGTAGTTTGGCTGACGGTGACCAAGGCATGAATACCTGGGAGTAGCACCTCCAATTTCAGAAGGGATTGTAACAGGTGCACAAGACAGAGTGTGTGAAGGCCCTCCTAGCCATAGTGGCTACCTGCTCATTGAGCGGGAATTGTGAGTCTAAGAGGATCCCCCAAATTTGAGACAGCTCTGTCCAGGGCATGCAATCCTGTCAAGAGTCCCCTTTTTGGGAGAGATGGGTGGTGATAGAAATTTGAAGAATAAATAAATAAGTAGGAACTCTGTTCTGCATCTCATTAGACATGGCGTGCTTCTGTGTTGGTGACACAAGGTTCCCCCTTGTGCGTGTGTGTGAGGGTTGTTTTTAGCCAATGGTGGTTGATGTCCAGGCATCTGCTTCCAAGAACCTCTCTCTCCTCAGCCATGCTTTGATTTATCCAAGAACAATATCTGCCCTTCGTGTGATGGCTCGCTCCCTAGCGTAGCTGATGCAGAGCCTGGCCAAGCTTCTCTGTGCCCTTTGGGATTCCCGCCCTAGAATTGGTACTGTCACATCCTTCCCATTGTCAGTTTATGTGTCAGGGAGTGAAAGCAATAACATTCCTAGCTTGGGGCAAAAGTACCTTATCTTCTCTATCAGAGCTGGTTTTTATTTTTATTTTTTTTAAAAAAGATCTTATTCTCTGAGGCAGCTTGGATTTGAAAACAATTTCCATCTGCCGTTTTATTAAAGAGTTTTTTTCCCCTCTAATGTTGAAAAGACGCTTGTCCTTTTACCAGGGTGGGAAGGATTTTGGAGCAGCTGTGCAAGCAGGCACATGGAGAGGGGGGGGGTTGGGGGTCAAAAAAGCAAAGTGGGCAGCTGTGCCATCACCCATATTGCACAGCAGGGCGTTGATTGCACAGTCACAGCTGCCATCTTGAAAATACGGATCCCCTCTGAGAATATCCCCCTGTCCCCCCCATCAGAATGAGCCAGGGGATGGAGGAACAAATTTAATTGAAATATGTAGAGTAGTACAGTTTATGCCCCAGCAGGTGGCAGTATCAAGTTGACCTTACCTTTGCTCCAAAGCTAAGCAGGGTCCAGTCTGGTCTGTGCTTGGATGGGGAGTACCAAGAAATGCCAAGGTTATAGGCTAGACTGGGAAGTCAAAAAATAAAAATAAAGCAAACTACTTCTGTACTGTTGATTAGAAAATGACACGTAGTGCCAGTAGGGTCGCCAGGAGATGGCTCAACTCAATTTGCTGAGGCAGCAGGAGGCATCAAGCAATTTTGGCAGATCTCAGAAAGCCAGTCAGGGTCAGAACTGGTTGGAACTTGAATGAGAGACCATTAGGGAGCCCTAAGGCTGAAGCACTAGACTAGAAACAAACAAAAAAAGGGGGCAGTGGCAACCTTATGTTGCTGCCAAGCAAGCAACTTCAATGTATCTATGAAATCAGCAAGAGTCAAACCTTTCTTGAAGGAGACTTAATTTGGCTGCTATTACATATATTACATATTATCTCCAAAAGAAGAGGTCCTAAAAGAGTCTGTTACTACCAAGCCCAAATACCCACTTTTTATTCCAATGTTGATTTCGTGGTACTGTTTTCTACCCCTCCCTCCCTGTTATTTTTAATTTGAGATGCTGAGGATTAAACATGGCTTCTCTTTCATATAAAGCACGCGCTTGATATGAACTTCCGGCCCGTCTGCCCAGAATAAAGTAAAATTCTAAGGAATCTAAATAGTGTTGATTTAAATGAGGCTTAGGGCAGGCCTGGTTTTATGCTGTCGGTCCATCCAGGAGATCACAGAAGGTCATTCCCAGCACTTCCTAGAGAGATTATAGCTTCAGTCACTTAGTGGTGGTCTCTTCCTGACTGCAGTGTCAAAAATAGAACCGTAGCGAGTGAACCAAGTGTCTGTGCATTTTTTAAACAAGAGTTGCTAAGAAAACAGAGGGGAAGGGAAGCATAGGCTGTAGTGTGCTTCTGTGTAGCTTAAATTAGGGCTGTCTGAGTAGAGAAATTGTGATATGCTAGAGAAAACCAGAAACCACTCACTCACTCACTCTTTTATTTATTTAAGACATTTAAGACATTTATACCTGCCCAACAAAACCACTGTGACTTTTGGTGGTTCACAAAAAACTAAAAATCAGCTTGGGGTGAACCCAAACTTTAGCCATACTTAGAACAGCCCCACTGAAATCGATGCCGGCTGGTGAGTTCTGGAAGCTGAAGTCCATGCACCTTACAGTTGCCAAGGTTGAGAAACACTGCATTAGTAGAATGCACTTAGCCCTAGCTTTTAAAATATTTATGGAGTGCCTCCAAAAGAATAATGGAAGAATGTCTTCTCAAGTAAAAGCATTGCTTATCTCCTATCCTAATCCATTATCCTTTCCCTCACTTGAATTGTGGAAGGACAGGCAACAGCTGCATTCATAAGCTGACATCATTGGGGCTTGGCAGAATTAACTTTAAATATTTGCTTGTTTGAGATGGGATTTTTTGTTTTTGACCCTGGCATCCACCCATAGATGCGTGTGCTAAATCAGATCCTGGGTCTGTGCAGTGAACCCAAAGTCTGAGGTCGCATTTGGCTGCCTGGATTTTGTAAAGTGTTCACCCTAGGAGAGCTGGGCAGACCCCCAACCTCTCTCTTTTGGGGTCTCATGCAGCTTCCCAAATTAGGTCATTGAGATTGGACGCTGCAAATGATCCTCTCTGGCCTTTGGAAGCCAAAAAAGGTTTTAAAAATACAGGTAGTCCTTGTTTAGTAACTGCCTCGCACAGTAACTGTTCACAGTTATGACAGTGATAAAAAAGTAACTTTGCACCCATCCTTGCATTTATGACCTTTGCAGGTCTGTAAAGCCAAGAAAAGCTGAAGTAAGATCGTAAGCACAGTTGTGGTTTCACTTAATGACTGCTTCACTTAACCAAGCTGCCATGCTCGACTGTGGTCACTAAATGAGGACTACCTATAAAAGTATGGCTCATAGCCACAAGAATAGCGCCTTCCTTGTCCTAGAATTTAGGCTGAGCAATTGGCAGTTCAACAGAGGATATGCAACTTCCATCCTTTGAATCCTGTTGAGGGCAGATGGGAGATGGAGCCCCAAACCTCTGATGGGTTACCAGCCCCTGAATCAAGAGGAGATATAAGACCAAAGCTCTTGGAGGGCGTACCGAAATGGCTAACTGGTTGCTTGATTTGATTTCCTAGCAAGATACTTTAGGGAAGAAAGTGTAGCTGAGTGGCCAACAAGTCCCTTTGCTTGCAGAATCCCCACTGAGGAACAGGTGATGGGAACCCCCTTTTTCTTCCTGGAGATCTGCAGCCAGGAACCCCACCAACTACAGGTTGTGAACTTCTTTACTGCTACATTTAAAGCTTGCTCATCTTCTGGACTTGACACCTCTAAATTGCAATGGCTCGCTTCCTGTGATAGTGCTGTCTTGGAGAAACAGCTTCCATTCTTTTTTGATTTTCAGGTTTTCTTGAGAACCTGCAAAGGGACAGGTAGGATCCTAGAGTTAGAAGGGACATCAAAGGCCATGTGGTCAGATATACCAATCTGGGTGGTTGTGTGTTACAACAGTGTTTTTCAAACTTGGCAACTTTAAGATGTGTGGACTTCAACTCACAGAACGCCCCAGTCAGTATTCTGGCTGGGGAATTCTGGGAGTTGAAGTCCACACTTCTTAAAGTTGCCAAGTTTGAGAAACACTGGTATATACAGTCTATTTTTCTTTTCAGTTTGAGAAACACGGTGTTACCAGAAGGTACCCCTGCTTTCATTCTAATTTATGGGAGATGGTCACAAGCATGCCTAATCAGTGATCATAATAACCCAATGAGCTGCAGATAGTCCTCGCTTAACAACCACAACCAGGACTGGAATTTTGGTTGCTAAGCGAAGTGGTCATTAAGTGAATCTGTCCTGATTTTACAACCTTTTTTGCAGCAGTTGTTAAGCAAATCACTGTGGTCATTAAGCGAACCATGCAGTCGTTAAGCAAATCTCATAGTTCCCCATTGATTTTGCTTGCTGGAAGCTGGCCGGGAAGGTCAAAAATGTCGATGACATGTCCGCAGGATGCTGCGATGGTTGTAAATGTGAACTGGTTGCCAAGTGCCCAAATTGTGATCACATGACTGTGGGGATGCTGTGAGGGTTGTAAGCGCGAGGACTGGTTGTAAGTTGGTTTTCCCAGCACTGTGGTAAGTCTGAACCATCACTAAACAAATGGCTGATAAGCGAGGACTACCTGTACAGTGTTTAATTAGAAATCACAGAGCTAATCTGGAAGAGAGGGAGAAACAAACAACAGCAGATGGAAACTGAAATAAATGGCTGATGGTATAGGCATTAGAAGGAAATATCTGCTATTCTTCACATTCAGCCAGAAGGGAAAAAAAGACAGACAAGGCGGCACAGTAATAATAAGGGGAGCAGTGCTCATCCTTTAAAAGAAATTAGATCTTTTTTTCTTCCTCACCTCCTGTGACAGTAAGTTTCCTGATGGTGAGAGAACGTAGCAACCGTGCTGTATTGTAGACACTCTTAAAGTCGATCCTGCTGCAGTGTTTACTTTTCCTCACTGTGAAGAAATTCAAAACCACCCTTTTGCTAACTCAGTAATTGCTTCTTTCTCATGGGGGGGAGGGGAAATGACTCTACGTGGGTGGACGTTGCCCTCCAAGCCTGTTCAACCTTTGGAGGTGGGAGGCAACATTGCCGAATCAGCCGTCCTGAATTTAGGGAGCGCTTGCTTCTAAGGAAATTTGCAGCATCGCTTGTAAGCCCAGCCGATGGCAGTTCAGGGTGCTTGCTTAAGCTCCTAAGTCCTCTTTCTCCCTAAGGCTTCAGGGAAGTTGCCATAACAAATCCATATGCATGTGCCTACAGAGAGGGTGAAGAATCAGTTCTCCGACAAATGAACAAGCTCAAAGGCCAACCTTGCGCAGTGCACAATTCTGCAGTGACCATAAGCTTGGAATCTCTCAGAATGTTATGGTGTATAATATAGTCCACCTTCCTTAAGCACTCAGGTTAGGGCAGTGTTTCTCCACTTTGGGATGTGTGGACTTCAGCTCCCAGAATTCCCCAGCCAGCTTTGCCCTCCAAGCCTGCCATCCAAGAGAGAGATGGATGTTACATGATGTCATGTCCTCACGTACAGAGTTTTAGGTGACTTCTACCTCCCCACTTCTGGAAAGAAGGGGATTTCTCTACTTTTTTATGCAGTTGTATATCCTGGGCAGTGTTTTCAGTTACACTGATCACCAAGAGGAAGTGCATCACATATTGCCTCTTGATGCTCAGTGTAACCATAAACCTGGAAGTAAATCTTGGACACAGTTCAGCATAGCTGTGCAGGTTTTCCTCTTCTTTTTTTAAACCAAAAGATGTGTTTCTAGCCCTTATGAATGTGAGCATTACAATAAAAATATCTGGGTGAGAGGATGAATGGGATCCAGCAAATCTCTAATGCTCAGCTTTCTTTTACAACCTGATTACTTGCTTCAGTTCTGCACAAGTGCTGGTGCCTGAACATCCAGGTTCACACAGCATGCTTAACCCAGGTTAACAAAATGCAGGTCTTCAGATAAAGGTCCCAAAGAAATAGCCTGTTATGGTTTAATGGATGGACGGTTTCACACAAGATGCAGAAACAATGGCTGAGCTTCCCACAGCATGCTAAACCACAAACCAGCCAGCCACATTTTAGCTTAGTGTGTTGTATGAAAACAGCTAATCTATAAAGCAGCAGCATTTACAACCCCAAAAAATGGATTTAAGTCAATGGACTGTAGCAGGGTTTCTCCTAAGACACAAGGGTTAGGGAATCTGGAGGTTGTACACAAAGAACCTTGAAACATCTTCATACATAGGGGAAATGGGCTTTCAGTTATGTCCCCCAAGCCATCCTGTATTTTTTGCTTGATTTTGACTATGCGCTACAGTCTCACAGCTGCGTTATAGCAATGATGGAGTTGGAAGGACACTCAAGGTCCTCCGGTCCATCCCCAGATTCAGTGTGTGATCTGCACCCTCCCAAAGATGACTGACTCATCTCCTTGCTACCATAACTCCATCCAAAAGCAGCCTACCCCTTTCTGAGACAAGCTGTTCTAATACCAAAAAGCTCCCACCGTTAGGATCTTTCTCCTGATACTTTGCTAAATTTTGCTCCCCAACAATTTTGGTCCTGCATTTGAGGGCTGCAGAGGGCTGGCGGGCTCCACCCTGTGGATGACGCCATTCAGATCGTTGGAATGGCCGGATTGACGGATGTTTTGCGAGAGGTTGCCCAAGGATGGAGCCAATCTTGTTACCATAGGGGGCTCTGTAAAGTGGCATCATATATCATATATCCTTCCCTGAGTGATGCTGTGCTGCATTTCCCTTCTAGACATAAGTGGTTTTGCAGCAGACAGCTGGTGGTTGATGCTTTAAAGGCAGTTATTTCCGAGGCCCATTAAGACCTGCGGCTGTTCCTTGGCATGTTCTTAATTTTTCCTTTTTGCTTAAGTATTGGGTTGCATAACAGGATCCGGAGGTTATATTCTGAACCAGCTGGAATTTCTGAACATTTTCCACAGGCAGTCTTGCAGAAAGCACATTACGTATCTGGTCTGGGTGTTACTGCAACTTTCATAAGCCATCACCACATTAGTTTCTTGGAGAAGGGACCCAGCTGGTGTGTCTGCTAAAGCTGGTTAAAGTGCAGTGTGCATGGGCACATCATGGGCACATCATCTCTGGCTCTAATAATGATAATCAAAGCTGCCTGCAACTTTAGGGATTCTGCAATGCCATTCCCAGCAGCTGAAAAGCGTGTTTGCTTGTTGACTCTACTGCCAACCCAAAGTCCTTTGCTGTCATCCAGCTTGAGGATCAGTTTCTTATCTTGTACCCAACCCCTTGCCAGCGGTGCTGCTGAAGTTTTACGAAAGAATGGTCTCTGACACACAGATATCTCCAAGATACAGTATTTGGTTGCCTTGTGAGCAGCTGTTGCAGTCAGAATCCTAGAAGGGGGAGGGCCCCTGAGGCCCCTGAATCTTAGCGCAATATTCTGCACTTTGCAGGAATCACCATGAATGCATCCTGGCAGATGGTCATCTCTAGCTTCCACCTGAGCACTTCCACTTCCTACTTGGATGACTGATCTCACTCTGCAGCTCCTTTTCCAGATGGAATGTCACAGGAACTTAATCCATTGTTCTGTGCCCTGCACTGAAATGAGAGACAACGGGTCTTCTGTGTATTTATTTCATGCAAGAGTTGAGAGTGTGCAGTTAGTGCTGTCTCGTCCTGCTTCTCCCACAAGAATAACCCTGTGAAGGAGGTGGGGTCAAGAGACAAGGCCCAAAGTCACACCATGAGCTTCCAAGGATGAGGCTGGACCAGAACCGAGCTTCCCTGCCTCTAGTCCAGCACCTTAACCACCACATCAGACTAGCTCTTGGGATGAGAGAGAGGAACTGGCCCAAAGTCCCCCAGGGAACCTCTGTGGCTGATGGTGGACTTGAATGTGGGTCTTCCCATACCTAGTCTGGCTCCTTCACCACCACCATACTGACTCATGGTTCAAGAGAGAAGAATTGGCTCAAAATCCCCCAGGGAGCTTCTGTGGCTGAGGGTCACCTAGAACTTTCCTGTCCCTGCTCCTAATCCAACATAATAACCACTAAACAGGCTGGTTCTCTTTTGCTTCTCAATGTCACATCCTTTCAGGCATTGGAAGGCTCCATATTCCTCTTTAATTGTCTTTTCTCAATGATAAACCTCCCCAATCCTTCAGGCATTCTTTATACAGTTTAATTTCTAATCTCCAATCGTCCTTGGTGCTCTTCTTGAAACCTGCTCCAGTTTCTCTGAACCTTTGTTAAACTGGGATGCCAAGAAAGGGAGTCCCTACTTGGCTTGACTAAACCAGGTAGTAATTTCAGACTCAGATCTTAAACCATCTTAAGTCTCCCTCCTCTCTGGGTAACATACAAGCATCCTATTACTTCACTTTAACAGGTCATCCTACTACATGATCGGCCTTTTTCAGCATATGAGAGTATAGTTAACCCATGGACAGAAGTTGAATTAGTTCTTCTTAAATGAAACCATCCTTTATTAGGAACGAAGGGAATATTATGGTTTAGCCTTTCTGGAAACAGGGCATTGTTGACAAAGTGCAACGTTTGGAGATGCACATGTGTTACAAACAGGTCACATCAAAGCATTATCAAAGGATTCTGGCATAGAATGTCAAACTGAGTTTAGTCAAATTTCTAGCGGGCTTGAGCTGGGAAACCAGAAGAACCATTTTAGGCCAGCCAAGTACTTTGAGTAATGCATGGTTCACAGAAAGGGTTGGGTTTTCACACTAGCATGGTTTGATAATGTTCTATCAGCAGTTCTTGCAAATAGATTTAGAAAGTTCCTATTTGAAGAAAGAGCCCGCCCTTACAATGAGGCTGCTGTTAATATCCTGGAGGTGCTGGTTCATATCCTACTCTACTGTGACTTCTAGAGCATCTTCCCCATACTTTCTAGCACCTCTTCTTCACTGGCCCTTCTGTGTGTGTCACCTCCAGTCAGACAAGACTCCTTGAAAAACATTTAGCACAGACAGATTTACTCTGAGAGTCTTCAGGATTTCATCTTTGTCACAGAGCAGATTAATCTATGGTGAAACACCATACTCACCTGGTCTAACATACGGTGGTAGTAAGATCAGTGAAATGTAGTTGGCAACTGTTACCTCTAAAGATGTGCCAGGCTGTTTGGCAGCTACCTAAACACCAAACTCATTCATTTCAAAGTACAATTCTCATGGAGTTCTCTTTAGTGAGATTTATTGAGAGGAAAGGGGTGGGGCTACAAAAATTCCAGCAACTGACCTATTCCCCATTTACAGCCAATTTATCCCCATGTATATGCAAAAATATCCATTCGTTATCACTGTTGTATTTTCATGACAGCATGAAAAGACATTTGATTTGATCCTGTTTAGCCTTATGCTTCCTTCTTAATGGGTAGCTGGTCTCCAGGGTTAGGGAACAGAAGATCCTTCTGATACGTATCAGTTTCAACTTTCCTCATGCAAACCACATACTGATTATTCCTCTTTTGTCTTGAATGGTTTAAATAGAAAAGCATTGCAAAATAATGGCTCTCTGGCAATTGATGTGACTCAGAATTGTTGCATGCTGTCTGTATTTTGGCTGGCGTGTGGGACTGGATCAGCCTAGTTTGGTCCTGCATTCTTGTCATAGCCCATCTTGTTTCTACATTAATATGCAGATTTTTTTTCTTCATCTGTGCAACGCCTGTGCATTTCAATAAGTATATTACAATAGTTATATGGAAGTGCATATATTTATTTCCTTTATTTAAAACCCTCCCACAATGCTGTTAAAGGTATAAATATTTCCCCCTGATATTTTAAAGCGATAATATCTTGCAAATATGTGTGATAATTAACAAATGCTGCCCAACCCACAAACACCAGTGATTAAAGCTTCCCACCACAGCAATAAAATCAGAAACAGTTCTTGGAAAAATACCAACTGCTGAAACCTCTTCTAAACCTTCCTTCTAAGTCTAAAAGGATAAATGAATCTTCACTGGACTTTTAAGATACAGGGAAAGTCTCATTTGAGTTTGCTTCCTATTAACATCCAGGCAGTTTTGTTAGCAACAACAAGGAGATGGAGTGCTGTTTCTTTCTTCACAGCCAGTGCTAGCCAAGTGCAAACCAGTAATTAATGTCTTGTGAGATCAGCCAAAGTCAGCTGTGTGCTACCTCGGCTGTTTGTGTCCCCAACAGTCAAAGCTACGTCCAAATTGTAATGTTCAACACAACAGAAGTGGAAAATTATTCAGCGCATGAGAAGAAAGCCTATTCGTTGCATTTTATTAATGCAATATTTGATGGAGTTCTTGTCCTGCGCCTGCCCACGGTTTTACCCACTTTCTGGGTAATCCAGTCCCCAGGTACCATTCAGGGCCCAGGACAGGCCCAGAGGCAAACCTAGATTGTATAATCTGACCCTCACTTAAAGTCGGTCCTGGGCTTGATGTGAAAGAGATAGGCAGTGTGCTCATTATATGTAACTGATCTGCGATGGTTAAAATCCACACGCTGCATAATTAAAAAAAAATCTCCTTGATAGAATAGTTGGGCAAAATCTACCACAAGTGTGGCTAAATACTCAGTATTGGGCAGGAATTTGGAGGGATTTGAATAGGGATGATGATGATGATGATTCTATAGTGAAGAACAAGGGAGATGGGCAAGAAAAAAAAAGGATGTAATCCACAGCATAATTTAATTGTTTTAATTGTTGTTTAAACTGTTGTTTTATATCTGTTAATTGTTTTATTGTACGCTGCCCAGAGTGACGTCTGTGAGATGGGTGGCTATATAAATTTGATAAATAAAATAAAATAAAAGTGACAGGGGAGCACCGTTATAGAAGACATGGAGCAGGTAAGATGTTGGACTAGGACCAGGAAGTGACAGGTTTACCCTCAGCCATGGCAACTCACTTGTGGCAGTGTCTCTCTTAGCCCAGCCTACATCACAGGGTTGTTATGAGGATAAAAGGAAAGGAAACTTCCATGCAAGCCATTTTGAATTCCTGAAGGAGAGGCAGAAAACCCTCCCAATAGAAACCCAAATCCTCTCCCCTTCCCCACATAGGATCTGGCTTCAGGGGTGTCCACGGGGTGCGATCCAAAATATCAAGATGGCAGCCCCGATGGCGCCATCTTGACTTTTTGACTGTACCCTGCCAACAGCCGTGCCTGTATCTCCTCTCAGCCTTCTGCAGCCTGGGCTGAGCTGCCCTTCCCTTGGCTGGGGATAACTGGACCTGTAGTCCCTCCCCATCTGGAGAGCCCCACCCCCAAGCCTGCTTTTGTTTTTAAGTTGATTTCTTCCTAGGTAAGCAGGGAGCCTTTCTCCTTTTCCTCGCTGCTCCCCCCGCTCTCTTTTACACTTTAATTTGTTTTTCATTAGTTCCTATGGCAACCATGAATGTATCTGTGGCGGGTTTTGAAATTAAGAGAAAATGAGCGCAGATTACCGAAAGAGGGGTGGGGGTATTTGAGATCAAAGAGGCTGGCGAGAAATAGCCCTGTCTGAAGAATTTGCAGTTTAGCCAGCCGGGGTGTTTCTTACAGAAAGGAGAAGCTTAAGAGAGATCCCTGCCATTGTAACTAGCCCAGGACCCTGTGCAAGAAGGTAACCCTTTGCGTTTCCCCCCAAAATGCAGAAGAACGGCTGGTAAGTTTTCAATTTGTTGCGGTTTCCATGATGTAAAGGGCAGGGGGACGCGGTCTCTCCAAGCAGCCTTCCTCTTCCCTGGTGCCCTTCCAAATGCATGGGATTATAGTGCCCCCTAATTCCCTGCCCCCCAATTCCCTGCCAGGGCCACCAAGGGGGTGGGGTGGGGTGGAGTTAGCACAGCCTAGCTAAAGGGGGCCAGATTTGGGGGGGGGGGAGGCTGCTGTTTCACATTAAGAGCTTTCTAGTGCAAAGGCAGCCGGAGATGCAGTCTTTGCGGCAGAGAGGTCTAGTGGGTAGAGCAGGGCATCCGGCACTCAGCATGCAGGGATGGTTCACTTATCGCCAACTCTTCAAAGGTTACCTTCCCCTCTGGAATAGGTTTCTGTTTTTCTGGGTTGCTGTCACAGTGCGTACGCGGGTCTTTCAGATTTCTCTTGGGGGTGTTTTTGACTTTCTCTGAGAGTTGAAAGTGTCACTTCCTGTTATGTATCTTTTCCGTTGGATCTCTTTCCATCGCTCTGATGCCTCCCTGCTTGCCCATACTTCTGTTCCTAATGAGCCCCTAGGAGATGCCTTCTTTGGGGGGAATATCCTGCTGTCTGGGAACCCTGGAAAGTTGCAGATAACTGAAGAGAAGTTGTACTGTGAAAAACAGGAGACTTGTGCACAGGCTGCCGTGTCTGCGGGATCCAATGCTTTTGTTAAAATGAATGAGAAAGCAGTGCCACGCCCTTGCAGCCTAAACCCCACCCCTTTTGTATAGGCCTGTGATGTCACAATGCACAAAACAAAATGGGTGGAGCTTGCATCACAATGGAGCGAATAAATGAGAAAAGCAATGCCATGTCCTGCGATGTGGGTCTGTGATGTCACAATGTGCAAAAGGGGAGGAGATTGCATAGGCTGACCATATTTCCTTGAGACAAAAATGGGACGTTGGGATGGCAAAACGGGCCAGGGCCAGGCGACGAGCTGGATCGGCAGGCAGGAACTTCTCCGGTTTTCTCGGGCTGGGAATCTTCGGATTCCTTTGTTTGCGAGAGGCAAGGCTGGGCTGGAGAGTCTAGTGAACGGTTGTCCCCGACAAGCCGTTCCTCCTCTGGCTGTGCTTTTACGTTCTTTTCTTCCCGCCCTTTCAAGGCAGGAGCAAATCGGTTCGCCCTTTGATCACTGCCTATCAGCTGATCCTGTTTTTTTCTTTTTAGGTTTCCCACCAGGTTGAGCTCTGTGGCTTTTTTCTCACCCTTTCTGCTGAGCTTCCCCTCCTTCCACTCAAAGTCAGACTGCATTCTGACAGGTTTGCAGGAACTTTCACATTTTTAAGTAAGGTTTTTAAGAAAATGGGACAAAATGGACATTTATATTAAAACAACGGGACGGTCTGGAAATGTTAAAAAAAACAGGACTGTCCCGTTCAAAACGAGATGTATGGTCAGCCTAAGATTGCATCACAACGGGGCAGTGTTGCTTTCCCTCTTTGACCTCCCCTGAGGGTGCCTCTGCTCACCCACCTTGGCTTACTTGTAAATAATTTCAGAAAGATCATTTCCCACCCAGGTTCTCTTTTTTCCTTGCAGAGCAGTTTTGAAAACAAATTATTTTTCATGGAATAGAAGGAGAATTAGAAAGGGGCAACATGCAAGGAAAATTTTCCTTACATACATCCACATTCCAGCTTTCTCTTTCTGGATAAGCAGTAGTATATAAAACATAGAAAGTTAATTAGAAGTGGTCAGCCAAAGAAAATAAAGACATGAGATAAGAAAAGTTAATATAAATTAATATAAAGTCCCTCTGGTGGGAGGAGATGGGCAGTGACAAATTTGATAATAAATAAATAAATAAATTTAATTAATAGCATCATCATTCATTCTACCTCTCCTTATCTTCCTAAACTTGCTACCCCCAAATCAACATTTTGTTTTATATATTGCCTTTTGTTTTTCAAACTTCTTACCTCTTTCTTTCAGAGCATCTCAGCAGCTCCATTTAATCCACCTTTCTCAGGCTTTTCCATCTCCTTGGAGTTGTTGTGGGGTGGTGGTGGGGAGAATGTCTGTATTTTTACTCAGTGTGTTTTCTGTGAGGTGTTTCTACTTCTATGGCCACCAGGAGGCAGCACGTGACCGGCTTCATCCTTATTGGGACTCATCAGATGTGGGTACTGTAGTCAGATCATCTTCTGTGGAGTTATCCCCTCCCCTGTCCTGGGGATTGAACTCTTGGACTTTTGCACTTTAGATGATTATGAATTAGCCTTAGGAACTATCCAGATCCCGGCCCTCAATGGAAGGGATAAATAGGCTTTATCAGAATGGTATATACAGTACCGGTGTTTCGCAATCTCAGCAACTTTAAAATGTGTGGTCTGTAACTCCCAAATGTGTAGACTTCAACTCCCAGAATTCCCCAGCCAGCATGCTTAATGACCTTAATGACCACCTCAAGAAAGGTTGTTAAATTGGGTTGGATTTGCTTAATGACTGCTTCATTTAGCAACTAAAATGCCAGTCCCAATTGTGGCCATTAAGCGAGGACTACCTGTACAGATGAATAAAAACCTTTCTTGAGTTGAGCTCAACTTCTAGTAACAACAGACCCTGCCACAAACTCAGATGCCTATTTTGTCCCCACATTGACACCAACAGCACCATCATGGGCCTCAACAATTTCACAGACAAGGCGCCTTCAGATGCTCTTCCTTTAATGTGACATTATCTGCCAGCAATGCCCCTCTGGATTCGACGTAAGACAAACAGGACGAACTTCGTGCAGTGAATTATGGATGCAGGTTTGACATCAGGACACAAGACAAGGACAAAGTAATATCACAGTATTTCAACCTCCCAGAATGCTTCATAGCAAACTTTGTCACTTTGACTGTTTTAGAAAAGTGGGATTTGAACGGCATCATTGAGTGAGAAACTGGAGCTTTCAAGGTAGCTGTTTTGGAAAAAAGAAACTTTACAATCACACTTGAGCAAGAAACCGTTGAACTTGCATACATGAAACAGTTTCAGGTTGACTCTTGAAGGTCGTAACAAACACAAGGGAATTTTAACACATTGCAGGTGTTAATTGACACTTGTAACCTGTCTCACATGTAGTCCACATCTTGAAGAACACCCTGTATTCTGTCTTCCCCTCTTTCCCCCTGCTTCATCTCGACTTCAATTGTATATCAGTTTAGCCATTCCACCCACCTGATGAAGGGAGCTACAAAAACGTTTGCCTTTTAATAAAATTTGTTAGTTGGAAAAGGTGCTATTGGACTCTTTCAGATTTTTGGTGAACTACAAGGCCGTGTCCATGTTGATTTCATGGAAATGGTTTCCCACTGCCTTCCTCTGGGGCAGCATTTCTCAACCTTGGTCGCTTGAAGATGTGTGGACTTCAATTCCCAGAATTCCCCAGCCAGCATGGCTGGCTGGGGAATTCTAGAAATTGAAGTCTACACATCTTCAAGCGACCAAGGTTGAGAAATGCTGCTCTGGGGTATTTTCTTGATTTCCCAGCTATCCTACAGCTCCAGATTTTCCCAGTGATATTCAGTCCAAATACTAACCAAATCTGACTGTGATTACTTAGCCTTTTTGACATCAGCCAAGGTTGGCTAGGTGCTGCCCTCTGCTGGATATATAAAGTAATATCAAAAGCTTAAATTTGGCTCAATAGGTGGAACTTGTACAAGGCTGGGGATCAAGGTGGAAAGGTCAGCAGTGAGAATGATAACTCTCAGAGCCGTAGAAGTGAAATCTACATTGACTGCAAATTCCTCTGAAGGACAGCACTAATATTTTAAGAGCAGAAACAACTCATACTAAATAGCCTTGATTCTGATGGAGCTTTTCCAGAGTTGCTTCGGAGAAGGTGATAATTGGTGATGGTTGTAATGGTAAGTGGGGATGACCTTGGGAGACAGGAGGAAGAGCTGCAGACAATGGTCAGATAGGAGGCAGCTGAGCCTGCAGAAGGAATAGGAATGTGGCGAATGTCTCAGAAGGGACCCTCCCCAGTTTCTTGGATTGTAAAGGTGATGGGGGAGAGAGGTACTTTCAGACTTGCAAGATTCTGTTAATGTAACCTTGCAATAAAGATAGAGCTCGCACACCTGCGCAATATCTGCACTACCTCGAAGGGCTAACATCAATCTTGCAAGTTAAAATTCTTCCTGACTTCTGGTAATTTCCTCAGGGACTTCTCTAAGTTACTTAAAGATTCAGCCAAGCATCTGCAAATTTCTTCATTATCCTAGAATGCAGTTGATTTGGTCCTGGTCTCTGAAATCCATTCAAACTAAGGAAGTATTCCTTGATCATATTTCTATCAATCTCAAGCTTCAATTCTGCTCTTTCAAACTTCTCTTTACAGTTTCCTGTTGGAGAACATACTTTTTTTGATAGAGATAGACAGCTGAATAGAAGCTGAGTATCTCTGCATTTTCTTAGTTTCCTGTTAGCGTTTTTCAACTTATGTGAGCCCCTGGTATACCAATTATTTTCTTTCCCTTTATTTTAAACATATCTGAAGAATCCCTTTTTGTTCTTCTTAGCATCCTTCACCAAACCCAGCTCATCCTGAGCTTTCATTCTCCTATATCCACTCTAAAGTTCTGGACTACCCATCTTGACTCTGAGCTAGCCCTCTTTCCATCTCCTGTATGTATCTTTTCCCCCCCAATGTTCATTATGTTTTTATGTGGCCACATTTTTCTTTAGTTTTCCTTCATTTTTCCCCTCCTTGAAATGGTTACTTTCTTTCTGAACATAAACCTGAATCAGTCATTTGGAAAGAGTTCATAAAGCCACATAGTTTGAGTTGGGCATCCATGTTGTTGTTTATTCGTTCAGTCGCTTCCGACTCTTCATGACTTCATGGACCAGCCCACGCCAGAGCTTCCTGTCGGTCATCAACACCCCCAGCTCCCCCAGGGACGAGTCCGTCACCTCCAGAATATCATCCATCCACCTTGCCCTTGGTCGGCCCCTCTTCCTTTTGCCTCCCACTCTCCCTAGCATCAGCATCTTCTCCAGGGTGTCCTGTCTTCTCATTATGTGGCCAAAGTGCTTCAGTTTTGCCTTCAATACCATTCCCTCAAGTGAGCAGTCTGGCTTTATTTCCTGGAGGATGGACTGGTTTGATCTTCTTGCAGTCCGAGGCACTCTCAGAATTTTCCTCCAACACCACAGTTCAAAAGCATTGATCTTCCTTCTCTCAGCCTTCCTTATGGTCCAGCTCTCGCAGCCATATGTTACTATGGGGAACACCATTGCTCTAACTATGTGGACCTTTGTTGTCAGTGTGATGTCTCTGCTCTTAACTATTTTATCGAGATTTGTCATTGCTCTTCTCCCAAGGATTAAGCGTCTTCTGATTTCCTGACTGCAGTCAGCATCTGCAGTAATCTTCACACCTAGAAACACAAAGTCTTTCACTGCTTCTATGTTTTCTCCCTCTATTTGCCAGTTATCAATCAAGCTGGTTGCCATAAACTTGGTTTTTTTGAGGTTTAGCTGCAAGCCAGCTTTTGCACTTTCTTCTTTCACCTTCATCATAAGGCTCCTCAATTCCTCTTCACTTTCAGCCATCAAAGTGGTATCATCTGCATATCTGAGATTGTTAATGTTTCTTCCAGCAATTTTAACTCCAGCCTTGGATTCCTCATGCCTTCTGCGTACAAGTTGAATAGGTAGGGTGAGAGTATACAGCCCTGCCGTACTCCTTTCCCAATCTTAAACCAGTCCGTTGTTCCGTGGTCTGTTCTTACTGTTGCTACTTGGTCGTTATACAGATTCTTCAGGAGGCATACAAGATGACTTGGTATCCCCATACCACTAAGAACTTGCCACAATTTGTTATGGTCCACACAGTCAAAGGCTTTAGAATAGTCAACAAAACAGAAATAGATGTTTTTCTGAAACTCCCTGGCTTTTTCCAATATCCAGCGGATATTGGCAATTTGGTCCCTAGTTCCTCTGCCTTTTCTAAACCCAGCTTGTACATCTGGCAATTCTCGCTCCATGAATTGCTGAAGTCTACCTTGCAGGATCTTGAGCATTACCTTACTGGCATGTGAAATGAGTGCCACTGTTTGATAGTTTGAACATTCTTTAGTGTTTCCCTTTTTTGGTATGGGGATATAAGTTGATTTTTTCCAATCTGATGGCCATTCTTGTGTTTTCCAAATTTGCTGGCATATAGCATGCATTACCTTGACAGCATCATCTCGCAAGATTTTGAACGGTTCAGCTGGGATGCCGTCGTCTCCTGCTGCCTTGTTATTGGCAATGCTTCTTAAGGCCCATTCAACCTCACTCTTCAGGATGTCTGGCTCTAGCTCACTGACCACCGTCAAAGCTATCCCCAATATTGTTATCCTTCCTATACAGGTCTTCTGTATATTCTTGCCACCTTTTCTTGATCTCTTCTTCTTCTGTTAGGTCCTTGCCATCTTTGTTTTTGATCATACCCATTTTTGCCTGGAATTTACCTCCGATGTTTCTAATTTTCTGGAAGAGGTCTCTTGTCCTTCCTATTCTATTGTCTTCTTCTATCAGCCTATGTCCTGCTTTGTTTTGTTCTCCCAGGCCATGCTTACCTGTAATTCCAGATGTCATTTGACTGCCCACCTTAGCATTCCAGTCTCCTGTGATGAAAATAACATTTCTTTTAGGCGTGTTGTCCAGTAGGTGCTGCAGATCCTCATAGAACTGCTCTACTTCAGCTTCTTCGGCATCTGTGGTTGGGGCGTATATTTGGATCACTGTGGTGTTAGATGGCTTGCCCCGAATTCGAATTGAGATCATTCTATCGTTTTTTGGATTGTATCCAAGCACTGCTTTCGCCACTTTACTATTAATTATGAAGGCTACTCTGTTTCTTCTGTGGTCCTCTTGTCCACAGTAGTAGATCTGGTGGTCATTTGATGTGAAATGGCCCATTCCAGTCCATTTCAGTTCACTGACGCCCAAAATGTCTATCTTTAATCTTGACATCTCACCAATAACCACATCCAATTTGCCCTGGCTGATAGATCTTACATGCCAGGTTCCAATGGTGTGTTGATTCTTAGAACATCGGATTCACCGTTCACCACCAGCACCGTCGGCGGCTAGCTGTCCTTTCGGCTTTGAGCTAGCTGCGTCATCACGTCTGGGGCTAGTTGAACTCATCCTCTGTTCCTCCCCAGTAGCATTTTGACCATCTTCCGACCTGGGGGTCTCATCTTCCGATGGTATACCGACATATCTCTGATTGTACTGATCCATTTAGTTTTCATGGCAAGAATACTGGGGTGGGTTGCCATTACCTTCCCCAGGGATCACATTTAGTCCGACCTCTCTGTCATGACCTTCCTGTCTTGGGTGGCCCTTCACGGTTTAGCTCATGGCATCATTGAGGTGCTCAAGCTCCAGCACCACGACAAGGTAATGATCCTTTGCTGAAGTGGGCATCCATATACATGCACAAATAAATGAGGGAATTCAAAATCCCCATAAAATGAAACCCAGGACCCCACTTTTCCTGCATCCACCCTGGTCCTTTGTAGTATTACAAAAGGAACAGAATGAAGCAGTGAATGTTTTCTTTTGGAGAATGTCCGTGGCAAATTTAAGTCTTTCTAGGCCAGTGTTTCTCAACCTTGGCAACTTTAAGATAGGTGGACTTCAACTCCCAGAACCCCCCAGCCAGCATGGTTGGCTAGGAAATTCTGGGAATTGAAGTCCACCCATCTTAAAGTTGCCAAGGTCGAGAAACAGGTTTGAGCTGTATTAGACTTCCCTATTTAGAAGTTGATACACCATGTTTTTAATTTCCGCCAAATTTTGTATACAAGCCTTGACGGATTTGTGGGAGGCCTCTTTTTGAATAATGATTTTGACATTCACCCAAAATCTTGGTAGCAGTGATTCGGCTGAGAAAAATACCATCATAGCCATGAGAACTACCAGGGGAAGTGGAAGTGGTCTAGCTTTGCTAGGAACGTACAGTATATATATAGTAAAACTGCCAAAAAAGAAACAACCAAACCGCTGTTTCACACTTCAGTCCCTGTTAGAAGAACCACCCTTTGACATGGGCTGGGTTTTAACCACATCAACCACAGACCCCACCCAGCTGGTGCCAGAAGCAGTTCAACCCCTTCGGATGTGTTTCTTAGCTGCTTTCGTCTATGTACATGCTTGTCAAGGAGCAATTTGGAAAGTAGCTAAGCTCATGCTTCAGCTGAGAGAGGTGGAAAGAAAGAAAGACTGTTTATGAGACATGGATCATCTTCAGCTATGAGGACAGTTCACCCCATGATCATCTGCACTGCCAGACTTCAAAGCCAGAAAATAACTTTTTAATTTTTAAATCCCCCACTGGCATCAAGCAGGACAGGCTTCCGATTTCTAGTGTGTGGAAAAGTAGGTGTTCGCTCCATTCAGTGATGCACCCAAATGCCTGCCACTTTCACTTTAGAAAACTGTTAATAAAGATTTCCAAGCCAGCTAAAATGAAAAGCTTTAGCTCTGGATTAAAAATGTCATCAAGAGACGTTACCATTTAACCTGTTGGTATTAGAGAGGATTGCCCATCCAAGGAAAGGAAATATATTTTCTGCTTCTCCCTTTTTGTTTCCTTTATTCTTTGACCTCCGTAAGGTCACCTGTTATTCTTAGAAGTTGCTGAATCCCAGCTCCAGTAACTCCACCTATGGTAGAAGTTGTAGTTTAGGAGCATCTAGAGGGCCACCAATTCCATAACGTAATCACATTCATAAATCCCAGATGTAAGCTAGTTACGATAATGATAAACTTGAATGCCTTATAATCACCACACTGGTTTATCAGAAAAAGAACGTCTGTTGCCAAAACAAAACAATATGTAAAAATCCAGATTGAGATTGTTTCCGAGTTCAGGACTGTAGGTCTGAGTTACCAGCATGTGCGTTCAGACAACGTTGTGTGTTTTGTTCTTGGCATACTCTCTCCTTGGTTATTACAAGTATGGGGTTGATGAGGACCTTGTGAGGACAATTCTGGAGTTTTGTTATTTTAATCTCTGTAGGTGATTGATATGTTGCTTCTACAATCGGACCATCCCTAATATTGTCCAAGGATGCACCTTGCCCTCTTCCTCTTATTCAGTGTTTCCCAACCTTGGCAACTTGAAGATGTGTGGACTTCAACTCCTAGAATTCCCAGATGAACATGCTGGCTGGGGAATTCTGGGAGTTGAAGTCCACTCATCTTCAAGTTGCCAAGGTTGAGAAACAGTGCTCTTATTCTTCTCTGTAGCCTGTTAGATGCCTTCAGAGAACATAAGAGGGCACTGTTGTCATGATCATTTTGCAGAACCTGGAAAAACGTAAGCTGCATATTGCAAGGAACTTACCTAGTTCAATGCTTTTTTTTTAGTGGGACCAAGTGCTATTTTTTTCCTGCTAGAATCTAGGCTATTATTAAAGACATTCATTGGCAGAGGGTGCACTGATGTGCTTGATCTCGTACAGACATTCACCCAGAGACATTAGGGCAAAAAAGAAATAAACCCCTCCAATATCCTTTTTTATATGTTATGGGAAGTTACAAAGTATGCAAACTCATTCCCTGTATAATCTCAGAATAGGCTTTTAAATTCAGCAAGAAGTATTGCTTCACAGCAAATGCTTGTTCCTAAGAGGGCCATAGTAGTGTCTTTAATAGATATGAACATTAAAAAATCGTCTTAGTTTGCTAAATGTGGTTTGATCAGAAAGGGTTTATTTTTTAGCTGTTTAAAATGAATACTATATATTCTTTTAAAGAATGATTATATACTTCCAGATATTGCCCACACATATCTTGATACAGCTATACATAAAACAATAAATGGTACCATAATTTCAATCAGATCAAGATATCTTTCTTTACTTGCTTTGGAATAATTAAAAGTTAGTGTTAGAAAGGTTCAGAGAGTTTTTAGAAATAAAAACATCAGAGCCCTAAGATTGCCTTAGGTCCTGTAGTCTGTGTGCCAGACAGTGGCCAGCAGGAATGTCTACAGGGTGTGCTCAAAAAAGTCTATTATTATTATTATAGACTACTGTAATGCGCTCTACATGGGGCTACCCTTGAAGAGTATCCGGAAGCTACAGCTGGTCCAAAATGCAGCTGTGTGGGCGATTTTGGGTGCTTCAAGATCAGCACATATTACCCCATTGCTGCGCGAGCTGCACTGGGTGCCAGTTTGCTTCCAGGTCCAATTCAAGGTGTTGGTTAAAGCCCTACATGGCACGGGTCCAGGTTACCTAAGGGACCGTCTCATCCCCGTTACATCAACCCCTCCCACCCTATCATGCAGAGAGGGCATGCTATGGACCCCATCTGCAAGAGAACTCCATCTGGTGGGGTCCAGGAGGCGGGTCTTCCCTGCAGCAGCTCCTGCCCTCTGGAACATCCTTCCCCCGGAAGTGAGGTTGGCCTCCTCTCTTCTGGACTTCAGGAAATGGCTGAAGACCTGGTTTTGTCACCATGCCTGGAGTTGGTTGGCTCCCTAGTCCTGCCGAGGCCAGTCTTGTTCCCTTTGGGTGGTATTAGATCTGCCATTACTTGGATCTCATTACATTTTATATTTATTGATTGATATTGATATTTATGGATTAATGATATTATTTATGATTTTATTGCATTTTAAATTGTTTTATTGTGAACCGCCCAGACTCCCCCGTATGAGGGAGATGGGTGGTGATAAAAATATGATAGATAGATAAATAAATAAATAAATAAAATTATTATTATTATTTTCCTTTTCCTTTTTCTCTTTATTTTCTTTTGGTAATTAATTCTTCTTCAATTTACTCTTGTTTATTTTTTCCTTTTATTAATATGTATAATACACACACACACACACACACACACACATGCATATTAAGTAACAATATAAGGGAGACTCTAATAAGCAATCAATTTAAGATTGAAACCGCTAGTATATACCAATTATTCTGATGTGAGTTGTAGTGGTTCTTTTTCAATGTTATACTCAACTTTGGATGAAAAAGCCAAATAATTTTATGCTTGTAGTATTGACACCCTAAATTGTCATTAATGTGGATAGAATATTTTTTCTTTCTCTTATCTATCCTCAATATTCTAAGCTATCCAAATTATAATCTTAATAATTTTCAAAGATATTATACAAACATCAATGTGTGGAAACAACATAGTGTATTAAGATTTATAACAACATTGTTGTTGTTTATTCGTTTAGTCGCTTCCGACTCTTCGTGACTTCATGGACCAGCCCACGCCAGAGCTTCCTGTCGGTTTATAACAACATAATAAAGGCAAAAAAAAAAAAAGAGATAAGAATTGTTTTAAAAAGTCAAGATTATGGCCACGGTGGTGTGATTAAAGCTCTGCCAGTGTGGCTGCCATCTTGACTTTTTTGACCATGCCCTGGGGATACCCCTTGTGGCCAACCAGATGCATCCTGGAAGTTTGCAAATATGTCAGTAGGGTGATAACCATTCTTCTACCACTGGTCCCTTGCAGCTGGTGTTTAATAGAGACAGCAAACAGACAGCCCCAGTCTTCCATGAAATTGTCCACTCCCCTTTTACTTTCTGTGCCAGCTGCATGTAACACCAGCAATCCTACAACTATAACATCTCAGCCTGTTCTACAGCTTAAATTAGCTAATTGTAGCTCAGATCTGCTGCTTAGCCATTCCTTCTCACTACTTCTCACTACTAACCACCCAGCGTCCCCTGAGTGGGGGAGATGGGCGGTAATAAAAATATGATAAATAAATAAATACTTCTAGCCTGTTCTGCAGAGCACAGTGTGCAGCTTTAGGCCCCAGGGCTGTGTGCGACCCTGCAAAGTTTTGGGTGTGATCCCACAGACTTCCGGAAATTGCCGCTGAACTGCCATTTGTAGTAGGACAGGAAGGCAATATTAAAAAAATTAATATTAATTAAATTTATCCTTTAATCTCAACTCAAATGAAAGGACATTTGATTGATTCATTCATTCATCCATTTACAAGGATTAGCTCTGCTCCAATTGAAGCTGATGATGTCTGATGTAAAACTCCCAATCTTCTTAATTTTGACAAAATTAAGACAATTAAGACAAAATTAAACATAAAAGGATAAATACTAGGCCAAATCAAATAATATTTTGCCATTATTTCCCATCACATTCGTTAAATGGTGCTTTCAGCTCTGGCTGTACAAATCAACTCTGATCCGATTCAAGTCTCTGATTTGATTTGGAATGTCAATCCCATCCTGTTCAATTTTCTGAATCAGTTTGTGCCCAAGCCCTTCCAAATCACTGAATAATTGGGGGGGCATTCAATGCAGTTAGAGTTGGAGACCTGACAGAGAACATTCATCAGCTTAGAGCAGTGTTTCTCAACCATGGCAGTTTAAGGTGTATGGACTTCAACTCCCAGAATTCCCTAGTCTGCTTTGCTGGCTGGGGATTTCTGGGAGTTGAAGTCCACACATCTTCAAGCTGCCAAGGTTGAGAAACCCTGGCTTAGAGATTTGATAGAATCTCCTTCAAATCAGATCTCTGCATGGCCGTTTTCCATTCATATAGCAAGGAGGGTTTTCTGCCACTAGATGGTGCTGTGAAAACAAAAGATGATTTAGAGGTTTGTTATTATATGTGTGTGTGTGTGTACCCTGTCTCTCAAGCAAAATAGTCTCGGTCGATGGTGTGAACCTGTATTGACTATACGAATTAAAATTAATTCTGAAATTAAAGGCTTGACACATACATGATAGCTACACATCTTTCAGCAGGGAACCCGTGATGTTCAGGAAGAATAGATGAAAAGACAAGGCTTGAAGAAAAGGCACGAGGGCCAGGGATATGAGAAGCAAAGAGGGGAATTCTAATGAACTTGTTACTTAAGACAGGAACACATAGATGTGAGAGGGCAGCACTCTTCAGGAATAAGCTGGGCCTAGTCTTTCCCTGTTGAACATCCTCCAAAAGCAGCAGGTGTTAGGACTACAGCTTTCAAAAGGACCAGCCAACATGGCCTAAAGTTGTGGTCCTAAGAAATCACACTTGGGAGGCATCAAGCTGAGAAGGGCCATTTTGGCAGTGCCTTATTTGATTGATTGATTGATTGATTTCTATAGCTGCCCATCTCAGCAAGTGACTCTGGATGGCTTACATTCTGGTGAATGCTGTGAAATCTGGACTTGACAGAACAAAGACCCCTAAACTGGCATCTTAGCTGGCCTGCCATCAAAGTGGTGACCTGCCTCGCCTCCTCAAGGGGATCAAGGCTTGTTGAGAAACCCAGCTTTTATCTTTGGCTAGAGCCACAGGGAGTTCAGAGGTCTGTTGACCCAGCGACTGAGATAGCATTGTGTCTTCCGGCAATTGGAACAATTGGTATTCTCAAGAGGCACTTGACTTCATTTGATTATCCCCACCCTTTAAGATGGCCTGTTTTGAAGTTAATAGCAAACCTTTTTCAAAGTCTTTACATCCAAGCATCAATTTCCCTAAGAAAAAGAACAGAAAGGAAACCAATTTTGGGTTTACTTTCTGGCTGTGCTCGCACAACACCCTTCCTCATGCTTGACTTGATGCTGGGTAATTCCATTAGTCTAGTTTTTGGATTGACACAATGCACTGAACTTTAAACAAACAACATTATGACAGGGTCCATAAAACACACTGGTGGCTTCACACAACATGCTTCACCAGGTTAGGTGAAAACCTCAGGTCTTCATTCTTACAACGTGGAATGTTGATTACTGTTAAGCTTAGTGTTTTTTTCCCCCAAGTCAGTCTGATATGTGAATCCAGCCCCTTTCTTGTCTAGCTTAAGAGTCATTTATAGGCAATCAGTGCAAAGACTTTGAATTGCCAGACTATTGATCTGTTGATTATGTGCCATCAAGTCATTTTTGACTCCTAGGGACCACATACATAGCTTTTCTCCATGATGATCTATCCCTAGCCTGTTCTTTCAGGGCTCCCAATGATGCCCGCATCTCCACTGTAACTGATACATCCACCTTGCTGCTGGTCGTCCTCTCTTTCTCTTTCCTTCCACCTTTCCCAGCATTAGAACCTTTTCCAGAGAGCTGAGTCTTCACATAATGTGTCCAAAGTAGGATAATTTGAACCTGGTCATTTGTGCCTCGAGTGAGAACTCTGGATTGATTTGTTCAATGATCCATTGATTTGTTTTCTTGGCTGTCCATGGTTTTCTCAGGAGCCTTCTCCAACACCAAAGTTCAAAAGCATCAATGTTCTTCCTATCCTGCTTCTTCAAAATCCAACTTTTGCTTTCATAGAGTGTCACAGGGAATACCATGGCTTGCATGATTCTGATCTTTGTAGGAATAAACACATCACGGCATTTGAATACAGATAGTCCTTGTTTAATGACTGTCTTCTTTAGTAACTGTTTGGAAGTTATGGTGCTGAAAAAGTAACTTTATGACTGGTCGCCTTAGTTACGACCATTGCAGCATCCCGGTGGTCACATGATCAAGATTTGGGCACTTTGCAACTGGTGGGCATTTATGAGCATTGCAGCATCCTGTGGTCATATGATTGCCATTTGCGCAGTTCACAGCCGGCTTCTGACAGCAGAGTCAATGGAGAAGCTGGCAGTGAAATCACAAGTCACGGTCTCATGATATCTCGCTTAATGACCACAGGTGATTTGCTTAACGACTGTGGCAGAAGTGAGGTCATAAGCCCGTTGTGGTCACATGATGTATCATTTAATGACCACATCGCTTAGCAACAGAGTTGCCAGTCCTGATTGTGGTCGTTAAGCGAGGACTGCCTGTTAGTTACTAGTCTAATTACTAGGGTTAAGTAGTTCTGCCCTGCAAAACTTTGGATGACCATCAGATGGTGGTAATGAGGTAGAGTTTTCTATATCTCTCTGCTGCCATCCTGTGATTGGATATTTGCATTCCAAAGTTGGTGGCACAAGACCGGAAGTGAAATAGAAATTGGATAATTACGGAGGTTCTGTAGGAGAGGTATCAAATGTGGGAAGGAAGAATTTTTATTTATTAATTTTTAATTCGGGGTCACCATGACAGGAGAACCTAACAAACAGTCTTCTATGCCTCTTTGTGTCTCAGTTATCTACAATAAATAGAATCATCTCAGAAAAGATGAGAGTCATCTGAAGAGGGGAAAGAGGCATGGTCAATATTTGCTAGAGGAAAGGAATAATTAACAACAAAGCAGCATTTTGTTGATGTGCTACTGGGAAGTATGGACAGCAATCCCACAGTTTGTAAAAAAAGATGCGATGATAAAAAATGACTTGAAATGGATGTGTATCTTATTTACTTATACAAAGCCATATTACACCTTTCACATTGTATGTATGTATATACTGTCAATCTTCCCTATCTTTGATCTAAAGTAATCTTAGGGCTGCATCTATTGTACTAGGGCTGGTAAAAATTCTACCCTGAAGCCCTCCTTCTACTAGGATTCATAATGGAGTGAATGTTACTACTGGAGTCTGGTAGCATTTGTCCTTCCCCCATCAAAATCCATAAAACGGGCTCTAAAAAGGTACATTATAGAAGTTACATGCCAAGAATGGTATTTTTTTTAAAAAAGAGCTGTCATTGGGAAAATTTTGCTTTTTAAAAGTTTGCATCAGGGAATGGTCCACGTTAAATAATGAAAACAGGGTGATTTGCATGAAAAAAGAAGGATTCTTGGGCTGTTATTAATAATGGAAATTAGGGAAAGATGTTTAAAAAACCTCCATTAGACCTACATAAAGCTTCCAAGGGATGCTTTGCCTCAATAAAAGCTTGTGTGAAACAAGCCTCTAAGCTTTTTTTTTTTTTTGCCTCTTGGTTTAAAAAAAAATGAAAGAATGAGGCTGTGTGGTTTTGCTCTGCGGCCTCATCTGGCAGTTGGAAACCTCCGGATGAGGCTTTGGGTGACAGGAAGCACTTTGGCATTCGCGTAGTTTACACGGAATGTGGCACCTTCTTGAGATAAAGTGTGATTGACTTGTGCACCGCTAGTCTCTGTGTGTTGACTCCTTAAAAAAAAGTTAGAAAACAACTGTGGTGTGAAATACTGCCTAAGTAAATTAGTTGGGGATTTTAGCAGTTCCACACTTTCTAACCTTCATCCCATCATTTATAACGCCTAGTCCAGGGTTCTGTGAGAGGTCACTAGGGGTTTCCTGGGAGATCACAATTTATTTTAAAAATTATTTCAAATTTGGGCAATTTCACATTCAAGAGGTAAGTTTCAGTCTTTAGTTCAAGAACACTGTTAATGCCTGTATACAGGCCTACACATGAAACGAATATAATAATTTTGCAACTTCCGGCCTATACTTGAGCCTGAATGGGCAGGGGTTCCCTGAGGCCTGAAAAATATTTCAAGGGTTCCTCCAGGGTCAAAAGGTTGAGAAAGGCTGGACTAGCCTGATCCTGCATTTTGTCTCCTGAGCAATTCTGCAGAGGCCGGAACGTCTATATTATTTTTCCAGAGTTCAGAAGGACATTTTGTCTACTTAGAGTAATACACATTAATTTTCTTGAGTTCAGTGATCCTCCATGTAGATACTTATGGGAAGGTCACAGTCTGGGCCTAGGAGAAATTGGTTATCATTTGCCCTTTATTATCAAAGCTATAATGTTTCTGAGTACATAAGTCCCCTATCTAATTGGCATTGCTAATAACAGTTGCAGGAGCTGTCCTAGCTCTATTTGCTGAATACTTTTGAAAAGCCATCTCAGGTTTTGCTGATGGGTTATTTTAAAGAATATAATGCAGCTGTTTAAAAACAAATCTAGGCTGACAAATTGCCCAGCATAGTGTATTGCATCAGTTAAAAAAGAGAAGCATTCACACAATGAAATCTCCAGTTATTTTCCTCCCAGTTGATTACATGAATTTCTAGGGCAGAAGAGACTGACCTAGTTTAGGAACTATGACAGTAAATAGAGACACTTCGGTGGTGCTTTTTTCAAAGACATTGAGCTTTTGATGATTGGAGCAGGAGTTAGGTACAGCCGGACAGCGAACCAGGACTTTGGGGTTTGATTCCGTACAAATGGAAAAACGCACAAGCCAGGCTGGGTTTTGCTGCTGCAGAAGCAGTCAGCCACTGATTTTATTGATATTTGCAAACAAACTGACGTTGTTTCTGATGCCTGGACCAGCTGGCTGGCTGGGGAATTCTGGGAGTTGAAGTCCACACGTCTGAAAGTTGCCAAGGTTGAGAAACACTGATCTATGGCAACATCATTCATACTGCTGCTGCATAAAAGTTCTTTAAATCTGCCTGTTTTTTTAAAAAAAAGCTTGAGGATTTTACTGTGTGCAAATTCTGGCATATATTGACCCACACCACCACTCTCAGTTTAACGCATGGATGAGAATGTAATTATCCTCCAAATTTCACAGTGCTATCATTGTGGAAGAAAAAGTAACTGGCATTTAAGGCTTGTCTGCATGGCTGGCTGGGGAATTCTGGGAGGTGAAGTCCACGCGTCTTAAAGTTGCCAAGGTTGAGAAATACTGTTCTAGATTATAACTCCCATCAATTCCAGGAATGCAGAGATATCCCTGGAATGGAGAAACTCTTAACGGAGGCAAAACGGCAACTTTGTCCTGGAAGGTAGAAAATATGAGAAAGAAACTCACACGCCTGCCCCCGCACCCCCGATTCTGTTTGGTATAAGAGCGGGTAGAGAGAAGCTGTGATGGGCTTTCAAAATTCTGTTACTATACTCTACAACAGTAAACTAGCTTTCCTGGAACCCTTGTAATGTCAGTTTCTTGACCTGGCCAACCTCAAAGGATTAATGGTAGCCAAGAATGAAATTGTTTGGATAGAATCAAGATTATGTTGTCCATGGCTACTCACAATAGTTTAGGGGCTGAATGGGGATTTGAACCCACGATCCCTTTTCTCCATCTGTTAAGATGCACTTTGTACCATCTTTCATGTTACCAGTGTTAAATACAGGTAATATTCCCATAACTTTCCCTTTGAACTAGTTAGAATGAAACTAAGGGTTAAAATGAACCTCCATATTGACCAGCAGTATACCTCTGGATTCTAGCTATCACCAGCGGAATGGAGGGGATTCCATTTGCCATTAGGGCAAATACCGATAAATCTGTCCATATAAGTTGCTAATTCTACTAATAAATAATTCTTAACTCTCTAATTAAGTAGGCTTAACTGGCATCCACTGTCACGATACTGGGGCAATGAATGTCACTCAAGTTTGGGAGGCTTACTTTTTCAGTCGGATGGAAAGGAAAAATGCCTGACTTGATGTGGATCAAAGCCTTGTGATCCCATGAGCAACCAAGGGCCTCCCCACAAAATTCTTCCATGCCCTGTAATGGTTGCCTAATCCCAAATACTCAGTCTCACAAGCTCGGGCTTAAAGATAACTGATTTATTGAAGGAATAGTATGCAAATACAGAGAAAGCTGAGAATGAGCCAAAGCGCGCGAAATACAAACTAAATACCCTCGCTTCAAACCCAATCCCGCCCCTCACCCCACCATAGTAACCACCCCCTTCCAGGTGTTGGCAACCGTCACACATCGGCCTGGGAAAGCAACCTTGAATACATGTCATAACCCAAACATACATTCCTGCAGAACAGCAAGGAGATTACAGCCTGGCACGGCTGAAATTCCCCTCCCCACAAATGACAGACACGGAACAGGAAAGTGACATGTGAAACGTTACGATGTATTCAAACCATTGGAACGATGAACATGACATGCCCCTTATGAAGCACGTCCTCTACCCTTATCTCGGAGCCTCATACAGAGGCCCTGCTGAGAAATCTCCACGCCGGGAGCTGGCGTCACGTCATTCAGAAAACCCAGCCCAGCTTCCTCCGAAGCTGAATTTATCAATTCATGCTTAGCAGCATCCACCAGTCCCGTTTGAAAGAGCTCATTCTGTTGCCTGGATGGATCCCTACCTGTTACAGACTTGTGGGGAGCACAAGAGCCAAGCAGGAGTCACTGCTGGGTTTCCGGAAGAGAGATCAGAAAAGGAAGGATTCTTAGAACTACTGCAGTGCAGCTAGGAATATTTCACCAAGTGCCATGCAATGAAGGTATGGTTTTCTAGACCAGTGTTTCTCAACCTTAGCAACTTTAAGAGATGTAGACTTCAACTCCCAGAATTCCCCAGCCAGCAAGGGTACTAGGTGCTGCCCCCTGCCTTTCAGAATGCATGAAATGAGATGTTTGGCTGGGTGAAATGCTATCACTTCTCTTCCTCCTCCTCATAATAATAGGATATCAGCTTGTTTAATCTAAATACAGAAATGTTCATGTTTATATTTGTTTGCATTTTAAGTGGGCATTCATCGTTAAGCAATCCAATTGATAGCATCATAGGAGCAACAAGAATAGAAGTACATGATTACAGGTAGTCCTTGCTTAACAACCACAATTGGGACCAGAATTTTGGTTGCTAAGTGAAGTGGTCATTAAGTGAATCCAATCTGATTTTATGACCTCCTTTGCAGTGATTGTTAAGTGAATCACTGTGGGCGTTAAGCAAACCACATGGTTGGTAAGTGAATCACGCAGTTCCCCATTGATTTAGCTTGCCAGAAGCTGGGTGGGAAGGTTGAAAATGACGATCACGTGACCGCGGGATGCTGTGATGGTCATAAGTGTGAGGATAGGTCATAAGTTGGTTTTTCAGCAGTCATCAGAACCATGATTAAATGAATAGTTGTTAAGCAAGGACTGCCGGTATATGCAAATGTCTAAGAAACTGCATTAATCCATTGGCCACCTCCACACTCAATCTATATTTGTTCATCCAACGATCTACCCATAAAAATCAAGTTATGCAAATAGTCACATTATATGAAAGAGAAAAGCATCCACAGAGAGGAAGAATAAAGAGCATAAATGCATGAATATCTGACATGTTACCCACTGTGCCATGTTTCCTCTGATGTCTTTAATTTGCCAAACGCCGTCACGGACCTGCGATTGCTGGCTGAGATGGTTCCTTGATGGTTGTGGCACCTTGTTGCTTTGATTCTCTTGGATGGCTTTTAGATGTCAGTGTGAACTCTGATGTTTGCATGCAGTCTCAGCAGCCTTGAATTCCCTCTTTTGTTCCTTTGTGCAAAACGGTTTGTTTAAAATGGTCGAATAGTTCTCAGCCACCAGGCACTCGTACTTGATTTTGAAACCACATGGTCGGAGAGAAGGATTTTTGGGAATGTTGGAGCCATGTGAGGTGCAATCAGAGGTTATGTGCAGGGTAAGAATCACAGTTATTTATTTATAGAATTCATATGGCTGCTTGACTCGCAAACATACAGCTCTGGGCATGCAGCAGTAAAAGCAAAGTTGCAATAGAACAAAGCTCTGCAGAAATAACAACTAAGCTCACAACTGAGGCCCACCAACGTAGCGTCTGTATCATGAGATAATTTTCTCTGACATCTTAGCTCCAAAGCTCAAGGCAGCAGCCAGGTTTTCAAGGCCTTCCTGAAGGCTAATGGGGTTGAGCAAGATAAATGACAAGGGGGAGATCATTCATGGGGCAGGCACCATCACAGAGAAGGGACACTTCCTGGGTCCCATCAGATGAATTGTTTTAGAGGAAGGACCTGGAGCATGTGGCATGTGGCATAGGCAGAAACCACTGGAGACAGGCGGTTCCACAAATCTGATTCTGTGCCACGTAGGGCTTTATAGGTGTTCATCAACACCTTGACTTGCTCCTAGAACTGGTGCAGCTTGTGAAGGAGAGGTATTATATGGGCAACCAGGGTGCTTCCATACCAACTTCTGGAACTGCATTCTGGACCAGCTGCACCTTCTGGGTGGTCTTCAAGAGCAGCCCCATAGAACATATTGCAGTAGTCCAGGAGTTGACTAAGGCATAAAGGAGAGCAAGCAGGGCCTCCCGTCCAGGAAAGAGCACAATTGGCACACTAGATGAAGTTCTGCAAAGAACCTGCTGGTCATGGCTGCCACCTGCTCTTCAACCAAGAGCCACAAGTCCAAAAGGACCTCCAAACTGCACACTAGGTCTGAGATGGGGAGTGCCGCCACCCCAGAGCCAAAGATGGAGAACTTCCAGTTCCTGGACAAGGCAGTGGGGGGGACAACCCTCAGCCACTCAGTCTTGTTAGTGTTGAGCTGGAGCCTGTCTTCCCCATCTCCTGGCTATCAGGTACCTATTGAGTGAAAGCAAGACTGATAGGGAGAGAAGGCATTGCCTTCACTCAGAGTTGGCTTCATACAGTAGCTCCTTTGGGAATTTGGGGCAGTGGAAAGAAATGACGTCTTCCAGTAGCCAAGCCTTTGGGGGATGATCAGCATCTTGCTGCTTGGAATGAAATATGAGATGGCAAAAAATTATGTAGGAGGGGGTATTTTAATAAAATGTTTCCTTCCTTCCCTTTTCCTTGCTTGATTTGACACTCCTATTCCTAACATAGATGCACTTGGGTTTTCTCTCTCACACACAACTCCTTCCATGTAGGAAACTAGCATGTCAGGTACAACACTGTTTTCAAACTGTTTCCCTGAATTAGTTTTCATAGGCAAGGATTTTTTTTTTTTACGTGCAGGGGATTCATTGAGAGAGTTGTCCCTACCTAATGTCTGAAATAATATATTTCCAGAACAGATTTCTCCTTTGTGAAAATTAGATCCAAAATTACTCGGAAAATATGGGAACCATTTGGCTCTGGGAACCAATTGACTGTCATGGATATACAGTATTCCCCCTGGGATCTTGTAGAACAATCTTTCCTAAGTTGGCAGGTTGTAGATGTGTTGGACAACAATTCTGGCCTTTCATTGGCCCTGAAGGATAAAAAAAATCTGCTTGGTATGAATCACATCACTTTGTTCCATCTACTTTGCTGCTGCACTATTGGCTGACAAGGAGACAGATCCATGATTGTCCTCTCTGACATCCAAACTCATCAATCAGCGACTCTTATTTCTGCCAGCTAAGCTGACCAATCAATAATCGCTCAGATGGTTCTGTCCAAAGGCTGTTCCTCTGTGGTATCTGAGCATGTGCAGCTTTTAGACCTAATGGAGAGCTGAACCTGTTTCCATGTAAGCTTTTCCTGCTGCCGCTGCTGCCGCCTCCTCCTCCTCCTCCTCCTCCTCCTCCTCCTCCTCCTCCTCCTCCTCCTCATCATCATCATCATCATCATGTTTTGATCTACTATAAGCATAACTCTTTGGAAATAAGATGACTTTCAAATGAACTCTAAAGATGGTGGTGGTGGAGTGCAACAACTATCATCAATGGTCTTCTAAGGAAATGAATTTCTTAGACACAATATTACAGAAGGATTCTTCTCCAAACATTTCAAAGGGTTGGATTTCTGAGGAAGAACCCATTTTTCTGTGGCATAGAAAGAAGGCAAAAATATTGGACCACATATTGGATGATGACCAGTTACATCTGCCCAAAAAGGTCTACATTTTTATATCTGGTCAGCAGTAATTTTGGGTGACTTTTGTTGTGACATGGTCATCCAGAGGACATCTAGCAGGATTGTCCAGATTTTGAGGCATGGAGCTTCCACTTTCATGGTTGCCTGAGCCTTTGGAGATGCTCAAATCTTAGGATTTTTTGAACAGGAAGGACAGATTCTGTTGCTAAATTCTGGCCTTTCCTGCAAACTATAAAGCAATGTTTTTCAAACTTTTTGGCAACTTTAAGATGAGTGGACTTCAACTCCCAGAATTCCCCATCCAGCATGGGGCAGTGTTTCCAAGCCATCTTTCAGCCTCAAGCATTTTCTCTTTTTAAAAAATTAAACTCTGATTTTGATCATGCAAATAGCAGCTTCCAAAAAAGGTAAGCAGTCAGCCACAGGATCCCATGCTGTTTACAGATTCCAAAGGAAGGTTCAGTTGTCAGTCTCATGGGGAGCTATTTTGAGATAAATTATTCAGTTACATCTGGCCAAAGAGTTTTACAATTGCCACGGGGATGTACATTGGGGTGGAGCTGAAGTGGACAACATGTGGCTTGCAGGCCAGATGCAGCCCTCAGCATTCTTTGTAGCCCACCAGAATCCACCTGCAGAAGGCAGGGCCAAAATTAAATTCCCTTTTTGGTGGGTTTTGGGGATGAACAAGAGCAAGCTTTTCCAGAAATATCCTTGGAATGTGTGAACTTCAAATTCCAGAATTCTCAGGAATGGCCATGCTGGCTGGGGAATTCTAGAAGTTGAAGTCCACATGTCTCATGTGGTTTGCAAGAGCACCAAGCTTTGGAGGGCTGAACTAAAGGGGGGAACTGCAGCCATGGAGCTGTCTTGGGACCATTAAGGAAATAGTTTGCTATTTTCTTCTTCTGAGGTGGGAACTGTAGTCCCAATACATCTGGAAGGGCCAGACTGGTGATAACTGCTATCTTTGATAGGGAGGTTTAAAGGCTACAGATCCTTAAGACAAGCATTAAACCCCCCAAATAGTGACATGGGGGAAGGGGGCTCAGGGTTTTTATGGGATTGGGGTTGGTTGCCACCAGTACAGTATGCGAATGGTCACCTAGCTCTACTCCATAACATCAGAGTTAGGTGAGATACCACAGCTGATGGACTGATCTGGATTCTGTCATGGGCTGGATGAAGGCGAACAGACTCAACAAAGATCCTTGTAATGGAAAGTGAGAATGACCTTGGAAGATGGGGGAGAGGGGAGAGATGCTGCCTAGGGAACAATCAGATAAAAGGGGGAGGAGCCCACAACTGAGCAACTGGTAGAGAAAGAAACTTAGGAAGAACCTGTCCTAAGGATCAGGTGGTAAATAGGGATGGCGGGAGATCTGTACTTTCTGACTTGCAAGATTCTGTTAATGTAGCCTTACAATAAAGTAGAATTAGCTCATCTGGTTGTGTTTCCTGTCTGGTCTACCTGGGAGGGCTGACATTGACTAATGCCTTGGCCAGATCCATAGACTTTTCTTGGTCACAGAAACAAGTGGTTGGCAATGCCTTCTTCTAGGATGTTTTTTTGACTTCCCAATCTAGCCATCAGCCCTGGAATTCCCAGATCTAAGCCCTAACTGGGGTTAATCCTGTTTAGGTTCTGAAGTCACTCAAAGGTGGCTAGGTGCTGCCATCTGGTGCTACCCTTATAAAATAGCGACATTAAGAAGGAGCATTACAGAAGGAAATGGCAGCCAACCCCTGATAGCTGCTGCCAACAACTGTTTTTTGTGTGCAGGAACCCAGCTTCCAGCATCCTTGAAGGATATTGTCTGTTTGGACCAGGGTTTTTCAACCTTGGTGATTTTAAGATGTGTGGACTTCAACTCCCAGAATTCCCCAGCCAGCATGGACTTCAAGTCCCAGAATTTCTCAGACAGCATGGCTGGCTGAGGAATTCTGGGAGTTGAAGTCCACATGTCTTAAAGTTGCCAAGGTTGAGAAACCCTGGTCCAGACTCATTCCAATCCATCCCCCTCCCTCCTCTAGACACCCCTGGTGGTGATGTTGCAACCCTGGACATAAAAGTGAAAGATTTGCAGCAGTGAGAAAATGCTAGTATTGTTAGGAGAAGATTTTATCTACAGAGCTGACAGGCAGAAGCCTAGCTGCCTTCAGCTAAAGGTTAAAATGTAAATCTGAAATGCAGATTCTGAGAAGCACCATTTTTCTTTTACAAGAAATACGTGGGAAGGTTTGTTGAGGTTCAGCTGCTTCCAACTCTGGGACTTGACAGACATAACTGTGCCAGCTTGTCCATCAGCACAGTAGCTGCTTGGAGTTTTGAAGGTCCTGTTTGTGCCATGAGTGATGGTATCTCACCATCTCATCTTCTGTTGGCCTCTTTCACAGTTGCCTCCAGCTGGAAGCCTCGGGGTCTTCTCCAGTGACTCTTGCCTTCATTTTACAGGTCCAGCTTTTTAAAGTTTTGATTTTAGGATTAGTGCTTCATGTTTACAGCAGTCTGGTTTTATTTCATATAATATTGAATGACGGTAGGAGGGTTTACCAGTCTCCTACTCAGGAGTGTCTTTGGGGGATGGGAGGAGTAAAGAAAAGTCAAGATGGTGGTGTGGCTGGGTTGTCACTGGTTCTTCTTTCAAACCATTTTTATTTATTTATTTATTTATCAAATTTATCACCACCCATCTCCCCCACAAGGAGGGACTCTGAGCATCCCAGTTAGATTGACCCAGACCAACCATGCCCAATTAGATTGACCCAGACTCAAAAGAGGCACAGAAGCACTTGTCAGCCTGCCCAGGTAGACCAGACAGGAAACACAACCAGATGAGCTCATTCTACTTTATTGTAAGGCTACAGTGACAGAATCTTGCATGTCTGAAAGTATAATTCTCTCCCAATCTCCTTTGCAGCCCAAGAAACTAGGCAGGGTCCCTTCTGAGCCTCTTGCCCTGCCCACTATCCAACTGCAGGCTATGCTGCCTCTTATCTGACCATTCCTTAGGCAGTGTCTCTGGGCCCAGTCTCCCAAGGTCATTCCCACATATCATTATAGCACTGGACCCTTGACCAGGTGATTTCTTTATATCTCCCTATAGGAGTTGGGGAGATGTTTTATTTTGTTTTATTTTACTTTTATTGTCAGACTAGGCTGAAACTGCCATTATCTAAAGATGGAGCAGGCAGTAGGCAGAGGGGACAAAAGCCAGGAAACTTGTCTAAAAGATCCCTTCAGGGAGGTAGATAAGAAGGAAGCAAGTTGTTAAGGAAACAAAGGAAAAATGTCACCAGAACCAGACAAAGGAAGTTGGGCCTGAGCACATGGAGAACCACCATCCCGCAATTCCATCTACAGCTAAAGCAAGGACTTTTGGGGATAAAAGGGGTCCCGAAGCCTGCCCACTCCTTGAGTTGTCTTTGGACCCAGACTTGGTGGCTTCCATCCCTCTAGCTAGTGCCTGGTAGCTTAGTTGGCCGTGGGTAAGTGTGGATGAGCGTGTGTGTGCGTGTGAGAAAGAGCAAGGCACCTTGCAACTAGTAAAGTTTTGCTGTTACTTTAAATCCACTGGGTCTCCATGTATTTCAAAAAACCTGTTGTGCCTCAGTGTTCGGTTGAAAGTTCTTTGTGTGTGTCCCTAATTACTTCCTGGCTGTTGACCAGGGCTGTGTGTCTTGTCTGCGCAAGCCGCACCTATCTGGAAAAGCCAGGAAGAAAGCCAGGGGGGCTGACACGATCCGCGTGCCTCAACAGGCTGTGAGTCTGTGAGTGACTGACCATAAGCCGAACCTGGGAGCAGCTTGTGTTGTGTGTGTAACAATATGTGAAACTTAGAAATCTATATGTGAGTGCTTCTGATTACTTTTATCCTATATTCTGGTCTATTGCTATTGTTTCTATACTATTTCTATGACAATTACTATTTTCTATACTCTTACTGTTCAATTACTATTACAATCTTTCCTCTGTACTACTCAGTTGCTATTACTGTACTATTCCAATGTTTCCTCTATATCATACTCTATACCAGTGTTTCTCAACCTTGGCAGCTTTGAGATGTGTGGACTTCAGCTCCCAGAATTCCCTAGCCAGAATTCTTGAGCGAACAGTCCTTGAGGAAACACATCCTCTCCAACAGCAAACACCTGGATAAGCAGAGATTAACATCAGACAAACAATCAGGGAAAAAAAATACCCTAATCAAGGACTTGCCAAGGAGAACACCACACTCCCACCTATACTGGCAGGGCAAGCTACTGGATATAAACAGGGAGAAAACCCCACACTCACCAGCACTGATGATGTCACCTAGTTGGGTCATGAAACATCTGCACGCAAACAACCAAGCTCAGAGAGCACCAAGGACCCCACATTTTCAATATATTTGGTGGAACTGTCCAAAATCTAACAATTTTGGCAATTAGTCTTCGGGGAAATAGATAAAATCTATTTCTCTCCTGTTCTAGCAATCCAGAACTATGTCTCCCATTACTTTTGGAGTGAAAAACAAAAATATGTTAAAATAAACAGATGATTAGATTAAATTAGATTTATGCTGTAGCCCCAACTTTAGACCTTTAGTATTCCAGGCTTTTAGAAATAGTCCTAATGGAACAAACTCACAAACATAAAATGTAAGGGATTAGGTATAACACCCCTTTCAGTTTAATGGGATGATTTACTCAGTTTGCTAAAAATTCAGAATTAACTGACCTTTACCTTCAACAGTGATGTGGATTATGAATGAAAATCTTGAAAAGGGGGATTTTAAGAGGAAGCCTGCCTTGTATTGTACACATGATCCATTGTCTGTACGATTACCATTATCACCATTGTTCTTTTCTCTCTCATTCACTTGAAGTTTTCAACTAAGTTCATTCAAATTTTTCATGTAGCCTACTATTTACCATAAATGGTTCTGTAGCTTGCTTTATTGTTTGATTAATACATGCATGCATGCATGCATACATGCCTCTGAGTCAGTGTTAACTCCTGGCGATTGCTTGGACTAGTCTCTAGGCCAGTGTTTCTCAACCTTGGCAATTTTAAGACATGTGGACTTCAGCTTCCAGAATTCCCCAGCCAGCAAAGGAATGGCTGGGGAATTCTGGGAGTTGAAGTCCACCCATCTTAAAGTGGCCAAGGTTGAGAAACACTGGTTTAGGTAAATCTTGCAGATCTCTTCCCATAGACACCTATGTTGGCTTTCATTTACATCCCTATTAGGGACCAGCCTTGAGGTCCACATGTCTTAAAGCTGCTCAGGTTGAGAAACACTGCTCTAGGCAGTATTTTCAGAAGTGGTTTGCCATTGCCTCCTTCCTGGGGCTAAGAGAGAGTGACTGGCCCAAGGTCCCGAAGTTGGCTTCATGCCTAAGGTGGGACTAGAACTCAAGGTCTTCTGGTTTCTAGCCTTGTACCTTAACCACTACACCAGACTGGCCCTCTAGCTTAATATATTAACATTCATATGTTAGATAGACTTGTCTTAACATCTGCAACCTATTTAGAATTCAGTATTTCGTATTTTTAGTTTCTCAAATATTTAGTAATTAAATAATGTAGCTTTTTAATATTTTGAACTGTCATGGGCCTAGGGGAGTTCTTAGGATTTGATGAAAAACCTACCAAATCACTATTTGAGGGGTGATCCCCTTTCTTTTATTAACACAAATAACAGCTATTGTGGGTTTCAGCAACATTCCTTAGCAAAGTTATTTACAGCTTGACATGCCAAGCCTTCTCCTTGCCATTGCTACTGATAACCAATAGCCTACTGATAATTATATTTTATTCCAGTTGTCTTTAATCTGTTTAGAATTTAATATTCTGCATTTTAGCATTTTATATGCTTGACAGATTTAGTGATTAAGAACTTGTTGGGTTTTTTTGGTATTTTAGATTTTCTTCAGTACCTTAGCATCTACATTTGTATCCTATCCTAGCTAGTTCTCCTTAAATTTCTGCAATAAATTCTCTTTTTAATGGTATGAATGTTGTAGGTGGACTCAATAAATATAATTAAAAAAACTGTTTACCTCAAAGATACTGGAGTGAAGGCAAGAATTATGCCCTCACTCTGAATTGGCTTCAGTTTCTATTAAATCTTATTTGTTTCATGCCACCCTTGGCCTGGGGAGGAACAGGAACAGCTTGCTTCCACTCTGATATTTTAAATGTTAAAGCCTAATTTTAAAAATTGTGAGTGTTTAAATCATATGAGTGTTACTATAGTAAGTGGATATGCCTTTTATTTCATAGTGGATCTCAACAAATGCCCAGTTCTGCAACCTGTGAACTGAATGATGAAATTGGGGAATGTTTTGGCTCAGTCTAATCTAATTACTGGAGGAAGCTACATCTAAGCAAGCATTCATCTTGGTCTCTGTTACTTCTGTATTTGAAAGAACCTGCATAAAAAGAGAGGCTAAATTTTATTTGCCGTAGTTATTTCGCTGCAGAGTGCTGTCTGGATTTTCTAGTGCTAATGATGGCAAATGGACATACTTAACTACTAATTTTCTAATAAAACAGATCAGAATTTCCCTATAGCAAAGCCGTACTTCCTCTACTCATTGAATTTCTTTTCGTTTAACCCTGAGCTCTAGGACTTGGTATGATTGATCGAGGCGTTTAGCTCTGTGAGTGATGTTGGGAAGATCAGGAAATCTGAAGGCTGTGAGATCAAAATTTCAAGTAAAGCAGAACTGAAAGGATAGAAAAATGTAAATCACTGGATAAACAACATTTGCCTTTCTTTAGTGATAATAATAGGGGAATTGAGTGACAAAAAATATGATCCTATTTAGAAATTATGGCAAAACTGGTTTTCTCTCACTTGGGGTTGATTCTGATAAAGTAGATTATAAAAATAAAAAATAGCTATGCTGTACATTCTACTAGAGTGTTAAAAAATTGCACCTATTTTAGATGCAGCTTTTCCTAAGACCCAGAACATTTGCATGCAGCTTCTCCCATCAATGTATATGCAAAAAGCTCCAGAAATAGTGTTGTTTCTTCAGTGTTATTCTTTATTATGTAAATGTACTTGATGCAGATTTATGTCTGTAGCTTTTCCCAACGTAAGCTCATTTTAAAAAAACATAACCATACTTCTTCTAGTATGCAACTCTTAGAAACATGTCTCAGATGTGTTTCTCACAAACAGTTGTGGAGGTTGCAGCGGTGTGACTGGACCTTCTTCTCCTTTTTCCCATGGTTTGCATGCGCGACACTTTTAAAAATGGTTCATGGCTTCAGCTGCCATAGCTGCGACCACCATCTTGACTTTTTTGACCCCTTGAACACCTCTGGGGATTTGACTGCACAAGTGTATGACTGCAGAAAGATGGACATTAGCAGATCTGCTCAGTGCTGCTATCTAAGCCATAACTGTGTCAGTTCAGGTCAGTGTTTCTCAACCTTGGCCACTTTAAGATGGGTGGACCAACTCCCAGAATTCCCTAGCCAGCAGAGGAAGGGCTGGGGAATTCTGGGAGTTGAAGTCCACCCATCTTAAAGTGGTGAAGGTTGAGAAGCACTGGTTTGGGTAAATCTTGCAGATCTCTTCCCATAGACACCTCTGTTGGATTTCATTTACATCCCTATTAGGGACCAATTTCATATTTAATTATGCAATATATAATTAGCAGAACTTTGTCCTAGAAAGTGGGCTTGCTTTCTTCACAGCACTTGTCTGAACACAAATTATTCTGTTAATTTTTGAAATCCAATCTGGCTTGGCATGTATCATGCCAATAATTAGCTAGTGGAGGGAAATCCTTAATATTTTGGCTATACCTTCCGAATCTGGGGATGCTCTTGAGTAAAGATTAGTATGAAAAGCCATCATTGCAAAGATTCTTCTCTATCCCACATTTTCATTTATGCATTAACTACTAAAATAACCTACAGTATTTATTATATTGAACTTTAGCCTGTAATTCAAACAAATTCCCAAGCTGGATTTAAAGAGCAGGAAATATATAAAGAATGCAAGAAACACTCAGTAATAGGTGGTGTGCAAGTGAAGGGGACAAAATATAGTGTTTATGGAGGAAAGATTTTTCTTGTAGTCCAGTGTTTCTCAACCTTAGCAGCTTTAGGATGTCAGGACTTCAATTCCCAGAATTCCCTAGCCATTCCTCTGCTGGCTGGGGGATTCTGGGAGTTGAAGTCCAGACACCTTAATGTTGCTAAGGTTGAGAAACACTGCTGTAGCCTGTCAGTAGCCACGAAAGCCTGAATGATACTGGAAACAGAATATATTGTGTTTTCATAATTATATTTCCATTTGTGCTGGATCCCGCCCCCCTGCCCACCTTCCTGCTGCTGCGTTGCTGAAATGCTTTCTAATATTGTCCAAAGAAGAGTCCATTTGATGGTGGTTTTGGCTAAAGCAATTCTGCTTGCCTGTTCTGGTAAATATTTTCAGTGGTCCTGAAGAAATGTGTGCATGTTTGGGCAGTTCCTTAGAATTACTATTCTCTTCTTGGGAATTTTCTCTTTCTTAATTCCTCCTTCTTTAATTAGTAGAATGCAGTGTTTGGAGGGGGTTTTAGATCATCTAGTTCATATCAGTACAAATTTGGCTGACAGTCGGGCATTGTAAAATTATTGGAAGGGATGTGACTGATCCAGAAAGCCTTGCCTCTGTCTTAGATGTTGGCATCTATCTGTATCTTGTATTTATTGGCTACATTCTACTTTTTCTCCAGGAGCAAAGGCTGTACTCATGACACTTCCTCCTTCAGGGTTGAGGGAACGTGACTAGCTGAAGGTCACCTAATGATCTTCCATGGCTGAGGGTGGGACCTGAATCTAGGTCTCCATGATGGTGGTCCCCACACTTTAACCCAGCCTTTCTCAACCTTTTGACCCTGGAGGAACCCTTGAAATATTTTTCAGACCTTGTGGAACCCCTGCACATTCAGACTCAAATATAGGCCAGAAGTTACAAAATTATTATATGCATTTCATGTGTAGGCCTGGGTATATGTATTAACAGTGTTCTTAAACTAAAAATAAAGAATGAAACTTACCTCTTTAATGTGAAGCTGCCCAAATTTGAAATAATTTTTTAAATAAATCGTGATGTCCCAGGGAACCCCTAGGGACCTCTCACAGGACCCTAGGGTGCCACGGAACCCTGGCTGAGAAACGCTGGTCTAACCACTACTCCATGCTGGCTGTTGGGCTGAGGGAGAAGGACTGGCCCAAAGTCCTCCAGGTAACTTCCATGGCTGAGGGGGGACTCAAACCTGTCTCTTCCCTCTCTTAATCCAATACCTAAACCACTACACCATGCTGGCTTTTTAAGATAATTAGCTTTCTTGGCTATATGAATTTTCCCCATAACTTCCTGGTGGGATAGATTGGGCTAAGATATGGTCCTCCAATGAGTTTCTGCGGGTGAGGGAGGAATTGAACCTGGGTCTCCCTGCTGCTACCCTTCACCTGTAGACCACTCTTTGGCTGAGAGGGACAAACTCAACCAAAGTCCCCCAAGGAACTTGAGTGTAGACAGACAGACAGACACATACATACTGTATAGTCACTTTTCAGAATATGTTCCTTTGCAAATTAGCTTGCGTGCATTGGGGCATCCAGAGGGGTGTTTGTGTGTGCCATAAAGTCAAGATGGTGGCCGGAATAGTATGATGCAGCCCTGCCACTTCGGTTTTAAATGTGCCACATGCCTAAAAAGTGGTGGGACTTCAATTGTGTGGCTGTTGCTGCCATTTGGACTATTTTGCATCCCCTGCCAACACTCTGCGAGGAAACATTGGAGCAGCAAGTTGAGATGAAGCCAGCAAAGATGATGGAGAGGAAGTCCTACAAGAAGAGATTGGGGAAGTTTAGCCTGAAGGAAAGAGTGGTATGAAGCAATAGGATATGATTAATTGATCAACTAATTATGTGTCATCAAGATGATGTCAACTCTTAGCAACCACATAGATAGATTTTCTCCAGGATGATCTGTCCCTAACCTGGTCTTTCAGGTCTCCTAACAGTGCATCTATCACCACTGTAACTGAGTCTACCCACCTTGCTGCTGGTCGTCCTCTTTGTCTCTTTCCTTCCACCTTTCCCAGCATCAGAGCCTTCTAAAGAACTGGGTCTTCACATAATGTGTCTAAAGTAGGATAACGTGAGCCTGTCCATTTGTGCCTCAAGTGAGAATGCTGGGTTGATTTGCTTGATGATCCATTGGTTTGTTTTCTTGGCTGTCTGTGGTATTCTCAAGAGTCTTTTCCAACTTTTCCAAGTTCAGAAGTGTCAATACTCTTCCTATGCAGTATCTGAAAAGATATCACAGAGAAGAACAGCATGTCTCGTTCTTGGTCATTCCAGAGAACAGAACACAAAATAATGGATTAAATTACAGGAAGACTCTGCTTGAACATTAAAGCCTTTCTAATGATAAGAACAGGTTGATAGTGGAACCACTGACCTAGAGAAGTGATGGGCTCTGATGGATGAGTTCAAGCAGAGGCTAAACATCCATCTGCTGGGGATGCTTTACTTTGCATCCCAGCACTGAGCAGGGGGTTGGACTAGATGGCCCTAAGGGATACTTCCACCTTGTTCATTCTATGATCCTCTGAATCAGGACTTTTACTTTAATTAACCTTGGAAGGGACATGTTTTTTTTTCCTAACTGCCAACTATAACAAAGTGATATTTTTTACAAAATCAGGTATTGGGCATGGCTGGAATTTATTAGCAAGGGTCAAAGGTGGCTCCTACCTTGTCATGGTTTGGCATTTTTAGACATCCCATTTGCTTAGAAAAGTGACAAATGGAAATTCTGAAGATTACATCCCAGTCAGAGTATTGAAATGCTAGATTGGTAATGGCCTCTAATTGTCCATGGGGATAAAAATGCACACAAAAGACCCTTTATTGTCATTCTAAAATTACATTTCTTATCTTGTGGTAGAACTCACTTCTCTGGAGCCTAAATGTCAAGGTGTTTTTAATAGACTTCTTTTTTTTTATGTGTAACAAATGAAGTTATGTTCCTTAAAGGTCATATAAAATGTCTCTGTGTTTGCAGGCTGGTAATTAATCTTGCATTCCCTGAGCACGTTGTGATCTCTCAATCCAGAAAGTAGATCTGGATTGACTAGATTGTTGGGGACACTTGCATTCCTCGACTTCTTTATGGCTCCCAGGGAAAGAGGGATAAAACATTTGGAGATGGTTAGTCAGTTTGCTTGTTTTGCGGGGGTAGGTGTTAAGGAGCCAAAAATATCAGACAAACCTTGTCAAAGCAATGTATAGCAGGTAGCAACATCTTGCTGATCTTGTCTGGGCTGGGAAGATAAGTAGGAGTAGGGCTGATTAATACTTGGATGGGAGACCACAAGGGGATCCCAGGGTTGTAGGTTAGGCTAGGAGATGAAAAATATATCCTGGAAGAAGGCATTCCAAACTACTCCTTTACTTTTGCCAGGAAAATTGTATGGATGTGCTCATGGAGTCTCTAGGACAGTGTTTCTCAACCTTGGCAACTTGCTGGCTGGGGAATTCTGGGAGTTGAAGTCCACACATCTTAAAGTTGCCAAGGTTGAGAAACACGGCTCTAGGAGTTGACCTCAACACAAAGGAGGTCAACAAATGTTGAATCCCCAAATTTTATAATGAAGAAGGGATGTTTTAAGGGGCAAAGTAGAGAGAGAGTGAGAGAGGGTGTTTGGTGTAGTGGTTATGGTTGTTGGACTAGATGATCTCAAGGAGACCCAGGTTCTAGTCCACTCTCAACCACAAAAGTGCCTTTTGTGACCGTGGGCCAATCCCTCTATCTCAGCCCAAGAGTCAATGTGATGTAATGGTGAAGGTGCAGGACTAGGAGTGGGCAGATCCAGGTTCTAGTTCCTCCTCAGCCATGGAAGCTCAGTGGGTGACCTTGGATCAGTCCCTCTCTTCAACCTAACCTACCTCACAGGGGTGATGATGTGGTGGTGGTGAAATAAAGAGAAAGCTCCATGTCAGATTCCCTCAAATTCTTGAAGGAAGAGCTTTGAGAACAATGGGCCCAAAGTCACCCAATGAATTACCGTGGCAAAGGGTGGACTTGAAGTTGGGTTTCCCTGTTCTAGGCCAGCTCCTTCAGCACCTCACCACCTCAGTAGTTAAAGACCTTGATGCTGTCAGGTTGAACAATATAGAAATAAGATGATGGAGGAGACCAATTGTTGGCCTGATCCAGCTGGCTCTTATCATCATTTGTCTAACCCAACATTCCTGTACTCTAGCAGTGATCTGAAGGTTTCTCTCCTCTTGAACTAGAAAATAACTTTGGTACCAGGGTGGATTTCTAGGTGCGAAGATTACTGCAGATGCTGACTGCAGTCAGGAAATCAGAAGACGCTTAATCCTTGGGAGAAGAGCAATGACAAATCTCGATAAAATAGTTTAGAGACATCACACTGACAACAAAGGCCCGCATAGTTAAAGCAGTGGTGTTCCCTGTAGTAACATATGGCTGCGAGAGCTGGACCATAAGGAAGGCTGAGAGAAGGAAGATCGATGCTTTTGAACTGTGGTGTTGGAGGGAAATTCTGAGAGTGCCTTGGACTGCCAGAAGATCCAACCAGTCCATCCTCCAGGAAATAAAGCCAGACTGCTCACTTGAGGGAATGGTATTAAAGGCAAAACTGAAATACTTTGGCCACATAATGAGAAGACAGGACACCCTGGAGAAGATGCTGATGCTAGGGAGAGTGGAGGGCAAAAGGAAGAGGGGCCGACCAAGGGCAAGATGGATGGATGATATTCTGGAGGTGACGGACTCGTCCCTGGGGGAGCTGGGGGTGTTGACGACCGAGAGGAAGCTCTGGCGTGGGCTGGTCCATGAAGTCACGAAGAGTCGGAAGCGACTAAATGAATAAACAACAAAACCAGGGTGGAACAGAGATGCCAGCTCAAGTGAAGAGAAGATAACATTCTTAGTTCTCCTTTGCTCTCTCTGAGCATCCTTAAAAAAATTAGGCCAGTGAACTGCAGCTGCTCAGAGGCATTCAGGTGTGTCCCACAATTGCCTTGGAAGAATCCATTTCAGCTCCAGTGATTCAGAGGGTCACGTTTGGACAGAGAATGAACTGTCCTTGAACAGTGTTGCTCAGTATAGGACAGAGATATAAAGTTGTCATTTTGTGTGTGTGTGTGTGTGTGTGTGTGTTTGTGTGTGTGTAATCCCATTTTTGGGAGGGAGGGGTTTCTGTGCAAATACACTTTCTGTGGACTTTGCTAGGCACCCCTCTATTCCTTGTTAATAATTAACATTAGGTTGGCCAAGATCATAGCTGCAAGCTGGTGAGAAATGAATAAGCAAGCCCACATAACAAATACTATTGATTTTGTTAAAACAAAAGCTCTAGTATTAGAGGATTTAACTTGTTCTCCAAAATAGTAAGCTTCTAACTATTATTTATAAAGAGTGGTTAAAGGGTAAAGGGTAAAGGTTTCCCTTGACGTAAAGTCCAGTCGAGTTCGACTCTAGGGGGCGGTGCTCATCTCCGTTTCTAAGCCTTGGAGCCTGCGTTGTCATTAACACTTCCGGGTCATGTGGCCAGCATGACTCACGGAACGCCGTTACCTTCCCGCCGAAGCGGTACCAATTCATCTACTCACATTTGCATGTTTTCGAACTGCTTGGTGTGCAGGAGCTGGGATTAACAACGGGAGCTCACCCCGCCGCGCGGTTTCGAACCGCCGACCTTCTGATCGACAGCTCAGCGGTTTAACCCGCAGCGCCACCGCGTCCCTTTGCAAAGAGTGGTTAGAATACATTAAATGAGGAACTCAGTTTATGGAGGTGTAGAATAAGGGATTCAAGTGTTCCAGTCATAATCCACAATGGAAGACAGTTTTGGCTTCTGCGTGACAAATAGGTTTCATTTAGATTTCAAATTAGGATTGATTCCCCCCCCCCCCCCATCAAATGATTAGTTTCTGTCTATTAGAAACCTGGGAATCATTTGTAGAAGAAATTGAGAGGTTCAGCAAATGGCTGGAGATGCAGTACTCAAAATGCGAGAGTGGCTCAAAGGATACTCGCTGGTTTTTCTAGATACTTTGTTCTTTTGAGTTACATAGAAACTAAGTTACTGGAAACTAAGAAAAGAATATGGAAATATGTAAGGATTGCCTATTCTAATGGATAGCAGACTCATAAGCAGGGTTTCAAAGATATCTGATTTATTGAAGAATAGTATGCAGGATCGCAAAGAAAGCTGAGAATGATGAAAGCGCGCCAAATTCAAACTAAAAACCCTCGGTGCAAATGAAATCCCTCCCCCCCCCGTAGAATCTTCCCAAGCTCACAATCCCAGGTGCTCCTAATGGTTTCTGATGGTCTGCGGGAAAAGTCCTTGAACAGATAACATAACCCAAACACATTCCATTGTACTGATTTCACATACAGAGCTTGGCACAAGGTCTCACAGCAGCTCTCTCCCAAACAGAAACGCGCGTCAGCGCCATGGCATGGGAAACGCTACGATGTACAAACTACATTGAAACAGTGAACATGACAGATATTGCCTGCTTCTGTGTCAGCAAAAAAAAAAAAAAAGAGTTTCAGTGGTGGAAGGATACCCATCCTCCATTATTTAAATTTTTGTTTGAAAAATATACCTCCCTCTCTATATTGGAACAAACAGTTTATAATTGCACTCCTGACTGGCTTGCAAATTTGGACTGCATTTATGTTATATATTTGATTTCCTATTCTCCCCCTATAGTTAAAAAAAAAAGTGACCTAAAACATTTAATTTAATTGCATCACTTGTATGCCTTTAAGAATAGCTTCAAATAATATGAGAGTTGTAAACCTCTCTTCTTTTTTTCCAGTTTGCTTCTGAAATTAAGTTTAAAAACTGAATTAAAACAAATCAGTAAAGAGGCCAGAACTCCAAATCTTACTATTATGAGGGTAGTTTTCCCTTTGCATGGTTAGGACAGGGCTCAGCAACCTTTCACAGCACTTGGCATCTTCTCATGTGAATTGACACGATAACTTGGGGGCATCAAATGCGCGCACACACACACACACACATTCATATTCATACACACACACACACACACTCCAATGTTTCTCAACCTCAGCAACTTTAAGATGTGTGGACTTCAACTCCCAGAATTCCCCAGTCAGCAATGCTGGCTCAAGAATTCTGGGAGTTGAAGTCCACAAAATTGCTGAGGTTGAGAAACACTGCCATATGCATATGTCACACACACACACACGCACCACACAGAGAGGAAGATATAGATAGATATACCAAGATCTAAAATCACCCCCTCCTAAGATTTCAGCACCCTCTCACTCCATCTCATTTGAGCTTGCAGAAAACCTTGTGAGATTTCATGCAAGCCTGCCAAAAACTTATAAGATTTTACTGATTTAAACAATGATTTAATTTGGGGAAAGAGAAGGGCTTGCAGTAGGGGCTCCTCTTCTCTCCCCAGATGTTGGGTTAGTGTTAATCAGTGGTGAAGGAAAGATAAGTCAAGAAATGCATCATTTAAAAAAAAAGAGGCACTTATTGGTATAAAATGTGGTCATGCTGATTCTATGCATAAATGTAAATGTAGAAATAATTACTGTAATTGAAATAGAAATACAATACATTTTCCCAAAGGACCAGCTCAGGTCTGTCTGCAGAGTACGGTCAAAAAGTCAAGATGGCCATGATGAGATCACAGTCATGCCTTCCATCCTGACTTTTTTGACCATACCTTGTGGACACCTGTGTAGCAGCTGATCTGTGCTTTGAGATTGGAGAGAAGGGGCTGACTTCTGGTTCTACCTGTGAACATGGACTATCTGTCATGTTCCCGTTCCGATGTTTATGGTTCCTCGTAACGTTTCACATGTCATGTCTGCAGTTGCGTGCCTGCCTGGCCACGCTGGTAAATTTCCTTTGTGCTGACTTGTGATCTTCTGGAATGTATGTTTGGGTTATCTCTGCTGTTCAAGGTTACTTTCTCAGGCCGATTCTAACGGTTGCTAGCATCTGGGGTGGGTGGTTGCTATGCTAGCCTGAGGGGAGGGTTCGCAACGGGAGCAAGGCTTTTTAAGTTTGTATTTGGCGCGCTTTTGCTCATTCTCAGCTTTCTTCGTACTTTGCATACTATTCATTCAATAAATTAGTTTTCTCTAGTAACTACTGATGAGACTCCTTTTATTGGAATAGGCAATCATTACACTATCATGTAATAAGTTCAGGTAGGGCTTTCTTGGTGGTGGTGGTGCCCAATCATTGAAGTTCCTTAAGGGAGATAATGTGGTTGGCCCCCATATTGTTAGATTTTTGACAACCATTTTAAAAATCTGCTTGCTTACTTTGAATTTGGGGAGTAATATTATATTAGCTCCAAACCTTTCTTAAACTGATACTAATAGCTCACACAATGCCCTAAAGCAGCTCACCGAAAAACTTTGGGTATCTTTGACAGCATGCTAAGCTTGGTTAGTACTAACCATGGTTAGATTTTTCTTGTGCCAAGAATTTCAGTGAGGTTTCTCCCACCTACTTTCCCCACTGGGAGGTTCCACTTAAATTTCCCACAAGGATGTTTGGATTACTGCAATGCACTCTACATGGGGCTGCCCTGGAAGACTGTCTGGAAGCAGAGGTTCCAAGATGAAGTGGGTTATCTAGATCCCTTCCAATCAAGATTCAAACCCAGGAATGGGTTTGAAACTGTTTGGTTGTGGAGTCCTTGGTGCTCTCTGAGCTTGGTTGTTTGCTTGCAGACGTTTCACTACCCGACTAGGTAACATCATCAGTGATGGTGAGTGTGGGGTTTGCTCCCTATTAATGTACAGTAGCTTACTGTGCCAGAGTTGGTAGGGGTGTGGTTTTCTCCTTGGTGGTTCCTTATTTGGGCATTGTTCTCTGCTTGATTGTTTGTCTGGTGTTAATCCCTGCTTATCTGGGTGTTAGCTGCTGGAGAGGATGTGTCCTGGTCTTTTTGTTTCCTTCTTAGCTTTTTTATTGTCTCTTTTGAATGGTGCATAAATGTGGTTTATCTCTATGTAACTAATTGTTGATTCCCTGGGTAGTTGATGCCCTGGTTCCTTTAGTTGGGGTACCCCAAGGCTTGTCTCTCTCTCATGTTATGTAACATCTGTTTGGAACCATTGAGAGATCATCCATCAGCTGGGTTGAGGTAGCATCAGCATGCTGATGATACCCTGTTGTATATCATCACACCAGCCTGGACTGGAGATGCAGCAGAGGCCCTTGTTTAGCATTCAGAACCTCTGAGGGCTTGGATGTGGTGAAACAAACTTAAACTGAATTCCAATAATTGAAGATGCTGTTCATAGGAGAAAAATCCAGCTTCTCTCCAGTTTCAAGACTGGTTTTGGATGGAGTTACATATAATGCTCATAAACAAGCAGGTCTGTGATTGGGGTTTCTCCTGGACTTAAGGCTCCTGCTAGAACAATAGGAGAAGCCTATGGCCTGGAGAACCTTTGTCTAGCTTCAGCTAGTGCACCACTTGTGGCCTTTTTCTATCAGGATGCCGTTATAATAGTGGCCCAAGATCTCACCACTGTATCCTATCTGGCTCTCTACTTGGGGATGTTCTTGAAAGTGACTTGGTTGGTCCAGTATCCTTTGGTCCAGCTGCTGGAAGGTGTGAGCCACTTCAGCATGCATCTGGACTGGTTGCTGATAGTGTCTGAGTCCAATTCAAAGTGCTGGTATTAACTTCTTAGTCCTCATGGGTCAGCCCCCATTTCCCTGTAAGACTGTCTTCCCAATCCAGACTCTGCTGTGACATGCATCCATCTGATTACATGAACTGAGGCCTGAAAGCAGAACTTTCCCATAGCTGCACAAGCGTTATGGAACACTCTGCCCTGGGATGTGAGCAACCCCTACTTTGCTGTCATTTCAGAGAGCAATAACAGCTGTTTTGTTTCAATGGGCCATTGCAGTTTAATGGTGCTGGTTGGATTCTGTGCTTTGTTCCATTGATTTTGCATTATATTTTCACTGGGTTAGATTGGAATGGTTTATGTTTGTAATGTGGATTGGATTTTACTGGTTTGGTCAGCTTCTATTTTAACAGGCCATTTTATGGTTCTAAATGCCTGATATATGGGTGGTATAAACATGTATGCAATAAATCTATCAAAAAATTGGTCCCATGAACCGTGTATTCTCTACCTCTGTTGCATAACAGAAAAAGAACCTCCTATGTTACATCTAATGGACTTTGCATAATACAGATTTCATCACCTCCAACCACCAGTGTTCCACCCACCCACCCACCCACCCATCCACCCATCCATCCATCCATCCATCCGTCCAATGTAATGGTATGTGGGAATGACCTTGGGAGACAGGGCAAAGAGACACAACCAAGGGAATGGTCAGATAAAAGGCAACTGAGCCCACAGCAGGAATGTGGATGGGGTAAAATGCTCTGAAGAGACCCTCCCTAGTTTCTTGGGCTGTAAAGGAGATGGGGGGAAGAGTCCTCCCTACCGAATGTAATCTCCCCCACTTGGATTTTATATTTATATTTATTATTTTAGTATCTCGGTTGCTTACTTTGTAATTTTATACGTTGATGCTTTTAAATGGTTAATTTTCTTGTAAACTGCCCAGAGTCCCCCTTTTCAGGGGGAGATGGGTGGTGATAGAAATTGGAACAATAAATAAATAAATAAGCAAACAAATAAATAAGTACTTTCAGACTTGCAAGTTTCTGTTAATGTAGCTTTACAATAAAGTTGAATTAGCTCATGTGGTCGTGATTCCTGTCTGATCTACCTTGTAAGGCTGGCACCCACCCAGGTAGTTCCCAGTTTACACCACTATTCATTCCCAAAGTCCTTGTACAAGTCAACTCTTTTGTGTAGATTGGTCCACCAGTTTTATCCATATGCAAAAAGTGGACTACCATTTTGCACAGGCACAAAATTCTCAGCCACCACTTTGCCACGTGTGCAGAAAGCCAGCTGTTGTGCTTTACATTTGTTGTGTAAGGGCCAAGGGCCAGTGAATGGGTTGTTGAGGGGGAGCAGAGGAGCAAGAAGGTCTTGATTGGATGGACTTGATGAGATCTTTAAAAAGAAAGGTGAGAGTTTAAAAAGAGCCAGTATGGTGTAGTGGTTAGTGCTGAGGAGACCCAGACTCAAGTCCACTGTCAGCCATAGAAGCAACCAGGAGGACTTTGGGCCAGTTACAGGAACAATATTGGGGGGAGCTCCATAGTAGAGGAAATTTAGGCAGTGTGGTAGAGCAGTTAAGATGTAGGACTAGGTTCCAGTCCATCTTCAGCCCAAATACATGGGGTAACTTGAGGCCAGCCCTGTCTTTCAGCCCAGCCTACTTCACAGGGTTGTTGTGTCAGGGTAAATGAAGGGAGATCCCCATATAAACTATTCTTCTCTTAGAAGAATGGTTTATATGGGGATCTCCCTTCATTTTACCCTGACACAACCCTGTGAAACTTCTTCTTTACCTGAAGGAACTTCAGGTAAAACTTTACAAGAAGTTTTAGAAGAAACTTCTTCTAAAAGATGGGATATAAATCTAACAAATACATATAACATAACAACACATAACATAACATGGCAATGCATGATGTGCTGTATGGATGTGATGAAAACAAGGATGATTTATCACAACAGAAAGGTCTGGGGAAGGATTATGAATGGTGTTCAGCTGTTTCCTTCAATTTTCTGCCTTTACTATCTTCCAGTCATTATTCCTTTCTTTTTTTCTCTTATTTGAATAACCTTGCCTTCCCCAGGAGGGAATAGCATGTTGGGTAGGTATATTCATGAATCAATGATTCCATTCTGATATTGCCTCAATCACACATCCTGATTTCTGCTTAGCCCAAGATCCATCTAGCCTACACTGACTGGCAACACCTCGCCATATTTTTCCAGCCTTGCCTGGAGATGTGGGGGATTAACTTGGGAACTTCAGCATGCAAAATGTCGATGAAGATTCTCAGTCATCCAGGTGGAATTGTCTGTGGGTTGAGCCATGGCAACTGGATTTCTTTCTTTTTGGTTGAAATGTTTCACTGCCTGTCTAAGCAGCTTCTTCAGTCTGGGCAAAGATTGGTGAGGGGTCCCCATACATGTCTTCCAGGGTGGCTGCATGGTCCCTACACCTGAATGGCTGTCAATTGTGCCATGGAGGTGTGGATTGTCTCTGGGATGTCTCATTCCTAAATCCCTCGCTCATCCCCAAGTGGATCGTCAAGAGTGGCCTTCCTGGTAGTCTTAATCTTCCTGGGGACTGATGAAAGAGCAGCATGAAAAATGGGAGACAAGTTGTGTCTGAGGCCTCCGCCTCTATTGAGGGAAGGATTTTCCACTTTGGCATGAATGGATTCCTTAACCCCTCTCTCAAACCACCTATCTTCTCTGTGCAAAATGTGAACGTTATTGTCCTCAAATGAGTGTCCTTTTTCTTTTAGATGAAGGTAAACTGCTGATTCTGGTCCTGTGGTGGTGTTCCTCTTGTGTTGGGCCATCCTCTTGTGTAAAGGCTGTTTAGTTTCCCCAATGTAGAGCATATTCAGCATGCAAACTAGAGGCTGTGCAAGTGACTGCAGCCCATCCTATAAAAATATGCTCCATTTTAGTCTCTGATGCTTTGGTTATTTTGTCTGAAGCTTGTCTAATGAAGTTTGCACCGTTACTTCCTTGACATTTCTGTTGCTTTTTAAAGGGACTAATCTGCTTCTTTGGAATAATCATGTGGTTGATTCTGAACAATGAAGATCCGATAGAGAAAAGGTGCACCTTTGGAGTCCCTGTGGCTATATGACTGCTCCCCAAAGTCTAACCTTAACCCCACATAGCCCCACTAAAAATGGGAATTTACAACATGGTAGAAACTATTAAATACATGGGGAGTACTCCCATAAACTGCATTTGATTTATTGCAATTTACATAACTTTAAATGTAAGTTACATTAAATTAAAATTGAATTAAAACAAATGTACTTTTTGTTCTGGCCTCACCAGCCTGACCCCTAAACAGACTTCAACTATTTTTTAGGCCAGTGTGTCTCAATCTTGGCAGCTTGAAGATGCGTGGACTTCAACTCCCTTGCTGGCTGGGGAATTCTGGGAGTTGAAGTCTACACATCTTCAAGCTGCCAAGGTTGAGAAACACTGGTTTAGACTGTGGACCTGAGGATAGAACCCCAAAGACAAGCACAGCTTTTGCCCTTCCATGAAACTGTTCATTCCTGCTGTGATGATATGACTGTGTGGGGCCAATCAGATGTATTTGTATTATGATGTCATAAAGCCTAATGAGAGGGAAGGACAAGACTTCCTAGAACTGCACTGCCCTTACACTGCATGGGCTCTAGTTCAGAGCTGAGCAAATGCAGACAGATCCAGGATTCTGGCACTTGTAGCTGGGGAAGACTGAAACTCTGAGTAGATGCTGCCAGTCAATTTAAATGTTACTCTTGGCTGATTCCTTATAAGGCAGTTGGTGTGTACTTAATGGGTGAAAATCTTTGCTTTGTTTTGGCACAACTTTTTGGAATACTGTAAGTGGTGCTCAAAGTTTTTTTGCAGAACGCTTTGCCTATTTCAACTCAGCCTCCAGATGGTGCAAGAATCAGCTACCAGCCTTCCATACACCCAGATAAACTGATTTGACTTCTGTGCAATACAACTGGAGTTCGTCCCAAATCAAGCCCCTTTTTCAGTACAATACTCGTAAATGTTTCTAATCCCTGATGACAATCAGTAAATGACATTTGCTAAGGGGTGTGTGTGCCAGGGAATGCATTTATTTTATGCAAAACATTTGTTGCAGCTTGATGATTGCAAGGCAAGCAATGGCATTCCAGATTACCCATTTTGCATGAAATTAGTGGAGAGAATATCTTGTAGAAATGGTGATGATGGTGGAGAAGGAGAAGTAGGGGGGGAGGGAGGGAGAGAGAGAAAGATAGGGAAGGAAGAAAGGAGTGAGAGAAAAGGAAGGAAGGAGAGGGGGAAGGAAGGAAGGAAGGAAAGAAGGAAAAGGGAAGTGAAAAGAAAAGAGAGAGGGAAAGAAAGAAGAGGGAAGGAAGAAAGTGAGTGAGAGAAAAGGAAGGAGGAGAGAGAAAGAAAGAAAAAAGGGAGAAGGAAGAAAGGGGTGAGAGAAAAGGAAGGGAGAGAGGGAAAGGAAAAGGGAAAGAAGAAAGGAAGAGAGTGAAAGAAAGAAAAAGGAAGAAGATAGGGAAGGAAGAAGGGAGTGAAAGAAAGAAAGAAGATAGGGAAGGAAGAAAGGAGTGAAATGAAGGAAGGAGAGAGAGACGGAAAGAAAGGAGGAAAGGTCAGGAAGGGAAAGGTGGAAGAAGAGACAGGGAAAGAAGGAAAGGAAGGAAGGAAGACAGCAACTCTTCAGTTATACCCACCTTTGGTTTCCATAGCATGTCAAAATTGCAGAGGCTTCGACCTATTTCGTCTTTCTAAGATAGAAAAATATGGATGAATTTAGGGATCTTCTGCCAACTGGCAAACAAGCCACCTCCGGCGTGGGGGCGCGAGGGAGGGAGGGAGGGAGGCAGGCAGAGAGCCGCTGTGGGTCTCCAGTGCCAAGCGGTCTCGTCATTCGGAGCCTGCCGGTTTTCATCCCGGATCCTTCGCTGGCCTTTCGGGGAGCGACCTTTCCTCCTGCCTCCCTCGCGCCTGGCTCTGCCTCGGCGGAGGGCACTTTTAACTGAGGAAGAAAAAGGACGGGAGGGGAAATCTCCGAAACCAGCGCTCCGGGCTGGGCGGCCGAGCGGGAGCGGAGCGCAGGAACTGCCCGGCGGGCGGGCAGGCAGGCAGGCGTGGCGGATCGGCCAAGCCAGCGCGGCCACATGGGCGGCTGGCGGCGGGGCAGAGAGCCCGTTCATTGACTGGGAAGACCACCCCTGCTCCGGGCTGGCCATCCGGCAGCCGCCCCGGGGCGCGTGGGGCTTCGGAGCAAAAGCTGGCGCGGCAGGCGGAGGGATTCTCCAGGTGACCTGAAGGTCACTCGCGTCCCGAAGCCGCACCGGACCGTTGAACGCGCCTCTCTCTCTCTCCCTGTGCCTGGAATAGCGAGGCAGAAGAGGAGGAGTGGAAGAATGAGAAAGTGTGTGTAGGGGAAAGCGAAGGAAAGGGAAGGAGCGCCGGAGGGAGGCAGCTCTGCTCTGTCCCGCTGCCTAAGAGCTCTCCTGGCAAGGGCCGGCGATTTGGGGGCGCTGGGAAGAAGCCCCCCCTCCCTTGGCCATGTCACAAGCTTCCAACAGGATGCGGTCCAACAGGGCAGGGATCCGAGCAGCTGTGGTGCTCATAGGGTTGTTACACAAGTCCAGAAAGCAAAATAGAGAGAAAAGGTAACGCAGCTGCTTTTGTTGCGCGCGGTGTTCTTGGCTGCACCCTTGGGCTGCGCAGTTTCTCCCACTCAGCTTGGGTTTGGGGCAAGGGGCTGGGGCGGGTGGAGGGCAACCAACGATGGGACTGGCAACGTTGCTGGGGCACGGCTGAAATGTGAAAGGGGGGGGGTCAAGATGCCCAAAGTGTGCTGGGCAGCCATAGCTGTCCCCTTTGTCACTCTCAGAATGACCGAAACTATACTGCAAGCTCGCAGAGGTGTCAAAGCTGGATTTCTCCCTCTTTGCTGCTCCAGGTGGCAATGAGTTCCACTGGCGTCTAGCAGGCAGTGTTTGAAATTGAGATGCAGAAGAGCTGTGCATTGGTGTGTTTTCCTTGCCGGCAGGCTGCTCTGGCAACACTGATGTTGTTTCAGAACATTTTGCTCCTGGGGGGTGAGAAAAGTTAGTGGTGGGAGGGGAAGAGCTGGGATGCTTTTAAAGGCTTTGTGCAATATACTACTTGTGGTGGGCTCTCTTCAGACGCTGAAAAAATGGTTTGCTTTCCTTTTTGAGCCTTTGGCGCTAAGTCAGGATGTAGCTATTCCCCCCCACCCCCTCCTTCCCTTCTCCACATGATGACAGGTGTAATTTATTTGAATTTCTCCCTCCTCCCCTCTCTGTGGGACTTAAAATGCTTGATTTGAGGCCTTTAGATTTCCTTACCTGGTTAATTATTTTTAACCTTTACTTTCCAGCTAGATGACAGTGATTCAAACCAAAAACAATAGGCACAATTCTGGCATGATTGTGGGGCGGAAAGAAAGTAATAAAGTGCAAAAGTTTTTACTTTTGTTGTTATGATTATGATTTTGATTATGGTGATTGTTTTCTGTTAGCCATCAAGGTTTGGGAAACGGCTGAACTCTGTTATTTTAAAGTACACTGAAATGATTAGCGGTTGGCCGGATTCCATGCAAAACAAACAAGGAAGCTGTTTATTGGGAAGGGGTGTGTTTCACAAGGTGATGTGGATAGTCCTTGTTTACTTAGTGCAGGCTGCTTTATGAAACTGGATAGGGGTCTGCCCCAAGGAGGTTGCACTTAAAACATTCTACTGAGGGTCAGGCAAAATATTTAAGCTAATATGTACTTTGGATTGATGACAGGAAGGAACAAGGACTATGGTCTTGGAAGTAAGACCTCTCAGGTAAACTAGTATTGCAGCCTTCAAGTTTACTATAAAACTGGGCCTCTTTATGCTTCTTATCATGTGTGCTTGTGACCAGATGTGTTCATGGAACTTTTTTTTTTTAAATTGGGAGGTAGCCCTAAGGATTTGCAGCCGATTTGTCTGGCTTACGTTCTTCTTGTTTCCTTCCTCATATGTATATATCCAACCTCACTCTTTTCCTCTTTTTAAATTGCTCTCAATTGATGAGGAAACTAATACCCACAAGTGATTTATCTCAGTCTGGTTAATCAGTGTGTTAGTTTGTTCTCTGAATGTTAGAAAGTGCTTGATATTTGTCACTGATTCTGCCCACACCTTTACTGGGTCCTGAATTAGCCTAGATGCTGGGTTTGTACCATATGTTGACCGATAAACTAATCCAACAGGTTAGGTTCTTTTTAAGCCAATAAATACATAGATATATAGATAAGATAAGATTAAAAATGATTTAGTATTTTGTATAATCATAGTATATCTATGATTGCAGCTGCTAGGTCTTCAAATGAGCTGGTATGTGTATTGTGTGAATGGAAGCCAGAGTGTTCCTTTCTGGCATAAAGTTTAGTATTTTGGACTAAGAGAAGGAAGACTTGGGTTCAAATGTGCACCCAGTCATGAAAGTCACTGGGTATTCATAGGTTTGGGGCAGTGTTTCTTAGCCTAATCTACTCAACAGCATTGTTAAGGTAAAAAGAAGAATTGTGGCCATTATCCCAACTTGCTTTGGGGATATAGAAAGGCAATAAATAAATATTCTCCCCAATTCAGGAATCCTTAAAGGCAACCTTATCATGTCTCAACGGCCTTGTCAGAAAGTAGGGAACCTTTTATGTTTGTGTTCAGTTATACCAGTACATGATAAGCATGATTAAAAATAACACCATCACTTAGGGCGGACAGTGCTAGTTTTAAAAGTAGAATCTGTACAGTAGAAAGTAAATGTCTTTTATGGAATTCCCTCTTAAGATTCCTAGGGAATTGTGAGAGCAGAAAGAACTCACAACACACCAAGTCCTCCAATTAAGGTCCGTGTAACAGAGAGAGCCACTTTGGTGTAGTGGTTAAGGCATCAGGCTAGAAACCAGGAGACCGTGAGTTCTAGTCCCACCTTGGGCACAAAGCCAGCTGGGGGACCTTGGGCCAGTCCCTTTCTCTCAGCCCTAGGAAGGAGGCAATGGCAAACCACATCTGAAATCTTGCCAAGAACACTGCAGGGACTTGTCCAGGCAGTGTCCGAGAATTGGACACAATTGAATGGGGTGGGGGGGAACCTAGCTGGTAGCCACCAGCTATCATGGGCCACCTATGTTTCATTAAGTCCCTTCCAGCCATTGCTGCTTTCCAAGAATACAGCATTTCTAGCTGTTCACTAAGCAATCGCTTGTAAAAATAATTATTTCTGGATGAGTATAATATTTTGAAGCTGGATTGTGCTCATGATCCAAGTAGATCGTGCTCATGAGATCCAAGTAGTCTGCTTTGTATCATCAGATGCAGAGGAGAGATGAGGACGGAATCTTTCTCTAGACTGAGATAGATTTGGAATCTGCCCAAGTATTTTTGTGCAAATCCATCTTTCAATTGCACAAGCAGTCGTCTTCCGCTTTGAAAGAAGGCTCTTATTTGTCAGGAGTGCTTTAAAATGTCTTTTGGTGCTTTTGAGTTTATTTATTGTTTATTTATTGTTGCAAAGGAAGTATGAATTGCCTGGTGTAGTGGGTACAGCTCCTACAACTCTCTCTCTCACTGAAGGCTTCCAGCAGACCTGTGATTTTGGAATGACATCATTTCCAAGAATATTGATATCATCTAGATTGTCACCCACTGCCTTTCTTGCAGTGACTTCATTGCAAATGATCTCAAAGAGGTGATTTTCCTGTTTTCTCCTCCTCTAGACAGGAATGACAGTGACCCAACGGACACTGCCTTTCCTACTCACTCACAGCCAATTCCCAGTCTGAGCAACTACCAGACATGTGCCTTTTAGTTCCTGGAATTTCCCAGCCAGCATGGCCTTTGCTTAGAATTCTGGGAATTGAAGTTCACATTGGAAGTTAACCAGGTTGGAAAACATTACTTGTATGTTATCATCTAGCAGTAGCTTAATATTATCTCCCTGAGATTGTTCAGTTCCCTATTTGTTCAGTGGCCATCTTTGTGCTTTCTGGAAACTCATGTGCAAGGTAGAAAGACGATCTGATTGTTCCCCTCTAGCTATCTGCATTTTCTGATGTACTGCTTCTGACTATGGAGGTTCAACTGAGGCCACATGAGGAACATCCAGTAAGAAGGAGTGTACAGTTTGTTCCCTTTTAAAACCATTAAGGGTTTGGTTATTATCAAATTGATTCTCCTTGTGGAGCCTGTGTCTAGTTTAATTTTGCTTGGTTTTTCATCAGTTTGGTATCATTTCCATGTTATCGTGAACACTTTTCTGCAACGTGTCTATATGTAAAGACGGAGGCATTTTGAGGTCATTCCTCCTAATGTATGCATTTCTGTACACACTTTTCCTAATTCCTATGTTTTGTAGGCAGTTTTTTTGCGGGGTGTGGAAGGGAAAGAATCAGTTTTCCATAATATAAGCCATTTTTGTATGCATGTTTCCCCGTAGATTTTTTTTTGGTGCACAGTTTTCCCCACTATGCATTTTGGTATGCATTCTTTGAGAGATAAATTGCATTGCCAAATTGTAGATACAAGTATATAAAACAAGTTTACACTGTGGTGAAAATCCATTCCTCCCACAAGAATTTGGATATGGGGGGAATAATTTATATGAGCTGGATTTCTCAGGAGAAAAAAAATCTATGTATTTATATATAAAAATGTATACGTTGCCCCAGTCAAACAGCCTGAGTAGCTCACGACAACATCCAGTCCAATAGATTATAATAATTAAAACCTAAGCTGTGATACAACCATTAAAACCATTAAAAGCATATAAATCATAGTAATCATAAAAGCTCTAATACTGGATATAAATTTAGGAGCAGACACAATATGGAGCAGCTTGATGCAAAAGGACTCTCTTAGCTGGCTTCCTCCTGGTAACAGAGAAAGGGCCATCCTGACTGCAGGATGATAAGGCGCCCCCTGAGATCCAGGGATGGGGGAGTCTCCAGCATTCTTTCTCAGTTCATATGTAGAAGATGGGCAGATTCTGGCTGGAGAAGACTTTCCCATAGGTAAGAAGGCCCTAAGTTCAAAGGAGCCATTCATGGTGATTTATCCCCGTTGTCAAGTGGTCAGACGTGTATTAACTGTTAAAATGAATCTGGCAAGAGTTTCCAGGTGATATTCTGCACCTAGGTAGGAGAAAAAAAAAACAGGTGTACAGGTACAAAATAAGAACTACCTGGCTTGGCAGTTGTGCTTGGGAGCTGGATATGAGTGTCCTGATAAGCTATAGATTAAGCATGAGCCAGGAGAGTACTGTGGCTACCAAAACCCCCGATGCAATCTTGGGTTGCATCAAGAAAAATGGAAGGAAGTGAGTTCATCTCTGTGCTGCACTGGTTAGATACCGTCTGATGAGTTGCCTTGGTTGGGGTATATAGCAAAAGGCCCTTTCATTCCCCTTTTATTTTGAAGAAAAAGAGAGAGATTAAGAGGGAGTGTGAGAGAGAAAGATTGATTCCCTGAAGCTCCTCTTAATTCCATTTGTCTGTGTGATCCATAGTCTCTGCTACCATATTGTCAGACACGGCAATCTCTATACTGCAAGGCATGGGGTTCTCATCTGTGCTAGTTTCACATGGCTTCATTCATTCGTAGCTCTGGATATATTCCCATCAATCTCTGTGTTAGGTTTTTTTTTTTAATAAAAAAAAGCAATAAAGAGAAAAAATAATGTTAAAAATGTTGTTTTTCAACCACCAGCAACTCTTCCTCTTCATTTTCCTCTGTGAAAAATCACCTACTTCCTGTTGTTACTTGGACGACAACAGTTGTGGATGCACACTAACCTAAAACAGACACTCTCTATTACTTCTGTACTTGGAATCTCCTATTAGTACATGAAGGTGAAACGGGTTGCAACGTGAATTGACGTCAGCTATTCAAATCACATGAACAGTAGTAGATTAATGAGTTATATATTATTTATTTATTGATCAGTTTTATAGCCGTCCATCTCAAGGAGTGTCTCTGGGCAGCGAACAATGTTAGAGAACAATAAAACAATTACAGGCATAAATACAAAAATTAAAATGCATAGCAGCTGAGAAAAATATCACAGCCCACAAATGCTAATACAGCCAGGAGACGGGGCCCTTCACACACTTGGGGCCCCAGGCTTGGGCCCAGAACCAGGTTTTTAGGGCCTTGTGAAAGGCCAGCAGGGTTGGGGCAATCCTAATCTCTGCAGGGAGAATATGTGGGTGCTATGGTAGAAAAATCTCTCCTTCTGGGCCCTGCCAACTGGCAGTTCTTAGCCCATGGGACCCAAAGCATGCCTCTCCTGCCAGATCAGACAGGATCAGTTTGGATATATCCTATTATTATATAGGATATAAATATAATTATATAAATTATTATATATATTATATATAATTATTATATTACATTAATTATATATTAGAGGTGTGTGGATTGGCTCCAATCTGATATGAATTTTCAAATCCCCAACAGGAACCTTAGATTGTCAATCCTGACCCAGTTGGACAATTTAGATCAACCTGAAAGCTCGATTTGATCGTCCCACATCAAAACAGGCAGATGTCATTTGGTTTTCAATCTGAGGTGTTTGAAAAAAGGCATCTGCATAGTATAATAACTGCCCAGTGTCACTGTCTGAGTGAGATGGGCAGTGAATAAATTTGTTGTTGTTGTTTATTCGTTTAGTCGCTTCCGACTCTTCGTGACTTCATGGACCAGCCCACGCCAGAGCTTCCTGTCAGTCGTCAACACCCCCAGCTCCCCCAGGGACGAGTCCGTCACCTCTAGAATATCATCCATCCATCTTGCCCTTGGTCGGCCCCTCTTCCTTTTGCCTTCCACTCTCCCTAGCATCAGCATCTTCTCCAGGGTGTCCTGTCTTCTCATTATGTGGCCAAAGTATTTCAGTTTTGCCTTTAATATCATTCCCTCAAGTGAGCAGTCTGGCTTTATTTCCTGGAGGATGGACTGGTTTGATCTTCTTGCAGTCCAAGGCACTCTCAGAATTTCCCTCCAACACCACAGTTCCAAAGCATCGATCTTCCTTCTCTCAGCCTTCCTTATGGTCCAGCTCTCGCAGCCATATGTTACTATGGGGAACACCATTGCTTTAACTATGCGGGCCTTTGTTGTCAGTGTGATGTCTCTGCTCTTAACTATTTTATTGAGATTTGTCATTGCTCTTCTCCCAAGGATTAAGCGTCTTCTGATTTCCTGACTGCAGTCAGCATCTGCAGTAATCTTCGCACCTAGAAATACAAAGTCTTTCACTGCCTCTACATTTTCTCCCTCTATTTGCCAGTTATCAATCAAGCTGGTTGCCATAATCTTGGTTTTTTTGAGGTTTAGCTGCAAGCCAGCTTTTGCACCTTCTTCTTTCACCTTCATCATAAGGCTCCTCAGTTCCTCTTTGCTTTCAGCCATCAAAGTGGTATCATCTGCATATCTGAGATTGTTAATGTTTCTTCCAGAGATTTTAACTCCAGCCTTGGATTCCTCAAGCCCAGCATGTCGCATGATGTGTTCTGTGTACAAGTTGAATAGGTAGGGTGAGAGTATACAGCCCTGCCGTACTCCTTTCCCAATCTTAAACCAGTCCATTGTTCCGTGGTCTGTTCTTACTGTTGCTACTTGGTCGTTATACAGATTCTTCAGGAGGCAGACAAGATGACTTGGTATCCCCATACCACTAAGAACTTGCCACAGTTTGTTATGGTCCACACAGTCAAAGGCTTTAGAATAGTCAATAAAACAGAAATAGATGTTTTTCTGAAACTCCCTGGCTTTTTCCATTATCCATCGGATATTGGCAATTTGGTCCCTAGTTCCTCTGCCTTTTCTAAACCCAGCTTGTACATCTGGCAATTCTTGCTCCATGAATTGCTGAAGTCTACCTTGCAGGATCTTGAGCATTACCTTACTGGCATGTGAAATGAGTGCCACTGTTTGATAGTTTGAACATTCTTTAGTGTTTCCCTTTTTTGGTATGGGGATATAAGTTGATTTTTTCGAATCTGATGGCCATTCTTGTGTTTTCCAAATTTGCTGGCATATAGCATGCATTACCTTGACAGCATCATCTTGCAAGATTTTGAACAGTTCAGCTGGGATGCTGTCGTCTCCTACTGCCTTGTTATTAGCAATGCTTCTTAAGGCCCATTCAACCTCACTCTTCAGGATGTCTGGCTCTAGCTCACTGACCACACCGTCAAAGCTATCCCCGATATTGTTATCCTTCCTATACAGGTCTTCTGTATATTCTTGCCACCTTTTCTTGATCTCTTCTTCTTCTGTTAGGTCCTTGCCATCTTTGTTTTTGATCATACCCATTTTGGCCTGGAATTTACCTCCGATGTTTCTAATTTTCTGGAAGAGGTCTCTTGTCCTTCCTATTCTATTGTCTTCTTCCACTTCCGCGCATTGCTTGTTTAAAAATAATTCCTTATCTCTTCTGGCTAACCTCTGGAATTTGCATTTAATTAGGCATATCTCCCCCTGTCACTGTTGCCTTTTGCTTTCCTTCTTTCTTGGGCTACTTCTAGTGTCTCAGCAGACAGCCATTTTGCCTTCTTGGTTTTCTATTTCTTTGGGATGTATTTTGTTGCCGCCTCCTGAACAATGTTGCGGACTTCTGTCCATAGTTCTTCTGGGACCCTATCTACTAAGTCCAGTCCCTTAAATCTATTCTTCACCTCCACTGCATATTTCTTAGGAAGATTAGTGAGCTCATATCTAGCTGATCTGTGGGTCTTCCCTAATCTCTTTAGTCTGATCCTAAATTGTGCAATAAGAAGTTCGTGATCTGAACTACAGTCAGCTTCAGGTCTTGTTTTTACTGACTGTATAGTATTCCGCCACCTTTGGCTGCAAAGGATGTAGTCAATCTGGTTTCAGTGTTGTCCATCTGGTGAAGTCCATGTATAAAGCCATCTCTTAGGTTGCTGGAAGAGAGTGTTTGTTATGCACATTGAGTTGTCTTGGCAAAATTCTATCAGCCTATGTCCTGCTTTGTTTTGTTCTCCCAGGCCATGCTTACCTGTAATTCCAGGTGTCATTTGACTGCCCACCTTAGCATTCCAGTCTCCCGTGATGAAAATAACATCTCTTTTAGGCGTGTTGTCCAGTAGGTGCTGCAGATCCTCATAGAACTGCTCTACTTCAGCTTCTTCAGCATCTCTGGTTGGGGCATATATTTGGATCACTGTGATGTTAGATGGCTTGCCCTGAATTCGAATCGAGATCATTCTATCGTTTTTTGGATTGTATCCGAGCACTGCTTTAGCCACTTTATTATTAATTATGAAGGCTACTCCATTTCTTCTGTGGTCCTCTTGTCCACAGTAGTAGATTTGGTGGTCATTTGATGTGAAGTGACCCATTCCAGTCCATTTCTGTTCACTGACACCCAGAATGTCTATCTTTAATCTTGACATCTCACCAATAACCACATCCAATTTGCCCTGGCTCATAGATCTTACATTCCAGGTTCCAATGGTGTGTTGATCCTTAGAACATCGGATTCGCCGTTCACCACCAGCACCGTCGGCCGCTAGCCGTCCTTTCGGCTTTGAGCTAGCTGTGTCATCACGTCTGGGGCTAGTTGAACTCATCCTCTGTTCCTCCCCAGTAGCATTTTGACCATCTTCCGACCTGGGGGTCTCATCTTCCGATGGTATACCGACATATCTCTGGTTGTACTGATCCATTTAGTTTTCACGGCAAGAATACTGGGGTGGGTTGCCATTACCTTCCCCAGGGATCGCATTTAGTCTGACCTCTCTGTCACGACCTTCCTGTCTTGGGTGGCCCTTCACGGTTTAGCTCATGGCGTCATTGAGGTGCTCAAGCTCCAGCACCACGACAAGGTAACGATCCTTTGCTGAAGGAATAAATTTGACAAACAGATAAATAAATAATGATTCAATGGATCGATCTGAACGATTAATCGAATTTCAAAAATCCATTTGGTTTGTAGATTTGATCCCATCCTATTTGACTCAAATCTGTGAAGGGAAGGTGGAGGCAGATTTATTTTGTATGGCCATCAAACATCCTTTTAGAATGGGGTTCTTGTCCTTAGCACTTAATTCAGTTCCAATAGAGGACAATATCTGCAGCTCAGGGTTGAACTGTGGAGTCCTTGGTGCTCTCTGAGCTTGGTTGTTTGCTTGCAGACATTTCACGACCCAACTAGGTAACATCATCAGTGCGAGTGAGCGTGGGGTTTGCTAGCACTGATGATATTACCTAGTCGGGTCATGAAACGTCTGCAAGCAACCAAGCTCAGAGAGCACTATGGACTCCATTTAACTCAGTGTTTCTGTGGTTTCTAACTGGAGCCTGAACTCATTGGTTTCTTTATGTTTGGCCAGTAAATCCTATCAGTAGCTCGGAGTCCAACTTCTCAGTATCTGTGATTATATGATTGTTCAGCTCTGTTTTCTGTATCCAGACCCTTTTGGTTTCCATGCTTGTATCCAGAAAATCCCAGAGGGAATTCTTGGACTCATAGCTCTTGAGAAACACGTCATACACGATGGCAACTCTTTTGCCTTTCAAACTATAAGCTGTGGAGTTTTCTACAAAGCAGTCTCTCTTTCTTCTTCCTACTCAATACATTGAAAATATTGCTTGGGGTATTTTTAAATCAAAATGGAGAGTTCTGTGCTAGAAACAGGACTCAGAATTCTGAACCAGAACCAGAATCTTGAATTTTGGGCATTCAGATGACTCCTGCACATCTTATAAAATTGCTCCCCATTAAGATACAGGGAAATTGTTTATTTTTAAGCAGAAGTTTAGTCTGTTAAATTTTGCTGTTTTAAACTCCATCCTTTTCTTAAGCTAATGGGCTTGCCTTGAACTGCAAAAAAACTGCGGTTCGTCTTTTCACTTCTTTCTTGCATGCACTTCGACCCACAGATAGAGGATGTGCAATCTTCTTTTCAGAGCCGTCTATTGACTCATTCACAACACTCCCACCCCAGCTTCCAACATCCATAGAACTGTGGGGTCCTTGGTGCTCTCTGAGCTTGGTTGTTTTCTTGCAGACATTTCCTTGCCCAACTAGGCAACGTCTAGCACCAAGGACCCCACAGTTCTATGGATGTTGGAAGCTGGGGTGGGAGTGTTGTGAATGAGTCAATAGATGGCTCTGAAAAGAAGATTGCACATCCTCTATCTGTGGGTTACAGATATTCCCTTTGATTGGTATCCATAGAATTGTTTTCCCATTTTTTCTATCCAAGTGGAGCTTTTTCATCAAAGTGGAGCTTTGATGTTCAAGCAAAGTGTCTCTTTCCCTTTGTTTTTGAGAGGCTCTGTTCTCCATCTGCAACTGAACACCATACCGTGTAAGTGAGCAAAGTGAGGTCTGCAGCGGATGCCGGTTAACAGGAGGATCAGCTGGACTCCTTACATGTACTAGCAGCCCAGCAAAATCTAATGTTGCAAATGGATTGCTGTCAGTTTCCTTTTCCTCCCAAGTTAAGGACAAAGCTTTCCCCTGCAGAGCTCTTTCCTGGAACAATCAATCACACAAGAGCTTCTTAATGTGAATAATCAGCCAGGCTATTGCTGTTTGGTCCTCAGCGAACAGCTGGTGACACTTTTTATTTATTTATTTATTTAATTCCTATCCCACCTTTATTATTTTTATAAATAACTCAAGGTGGCGAACATACCTAGTGCTCCTTCCTCCTCCTATTTGCCCCACAACAACAACCCTGTGAGGTGAGTTGGGCTGAGAGAGAGGGACTGGCCCAAGGTCACCCAGCTGGCTTTCATGCCTAAGGCGGGACTAGAACTCTCATACCACGCCTGATTGGCTCTTGGGCTGAGAGAGAGGGACTGGCCCAAAGTCACCCAGCTGGCTTTCATGCCTAAGGCGGGACTAGAACTCTCATACCACGCCTGATTGGCTCTTGGGCTGAGAGAGAGGGACTGGCCCAAGGTCACCCAGCCGGCTTTCATGCCTAAGGCGGGACTAGAACTCTCATACCACGCCTGATTGGCTCTTGGGCTGAGAGAGAGAGTGACTGGCCCAAGGGCACCCAGCCGGCTTTTGTGCCTAAGGCAGGTCTAGAACTCTCAAGTCTCCTGGTTTCTAGCCCAGCACCTTAACCATTAGACCAAATTGGCTCACCTTTGCAGGAAAAAAAGAAAGATTTCATGCTGTTGAAGTAGAAGTATAAGCACTAGGTTTCAAATCATAGAGGGGATAAGATTCAGATCTTTTTGGAATTGGTGCACTTTTCTTTTTCTTCCACCGTTTAATCATGTCCAGTTCTCAGTAACTGCCTGGGCATGTCCCTGCAGTTTTCTTGGAAAGATTTCAGAAGTAGTTTGCCTTTGCCTCCTTCCTAGGGCTGAGAGAGAGTGACTGGCCCAGAGTCACCCAGCTGGCTTTGTGCCTAAGGCAGGACTAGAACTCACGGACTCCTGGTTTCTAGCCCATTGCCTTAACCACTAGACCAAACTTAATTATGTGAAAATGGGTTGTGATTTTTTTAATGATAGGTTCAAGCTGATCTAGGCTGAATGGATATTTAAAAGTTTATTTAGCAGGTTTGCAAGATGGACATAGATGGACATCTATACATCATAGATGTACTCTATTTGCATCTGTTTTTCCTTGGTCAAAATGCTTTTATTGGCTAAACAAACAAACAAACAAAATTATCCAGATTATTTATGAGCTGGATCCCAAAAAGAAAACACCCACCCACACACACAGACACACACACACACACACACATAGTTGAATTGTGAAAAAAAAGTATTAAGGTTAGATTTGATGTCTTTTTATTTACTTTTCTTCTACTGATCATTTTTGGCATGATAATAAATCAAGGCTGTGTTCAAGGGGAGGCTAGACTGCCATTTGCCATAGATGATTTACTTTGGATTCTTGCATGGGTGGGTGGTTGTTGGGGACTCAGTGTATTAAATAGCCCCTTCCAATCATGATTCTATGGAGACATTTATGTTTTAGAAAACAGGCATCAAGATTTTTTTTATATAATCAGAGAAGTGTATGTAGAAAAGGATGTGTATTTAAATGTATACAGCAGTGTTTCTCAACCTTGGCAACTTTAAGATGCATGGACTTCAACTCCCAGAATTCACCAGCCAGCCATGCCAGCTGGGGAATTCTGGGAGTTGAAGTCCATCCATTTTAAAGTTGCCAAGTTTGAGAAATACTGCTGTATACAGTATCAACACCTCTGTCTGTCGAGGAAAGTTGTGAGTGACAAACTGCAAACAACCAGAATACTTTCTCGCTAACCTGAACAAATGGATTTGGTTTATATGGATCCATATATATAGAATATATGACATTTTCCAAGGGCATTGAAGAATTGTGAGTGGCCAGGTTCTTTTATGACTCTGAAAGTGTGTGTTTGTGTGTGTTGAAACTCCACTTCTCACGTCATTGTATTTCAATGAATGTTTTTCCCATTGTTTTTTTTTTGCCCATTGAAAGCAGTGCCTTAGTAGATGATTGTGGAGAAATCCCAAATACTGAATAATTCTTGGAATCATATTTTAACTGATTCCTTTTACTGCCTTGGATGGAAGACACCCATCCATCTGTTCCTGTCAAAAACTGAAGCACTGCCTTTCCCCAAAAGTTGTGATAACACCTTAAAGCAGGGTTGGTTGGATAACCTGTAGGCTACATTATTGTAATGAGTGATCATTAAACCCCCAGAATGAAAGCCCTAATTTTAATGATATGAGATTTGACAATATGACTTCTTCCCAGGCATTCAGCAAATGTCTTTTTTGGTCATATTAAAAATGATAAATCAGTAGCAGCTTTTAAAAAGCTGGAGGGGGTGGGGAGAGGAGGCTGCATGTGCCCCAGGAGCTACGTGGCTCTGGTCAAAATCCTTAGTCATTTACGAAGATTCAATTCTGCTTCATACTTTAGGGTGCTTACAAGGATATAATCTGGTACTCAATAATGGGATAATGTTTGATGTTCAAACCAAGTGTATTTCTCGTTTTGTTTTGGAGAATGCCTGGAGAAAGAAGAATGACTCAGTTGTGTACCTATTCATTGAAAGGAGCGTGGAATGGTTTGAAAGCTCAGTCCTGTGCCATCTTGAGATGAGCTGAGGATGTTGATAGGTCCGGCACCGTCTCTAATTGCAAATTTGGTCTCACAGTGTTGCCCTTCTACTGAGAACCTACATCCGTGGAGCCCACAGTGATGGCCCTGAGCCAAATCCATTGTTGCTACATTGAACAATATTTGCTTTTAGTACAGAAGAAAGGGATTACAGTTCAACCTGCTTCTAGTGAGTTATTATGGGCTCTTAGAAGGTTTCAGCTCCATTTTTGGATCACTGAAGTCCTCAATAGTGGGAGTGCCATATCCAAACAGATGCATAAATGTTAATTTGAAAATGCATGGCTTGTATTGAGTAATCCTAAACTAACTTCACATTTTGGTAAGGCAATGAAAGAATGTTAGCATTATCAGAAGCTTCTTTCAGAATCCAGGTTGGCCATATGGTGCTCCAGCTGTTGAAATACCCTTTTCACCTGGATTTTTCCCTTAGGTTGGCCACAAATGGTCTTATTCACCCAATTTATGGGTAGAGATAATTTCTTTGAATTTCTCCAAGGAGAATTCTCCAACAAATGCTTGAGAGCAGGGTGGATTACCCCTTAATTATGACAGTAGTATGATTCAAAAAGTATACCACTATCCCTTGGGATTTACTGGAAGTGTCGTCAGCCAGGTTGGCTGCAGATCAGTGGGGAGAAGATTGTACAATGGAAGACAGGACGTTCACACACTCATCCACCTTGTAGCTCAGTTGCTGAACTCCCACAAGATGCTAGATTAGACTAAAATGGGCTTGGGTGGTTTGTGATCCAGTGTCTTGGGCCTCGTATCAAACCCAGGCATTGCCTTAGCCTGTCATCCAAACCATCAGTTTTACAGAATGAGCCATCTCATTAAGGCCTAATGTGTTTTTCTGGGTGGGGTGGGGGAGTACCATGTTAAGTAACAATAACAGTTGTCTTTTGTTATCCTGCCTTTAGAATTTAGCATGCGGTGTCAAGCTGGCAAAGGCTTCTGCAGGGGGGAAATGATGGAAGCAGCACTGTCCTGTTCTAGCACAAGCTCCGCCCCTTTGGTACAGGCTCTGTGATGCCACAGATATAAAAGGGGCAGAGCTTGCATTACAATGGTGTGATGCTGCTTGTGTGATTTCTGAAGAAGGCATTAGATCCTCTGGACACCTCAGGATGGCCCAGTTCCCATAGCACATTTATTGGGGTTACAGTAACCCAGCTATATCTCCTTACCAAAAATTTCTCCCACTAGACAATCAACTAACTGGGTGAAGGTGCCCACCTACTTTCTCCAGGAAATGCCTGCCATTCCATAAGCCCTTGTGCCAGGAGAGTACTGGCAAGGCTTTATGACATCACTAACCCTCTCCCCATTGGCTGGGCAGCGTAGCTTGGCTACTGCAGTCCATTAGCATTTAGGAGGTGTGTTCTCTGCTGCCAGAACCATGAGTCCTACAATGGAGAAATTTGCTTTTTTTTAAAGACTTTCTCAGGGAATTTCAGCCAGGAGGATTTTTTCCATAGCAGTGCAACTGTCTCCACTCAGGGGAAATCCTGTCCAGGGAGTTTTTGTCTAGAAAATTTGGTTAAATTGTCCAGCTTTACTTCCAAGTAAATTTCTCTAATTTGGGATTACAAAATCAGCAAGCAGAGTATCTGATGTGAGAGCCTCTTTACTGTCAGTTGGTATTACTGTACTGGTAGTCCTCATTGAGCGACTGACTCATTTAACGGCCATTTGCACTTATGACGGTGATGAAAAAGTAACTTTGTGACCAGTCCTCGCATTTGTGATCTTTGCAGGTTTGTATAGCAAAGGAATGCTGATCGTTAGCGTGGTTGTGGTTTAGTGACTGCTTCGCTTAACAGCTGAATTGCCGGTCCCAACTGTGGTCACTAAACAAGGACTCTGTGTGAGTCCTTACAGTCAGTTTCATCAGATTTTTTAAGGATGGATTTAAGATGCTGACTCTTCTGTGCTTTCACTGAAAATGGATTGTTTGTGTTTTAAATACCATTGTGTTACTCACTTGCAGATTTACAGTATAATCTAAGAGAAAGGGTGAAGGCTGGCAAAAAAGATAAAGACTGCCTTGGGTTGAGCTCTATTCCTGGTGCCTATATAGTCTTGTCCATAATCCAGAAATGATTTACCACCACCTTTCTTCTGAATATTTTTTTGGCTTCCCAGTCTAGCCTACAACCACAGAATTTCCTAGTGGTCTCCCATCCAAGTGCTAATCAGGTCTGACCTTGTTTAGCTGCTTCTGATTTCAGCCAAGGGTGCCACCTAATGGGGCCTGCAGTCTGATCTCTGCCTGCTAAAAATGAATGCCATTGGATATATTGGCTCCCCCCCCCCCAGGAATGATATCAAAGGGCAACCTTAATGAACCTTTTGCTGTATAAATAGATTAGAAGCCATCTTTTCATTGCCTAAGCAGTCCAAGATTTCTTTGAAATAATTGTTTAATTCATTGTGCAATGCATGCACCTTCAGTTGATAAATTACCAGAAAAAATGATGACGAGTCGTTCTGTTAATGACCTAAAAATTCTTCAGCCGGACAGTTTCTGTGCTACAACAGCTTACGTCGGGTTGGAAGTGAATTTTTCCTCCCTGCTGCTTAGATTTTTTATCCTTGGCCGAACGGTACATCTGCCATATGCATTAATCAACTTCGTACCACTCTCCTTGATACACCTTCTGAGGGTTTGGGGTTGGCTGCCGGCCTGAATGCATTTCCAATTTATTCTCTGTGGCTTTGTGCTCTCTCTGCAGGCTGCTGTGTCCCATTAGCTTTCAATCAACCCAGCCTCTTTAGTGACAAGCCAGAGGTTCAAATTAAAGTTCATAGGATGATCCTCCATAGGTCCAAAATATATGCGTCCCCACAATGGTAAAGGAACACTTTTCTGAACTAAAAAGCCACCTTCGCCATGTCTCATGTCCTGGATTATGGCTGCTGCCCCCAGGAGGGAAGGGAAAGAAATCTGCCATGGATTTCATTGGGAGCGTACGCACAGAAGCTCTTGCTGATGGACTTTGGCAGTGGACATTAGCTGGACTAACGATGCCCTGCATGAGAGGCTAGGAAGAGAGTGAAATGCTCTGTTCCTGGATGGGGGGGGGGGCTGACCATGTGGCCCTTCGATCCGGATGAGAGGGAAGTAAGGGCCTCCTTAATGCCGCTTTAGCTCCAACACATATTTTCCACAGCCTGCACAGCTCCCATTCAAGCCTAGAGAGAGGCCCAGCACCTTTAAGGAGCTGTCTGATGTAGCAAAAGTCACCACGCCAAGTCTCTGCTTTAGACTTGTTGATACCCCTGACAGTCTTTAGAGCTAAAGACTGTCAGGGGTGTCAACATAGGTTAAAAAAGTCAAGCAGCTCATTTTCCTTCTTCTCTCTCTCTCTCTCCCTTTTAATATTCACAAATAAAAATAAATAATACAGTGGAGACTTTAGTACAGATAGTCCTTGCTTAATGGTCACAATTGGGATGGAAATTTTGGTTGCTAAGTGAAGCGGTCATTAAGCAAATCTGACTTGATTTTACAACTTTTTTGCAGCGGTTGTTAAGCGAATCACCACAGGCGTTAAAAGAACCACACGGTTGTGAAGTGAATCACACAGTTCCACAATGATTTTGCTTGCCAGAAGCCGGCTGGGAAGGTTGAAAATGGTGATCATGTGACCATGGGACATTGCAATGGTCATAAATGTGAACCAGTTGCCAAGTGCCCTAATCGTGATCACATGTCCGCGGGGATGCCGTGACAGCCTTAAGTGTGAGGACCGGTTGTAAGTAGTTTTTCCGGGCACCATCATAAATCTGAATTGTCAATAAACGAATGGTTGTTAAGTGAGGACTACCTGCATAAAGTATTTAGTATTAAACCAAAAGAACTGAACTTTGTTCATTTTATAAAATAATTCAGTGCACTTTGTAATTTGTTAGCAAGGTCATATATAGCATTAATTGCACAACTTAAGCAACCTTATGTTCGTTAATATTTCAGAAATTATATTCAACACTGATACCATCTTTTCCTCATCTATCAAAGTTTCATTTACCTTAATCATCACAGTGTTAACTGTTAACTCAGTTATTGTCTGTATTCTGTAATGTATTATTTGTGCTTTATAAAGCAGTAAAACAACTTGGGGGAAAAAGGTCAAGGTGGTGGCTCTGACCATGCAGAGCTGGCTGGGTGACCTTGGGCCAGCCATTCTCTCTCAGCTTTAGGAAGAAGGCAATGGCAAACCACTTCCAAAATCTTCCTAAGGCAATGCAGGGACTAGTCCAGGAAGTTGCCAGGGGTCAAGACTGACTCGAAGGCATCAAAATAAAAAAGGTGGGGGGTGGGTGGGTTCAATTGCACTGTCATGGCTGCCATTTAGTTTTTTCATCCCCACTGCTCCTGCAGCTTAGAGTCCTATTTGGATTGGAGTGTAAATAAGTACAGGTAGTCCTCACTTAATGACTACCCATATAGTGATGGTTCAGATTTACAACAGTGCTCACACTTACAATTGTCACAGTGTCCCCATGGTCACATGATCATGATTTGGGCGCTTGGCAACCAGTTCGCATGTATGACCATTGCAGCATCCTGTGGTCATGTGATTGCCATTTCGACCTTCCTGGCTGCCTTCTGGCAAGCAAAATCAATGGGGAAGCATGTGATTCACTTAATGACCATGTGGTTTGTTTAATGACCCTTGTGATTTGCTTAATGACCACAGAAAGAAGGTTATAAAATCAGGTCAGAGTCTCTTAATGACCACTTTGCTTAGCAACTGAAATTCCAGTCCCAATTATGGTTGTTAAGTGAGGACTACCTGAGAAATACATTTTTCCACTGCTCTGAAACTTAGCTAAATCAGTGAAAGAAGATTCTGCTCTACCCATGAGTCTTTCATCAAAATGCTCTTCTTATTTGAAATATGAAAGCAAATGCCCCTTTCAGAGACTTTCACATATTTTTTCTTTCTTTTCTGGAGCCCTTTAATTTACCTGCAAATCTACAGTAGGGCTCAATATCCCAGCAGTTTGAGTTCCACCAGGATGGATTATACTCACGGTTAAATTGCTCACCGTCTGTTCTAGCCATTTAATTTTCTTGCAACCTCCATGACTGGAGACCTATTTATTTCAGCCTACTTGAGGCCATGGGGTCTCTCAGAGTTCAGGCAGAAAGTCAGCCAACCCCAGTGGCAACTTATGGCACTATTTCGTGCCAGGAGGTGATTTAAATCTCGCGATAGTTGTTTTTCCAGATTAATCCTGTAGACCGGTGTTTCTCAGTCCTGGCAACTTTAAGATATGTGGGCTTCAACTCCCAGAATTCCCCAGCCAGTACTGAGTTGAGAAACACTGCTGTAGACTTGGGGAGGGAGGGGGCTCTGTGTGAGTTGGTTACCAGCTTATCTCATAAATGACAGCTCAGCTCAGCTCAAGTGGAGAGAAATCCAGGAAAAAGCATTTCAAATCCTTCATCCTATAGTGAATTCATGAATTAATTCACTATAAATGAGGCTGGGAAATTCCTCACCACACTTTTCAAGATTCTGTATTTGCCCCAGACTAGCATTTAGTGAAATCTGTGTAGTTCTTATTTCCTAGATCTTGCATGGGGCTTAATGTTTGATGACAAAGCACAGGGATATGTACTTTAGTAGTGATAATGACATCCCTCTGTTGGCCAATGTGCTGCTAAGTTGCTTTTGTGCACCTTTTCCAATACCCCAGCAGTTTGATTGGCAGGCTAGAGATGAAGACCTCTGCCCCTTTCTAGCCTGTGTCAAGTGAATTCTCATCATTCCTAAGCCTGTTTTGTCCCTTTATTTACCTGTGCATTGATTTAGTAATTACAGATGGATTTGTGCCCCTTCAGTCATCAAGAGTTCAGCTCTAAGTGGCTCATGAACAAGAAAGTACAATATATCAGTGTCTGTCTGTCTGTCTGTCTGTCTGTCTGTCTGTCTGTCTGTCTGTCTGTTTATCTATCTATCTATCTATCTATCTATCTATCTATCTATCTATCTATCTATCTATCTATCTATCTATCTATCTATCTAATTTATATGGCTGCCCATCTCAATAAGTGACTCTGGGTGGCAAACAGAATTAAAGTAGAATAAAAAACACGATAAAAATTAAAAATACAGGCAGCCGAGAAACAACAATAATACAATGTTGACAAATAAGTCATCATTACATAAGAACCATAGTAACTATTAGCTCAAAATAGTAAAAATGCATAACCCCAGCACCCTCATTTATCCCAGGTACTTCAAAATGCTCTTGCCTCAGTCCCCAAAACAGGGGCATCTGCAGAGGTGTGTGTGGGATCCCTCTGCCTCAAAGGCTTGCTGAAAAAGTAACCTTTTCGGAATTTTTCTGAATATTAGACACAATGTTATATCGGGTGGAAGGATGTTCCGTAGGAGGCAGCTCTTGCAGAAAAGGTTTGTTTTCAGGCCCCTCCATGCTGCAATGTGCACGGGGTGGGGACTCTGAGAAAGCATTCTCTGCTGGCATGCCTTGGTACAGCCTTTCTCAACCTTTTGACCCCGGAGGAACCCCTGAAATCTTTTTCAGGCCTTGGGGAACCCCTGCCCATTCAGGCTCAAATATAGGCCACAAGTTAGAATAATTATATTTGTTTCATGGGTAGGCCTGTATAGATGCATTCACAGTGTTCTTAAACTGAAAATAAAGAATGAAACTTACCTCTTTAATGTGAAGTTGCCCGAATTAGAAATAATTTTGTGAATAAACCCTTAGTGACCTCTCTTGGAACCCTAGGCTTCCACAGAACCCCGTTTGAGAAACCCTGCCTTGGTGGGCAGATTCTCTTTGGAGGAAGTAGTCTTGCAGACAACCAAGCTCCAAGCCATGCACTGTATGTCTTTTATAACCAGCAGCTTGAACGGCACCCAGAAACAGGCCAGCAGGCAATCTGGGTCCCGCAGCAATGGGGTCCCGTTATCCCTGTTAACAAGCAGGACACCGTAGTGGAGCTTTAAATTCCAAGTGGTTTTCAAGCAGTCCCTTGTAGAGTGCATGACAGTAAATAATGGGGGCATGATGATTGTTAGTGCCTCATGTTCCAGGAACGGCTGCAATTCAAGCACCAATCGGAGGTGGGCTAAGCTCCTCCAGGACATAACTGTCACCTGCTGCTCCAGAAGGATCTGAGAGTCCAAGAGAACCCCCAGATTGTGCATCATCTTTTTCTGGGGAGCACAACCTGTGGAGACTCAAGGCTGGTCCTGTCCTGGAATCTATCAGGGTCTGAATCAAGAGACACTTGGGCTTGCTTGGGTTAAAGTCTTGTTTCTCCTCACCTGATCCCTCAGGGAAGAGGTCACAACTTCATTGCATCTCCCACTGGATTTGGGGTAGAGATGCAAAGCTGGGAATCAGCCATCTACTGAAGATGCCATAAACCCAGGAGATTTGTATGGATGTCACATAAAATGGGGAACAGGATCAAGCCCTGTGTCATTCCATAGTAGAGTGCTCCGTGGTTATAAACCCGGGCAGACAAGACTTAAATGCCAATTACTTTTTCTTCCACAATGATAGCACTGTGAAATTGGGAGGATAATTACATTCTCATCCGTGCGTTAATCTGAGAGTGGTGGTGTGGGTCAATATATGCCAGAATTTGCACACAGTAAAATCCTCAAGCTTTTTTTTTTCTTTTAAACAGGCAGATTTAAAGAACGTTTATGCAGCAGCGGTTGCTGGTTGGGGAATTCTGGGAGTTGATGTCCACACATCTGAAGGTTGCCAAGGTTGAGAAACATTGCCCTAGACATTTCAGGCTTTGGGGTACCCTGAAGAACAAATATGAGCTGCTTTTGCAGACATCATGTGCCGTCCTATTTCTCTGCTCTATTCTCAAGATGTGAGTCTTCTCTTTTTGGAGCTGTTGGCAGTAGCTATTTTGCACCTCCACAGTGCTGTGAGATGTGACGGAGTGATAGGAGACTCCATAACATTATCTTTTTTCGGAACTATTTAGACCTTTCCCTGTTTGCCCTGGAGTTGAGAAAACACTTGTTTCCATCTTTTGTTGCTTGTCTCCTTTTTGTCTTGTTCCATAATTAAAGAAGCACAACAGATCAAGCCTTTCTCCCTCCGATAGCAAATTGTTTGGGTTGTTTCCCAAAAGCAAAAATGACTAAAAGCTGGGTGGGTGGGAAACAAATTATACAATACTGCCTGCCCCTTGTTTTGTTGCTTGCAGCAAGTTCTTTAAAAACTTTGCCCCAAGAATCTCAATCTCAATCTCTCTCTTTCTCTTATTTATTATTTTCTCTTTTGCAGTTTGATAGATGTTCAGTCTTTTTCTTATTTAAATCTTATTCACAGAGCTTCCAGGATATTCAGAATGCCTTGTCCTCTTTTTACTAATCTGCACAAGCAGTAACAGGCTGATTTGTATCTTATGATTACAAAGCTGGTTAGAAAAGGACTCCATATCTGCTATCCTTTCAGAAACAGGGCAAAGTTTGTAAAACTCCAGTTTTCAACCAGAAGCAAAATGATTGAAGATTGTAACTGAGAAATGTTTCAGCATTTTTCAAGGAGAGGTGATTAGTTTAAGGAAAAGGAGGGAAATAAGGTAAAAGGAGTCAGGACTGAGATTTATAAAAGATGTGGGTGAAAGTTTTCCTTCATCTCTAATAATATGAGAACCCAGTTAGTTGTCAAATAGCAAGAAATTCAAGAGAGATAAAAGGGAAACCAGCTTCACAGTGTGAGGTAAGTTCAGAAGTTTGGGACCAAGCACCTCTTTTCTCATGCACCAAAAGCTCAGGGAGAGCTCATGAAATCTTGCCCAAGATCTTGCAGAAGTCTCAGAAAGCAGTTGTTGTTGTTGTTTCTTTTGTGAGATTTTTTGACATTTCAGCATGTTTGTGTGACATCCCATGAGAGTGTCTGTTTTTCACCTCAAAAGAATAAGAAAATTGAAGATGTCACATTGGGGACTGCATAACAGATTTGGGGATGATACAAATGATTATGGAGTTGGTTGAAGATTAATTGCTGTTGCCATAAATGACAGTTTAGATCAGACTTTCTCAACCTTTTGACCCTGGAGGAACCCTTGAAATATTTTCCAGGCCTCGAGGAACCACTGCACATTCAGGTTCAAAGATAGGCCAGAAGTTGCAAAATTATTATATTTATTTCCTCCGCAGGCCTGTAGAGATGCATTAACAGTGTTCTTAAACTGAAAACAAAGAACGAAACTTACCTCTTTAATGTGAAGCTGCCCAAATTTGAAATAATTTTTTAAATAAATTGTGATCTCCCAGGGAACCCCTAGTGGCCTCTCACGGAACCCTAGGGTGCCACGGAACCCTGGTTGAGAAACCCTGGTTTAGATACTTCGGTAGTGGGGTCCTCCACGCTAATGCTAAGCCAAATAACAAAGCACCATATTTAGTGTGATGGGTAAGTTCAGCCCAACCTGCAATAACATATAGAAGAGCTTTCCACATGCATGTTTGGATGGGCACACGTGTGCACATTTATTTATTGACAGTTTTTAGAGTTTTAAATGGGCAAGTTGGGGGAAACAAAATTCCTCTATGTCAGTGTTGTTCTGACCATAGCATTTTTAAACTTTGGCATAGCCTTCCCTTTATTGACTGAAAAGCCGAAAAGGTCTCTGTGCTGTGTTCTGATTTTGTTTAAAGATATCTCTCTATCTCTCTATCTATATCCACACACACACACAAGGTGTGTGTGTGTGTGTGTACTTTAAAAGGTTATATACTTTAAAAGTTATATATGTTTTAAAAGATATATATGTTTTAAAAGGGTTATCTGAGGGACCGCCTCTCCCCAATTACATCTGCCTATCCCATTAGATCTGTCAGAGGAGGCATGCTTTGGGTCCTGTCTGCTAGGGACGTACACCTGGTGGGTCCCAGGAGGTGGGCCTTCTCTGCCGTGGCCCCCGCCTTGTGGAACATCCTCCCCCCGAACTGAGGTTACTTCCATGCCTATTAATGTTCCATAAATCCCTCAAGATCTGGCCTGTGTCGTCAGGCCTGGGGGTCCCAGAGGACCATGGATATTCCAAGATGGCTCTCTCACTGTGCTTAATTTTCTCTCTCCTGTACCTGATAGTTAGTATTTTTAATAATGACTGTTTTACATTTTTAATAATGATTGTTTCTATATATTTATTGTTTTATTTAATTGCTGTACACCGCCCAGAGTCACTTCGTGAGAGATGGGCAGCTGTATAAATTTGATAAATAAATAACGAAATAGGCTCTGAGCAGAGTGAAAATACCCTTTGTCCCATTTGCCATGGGCGAAGGGTGTATGTGCAAAAGTTTGGAGGCATGAGGTAAAGAAAAGAAATAGATTTTCAGGAGTGTCTCTTTCAGATGTTCCAACTTGGTCAATATGGAATGGAACCCTATTGTTAATTTACAGTGATGGATGAAGGAAGAGGTAGCTGAGCCCTCCGTGACATGGGACCAGGGTATTTGAGGGACCGCCTCACTCCTATTGTTTCTCCCTGTCCCATTAGGCATGTTCTGGGTCCCACCAACTAGGGACTGTTATCTAGTGGGGTGCAGGAAGTGTTTGCCCGTCTTCTGGAACACCTACTGAGGTGTTTGGCTGGCCCTGACTCTGCTCACCTTTTGGAAAGCCTTGAAGATGTGGCTGTTTTCACAGGCATGTGGCCCAGAAGAGTAATCAGGCCTGTGCTATTACTGAATGGGTTATTCATGAGCCATTTGGTGTCTGTCAGCTGGGAACAGCGGTTTTTATTTTTAAAAAAATACACATCGTATTCATATTGTATTTTAACTTCTATTAGCCACACAGAATTGTATTGTTGAGATGGGCAGTTCTATAAATCGATATAAATAAATAAGAAAGAGAAGAGGTTTCTCAGGGTCTCCCCAAGCACAGTTAAAACATTAGGTAGCAGCACATAATCTTTGGCACATTATATTAATTCCTAAGATCCCTTGTCGTAATAAAGTTTCGGAAGATACATGATTATCATTTGCATTCTGAGACTGTGAAAAATAAACTTGCAGATGGTAAAGGCTTCTTTCTTAGTTTTTGAGGGTTTCTTATTCTGTGCCAGCAGTTTAAATATTAACTTTTCTTTTAAAGTTTATTTTCCAGGAACTGAGGGTAGCAGGGGTTGGACTGTTGGTGTAAAAATAATGCTGAAGAGGGAAGGGGAGACTTTTGGGACTTTTTTTTTTTTTTTAGGGGCAGCCTTCCCCATCTTGGGAACCCTCAGACGTTCAGTGCCCCAAATTCTCAGTAATGGCTATCCTGGCTGGGGAATGCTGAGTTGGTCCACATCTCTGAAGTCCACCAAAACTGGGGATGGCCATTTGAGAGCCTGGGAGTTCTTTGTAAGTTCTTACGTCCATAAAGGCTTTCAAGATTTATCTTCTTTCTTCTGCTTCTTACTGAAAATTTATGAGAAACTGGGCCAGCATTGCTTAGTAGTTGGCAGCCAACTTTTAGCAGCATTGAGGGGCACCAGGGGCTACGAAGAGGGGATTCTAGGCTAGTAGATAGCAGGTTGTCTACGTCTAAGCAAAAGGCTGCCTTTCAGATGTCTGAAGAGCTTTCAGTCTTTCAGTGTGCTGAATCCATACTGTTAGCAATAAGTATTCTATGGTAGAATTATAGAAGGTATGAGTTGGAAGGAATCTTATAAATCATCTTGTCTAAGCCCCTGCTCAGTGCAGGAATCCACTAAACCATCTGAGAGGTGGTCATTCAGCCCTTGTGTGAAAACCTCAAGTTAAAGGAAGTCCATCCCTGTTCTAGACAGTTTCTTCCCCTGCTTAATAGGCATCAGGCAATTCCTCCTATTATTCAGCCCGACTCTTTTAATTTCAACCTGTTGGTCTTTATCTAGATCTCAGTTTCCCTAGACCAGTGTTTCTCAACCTTGGCACTTTTAAGGGGTGTGGATTTCAACTCTCAGAATTCCCCAGCCAGCATAGCTGGCTGGGGAATTCTGGGAGTTGAAGTCCACACCTCTTAAAGATGCCAAAGTTGAGAAACACTGCCCTAGACAATAGGTCCACCTTTCTTTGCACATGAGAACCTTTTAGGTATTTGTGGACTATAGTCTTCCTCTTTGTAAGTTAAATGTGTCCAGAGAGGGTTTGATTTCCAGACTGCTTATTGTTCTGCCAGTTCTCCTCTGAACCTGCTCTAGCTTTTCTCTGCCACTTTTAAGTTTGATGCCCAGAACCAGGAAAAGAACTCCAAGTCTTGTCTAACTAGCACCGAATATGGTGGAATTATTACATGGTGTAATCTGGATGGAGCTTATAATCACAGCGGTATTTTCTTTGAACATAAACAACAATATAGGAAACAATGGATTATTTGGGGGAATCTGACTTTGGAGCTGTCCCAAATGAATTAATGAATATAATAAATTGGGTGACCAGCTCTCGGTTTCAAATTTACCACCATACTATTGGTTTCTCTGTTTCATTTACTTATTACAAGATTCTTTGATTTTTTTTAAAAAAACTCATTTGTTAGAACACATTGTTTTCAATAATGGTTCTGAACTACCTGATCTGCTTTCACATAATTTCATTCATTTGTTACTTTATCATTCATTTATTCATGGCTGCCCATCTCACATATATGACTCTGGGCAGCTAACAAGATTAAAACATCATAGAAATACTGGAGCTGAGATAAAATCAACAACACAGTCAACATAACCAAGATATGGTCTCATCCACACACCCCAGGCTTCAGGCTCAGCAAGAAAACCAGGTTTTTAGGGCCTTATGGAAAGCCAGTATGGCTGTTGATTTGGCTGCTGATTTCAATGTGAGACCCACCCAGACATTTCCTGCCTGTAATTTCAGCCTCATCTGTTCAAATGATGTAAAATATTCAGGCTTCCTACGATTACCATTAGGAATAAGATCTGCCACATTTCAAATTGCTTATAGATAATATCCCTGTTTTGAAAGTGATTAATAACACTATTAAAAGAGACACATCCTTATCAGATTCTGATAACTTTCAGTGGAAAATATAATTGCTTTTCCTTTGCTTATAATTACTATGTTGTTTGCCTGTTGGCAAAATATTTTCAGGAATGCTTTGAATTCTTGGAAAAGATCTACCAGTCTAGATATGGGATGATGGGGACCTACCAGTTTTCTTGGGATCCTGAATAGCACCATACTGAAAATTTCCCCTCCTTTCTCCTCTTACTGGTTCTTCTTTAATTTGATGGAAAAGGATTTGCTTTTGAAAGGAAAGAATGACCGTACAATTCTTATGAGCAGAGCATGGAGTTCTTTCATTTATTTAGTTATCGGGTGGCTAAGCATGTGTGTGAATGTTCTGCCTTTCACTGTAGAATCATTTCTTCATCAATCTGGAGTTATTGTGAAGTCATTTCATGGTGCCTTTTCATCCTGAAAAGTATTAGGGGTGTGTGCAGAGTGATGGAAAGATACCCAACTGAACACAACAAAAACTAAATCTGGCACCCCTCCTCGCTTCCAACAATTGTAGAAGTTCAAAAGCATCACCAAGACAACACTGAAGTATATCTCAAGCACCCCAAGCATATGGTAGAAATTCAGAAGCCTCTTTAAATAAGAAGGAAAGGTCGGAGGAACTGCAAGGCTGATTTTCATTCTAGCATTCAGTCAGAAATTGATCAGATTCAGCCTACCTTCCGATGTCATATGTGCTCCTCAGACACAAATCAGATAGCTGGTTGTCAGTGATGGAAGAGACCCAGGATCCTCACTCCTACCCTAAATGCTCCCTCTCCAAGTAATGCTTTGTGACCTGGGCATGCTTCTACAACAGATTAAAATCAGAAGTAAAAGCATTTTTTACTTACGGTGAAAAGAATGGAGTTGTTTCTTTTAGTAATGGTTTGAGTGCTGTATGGGTAGAAAGATGGGTTGTAAATCAAAATAATGAATAAATACATTGAGTTGTCAACTAGGCAGGTTTCCAGGTTAAGTATAAAGAATTTTGAGGGAAGACGGTTGCCTCCAGGTGGTATATCATATTTTTAATTAGACTTCTTTCTGAGATTCCCCTTTTCATAGTAATATTCCTATCCTGTTCCAGTAATGGTCCAGAAGTTACCAAATTGTCTGGGCCCCTCCAATGCTCACTACCCAGATTTCTCAATCAATCCCTCATTGGTCAACTGCTACTGTATGTCAAGTGACATACTCTTGTTCCTTGCCACCTTCCCAGAGGTTGCCAGAGAAACAAAAAACTTGTTTTTACAAGACAAACACATTGACATTTGGGCTATCTAACTCAGAGACTAACACAGTGTGAACAACAGGAAATAGAACAAAAGCTGTTATATTCTTTTACCTCCAGTGTCTGATGCCACTGCTGAATAGAAAGGATCAATTGTCTACCTAGTATGATTTCTTAAAGAAAAATGCATGGCTGGAGGAATATTGGTATCCTTAATACAGATCTTGTGTTTCTGTTTTAATACTGTAGGAAGGTGCTTTACATGAGTCAGGCTGTTAGACCTGTTTAGTGTAACTCAAGAAAAGCAAAGCCATCCGGCTCACTAGTGCTTAGTCTTGACAGATTCAAGGGGGGGGGGGGGGAGTGATCAGTACCATGGACAGCTATCATCGTGAACTGAGCTAGGAAGCAAAGTGTTGCTTTAGCAAAGGACTGGAATCTGAGGACTTCAGCAACAGCTGTGTGGAAAAACCAGGTGATCTAATCCAGGGATCCAAGCTTCAGAAATGACCATGTCAGAACAGGTTACTCTAGGATTTGAGGACAGACCTGTCAGTACCCCACCTCCTTTCCCACAATGGTGGGTTTTACATAAATGAAAATAAAGCATGTTGGGGATGTGGGGGATTGTAATGCTACCTGTCCTAACAGCCAGGAACCACGCTGAGACAAGGAACAGGTCTCTAGTGTTTTATTGCTGCTACATAACAGGAAAATCCTAACAAACTGAAGAAGCGTGGGAAAAACCCAGACATATAAACCCCAAAGGTTAAGGCGGGCCCGATCTGTGTCTCTTGGAATGGCTACCTAATTCCTCAGTGCTACGCATGTGCTTTACAGCCTGGATGGGAGCCCCCTGCTCGCCATCCTCACTCATGACACTACCTTTAGGAAGGCTCTGAAACTGAAAAAAGAAAAAAGATCAAGACTCAAGCTAGATGGCAGCTGCAATTACTATAGATTCCATGCCTCCTATTGCTGCCTTGGTCTTTCGTACCTGACTTGTAGGAGTAACTTCAAGGGTATGATTCATACAGCCAAATTGATACCTCTTCAGACCAAAGGAGGTGGTGCTGAGGGTTCCTCTTGAAGGACAAAGATTGTGATATGTCTTAATCTTTGTGCTATTTTGTCCTTGTACTAAGTTTTCTTGTACTATTTTGTACAGATTTGTACAAGTACAAATATTTGTACTATTTTGTACTTGTACTTTGTACTTGTACTAAGTCATGGCATTGAGAGGAGCACTGTATTGCTGATGTTGACTAAAGTATGTTCTTTCAGATTTGGGATATTGAGAGGTATCCTAGCTATAGGATTTATTTATTTATTTATTTATTTATTTATCGTATGGCAGACAAAAATGCATGTGCTCTAGCCAGGAGATCCATAGGATTATCTGGCTGCCTTGTACATGATAGACCATTTAGCCACTCCCAAAAGTCTTAGGAGGCCCAGGGGACACCACACGGAGGCGGTCTATCAATTTTCCCCCAAGCTATAGGAAGGATGGCTCCAGGGACTTTCTGTAGGCAATCCATGTGGTTAACAACAAGGCTATGTTTCATTGCCAGACTAGGCAGCCTCTTCAGTGCCAACAGGTGAGCAGAGTCCGGGCCAGCACTGAAGAGGTTGCCTAGTCTGGCAATGGAATGTCTGCAAGAAAACAACAAGGCTCAGAGAGCACCAAGGACTGCACAGACTGTAATAACCCATGTTGTTTCACCAATGGAAATTGCAAATAGCAGACCCAGTATCTCTTCCAAAGCATCACGGGAGTATATAAGAAGATTCATGCTATTTAACAAGACCCATTTCATCCAGCATCCTGGTCCATATGATGGCCAGCCAGTCCCTGTAGAAAGCAGAGGATATTGTAGTTCTATCTTCCTATTCCTTCCAGTAGAGATATTCTACAGAAGTTAAATGACAAATTAGGGGATTGTTTTTAAAACCAGCCAATCTAGTAGCCACCCCCACAGCTACTGTGAATTCCACAAATCATTTTTTGAAAACTGTCATTTTTTTCTGAACCAATTGCCAGTCAACTTCAGCTTTCCCAAAACTGACAGTGATGTCATTCCCCCAAGGCTGCTTTTTGGTAACTAGCAGCAAAGCTTAAATTTCTTTCACCGGCCAGCTTTCTGCTAGCCTATTGCTATTCAGAGGCACCCCAGGCAAAACATTAACTTCTACTCTGGTGCTGCCAGGTAGTGAGAACTGCAAATTAAGTCATATGTCTGCAGAAAGGGTGGAAAACCTATGGCCCTTGGAAGGGATCAGTTCAGACAGCTGACATCATCTGCCTCTTCCATAATAGCCTGCTGCAGGGGGAGGGAGAGAAGGAAAGAGATGAAGAAATCAGATAAAGAAAATGTATGTGTATGGTGGTGGTGAATGGGGGATGTCAGTGGAAAAAGGAGTGTCACAGAGGGAATTGGTGAACCAACTAACTTTGGACTCTGAAACTGACTGGAAGCAGATTTAGAACACAGTGGACTAAATTTAGACATGGTCACAGTGCATAATTAAACTGTGGAATTCATTACTCCAGAATGTGGTGATGACCACTAACTCAGATGGGTTTAAAAGACCCTTAAATTCACAAAGGATAGGTCTGTCAAGGGCTACTAGTTTGAAGACTTAATGTTACCTCTGAACTGGGGGTAGCATGCCTGCCCATAACGGTACGACTCTCTTGCTTGCTTGCAAATTCCCCAGAGATGCCACCGTGAGAAATGGAACGCTGGACTAAGGTGGGCCTTGGACTGATTCAGTAGGGCTGCTCTTAGATTCACCTAACACAATACAAGAACATTTCTGTTGTTCTCCTCCACCTGCAAATGACCAGCTTATTAGGAAACAAATGGCAAATGATCCAAAATCCAGACTTCCTTTTTTAAGGAGATGGTGTTTACTGAGTGCTCCATTGGCCAAATAGTATTTCTGATAAAAAGTTATACTGGACCAGTGGGATTGTTGCAATATTGGGCCTCACTCATGATGCCCTCCAAGTGGTTTTGACTACAACTTCCATGATTGCTTGGGGTTGCCGTGCTGGCTGGAGAGCAGGTGTGCAAAACCAGTGGAAGACATCAGGCTGCCTACTTCTGCTTTAGATGGTGGTTACATAAGTGCTTGTCCAATCCCAGGCAATTCTGAGCTGTTGAGATAGCTGTCCCTTGATCCCAGATTTCATCTGAACATTAGCAAAATCCTTCTAATGGGCAAAGCTGTTCGACGATGGAACAGACTGAGCTGCGGTGTGGTCAGCCCTCTTTTGCTGGCAGTATTCTAGCAGATGCCAGATGGTCAGCTGTTGGGTTGTGTCTGCACATGTCTGTATTTTAAAGTATTGCTAGGCTGCTTATCGCCTAAGCAGTACATGGAATAAAACAGGATCAAACGTGGAACAGAATCAAGAATTGCAATCCAACCGGGATTTATAAAAAAAACATCCTGTTGCAAAGTGTTCCCAGATTAATACCCTGCAACAGTCTGTCAAAATGAGGCCACCTATAAAATTTGCACTAGTGATTGTAGTGAACAAGCCCAGAAAGGGGGAAATGGTCTTTCAGGTATCCTGCATAGCAGATCATAGGTGAATAGAGATTTTTATTAGATAGCCTTCAAGGTTCTTCTCATTCCCTCCCGTAACTCCCTCCCTCAAGAAGGCTGCAGAACTGTCCAGCAGAGCAAGAGAAAAAACTAGCTAGCCTAACCAGTGGCCAGGGATTGTTGCTGTTATAACCCAAAACATCTGGATGGGAATCTCCTTCATTGGCTCAAGCCAGTGTGGCCAAGAGGGAGGGACTGTGATAGTTGTAGTCCAAAGTATCTGAGAAGCATTAGATTGCCTACTCTTGGATTAGAGCACAAGGATCTGGACAGGAGAAGTACAGAGAGGTATGGAGATGGCCTTGAAGAAGGAATTCAATAGCCATTATGTAAACATCAACTTAGCCCAGATAGATAGGAGGGGGTGAGGAAAAACTTGAGATGGCCCCCCCTTGATTCTCTTAAGTATAAGATGGGAGGGAGGGAATCTCTGTAACGCTTTCAAGATTCTGTTCTTATAACCTGTAATAATAGAGTTGTAGTTCGTGTGGTCTGGATTTCCTGACCTGGCCTACCTCAGAGGGTTGACAAGAAGGGGTTGCAATTTTACTAGAAGCTTTTGTTATCCTATTATTCAGGGTGCATGAAATAAGTCCTGATCTAGGTATATGCTCTGGTTTATATTCCCTCTACCCGTGTGATGCTCAGTGGTGGGAAGGCTCATGCCACCAGGTGTGTATGACCACTTATTCAATGACCATTCGAAGTTACAGTGGTGCTAAACGAGTGGTACTTATTACCAGTCTTCACACTTACAACGGTTGCAGCATCCATGTGGTCACGTGATCAACATTCTGGTGCTCAGTGACCAATCCACATTTCTGACTGTTGCAGCATCCCACGGTCATGTGATCACCATTTGCGATCTTCCCTGCTGTCTTTCCAGAAGCAAAGGCAGTGGGGAAGCTGGCAGGAAGTCACAAGATGTGGTCATGTGAGGTCCTTGGTTAATGACCTGCATGGTCCTCACTTAACAATCACAGTGAAAAATGCCAGAAATGCTGTTGTAAATTGTCATGGTCACGTGGGGTCCTGCTTAACAACCACATTGCTTAGCAATGGAGTTCCAGTCCCAATTAGGGTTGTTAAGTGAGGACTACCTGTATTGCTTTTCCTGAATTGGGATTTACTCAAAATCATTACCACCTCCACCTCTTGGGATGATGATGGAAAGTTTGAGATGGAGTGTCCTGCTGGAGTCCCCTGGTCCTGCAGATATCTTTAGTTGGGTATCTAGGGTAGTCTTCTTCAACATTCATCAGGACATGTTGATTCCTCTTAATCTCAAAATCTACTGGTTTGTGCAAAAGGATACCACACCATTTCCTTCTTTCAGAGATCTCCTTCATTTCTGGAACTAAGCACGACCTCATCCTGACAGCACCAGATATCATGGCATTTATGACTTCATATTAAGTGACACCGTCCTTTCTCATCCCTCTTCCATACTGTACCCTTCCAGCAGCACACAACTTCCAATATACACACTGGCAGGGCAAATGGCTAAAGAAGGACTACATCAAAAACTGCTTCTGCATTCTCCACCCCCCCAAACATTCAATTTAATAGCAAATAAAATGGCCTTTGATTGTTTTTCCCCCCAAGGAAGAACATTTCACTGAATGTTTTATTACTTGGATACAGGGTCCTTGTCCTTGTGACTTAATTGAGAAATAATTCCGTACGACAGTGTCCTCTTTCTTTAGTCCTTTCTCCAGTGGTCTGTAGCATCCCTGTGTTCCCACACTTCCATTAAATCCCAAGAAGCATTTTTTTATTTTGTTTTGTTTTCCAGACTCAGAAGATAAGTAGTCAGGGAGGCTGCAGAGGACAAGAAAAATTTGTGGTGGTGGTGAAGTAACCCAGAACTTTTCACAAGTACTATTACAAAGCCAGGTCTCCCCCATCTTACAATTGTGGCTTTCATTCTTCCTACCCAGATATAAAGCTTTACATTTCTCCCTGTTAAATTCCATCCAGTAATTTCAGTTCACTTGTCAAGCCTTTCTGGATCTTTTACAATCCTCTCTCTCTGCTCTAAAGTCTTATCCTTCATCACCTGCTTAGTCACACCTGGACACTTTATATGCACCCTCCCCGTCTCACTCATCCAAGCCATTGATAGAAATTTGGAACAGCAAAGGGCCTAGGACAGAGATCTGTGGTACCCCACTGGCTGCTTTCCTTCAAGCTGAGTGGACCCTTCATAAGCCCTTCACTCAATCAGTGCTGAATCCATCTAACAGTAGCAACAACTAGCCCATATTTTACCATTTGAGGAAGGAAATATGTTTGTGAGAGACTCTGTGACAGATTTTGCTGAGGTCCCCTGATCTACTCAGCTAATACCTCTGTCAAGGAGAGATGCTTAGTCTGGTATGATTTGTATGTTGACTCCTGCTGATTGTAGTATGTCTATCCAAGGGGTCACAAACATGCTGCTTAATAAATAATATAATGCCCAGTATGGATGTCAATCTGAGAGATTTGTAGCTTCCTCAGGCCTCCTCCTCTTTCTCCTTCTTGAAGATGAGGACAGATTTGCTCTCCTCCAAACTTCTGGGCCTCAACAGTCCTCCATGACTTCTTAAGGATTACCAAGAATGCTTCCCCAATCACCTCTGCTAATTTCTTCATACCCTAGGATGTAATCCATCTGGCCCTGGAACCCTGAATTCATTTAAGTTAGTTATGTTCTCTCTAACTTTCCCCCTTTCTATTCCAAGGTTTTTTTCCCCCTTCCTTTCCCCATGGTATAATGATGACCAACAAGGCCACCATTTCCCTTCTGAGAGAAGACACATGCAAAACAGGAATTATTTAAAAGTTCTGCCCTCTCATTGTTCCCTTTTACTGATCTACCGCTTTGCATCTTATGAGAAGGTTTGCTTTGGATCCAGCCAAAGGAAGCAAGACACGAAGGCAATCAATTGTTTGTTTGTTTGTTTCTATATTACTCTTCTTTTCAGAAATGATGCTCATTTAGCAAAAATAATCACGATGCCAACAATTAAAACTTCATTAAAACTTCATTAAAACTTAATTAAAAACAAATTTAGGAAACAGCATCCAGCCAGCAAACCAGTTTTATGTACCACTGGTATGACTGCGTAAAAATATATCTGTCAGCTGGTGGAAGGATAATAAAAACAAAACAAGCAGGCAAAAAAGGGGGAACTGGCCTAGTCACCTTTGGCAGGATTTTTCAAAGCTGAGGAAAAATCACTCAGTTCATCTATCAAACTGGCCTCTGATGATGGGAGAGTCCTCTCTGAATGTTTTAAGTCCAAATGAAAATGTCCTTTTTCAACCTGGGGATTTCTTCCTATCGTTCCCCAGGGAAATCAGTTTCATCTTCTTTTACCATGATCAAAGCCAATATTATTTTCTTGGGAGAGCTATCACTGTGGCTTAACCTTGTACTGCAGTGGGCATCCTATGGCCTATTAAACACATGTAATTTCTGCTTCAATTTCTGTAGCCTCAGAGCCTCTCTGCTCGCAGTACTAAGTTTTAGTAATGCAACTGCTGAAAACCAGCAGTGGGGGTTCCCTATGTTCTGAGTCAAACGGACATGATAAAAATGTGGCATATGTGGTAATTCAGGCCTAAGGGGGAAAAGACCCTCCTTCAAACTGAGCGTGGTTCCTGCTGACTTGCTGGAGACATCCACGTAGCATATAGGAAATGATGTGGATGTGGTTCGGCATCACCTTATGGGGCATTTTTCTTGAACGTGCGTGTCTAGAACAGGGATTTTCAAACCTTTTCAAGCCATGGACTTGTTAGTTAAAACAATTCTCAGAATTCTGCCCTGATCAAGAGACATAATTCTTGTGATAGAAATTGGGCCATCAAACGAAACTTGTGCTTGCTGTAATTCATTTATTTATTTATGCATGCATGCATGCATGCATGAATGCATGCAAATGTATATTTGGAAGTTAGCTGAATACCCTTAAGCCTTTTTCCCCAAACCCCATCAAATCCTCTCTGGTTTAAGGGGACAGCCCTGCATGCAAATATGAACTATGTGTGACCCTACTTAAGCTTTCTGTGATCAGCCAGGAAGAAAAGGAACACAGAGGAAAAGCTTTCGAATTCCCCCCTAAACCCAGGGGAAAAAGAAGTCCCAGTCCTGCTCACGTGTATAATGTATTTCTCCTCACTTTGCGTAGCCACCTTGCTGATTTCCTCCATTGCCCTGCCTGCTATGGCTTCCTCTTCTCCAGACTGTGTGTGTGGTCTTTGGGTCATTAGAAATTTACCACTCTGATCCTGTTCATTTCCTGTTCACATGTACTGCTACTGGATTTTCACTTTCCCATTGTGAACATGTGTATGTATGTATCTAGGACAGTGTTTCTCAACCTTGGCAACTTGAAGGTGTGTGGACTACAACTCCCAGAATTCCCCAGCCAACATGGCTGCTGAGGAATTCTGTGGTAATGAGTTAGCATGGCTGGCTGGGGAATTCTGGGAGTTGAAGTCCACACATCTTCAAGTTGCCAAGGTTGAGAAACACTGGTCTAGGGGCTCAATTTTATGTTCCCCCTTATTCTGAAAAATAATTGCTTGCCTCTTGGCTTTGCTGAAAGACATGAGTGCCACCGCATGCTCCGAAATATGATCATGTATTTCTCTGGGTCTGTGTTAAAAGCAGGGAATGCATTACATGCTAGGATCTAAACTTTACTTTACAATCTGCCATAACTTAATTCACACAGCCTGCCAAAACAAGGCCAGATAGATTAATAACACACCTTAGAGCAACATGCAAATTCAGCCATCTGTCAGACTTTGGGATGGTTGCCTTAAACCAAATGCAAATCCATTTCCCAGGCACAAACCACAGAGTCTTCTTTAGTGAGATTTATTGAAGTGGGAGAGAGAGTGTTGCGAACATCTCAGCAGCTACTATTTCCCATTTAGAACCAATTTGCCTGGGAAGATGTTAAGGTGAAGTCTTTTGTAATGTCTTTCTAATGCCTTCTAAGAACTGGTGAGGGCAGAGGGTGAGCTTACAAGCATCTATACCAGGGTTTCTCAACCAGGGTTCCATGGCACCCTAGGGTTCTGTGAGAGGTCACTAGGGGTTCCTGGGAGATCATGATTTATTAAAAAAAAATATTTCAAATCCCGGCAACTTCACATTAAAGAGGTAAGTTTCATTCTTTATTTTTAGTTTAAGAACACTGTTAATACATATACCCAGGCCTACACATAAAATGCATATAATAATTTTGCAACTTCTGGCCTATATTTGAGCCTGAATGGGCAGGGGTTCCCCGAGGCCTGGAAAATATTTCAAGGGTTCCTCCAGGGTCAAAAAGTTGAGAAAGGCTTTTCTAAACCATCACCTGAATCTGTGTCAGCTTGTGAAGTGACATATACAGTATCTAGTGAGTTTTTACAGCTGAGGGTAGAGATGAACCTGCTTTCAGTTTAACATTCAGACCACTTTATGGGATTTGCTGAAAGTGTCGATCCCAATGAAGGTCACCGTCCAATCTGAATATCTGGTTTCTCCCTTGTATTTTGAATGTACTGTTCTTGTTTTGGAGAAAGTCAGACACAGGTTTAGGGAAGAACAAAACAAAGTCTGTGAATTGGTTGGTGGCACTTCCTTAACAGATTTTGTTATTTATTCTGAGACTTCTTGGGGGACAGAAATGCTTTTTTGAAAAAAAAAATTAAGGCAATTAAGACAATGAGAAAACAGGAGCTGGAACTGGCTGGATAGAATATTAAAGGTTTAAAAGTGTTCCTTGGTGAAACCATCTCATCTACATTCTCATCACAGTTGTATTTCCTGGCACAATTATCTGAGCCTCCCAAGCTGGTGGGTGCTCATGTCATCTACCAATTATTCTTATTTGCAGCTCCCTGGGTCAATTTATTTGGCATTTTTACTCACAAATCTCTTGTTAGCAGTGCGTTCGTTAAGGAGTCAGTTGTATGAATTAATGGAGACTGGGTAGCCTAGAGGAACATGGAAAAGGCAGCAATAATTTTACAAATAGGGTGAACAATATGGAGGATGTCTAAGATGGGCCAGGAAACAGGTTGTTGAGCAGAAAACCTAAAATCTGCCCCTTGCCCAGGCTCTGTAGTTGATGGTTCTACTCTGGGGACCAAACTAGGCAGAACTTAGCTAACCTTGGCTGATCTTGAAAAAGGTACCGGGGGACATGATTATACTTGGATATGAGATGACCAGGAAGTCCTAGGACTGTAGATCAGACTAGGAATTTTAAACATCTTGGAAGCAGGGAATGACAAACCACTTCTCCATTTTTGCTACATGTGTCTCTGCGTCTGTGTTTGTGGAAGAAAAGAGAGACAGAGTACATACACATGGAGCATTAAATTATTAGGAATACAGGTAGTCCTCGTTTAGTGACCACAATTGGGACTGGCAACTCGGTCATTAAGCAAAGCAGTTGCTAAGTGAAACTGACTGGGCTTATGATTTTACTTCAGCTTTCCTTTGCTTTACAGACCTGCAAAGGTCTTAAATGTGAGGACTGGTCGTTTTCTTTTTCATCACTGCTGTAACTGTGAATGGTTGCTAAACAAGACAGTAGCTAAACAAGGACTACCAGTAATGCTTGACTCGGAGGCTCCACTTTTACCTTTCTTTTTGGGGAGATGTTTTAAAGTTCCATTTTTTTAGAAAAGGGGTAGACAGTTTTTTTAGGCCAAGGTCTTACTGGCTGGGAGGGGGATTCCAGGAATCATACTCCAGGATAAGGAAGTACGTAGAGCTGAGATAAAGCCTAATTTGATTCATTTACATTTTTTTTTTAATACAATTGACATGATTGCCTCTTCTGTACAATTTTGTCCTCTTTTGTATGTTCAAATTTAAAGTTTGATGGTAATTTTTAGAAGAACTCAGAGTAACCAAAGCTTAAGGAAAATATGTGGCCTTGAGCCCTCTAGAAGAAGCAATGCTAAAAAGAAGGGCTCACGAGGATCTTTTGCTGTTTCCACTTAAAAGGAATCATACTTACTTCCACTTAAAGGTAATCATTAGATGAGGATCATTGCATCCTGTTCTTCACAACTCACTTTAAGAAGGATTCAGACAAATTGAAACAGGTTTAGAGAAGAGCAGCAAGGATGATCAAGGACCCTTATGCAGAGAGATTGAATGAGCTGCACACGGTTAGCCTAGAGAGGGGATAGGATAGTACTCTTCAAATACCTGAAAGTATATCACACAGACATGTTCTCATTCTGCAGGACACAGAATGATGGATCTAAGTGTAATGGTATGTGGGAAAGACCTTGGGAGACAGGGCAAAGATACTCTGCCTACAGAACCTCCAGATAAGAGTCAGCATAGCCCAGAGCTGGATAGTGGGTGGGGCAAGAGGCTCAGAAGGGAGCCTGCCTAATTTCTCGGGCTGTAAAGGAGACTTGTAAGATTTGGTTAACGTAGCTTTATAATAAAGTAGAATTAGCTTATCTGGTTGTGTTTCCTGTCTAATCTATCTGGTTACAAGACGGCAGATTCCAATGGAGTGATAGAAAAAAAATGGCAGCTTTCCAACTTTAAGAGCAGTTGTACGGTGGAACAAATGATCAGAAAGTTGTTAGGCTCCTCTTAATTATATGTGTTCAAGCAAAGACTGGACAGCCATCTATCTGGGATGTTTTAGTTTGGATTCCTGCACTGAGCAGGGGTTGGACTGGGTGGCCTCGATGGTCTCTTCCAAATTGATGATTCTGTGCAATCATCATAATGATTTTCACATGGTGTGATGAATATTATCCTGTATTTTTGATGTTCTGGAACAGTACAGATGAAAGCCTTTTTCTTCTTAGCCATGTCCCCTCTTCCTTCTTGGAAATACACACGGTTCTTTTTTTATCATAATAGCATCTTCCATTCCCTAATCAAATTATTCAAAACCTGTTGGGATTAAAAAAATTTTTCCCCTTGTTGTTCCTCCTCTTCCCTCCATACCTTGAAGTACCAGAGTCTGCCAAACTACAGTATGATATGTGCACAGATGGCAATACTGAACGTCCATTATTCTTGGTTAGAAAAATAATTGAAACCAGCATAGAGTTGAGAGATATATCTGAGAAAGTTGCAGATTATTCTTTTCTTCTTCTTCCCCCCTTCTCCCTTTCCCCCCCCTTCCTTCCTTCCTTCCTTCCTTCCTTCCTTCCTTCCTTCCTTCCTTGCTTCCTTTTTTCTCTCTGTCTCCCTCCTTCCCTCCCTCCCTTCACATTTAGATAACATGACCATAAGAATACTTGCATAGAAAAAAGTGCATGCAGAAAGTTGTGTAGAAAAATATATATTATGACAACGTACAAAAAAACACATATGGCAGGCAATTACATGTGGAACATAAAAATATTGCAGAAAGAGACATTTAAAAGCAGCATGGTAGCCGAGGTACATTTTCTGGGTTTTTTTCTTTAGTAAAAAGCTTCACAGCAAATTTAGAACAAAATGAAAAGTATCAGCTGCAGTTTCACTGCTCTGCCCATCTCTTGCTGTGGCTTCTCAGAAGTTGTTAGGTGTGAAGTCTGGTTGATTTTTCATGACCAACACTTCCTATATGGGTGAAGACAATCCAGCCCTCTCAGTCAATGGTTCCAGAGGTCTGTCTTCAGTTGCCATTCTTTCCACTATTATAGGATAGGGGGTTAGGTTTTTAGATTATTTACCAACGTATTTTAATCGCATTGTTCAAATTCTACTATCATTATATATCAGATGATACATATGTACTATCTGTGAATTGTACAAACAAGAATGCTTTACTATGTATGCAACTGATAAAGCAAGTACCCTTTATTCATTTTATTATTTATCCTGGCAGTGCTACATGCCACCCAATCACAGTGGCTCTGGGAGGCTCTCATTTTAACAACAGAAAAATATTGATCAAAACTGTGAAAAGCTGCACAGCAAAACCCTAAAAGATTGGAGTAAAACACAAAAAGTTATGTCTTGAGCGGTCTCCTAAAGTGGATCAAAGAGGGTGCCGGCCTCATCTCCAACAGCAAGTTTTCCATAATTCAGGTCAATTCAAGACCTTGTTTTAGGCACATTTTCACGGCTGCACTAAATTTACAGGGACGTGCTTTTAAATAAGCAGGATATTTGCCATGTGTTCTGAGCTTGATCCTACCTGTTCAGATAGGTCAACCAGCTAGATCTCTTGTATGTAATGCCACTGTCTGATGTGAGATGGGTTGGGACATATAAAATGGCATATTTGATGTGGCCCACAGCCTGTGGAACTTCCTGCTGGAAATTTTCCAGTCCTCCCATTTCCTTCCATGTGATCTAATGACAGCAGACTCTGTTCTCTTTTTGGCAGATCTATAACCTGGTCAGTTCTTAAACCGGTTCACTTACTTTAACTGGTACTTTTCTCCATTTTGAAAGGGGCTGTTTTACCATTTTACCAAGAATTTCCTGGAGCATTTTGTAAGGGAAAACCGATATCCTACATCTGGATATTTCTTCAAAATGATATTGGGAGTGATGCTTGACTGAGCACTCAGTAATGCATAGTTTTCTGGTTCATTCTGCAGGATCTTTCAGGCTGCTATGTCACAAGCAAGAAATAAGATTTAGGAGAAAGTCCTTTGGTACTTTGCACCTGTCTCTATTTTTGCATGAGATATCTATGACTTGAAGACAAATCCTATATCAGTCTAGCCACTCTAAGCATCTGATGAAGTGACTTGCAGCTCATGAAATTTTATGCTTTTTAATAAAAGTTGTTACAGGTAGTCCTTGCTTAACAGTGGTAATGGGGACCAAAATTTCCATTGCTAAGCGATGAGGTTGTAAAGCACGATGTCACATGACCACATTGCTTAGCGACGGCAATCCCATCAGTCCCTGTTGCCGTTGTTAAGTGAGGATCGCTGGTTATTAAGCAAGGATCACAGGTCATTAAGAGAGGACCTCATGTGACCGAGACTTGTGACTTCCTGCCAGCTTCCGACAAGCAAAGTCAGTGGGGAAGCCGGCAGGAAGTTGCAAGTCCTGGGAGACCCGCAAGCAGACTGGTGGGTGGGTGAGTGCTATGGAGTGCGGGTGGGCGTGGGAAGGGGTGTGGGATCTCATACTCCCTGATGGACTTCTCAGGAGAAAAAGCAGCAGGAGGGACTTATGGGAATGACTTGCTTGTGGGAAGCCAGCAGGGAAGGTTGCAAATGGCGATCACATGACTGTAGGATATGGCAACTGTTGTAAGTGTGAGCCATTTGCCAAGTACTTGGATTGTGATCACATGACTGCGAGGGTGTTGTGATGGCTGGAACTTCGAGAACCAGTCGTAAATCCCCTTGTTCAGTGCTGTCACAACTTTGAATGGTCACTGAATGAGTGGTCATTAGATGAGGACTACCTGTAGTTGAAAAAGGAGCTGCCAGACTCCTTGTCTGATTTGAAGGAAGTGATATTGGATCAGTTGAGAGAATGGAATAGATATGTAATAGTTGCTTTGAAAGAGAAAGAAAGAAAAAGAGAGACAGAGGTGGATACTGTAAGTAGGCAATTTTGCAGAAGACACATACCTGCAGGGTGTTGAGTAGACCGGTTCTTTGGAAACTCTCCAGACAAGGAGAGGATGGGAGAGTGCCCACGTGTGCTCTGGATGGCTGCTCCTCACAAGGAGACCACAGGACAGCAGTCTCCTGTGGGTTTGAGTGTTGGGAGATGAGATCAGCTGTCAAGCTCACCACTGCGGTGGAGCTTTTTAAAGGACACTGAGTTTGCTAATCACTTTTGGAAATTGCTCATTTAATCATCTGAAAGCCTGACTAAGTTTCTCTTTATCCTATGTTATACTAAACAGAATTAAGGCTGGGTTGTTTTGAGTTTCTTTCTCACACTTTCTTCAATTTCTGGACAGTTGTAACCTCTTCTCCAAGTCCTTCCTTAAGGGCCTGTTCCTTCCTTCCCCCTTTAATGGCTCTTTCATAGTTTTCACAAGGTCAGCTCTAAATTCCTTGACACCCAATGAACTTCTGTGGTTGAAGGAAAACTAGAACCTGGGCCTCCCCACTCCATCCAATACCTTAATCACTACACCACATGGACTCTCTGGATTGCGTATAGTGTTTAGTAACCAAAATGGGGTCAGAAAACAAGTTATGGGGAGGATTAAAACTATAATAAATTAACATTCTAGATCAAGTCAACCGTAGAGTGACCCATATCAAACTGTTGAAATGCATCCTGGTTTGCTAGCAGGAGTGGTGCTACATTTCCTTGCCTTCTCCAAATTACCAAAAACGAACAGATGTTTCTAGTTTATTTTAATCTTTTCCTACCAGTTATTTTTCTATTCCCTTCCTTTCCCAACTGATCCTCAAAATTCTGTAACTGCTGAGCATGCACGATCCTTTGATGAAGAGGCGATGATGATGGTCATGATCCATCATAATCTTCACCATCTGTGGTTTTTATTTTTTATTTTTTAACTTTTGCCAACCTGAAATAGGAATAAAGTCTTCCTCCCTCTTTGGCAATTGTTTAAAGATTCTGCTCAGATAAATTATGATGAACTTGAGAAAAATGCAGATGCAAGCAGCAGCATTAAAAGGATCAACCCAGCCTCCAAATAGATAGGTGCCGCAATTAACAAAGGGAAAAAGTGGGGAAGGGCATTGCAATTGTGTTTTAAACCGACTAAGTCCAAAAACTTTAACCACAGTGCTTGAAAGTCTTCTTTCCTTGCCCCTTTAACAAAATGGCATGACAGGTGATTCAGTTACGGACAAATCAACCACCCATTGCTGCAAATGAAGAAGTTTTGGATATTCATTATTAAAACTGTATGCAGGAGGGGAGGGATGCTGATTGATGGGAACAGTTCCTTACACAGTTAGCTGTTGAATTGATGCCATTAGATATGGTGAGGACCACCCCTTACCAAAAGGGGATGGGACAAATTCAGGGGAAGATTGAGGCTATCACTGATGGCTAATCTTGATTGCTGATTGCCACCTGTGGAATTGCAGCTGTTGGAAAGTCTCACCTTTTGGGACATATTTTTGTGCTCCTTAAATGCATCTGGTTGGCCACTGTGCAACCAAGAAAGGCTAGGCTTGGTGGGTTGTTGGCTTGCTCCATTAGGACTCCTAAATTCCTTGTGTTCTTATCACACCATCCTTGATTGTCTTGTCATCCCATTCAACAACTGAGTTCGGCTTTGAAAGGGAATTCGTACAGAAGCACCTTGAGCTTCTGTATGTTTCTCATTCAGTGAAACTAAAATATGGGCTGCTGATTTGGGGAGTTCACACCCTTTGGGGAATGCCAAGACTGTATAAAAATGGAGCACACCATTGATTGGTTAATTGATTGATCGATTATGTGCCATCCGGTTGGTGTTGCCTCTTAGCAACCACATAGATGGGTTATCTCCAGGAAGCTCTGTTCCCAACCTGATCCTACAGACCTTCCAGTGGTGCACCTATCGCCACTGTAATTGAGTCCAGATGAACACATATGGAGGGGAAAATGCCTTTTGTCCCATTCTGTTCTCCTGCCCTGGTCTCTCTGAGCGTGAATAACTCCCTGTCACACCTGTTTGGCAACTTCTCCTTTGCGTGTGATTTATTTTTTCTTCATGATTTCAGCCTGTCGGACCACGAGAAACCTGGGTGCAACTCCTTGGCAATTCCTGGTGTAACCATCATTAGATCTGTTTGAGCATGCATCGTGTCCTTTCTGTCGAGAGAGAAAGATATGAGCAAACATTGCCGAGTCAATAGATAAGAGCAGATGGAGAAACCGGGGACAAGGCGTGTGTGCAACTGTGTGTGTGGTTGTGGGGGGAGAGGAACAGGAGGGAGAGGAGAATCTTTTTTGCAGTCCTGTCGCCATAGAGACCCAGCTCTATATAGCTCACTCTCAGCTACTCCAGTGCTAGAAATTACCTGAAAATGGAGTTTACCTGCAACCTTCATAGTAGGTATGATGAGCTCTATTGAAGCTCCAGCGGAAGGCCTCCTCTGCTATTATGGGTAATCGTAATGGGGTAGAGCCTTGATTCAGTGTGAAATCTCAAGAATTAGAAATCCCTACCCCCTCCAGCTCTTTTCAAAAAGTAGAGAAGTTTCCTTGGTGTAACATTTTCAAAGTTTGTGCTTCTCTCCCCTTCTCTCCTCTTCCCTCTTCCCTCAGGAGATATATAAATATCTAAGCTAAACTAAGCTAAGCTAGATGTCTTGTTTTATAGGAAACAGGAGGCACTGAACAGCACAGATGTGACGGCTCCAGAGAGACCTTTATCTCCACCATTCACGGCTCCAGCAAGTATGAAGGTAAGGATCTACTGAGTGGATAGATTTTGGTGTGTGGTGGCATGTCTCCTTTTGGCTGCTTTGTCTTCTGAATTGTGGTTGTGTGTGTGTGTGTGTGGGGGGGGTGGATTTCTGTTGGAGCTGTTTTCAAAGGAAGGGGAAATGACCCCATCTTTTTGTGGTCACAACCCCCCCCCACCATGAACTCAAAGATATCTTGCCTCGTATGGCTCACAACACCCAACATCCTGTGGAAGATGATGGCCATGGAATATGAAAAAAGCAGGTGTAGAAGAGAGACAAATGGTTCAGTAAAAATGGTCCTCAAGGTAAGACCAAAGCCAACCTTGACCAAAAAAAAAAAAAAATGACTTCGCAAGTTGAAAGAGAGGGCCACCCGAATTTCAGGAGGCAAGGTTTTCCAACAGTATGGAATATCCACCAAGAAGACCTCATTTCTCATCCTAGGAAGCAGTGTCTCCATGATGCTGAATTTTCAGTTGATCCTAATGAACAGGCAGGCTGATATGGGAGCAGATGGCTTTGCTTTGGATCTAGACCAATTTAGGCTTTTAACATAAGGGGCAGCTGAGGAACAGTGGAGAACATGAAGCTTTTGCTGCCTGAGATAGCTGCCCTACTTTGTCTAATGGTAGGGCCAGCCTGGCTGATACAGAACACATTGAAATAATCCATATCCTTTTTATAGTTATTATTTAAAAAATAATTAGGGACAGGAAATGTCTCTCCAATATGATTGTGGGTCCAACTTCCATCAACACTGGCTAGCATGCTCAGTAATCAGGGATGAAAGTATGTGTAGATCTCTGGAGAGCAGTCTGTTCATGGTTTAATCATCCTGCTCTGCAAAAACCCAGATGGGGCACTTTAAGCTGTGCATCTTGGAATTAATAGAATCCTACCATATAAACAAACGAACAAACAAATCTATTAAATTCCCTTCTTAACAGTGACCAAACATGTATTTGGGATAAGTTGTCACGTAGGGCAAGATAAGAATAGCTTTTGTTTGTCTCCTACATCTGGAGTTGAGATGTATACTGCCTCTAGATATGGAGGTTCCATACTTTGCTTTCATAATAGCATGTATAGCTTGTTTCCAGAAAATAATCTCTTTTAAAAACCATAGGTGTTAGCAAACTTAATGTATTGTGGCAATGAATTCCATAAGTGAGCCTGTTCTAAAATTTGGATCTTGAAAATAGAATTAATTATAAAAATATAAATGTATGCAGTTATTGTCTGTAATACAAAGAATCCTGGCCATAAAAACCAATTTTCTCAATTTGGCTTCCTTCTTGAAATTCCAGGAATCATCAAGATATTTGATGAATTGAAGTAGATTATACAGTGAATTTCAAATAAAACTTCTCTTTCTCTGCATCAAGGGAGAATTGGGCGGGGGAAGCACTAGGATAAATATACAGTTCTCTTTTTGAAGAAGACGATATGCCTCATGGTTATTCTTCATTTTTCTTTCTTTGTATATTTGGTCTGGGTAAGAAATCATTTAATATGAACTTTTAAACTTTGTAGATATAGATATATAGTAGATATAGATAGATATATGGTAGAAATGCTATTTCTTTACAGTAAGATCAGCCTCATCCATATGCTCATGAGATGGGAATTAAATGTAAAAAAAATCTGTTAAATGGTAGAATATACCACAATAGTAATCACAGAGTCACGAAGTTTGTTTAGGCTATTGAGGGCATTTTTTAAGCTGCATGTATGGAATCAGAATAGCAACTACAGAGAGAGAGAGACGGAGAGGGAGAGAACATCTAAAAAGTTTTTTTTATTATTATTATGTGCCATCAAGTTGGTGTTGACTTTTGGCAACCAAACAGACCTTCACTAGGAGGATCTGTCCCCAGGATGGTCCTTCTGATCTTCCTATGGTGCACCCATCACCACTATAATCAAGTCCATCCACTTTACTGCTGCTCATCTTCCCCTTCTATTTCCATCCACCTTTCCCAGTATTAAGGACTTCTCATGAGAGCTAGGTCTTCCCATATTTTGCCCAGAATAGGATCATTTGAGCTGGGTCACTTGTGCCTCGGGCATCATCAGGTTGCCAGCTTGCTTCCGGGTTCAGTTCAAGGTGCTGGTAATGACCTATCAAGCCCTATATAGGTAGTGGACTTAGTAGAAATTATTCTAACAACAGGGAGTGGCTAGAGTGCATTTGAACATGAAGCAACTGGGCTCATATACTTTGGATGTAGTAATTTAATTTTTTTGTTTTGTTTTGAATGATATTTTATGCTGATTATATTGTTGAATATGGGAGAGCTTTGAAAAAGCAACTCCGTCCACCTACAATATGAAAAGAGGGGAAGCCAAATCACTACCTCAGAATTCCACTTTCCCTCACTGTTCCAATGCAAGGTGATCAGGCCTCTAGTAGAACTGGCAGGCTGATTTTGGGGGGAATTGTAGGCAGCGAGGTCTGAAACGTTTCCAGCTCCCCCCGAAGAATTGGAAACAATCACAAGATGGTCCTGTCTGCCCAAGACTACACAGAACATTCGTGTTGGTTCTGGGGAAGAAGAGATACTGCTGTTCCCTAGCAACTGGAAATACCCCACGCTGTCACCCAGTGATGATTGAAAATAGGGTTACCATCTGTCTGTTTTTTTTTCTTGGCTCCATATGGGAGCTGAAGGTCTGTGCATGGTGTCTGGATCCAGATGTTTAGACTAGCTTCCTACTTATTTATTTATTTGCTTGGCTGAGCACGGGCCTGTTTTTCTGTGCCCAACGCCATTTGCAAAGCTAAAATGAAACCCAGAGAAACCTTCCAAGGGATAATCCATAATCCATGTATTTGTACTGGCCTGGCGCATTTCCAGCAAATAGATAGTGGTTAGCCTCCTTTGTACGCCAGACAGTCGAGAGACAATAACCATAAATATGTAACATGACATTAACTCAATTACCCCTCACTGAAAGGCTATATCAACTTTGGAACGAGCATAAAAGAAACCAGCCAGTTGGTTAACAATATCCAGTGCCTGTAATGGTCAGTGAATACATTGTGTTTAGAAGTTCATCTTAAGAGATTTCTTATCCAGTCCAAATGTTCAAGGAAAGAAAAAATGAAGAATAATCATGAGGCATATCAACAGTCTTCTTTGAGAAGAGAACTGTATATTTATCCTAGTGCTAATGTTTTTTTCCTCCTACCATTCTCCTTTGGTGCAGAGAAAGAGAAGGTTTATTTGACACCTTTTTTGGAATTGCAGAGGCATTTTCATGAATGGAGGGTGATGGCAGATTCTCTCTCTCCTCTGTGGTCTCTCTGGCTTCCTACAATTCACCTCGATCCCAAGGAATGCCCTAAGCATGGATCACTTCCCATTCAGCTTTTTCAGATTGGGAAGTGTGGTGCATCTGAGAGGCTGCAGATGAATGGAAAGATGCTCCACGCCTCCAAGGATGGCATCTTCTACCCCTCTCCTGCAGCAAAGTCAGTTTAGGATCCCTTGACAAAGAAATTGGAAAGAAATTCTCAAGCACTTGGAGAATCAAGGGGAAAAAAAAATAGATGCCTCTTTTACAGAAGGTGAAAACGTTTGAGAAGCTGCAATGCAGATTCTGGCCCAGCCTTAATTTCACTTTTCCCTCCTTATGAATTGGTTCTCCAAAGTTGCCATGAACTCTGTTTTGGAAAAGAGGAAGAGGTCTAGATAAAAAAAAAAAAAAATTAAAACTTGCATGGCATAAGGATTGTACTCTTTGGAGGCTAAGGAGTGCAGAAGGAATAGATTGATTACTGTAATGCCCTCTACATGGGACTGTCCTTGAAGAGCATCTGGAAGCAAAATGAAATGGTGTGGGCAGTTACAAGCACTCCTTGTTCAGCACATGTTACACCTCTGCTCCGCAAGCTGCATTGGTTGGCAGTTTGCTTCTGGGTTCAATTCAAGGTGCTGGTAATGACCTATCGAGCCCTATACAGGTAGTCCTTGCTTAACAGCCATTCATTTAGTGACAGTTCAGACCTATGATGTGCTGAAAAAACTGACTTATGACCAGTTCTCACACAACCGTTGTAGATATCTGCAGTCACATGATCACATTTGGGGGCTTGGCAACAGGTTCACATTTATGACGGTCGCAGCATCCCGTGGTCATGTGATCGCCATTTTCAACCTTCCTGGCTGGCTTCTGGCAAGCAAAATCAATGGGGAACCGTGTGACTCACTTAACAACCATGTGGTTTGCTTAAAACCCATGGTGATTTGCTTAACACCCATGGTGATTTGCTTAATGACCGCTGCAAAAAAGGTTGTAAAAATTGGGTCAGATTTGCTTAATGACCGCTTTGCTTAGCAACTGAAATTCTGGTCCTGATTGTGGTCGTTAAGTGAGGACTACCTGTATGGCAGAGGGCCAGGTTATGGCATGGGACCACCTCTCCTTGGTTACATCTACCTGTCCCATCAGGACTGGCAGAAGAGGCATATTACAGGTGCTATCTACAAAAGAGTGTCATCTGATGGGGCCCAGGAGGAAAGCCTTTTCTGCCATGGTGCCCGCACTTTGGAACATCATCCCCCCAAGGTTAGATTAGCTCCACTGGCCTTTGGAAGTTCTTTAAGACTTGGTTTTGTCATTGTGCCTGGGAGCCCAGTGGTGGTATCAAGCCCGCTGATTGGTTGCATTGCTAGCAGTTTATTGTACTCTCCCACAAATTAGTTTATGGTTTTAATTAACTTTTCATTGGTTTTAATGTCTTTTATTTTGCTTTCTTTTTATTTTGTCATTGTAAGCTGCCCAGAGTCACTTAGGTGAGATAGATGGTGATATAAATTGAATGAATGAATGAATGAATGCAGTGATATGAGGCACTGTCGGAAGAGAAAGTGCAAGTATTGTGTTAGCATCCCTTATTTTTGGAAGGGGATGGACTTATTGCACCTATTTTCACCAAAATCATGCTGTTAAAGTTGGTTGTTTGCTGCTAATTTTGGAAATTAATTTTGGCAAGGGGAACATAAAAACAGCTGGGGGCTGGGTACAATCTACTACCTATGCATTTTGAAAATCTGGTATAGAAAATATGTTCGTTCTGTTTGTTATTTCCATTTCTATCCTGTTCCATTTCTGGAGTTTATTATTTGTTCTGTTTATTATTTCCATTTCTATCCTGTTCCATTTCTGGAGTTCCCTGAGTCAAGGGAATTGTTACTTATAAGCAAAATCTTTTCTTATATGCAAACATTGGTGGAGGATGGTCCTGTCTGAAAAAAAATTGCATGGCTCATTATGAGAGATGCTGGAAAATATAGCTTAGTCACATGCGGAGGATCATGTAGGTTCCTCACTTTACAGAATACTGTAGTAATGTCAGTTTTCAACAGAAATTGAGTGGGTTCTTCCTGATGCAATATATTGGACAATATTCAGTGAAAAGATCTCCAGGTCAGTAGCGTAAAGATGGAAAGCTGGTGGAAATTTAATTTGCACATGCTGTTTGGCTGGCTTTCAGTTAGGGATACTTGAAGATTTCCTTGAATCTACCATCTACAGGCTGGGAAACTAATCTGCTGTGTAGAACACCATTATCTTTTCAATTGCCCAGTCCCTCTGATTTTGCACTGCCATTCTCAGCTCAAAAAATGCACAAAAATGCATGCAGACAGAACAGATCCGGGCCTAAGCAAGACCTTTTGATAGCCAAGGTGAAAGACAAGATGATGCTTCTCCTCCACTGATCAATTGATTATGTGCCATCAAGTCATTTTTGACTCCCAGTGACCACATAGATAAAATTTCTCCATTACAATCTATCTAACCTGTTCATTCAAGTCTCCCAATGGTCATTGCCACTGTAACACCACCTTGCTCCTGGTTGTCCTGTTCCTTCCAACTTTCCCAGCATCAGAGACTTTTCAGAGAGCTGGGTCTTTGCATAATGTATTCAAAATAGGATAATTTGAGCCTGGTGATTTGTGCCTTGAGGGAGAACTCTGGCTTGATTTGTTCAATGATCCATTGGTTTGTTTTCTTGACTCTCTACAATGTTCTCAGGAGTCTTCTCCAATACCAAAGTTCAAAAGGGTCAATACTGTTCCTATCTTGCTTCTTCAAAGCCCAACTTTCACTTCCGTAGGGTGTCATGGGGAATACCATGGCTTGCCTGATTCTGATCTTTGTACGTATGGCCACATCAAGTCATCTGAATATCTTTCCCAAGGTCTTCATGGCTGCTCTACCAAGTGCTTGTCTGCAGCATGTTTCTTGACTGCTTGTTCCTTTATTGTTGAAGGTTGATCCTAAAAGGCAGAAGCCCTCTACCACTTCGATATCGTCACTGTCAATTCTAAGGCTGGTTGTTCTATCTGTTGTCATTAGTTTGGTCTTCTTTTTATTTAATTTTAGTCCCATTTTTTCCACTGTGCTCCTTGACTTTCTCTACTAGAGGTTGCAGATCCTTTGCATTTTCAGCTATCAGGGTAGTGTCATCAACACAGTGCAGATTATTGATGTTTCTTCCTCCAATTTTAAAACCATGCACATCTTCTTCCAATCCAGTTTCCCTTAATATATATTCTGTGCATAAGCTGAATAAATAAGGGGAAAGGATGCAGCCTTGTCACACTCCTTTGCCAACCTGGAGTCAGTCTTTTTCACCAGGTTCTGTATGAACTGTGGCTTCCAAACCTGTGTATAAATATCTCATGAGGGCAATGGAATGTTCTGGGATTCCCATTTTTCTGAGCACTTTCCACAGCTTGACATGATCGACAAAGGCTTTTCTGTAACTGATGAAGCACACGATGACTTCTTCTTTCCTCCATAGGGGGACAAAAATAGATCATCATCTGTATATTGCTTCAATACCAGCATAAGACAGTATCCTCACAACATCTAAGAATAGGATTACAGATGTCTGGCAAAAGGAGGACATGTCCTCCTTTTCATCCTCATGTCTTCCATCCTGCAGACATAGCCTTAAAATCAAATATTGTCCACCTTTCTGAGTGTCTTGTTTTTTGGGGGGGGACGACTGTTTTCACAACAGTGGTCACTGAAACTTCTGTTTATTGTGATCTTGTAAATTGTCTGCTTCTTTCTTTCCCTCGTCCTTCAACAGACTTAATAGCCTAAAAGGTAAAGGTAAAGGTTTCCCTTGACGTAAAGTCCAGTCGTGTCCGACTCCAGGGGGCGGTGCTCATCTCCGTTTCTAAGCCTTGGAGCCGGCGTTGTCATAGACACTTCCGGGTCATGTGGCCAGCATGACTCATGGAACGCCGTTACCTTCCCGCCGAAGCGGTACCTATTGATCTACTCACATTTGCATGTTTTCGAACTGCTAGGTGAGCAGGAGCTGGGACGAGCAACGGGAGCTCACCCTGCCGCGCGGTTTCGAACCGCCGACCTTCCGATCGGCAGCTCAGTGGTTTAACCCGCAGCGCCACCTATTTACGTTATTTAATTTATTTCCTGATTCCAGCAATCGGCCTCAATTCAGCCCCTTCATACCTATGATCACCAGGGTCTGTGGATCACATGACTCGTCATGTGTTTCTGTGGTGAAATTTGAAAAGCGTGTCATCAATTCTGTATAATCGCTAGCATATGTTCTTGAAAATAAGGATTTGTTGGAAAAATATTGTGATTTCATATACCTGTAGGCCTAAGTGCTTTTTTTTTTTTTGCAGTTTTTTGCTGCAAGTTTTGTTGCAGATGCCATGAAAGTCAAACAGTTAGTGCGCCCTCCTTTTCTCTCCATTGTCCTCCTTTCCAATTGTCCATGTCCTCCTTTACCTGTTCAGATATCTGGTAAACCCTACCTAAGAGTGACATTGGTCCTCTTTTATTGTTCCAAGTCCCAGTGACTGCTAGACTTACCTGCTATCTGTATCTAGATGTATCTGCTATCTGGTGATCTTTACTCTTTCTAAAGCAGGAATTGGTAGCTTCTTCTTGAGTGTCATACTTTTTTTTTTTTTTTTAGCTTTGTGAGCACTGAGAGTTGCAGAGGGCCCTTTGGGGTCACACTCCACCTTCTGGCAAATCTGGCTCTTTCCTTAAATTGAGTGGTGCCCAAGGACACCAAAAGGTGTCTTGATGCAGCTGTTTCCTTCTGTGTAGTTGGTTGGGCGGGCAGCTTTGGCAAGATGATTTGCTCTGTGCCAGAGATACAGGTCTTCTCATGAAGGTGAAAGGATGCTGAGGTTTGCTCCAGTGTGGGATTTGGCGTGGCTTAAAGCTTGGCAGCGCCAAGTAATTCTAGTTCTAATAGAATAGAATTAGGATTCCCTCCTGCTTTTGAAGGGATGCTTTTGGGAAGTTTGGGGATCTATCATGCCAAATTAAGCCATGGAGAGGCTTAAAATTCCCATTAAACATTTTACCTCGATACATCAAAAGAAGATTGATGAAAAAAGCAGCTGAATGGTAGTCCAATGATATGGGGAGGGGGGCAGCTCTGGGGCGGGGCTGCATGTATCTCATACCACCTGGCTCCCCCTTCATTGCCTAAAGGCAGGGCCAGCTCCCACAAAGATGAGTTGAGAAGTTGACATGGATCAGACAGCGGCTGATCGATTTCTCCTTATTAGTTCTGGGAAAAAAACTTCCGACATGCTCCGTCCTCGTTCAGAGTCCTTTTTTCACTCTGTTCCAGCGCGTTTATGCCAAGAAAACAACTCCTGCTTATAAATACAGTGAAGTCCAAGGCATCAATTGCTACTTATCCCATAGGGATAATACTGAAAGACAAAGACAGATTAATGCAATTTTTTTAGTGAAGTCTCCAGATTGGGGAGTTCAGTGGTGTGTTTTCTTCAGTTGCAATGATCTCACTTTCCCAGGCAGACTCATATACTGCCTTAAAAAATGGTGTGTGTATGTTGTGGCAAGGGAAGGGAGGAGAAAAAGCTGAAAAACTCTGGAAGCTGCAGAACAATTTTTCTTTTATCTATTTTTCTGCGCTTAATGACTTATTTTCAATCTACTTTTCCTCCCCTGTGCTTGGAGATGATATTGGAGCAAAATAGTGCAATTGCTAATATGCTTTCTGTTGTGACACAAAGGGAGTAGTGCTGGCGTCCATATGGGAAAGATGTAGACAACAACAACAGCAACGATGGCAATAATAATAATTCTTTTTCCTCTGGAAGTCCATAGGGAGATATTTTGTGCATCTTCTTCTAATTTTAATCCCACAACAATAACTTTAAGGGTTTGGCTGGACCAAGAGCAATTGCCCCAAAACACCATGTACATTTCCATATTTGTTTGCTCTAAGACAGTGTTTCTCAGTCTTCGTGACTTTGAGATGTGTGGACTTCAACTCCCAGAATTCCCCAGCCAATATTGGTGGGGGTGTGGTTTTCTCCTTGGTAGTTCCTTGATTAGTGTATTGTTTTCTGCTTGATTGTTTGTCTGGTGTTAATCTCTGCTTATCTGGGTGTTCGCTGCTGGAAAGGATGTGTTTCCTCAAGGATTGTTTCCTCAAGGATGCTGGCTGGGGAATTCTGGGAGCTGAAGTCCACGCATCTCAAAGTCACCGAGGTTGAGAAACGCTGCTCTAAGAGCTTATTGCGGAGTATCTAAAACTCCTTCTTCCAAATTTTTCCATACAACAATAATCTTGCGAAGTAGGTTGAGCTGAGAGTGAGTAACTCTCAGTGAGTAACTCAGTGAGCTTCTATGGCTGATAGTAAGCTAGAACCTAGAGTCTTTTTGCTCCCGTTTCAGTATCTTTAACCAACACTAGCCTGGCTCCATGGCTGAGTCCAATTTTGAATCCGGATCTCCATAATCTAGTATTCTGCTTAGGATCACCCTGTGCATGTTTTAGGAGCAGCTGAATCAACTTCACAGTACCTTTGGGACAGTTCCATGCAAAAGGACTTTTTTTTAAAGAGAAACATACACCGGATGCATACAGGATGTATATGACAGGCAGGGAAAGGCAAATGTTTGGGATTAGGACATGTTGCATGAGTTCAGAGACACATGCTGGCAAGTACGTGAATCCACAAAGCCTCCTTTAATATTTTTTCAAACTTTATTTTAATTAAACAGTGGCGTCTGGCAGGGTGCCTGGTGGGCACCAAGGGCGTAAATTAGTACCTGTGGCCACCATGTTGCCTGTGTGGTGTATGGACCCTCTAATAGGCTTAGTGTGTAATGAGTTATTTATTTATTTAATTTTATTTATATCCCTCCTTTATTGTTTTTATAAATAACTCAAGGCGGCAAACACACCTAATTAGGTATATTATATATACCTAATTATATACCTCTCCTGCCAACCTAGCAGTTCGAAAACATGCCAATGTGAGTCGATTAATAGGTGCCGCTTCGGCAGGCAGGTCACGGTGTTCCGTTTAGTCATGCCGGCCACATGACCACGGAGGAAGTGTCTTCGGACAAATGCCGGCTCTTCGGCTTTGAAATGGAGATGAGCACTGCCCCCTAGAGTCGGACACGACTGGACTTAATGTCAAGGGAAACCTTTACTAATTATATACCTAGTTATATTATTATATACTGTATATATTATTATTATATACCTAGAACATACCTAATTATACTTAGTTAGCATATTTCCTGTATGTACGTATGTTATATATATAAGTATGTATCCACATCTGCGGAGAAGGGCTCTTTCTCCTTCCCTTCCCTTCTTGCTTCTGTCTCATGTTAATAAATATTATCCTACAACACTTGGATTGTCTGTGCCTTGCTGCTGGTAGACACGGCAGCCTATACAGCAAAGCCTCGGTTTCGGGGGCTTCAGATATAATAGACAAAATCTATTTGCCATTTTACACATATTTAAAACCCCATTTGCCCTTCACTAGACCCTTGAGTGTAATTAGCTATATTGACCACCAGGAGGCAGAACGTGACTGGTTGCATCCTTACTGGAAATCATCAAATATACATAGCCAGAGCTGATTCTGTGGGGCTCAAATCCTCTATGGGGAATTGAATTCTTGGAGCTTTGCACTTTAGACGACTAACTACAGTGAATTAGCCTGAGGGGCCATTCAGGGTCTGGCCCTCGATGGGACTGCAGGAAGGGACTTTTAATGTCGGTCAGAATGGCGTGTGTGTGTGTGTGTGTGTGTGTGTGTGTGTGTTTGTATGTGTGTGCGCCTTTTCTCTAAGACGAAAAGAAGCTTTTGTTGGAAAGTTATATGTATCATTTGGATAGCTTTGGGTGTAAGGAGTACCACTTTGCCATAATTGTTTGCTAGATGAAAGGTTTGCAATACCTGTGTCAGGAAATGTTGCACACAGGAGCAAATGATTATTTTCTAACAATATCATTAGCAACAAGTAAGATAGAACAGAATAACAAGTACATCTGTGGAACACTGCCAAGGGCCTGATTTAGGGAGAGCCTTACCTCCTGTAATCGTGCAGAGAGAACCTTTAACACGGTGTTTCTCAAACCTGGCAGCTTTAAGAGATGTAGACTTCAACTCCCAGAATTCCCCAGCCAGCATGGCTGGCTGGGGAATTCTGGGAGTTGAAGTCTACATCTCTTAAAGCTGCCAGGTTTGAGAAACACCGTTTTAACAGGACCAGTGGGTTTTAGAGAAAGTGTGCTTCCCCCAATAGTCTTTTTCCCTGAAGAAAGAGAGAGAGAAAGAGAGAGAGAGAGAGAGAAAGGAAACACACATCCACACACACCAGCCCCCAAACCTAGAAACTTTCCTCCCTGCATCGCTGAATTTGCCCATTGTCGTACAAGTGGAGGCAAGCAGAAAAATCTCACTTACAGCCCTTGTTTAATGTCCCCTTTTGCTGGGGCAAACAAATTGCATGAAAACTCAGTCGGGTTGTAAGGTCCCATTTCGCCTGCAAGAGAAAACTGTGTGTGATTAATTCCAAGAGGAGGTGATGAACCCCCAGCCTTTCTGCTCTGCCACAGAATAAATATTTGGCCATATTGTCAGTCAAGAAAGGGACAATTATTCCTAGCAGGGTGCAGCCTGTCACCTCTGTCAGCCATTTCTTCCTGTCTTGGGGATTCTTATCGCATTATACAAATCTCGGGCACGGTGCCTGGCTTGGAGGTTTCTCTGAAGGCAGGTCTGCCAACTCTGGGTGGGAGAAAGAGGGCAGAGGGGAAACAAGGTGCCCCAGAAGCAGGCCCAAAACTAGGGTCTGTGTCACCTGGGGCAAACATGGATTCCGCACCCATTTTGGTGCCCCCCTGTGCTCATTTTGGCACCCCCCCAGCGCGGTGCCCAGGACACATGCCCCGCTTGCCCCACCCCCCAGTTGCGGCCCTGCCCAGAAGGTGGCTCCATTCATGCCTCTTGCAGCTTGTTAACAGAAGCCAAGTGTCATGAGTAAGGATGGCGAGCAGGGGGCTCCCATCCAGACTGTCAAGCGCATGCGTAGCACTGAGGAATTGGTCAGCCATTCAAAGAGACACAGATCAGGACCGCCTTAACCCTTGGGGGTTATATGTCTGGGTTTTCCCGCGCTTCTTCAGTTTGTTAGGATTCCTGTTAAGTACTAGCAATAAATATTAGAGACCAGTTCCTTGTCTCAGTGTGTTTCCTGGCTGTTAGGACACCAAGTTTGGCTTCAACACATCCAAACCTTTTGCTGGGCAGCAATGGGGAAAAAGGGTGGGAACTTAACCCATTCGGCAAGTTCAACAGAGGTCCCAGGCCTGGTCTCCTCTTTTTACATTTGAAGGAGGAATTTCTGTAAGATCTCCACGGTTGACCTTTTCCCTCTCGCTTAGGAGCCTCTGCTGGTGACTTTGCCCTGGATTTTAAACAATAAGTCCAGGCTGCTTTTCTTGTGAGTTTGTGTGCAGAGCCCACATTCTCAGACGTTTCTTTCCTTATCACCTTGCTGTGTTTATTGGATGTGAAATGGGCATATTAGACAGTTTTCTAATATGCCCATATGCTGCATACAGAGGCTCCATTGGTTGGTTGGTCACACGTCTTGGGTGACGTAAAGGAGTTAGATGCCAAAAGTATCAGTTCAACCCCCTGCTCAAACATTAGGATTGCTTACCCTCCTATTTCTTAGCCTAGCCAACAGAGGTGGGATATTGGAAGGATGGAACAAGATGAGAAGAAATGGGAAAGTGTTTTTCTCATTGGGGGCCTGGAGAAGGGGATGGAGGAAATTCAAAAAATGGCCAGGATCCCTCTATTTTTGCATTCTTCTTCAGCCAACTTCTCTCCCACTCTTTCCATTTCTCTTCTTCTGCACTACCGCACACTCTTTCGTTGAATTGGCTGAGTTCAGACAACATGCTAAACCAGGCAAAGTGGCGTTGGGTAGCTTGTGGTTCAGTGTTGTAGGAACCCGGGGATATTGGATTACTTGAGCCATCAAGCTAAGCCATCCTTTGATTTAACTGTTTGGAACACATTATGTGAAGACAGCAATTGCATTTTTTAGGATTTAGCATTGTCAAGATTCATGCAGCTAGGCATGATCAAGGAAGCAAGAACCATACAGATTTCAGTCCAGTATCTTTAATATTACCAGTAAGGTAATGCTCAAGATCCTGCAAGGTAGACTTCAGCAATTCATGGAGCGAGAATTGCCAGATGCACAAGCTGGGTTTAGAAAAGGCAGAGGAACTAGGGACCAAATTGCCAATATCCGCTGGATAATGGAAAAAGCCAGGAAGTTTCAGAAAAACATCTATTTCTGTTTTATTGACTATTCTAAAGCCTTTGACTGTGTGGACCATAACAAATTGTGGCAAGTTCTTAGTGGTATGGGGATACCAAGTCATCTTGTCTGCCTCCTGAAGAATCTGTATAACGACCAAGTAGCAACAGTAAGAACAGACCACGGAACAACGGACTGGTTTAAGATTGGGAAAGGAGTACGGCAGGGCTGTATACTCTCACCCAACCTATTCAACTTGTACGCAGAACGCATCATGCGACGTGCTGGGCTTGAGGAATCCAAGGCTGGAGTTAAAATTGCTGGAAGAAACATTAACAATCTCAGATATGCAGATGATACCACTTTGATGGCTGAAAGTGAAGAGGAACTGAGGAGCCTTATGATGAAGGTGAAAGAAGAAAGTGCAAAAGCTGGCTTGCAGCTAAACCTCAGAAAAACCAAGATTATGGCAACCAGCTTGATTGATAACTGGCAAATAGAGGGAGAAAACGTAGAGGCAGTGAAAGACTTTGTATTTCTAGGTGTGAAGATTACTGCAGATGCTGACTGCAGTCAGGAAATCAGAAGACGCTTAATCCTTGGGAGAAGAGCAATGATAAATCTCGATAAAATAGTTAAGAGCAGAGACATCACACTGACAACAAAGGTCTGCATAGTTAAAGCAATGGTGTTCCCCGTAGTAACATATGGCTGCGAGAGCTGGACCATAAGGAAGGCTGAGAGAAGGAAGATTGATGCTTTGGAACTGTGGTGTTGGAGGAAAATTCTGAGAGTGCCTTGGACTGCAAGAAGGTCAAGCCAGTCCATACTCCAGGAAATAAAGCCAGACTGCTCACTTGAGGGAATGATATTAAAGGAAAAACTGAAATACTTTGGCCACATAATGAGAAGACAGGACACCCTGGAGAAGATGCTGGTGCTAGGGAGAGTGGAAGGCAAAAGGAAGAGGGGCTGACCAAGGGCAAGATGGATGGATGATATTCTAGAGGTGACAACCGACAGGAAGCTCTGGCGTGGGCTGGTCCATGAAGTCACAAAGAGTCAGAAGCGACTGAATGAATAAACAACAAAACAAAAATCTTTAATATTAGTCTGGGGTAAATAAAGAATCTTGGAAACTGTAATAAACATTTCTCAGCATCATTTATAGCAGTGTTTTTCAAACTTGACAACTTTAAGGTGTGTGGACTTCAATTCTGGGAGTTGAAGTCCACATATCCTAAAGTTGCCAAATTTGAAAAACACTGATTTATAGTGAATTCATTAAAGTGGAGTCTCTTTGGAGGACTTGAAATGCTTCTTCCCAGATACAACCAGGTTAAGGTGCCATTCATGTCAATTAATTTGCTTTCTATCTCTTGATCATTTGTATTCCCTTCCTTTCTTTTCTCAAGCTATGCACAATCTCTCACAAGTCTGTTGTGTGAACCCAGCCAAGGAGTTTTGGCAAGCTGAACAGTGGTGCTTGAATCACATTGAGCATCTTCATTTCTCCAGAATGGAAGAAATGGTGAAGGAGGAGAAGAAGGGTTTGACTCCTACTGGAAGGACTTGACTTAGAAGGACTTGACTTCTACTGGATTATTTTTTTTTATTATTTTACCACTGAATTGCTTCCCTGCTGTGAGACTCTAAGCTTGCACCTAGAGGTCCAGGACTTGTGGGACTTTTGCCTTGCCCTCTCGTCCTTTCTGACTCTGCAAAAAATCTTCACTGAGACCTGCCAAGACTTTTTCCTTCCTGCCATTTCTCCATCCCTTTTTGCTGCTTCTCGAATACCACAAATCTGAATCCATAGCTTGTTTCTCTTTCTTCAAGCTCTTTCACACTACTCTTGAATGAAATTAAGAACAACGGCCAAGAGATTAGGATAAGGGACATTTATGGTCCCTTGATTACATGCTTCCTATCCCTGGCCTGTGGTCAATATTGGAAGTGTGCTTAGGTTTGGGCAGAAAGGAAATTTAGTTTGGAAATATCTGATGGGAGAAGGGCTATAGAAGGAGCTGGAGGTGAGCTGGGTGTTAGCTTGGCGTGCATGCAATCTTGCTCTGAACAATCTTAAAAGCCAACAGGGAAAGAACAAAGAACAATATAGCAACTAGTAATACACAGATGGGAGTATTCATGGAGTTCAGTTCTGAAGATGGTGCAGTTCTCAACAAGGGAAAGGGAAGAAAGGATCTGGAAATCAGAATGGTTCACCTTGAGTTTCTTGCTCATGTCAGTGGGTACATGTACTAGAGGAATTCCAGTTTTTCCCTGTTTTTATTGCCCTTTCCCAGCTGCGTCCTTCAGATTTCAGTTTTCTCCTGGTTCTGTGACTTCTTCCACTCGGTCCACAGAGCAAAAACCACAATGTCTTCTGTTCTCGCATAATGCCTTTGCCCGTGTTTCACTCGCAGCTGTGCTGCATCATAGATTGAAATGATCTACAAGTGTGCAGGGTGTATATGGGTTGACTCTTCCTGGTGCTCCAGAGATGGAGGCTGTTGGACATTAGGTGGGACAACTAATAGCAAAATTTATCGCATCCGGATGATAATGGGTTTCTCTTCTTCCTCCCTATGCCCTGCCTCTGGAATCTCTGGAGTCAAACCTCAGAAACTTCAGGATGCAACCTGGGACATCCAAAATGAAGATACTGGTGATGTTTTGAATTCAAGGGATGCAATGCATCCAGCTGGCTTGCAAGGTGGCTTGGTCTGCTGGACTGCCACCCCAGTAGCTTAACTCTTTGCAAAGCCTTTTCATCATCACTGGGATATTGGGAGCCTCGTTTTCATAGCAAACTTATTTTACCAGTATGAAGTCCCAGATTTCTCTTTCTATAGTATTACAGGGTGGGGTGTGTGGGTGTGTGCATGTGTGCGTGTGGTGGAGCGGCAAGACTGCTCAGAGCTCAGCTAATGCCTGACAGGACTTTCTGCTCCACTGACTCGGCCATTGCATTAACCAAAATAGCTCTCACTGATCAAGGTTGTTCTGCCTTAAATGACTCTGAGTGGAAAGAAAGCAAAGCACACCAGCACCCCATTGATCTCATGGAAAATCTGAAAGATGTAACCTTTTTTTTTTTTTTCAAGAAGATGATTGGGTGATTGCAGTAGCAGTCAGACACAGACGCTGAGCCAGGCTGTTGTCTGTTTGTGCCATTTGAACTGAGATGAATGGAATCAGGACTTGTTCTTCACGGCTGATGAGGACAAGCTGCTTCTGGTGATGGTGGTGGTAGGGAAGATCATAATTATGACCTAGATGTTCAGGGAGTGGTTAAAATATGAGTAACCAGGGCATTGAGTTGAGAGAACAGCATGGTCTTCCCCCTAGCTAGCTTTTCTCAGCCTTCTGTTCTCTTGCAGATGCTTTTTTATGGGGATATTTCATTCACAGTTGCACTGCATCAGGGATTGAAATGATCCAGCAGTGCCCAGAGAATGGCTTTTCCAGGTTCTCCAGAGATGGAGGCTGTTGGGCATTAAGTGGTAAAGCTAATAGCAATGTTTCCGGTTCATAATGGACTCCTCTTCTTCCTCCCCATACCCTGAGATTTTATTCCTGCTGGTAAGTGAGAGAGCAGCTGAAAAATGCCTTTGGGGTCAGAAGCCCTTGACTCTGTTCAAATAGGTTGTTGTTGTTTATTCGTTCAGTCGCTTCTGACTCTTCGTGACTTCATGGACCAGCCCACGCCAGAGCTTCCTGTCGGTCGTCAACACCCCCAGCTCCCCCAGGGACGAGTCCGTCACCTCTAGAATATCATCCATCCACCTTGCCCTTGGTCAGCCCCTCTTCCTTTTGCCCTCCACTCTCCCTAGCATCAGCATCTTCTCCAGGGTGTCCTGTCTTCTCATTATGTGGCCAGAGTATTTCAGTTTTGCCTTTAATATTGTTCCCTCAAGTGAGCAGTCTGACCCAGAATCAAGGGGTGAGACATCCTCAGGTGGTTGTTGTTTATTCGTTCAGTCGCTTCTGACTCTTCGTGACTTCATGGACCAGCCCACGCCAGAGCTTCCTGTCAGTCATCAACACCCCCAGCTCCCCCAGGGACGAGTCCGTCACCTCTAGAATATCATCCATCCATCTTGCCCTTGGTCGGCCCCTCTTCCTTTTGCCCTCCACTCTCCCCAGCATCAGCATCTTCTCCAGGGTGCTGGTTTTTTTTCCTTATGGCCCTTTCCCATCGCTGAGTTGAAGTCTTCTCCACCCATTCTTTCTTTGTAAGAACTTTATTAATTTTCAAAGTATAATTAAAATACAAAAGATAGAATATAGAAAAGCTAGAGTATAGAAGTAAAGAAAAAAGAAAAAAAAACTGTAAAAGTGCAAGCAGGCAGAAAATAGAAACCGAAAGTGATTTCCAACTTTCTCCAATGCAGATATGAGTAAGTTTACAAATGTAATCTCTTCCCATTAGTTAAACCTTAGTAACATTATTTCTATCAAAACCAACCATTTAATCACTAAAACCCAAAATCAAAGCTTCATGTTTTTCTGACACAAGCAAGTAGACTAAAAGTGGTTGCCAAGTAGAAACAAATACAAAAACAGTATTTTCTCTTCTTGTTGTTGTTGTTAGTTGCTGTCGTGTCGTTAACGACTCACGGCGACCCTATGTGCAACAGAACGAAATGCTGTTCGGCCTTGCGCCATATGTCTGACTGTTCCAACATTTGCCTCCATTGTTGTGGTAATTGTATCAATCCATCACACTGAAGGTCTTCCTCTTTTCCGCCGGCCCTCGACTTGACCAAACACGATGTCCTTTTCAAGCGATCGGTCTTTCCTGATGATGTGCCCGAAGTATGAGAGTCCAAGCCTAGTTACCTTCGCCTCTAGGGAACATTCTGGCTGTATTTCTTCTAAAACTGATTTGCTTGTTCTTCTGGCAGTCCATGGTATAATGCTGTTATACTGCATTCTTTGCCCATTGTTGAGTTGCCAGAAAACACATCAGCATGTATTAGGTGCCTCCATTGCCAATTCCTGTTCTGCCTAGTGTTAGGCTGAGTGAGAAAACTACTTCAAGTATGGGCATATGTAGTGGCCAGCAGCTGCCACCCAGTGTGGTGGTAAACGATAGACGCTCTTAAATAGAGCTCCACTCCTGGTGGCTATGTGGATGCCTCTGTGTGTGATACTAGTGGACAGTACAGAAGTGTCTGGGCATTTCCTTTTTCTGGATGTTGTTTGGCTTACCAGTGTACCCGACAGCCCCGGGATGTCCTAGTGTTCTCCCATTCAACTCAGCAGTTGAAGCCTTGCCTAATCTTTCCAGATCAGCCAAGGTTGGTAGGGTGCTGCCATCTTGCTGGCAGCAAGATGCGTCAAGTGACTTTATCACATATTGCGTCAAGTGACTTTATCACATATTCACATAATTTTCTTGGCAGAACGTGGAAGTTGTTTGCCTGGGCCTTCTTCCGGGTTTTGTTGTTGTTGTTGATTTCCCAGGCTAGCCTACAACCCTGGGATTTCATGGTTATCTTCCATCCAAATACTAACCTTGTGGAGCTTTTTCCTAGACCAGCCAAGGTCAGCTTAGTGCTGTTACCTTCTGTGATCAGGATGGAATTCAAGACCTATTTCTTTTCTTCCCAAAGGACTTCAGAAGGGGAGGAAGTTTCCATTCCGTTCATGGATAAACAATGAATTGGTGCAGAATTTTAACTCAGCTTTGGTTTAGCTGCAGTGCACTTGGATTGTGCTTGCTATACAGTTTTCCTTCTTCTCATTACCTGGAGTTATTCATGGCATGGAATTCTTGAAAAGTCATCCTATAGGGTTCAAGACAACCTGGGGCCTTCCTAATGTTTTAGATCAGTGTTTCTCAATCTCAGCAATTTTAAGACGTGTGGACTTCAACTCCCAGAATTCCCCAGCCAGCATGGCCATTGCTAAGAATTCTGGGAGTTAAAGTCCACACATCTTAAAGTTGCCCAAACTGGGACACCCTGCCCTGATGGAATGAGTCCCAAGAGAAGAGAAGGGCTTAGCAAACTAGTTGCACAAGTTTTTGAAGGCAAAATGGTGCCAAATTACAGAAGATAACCACCTTTGGAAAGCTAAGTTTATAATTGGCTGGTTCTGCTGGCAAGGTCAGGCAAAAAACAATATCATCCTTGAGTTTCAGTGGAGAAAACTCAATTTTTACACTGAAGTTATTGGATACGGAACAGCTCTCCAGAGAAAGAGCTTTGAGGCTCTTTTTCGTTTTGCGTGTTTGTTTCTAACCCAACATAATAGAACCTTTCATGTGGGATTGGGCTGGAACAAAATGTTGCAATGCAGTGGCCTTCTCTTTCAGAATAGGAGTAAGCCACATTGGGCGAAGTAAGCATACGCCTTTGTGTTATCAGTTCGTCAGTCTATCAGCTTGGGGTGTCTGCAACATATGCTCAAACGAGTCAAGATAGTGGCTGTGATGGTGCAATTGAAACTCTGCCTGTTTTTTCATCAGCATTGCAGGCAGAGCTTCAATTGCATCATCACGGCTGCCATCTTGACCTGTTTGACCTTACCCTGCAGACCCCCTGCAATCAGAGTTGTTCTCTTCTGGAATACTCCATTCTACTTGTTCTCTCATGTATTTTTTTTCTTCTTCCCCACCTATCAACTGCCAATCCTAGTTTCAAAAGCCATGGAGAATGCTTGGTCCTTCTTGGATTATTTGGAAAAATCCCACGCATGGATGAGGGTCTCCCACCCCTCTCTTTATACTTTTTCTTCTTTACACATCTGTAAATCTTTTGGTTCCACATGTGGGGATGCTGTTTTTCCCTAGATAATGAAAAACGCCCCTCCTCAGACCCTGGATAGGAGGAGCGATAAAATAGAAGCTAGATTTTCTACATGGAATTCATCTGAGTGTGGAAACACCCCCTTGCAAGAAAAAAAAAGGGGTTGTGATCTTTTTAGTATATGGAGGAAACCAAATAAGAGGATTTATAATTGAGTGTTATAGAACCAGATATGATCTAGAGATGGTAGAAAGATTTCCTCCCACCCCACCTCTTTCTGTCAAAGAGATCACTCTCTTCCATGGAAATAGTGCATTTCAGTGAGTTGGGGTCAAGGAGTGCCTTCAAGTGTAAGCAAACGCCGTTTGCACAGGCTTCCTGAACTTGCACTTAACATGGCCCAAATGTGCCCTGGCAGCGTATTTTATTCTGTTGTATCTGCATCAGCTTGTCTTTATATATATTTGACCATCACGGTAGTCATGACCCCTGGCAACTACATGGAGAGGTCCCTGCAGTTTTCTTGGCAACAGTGGCTTGTTCCTGTCTTCTTCATAGGGCTGAGAAAGAGAGGGACTGGCCCAAGGTCACCCAGTTGGCTTCATGCCTAAGGCAAGACAAACTCACAGCCTCCTGGTTTCTAGCCTTTTGGTTATGTGCCATCAAGTCATTGTCTACTCTTAGTGAGTACATAGATAGATTTTCTCCAGGATGATCTGTCCCCAGCCTGGTCTTTAAGGTCTTCAACAGTGCATTTATTACACTGTAACTGAGTCCACCCACCTTGAAGCTGGTCATCCTCTTCTTCTCTTTCCTTCCACCTTTCCTCCATTACAGCCTTCTAGCTTAGTGCCTTATCATTATTTATTTACTGGTTTATACTCCACCTTTATTTTGTGCAACTTAAGGTCGTGTACATAATGCTCTGCCCTATTATTTCCCCCACAACAGCAGTGACTTTGTGAGGTGGCTTCCCCTTGCCTTCTTCCTGGGGCTGAGAGAGAGTGACTGGCCCAAAGTCCCCCAGCTGGCTTTGTGCCTAAGGCACTAGAACTCACGGTCTCCTGGTTTCTAGCCTGGTGTCTTTAACCACTACACCAAACTGGTTTTCACTCCGTTTGCCTTTATGCCATCTTACATTACCCCCCGGAAGGGAGCTGGAAGTCATGTAAAAACCTCATAAATGAGGGCTTTACAGATGTAACCTCCACATCTCTTTGATCTGAGAGCTTGAGAAAAGGGAGGTGGACTGAATGCACCTTCTAAAGACAGACCGTTTCTCTCATCTCATCCGGTGGATAGAACTTCAACTCAGAAGTAGGCAAGGCAGCAAAAGGAAACAGCCACAAAGATGGGGTCTTTTCCTACCCCCAAGAATATTCCAGATCTTGCCCTCCAAGAAAATTCTACTTTTTTCGGGGGGAAAATAGAAAACCAAGTTCATTTTAATCATGAAAATTGAAAGAAAAACCATGTACACCCCCTCCTGTTCTCTCAGGGGTTCTGCAGGAAAATCTTGTGTGTGGAAATAGATGTCCTTTCATTTGTGCACTGCTTGTTCCCCAGTGATTCCTAACCTTCTGCAGCACCATTGGCGTAGAAATCTCTAATTGTGGCCTGTGTTTATTTGGGCTCAAATGATTGCATTATGCTAGAGGTTTTCTATCAGCCTCTTTGCGGATGGGGGTGTCAGGACGGTTTTTGTCAATTCACCGAGGAGGGAGAGAAACGGAAGCCAGACAGTAACATTTGGCCTTTATTCAAATTATGTGCTATGCTTATGTGCGCACAACTACGATGGTCCTCTTCGGTTCCTAAGAGTTTTCCCTTCTTTTCTCCCTTCAATCCAATTACAGCCTTTTTTTTTTTTTTTTTGAGAAACTCCCTGATGAGATTTTAATTGTATGAGTTGATGCTGAAGGAGTTGTGAGTGTCTCTGCATGTTATTATGAGATCTCTTTAAAAACAAAACACAAACAAACTCCCCAAATTAATCCCAAGGTAGAATCCCCGGGATTTGAAGTTTATGCACTTCGCTTTAATTGTGTTTTTGACAGAAAACCAAAACCGTAATGATCTTCCAAAGGGGAAACCAAACGCGCTCCATGAGTTGTTGGATGGTTTTTTATTGTTCCCCATAAATTTTGAGATCATTCCATGCCCACCAGTGGAATATTACCCATTCATTAATATTTTCATTAATATTTGTTTATTTAAATATAGAGCCGGTGGTGTCTTGAAGGATCAAGGCAAATGTTTGTGTGCGTGACTTAGTGATTTTATTGATTATGTGCCATCAGGACCATATAGATAGATTATCCCCAGGATGAACCCCAACCTGGTCCTTCAGGCCTTCTGATGGTGAAAGAACCTAAATAATAATATTATGAACAGGCTAATTGATTGATTGATTGATTGATTGATTATGTGCCATCATGTTAACCACACAGATAGACCTCCAGGGCGATCGGTCCTGAGCATGGCCCATTAGGTCTTCTGAGGGTGCACCCATCACCACTGTGATCAAGTCCATCCACCCTGCTACTGGTCTTCCTCTTCTTCTCTTTCCTTCCAACTTTCTCAGCATTATAGACTTGTCAAGAGAGCTAGGCCTTCACATGTTTGTTGTTTATTCGTTCAGTCGCTTCCGACTCTTCGTGACTTCATGGACCAGCCCACGCCAGAGCTTCTTGTCGGTCGTCAACACCCCCAGCTCCCCCAGGGATGAGTCCGTCACCTCTAGAATATCATCCATCCACCTTGCCCTTGGTCAGCCCCTCTTCCTTTCGCTCTCCACTCTCCCTAGCATCAGCATCTTCTCCAGGGTGTCCTGTCTTCTCATTATGTGGCCAAAGTATTTCAGTTTTGCCTTTAATATCATTCCCTCAAGTGAGCAGTCTGGCTTTATTTCCTGGAGGATGGACTGGTTTGATCTTCTTGCAGTCCAAGGCACTCTCAGGATTTTCCTCCAACAAGGCCTTCACATAAAGCATCCAAAATATGACAAGATGGCTTAGCAGATACTTACACTTGAGTAAAGGATAAAAATGGGGTGCCCTACAGTGATGGCACAAGAAAAAATTGTGAGGATTGAGACAAAGGGGCAAGGTACCTTTTTAAGTAGGGGAGACGAGTCTCATGTGAGCTGTTCAAAAGAGCAATAACAGCCTAATTTACATTAGCTTCCAAAGATTCATATGCACAGGAGAAAAACTTCATTATGGTAAGATCTGTACAACCATGAAATGGTCTCACTATGGAGGTTGTGAGTTCTTCATCTCTGGAGGATTTTAAGAAGAGGCTGGACAGCCACCTCTCGTGAATGGCTTAGTTGAGTTTTCTTGCATGTCACAGAGGATTGGATTAGATGATCCTTGGGGGTCCCAACTCTAGAGTTCTATGATTCTATGGGACATTGGAAAGCAGTGGCACTTGCCCCAAGGCCTTGGTGCTTTTGACTAACAGCTAAAAATGCAATTTGATACTGGTGGTATGGCAGCATCTTCTACCGTTCCAGAGGGCTTCAGACTAGCTTAGAATCTTTCAGCCTTTGGTATGTCATGTCCCACTGATTATGCTCTCAAAGAACATTGGTGCCATCAAGATAAAAACAAGAAACCCCCACTTGCCAAGAAGAATGTTGACATGTTTACAGGCATCCTGAGTTATATTTATCACTAATGGTAACTTTTAAAGATTTAATCAAAGTTTTGGTGACTTGTTCTGTGTCCCACATAGACTGTTTCTGAGTCCCACCTATGGCGCAAATAGCACTGTCTGAGAAATTCTGCTCTAATCCCTTTCAGCTGCTCACTCTTTAGGACTTCATGTTGTTCTCTTCTCCTCCAGAGAAGCCAAGTTGGGGGAGATGGGCGGTGATATAAATTTAAATAACAAACAAATAAATAAATAATAAAGTGCAGCCGTCAAGTCTTTCTTCTATCGTTTATTACAGCCCATGAGCCTGCTAGCCAGGAATTCTGAGTACAACAGTCCCCATTCACTTGGAGGGCTCATAGTAGGGGACTGCCAATTTAGGAACTCAGGCTGATTTTATTAAAGGGTGTTCTCAACTTCAGCTGCTGCTTGCCAGCTGGAATGGCTTCCTTATTGTTGATTCTTCTTACACGTGAATAAGGCTATATAATCAGGTGAAAAGGAGATTAACAGGCTACTGTTGGGTTGCAAAGAGGGGATTTTAGGATCTTTTCCATGGGGAGAAGGGGTGTCTACAGAGGTGTCAAAGAAGTCAAGATGGTGCCACATGATTGGGGCCCTGGCAAAAGTCCATAGCCCAGATTTATGCCACGGTCTTTTAAACTAGATGCTCTAAAAGAACAAAGTTAGCTTAGTAAAATATTGATAGCCCTCACTTTTCTTTCTTCTCTTCCTCCACCTTCTTGTCGTCCAATCAGTGTGGTGGTATTCCAATCATCATTATTACTGATTTCTTAGACTTATATTCTCCCTTTCCTTCATGAACCCAAGGTTGTGCATCTGGGACTCCTAATTTTATCCCCCAAAGATCTACCTTGTCAGATAGATTGGGCTGAGAGAGAATGACTGTTCCAAGGTCAAGAGCTGGGTTCAAATATCATTGCTAACCCTTGATTTGCCTAACTGGACAATTGGTTGGATTGATATGACATGCTAAGCTGGCATAACAGAATGACTTGAATTTGATCTCCTTTGTTCTATCCCAGCATTGTGACCATTAAGGCAGCCTTTTTTCCTCTTGTTAAATAAGATGGAATGTAATCTAGGCTTCTGGAAATAAGGGTCTTTATTATTTCTCTGTCAGGGATACTTTGATCCCTCCCTTATCTGCCACAGAGATAGAGAACTGATGGCCTTCAGATGCTGTTGAATTATTCTGAGAAACCCTCACGTTGGCAAGGTGCAGATGCTCGGTGTTGTAGTCTAGTATCATCTCAAAGGTCATAGATTTCTTCCTAATCTGCAGATGCTGTACTTACAGGTAGTCCTTGCTTAACGACCATAATTGGGACTGGAATTTTGGTCACTAAGCAATGCAGTCGTTAAGCGAATCTGACCTGATTTTACAACCTTTTTGTGGTGGCCGTTAAGCGAATCACCGTGGTCATTAAGCAAATCACATTGTTGTCAAGTGAACCACATGATTGTTAAGCAAATCATGCAGTTTCCCATTGATTTTGCTTGCTGGAAGCTGGCTGGGAAGGTTGAAAATGGTGATCACATGACTGTGGGGACCCAGCAATGGTCATAAGCCAATTTTTCCAGCATCGTTGTAAGTCTGAACTATCTCCAGCTGAATGGTCATTAAGTGAGGACTACTTGTAATGTGTTTGCCTCACATTCTGCCCTACTTTTCTTGAATTCTGGTCTTCTAAAGTGGCAAATATTCCAAAGGGACGGATGTAATTTGCATTATTTATGTTATTTGCATCCTCAGCCAAATGATGGGACTTTAATTGAGTTGATTTGCACCATATGCATAATAATCGCAAATGATGTAAATTGTTGCAAATCACATCATGCAAATGACATAAACAACAGCAATGATGAACTCTGTAATTTAATGGACAGCCAGGAAGAATGGGTACTCTGTGCCCTCTTTGGTTTGTTAAGTCAAGGTTTCAGTATAATCAACATCATCATCATCATCATCATCATCATCATCATCATCATCATCAGGGTACTGTCCCCAAGCAGCCCTTAAAATAGAACACTTTCTTCTGACCATCTTTCAGACACAAAATGTTTCCCATCAAGGCTGGTCTGCTGAGAGTCCTTCAAACAGGAGATTGCTCTCAATAAGGCCAGACACAAGGCAATCCTAAATCCAAAGAAAACAAAGATGGGACGAGATCTCATCTACTGATCAGATCCCAGGTTATGTTTGTACAGCAAACTTACATCCATAGTTGACTAAACCATAGTTTACTTAATTAACATGGTTGCCCAGATTTATTCAAGACCTTGGAACACAAATTAATCACACATGCTTGGTTCTGCTTAACACACTGGGATACAATAGGGTTGGTTAATTTAGGACTCAGCATGTTGTGAGAACCTAGTTTCGTGGGTAGAACTATATTCAGATCCTCCCTGAGCAAGAAGATTCCTTGGCTGACCTCAGGCCAGTTTTGCTCAGCCCAGCCTACCTCACAAGGTTCTTACGCATCATCTACCCTGTGTTGAACCCCTGGAAGAAGAATGGGAACAAAATGTCCTAAATCAGCTTCCAGAAGTTTAAACAACACATCCGTAGAATTGGCTACATGATCTGGTTCCTGTCCTGCTGCATTTTATGCATTGACAAGGCCTGCAAACATTACCCCCAACACATTAGCATCTGATGGCCTTAAGAGGAAGAAAGGTACCCTTAGGACTCCTAAGGAGGAGAAGGTGTAATTTTGTTTCACCAGCACAGAAGAGGTAGGTTTCTATTGAAAGCAACACAGAAGAACATGGAAAACAAAAGAGGTTCCTATCTTCAGCGTTCACTGCTGTCTGGCAGTTGATAGATTCTGCTAAAGCTGCAAAGTTTAATGGATTTAAGTGTTGGGTTAATTGACTTGCATTTCCAATTATATGCTGGGTGTGACAGATGTAAAGCTAATCTCCGTCCGTCCATCAAATAATTCTAGATTCTGGGCTTTAAGTCTTACAGCACTTGTCCTTCTAACATAGATGAATATTGCTATTGTTAGAAATAACCGCACAGAGGGAACTGCTCGGCCAGACAGAAAAATTATGTTGGAGTATCAGTTTATAGCAGCCTTCCTCAACCGTTTGGCCCTGGAGGAACCCTTGAAATATTTTCCAGGCCTCGGGGAACCCCTGCACATTCAGGCTCAAATACAGGCCAGAAGTTACAAAATTATTATATTTGTTTCATGTGTAGGCCTGTATCTAGGCATTCACAGTGTTCTTGAACTAAAAATAAAGAACGAAATTTACCTCTTTAATGTGAAGTTGCCCGAATTTGAAATAATTTTTAAAATAAATCGTGATCTCCCAGGGAACCCCTAGGGACCTCTCGCAGAACCCCAGGGCTATGTGGAATTCTGGTGGAAAAACCCTGGTTTATAGCAATGATGCAATCAGGTCCTTTCTGGACTTCATGTTCCTTAGCAGGCAAGAGGGCTTGAATGGCTAGATTATTACTTGAAAATAAAAGCTGTTATTTCATTGAATGGAATAATATATGCATAGCACTGAAGTAAAAATAATAAAATACCTTCCATTATTTCACAGAGTACATTTCTGGCTAATAACTCCTTGCCGATAGAAAAGTAAAATTAATATAAATATAATATGGCAAAAATATGGTTTAAACATAATGGGAAGAAAGTTATACTCTAATGAGAATTAGTACTGTCCTCATTATCTGACATGCCTGGTGGGGGGTGTCATTTGGGGAGTGTGAAAACACTTAAAAGGGACCCTGAATTTCAGGTCCAATATCTAGTTTTATTGCATCACAATATAATGAACGATTCTGGTGGAGAAACGTATTTCTTTTACTATTTGCCCACTGGTGTTCCTTACAGTTTGACTCTGCTGTAATCAGTGATTCCCCCCACCCCAATTAGTGGAGAAGCATTTAACTTTTGAATAACAAGATAGATTGATTTGGATGGAGGCAATTTAATCCACTGAGAAAAATGATCAATGTTAAAACATCGGTTTACACCTAGCATCTCAAAGCACAAAATTGAAACAAATTCTAGGGGAAGAAGATGAATAGGTTGTTAAATACATCTCTGTATGTGGACAAAAAGCTTTGATTCTATGTAGAAGACATACTTTTTATCTGATTAAAAAGAGCCATTGTGTTCTTTTCCCCATGAAGGACACTAAAGGTGAAATCAGGTGGATCTCTTACATGGTTTTTAAAAATGGTGAGCTCCAAATGATGGGCTGAATTAGTACCATTTTATGTTTATGTAAGCTAAACATTTAGGGAGCGGCCTGGAATTTTTCTGGGCCAAAATCTGGAGGGCATTTCCTGAGGCCACCCGTTACATGTAATATTGACAAAAGTTGGAACTTGGGACTTGTCCCAGTTTCTGTTGCTGAAAAAGGTTGCCCTGACTGTTAAGAGTTTTTGGATCAGGCACCTTGCCCTTGTTCACGGGGTTGGTGGTTTCTGTTCAGGCACTGGGTGTCATCATGGGATTTTGCGTGATGTTTTGAGGGTGAAAAGAGAGAGAGAAAAAAAGAAAAGAAAAAGAAAAGGCAGCACTTTCACCCCTAAATATTGCAAGATTTCATAAGTTGGCTTTTTTAAAAAGTGTGGGGTGGGGTCTATAGACATAATGGGCATCCCATTACTGGCTCCCCCCACAGACAGTCTACCCTGTCTGACAATAAATGAACAAACTAATATTAAAGAAATGAGATGAAGTGAAAATAATTAAAATAAACCCACCTCCTTCCACAGTGTCATCAGTAGATTTATTTTCAGATTCTCACTTGGGCATCTCAAAGCACAAAATTGCTCACCCTGCTTCAGTCCTCCCATTCTAATTAATAGGTTTACCACCTGCTCCAGAACTAAGGAACACCTTGTAAGATTTCAGTAAAATGACACATTGCCTGTGGCAAAACAAGGAACAGTGCTTTATTAAAATATATTGCACTCCATTAAATGCATTTAATTGCAATATTTATATACTGCTTTTCTATATCTAGAACCCTTGAATAGAGTTCAGATAAAGGCATAGCTAAGGTCTTTACGGACTTCCATCATCACGATAGTTAAATGTGTCTCTGATTTCAGTGGCAGACTGAATGCTACTCTATTAAAATGCATCGCCCTCTTGAAATGTGGCATTAAAAGTAAACAGCAGAGTCTGATCATGGTAAATTTTCAGAAAAAATAAACGCATGGCATGATCAAGCTGCATTTTTCACTAGTTCTTACCGCCTGATACCCAAAAAAAGGGGAACAAATTGCATTCCTTATTAATTTGGAAAGAAACACTTCGTTTTAATTCTATATAAGGAACAGCTGCCTGAAATAGAAGACAGGTGACAAACCTGCTAATTAATAACCTCTTGCTTCTGACAGTTTTATTAAAATTGTGATTGCTTTTTTTTTCTCACTCGCTCCATCCCTCTTGAACACATAGGCACAGTCACACACTTGCGCACAGTTCCCCGGTATGTTTGCCTTCCACATTAACATGACTCTTAGACAATGAGATGCCTTTGATCTAGCTCCAAACTTTGGAGAGTTGCCAGAAAAAAAAAAGGCAACTTCTCCTTGCTTGAAATATTAAAAGCATATTTCCTGCACAACCTGTTTTGGGTGCCCTGCTTGATGAATTCGCCACGCCCATTTCACCTGTAAAACCGCCAGCCTGCAATGTGTTCCTGAGGGAAATATTAACCAAAGGTGGTTTGGGGAGAAGTCGAAAGTACTGACTATATGGGTGACCAGACCAACCTCTGGATTCAGAGAAATTCCCCCAGAAGACAAGCAGGGTTTTTGGATGCCTGTAGCTCTTACTTAGCTTGCTGGAAGGAGCAAGTTATACAGAAAATGATGGATCTCTTGAGTAACATTCTGGTGAGTAAGGGAGAAGGGAGATACGTGCAGCATATTGGCCACAAGATTCACTGTAAACTGGATTGACCTCTGCTAAACAGTGAAGTTTTTCATATTAAGCGGATGAAAACTAATACTTTCTAAGCCAGGCATTGTTTGGGAGGCTGTGCTGGATATGGTTGATGAATGCTGAAGGACATTGCAGAACTTCTGAGCACCTCTCTCCGTGTGGATTGGATCTACTTATCTGATCCCTTCTGAGATAGGAATAATTCCTGCCTGTGGATCCTTATCTCCCTTCAAGTGTCCCTGGACTCCAGGTCTCATCAGCCTCAGCCAGTGATCAGGGAAGATGGGACTTATGTGGAGTCACTAGATGGAGGCCCACAGCTTCCCCCAACTCCTTTAGGTTGCATCTTCCCATGAATAAAAATGCTAGCACATTACCACCATCACTAGAAAGATTTATTGTGGGTGAAGACTGCTTTGCAACCAGGAACTTTTTAAAAAGCTAAGTCATGCTTAGTGCTAGATTTAGATGCAATTCTGTTTTGGAAATAAGCAGTGATTCAGGAGAGCACTATGCCTCTGCACTAACCTAAGCTTTCTCGTTGTGCTGCAACTTGTTCTTCCTGTCCCCTGATGTCTTTGGTGTCTAAGTGTCTGAAGATGCCACTTCCTCAAGATTTGACATTCCTTCTGCCTGCAACTAATTAGGGAATTCCTAAAAGAGATTTTGCTATTGGTAAACTTTGTGTTAAATTTCCTTCACTGTCATTTAGCTATAGATATACAACTCCTAGTGAAGGCGTAGTTTGGGGCAAAAACTGGATGTCTGCAGCAAATGTGCTCTACATTTTCAACCAGTTCTCGTTCAACCTGATGACAGAGGATGGGTTTTAGAAAATTCTGTCAAAGGAGATGAGAATTTGGATAAAATTCTTATGGATAGTGTTCTTGTTCATATGTAGCTATGAAGTAGCCAAGGGGTATGTGTGAATATCCTGTTTTTCACTGCACAGTCCTCTGTTTTGTGTTTCCTGTTTCCCTAGGCTTCCCAAAGGAAGACACTAGGGGGAAACTTCTTTCATTTTTAAAATTTCAGTTTAGGATAAGAACCAGTGGGGGATGGTTTATATAGAGAGATGCAAACTTGAAATAAGGAGGGACTTCCTGACTGTGAGAACTATTAAGCAGTGGAGCAGCCTGCTTCCTGAAGTGGGTCTGAAGGGGGTGTTCCATCACTGGAGGCTTCAAGCAAAGGTTGGACAGCCATTTGTCTGGGAGGTATGAGGTTTCCTGCTCTAGGGAGGCTCAGACTAGATCTCCAAGATCCATTCCAACCCTATGAGGATATGATTCTAAGGACATTTGAAAGGAATTCTCGAGCATCCTGAAATTGACAGATGCCTCTTGTAGGGGGCAGAAGACCTCTGAGAGTTCACTACAGTATCAGGTAGCTCTCTCAAGCTTTGTTTTGGGAACAGAAAGCAGAAGGGGTACTCACTCTGGCTCCTGCCACTAACCTGCAGATCAAAGGAAGGGGAGAGATCATAGCATGATAACAGGTCGACCATCCTTCTTGTTAGCCCTGTGAGGTAGTCCAGACAAGAAGCACAACCAGGAGTATTAGCTCTATCTTTATTGTAAGGTTACATGAACAGAATCGTGCAAGACTGAAAGCATTTCTCCCCTACTTTCCTTTTACTCTCTGGAAAACTAGGGAGGGCCCCCTCTGAAATGCTTCCCATGCCCTCCCGCCTTCCCTGGGCTGAGATATTTTCTACATGCTGGTCGTCATCACAGCTCTCCCTCCCGTCTCCCAAGGTCATTCCCACATACCATTTTGCTTCTCCATTCTACAGTTGATCCAGAATGCAGCAGTCTAGGCAATCATGGGTGCTCCTTGTTGTACCCATATAACATCACTGCTTTGGGAGGTGCGTTGGTTAGTGGTTGGCTTCCAGGTGCAATTCAAAGTGCTGGTTGTTGCCTTTAAAGCCCTTCATGGTTCAGGGCTTGGATATCTGCAGAACTGCCTTCTCTCAATAACATTTGTCCACCCAAGAAGGTCAAAAGGGGCAGGCTCTCTCCATGTCCTCAGGGAGTGCCATCTAAAGGGGCTGCAGAAGTGTGCCTTCTCTATCTCTGCCCCCTCCTTTGGAAGAGCATCCTTGGGGTATTTTAATGTCTCCTTCTTTGTTTAGCCTTTAGAAAAACTGCTGTTCAAACAAACCCAATGTAATGGGCAAAAGAAATAACAATAGGAGGAAGAGCCTCAACCAAGTCAATGGTCAGATAAAAGAAAACTGAGTCAGGGGCAGAAATGTAATTTGAGTAAGCATCTCAGTCAAGACGCTCCTTAGCTCCCACGAAGATAAAAGGAGGGAGGGAAAGTATTAAGACTTGCAAGATTCTGTTACTGTAACCTTGTAATAAAAGTAGTATTAGCCTGCACGACTTTGGTTTCCTTGTCTGGTCTACCTTGAAGGGCTGACATCCCGTGAGGTTGAAGGAGATGTTTCTCCTTTGACTGATGGAAATGTTCATTTAAATTTTATTAACTTAAACTAATAGTTTTAATTGGATGGGTGGGTGGACTGCAACCATCTCCAGGGTCTTCTATTGTGATGTTATTGCTTCAATCTGTTTTCTGCATTTTGTTTTGCTTTGTTTTAATCTAAAATACCGAGGAAGAATTGTAGGTCACTCAGTGTTAGTTGTGATTGGAGCAGCCCTGTAAACTCAATCAATCAATCAATCAATCAGTGCAAGGATTCCACATGCCACCTGTGAGAATTTTCATGGAAATTTATTTATTTATTTATTTATTTATGCAATGATCCTCTTTTTCATAGAAACGCCACAAGCAATTTCTTCTTTGTGAAATTGAGAACTGATAAGGAAAAATGAAGGAGAAATCCCTTGCCTAGCATGAATCTTGGTACTGTTAACTTACATAAATTTGAAAATGCAACAAGGGAGGGGATTATTTTCCAAGTGGGTGAAAAATACAGTTTAATAGCTTCCCAAGAACATATGGGAAGAGATTTTGTTGTTGTGTAAACAGCACAGGAAGGTATAAATGTATGGATGTGTGTGGATATGTGTGTATGTGAAACCAACACTTTAATCTCATAAATCATGTCTTTTTTTGTAATGTCAGCATTAGCATCAATGCTGCCTGTCTGAATTTAGGGACAGAAACTGGTTAGGGAATCCTTTTTACCTTATGTGAATCTAGGGATGCAGAGTAATTATGAGAACTCATTTTTTGTTCAGCATATGTTTTGGCTAGTCATTCACTCTCTTTTGCAGCAGAACACTGGAAATGCCACCAACTGCCGCCTATCGATAAGAGTTACAGTTGTACCTTTGTCTCCACTGAAACTTAAGTTAAATGCTGAGAAGGTCAGGTTTCAGATTTCCAGGAATGGCAAAGCTTGACATCTAAGTCTGCTACTGCTCGGCTTTGGCTATAGAAATGGACTTTAGTGTGGTGTTGAAATCCAGATGTTGGACTAAGACAGGGAGTCCTGGGCTCAAATTCAGGCAAGTGCAAATTTCAGATGGCAGCAGAGGTATCCACAGGTGCTGTCAAAGGGTGACAAAAAGCAGCATTGTGTCATCGTGATGCAAGCTCCACCCCCTTTTACGTGCATTGTTACATCACATGCATGTGTGAAAGGGGCAGGAGCTTGTATCATAATGGCAAAAATCGTTGTTTTCATTTTGACAAAAATCATCGGATCCTGTGGGCACCTCTGAATGACAGACAGGTTTCCATTTGAAAATGCAAAATTGACAGCAAACTATCAAATTAACTGCACCATTCCTTCTCCAAATGGCCATCACAACAGCCCCTTTTGTTCCTTGTTAATCTGCCATCAAAACCTCCTTTCACGTCCAAAATGGGTAGTGGTAGATCTGGTGCCTTTTTAAAAAGGTTATGTGATGGCATTGTGATTGCATTTTTGTTTAGTTTCTCCACTGGTGCTGGAAAAAATAAAACAAAAACAGAGCACCATTATCTCCTTAATCCATAGGAAATTAGGGTTGGATTGGATGACCTTCAATCTACCTCTACCGTCTAAAATTCCATTATTCTCCAATTACTACAATCCCAAAATTCATTTTAAAAAGTTTAGAAAGTTCCAGTCTTAAACTTCCTTTTAGTATTGTACCACATCTGGCCTGCAATTTCTCGTATTTTTTTCCACGCTATGGAACAAGCTTGTTTTTCTGCTTTAGTTTCATGGTACTTGAGAACTTCCTTTGAGTTTTTCTTCGTGGTGTTTTTGAATTTTCTTTATTGGAGTTGACAGAAGATGCTATTGCCATGTTACTTTTCTACTTTTCCTGTGAAGCTCCTTTCTGTGACTTTGTAGCCTCCCTAGCTGCCTGGAGTTCAAATTCTGAAAAAGGTCCTTGGGAGAACATCTCTCCTGAGGTCCTCCTTGGGTTTCTGTGGAAGTGTGAGAAGCCAGGGAGGCAATAGATCCCTGGACAGATATGCAATGAAAGAGAGAATATTCCTAGACACCCTTTGGTCATTTCAACACTAAATGGTAAGGAATTGTTCTTCACTCTTGTCTTTTGAAGACCTTTCAAAAGCCCATTCTCTTTCATCAGATGGAATGAGAACCATACAAAGAAGGGCTGGAGAATTTCTAAGCCAAGCATGACTTTCTGTGATGTTTCTTAGTTAAACCGAAATTCAGGAAGAGATGGACAAAGGGCTATATAAACCAGAAGTATGTGTCTGCGTGTGTCTGTACAGTGATGGTGGCTGGAAATGAAAGGAACCGAAGGTGGAGGGAATCCTGATGAGCAAACAAAGGTGTAATCATTAGATGTCCAAGTTGGTGGAGAAGATGGCACTTTTGGCAGTGTTTCCTACCTGGCTTCTTTTTTTGTTCTTGCAAAGAAAGCAGTGTTCGATTATTAGGAGCGTTCCTATATTTGACCATCACTCCCAAGACAGACAGAGATAGCTTGTGTGTTTTATTAGTAGATCCGTCTTTCTCTGTCTCTCTGTCTCCCTCTTCAAGGAAAGCAGCTTCCTGAGAAAATAAACTTGCAATCCAATTACAGTACCCTGCTGTTGCAAGACTGCAGGAGATGACCTTGCAAATGACTGGAAAATTCAAAATGCGATATAGTAAATCTCATTTGCTTGGGTTGGCTCTTGGAAGCTGGCCACAAATAAGTCTAATAGTCCAACCCTGCCTTTTCTCTGGCTTAGAATGCCTACTGTTCCCCTCTTTAATGCCTTTTTTCTAAGGAACCGGGGGGGGGGGTCAATTACCTAGGGAGCCCTCCCCCAAGTGTGGTTCAATAATCAGATACTTAGAATTTTTCATTGAAGGGATTAAGACAAACAGTTTTGTTCTGTGAGCTGTTTCAGGAGCAGGCCATTTCAACAAACCTGGGAGGTGGGCTTGGCTGAGGGAGACAAGCCAACAGTCACCCAGAGAGTTTCCGTGGCTGAAGGGGGACTAGAACCTGTGTCTCCCCACTCTAAGTCCAGCACCTTAACCATTACATCCCAGTGGCTTTTAAGGTGTGAGAGTGACTGGTCCAAAGTCCTCTTCTGAGTTTCTGTGGTTGAGGAGGACTTGAACTCCTAGTCCAGCTCTGGAATCACTCTGGTTCTTGGGCAGAGAGAAGGGGACTGGCCCAAAGTCTTCCAGGGAACTCCTGTGGCTGTGGGTGAGACCAGAAGCTTGGTTTCCCTGTTCTTAGTCTAGCACCTTCACCCCTACACCACAGTAACTGTCAAAAGTGTTTCACCCATTAATGCATCTTGCCTTACATACTGCTATATCTCACCTCATTGTGTCCTGTTCTAATTTTGGTGTATCACAGGAGCACACAACCTGGCTCCAAATTTCAGGCACACAAGCTGTGGGCCTAAAAATAAGGTATAGGGCCACAGAAAGTCCTTAGACTGTGGTTTGTTGAACCATCCTTTAGTAGGTTAGGGGAAAGATGAATCTCAGTCTTAGGTCTTCTTGAGTAGATAACACTAAAGAGAGAAGAGAATGTTGCTCAATTCATTTGGTGTTAAAATGCATGAAGTCCTCCATAAATGAGGCAGAAAGAATGTGAGTTTTTAAAAAATGTGGGAGACTGTGAAACTGAATGATCTGGCCTTCTCCAGGTGGTATTATGCTAGCTGTAGGGATAGCCTTTATGGACCAGTGAGTCTTATATGGGGAAAAGCAGAACTAAGATTAGAACACACAGACATTAGCAAATTCCTAGTGGAAAAACGGAAATTTGGTAACAATGCTCTGCTGTGTCAGAGTAGCAGAGTAGCATAATTCTAGCCTTTTGCATCTGTATGATGGGAAACCAGCTCATTAAAAAAAAAACAAGTTCCAATTTGGCTCCAGAGTGCCAAAAGTGCTGGGTCATTTCAGTAAGCAAAATGTAAATATAGAAGCATTACTACTGGGATGGGAAAAGGTTTTGGCAAAAGCAGGGAATTTAGCTGATAAGAGAAAACAATCCCTGCTTTTTCTGTTCTGGTTATTATAGGCTTTAACTCTGAAGAATAATGAAGTAGCTACTTCAGGCACTGAACTAGAATCGGCAGTGACCAGGGCTGTGCCCGCATCTGCTGCCTTCTCAACCTTCTATCCAAACTAGTTGCTTCCTTCCACCTAAGGGGCATATCTCTCTGTCTGCCTTCCCAGCTGATCATTCCCTATGTCATTTTAGGAGCCAGTCTTTAGAGCAGAGCCATGATTCAGGCAGTTGTCATGACCACTCCATAGTATGCCACTTGGAGGACCCTATCAGAGTGATACAACAGGGCAGCCAGCCAATTGGCTGGTCAGAGCTATGTGGGAGAGATCAGAAGATCCTCTCTTCCCATCTCGGGCATGGATCTGAGTGGTAGGTCCTGTAGGGTGGCCCATAGTTCTGCTCATGACATTGAGACCATGGTTGGATTTTTCCCCTCCCCCAAATAGAATAGTAATGTGAACAAGATACATGTGGAAGGCCAGCCAGCCTTGCTCCTTTCCCATCCTTAACTCTGCCCCCCAAAATATGGTCTGAAATTATGCAACAGAAATTTGATGGCAAATTTATGGAGTTGTTTCCTGCTATTCCATTTTCCAGTCCTGCTAGAATTGTTCCATTCTAGACCCTCCAAGATGTTTATAGTCCCAGCTTTTTTTTTTTTTTTTTTGCCTTTTTGACTCCTGGTGAGTCCCTGGACAAGTCCCTGCAGTTTTCTTGGCAATATTTTCAGAAGTGGTTTGCCCTTGCCTCCTCCTTCCTAGAGCTGAGAGAGAGGGACTGGCCCAAGGTCACCCAGCTGGCTTTGTGCCCAAGGCAGAACTAGAACACATGCTCTCCTGGTTTCTAGCCTGGTGCCTTAACCAGTACACCAAACTGGGTCTCACAATCCCAGCCTACTTTGCTCCCCTGCCCCACCTGGATGCTTCCAAACAGTGCCCTTGATGGAACAGATAAGATTCCCCATCCTACTCAGGTACCTTTCTATAAGGAAAGTTCACCTTGCTTACATGCAAAAAGTTACAGGTGGATGTCTGCATCTCCATTTAGGGCAGAAGACCAATCCTGTCCCAAACCTTGGAACAATGCTACTGGTCTGTCCAGACCACCTTCCCTCAACTGGGAACAGTCTGGTTCCCAAACTTTATTGAGAATTCCGTTTGGCAGTGGTAGTGCTGGTGTTTGCTGATTTCTCCTACACCTCCTCTCTAATCTAAGCTTTTGGATTTGCAAAATACCCCCCAGAAGGGATTCCCTTAGTTTTGTCTTGTGATTTAATGGAAGGTGCAGGACACAAGGCTAACACAATAAGCCAATATTATAATTACGAGAATTTCTCCCATTCCTTCCTACTGGTTGAATGGGAACGGTTCCAAAAATGCAAGTGTGTGTGTGTGTGTGTGTGTGTGTGTGTGTGTGTGTGTGTATGTATGTATGTATGTATGTATATATATATATATATATATATATATATATATATTGCCATAGCACCCTTTTATACCCTGCTTTTTGTGGCAAGGGATAATAATCCAATATTTTAGAATTTTGTGTCTGGTAGAGTTTGCCCATTTCTAATGGTGGTGGTTGTTTGCTTCTGCATAGGTGATCCCACATATCTGATATTTAAGAACATGGCCAAAATGCATCTCTTTTCAATGAACTTGGTTTTGATTTGTCTTGATTTTGTTACCGTGTTTTAGATTTTGCATTTCATTCTACTGCTCTATGCTGCTTGAATGATTTTATACAGTAAGTAGAAACACAGGGTATATATTTAATAACAAGAACAGCTTATAGCCAATGGCTCCTCGCCTTCCCCAGTTTGATCTTCCTATTTAGGAATGCCTTTGGCAGTTCAGGCTGAAATGCCTTTTTAAAAAAAATTGCTGCCTCCTGTAATTATATATAATTCTTCTAGTTACGCTGTCTTCTGTTCGCTTTTATTGCATTTTGTAATGTTTATATTGTAGTTGCTTTGGAACTGATTTATTGCTGGCTTTTCTTGTTGCCATTTCCATTATGTAACAATGTTTTTCTTGGGATGGATTTACTGTTTTTGCAAGCTGGCTGACCTTGTCTGGACTTGGATGCTAAGTCAGGTCAGGTCTGGCTAGTATTCAGATGGGAGGCTACCTGGAAAACACCAAGGCTATACACTAGGCTAGGAAGCTAAACAAATACTGAAAGAAAGCAGTGGGAAGCCACTTTTGTATTGTTTTGAACAGAACCTACATGGATGTGTCCATAAAGTCACCAGGAGTCAAGATGGTCCTGAGGAAGATTTTACCTGGCCTACCAGAAACTTTACCTATTTTTCAGGAGAGGATTGATGGGATGTAAACATTTCAGATGAATAAATGCTGGTGTCATCCTCATAGTTGGGATGAACTTTCAGCTCAAGCCACAACGTTTTGGGATAGAGAGTCACCAAGATTGTCTTAAGGAACAACAAAGTGTAACCATGCAGTAGAAGCATATACCGTACCTCTGAGCATTAGCAGCCAAATCAATCAATCACTCGGTCAAAATGTTGGCCTTTTCGCACAGTATTTGCACTGCTGATTTGTAGGGAGAGTCAAGTGAATATAGTTTCAATGAAAATGGGGCACACCTCACTGTAGTGGTGAAAACTTTGGGTGAATTGTGTACCTGCCCAGAGAGCTGTCAAAAGTTTTTCAAACTATGGATAGATTCCTGGGTCTTCACTTTCACTGGCTTTCACATCCACTCATTAGAATGTTGAGTGAAAAATTTAAAACCTTGTATCCGATCTCTTTGGGTTGCTCATTTCATGCTGACATTAGTTTCCTGAGTTTCTCTCTCTCTCTCTCTCTCTCCCCCCCCCACCCCCCCTCGCCTAGTCTGCAGAGTTCTTCGAAATGCTAGAAAAAATGCAGGTAAGCAAAACAGCACGCTCCATCTAACTTGATTTTGATGCTTTCAGTGTGATGAGGGGGATTGGACAAAGTTTTGGAGGACTGGGGCAATCAGTGTATGCTATTCTTGATGGCTGATCACTGCCTTAAATGTCAGCTGTTGGTTGGGTTGGCGATAGCAGAGGAAGGCAAGCACTCATCAAGAGGTATGAGGATTCTTGCCTTGGGCAGGGGGCTGGACTAGAAGACTTCCAAGGTCCCTTCTAACTCTGTGATTCTGTGATCATCCTTCACTGAACTGGTGTTATATGATATTTCTCCTCCCATCCCAACACTGTTCAGTGACAGCCCCAAGGGGTGTCAAATCTGTTAGGCCTTGCCACCAGGAGAAATAGCCGATACGTGTTGTTTGGGGTTTTGTTCAAGTGTCTTAGGCTTCTGCAAGACTTAAGATAATGATTCAGCTTCTTAATCTGCATCACCCCTAAAAGATCTCAATTTTGTGGCCCTGCCACCTCTTTGAAGGAATCTCTGGGTGGGGCCCCAGGGATCTCCATGTGACTGTGGCACGTTAAGAGAAGCAGCAAGTGTATGACATGTGCTATTGTGTGGTGATGAAGTGTCATTTGTGATGAAAATGAAAGGATGGCTGTTCCCATTCATTGAGGGTATTCTCAGTAGTAAATAAAACAACAAAGGAGATTGCTGTCACCGACTAGACTAACGCATGCTTCCCAGCACTCGAAACACAGCGGTTTTTAGCTTTGCTTCCCATGACTTGCTTCATATTGTTAAGTGTCAGCTTTGGTTTGTGTTAACAGGACTGGTTTCAAATGCATTTAAAAGGGTTCTGGGTTATTTTTTG